>NC_143033.1:67386128-68843628 GCF_057628025.1 Oncorhynchus mykiss | reverse complement strand
GATCAGCCATCCAAGTTGGTGCTGTAACACTTGATGAACACAGCTTGCTGTCAAACATTGGTTTGGTTATTACCATTAAATGTATTACATTAGAGCATTACGGTGAAAACGAAGCAGTTATTTGGAGGTTGGTGGCGGCTCTACCTAGATGTTTGACATCTTTGGACAACTAAATCACTCCTGGTCTGCATCAGTAAACTACACCAACTGAGATTCTGAAAAGGTCATACCAAGAAAAAATCATTTTTTACCTCCTCAATGTCAGCCTCCTCAGCGATTGGCTTAGCACAAATGTCAACCTCCTTCCAACTGCAAAATGTAAGCCAGATAATTAATACATCAGTAATTCACCACCCAAGTGTGTGTGTGTGTGTGTGAGTATGCGTGTTCAAGGGAGTGAATGTACAGCTGATGTGCATAGCTCTGGGCAGTCTCTCTTAGGCACAGATTTAGGATCAGCTTACAGTCTCCCAAATCATATCCTAACAATTGCTATTTGCCCTTCTGGACATATCTAGGGATCAGCATCACAGTCCCATATCCTAACCGTTATTAATCTATTAGATGGGGAAAATTCCAAAAACTGACTCTGGATCTGTAATTAGTTTCCTGACTCTAGGCAACTTCCCCATGCCGAGGTAGACATGGCGGCCATTTTGTGTCTTGCGTACCTGGGGGTGAGGATCTCTTTGTACTGCAGTTTCTCCACGCGGGTGGTGGCAGCCACAGACATGGGGATGACGATGTTGTTGATGTCAAAGGAGCTCTCTCCCCTCCTCCTGCGGATGGGCTGATGCTGTACGGGGTAGAAGGGGAGCAGGGTCAGTCACCGTCAATCCAACTGCTAAAGTACTTCTACAAATTACTTCACCATTATTGTTTCAATCACATAGGACATGCATGCGCACAAGGCTGTACAGGCCGGCTGTGTGTGCGTGTCGTACCGGGGTGCTGTTGTCCCTCAGGCTGCTGTTGAAGGGGGTGAAGGGCATGGAGCAGGTCTCTGAGGAGGCTGACAGCTGTCGGAGCAGGGAGCTGTGGGCGGGGGTGTGGAGCCCAGCAGATAGAGACGGGCACAGACTGCCCCCATCCAGGTACAGCTTAGGGGTGTCTGAGGAGAGGTCGAGAGAGAGCGAGTATGGGGGAAGAATAAGAGAGTAGAGAAAAAAAATCTAATGAAATACACTGGAATCCTCCCGATTGATTGATATAAATCCATCTCTCAAATACTCAAGCCTTAAAAATTCAGTAACCGACACGGGATAAAATGGATACTGAATAAAGAATAAAACGTTTAAACGATATGGAAAGGGTCAAACGTCCAGTGAAAAGCGGTGGAGGTGCCTGAGCGGTGCGACAACTACCCTTCAGAACTCATTTGAGCTGCTCAAGCTATGAGACAGGTGCTTAGGGAGAGGGAGGGAAAGATAAAGAGAGAAGGAGACGAAAATAAACAGACTGTAGGCAACTTACTGTCCATCCTGTCTAGTGACAGTGAGTGTTCTCGGGGCCTCTTGCGTGCGTGGCTCTTGTCGTAGGGCCCGTGGCCCCGCTCCCCTCGGTAGTGGGGGCGGCCCTCCAGCTTGGTGGACCCCAGCAGGCTGTCCAGCTGCTGCCTGTGTAGCTTCTCTGAACGCACCTTGTGGTGGGACAGGCCTGGTGAGGATGGAGCAACGGAGGGTTAGGCAGTGTGTATGTTTTGTACACACACACACACACACACACACACACACACACAGTATATTATATGAATACATTTTTCTACATTAGCCACGACCAGTCAATATATATATTTCTGATTTTGTCTAACAGTGTTAATTGACTGTAAAAACATCCTGATGAAGTAGACTCCACCACAACACTAAAGCGGTCATATTTTCAGCCAGGTCTGTGAGTGGGTCTGCGTGAGCGTACAAATGCAACCAAAACTGGCTTAGAAACGTACATTTTAACCTTGTGCTGCAGAGCTCTGGATTATGTAACATTGTGATGAAATGATTATCAGGGTATCGTGCTCCATCCATCTGTGCTCTCTGAATAGGGTCCATGCATTTGAAGCAGAAAACTACCAAAGCTCTTCAATCAATCACACAGAGGAAAGCGCTTTGTCGTTTTGGCAGCCGAGTCACTGTATTTACCAGGAAATGCTGGGCCACACACACACTCACACCTGAATACTACAGAGTAACAAACAAAATAAACGCTTGTTATGTAGGACTGTGAATTGTCAGGCTGGTGGGGCCTCGTACATTTGGTGTTGTTACACAGGTATATGAACAGCCATTACCGATCATATTAAGAGCTTTGCAAAACTAAGAGATCCTTCCTATAAGTCTATAAGGTCTGCTGCGTTACACAACGTTTAAGGTGTAGAAGATTAACATGCTTAGGGACAAATGGCTATACGAGCCTTCCCCACTGGGAGCCAATACCCCTGTGCTTGGCTTAAAGTCTCAGCCTTGTTTTTTGGGGTGATGATGCTTTACTTACGGACTGTGGAGAGGAGGGAGTTGGTCATCTTGTGTTTGTCTTTGGGGGTGAAGGAGGCGGAGGGGTCGTGGGGACGTCCCACGGAAAGCTTGTGTTTCAGGGAGAGCTTCTTCAGGGGTTTGATCTTCTCCAGCGGCCGGCTGTTCCAGTGGGACTTGAGGACGCGCTGCAGGTGCAGACTCATCGCCACGTCTGCACAAACACACAGACGGAGACGGAGGGTTGGGGTTAGCAGCAGATGAATGTAAAAAAATAAATAATAATTCTATATAAGCTCTTGGCAAGAGCTCTTAAACTAGGTTGTTTATGACCTACTATGTATCGATAATTCACTGTCCATATAGTTCAGTTGATCATTACCTTTTACTTGTGTTTTACATCAAAATGGTACGTTTGTTTCTGCATATGTACCAAGATGTTCAAATAAACCTACCTACATCTAAACAGGGCACATTGGCCTGGCAAAATAGAAACAAACCACCAAACCGGTATCGACAACTGTATAGGCATAGATACTAGGGGAACTACAGATCAAACCTGTAAAAACTACAAACCACATCAACCGTGCACTATTAAAAAAGGCCAACACCATTGTGTGTGCCAAGCTACAGCAGCCATATTGGACCCCTCGCTACCACCTACAGACAGACAGTAGCACTGCATGGTCATAGACTGCATTGCCTTTTCAACCACCAACCATCCCCTCTTTCACCAGTTGACCTAGTTCTGACTGCACCATCCGTCTCCAGCCAGTCCTTTATACCTCATTACACTGCAGACTTTTGACGCTTTCACATCTCTCAGGCCTAGCTAGCTAGCTAGCTCCTCTCATGTGGAAAAGGAACATCTGGGACTGAGAGGGCGAGGGTGGATGCAGTGAGCAGCAGCGCTTTGACAGAGCGTCAGAGTGGATTTCTCCCTCAATCCACCAGGGGGAGGACTTCAGCAGGTTCAGACTGGAAGCTCTAGAAGCCCCTCCACCCCCGCCAACCCCCTGAGGATTTGGCCTGCTTTCATCCTGCACTCTACTTCCCCCTGCCTTTAATCTAAGCACTGGCAGGCCCATATTACAGGCGCGGGCCACAGGCCTTTACTACAGCAGTAGAAAAGTGTGGGAGGGAGCTCACTAGTGGAAATCAGAATCAGAATGAAATACACACCACATGACATGGGTGGAACAAAGCCCCTTGATTGGATTGAAGCTGGTGGTGCTGCAAGTTCTCGATACATCAAAGCTCCAGCTCAAATTCTGCCTAAAATATAGTCTATATAATGCGGTGCGACTAAGTAGTCAATACTGGATCGTTATCACATATAAACCAACTATGCTGCTCCACTACCCAGCAAACACAAGATGGAACAGCAACCTCTGTCCCTTGTTAGCCAACCCCTGGCCCTTGTTAGCCAACCCCTGGCCCTTGTTAGCCAACCCCTGGCCCTTGTTAGCCAACCCCTGGCCCTTGACCAAGGGCATGACGAGGGCAGGGCTACTTGCAACAGTGAGAGAGAAGATGTGGTGCACGTAGCTACAAGGCGTACATTGTCTCCGGCTGGAGCGGGTTTGGATGTATTTTTATGATCAAACAAATTCAATCAATCCGTCAACCAACCGATCAATCTTACCGTCTGTGAGGGAGAGGATGGGGTGCACGCAGGGGTCGAACTGGGACAGCCTCTCCAGTAGAGGGCGCTCATACTGGACGTCAGAGGAGGAGAGGGTGCGGCCGCCACACGTCATACACTGGGGGTTGACCTCGCAGCCGCAGCGAGGACCCGGTACGCTCAGCCTCTGGCCCTGGAGAAGAGACGGGGATGATTCTTTAAACTTATTTAACCAGGTAGGTCTAAGGAATCGAGTGAGCGCAAATTCTCAATGCAACAAGGACAAGCGGGTAAGATCCAGACACACGGGGAACATGCAAACAGAAGGAAACCATCTCTGAAGTAGTCATGATATTCCTGTTCCAGCAACAACATACTGTTGCACATCAACACTGCGTCTAAAGTCTCTAAAAAAATTAAACATGGGTACCTTCTACAGCGCCTGCCTTCTTGTAAGGCAATCAAAATCGGACCAGATTCAATTGTTTAAGAAATAAAAACATAGATACATAGCACCACAAGCTTAGCTTTTCCTGCCATTTACGTATAGGGTAAGCCTTTGAAACTGCGGCGGTGCTGGTTTAACAAGATAAGCCAGAGTTCCTGTTTAGTTGAACGCTTTAACAACGATCTGAAGCGCAAGGGGCTGAGAGGAGAGCTTGTTCACAGTCCGCTCCCGTTATGGCAGCGTTTCCTTTTACTGAACAGAGTACGAGTGTTGATCTGGGATAAGCTCCCCCCTGTCCAGTCAAACCTCTTTGAATTGTGTGCGTCTTGTCAGGCAGCTCCTCCTAGTCTGAGATATAACGCCGCTGCTTTAAACAGAACACGAGTCAGCGGCGTTCAGCCCTACCTGTGTCGTTGGAGACTAGCCACCTGTTCCAAGGCCACTTCACGTGAAGGAATAGACGTCTTCGGAGAATGCAGAGGTAGAAGACATCTAGTCTATACACACACACCGAGGGTGTGTTCTCTCACTATGAGAGTTTGAATGCAGATCCTTAAAATGTACTGGCGTGGAGGGCTGGTCATTCACCATTAATCCATACGCTGTAGTCAGTACATTGACAAACACGTACACTCCCCACGTGTAATCACACTTAATGCTACTACAAACACACTTGTAACTCAAGACACACACAGACCGGCATACATTCACTTTTTTTTAGCCACTTGCCCTTTGGACAAGTAGGACTGACTTTGTACTCATCTGAAAGCTCAAGTCACTTGTCCCCCGAATAATTATGGTCTAACACCATGGGCCAAAAGGGAGACTTAAAATCACTTTACAAAATACAATTATCATTATTACTACCATTCAGAGAACTGCAAAAATGTAAGCTACCCTCTGCCAATAAGCTACTTTGCATATGAAAGCCTGTCTGAAAATACAACACTGCCCCTTTAAGGCTCTCCTGGAGGATGGTTGGCTGACAAAATATTGCAACATTACACTTACAACTAAACACCGTCTTTATAACATACTTTCCTAATTGAATGAATCAGGGATCAAATAGCTACGGTTGGCTACCTCAAGCAAGGTAACTAACAAACACATGTTCATCTGCCTTGTAAGGCTAAAACATTGAGGTTTCAGTGGAGATTTACTGACAGCGTTGGGAATCATTTCTCATTTGGGCTAGGTCAAATCACACACATATTTCAACGTTGTCAGAATGACATGGCCAATGCCTAATAGAACTTTCCAAATGAGTCGGATTTATTTCTCAACTCTTTCGAGTGCTTTTGAGAGGCCGTTTAAAAAAAAAAGCAGTAATTAGCTTTGGTTTATTAACACAGCCGTTCATCATTCACGACGAGTGCTGCTGGAACGTTTTTTTTTCTTTCTCTTTAGGACATCGGACACTATAATGACATTAATATGATGCTTTAAGCTAAACCGTCAACTAGCCAGGCAACACCATATGGTTTTGAATTGGCTCTTTAGTTCATCCGTTGCCCATCATTATTTTATAGGCCTACCTGCTGTAATGTCTCCCTCGCTCTCCTCGGACCCAATCACACGGGAACACAGCAGGTGATGCCCGCGCCATGACTTTTCAATGACTTTCATAACCATACGAACCCTGTTTGCTGACCAAAAATATGCTATACCTGGGCAAATAACTCACTAACCAGCAAGGAATATGAACAAACGTGGCTACGTGTGGTTCTGCGCTTTGATCTCAAAAGTGATTGACATACCCCGCCTGTCAACGCAATATAATTCTATTCTGATACATTGGGAGAACAGAGCACAACAACGCATGTGGAGGATACTCTGGTCCAATTCTGACCTGGGTATTTGTTTGATAATGTGATTTGTTTTACTTGTCCATCCGGACAACAGTATTCTATATTCTGCTGGTCTGATATTTATTTTTTACGTGCACCGGACAAGAGGTAATGTCGAACCGTGAACAAATGTACACACACCAATGCGTAAAAGGACACACATTGCAGATGGCATATCCTTATAAACACACACATAACATATAGGCTATACACAGACAAAATATCAGCCAACCACTCTGTAGTTCAAGAACAGACAGTCATACTAGCAAACAATACACCCATTCGCTACCCAGAAAAACAACAACAACTGAAAACACAATATGACAATGTAGCAGTGAAAGCACACCAACAGAAAAACAATATTACACACACAGTAAAGTGCGCACACACCAACCTTGCGGTTAAGGTTGGTGAGGGTGCTGGGCCTGACGAGGCGTCGTCTCTTGCAGCTGAGGAGGGGCCGTGTTCGGGCCGACACACACGTGTCATCCTGAGGGGAGCACAGTAGCTGGGGCAAGGGCTGGTTCTGCTGCTGCTTCCTCAGCTGCTCCTCCGGGTCAGAACCATCGGGAGAGCCAGGCCGCAGGCTGGAGGGAGGGAGGAGGGACAGTCACTCATCAATGCTACGCAACACAAAAGAAGACAGAGAAACCCTGTGAATCTACATCCACGAGCTGCTGATAAATATTAGGGCTGAGTGATTAGTGCTTTTTAAGGTCGGTTCGCTTTCGATTATTTGGGCTGAATGCTGTAACACAGAAAATAAAACAACTCATAAAAGTCCCATGATGGTAGTGACTGCCCATCATTACTGCTTATCACTTATTAAGCCTAATTTATTCACATCACTTTAATAAAATATTTCAGTTGTGCATATTATTTATTTTTCATTTGATGAATTTATTCTTTCATTCCAGGTCATCTCATCTACACAGAGCTGCTGCCAATGCTTTCTGACAAAAATCACTATTTTGTAGTTCCTCAAGGTAAACAAGGCATACTTTTATGACTGCTGAATACCAACTAATAATCACATAGATCATGTATTTTCAGGTAGAGATACCTCGAAGCGACAGCTGCTCTCTATATCCCTCACAATCACACATTCTTCTGCCTCTTCTGCAGCAGGCATAAAAGAAACAGAGACCGAACAAGTAGATGTACAATGGATTATGCTCTTTGTAGTTTATTTACTACAATATTGGCCAGTTGGAAACTACAACTCCCTACTGCATCGCATAGTTCAGGCTGGATCTAATTTATTTCTAAAGAAACTGTGCAATGTGCACATTGAGCTCACAGAAAAACAGAACAAAATAGATTTCAAATGATTGAACTATCGATCAACTAGTTGTTTAAAAAACTAAAAATAACAGAAATGTTGGTTATTTGCGCAGCACTAATACATATGGACATTGTAGAGCTATAGACCAATGACATAAGCTGGAGGGAAGGGAGGGACAGTCACTCATCAACATTGCAATACATGAGTCCATATATTACTACTACTGATTATGTTCACTATGGATTCATGTTTTGATTGTCCACTGAGTAGCTTATTTGGTAGGTCTCAATGTAACCGTATGGGAGGAAACGCCCATCCCATTTAGCACTATGATGAGTGTGAATACGTATTACTTGGTGACAGAATGATTATTTAAGTGTAACACAAAGAACTTCCATTCACAGTTATGCATTCCACTAGAGGGAAAACAACAGGCTGCAGCATGAACACATGTGCTGTGTGTCCAAACCCTGTAGTATGTTTGGGAAGGACAGCGAGCAGCTGCAATTCCCACATGGACCATGTCCCCATCCACCCACCCCCTTTGTTCAGACACAGTGGTTGGCATAGAATGGTTGGGATTCCTGCAGGACACACACCAACTGGACGAGTAAGAGGGCTCATTCGGTTGTGTCGTACCTGTTGATGATCCCGTTGACCTGTCTCCCGGACGCGCACCCTTTCCTCGGGCTCGTTTCCACGGATCCCGGACCCTCCGCCCCACCGTCTGAGCCACACTCCTGGAACCAAAGACAAGGTTGGCACGGCTACCATGGAACTCCCCTTCTAAAAACACTTCCAAACCCATCCTCAACTCCATTCCACTACAGCAGAGCCCAGAACAGTTGAACGACCTCCTAGTGAATTCCTCGGGCCACAACTGAATGGATAGAAAGGTCAACGCTACTTGGCATGACAAAACAAAGACCACCACTGTTTTGGGACCTCCCCCTCCTCACCCCTTCTCTTCCTGAGATAGTAGTCCCTCCTCCCTCCCAAGTCCCGGAGGCTGGTTAGGGTTCTGTGGGCGAGTCTTGTTCCCGTCTCTCTATTTTGGGCACAGTGCCAGGGTGCCATCTTGGGTGCTGTCCTCTCTCCCCCTCTCTCCCTTCTTTCTCCTCTGAACTGGTAGGGAGGGACCACGCTAAGTGGAAAAGTCGCATTTGCGCTCCCTTTCTCTTTGATACAGTACATCATACTACAATTACTTAAGAGGATGTAGTACTAACTGAACTGTGGACATATTCACTTAAAATTAGGGCATGAATAGGATACGCGAATTGATGTCTAAGAAATTAAGACACAGGCTTGTTGAGGATCTGATTGGACAGTTACATCGTCAGACTCATTTACCTGCATTACAGGGCAACCAACAGGCTCCGCCTTCACCTCCCCGTCCTCGGGTGACACGTCAAAGAGGGAGGTCTCTGCCAGCATTATGGAACCCTACGAGAGCGCAGATAGGCCAGGGTGAGCTCTTCAGTCCTTCTGATTCATAACACCAGAGGTAACAGTGGCTTTGCACCAAAGTAACTGGTTTCGGTGTAGCCACAGACAAGGGGCACCATGAACAAGCTGTTGAAGCAATTTGCTAGAAATGTAACCAGGAAGGCTAAGATATTCCACTGGGAAATCACTGATGGATGGATGGGAGGAGCAGAGGATAGGAGTGGGGAAGAGAGTGAGGGATAAAAGCAGACAGACATGTCAGAGGTATCGAGGAGTGCAACATACTCTTGATACGAACAGAATAGAAACGCATTCCCACTTTTCTCATCTGCCGATGAGGTGTGAGCTGAGTTACTTTGAGCGTGGGGTGCGAGAGACATGTTAGGTCACGTGACATGCTCCCCCCTCCCCCCTCCCATGACATCATGACTTTCACCAGGTCCGCCCCCTCCACTCTTGGGCTTGTTGCCAGGGCAACCCAGGTGGCTGAGACTGAGGGCGCTGACCATATAGAAACATTGAATCACTTAAAAAAGAATAAGAATCGTAATCAGAGTTAAGACCCGGGGATGTGTTCATTGACGTGGTGCTGACCTTGTTGGAGCGGAGCTGGCGGTAGATGTCCGTCTGCTGGCGGATGCGGTACTCCAGGTCAGACACATGGGCCTGCAGCCAGTTCCAGTGGCTGACTATGGAGGCCCTATCCACCGCGTAGCGCCCCTCTGCACGTCTCCATCTGTCGGGCAGAGAGAGGAGGAGGACAGGGTCAGAGCAGAGGCGGGAGAGAAGGGGGTGTCCATGTCAGTGTGACAGCGAGTGAGAGAGAGAGAGATTGTGTGTGTGTGGGAAGTGTGATTGCTTGTATGGAGGAAGGTCAGTGAGGGTTCCGAGGTCAGTGACCAGGCCTTTCGGAATGAAGCAAAGGGGCGTCACACAAATAACACTAAATGGGGGAAAAAATGCCTCAAAAACATCCATCTAACTCCATTCACAACGCTAGCCACAGACTTTCCTTCAAGTCTAAGCCATCACACACATACGGGATGGGCACGGTTATTTGTTAGAATGGGTTAGTATTCGGTTACTTACAAGTTGATACATTTTTTTTTTAAATTTACGTTTGTTTAAAATTTTATTTAATTATCTATGTGACATTGCTACATTCCAGGGCAGACCATGCCATTTGACATTATAATAGAACAACAGCTATGAATGCGCCCCATTAAAAGAGGCACTGGTAGCCTATAGGCACTTCACACGTCCAGCTTGCTATTGGTAGGTCAATCAAAGCAGCTTTACAGTCAGAGGTTCCATGTGAAGCAAGTGAAGTGGGAGATTTCTAAATCATTGGAAATCCCCCCCCCCCCAAAAAGCAAAGTGCACCACCTTTCATGAGTCACGCAAACAAGTCCCCATTGAAGTAAAACATTCTGGATATTATTTGAACAGTGAAATCAAATGCCCATGCCTAACACACATACTTCCAGTCCCCCAGTGACTGATGACATTTAGTCTAATTAAAATCGTCACTTTCTCTTGGCTCCCGAGCTGCTCGACTTAGTTTGTGTTTCTTACGTTTCAATAGCAGCAGCAGCACGCCATGTACCTAGTTACAAAACTGTAGCTGGCACCTTTCCACTGAACCCCTTCCCATGTGTTCTACACCCGGGCCTGCGCGCCTAGTAGTAGCCTCCCCTACCCTGAATGTGCTGTGTTCAAGCCAAGAGTTCCAAATGATGGAGCTGTGCGCAAAGGACCTTTTGGGAAGGAAGAGGTCTCTGAAATGAATCAAGATTACCCTCGATCACACTCTGTCCCAGGAGGGAGAGACAGAGAAACGAGGGTGGGAGGGGGCGACGGGGACAATGAGGGCAAGAAATCAGTGCAATGGGGGTAAGAGAGAGGGTAGGGAAAACAGATGAACAGAAATGGAAAAAGTGAAGGGGCATGTAGAGAGAGCGAGAGACAAAAAGAGAGGGCTGCTATGTTCTTTCTATAGAGCCAACGTTACATAACCCACTTTCCTATCAGTCTGGTGAGATGGCTAGAGACCAGTGAGGCCTCTGCTGCTACAGGCCCTCCTCCTCCACCCCCATTTTTCTCCCTCCTCCTTCTCCTCATCCACACTGACTGGAATTTAGAGGACAACCTCTCAACACACACTATGTGTACATCCCAAATGGCACCCTATTCCCCATTTAGTGCACTCATTTTGACCATGGCCCATAGGGCTCTGGTGAAAAGCAGTTAACTACATGAGGGACAGGATGCAATTTGGGACAGGGCGCTGGTTCAATACTCTCTCAAACACCCAAACCCCTGCGGCTTTCATTCTCACCCTCTTTACAGCTATCAATAATCAATACAGACCAACCGAACAAGGTCACTTTTTGTTTAGAAGGGGCTGTGTTCGGGCGCCCAGAATCTCTTATACAGACACAAAGAGGCTTAAGCCTAGGAGGAAGACGTGGGCCTGTTTTCAGAATGTGGCAATGTAAAAATGTATTTCCAAGACTCAAATTTCGTGTCATACATTCAGATGAACGCTCCAAAGCGTCACCTGTCTACACTTGCACACACACCTTTTCATGACGCCTGGATATAAATACACCCTTCTCTCTTCACAGTTCCTCCAGAAAAAAAAGACACAATAAAATGATGTGAGAACATGTATGTATACTCCCTCTCTTCATTAGCAGACATAGACTAAATTAGCACACACACACACACACACACACCTGTAAGAAAGGGAAAGTAAGGCAGCCTCTCATTTCCAAGGTTAGTGTGATATAGGAAAATAAGCCTGGAGTGTGACGTGGCCAAGTACCACAAAGGTAGCCAGTGAGCAAAAACATATGGGAGGATTTCAGAAGACTGAATAATCAGCTACTCAGAGATGCTGTATTTTATATTCTGATTAGCAATAAAGCACACATGGACCTATAAACAAGGCCATTGCGGGGGAGGGAGGTGATGGGGAACCAAAGAAAAGTTATAAGAGAGAAACAATTAACTCTTCCCTGTAAAACCAAACAAACACAAATCTGAACCAGGACCTGAGTCCACAGTTTTCCTGTTCATTTTAAAGGAAGAGTGCTTTTTTTCTACCCCAAGCCTCTTCTTGTCAATTAAAAAAATTCCACATGGGGCTGTGGTGAGTGTGGGGGAGGGGCAGTACGCAATGCACTGCAGTACTACAGTCAACCACTAGGGGCATTTAAGGGGCGAGAGAATGAACCATGCGTTGTAGGGCTATGGAGAGAGAGAGGGACAGAGGGAGAATACTGTGTGCAGTAGGGCTGTGGAGAGCGAGAGAGCGAGAGAGAGAGAGAGAGAGAGAGGAAGGGACAGAGGGAGGGACAGAGGGAGGAGTTTTGGCTGCTGCAGCGACACAATGAGTCCCCCGCTCCTGTCTGTGATCCACACAGGAACAGGAAGCAGGCATACAGGAAGTAGCCACAATCACATTCTCTCTCTCCATCCACACAAGACACACACAGAGAGAGAGAGTGAGAATAAGAGCAAGAAAGCGGGGGAGAGAGAGAGAGAGACCGTCTTGAATGATGCAGAGGTTGCTGGTTCCTCTCGCCCCAAGTCTTAGTGTCGCATTCCTGATGGAAACAATTACACTAGAGCTCACATGAACATAAAACACTGGCGACCTACTGGTGTAGGGGTTAGTCTCAGTGGAAAAGCACCAGTACAGGGACAACCAATAATACTGGCGTTCACAGAAACACCCACACAGGAAAACATACAAGTACAATCTGAAAAACAAATGCCAGGACAGGACCTCCAACAAGAAGCTTCTCCCACATAAAACACGATGTGTGTGTAATAACAACACTCTCGCCGAGGGCATATGAAGTGCCCCTGCAGACTTCCAGAAACCCCGCCGAGGTTCTTAAGAAATAACAAGCCATTTAAATACATTTTACATTTGTCCCCGACTCGTTTCAATAAGCGCTCAGGGCCGGCGAGGGCGGCCGCAAAACAGGCCTCTTCCTTGGACTTTCTGACAATACTGTAATGCAATTCTCTGTGTGATGGCCATCAGGAAAACAAGTGCCAATCTCCATCTCTGATATTCACAAAACACACACCGTGGATTAGTAGCTACCAAACATACCCCTGAGTCACTGGCTTTTCTCTTTCGACTTTTAGCTGACACTCGGTTGCGTGCACGCGGTCTGGGACTCGTCTCCCCCCAGCCAGAGAGGAGAGATTAAGTGGCCATGTGCCATCCTCTCTGGTGAGGCTCCCTCTTATAGATCCATCCATCACACGCTCTGCTGCTCATTATCTATCCTGTTGCCTGGTCACTTTATTCTTAGTTATTTGTCCATATCTACCTCAACTACATCGTACGCCTACACATCGACTCGGTACTGGCACCCTGGGTATATAGCAAAGTTATCGTTACTCATGGTGTATTTATTATTACGTGTTATTAATTTTCTATCATTACTTTGCATTGTTGGGAGAAGTAAGCATTTTCCTGTTAGTCTAGACCTGTTGTTTATGACGCATGTGACAAAAAAAATATGGATTTGATTTGACACGCTTCCTGTGTCTCTGTGAGAGGCCTGACTTCAGAGACACATACAGAGGGGTCACAGAGCTCTGGGAGGCCGTGTCTGCGTGAAACGAGCCCTGGTGGGAAGAAAAGGATACACTGCCTGGCATTGAGAGGAAATCCAGAGTAACGTCAGTAAGGAGTATGGCTGGCTTTGTGGTAGGAAAGTGTGTGTGACCTTGAAGCGTGAGGTCCTGTCCTCTCACCTGGGGTGAGTCATTCACACCTGTCTCTACTCTGCTCTCACCTAGGAATGGGAGCTGTTTTGCAAGGCCGAGATGATACCAGTATCACGATACTCTTTTTTATTTTCCAATATTTTTACATACAGCAGGTTTTTAAAGGACCAAAGAGTTTGATTTGCGTCGCATTTGAATTTTTGGCATGGACAAAATATTGCGATAATGGTAACACCACAGCTCTACTGTTTCGTAGTGTGTGTGCACGTGCGGGTGGCTAGACAGTAGTAATGTCCAAAGTAAAGGAATGCCAGACCATCAGATGATGGCTAGCTGGTAAACCACAGAGAAATAAAACGGAATCCCATGCTCAATATAGCACTCAAACAAACCTAGCACACCACTCCAACATTAAACCAAATGCCTTATGATTTATGTGAAAATCTAACACTTTGATGAATATTTCAGATATCTTCAGAAGTCAGCCAGAAGCTTACATCTGTCGGTCAGTAGTACACACACACACACACACACGAAACCCGCCGAACCAGGAAATGAACGCAGCGAGCAGTGAGGCAAAACAAAAACACAGGATATAAAAGGCGGGTGGTAATCGTCATGGTCGCTGAGGAAACAGGGACCGAACCGTCAAAGGAAATAACATCAGACTATTAAAGGGAACGGAGGGAGCGCATGGGGAGAAAAATCACCCACCCTTCTTTAAAATACATGAGCATATCTAAATGCCATTAGCAGTGTAGGATGAGCCAGGATCCACATGCTGCTTTTAGCAGCGACAAAAGAGCGAGAGGGAGGGTGGAGAGAGGAAGAGAAAGCACTTCTTCCAGTCAGCCTGTGTGTGTGTGTCTACGGGCAGGGTTTAGTGGAGAACAAAGGGTTTGATGTGCTGGGAGAGAGAGAGAGCGAGAGAGAAAAAAAAGATCCCACCCACCTCCCCTGTCACATGACTAGCCTTCATGGCGCAGCATGAAGGCGGGAGTGAAAGAGCAAGGCGAGAGGCGGAGGGAGGGAGTGAGGAGGCGGAAAAAAATTGAGGGAGAGGGGAGTAGTGGAGTGAGGAGCCGAGAGAAGAGAAGCTGGTGAAAGAGAACAGGGCAAGGAATGAAGAAGTCTGGGAAGGGCATTTACAAACCCATTCCATTCCTGCTGGAAAAATACAGGGAGCTAACCGGGGCTCTTCTGAATGGTCCGACTCCAACACCATCATTGAGTTTGCAGATGACGGCGGTGGTAGGCCTGATCGCCGATGAGGATGAGGTCAGAGACCTGTCAGTGTTGTGCCAGGACAAGAAACTCTCCCTCAATGTCAGCAAGACAAAAAGAGCTGATCATGGACTACAGGAAATTAAGGGTAAGAGCACGCCCCCATCCAAAGGGCTGTAGTGGAGCAGGTCCAGAGCTTCCAAGTTCCTCGCTGTCCACATCACTAAGGAATTAATTATCGTGGTCCACACACACACCAATACAGTCGTGAAGAGGGCATTACAACGTTTCTCCCGCTCAGGAGGCTGAATAAATGTGGCATGGGCCTTCAGATCCTCAAAAAGTAATACAGCTGCAATATTGAGAGTATCTTGACTGGCTGCATCACCGCTTGGTATGGCAACTGCTTGGCATCCGGCCACAAGGCGCTACATAGGGTAGTGTGTACGGCCCAGAATATCACTGGGGCCGAGCTTCCTGCAAACCCAGGACCTCTATACTAGGCGGTGTCAGAGGAAGACCCTAAAAATTGAGTCCAGCAATCCAAGTCAGACTGTTCCCTCTGCTACCGCACGGCAAGTGGTACCAATGCACCAAGTCTGGAACCAACAGGAACCCTGAACAGCTTCTACCCCGAAGCCATAAGACTGCTAAATAGTTAAGTAGTTAACCAATAGCTACCCAGGCTAACTGCATTGACCCTTTTGACTCTTCACATGCACTGCTTTTACTGCTTGTCTATTCTGTTGCCTAGTCACTTTATCCCTGCCTACATGTTCATTACTACCTCAATTATCTCATACCCCTGCATAACGAAGTGGTACTGGTAACCCACATATATAGCCAAGTTATCGTTACTCATTTTGTATTTATTACGCTTTCTGCATTGTTGGGAAGGGCCCGTAACGAAGCACTTCACTGTTAGACTACACCGGTTGTTTACGAAGCGCGTGATATATACAATTCTATTTGACCAACATGCTAAAAGTACCGACAGGGAAACATGGCTTAAAAAAGGGCAATATGTGTGTCTTAAATGAATGATATAGGCCTACAGCCATTGAAACAGTGGTGTGGTGACCTGCTTTGCTGTTTGAATCCCAGATTGCCCCTTCAAAACATGTTTTATAATGAGGTCAGATCAAGGGTGGGCCAATCCTCTACAATGACTTACAAGCCTCAGGCCCACATTTTCCTCTACTATATAAACGTATGTTTGGAGGGTAGTCAGAGCCTTTGATAAAAAAACTATTATTAAAAATAAGATATTTAATAATACCCCATAGTATCAAAAGTGGAATTATGTATTTGGATAATTTTACAAATTCTTTCAAATTGAAAAGCTGAAATGTCAGTGAGCATTCAACCTTTTTGTTTTGGCATGCCTAAGTAAGTTCAGGCGTAAAAATGTGAAACAAGTCACAAAGTTGCAGTTGGAGTCAATGTGTGTGCAATAAGTGTTTAATTACCATGATTTGAGTGACTACCTCATCTCAGTACACCACACATACAATTATTTGTAAGGTCCCTCAGACAAGCAGTGAATTTCAAACACAGATTCAACCAAAGACCAGGGATGTTTTCCAAAGCCTCGCAAAAGGCCACATTGGTAGATAAGATCATCTTGATCGTAGGTCATCGATTTTATTTTCCAATGATTGTACGTTGGCCAATAGAACGGATGGCAGTGGGGGTTTACTCGCTTGCCTACGAATTCTCAGAAGGCGGCCTGACCTCCGCACCCCCTTTTCACCGTCTTTTCTTCAAGCAAATGGTGGGGATTTGGGCCTGTTCCCAAGAAAGCGGTATATCATTTGCTTCTAACTCGTTAAAAGGAAAATGCTTATTTTAGTTCGAGTTATCGCGGTTCTGATATCCACAAGTTATTTTCGGCCAGACAGTAGCAGCAACATTATGTACAAAATAAGTTCCAAAATAAGTTACAACCAACGCAAAAAACGAACAAATAGCACATTTGGTTAGGAGCACGTAAAACGTCAGCCATCTTCTCCGGCGCCATTCTACAGTTCATGCAGAGTAGGAGAATGGATGATCTCGGCATGTGTGGTTCCCACGGTGAAGCATGGAGGTGGTGTGATGGTGCTTTGCTGGTGACACACTGGTAACCAACAGTTTTTGGTTACTACATGACTTCATGTGGTACAAATAAAGAAAAACCATTGAATGAGTAGGTGTCCAAACTTTTGACTGGTACAGTATAAACAAAATGTTTTGATGAAAATAAATTTGCGGTTACTGATAATAGCCCATACAAATGCATAGAATAACAGATTCATGACATGGAACAACAAATCATCCACAAAAAAAATACATTTCACAGAAATATAAGAAAGATCCCTTATTTTGGGGACTAAACACTACCATTCATTTTTTCAACCGGTAGCGGGGGACCTTCAGATGTCTCGTGAGGCCTGTGGACGTCCTAGAGCAAAACAACCTTCATGTTCGTGTCACCTTCGCACAGTGTGGACATTTGTTTGATTGGGCTACACACTAACTGTTCGGACGCTACAGACAGAAGTTGGCAGCTCGGCTGTACCGACTTCAGACAAGTCCCAAGACAATTGTGGGGGGACACACCACCATGTTTGTGAGAGTCTTATCTTTCCATAGAGGGGTCATAATATACTGAACAAATATATTAAAGCAACATGCAACCATTTCAAAGATTTTGTAGTTCATAAGGAAATTAGCCAATAAAAAAAATCATTAGGCCCTAATCTATGAATTTCACATCACTGGGAATAGATGGATACCGTAATAAAAAAGGTAGGGGCGTGGCTCAGAAAACCAGTCACTATCTGGTGTGGGCACCATTTGCCTCATGCAGCGCAACACATCTCCTTCGCATAGAGTTGATCAGGCCATTGATTTGTGGCCTGTGGAATGTTGTCCCATTCCTCTTCAATGGCTGTGCGAAGTTGCTGGATATTGGAAGGAACTGGAACACGCTGTTGTACACGTCAGTCCAGAGCATCCCAAGCATACTCAACAGGTGACATGTCTGGTGAATATGCAGGCCATGGAAGAGCTGGGACATTTCCAACTTTTAGGAATTGCGTACAGAACCTTGCAACATGGGGCCGTGCATTATCATGCTGAAACCTGATGTGATGGCGGTTGATGAACGAACGGCACGGCAATGGGCCCCAGGACCTCGTCACGGTATCTCTGTGCATTCAAATTGCCATCAATTTAATGCGATTGTGTTTGTTGTCCGTAGCTTATGCCTGCCCCTACCATAACCTCACCAGCACCATGGGGCACTCTGTTCACAACGTTGACATCAGCACACTGCTTGCCCACACAATGCCATACACGTGGTCTGGACGTACTACAAAATCCTCTAAAATGACGGGGGAGGCGACATATGGTAGAGAAATTAACATTACATTCTCTGGCAACAGCTCTGGTGGACATTCCTGCAGCCAGCATGCCAATTGAACACTCCCTAAAAACTTGAGACATCTGTGGCATTGTGCTGTGTGACAAAATTGCACATTTTAGAGTGGCCTTATATTGTCCCCAGCACAAAGTACACCTGTGTAATGATCACACTGTTTAATCAGCTTCTTGATATGTCACACCTGTCAGGTGGATGGATTATTTTGGCAAAGGAGAAATGCTCACTAACAGGGATGTAACCAAATTTGTACACAAAATCGGAGAAAAATCAACTCGGTCATCTTTCACTGCAGATGCGGTGGATTGAGACATCCTATGCAAACAAACGTCTCTCTAGCTTACACTGAGAATTTTAATGGGCTTTTTGTTATTTATTATGCCAATTCGATTTCCACAGGGCGCGGACATCGACCGTAAGGGGTTAATCCCACTTTGTAACAAAACGTTGAAAAAGTCAAGATGAGTGAACACTTTCTGTATATTGTGTGATTAAGACCATCTGTGAATCAGAAGGGGTTTATGTGAGAATGGTAAGCTTTCATGTCCTGCATACCGCAGCTTCTTGCCATTTCAGCTTAGTCTTCTCTACAAGGACAACAATGTCCACAATCGAAATGCAATCCAACAGTGGCATTGTCTACATTTCAACAGAAAATTGTCTACATTTCAAAGCGAACAGTGACCATAGTACTCAATTATTTTGACTGGATGTTGATCCACCATGTATATAGTATATTAACTCTGTTACACAGCCAGACAGAAGCAACTTTAAAGTAGGCTGGCTTCACGTTCGCCTGGCTTGCCAATCTGACAGCACGCTCGATTTCTGAAGGGGGCCCTACACACACAAAAGTACCCTATCCATACACCTCTGCACTCACACACCCCCAGCCCCCACCATCCCCCTCCACATTTCTGCCTGTAGGCACATTTCCACAGTGTTGCTCCTTTTCAAATGGGGAACACATGATCGGATGCGCGCCGGAACAAGTGACCACTTCAACCCCTCCCCCATACTCAATACCCCCCCCCCCATACTCTCTATCCCCTCCCACAAAACTTCTCTCCCCTACCCCAGCCTCCATTGTCTCTTCCCCCCACTATTAGCCCACTGGTGTGGGAGATAAGGCAGTAGAACCCAGTAAATAACTCCGGTTGTATGACGATTGCGTATGGACCAGGCCGGCCAGGCTGATAGGCTCCTCTCTGGGTTCTCCGATAACAGACCTGACTCTATAGAAACAGTGAGAGACAAAACCACCAGCCAACCAAAAACCAGATCTGCGTCCCAAATGACACCCTTTTCTCTACCTAGTGCACTACTTTTGACATTAATAGTAGTGCACTAAATGGGGATAGGGTGGCATTTGGGACACAACCCTGGACCAGCATATTCCACAGGTTCTAAACTGGGCCGGATGGGAGAGGAGGAGAGAGTGGTATCATTCTTGACCTCGCTGCAATGGGGGATTGTCTTGCAGAGAGGAGATAAAACGGGAAGAATAGCAGAGTACTGCGTTTGGAAGTCCTGTAAACAATTGTGGATGTTTTAACTGGGGCACAGACCCAGACAAAACAACAAGGCTTGTTTTTGCAACCCTACCAAAAGGTAGGGCACATCTGGTTTACATATTTGCTAGGTTCATAACATTACATTTCTTGATTATTCAGACAATGGTTTTTGCATATGAATTCCTTTTTCTGCACACTGTTTTGAGGGCTAAAATAAAATATTTGTTATAGAACAAGGTTGAGGATTCCTGCCTATCTGGGGAAGGAGACAGATCTAACCCCCAAAAGTCACATGGCTCCCTGTCTCATCTGCTGTAACCAGGCAGCTGAGGAATGCTGGAACACAGATTTAAAACTGTCATGGTTCGGGAATATGTTTTCAGGATTCTGTAATAAACTCAGCAAAAAAAGAAAACGCCCTCCCACTGTCAACTGCGTTTATTTTCAGCAAACTTAACACATGTAAATATTTGTATGAACATAACAGGATTCAACAACAGACATAAACTGAACAAGCTCCACAGACATGTGACTAACAGAAATGGAATAATGTGTCCCTGAACAAAGGGGGAGTCAAAATCAAAAGTAACAGTCAGTATCTGGTGAGGCCACCAGCTGCATTAAGTACTGCAGTGCATCTCCTCCTCATGGACTGCACCACATTTGCCAGTTTTTACTGTGAGATGTTACCCCACTCTTCCACCAAGGCACCTGCAAGTTCCCGGGCATTTCTGGGGGGCAATGGCCCTAGGCCTCACCCTCCGATCCAACAGGTTCCAGACATGCTCAATGGGATTGAGATCCGGGGCTCTTCGCTGGCCATGGCAGAACACTGACATTCCTGTCTTACAGGAAATCAGCCATACTGCTCGTTCTGTGCGTGGTGGCATTGTCATGCTGGAGAGTAATGTCAGGATAAGCCTGCAGGAAGGGTACTACACGAGGGAGGAGGATGTCTTCCCTGTAACGCACAGCATTGAGATTGCTTGCAATGACAACAAGCTCAGTCCGATGACCATGTGACACACCGTGATGTCTGGTGAGGACTAGCATCACTACTCTGGACGGTTCTGACTTAGAACGTGGACAACTACAAATACCTAGGTGTCTGGCTAGAATGTAAACTCTCCTTCCAGACAGATATTAAACATCTCCAATCCAAAATTAAATCTAGAATCGGCTTCCTATTTCGCAACAAAGCCGCCTCCACTCACGCCGCCAAACATACCATCGTAAAACTGGCTATCCTACCGATCCTCGACTTTGGCGATGTAATTTACAAAATAGCCTCCAACACTCTACTCAACAAACGGGATGCAGTCTATCACAGTGCCACCCGTTTCGTCACCAAAGCCCCATATTCCACCCACCACTGCGACCTGCATGCTCTCGTCGGGTGTCCCTCGCTACATATTTGTCGCCAGACTCACTGGCTCCAGGTCACTCACTGACTCCAGGTCCACCTTATCTCAGCTCACTGGTTACGATAACACCCACCCGTAGCACGCACTCCAGCAGGTATATCCAACTAGTCATCCCCAAAGCCAACACCTGCTTTGGCCACCTTTCCTTCCAGTTCTCTGCTGCCAATGACTGGAACGAATTTTAAAAATAAATTAAGCTGAAGACATATCTCCCTCACTAACTTTAAACATCAGCTATCGGAGCAGCTAACCGATCGCTGCAGCTGTACACAGCCCATCTGTAAATAGCCCATCCAATCTACCTACCTTATCCCCATATTGTTTTTATGTACTGTTTTGCTCTTTTGCACACCAGTATCTCTACTTGCATCTGTACATCTAATTACAATTGTTAAATTGTACTACTATTGCCTAACCTCCTCACGCCATTTGCACACACTTTATATAGACTTTTTCCCCTATTTTGTTATTGACAATACATTTGTTTATTCCATGTGTAACTGTGTTGCTGTTTGTGTTGCACTGCTTTGCTTTATCTTGGCCAGGTCTCAGTTGTAAATGAGAACTTGTTCTCAACTGGTCTACCTGGTTAAATAAAGGTGAAAAATAAATTCCCTCAGTCCAACCTCTCTCAGCCTATTGCGGACAGTCTGAGCACTGGTGGAGCGATTGCGCGTTCCTGGAGTAACTCGGGCGGCTGTTGTTGCCATCCTGTACCTGTCCCGCAGGTGTGATATTCGGATTTACCGATCCTGTGTTGTTAAACGTGGTCTGCCACTAGGATGACGATCAGCTGTACGCCCTGTCTCCATGTAGCTCAGTCTTAGGCGTCTCACAGTACGGACATTGAATGCCTAAGGCACCTTCACGCAGATGAGCAGGGACCCTGGGCATCTTTCTTTTGGTGTTTTTCCAGAGTCAGTAGAAAGGCCTCTTTAGTGTCCTAAGTTTTTATAACTGTGAGCTTAATTACCTACCGTCTGTAAGCTGTTAGTGTCTTAACGACCGTTCCACAGGTGCAGGATCATTAATTGTTTATGGTTCATTGAACAAGCATGGGAAACAGTGTTTAAACCCTTTACAATGAAGATCTGAAGTTATTTGGATTATTACAAATTATCTTTGAAAGACAGGGTCCTGAAAAAGGGAAGTTTCTTTATTTGCTGAGTTCATGTGTTCCCAGCGAGAGAAAGGAACAGGAAACTAAGATTCTGCATCAAGTCTTGTCAAACCCAATTTTTCATGTTTGTGTTTGTTTTTTGCGCCTGGCTTCCTGGAAAGGACTTACCCATTTTCTCTGCTAATAAAAACACACATGGAAGCTTCGATCCATACAAGGAGAAGCACAGTTGCTTTCCAGGGAAAAAAGGGGGGACGACACTAAATACAGAACTCGATGCAATACCCGGGCAACACCCACAGCTTTCTTCGAAAGAGGTAGGACTAAACTGCAATACATTTGGGCCGCAGGTGATTGATTCAAAGCAAACGATTCAATGGGTGCAGACCAGACGGGGAACGAAGACCTGTATTCCCGGGCCCTTCTCTGTGCTCTGACTTCCCCGGCCGGCGTTGTGTTTCTTGGTGAATGGAGAGACAGAATGTGTGCTGCTGGGACGCCAGGGCCAGAGGGGGGGGGGGGTGGCACTAAAGTCTCACAGCTATGACTTAAAAGGGTTAAGTGGGGATGCAATGTTGGAGTCATTACATAAAGAACAAATAATGAGCTAGAGAGTAGGGAAAGTAGAAGAGCGAGGGAGAAGTGGAGAGCGAGTAGAGATATGAATTAGGGTGAGAGTTGAAGAGAGGGAGGAGAGAGTGAATAAAGAGAGTGAGTGTCTTATGAAATTGTTGTGGGGTGGTATTGGAAAGGAGACATACTGTTGGTTAACCCAGCCCAGATGTGAGAATGAGAAAATTACGTGTTAAAAATATTGCGTGTGATTGCATAACCCACAGGGGTTAGGCAGGAACTCCAATACCGGTTCGAGGCTCCACTCCATGTTCCAATTCCACACGTCCCTATTGGCCCAGGCTTGTCCATAGACATCACCATGCTGTCCAGAGATGGCCAGATAAGAGAGGTCAGGGGCATTTAAATTAAGTCTGGATGAAAATATTGCCCTAAATAATATATTTATTTTTTTTTACAAAAAATACCAGATTTTTTTTTTACACTGGGCGTTACAGTCGTCATACAATAACTTCAGTCGCCTATAAATAAAAGATTAGGCTAGGGATGTTAGACGCAGATGCACCAGAGTTGAGGCAAATCCAGTCAATTTGGAAAGTAAACCATATATATATATATATATATATATATATATATATATATATATATATATATATATATATATATATATATATATATATATATATATATATATATATATATATATATATATATATATATATATATATATATATATATATATATATATATATATATATATAGCTCATATTGTGATCACGTATTAATAATACGTCTGGTTGCCAAGTAACCAAGAGCATTTGGCCTTCAGTGGCAGTTGTATTGAGTTCATTAATCTAGCTTTCAATTTGAATATTCAAATTATCCTTTTTGTATTTTGCTTTCGTTGACACACACACACACACACACACACACACACACGGCATTGGAGTTTTAGTGCACTTCCCAAATTGACCAGATTTTAAATGGAATTGCACCCTTTGTTGGGTACCGCTATTTTGTTGTCCTAACCCACAGCATATGCCGTCATAGGTTCCCAGAGGGAGGCAGGGCTGCTGCATGTTATGGTGAATCTTGCCTAGCAATGCCACACCTTAGTAAAGTGGTGCCAGCCAGCAATAGAGGAAGACATGTTGCCTTTGGCTGGTGATAGGAGGGGGAGAAAGGGAGTTTCAGGTTCGCAACCATGTAAACGTATTTCAGTGCCAATGGCTTCAAACTACTTGTCCTGACAGCACACCGCTCTCTCTCTCTCTGCATGGGCTTCGATAGGGCTGACAGCCTGGCAACTATAATTAGGCTGTTTTACATTTAGTTAATCTTCAACCTATCACATGTTGGAGCGACCGTCAGTGTTTGCCTGTCATCTCTTGTCAACAGACATTATCTCATTAATCAATTGTAACGTTTCAGTTTTGTTGAATGCTGTAACATTTACAATCAAATTAAGAGAGACAATTGATATACTGATGTGTACTACCGTTGATGGGTGGTAAATCAAGTAGGCTTTTACTATGATAGGACGACAAGGCTGTCAATCTAAGTTGTGATGGGTGGAAAGGTGACCCTCTAGATTGCCGCACAGGGGAGGCGCCAAGCTAGTGTTGCATGCTCTCCCATTCACCTCGGGCCCATTTAGGTCAACGAAAGCAAAATACAAAAAAGGATCATTTGAATATTCAAATTGAAAAGCTAGATTAATGAACTCAATACAACTACCACCGAAGGCCAAATGCTCTCGGTTACTTGGCAACAGGACATATTATTAATACTTGATCGCAATAACTTGCTTGACAAAAAAAAATCCCTCCTCCGAGACACTGTTCATAGCAAGGCACTGGACATCTGACAGCAGGGTCGTATTCAAACTAGGTTACATGCTGCTTCATAAAAACATTAGGTGTAATTGGGGGGTGTTTACAGGGGGGAAAGGCTTAGTATAGCCCATCTACCTGCATAGAATACAACCCAGACATTACCTTGAAAACTACCATAGGGCTACCTACAGTGTACGATACTTTTCACTGTTCACCTCCTGCCCGTATGCATGTCAGAGAATATAACAAAAACATGACAAAGTCCGGCACTCCGGTGAGTGGTATTTGTGTGCTACTAGCTCAATCAGCCCAGTGACGCTGGTGACAAGACATGGCCAGCGACAGGGAGACAGCAGAGCAGAACGGTGACTGTTGAACAGGGGGGGGCTGTGCATATTACAACAACAGATGGGAACAGCGATCAAAGCTAGCCACATCAAAGTAAGCCAAGCTCCTAGTCTACGCTTTGACAACAAACGCAGTACACAACAGTCTACACTGGCCATACAAGCAGGCAGAAGCAGGAACGTCGGCACTGAAAACATACAACCTTGAAATATAGATGTTAACACCAGGAAATACACAGGCCTAGATTGGTCAAAAAGAGGAGGTGTACAAATAAATCCTATCAGCCATCCTTTATTTGTTGTATGATAAGGATGACAGCGCTTACAGAACTGAATCTGTTATGGACATTAAAATGGCGGCTCACACAATAATCCATTATAGATTTTCAAAAGGACAAAACAACCTCGCGGCGGCGTTAATATCAGAAATCAGTAATACAAATTGCCTCCATAGGTCGTGAGCTATGACTCGGCTAGCCAACCCTTTGAACATCTTTTGCCATGGAAACCAAGCACCCTTTCCAGTTCGTGGAAGGCCTACACATTACATAAATACATTAAATAAAAGTGGGAGGTGGGAGGGCTGGGCTGCTGTGTCACAGCCAGGCCCTAGGCTCCACTCCTCTCCTCCTCCAGACTACCGCACCATCTGACCGGCAGCAGCTCTCCTCTGTGTATTATTGAGCAGGCCAGGCAGGCAGGCTGCTGGGCTGCAGCTAGCCCACTGCAAGGCATCGGCTGGGCCCTCCCTCACTCTAGGCTTAGCACCAGGCCTGGAGGAGACCGTCTCAATGTAGTATCCTAGCCCGGCTTCCTCTTTGTGTCGTCTGGTTTTGTGTCCGATTTTGGTACGGGAGGAGACGTCCAATTGTTTGTTGCCTGGGCTTGTATCAGTTGCCAATGTGAAAGTGTGGACAAAGACTAGCACATTACAATCACATAAAGGGAAAGAGTTGTGTACCGATGGAATAGAATGATCCAGATACACACACACACACACACACACACATATATATATTTAACGGCAATTCATCTGCTGAAAGGACTGTGGTTGAAATAAGGATTGGGGATTAAATGTAAATGAAACTGAGCCTGTTTGAAGCTACATGGGCAGCGTTTCAAATGGCACCCTAGTTCCTATATAGTGCACTACTGTAGCTGTGGACTTTTGCCATCGGTCCAACGAGGGAGGGAGTCTTAGTGTCCCTTATGACATCCTATTCTCTGCCACATACTCGGGTAAAAAGTAGTGCACTACATAGGGAATAGGGTGCCATTTGGTGAGAAGTCTTGGGGCTGTTGCCTGGATATAACATCAGTCTGACTGCCGGAGAGTCTCAATTAGCTGATGGGGTCAGTTAGCCTAATGGACCATGTGACCTGCCAGTATTCTACTGGGCCAATATGGTTGCTGTTGGTGCTGAAACAGGAAGAGGAAACATATGTCTGTGTGTGTGTGTGTGTGTGTGTGTGTGTGTGTGTGTGTGTGCGTGCCTGGTGAATGAGTCACAGGCCTTGGTAGAAGACTAGGAGTGGGTGTTGTGAATGAACAAATGAGTCTAACAATTAGAGAAAGTGTATGGGTGTTGATGTTCTCATATCTTGTTTTATGTGTGTGGGCAAGACTGGTGTGTCCATGCATTTTCATTTTGGCCTATCCATGCACCATGTCCAGTGCCCACGCTGACTAATATACTCATAATAAGTTGTCAGCAGTTCCAGTTGATTCGCATGAGTAGGCCTAGCCAATACCCCAATGAGGATCTAGTCCACTTTCTAGGCTGTTGAAGGAGAAGGGCCAAGGGGGCTGAGAAGGGAGGCGGAAGACTGAGGAGCCCGAGTGTCCGAGCTTCTGGCAGGGCCATATCTTTACCACGGCAGCGTCAGGGCAGGAATCCTCTTTGCAAACGAACCCTGAGCGGAGCCCAGTAGACTGCTCTCTCTGTCCCCATTCCCAGCGTCTGCCCTGCCTGCCAGAAAAGAAAAACTCACCAAGAACCCAGTGGCTTCCTCCATGGCCCAGTCCACCGGTCCAGGAATTTGTATTGTTGTCAGAAAACAACAAGATTATCTCCAACGCATTGGTGCCTCGTCTGAATTAACACATACTCGGTGGAAAGTTTTAGGTACACCACCCCGTTCACGAAAATAGTTTGCTCCTACAGTGAGTCATGTGGCCATGGATTGCTATATAACGCAGGCAGACAGGCATCGAGGCATTCAGCTACTGTTCGGTTGAATTTTAGAAAGGGCAAAACGAGTGACCTAATTAACTTTTAGCGGGGTATTATCTCAGAAAGGGCGGCATCCTGGGCTTTTCACGCACGACAGTGTCTAGGGTTTACCAAGAACAGTGCGACAAACAAAGAACATCCAGTCATCGGGAGTCCTGTGGATGAAAACAGCTTATGATGAGATGGATCGAAGGAGAATGGCAAGAATCGTGCTAGCTAACAGGCAGGCCACAAATAACGGCGCAGTACAACACTGGTGGGTAGAACGGTGTCTCCGAACGCACAATTTGTCACAGATGGGCTGTTGCAGCAGACAACCTCCTCCCGGGTTCCACTTCTATCAGCTAAAAACAAGAGGTAGCTCCAGTAGGCCCGCAATCAACACTGGAAAATTGAGGAATGGAAAAACATTGCCTGGTCCGACAAATCCCGGTTCCTTTTGCGTCATGCTGATGGCAGAGTCAGAACTTGGTGTAAGCAGCATGAGTCCACGGCCCCTGGTGTCAACGGTACAGGATGATGGCAGGGTTATGGGCAATGTTTTCCTGAAACACATTAGTTCCCTTGATACCAACTGAGCAACGTTTCCACTCCCCAATGAATTCGGGCTGTTCTGGAGGCAAAGGGGGGTCCGACCCAGTATTAGATGGAGTACCTAATAAACTGGCCGCTATGTGTACATCTAGGCCTATGCACATGGCAGGGGAAGGAGGCTCACGCAGGGAGCGACGGGGCATGTAGTCTTTTAAAGCGCGTTCAAAAGGTTTAGGATTACATGAGTAATTTAAGTAAAGCCTGACTCACAGACAGATTGATATACCCCCCACCACTGGGAAAATGTGCAAATATTGAGTTATGTGCGGCCCCATGACTGCTGATGTCATGCTAATATGCAACCTGGTTTCTGTTGACTGTTTCTCCATAAAATGACCTGCTATTTCAAATTTAGTCACAAGTTGTTGTTAAACATATAATGGTCTAAGAGAAACCATGTGAGGGTGTCAACTTGAGGAAAACATAATGAGACATCTTGAAGTCTGATGCCAAAATCCTGAACAATTACACCCTTTGCTTTCACATGTTCCCCTTTCTCGCGTGTAACCTTTGAATTACACCACTTATAATTACATTTTAATAGTTATATTGTGTAGCAGTCAGTGGTTAGACCTTTAGTTTAGTGTGTTTATTTTAGTGCGTCAAATCTGCCAACCTCCAAGTTTGGAGGGCACCAGAAGTTGTTCTGTCCCAACAGATGTCTAGTGTGCAAAAATCAATTTGTTTACAGCCTGGTCTTTAAAAAAAGGACTCAATAGCATCGTAATTCTTCAGTCACAGTGCCTGCCTGCCTCCATTTTGTAATAACCCCACTCCCAGCTTTGAGGGACAATTACGGGGGTAGTAGTCTATAGCAAATGAAAATCCAACGCAATATAAGGATGTTGTGTTTCTAGAGGATTCAGGCCTGGGGTGGTACAGTATAGTGAACCACTGCGGTGCGGTCCCCAGTGATCTTGAGGCAGCAGACAGCCTGAGCCCCAACCAGCCTCTCTTCTCCTCTCTCTCTGTCCTGTAATCTCATTATCCATCTAGCAGACCTTTCTCCCACAGAGCGGCAGACACAGGACTCGTTTGGCCCAGGGATGAAGCATGCTCCTGGGGGACTGAGGACGCCACCCCCTCCCCCCTTTACTATAAATATACTGGAGACTAAGCGATATGGAGACCAAATGAATAGCAGTACCATCTCTTTATTTTTAGATCCTTGTAACAGTCAGGCCCTCAAACCCCACCATTTCCAACTGAAACTGAGTAAGTTATTGAAAGTCAGTGTTTACTGAAAAAAGAAAAAAAATCAAAAGGAAGGAACAAGTACATTAGACATTAAAATGACATGACATAGGTCATGACCACCATGCACAGCAGAATAAAATGCACACACAAACCTTGCAAACTAAACCAACTCACAAGCAATCAGAAAAGTGCCGTATAGGCATTCAAGCAAACACTAGGCACATTAGCCATTCACACTGCCACACACACAGGTGCCCTTTCATTATGGGCCCGGCACTGCCAGATATAAGAGAGAGCGAGAGAGAGCGCGCGAGAGGAGGGTGGGCTAGACAGGACTAGAGGAGGTGGGAGGGACTCTGCTGCAGGTACCGAGGCAGCAGAGACGGGCGAGAAGAGCTCTTCACACACACCAGAGCTCGGGCTAGGCCTATTGGGATAGGGGGGAAGGAGGTGGGGCAGCAGCATTCTCCAAATCAGGAACTGATGAGCATACTAGTTTACACTGCCGCTGTGCCACCAAGCTATTCACTACGGTAGGCAACTGTAGCCGCCGAAATGTTGACCACATCCAAGACATCCAGACAAACAAGCATGTGCTCCACTGGACATCTGTAGGCGGTCTCGAATAGGCCTCGCTTTTCAACGTCTGGAATAAAATTGTGGTATAGCTTGTTGAGCAGAAGCTCACTTTGAGGAACGCCATGCATAGGGTAGAAAGACAAAGCCCATGGCTGCTTGCTAGGTTCCGAATGAATGACAAACGGCAACCTTGATAGAGCATCCAAATGTCATATTCCATCAACCCTTTGTCTCGCAAAAAGGTCAGAGGAGCTCTCGCCGATTAAGCATCATCAGACTGATGTCCCAAAGTAATTTGGCCATTCGGAGGAGGAAGGACCTGAAGAATCTGACAAACAGAGCAAGAGGGGATATGCTGCTTGGCCTGAAATAGAAAAGCCACACCCATAAAAATACACTGGTTGACTAATAAAAGGCTCCATTTTGTATTAGTTGGGAGCACTGTCGCTGGGTCGCATTTCTAAGATTTTTTTTTACCAGGGTGCATTGGGTATTCCAATAGATATACGCTGTGAGTCACATAGGCCTGTATTAGCCTGGGGTGAAGAAATATCATAGATGATCATGTTACTTGTTATAAAATGCTTCCACTGGACTAGTAAGGCCTAATAAAAACAGAATATCCAAACACAGAAAGAACCCAAGCGAGCGTAGAACATCTAACCATATGGGTAATGACACATCACAGTTCACAATGGTGGCACGCGTTCCTTCACTCTGCTCTCCAGACACACAAACTGGTCTGTCAGCCACCTTAGCTTGACTGGAGGGTGATGCACAACAGGAAACGCACTGCCACATACACACACGCCACACAAACGCATGCATAACCACTTCCTGTATCTGTTAAAGAGCGGGAGGAGAAACTGAAAGGAGGGTGATGTGACATCTGGTTTCTTGAACAAACAAAGTTTGCTCGCTCGGTCTCTGCGCCTCAGACTCAAAACACACAACCCACATGTGCGCACAAACGCATACACGCGGAGGCACAAACAAAGACGGAGCAGTGCACAGAGGGAGCTGCCCTTTAAAACGAGTCAATATTCTCTCTCTGCTGCAGGCAACAGGATACCTGAGCAGCCAATCTATTCTATTTACACTGACTACCACAGCGACTTCTCACACAGGCTCTTCGATATTATGTAGCGTGAATGAGGGAGGCTCTACCTCACTAGGTTAGCACTTCTTAGTGCTCCCCATAACATGGTACTACAGCACCACACGTCACCAGTTCATTCAAAGAGAACATGAGCTGTGGTATTCGTGTTACAATAGCGCTGAGACCAGCTATGCTGTTTGTTATCTTGTTCTTGATACTCAAACTGTGACAGATGTTTTACATGTGCGACCTGCTCCCCTCTACCCGACCCCTCCTCTTCAGCAAGCACACACACCACAGCAAATGGTTCTTCAATTCCTTCTCGAGCAGCAGAGGAACTCATTTCACAGCGACATGACCGGGTTTCATTGCCACTGCAGCCCCCCAGAAATCCTAACTGTAGAGCTAGGGGTTCCACTCATAAAAAGGGAGGTAGTGTAGTAACCACAGGTTAATATAAGTAGGTGCGGATGGGGAAACCATCCACAGTCAACACTTCCCTTTAAATTGTCCAGTAGAGGGACATTTGGCCAATCAAATGGCTTAGGAGGTCATTTAAATGCAGAACGCAGATTCAGCCAAGGTGTTCTGTTGCAGCCGCAATGAATAAAGAGCTCAACCATGAAGGCACACACACCAGTTTATCTTTAAAGGAAACACTGTCCACTAGAAACGTAATCCAGGTTATCACCTCTGAAGGAGAAAGGACCTGGTCAGGTTAGGATGACATTTCCAACACATGCATGTGTGGATGAGACACTGGCACACACACACACACACACAGTTCAGCTCTTTTTACAGACTGATCTTCAACTTGTTCAATCAAAATAACTAATCTTTCAACTCATTTAGTTCATTTGAGTCAGTAATACCCAGAACACGCAGGACCCCCTACCGGTGAACAGAAAACTCAAAACAGTCATGCTTCTACAAACCTCTTGTTCACAATAAGGGGATTATTGGAGCTGTAATTTGTAACAGACTTGTAAAAGCGTGCACTTTAACAAATGAACATGTGTTGATTGCTAGGCACACAAATACGATTATTTGTAGGTACATAGGAAGCCAGGTCTAATTGTGGCCGCAACCGGACTAGATTGTGAACTGTTGGCGGATTGCAGTGCTTGACTGAAAGGTGATTAGCACAATGGCGTTCGCAAACTGCAGCACCTCAAACAATCCATTCGAGTTTGTTGAGCTGAGGTGGTGTATGTTTAGTTTCGACAAAGCTGTGTCCATCATAACATTTAAGAACTAATTCATTGTATTAATTCTTACACTATGCAACCAGCTCTAAACATGAATTTTCCATCGTCTATGCTGCCTGCAGCGTTAGACATTGCCTGTGCGCATATGGGTCTTTCTAGAAACTAGGGCACCACTGAGGATTTCATACGATGGACAACATGTTACAGCGGTTGATAAGTCATTGATAATAAAAATCAGCCAATTATTTTATATTAGAGGAACATAGCTATATTCAATACAATTCACGAGCTGATTTGAAACCCGTGTAACCCTTCCTCGTGGTTGGTGTCTTGACGGAGTTGTCCAAAATCGTGACATTAAACATTACTTCTCTATCCTTCCATTTCTTGCAGTGTAAGTTGTCGTTATATATATTTATTAAGTTGTTAAATTAGACATTGAACGTGAACCCCGTACGAATCCTGGATATAGCTGTCGGACAGTTTTTTTTTTATATAGAGTTCCCAGAAATGCAGTGTAACCACGAAACATTTCATGTCTCCATATGTTACGGTATGAAAACAGTTTATGGGCATACAAATCCAAAACAATTGATACGATTGAGAGAAGAAAATAAAAAACGCACATTAGCCAGAGTCCCCTTGAAAGACATACTTGAAACCTAAATAGATACGGTCATCAATGTGTTTCTTCAATATTTATGGATAACACTGTGTTGATGTGCATTTTCAGACTGATAGTCTAGTGACAAAGAGCTGTTGAGACAGCGCATGCGATGCAACAGCCCAAGTGATGAAAAAAAGAAAGAAAAGGTGTTCGAGTAATGTCTAGAATATGTGTCTCTCATCCATTATGCAGGTGAAAACCGTTGTGCCTGGATCTAATATCTCTAGCGAATTGATGTTGATCGTCTGTTTTCTGCTTGATTTACAGCAGGGTCTCGTTAGATTTAACAGAGAAAGCATCAAGTTAACGAGTTCATGTTTTCGTGCCTCGGATTGGACACGGGGGTCTACTAGACTCAATTGTGTAGGATGGGCTTTTGCGCAACATCCAACACCATTCCTATAAATTATTCTGGATATAATGACAACATATTACATAGCCTAGTGGGCCTCTTCACAATATGATCGGGTAATGAAATAACGTGCCAAATAGATTTTGGTAACCATGTCACACCTGCAATTTTAAACAAGGGGCTTGAAATAGCCTTCTTGGAAGTTCAATTTGGAGCTCAGAAATTCAAGTGGTCTACTGGAATAGGCCTACCTTGAAAAATCTGACATTTCCTAAATTTGGTCCTTGAACTGTCCTTGGAATTATTGTAGCCAATGTATACGTTCTCCTGCTTCGCTTATAATTAACCGTGATTTCATTTTTGATTTGTTTTTGTGAGAGGTGGCCACTTTCATTTGTTTACCGCGGCTTCAATTGAAGAGGTGTTGTGCTACACTGTTGCAGTAAAACCACGTGGTTATTATGAGGAAGACAACATATAAATGCTGGCTTATTTTGTAATGGAATGATTTTGTCTGGAAAGCCAAGTTGACTTGGCTTTCCAGACAAAATCATTCCATTACAAAATAAGTAGTTATTGGTCACTTTCTCATTATAAAAACTGTGTGTCAGTGGTGAAAAAGTACCCAATTGCAAACATAGATTATTATTATTTGTATTTATTTTTTAAACGCTGGCCATACCATGGATCATTTAACTATTTGATTTTGAATTTTAGGATTTTTACATATATATATAAAAAAAGATTCAACAAAATTAATTATACACACTTTTTTTTTTTAAAGAAAATATTGAACTTGGCATTCACTATACTAAACATAAATAAACGCAACATGCAATAATTTCAACAATTTTACTGAGGTAGACTTAATACAACGAGATAATGTGCCCATATCTATAGATTTCATGACTGAGCAGGGATGCAGCCATGGGTGGACCTGGGAGGGCATAGGACCACCCACTGGGGCGCCAGGCCCAACCAATCAGAATGGGTTTCTCCCCCCACAAAAGGGCTTTATTACGGAGAAATTATTCTCGGTTTCATCAGCTGTCTGGGTGGCTGGTTTCTGACAATCCCGCAGGTGAAGAAGTCAGATGTGGAGGTCCTGGGCTGGCGTGGTTACACGTGGTCTGTGGTTGTGAGGCCGGCCGACGTACTGCTTATTGTAGAGAAATTAACATTGAATTATTTAGCAACAGCTCTGGTGGACAATCCTGCAGTCAGCATGCCAATTGCATATCTAATAGATAACAAAACTAAGCAAATGTTTTTTTTGGACACACACTAAGTATAAAAAAAATGAAGAACACATGCTCTTTCCATGATATAGACTGACCAGGTGAAATCTATGATCCCTTATTGAGGTCAATTGCTAAATCCACTTCAATCAGTTTAGATGAAGGGAAGGAGACAGGTTAAAGAAGGATTTTTAAGCCTTGGGACAATTGAGACATTGATTGCGTATGTGCACCATTCAGAGGGTGAATGGGCAAGACAAAAAATGTAAGTGCCTTTGAACGGGGTATGGTAGAAGATGCCAGGCGCACCAGTTTGTGTCAAAACTGCAACGCAGCTGGGTTTTTCACGCTCAACGGTTTCCTGTGTGTATCAAGAATGGTCCACCACCCAAAGGACATCCAGACAATTTGACACAACTGTGGGAAGCATTGGAGTCAACATGGGTCAGCATCCCTGTGGAAGGCTTTCAACACTGTGTAGAGCCCATGCCCCGACGAAGTGAGACTGTTCTGCGGGCAAAAGAGGGTACTCATTATTAGGAAGGTGTTCCTAATGTTTGGCATACTCAGTGTATTTAACCCCTTATTTTTGATGCCACAAAACTGCCTTCATACCTCCCTTCGTTTGTATGGGTAACACTTATGGAGGTCGTAGAGCAAACCGGAGAACACCATCGTGTTTGTGAGTCTCCCCCTTTCCATAGTCATTAGTTTGTGGCGCAAACCGTTCAGGCGCTACACACGCTTTCGTGAGAAGAACAATTTTCAGTGGTGGAAAAAGTACCCCATTGTCATACTTGAGTAAAACTCAATAGAAAATGAGTAAAATACTACTTGAATAAAAGTCTCAAATTTACACAAGTATCAAAAGTAAATGTAATTGCTCAAATATATTTACATATCAAAAGTATTAATGATTTCAAATTCCTTATAATTAGGCAAATTTTAAATTTTATTTTTTAATTTACAGATAGCCATGGGGACACTCCAACACTGAAATCATTTACAAACAAAGCATGTGTGTTTAGTGAGTCCGCCAGATCAGAGGCAGTACGGATGACCAGGGATGTTCTCTTGATAAGTGTGTGAATTGGACCATTTTCAGTCCTACTAAGCATTCAAAATGTAACAAGTACTTTTGGGTGTCAGGGAAAATGGAGTAAAAGTAAATTATTCTCTTTATGAACGTAGTGAATTAAAAGTTGTCAAATATAAAGTACAGATACGCCAAACAACTATTTAAGTAGTAATTAAGTATTTTTTACACCACTGTCAATTGTCGGGATGTCATGGTCTGAAACACTGCTGTAACTCTGCCACCTTCTCACGGGTTTCGAAGGAGAGCACCAAATGTAGGCCTACTGTCTACTGCACAAACAATTCAATCAGACAAAAAAAGCATATAAAAAGGCGCCTCTTGTTGACATGTTTTTCAGTCCCCCTGGAATGTAAATATGACTGATGTTATATCATCAGCCTATATAACGATATTATGGAGATGTTGAACATTATGGAAAACGAGACTCCTCCAACCTTCCCCATTCATCTGAGAATACGATCTAAGCCTAGTCACCTACCATCCCCTGAAATCACTAATGAACATGACTGTCTGTACCCCATCTGTCTTTCAATGGTATTGGTCCTAGGATTTAAGATAGAAAACCAGCCTAAGAGAACCTCAGTGATCTTTAGAGGGGAAGCTCTGAGCCAGAGCGGTTCTCTTGACTCCATTCGCGAAGAGCAAACACAGTGGTGTGAGTGAGGGAGAGAGAATGGCAATGCATTCAATAATTGCAGTCACACCACCACAGGCAGAGAGGTTTGGGGTGGTGGTAAACTAGTATTTGTATGGTATGTCCTGCTTTCACAGAGTGAGAATGACTCTAAAAGTGGAAGGGACTACCTGGACTTGTCCAATAATAAAACACTCACGTTCGTTTCCTGTTGCAAAACATGTTCTTACGTTGTGCCCTAATCAACACAACCCTGATGATGAGGAAACTACCATTCAACCTTCAGGGCGTTCGTTACGGGGGGGGGGGGTGAACCATATCCTACTTCTACCATAAGCTCCAGAGAAAGCCACCCTGAGAAGGCAGGCGTGTTGTCGTTTCAATCCACAATCCATTAATCTAGTGGTGGTGCTGGTGGTAGCTGTCTGCTAATCCAGCGTGCTAGTAATCTCCAGACTGATTAAACAGACATCTAATGCACCATGTGCTGCCCAACACTGCCTTTTTAAATCAATACTGTTGTTGGAAACCTTCTGGTTAGATAAGAATGATGAACAATAAGAGTGATTATCTATAATGAAAAAAAATATGCAGACAAAAGTATTACTTATAACAAGGGAAAAATTAAAATAAATAAATAATAATATTGTTCTGGACACTTGCTTTGGGGGTGAGATAAAGTGGTCATTACGGATATTACAGCTGGACCTGTAGTGTGTGAGAGGAGCAGATGAGGGACATTTGAGACACTACATTACTGTTGAGCACTGAGCAGCTAGGGTCAGTCCAGGCGTTTTTTTTCCATTCACTGCCTAGGGGTGCAGCTGAACAGGACCCAGGATATGGCGACATGTGGTGCCGACTGCAGAGAGGACACGTTGCACGAACATTTCTAGAAAACGGGCTAACAAAAGAGCCTGGCGTCAGGCTGAGAGACTGATGAACAGGCACACCAGGTGAACGTATCAACACAAGCCAGGGAAAGAAGAGACAAAAGGAAGGCAGAAAGGAGAGAAAAGACGAACGGATATAAAGATGAAAACCACCCACGCAAAGAAAACCTAACCAACCAGCTTGCTTCGAGGATCCTGCGAGCTAACTGGCTAAACTGGAAAGCCAACCCGAAAGGTCAGCAAGCAGGAAGGAACAAGGACGTAGTGGATCCATTTGTAAATGAGTAACTTGGGTCCTTAAATCACATTGACAAGGACTCTTGGCACGGCCCTGTGAAGCACACAGAATAATTGAAGGACAGGGCACAAAAAGCCTGTTTTTCCATAGTTTGGCTAAGAGCTTAGTTCCTCTCATGCTAACTAGCCTAATGTGGGCCAAGGCTACAGGTTTATGTGCCAAACGGCCATGCAAAAAAGGAAGCTGCGCTAACATAACAGGAAACTCACTGTTGCAATTATGGCAATAAAACAGACTGAGAACCAATCAGGGCTAAGCTCTCACACACCAATAACTGCAGGAAGAGGTCGGTAACTGCTTGAGAGCTTTACTTATTTAAAACCTTGACACACCTCACAAACTAATCTTTCTCCCAATTTCCTTGCCATTGTTTTGGGGCAGAAGAATATAGAATACAGTTTTGCACTTAAAAAAAAAAATGGGATGCCAAAAGTATTGGTACAAACAAATCTCACACTCAATTTGCATGAGGTCGCATTCACATGCCCACCATCACTAAATATATTTCACAAGTTTAGCATCAGTGGGAGGAAGGATAAGGACCTAGTTCTCCATATTGAATTTGAAGGGATTGAAGGAAGGAAAGTATTGCACCGAGACCATGTGAGAATGAGTTGCTGCTGACACGTCGACAGTACTATAATACACAAGGCTTTGTGGAGAGTCCCCATAAGATGAAGGGGAGCCTGTGAGATGTGAGTACAGACAAAGAAGAGGAAGAAGGGAAAAAAATAATAATTAAAAAAATAAACATCCTGTTATCAAAGGCAGTGGGTTTGCATAATGGGGGCGTGGCTAGGCTCAGGCTTTTGAGACAGAGCTGCCACTTGGGCTGACAGGGAGGCGCTGGTCTCCGGAAGAGGCCAAAATGGAGCAGACAGTGGAATGCACCAGAAAAAGGCCTTTCATCATCCTGAGTCAGTGCACTGCAGCACTAAGGCTGAAGGAGCAGAACATCAGAGAGCCCATATCAATAAAGCATCTTAGAGTAGGAGTGCTGATCAAATATCAGTTTTGGATCCTAATGAAAAAGATCATGTGGACAGATCCTAGATCAGCCCTGCTACTCAAGACGCTTTGTGGATTAGGGCCCAGAGCCTACTAGGTCATGTTTAAAATCGGACACTTACCTGCACAGGTGACCTGTCCTGCATTTCCAACATGTTCCTGTTGCTCCCCCCAAAAATGAGTAGATATGGATGAGTAGATATGAATCCAAAAACAACCCCAGTTAGGTAGAACCGATAGCAACAGTTCATAGAACAGTTTTATTCATGAATGCATAATATTTAGGCCTAGTGGGTTATGGGAAGGAGTGAAACAGTTGGCCTACAGGGCGCTACAAGACCTTGCCTGGAAGACAGCCAAAGGTTAATGATTACAAATGGAGGATATAAGGCCAACCAACAGGGCCTAAAATGAACACTGGCTACCTGCCAAACGCAGGTAGATTTAGGCTTTGCCGGGAAAGAACGTCTAATTCACCAGCCACGTTGGCGCATGGTAACACGTCGGACTCAAAATTGTGAGCGCTTCATAAAAAGAGTCAAGTATGGGCACAAGTGCGAGTTGTGCTTTGTAGCAAAATAAATGTTGGTCTAATTTACTTGAATGACTTCTAAAGTGAGACTTTGTCCTCGTGTTACTTATCCATTTACGTAGCTTTGTTCACAAGCTCGGTTGCTTTTCAATGTTTGAGTTTGCTCACACAGCTAACAAAAAGAGACATCGTTGGCCTCTACTAGTGACATTGTAGCAGGCACAAGTGATGACTCGAGTGGCCCTGTTACCAAGGTAACCTTAAAGGGGGAGCAAAACATTTGAAAAAATACTCAGGTCACAGAATATTTAACTAAATTGAGCAACATACCACGTTACTTGTTTTAGAAACATTACAAGCATGCTCATCCAATTTTTTCTTAGTGTAACTATGGCAAAACAGATATTTTGTCTGGCAAAAACAAAAGAGATGTATATTAAATAGATAGATTAAAATGTAGATTAATATATATATATATATATATATATATATATATATATATATATATATATATATATATATATATATATATTAATCTACATACATACATACATACATACATACATACATACATATTAATCTACATACATACATACATATTAATCTACATATACACACACACATATACACACACATATAAACACACAAATATACACTGCTCAAAAAAATAAAGGGAACACTAAAATAACATCCTAGATCTGAATGAATGAAATATTCTTAAATACTTTTTTATTTACATAGTTGAATGTGCTGACAACAAAATCACACAAAAATGATCAATGGAAATAAAATGTATCAACCCATGGAGGTCTGGATTTGGAGTCACACTCAAAATTAAAGTGGAAAACCACACTACAGGCTGATCCAACTTTGATGTAATGTCCTTAAAACAAGTCAAAATGAGACTCAGTAGTGTGTGTGGCCTCCACGTGCCTGTATGACCTCCCTACAACGCCTGGGCATGCTCTTGATGAGGTGGCGGATGGTCTCCTGAGGGATCTCCTCCCAGACCTGGACTAAAGCATCCGCCAACTCCTGGACAGTCTGTGGTGCAACGTGGCGTTGGTGGATGGAGCGAGACATGATGTCCCAGATGTGCTCAATTGGATTCAGGTCTGGGGAACGAGCGGTCCATAGCATCAATTCCTTCCTCTTGCAGGAACTGCTGACACACTCCAGCCACATGAGGTCTAGCATTGTCTTGCATTAGGAGGAACCCAGGAGGAACCCAGGGCCATCCACACCAGCATATGGTCTCACAAGAGGTCTGAGGATCTCATCTCGGTACCTAATGGAAGTCAGGCTACCTCTGGCGAGCACATGGAGAAATGCCACCCCACACCATGACTGACCCACCACCAAACCGGTCATGCTGGAGGATGTTGCAGGCAGCAGAACGTTCTCCACGGCGTCTCCAGACTCTGTCACATGTGTTCAGTATGAACCTTTCATCTGTGAAGAGCACAGTGCGCCAGTGGCGAATTTGCCAATCTTGGTGTTCTCTGGCAAATGCCAAACGTCCTGCACGGTGTTGGGCTGTAAGCACAACCCCCACCTGTGGACGTCGGGCCCTCATACTACCCTCATGGAGTCTTTCTGACCGTTTGAGCAGACATGCACATTTGTGGCCTCCTGGAGGTCATTTTGCAGGGCTCTGGCAGTGCTCCTCCTTGCACAAAGGCGGAGGCAGCGGTCCTGCTGCTGGGTTGTTGCCCTCCTACGGCCTCCTCCACGTCTCCTGATGTACTGGCCTGTCTCCTGGTAGCGCCTCCATGCTCTGGACACTACACTGACAGACACAGCAAACCTTCTTGCCACATCTCGCATTGATGTGCCATCCTGGATGAGCTGCACTACCTGAGCCACTTGTGTGGGTTGTAGACTCCGTCTCATGCTACCACTAGAGTGAAAGCACCGCCAGCATTCAAAAGTGACCAAAACATCAGCCAGGAAGCATAGGAACTGAGAAGTGGTCTGTGGTCACCACCTGTAGAACCACTCCTTTACTGGGGGTGTCTTGCTAATTGCCTATAATTTCCACCTGTTGTCTATTCCATTTGCACAACGGCATGTGAAATTTATGGTCAATCAGTGTTGCTTCCAAAGTGGACAGTTTGATTTCACAGAAGTGTGATTGACTTGGAGTTACATTGTGTTGTTTAAGTGTTCCCTTTATTTTTTGAGTAGTGTATATATACATTTTTTAAATCTACCTTCCACAGTGGCTGGTATACAAAAAAACATGTTTAGGCTCTTCCAACCAAGCATCAAGCCCTCCAGTAAAACCCTCAATGATGCTAATCTTCACATAAGCTTTGTTGTGTCACTTTGACAAGGACAGAAAGGCCACAAACAAACAAGCAGCCTCGTACACAGAGACCATACTCATCACGTGACACACAGACATCAAAAGCAAACCGGTCATTCTGTGTCAAAGAGAACTATTGGGTTGTAAAATGAGACCAAATCAAAACAAGACAATTGCTCTGCTTTTAGATTTTCACAAGGAGTTAACACTCTGGGGGGGGGGGGGGGTTAACCATCACCGCTTAGCTTCAGACAGCACATTATATTGTGTGTGTGTGTGCGCGTGTGTAGCGTTGCACGGTATACCGAGACGGCAGGAGCTTTTTGATACTAGAACATGAAAAACTGTCTGGAACTAGAATTGTTACTTTCGGTACTTTGTCAAATGCGTCTCGTGTCATCTACTGATTGAGAGAGAACCAAGTCTGTCTATCAGCGCAGCCGATGTCCCCTTATAGTGCGAGAGCACCGTGCCTGCTCCACATACTCATAGCTAGCTCTAGGAACCACTGCACTTCCTTGGGAGCCTGGGCTGCACCACCACTTATGTTGCAAAGAAGTTAACACAATTGAATAATGCAACACGGTATGTAGGCATTTTGAAACCGTTAATTACTCTTCACCAATATATAACCATTACAACACTTTACAATGCAAGATGATACCGGTAGCTTCCAGCTTTGTAGGCTAGCTTTCCTTGGTTAGCTGAAGCTAACATCAATTCACTGCCCTAGTACCTTGTTTTTGATAATATACAAACCATAAATCAAAAATATTGCTGATTTCAACACGGATTGTCACCAAAAACAATTACTTTTCTTCCTCCTATGGGCCCCGCCTCAAGTCTCTCAATATCATCTTTGCTTGAGCCTCGAAAATGACTGTGTGAATGACATCATGGGTCTTAAAAGACACAGCACACTTTTATATCATATTGGATGATATATAACCTAGCTATGACAGGCTAGAAGTTAATATTCTAGCGCAAGTTGGCTTGTTATGGTTGGTTGCTGCCTCGGTCTCTCACACACGCAAGGCCCGTCCTCCACCGTCTCTCCCCGCTGTATAAGCTCTGGTTAACAAAGTAGCTTACAAATGGACTTCTCTGCTGCTCCCCTAACTCAGATCCGACCATGTCTATACGCAACTAGTGGTCCTCGGGTTGGTTCGGGTCTCTATATTGAAAAACAGATTTATGCATTTTTTTGTCCGGGTGGGAAAGCCCCAGGTCCATTTCAGAACAGGTCCAACTTTTTAGACCTCTACTTGAGAGGCCCAACATAACAACCGCTGTCACAACAGACAATACCAGGAACATTTTAAATGATGTCACAGAAACTGGACTTGGGCAACAAATAGGGTGCCTTTAAATGTTTCGTATTTAGCCAAATAAACTAAAATGAACTATTAACTGTTGGCATTTCATTTTCCTGCTGTACCTTAACCACAAAACGTACCAAACCGTGGGTTTGGGTCACTGCTACACCCCTGGTGTATTTACGTGTGTTTCAGGACAAACACGGTGTGCAGACAGACAGACAAGACAGATCACACAAATCAAACCTCATGGGGTTGCTCAGAGCCAAATGTTAAAATGACCTTATAGTGGCTGCATCAACGCCACAATAGCGACTTCAACTGGTCTGGAAATAATAAACTTTTCTTACACAAGACACAACAGACATCCAGACACACACAATCGACAAGGTGGTACCATCAACAAGCTGATAACCTAAACTATGAAAAGCAGGAATAGTTCTGTGTGGTGAGTTGAAGTGTTTGCAAATATGTTCTCTGTTCATCATATAGAATGTTATGGAAGTGGATGAGTCATGTACAAGGAAAAAAAAGTGCCACCCCCCCTCTCTCGCTCCGCAAGAGGAGCGCCTTGTCACTTCTTAAAGGTGCAGGTGCCACAATTTTCTTCTCCCACACAGACAGTCAGACAGAGACTGTAAAAAACAGCAGCTGTGTCATCATGCTCTCTCACTATAATCTGGCTGGAAGTAAGCCTATTTGGTCTTACGCAATTTGCCATGTGACCGACCAACTGCTTTCATCATGCCCAAATGTAGGTTATCCCTCATACCGGTCCGTCTTCAGCTTTAGTTCACAACATTCAAACAAGGCCTCGGTGACTCTGACCCACAGTCAGGCTCACGTGGAGTCCCAAATAGCTCCTTATCCGCTACATAGTGCACTACGTTTGATCCCAGCCCTATGGGCCCTGGTCCAAAGTAGTGCACTATATAGATTGGTTAGTGCCCATGGGCCACGCACTACACACAATAACCAATGGGCATGGTGGAGCTAGAATCAGAGGAAAGCCGCAGGGCTGACTATAAAAAGAGCCAAACATAGTGCCCACATGTTACTCAACTGAAAAAGGCCAATCCAACTGAATAGGAACATCTAGCGTAACCAGCAACAGCTAGCCAACGCTATTCAAAAGTTAAGGTAACATGAAACAACGTAGGACCAATACTGAATACTTCAGGTTGGATTGTCCATCTACTCCCCCATTATTTCATCTGCCTGTAAAAAGAGATGAAAACACCAACTCTGGGTTAAAATTGACTCCTGGGATGATCACATTTAGTGCCTCCTCCAATGGTCAACTAGCAAAAGATCAGCAATATCGGACATAGGATAACAACCGCACTGGAATTAACCTAACCTGGGGCCAAGATATATCCGGAAGAAGCTCTCTGCCTTCACTTCTTTGAAAACGGTGGCTTCTTAGACCCAGGCTTATCCCCGAAGACATGAAAGTGTGTTTGAAGCAGAGGATGGCACTGCACCATCAGAACAGAACAGCCTTTTATTAAAACAGGGTTTTTTAATTCACTTTCATTACCCATCAGCCATCACTTCATCAGGGTCACCTTCAACATGAAGGAGGGTGCAAGCCACATCCTCATGAACACAGGACCAGGAAGACATAGCGAGCAGACACACGCTTGTATGTAACATAAGTGGGCCTGGATTAGGCTTCCTTTCAGCAGCAGAGTGGTAACCGGAGATGAACCCTGAAACTGGCAGTGTTTCTCTGCTAAAAACGAGACTACAGATCCCCAGTGGCTAACAACCCAACAAGCCAAGCCAGGATGGAGTCCCCCCCTTCACTCACTCACTCACTCTAGCATCTTTGTATTTTCCACTACTTCAGTCTCCGACTCCCTCTCTGCTTTCTCCCCATCCTAAATGCCAATTTAGTCAACATTACTTCATTCCAAAAGGCCCACTATCTTTATCCAATTAAATTGTCTGTCAAGCGGGGGAAAAAAATATGTTTTTCCTGTTGTCCAGGTACTTACAGAGAGATGTGTCGCTGCTCGATGTCCACCCTGGTGAGCTCGTCCTCTTCCACGTCCGTCTCTCCTCCAGAGCTGCTCTCCGTGGCGTCCGAGTCGAAGGCACTCTCCGTGGACCTCAGGTTGGTGGTTCCACTGAGAGACAAGCGCTCCAGCTCCGCCGGTACAGAGCCGTCCTTCAGGAATCGCCCAAGCCCCTCCCTCTCCTGCGGGGTGAGGGGGGTGTCCTGGCCTCCTCGTCTCCCGCCAGGTCGGAGGGCATCCAGTGGCCCCAGGGTGCTCTCCAGGAGCCCCCCCAGCTGCTGCTGGACATGGTGCTCCACCTGCTTGGCCTGAACCACCTGGAGGCGCTTCCTCAGGCGCCGCAGACGCCCCTCGATCTCGCCCTGCCGGCTCTGGCTCTGCTGAGTCCTCTCCTTAACGTCCACTCCAAGGCTGCCCAGGCCCAGAGAGGTCTGTCGGTCCGTTGGGGAAAGGGATGATGTGTCCGTGGCCAGCGATGGTGGCCGTTCTGAGGGTTTGCTGTCGGGGCAGTCCATGGGGGTGTTGGTGGAGGCTGCGGGGGGTGCTGGCTGTTCAGTGTTTCCAGCAGGGTTGTAGGACAGTCCTGTGGGCTGCTGGTGCTGCCCTCCCCCGTTAAGAGGAGAGTTTCCTCTAGAGGCAGCTGTGTGGGGTTGGGGCTGGTGCACTGGGGAGTCCAGTCCATGTCCAGCAGGAGGCCTGTTATTACCTCCATTGACTGTTGTCATACTGTCCCGGTCGCGGTCCGCCCCGTTTTTGGCCAACTTCTTGGCCACGCCGTTGACCGGTGGCGGCGAGCTTGACAGGGCAGGGGGACCACCTCCTCTGCTGTTACTCATGATGCTCTTCAGCTGCTCCTCTGACAGCTCCAGTGTCTTGTGTTTCCTGGGCAGGAAGCTGGGCAGAAGGCCGTGTTTCTGCAGTAGGACGCCTTGCAGCTTCAGTGACTCCTTGGTAGAGGGAACGGACGTCACGTCCGAGCACAGGTACGACGCCACCAGCGGCTGTAATTTCCCAAGAGGTGTGGAAGGAGCCTCGTTGCCTCGCGGCGAGTCCTCCCTCCCCTTACCTGTGATGGACCCCCCGTGGGGACCACGCTCTTCAGGGGCCTTGCGCTTGACGGTGCCGTTGCTGGAGACGAGGATGTGACTGGTGCCTCCGCTGCTCTCCACGCCGCTCGGGGAGAGGTTGGAGGAGGGCGGAGCCAGTTTGAAGCGGATGCGGTGAGCTTCGGCCGGCGCGTCGGTTAGAGCGGGCGCCATCGCAGCCATGCAGCACAGGGAGGGGGCGGGCGAGGGGGCCTCTCCCGGTGCCGAGGCCAGCTCCACACCACCCACCTACCGCCTCGCCAGAGGACAGCCTAGGAGAGAGGGGGAGTCAGAGATCTACATTAAAAACACAGCACAACATCCATGAGCCATTTCCAACGTTCATACTTGATAAATAATAATTCACTGTCATCCAAACCAAGAGCATTCTACGTAACGCTTCAAATTTGCCTATAGTAGTCATAATGATCTGGCCCTAATGCCACATTACTACTCTGCATGAAATCTGGTTGCTGACAGACAGTGAAGCTTTTATACATATGAACTCAGACATCAGTTACATGTTTCTGGAGCAGAGGAGCAGGTGCGTAGATGAAACCATAGCTGGAAGATAGAGAGTGAAGAGGGGGGGGGGGGGGGGGGGGGGTTAATTTACCAGCAGTACTACATTGAGAGGAGCTATGCAGCTTAATTTATGTCTGCGTGGGACACAAGAGGGAACAGCTGATCTCACCAAATGTAGGTCAGAGCCCTAGCTGGAGCAAAGGCCTACCAAAACGCATCCAGACAAGGGGGATTTCAGCAGCCGATCGGAAGGTTAACAAGGTAAAAAGAAAAGGGAAGGAGCAGAGTGATGGGAAAAGTACCCTACCAGTGGTAATTTCAGTATTTTCTAAGTATTTTCCTGAAGCTCAGATGGGCTTTTAAGACCCCATAGCCAAACTAAGCTCACCATTTCAATGTGTAATTTGGTTAGATGTTGGCAGGCTGCCTGGCTAATGTAATTCAAGAACAATGGAGGGTATAGACTGATGAGAAGACAGGAAAATCATAATGGTGGAAGGAAAAATATGCAGGTGGCTGGCTGGCTGGCTTCGCAAGTGCAAATTATGCTAGCACGATACTAACATCACTGCTCAATAGAAAAATCTGTGAGTAATATTTCTAAGAAATGTTCAGTCATGAATACAAACAGGTCAGGCTGACACGACATGAAATCACTATTCATTTCCAGAGAGCGAGAGAGAGCGAGAGAGAGAGCAGACTGGTGTGTTACGTTCTGAAAGGGTGCCGTGCTGTAACACTGCAGATCCAAAGGGTGTGGTGACGGATGGCACAGGTGTTAGGTTACACTGTGCAGCTGCGTAAAAGGATAGGCTAGGCGTAAAAATCACCCAAAAAAAGGCAGTGTTCAGCTTTATAACATTTGTCTACAAAGAATGCAATAATGTAAAGAATCACGTAGGCTTCTCTTAAGCAAACATGTAGCCTACGACTTTATTAGAATGCAAAAACAATGTCCATGTTTCATCTTCAAGATAAATGCAAAGCATTTACTGGGCTATCTGACCCAGTAAATCAGGCATTCAAACTATTCCCACTTCCTAGATGTAAAATTCCTTTTTCAACTTGACTCAAAAAGATGTTGCAATACTGAATGTTTCTCAACGGGGAGGGTGTTTTATTAACTTCTTATGGCTGGGGGCAGTATTGAGTAGCTTGGATGAATAAGGTGCCCAGAGTAAACTGCCTGCTCCTCAGTCCCAGTTGCTAATATATGCATATTATTAGTATATTTGGGTAGAAAACACTGAAGTTTCTAAAACTGTTTGAATGATGTCTGTGAGTATAACAGAACTCATATGGCAGGCAAAAACCTGAGAAAAAATCCAACCAGGAAGTGGGAAATCTGAGGTTGGTCGATTTTCAACTCAGCCCCTATTGAAGATACAGTGGGATATTGGTCATCTTGCACTTCCTAAGGCTTCCACTAGATGTCACCCGTCTTTAGAAACTTGTTTGAGGCTTCTACTATGAAGGGGGGCTGAATGAAAGGGGTATGAGTCAGATGGCTGCCAGCAGTCACGCGCATTCACATGAGAGGTAGCTCCCGTTACGTTTGCTTTTCTGAAGACAAAGGAATTCTCCGGTTGGAGTATTATTGAAGTTATGTTAAAAACATCCTAAAGATTGATTCTATACATCGTTTGACATGTTTCTACTGAAACGGACCTGTAACGGAACTTTTTGACATTTCGCCTGCAACTAGTGAACGCGCTTCGTGAGTTTTGATTTGTTTACCAAAAGCGCTAACAAAAGTAGCCATTTGGACATAATATCTATAATTTATCGAACAAATCAAACATTTATTGTGGAACTGGGATTCCTGGGAGTGCATTCTAATGAAGATCATCAAAGGTAAGTGAATATTTTTGTATGTTATTTCTGACTTCTGTTGACTGCACAATATGGCGATATCTTTTTGGCTTGTTGGTTCTCTGAGCGCCGTACTCAGATTATTGCATGATTTGCTTTTTCCATAAAGCGTTTTTGATACCTGACACAGCAGTTGCATTAAGGAGAAGTTTATCTATATTTCCATGTATAACAATTGTATTTTCATCAACATTTATAATGAGTATTTCTGTAAATTGATGTGGTTCTGCAAAATCACTGGATGTTTTTGGAACTACTGAACATAATGAGGCAATGAGATTCTTTTATATAAATATGAATTTTATCGAACAAAACATACATGTATTGTGTAACATGAAGTCCTATGAGTGTCATCTGATGAAGATCAAAGGTTAGTGATTCATTCTCTCTCCATTTCAGATTTTTGTGACTCCACTCTTTGGCTGGAAAAATGGCTGTGTTTTTCTGTGATATGGCTCTGACCTAACAATCATTTGTGGTGCTTTAGCTGTAAAGCCTATTTGAAAATCGGACACTGTGGTGGGATTAACAACAAGATTACCTTTAAAATGGTATAAGATACTTGTATATTTGAGGAATTTTAATTATGAGATTTCTGCTGTTTTGAATTTGGCGCCCTGCACTTTCAGTGATCCCACTGGCTGGGATCTCAGCCCTAAGAAGATGTTGCAATACTGAATGTTTCTCAATGGGGAGGGTGTTTTATTAACAGTATCAAGTAAATATTGACCTGTGTCCCTGAATGACATTACATTCAATATTACAGCTGCACTATTTTAAGCAACAGCGCTAGCAAGCAGAAAGGCAAGAAGCTCCTAAAAAGAAACTGAAAATGCAAATAGAAACACCTTAAAAATAAGGGCAGCTGCTACGAACTGACGAGGGGGAGGAGGCATATGTTATAATCGTCCTAATCTTCTGATAATGTTTTACTCAAAATGCCTTGTGTGTGAAGGCCATGGATGGGCTGGGACAAGCTGGGACGTGGAGCTGCTGCAGTTGGGGGGAGGGGAGAGGTGTGAGGAAACAAGTTGTCCCCCATCTGGTCAACCACATCTTAGAGGACAGGACAACACTGACAACCAGTCGAACCTGAATGACAGTCAGGGCAACCAATTGGATGGCTCTGCATGATTGGTAGGTGGGGAATGTTGAACAGCAATGCAGATTAGGGCATACAGTGCCTTGCGAAAGTATTCGGCCCCCTTGAACTTTGCGACCTTTTGCCACATTTCAGGCTTCAAACATAAAGATATAAAACTGTATTTTTTTGTGAAGAATCAACAACAAGTGGGGCACAATCATGAAGTGGAACGACATTTATTGGATATTTCAAACTTTTTTAACAAATCAAAAACTGAAAAATTGGGCGTGCAAAATTATTCAGCCCCTTTACTTTCAGTGCAGCAAACTCTCTCCAGAAGTTCAGTGAGGATCTCTGAATGATCCAATGTTGACCTAAATGACTAATGATGATAAATACAATCCACCTGTGTGTAATCAAGTCTCCGTATAAATGCACCTGCACTGTGGTAGTCTCAGAGGTCCGTTAAAAGCGCAGAGAGCATCATGAAGAACAAGGAACACACCAGGCAGGTCCGAGATACTGTTGTGAAGAAGTTTAAAGCCGGATTTGGATACAAAAATATTTCCCAAGCTTTAAACATCCCAAGAAGCACTGTGCAAGCGATAATATTGAAATGGAAGGAGTATCAGACCACTGCAAATCTACCAAGACCTGGCCGTCCCTCTAAACTTTCAGCTCATACAAGGAGAAGACTGATCAGAGATGCAGCCAAGAGGCCCATGATCACTCTGGAGGAACTGTAGAGATCTACAGCTGAGGTGGGAGACTCTGTCCATAGGACAACAATCAGTCGTATATTGCACAAATCTGGCCTTTATGGAAGAGTGGCAAGAAGAAAGCCATTTCTTAAAGATATCCATTAAAAGTGTCGTTTAAAGTTTGCCACAAGCCACCTGGGAGACACACCAAACATGTGGAAGAAGGTGCTCTGGTCAGATGAAAAAAAAAAGAAAAAAAAAAAGCAACACAGCTGAACACATCATCCCCACTGTCAAACATGGTGGTGGCAGCATCATGGTTTGGGCCTGCTTTTCTTCAGCAGGGACAGGGAAGATGGTTCAAATTGATGGGAAGATGGATGGAGCCAAATACAGGACCATTCTGGAAGAAAATCTGATGGAGTCTGCAAAAGACCTGAGACTGGGACGGAGATTTGTCTTCCAACAAGACAATGATGCAAAACATAAAGCAAAATCTACAATGGAATGGTTCAAAAATAAACATATCCAGGTGTTAGAATGGCCAAGTCAAAGTCCAGATCTGAATCCAATCGAGAATCTGTGGAAAGAACTGAAAACTGCTGTTCACAAATGCTCTCCATCCAACCTCACTGAGCTCGAGCTGTTTTGCAAGGAGGAATGGGAAAAAAATTCAGTCTCTCGATGTGCAAAACTGATAGAGACATACCCCAAGCGACTTACAGCTGTAATCGCAGCAAAAGGTGGTGCTACAAAGTATTAACTTAAGGGGGCTGAATAATTTTGCACGCACAATTTTTCAGTTTTTGATTTGTTAAAAAAGTTTGAAATATCCAATAAATGTCGTTCCACTTCATGATTGTGTCCCACTTGTTGTTGATTCTTCACAAAAAAATACAGTTTTATATCTTTATGTTTGAAGCCTGAAATGTGGCAAAAGGTCGTAATGTTCAAGGGGGCCGAATACTTTCGCAAGGCACTGTATCTCCTCACAAAATTGAGGGAAAATGTAAGGGAGAGAAAGGATAAATGAGGGGGACAGGAAGGCCTAAGTCATTTGATTTTCTCTCAAGCCATTTCTGGAAGCACTTATCAGAAATGCTCTTTTGTGATTTGTTTTCCTAAGGCTGCTTCCCCATGTTGCTGGTTGAGTGGGGAGAAGGCTTACGTAGTGAATAGATTCTAGAACATTCTGGAGGGGTATGTTAATTTGACATGCACGGGCGGGTCAACTTCCACTGTGCTAATCTGAACCCATCATCTGTACTGCTGCTACCATATGATGAGTGGTCAGGTGGGGGTGGAAGGCCACACTTTAAAAAGGAGGGATGGGGTCACTCCAGTTGTGGACAGGGTTCCAGGACACACACGTGGTGCGCGGGTCAGCCATTTGTTCACCCTCACCAGTCAGCAATTGCTAACCCATCTGCAACCGCCCAACTATATGTGATAAAGTGAAAGAGGTTTGACCCGACCCTAACCCGCAGTCCGAGATGGCAGATTGTTCTTTTGACATAGGGTGCAGGATTTTTGTTGCATTATTTAGACATGTTTCTGCTCATAATTTCCAACATTTTGGTAGGCCGTTAGTCATCTTGTCTATAATTAGATACACGCGGTTTCTCTTCTGTCGTTACACAGTATGCTGCCCTAGAGTACTAAATTAACCCTTGCTCACGAGAATATCATAAATCGATAAGAGTGAATGCTTCAATCTAGTTGACGTCGGTCAAGTTCTCGGTCATCTCTGATTCTCGGGGAGAAAATGCTAAATTTCCAAATGACACCAGTTTGACCGATTGTAAGGAAACAGAAAGCTGCTAAAAACAACCTAACAATGTTTCTGACAAGATTTCAGTTCCTTCTGGATGCATATTTGATGTGGCTGAAATACTAATCAGCTTTTATGATGCTGATGAAGATAGATACCGTCTGTAGAGGTGCTAACAGCGGATTTGCATTCTCTCAAGATGCTGAACAAAATAAATAATTTCTCCACTCCTGTTCCCCAGTCAAAATGTAGCCTACATTCGGTGCATTATTTTACAGCAAGAAATGCCTTACTCTGCAGGAATTAATATTAAAGCTATATAGACCTAGTCAGTGTCCAGATTTCAGTTTCCATTTAACCCATCTGAACAGTAGGCTACAGTTCCCTTGACGTGCCATAGGCCTATTTGAAGTCCCCGTCTTGTGACTGTCGAATATGTATAGTGCCTCTCAATCACCACACATAACTAAATCGTTCCCAGACTTTATTTTTCGGCACCCCCCCCCCCCCCCCCCCTTACTTTCAACTCTCCATTTCGCATCTTCAATGTAGCCTATAAATAGCAGAATAATTATACATTGATGGACTTTGTCCGGGTATCGCTTTCTCTTTATTCAACCCGCCCGCCATCCACCTGCCCTTCCTCCACACAACATTTTATGGCCCTAAACCCGACCGACCTGCGGATTTAACCATGGGGACTGCGGGTTATGAGTCAACCCACACACACAGTCTCCGAGCAGTGTTACTTTAGCTTGGGATTGAGTCATGTCAAACTAGACACTAGAACCGTGCAGCTGTGTCAATTATCAACTGAGACAATGACATAGCAGCACCTAGCAAGGCCAGGGCAGACATAAGCCTATTTAAAGGTGAAGGAAATGATAGATGGTTAATTAAATGTATGTAGTTCTGTCCTTGAGCTGTTCTTGTCTAATGATGTTCTGTATTATGTCATTCTGTATTATGTTTCATGTTTTGTGTGGACCCCAGGAAGAGTAGCTGTTGCAACAGCTAATGGGGATCCTAATATAATACCAAATACACGCATGACTATCCAACACACACACTACTCTAGGGATGGTCACGGTTAATCAAATATCCGGATATTCGAACCGACGGTTTCTTTTCAAACACTTAAAAGTATTAATTTTGAGATTCTTTTTTAGGCTTATTTTAACAATGAAAAAAGCTTCATGTAAATGATATTGTTTGTTTTCAGGAAAGAGTGATCTGTGCACAGGCAAGCAGGCTGCGCGCAGGCAGCTCAAGATTTGATTGACAGTTCTGGTTGTCTAGCGATAGACATTAATCCCGCTTCAGAAAAAGCATTACTTCAGACAAGTAAAATGCTGTAGTGCACCCTTACAAACAAACATGATGCATCTGATGCCCTGTCAAGGGTATGTATAGTATGCATGTATAAAAACTGTGGTAGATATGCAACTTCATTGCCCGACCCTAGCGGACACACATATGCACTGCTTGACTTGGACTGGAATAGATGCCGGTACTGTTCATATTTTTGTGTAGGAGCTCCACAATACTTTTGAGCTAATATTCTATAAGAGGTGCAGGAGCTCAAGAAGTAGAAAATGTGAGCTGCCGGTACTCCGCTCCGGTGAGCTCTTGCCCAAGTCAAGCACTGTACATACGTAATAGGACCATTATTCTGCATTGTGAATTGATGTGGAATATTATTTGTTAATTATAATTTTGTGGAGCTCCTGCACAGTTCAATTTATCACATCGCTAGCCAGGTCCTTGCTCAGTAGAGTGTAGCCTTTTTTGTCAAACTGGTATTTGGTTCCTTGAGAATATGTCCAGATACACAAACTCAAGCAGAGAAATTGACAGTCCCACTCTCATGATATGCACCGACTGGCATCCTATTCCCTAATGGGCCCTGGTCAAAAAAGCAGAAGCTATGTGGAAGAGACGAGCTAACCCAGGCGCCTGCTAGTAGCACATTACTAATACAGCAGCCAGGTTCAAACTCAGTTCACCAAACCTCAATCAAATAATCCTTTCGCCATTCTCTGGACTTCAGTATAAAACAAGTAGGCTACGGTACAACCCCTCCATGCTCAAATGTATGTGTTCATAATTCCCTGGTGAATGGACAGGGGTGTGAATGACAGTTTGATTCAAGTAGGGTTACATAAATTGAATGTACTTAGTAAAATTATTATACAAATATGGCCCGAGTTACATAGAAGGACAAACAAGATTCATCTAATAGCCCAAAACTGTCTGTGTGACAAGAACAGCTTGGTGCGTAGTCTACCAGAGCTGCCAGTTACCTCTTGTATCAGCTACTGCAGGCCAAGGGTTTCTTAATGGGTGCTTTCCCAAGTGTCTCTACATAGAAAAACATTTAATCAACTTAAGCCTTTGAGAGGCAGCAGGGAGGGACAGATATGAGGGAGTTATGCTGTCTGGGGAAGTCCCGTCCTACACTCTCCAAACGATGTTACAGTCTGAATGGAATCAAGAAAGAGAACACTGTTTTCCCATTCGAGGGGGGAAATAATTGTATGTTGACCAAACTTGACACGCGCATGTGCTCACAGATATATGCACACACACACACACACACACACACACACACACACGAGTAGGCTGAAACAACTTGGGCTGTCGCTCAGCGTCACACTCATAATAAACCAGCAGAGTAAAGATCCAGTGAGGGTTTGGAATGTAAGGTGACCTCCCTTGGGCTGTTGTGTCAGAAAGTGAGATCAGACTGTGGCAATGACTCAGCAATACCTCACTCTACACTAGGCACCAACTAGACTACAGAGAACATTATGGAGGATGTTTGAAACCAGGGTCAAAACTAATACACTACAGCCTATAGGGACTTAGGGTTCGGTTCCAGTTCAGACGTAGATCAGGGATAGGGAGGAGGAACAGAGCAGTCACACACCACTCATTCAAGACACCTCTAGCATGTTTATTCACAAGGTGATGTCAGAGACAAGGAGAGAGAGAAACTATTAAACATTCACAGCACACATTTACACGTGACTTAGGCTACTTCCTTTGCATACAGTATAGTCAGTTTTTAACCTCTGGTCATTTCCATGTAAAAGCAGCCATGAGCACCACCATGTGAAGTTCATGTCAAATATGGTTCCAAATGAAAACTTAGAGTCTATATTTTTGACAACTTTTTATTTTATTTTTATTTTTATTTTTTTACCATTTTCCATCCTCAAAATTGGGAATAAGCAAAGGCTGTGATTTCTGGTCAAACAGATGGAAAAATCTTAATAAAATAAATTTGAAATATAAAAAAAAAACACAACAATGAATTAGTAAAGGGCCCTGCCAACTAATATCAACTCTTACATTTAGTTTAAGAAACATTGGCATGTGCCTTAATTCCGTTACCAAAACCCCACATATCTTAAGATATTTTCTAAGTTATCTCGCTCATTAGGGAAGATAATTAACGTTCACGGAAGTAATAAGTAAAGGTAGAAACCATATCTATTTGGTTTCTTAATTAATAAGTGATTAAAACTTGAAATTAACCAAATTGATAACAGAATTTCCTTAAAATCAGTAAAGGAATTACTGCAATTGAATTAGCTACAATGGGAAATCATAGTAGTCAAACCAGTCTTCCCTTCCAATGGCATATTATTACATTCAACGCAACCATTTTTCATTGTTGGTTTGTGGTCAAAGCTCTCTCGGTCTTTCAAACACATAATAAACAAAAGTGAACGAAACAATTAAAAATGTAAACTCGAAAGTTTCAAAGGAACAGAGACATTTCAAATGTCATATGGCTATGTACAGTGTTATAACAATGTGCAAATTGTTCATGTACAAAAGGGAAAATAAATAAATGATTGTATTTACAATGGCGTTTGTTCTTCACTGGTTGCCCTTTTCTTGTAGCAACAGGTGATAAATATTGCTGCTGTGATGGCACACTGCACACTATTTAACCCAAAATATATGGGAGTTAGTCAAAATTGGATTTCAAATTCTTCATGAGTCTGTAATCCGAGGGAAATTTGTGCCTCTTTCCATAATTTTGGGTCAGAGTGGTCAGGTATCCTGCCACTGTGTACTCTCTTTTTAGTGCCAAATAGCATAATAGTTTGCTCTGTTTTTTGGTAAATTCTTTCCAATGTGTCAAGTAATGACCTTTTTGTTTTCTCGTGATTTGGTTGGGTCTAATTGTGTTGCTGTGGCTGAAATGGAGCTCTGTGGGGTCTGTTTGTGAACAGAGCCCCAGGACCAGCTTGCTTAAGGGACTCTACTCTGGGTTCATCTCGCCGAAGGTGATGGCTTTGTTATGGAAGGCGTGGGTATAGCTTCCTTTTAGGTTATTGTAGAAGTTGACTCTTTTCTGGATTTTGATAATTGGCTGGTATTGGCCTACTTCTGCTCTGCATGCATTATTTTCCATTTAACAATGTACACCAATGATGTTTTTGCAGATCTCTGCATGCAGAGTCAATTTGGTGTTTGTCCCATTTTGTGAATTATTGGTTGGTGAGCGGATCCCAGACCTCACAACCATGAAGGGCAATGGGTTCTATAACTTATTCAAGTATTTTTTAGACAGGTTCTAATTGGGATGTCGTATTTTATGTTCCTTCTGATGGCATAGAAGGCCCTTCGCCCATTCTCTCTCAGATCGTTCACAGCTTTGTGGAAGTTATCTGTGGTGCTGATGTTTAGGCCTAGATAGGTGTAGTTTGAGTGCTCAGGCGCCATGTTGTCTCGATGGAATGTGTATTTGTGGTCCTGGCAACTGGACCTTTTTTGAAACAATCATTGTTGTCTTGCTGTCAGGACCCAGGTGTGATAGAATATCTAAGAGCTGCTGTAGGCCCTCCTTGGTGTCTCTCTCACACACATACGCCACACTTTCCATTTACTGTAATCCGCATCTGAGCACCGACCAACACCGGATGTCAATGGAAGTTGAAAAGTAGTTGAAATTGCTGCCTTGCTTTCAACGTCCACAGAAGACGTTCTTGGAGCGGTCTGGATAGGTTTAATTTCAACGTCCGCAGATATTTATTTTTGTTGCGGTCCGGCCTTGATTTGGCCCATCCATAGAGATCCATGATTGGATGTGCCGTCCAAATCTGAACCAACCATAGACGTTTATGTTTACAAGTGTGAAGAGCACCGCACAAGATACATATACAGTTGAAGTCGGAGGTTTACATACACATTAGCCAAATACATTTAAATTCGTCTTTCAATCACCCACGTGGGTATAACCAATGAGGAGCTGGCACGTTGATACCTGCTTCTATAAACCAATGAGGAGATGGGAGAGGCAGGACTTTCAGCATGATCTGCAACAGAAATAGAAAGGAGTTCTGTTTTAGCCCTTGGCGTTGCAGACGCTTGTTGGCGCGTGCGAGCAGTGTGGGTGCAATAATTGAATAACATGGATTTCTACATTTATTTTGCGACGCACGCGACGTGTCTGGTCTGGTCAGCATGTTAGTGTACGTCAACTTCTGACTCACTGGAAATGTGACACAGTGAATTACAAGTGAAATAATTGGCCTGTAAACAATTGTTGGAAAAATGGCTTGTGTCATGGAAAGTAGATGTCCCAACCGACATGCCAAACCTATAGTATGTGAACAAGAAAGTGTATGTAAACTTCCGACTTCAACGGTATATATATATATATATATATATATATATATATATTTTAGTAGAGTATAGTTCAGTACTTTACGGTACAGTATAATTTACCTTATTGTACTATACTCTGTTCTGTGATGTACTGTACTTTGATGTCCAAACTTGTGAAACATAGACGTCTATGATTGGTTCGGATTTGGTCCAGTCCAACCCAATTTGGTCTTCTTTGGGGGCGGATATCATTACAATGTGTAGAATAATAACTAAATATTCAAAGGAGGGTATTACATACGTATGTATACCTTTGAGTAGGCATAGTATCCATTTAGGATACATCACCATGAAGAGAAATACATTTATATCCGTTTCTGTGTAGTACAGATTAGTGATCCATGACAGAATTCTGTAACCGGGTGTAATTCCACTTCATTTACTGTAGTTGAATAACCAAAATAGATGTATCATGTTATTGCAGAAACCCCATTCTTGCTGCAGATACCTTTAACTTCTTATGGCTGGGAGGCTCTATTTCAACAGATCGGATGAAAAGCGTGCCCAGAGTAAACTGCCTGCTACTCAGGCCCAGAAGCTAATATATGCATATTATTAGTAGATTTGGATAGAAAACACTGAAGTTTCTAAAACTGTTTGAATGATGTCTGTGAGTATAACAGAACTCATATGGCAGGCAAAAACCCAAGAAAAAAATTCAACCAGGAAGTAGGAAATCTGAGGTTTGTTGGTTTTCAACTCATTGCCTATCAAAGATAGGAAGTGCAATCAGACCAAATGTACACTAAGGCTTCCACTAGATGTCAACAGTCTTCAGAACATTGTTTCAGGCTTCTATTGTGAAAGGGGAGAGAAGAAGAGCTGTTTGAATCAGGGGTCTGGCAGAAAGCAGTGAGTTTTCTTGTTTTTTTTACCCCCTTTTTCTCCCCAATTTCGTGGTGTCCAATTGTTGTAGTAGCTACTATCTTGTCTCGTCGCTACAACTCCCGTATGGGCTCGGGAGAGACGAAGGTTGAAAGTCATGCGTCCTCCGATACACAACCCAACCTAACCTAGCCAACCTGCTTCTTAACACAGCGCGCATCCAACCCAGAAGCCAGCCGCACCAATGTGCCGGACGAAACACAGTGTACCTGGCAACCTTGGCTAGCGCGCACTGCGCCCGGCCCGCCACAGGAGTCACTGGTGCGCGACGAGACAAGGACATCCCTACCGACCAAGCCCTCCCTAACCCGGACGACGCTAGGCCAATTGTGCGTCGCCCCACGGACTTCCCGGTCGCGGCCGGTTACGACAGAGCCTGGGCGCAAACCCAGAGTCTCTGATGGCACAGCTGGCGCTGCAGTACAGCGCCCTTAACCACTACGCCACCCGGGAGGCCAGAAAGCATTGAGTTTAGTCACGCGCACGAGCTCTGTTCCTTTTCATTTCTAAAGACAAAGGAATTGTCCAGTTGAAACATTGTTGAAGATTTATGATAAAAACATCCTAAAGATTGATTCTATACATCGTTTGACATGTTTCTACGAACTGTAATATAACTTTTTGGACTTTTCATCTGGACTTAGTGCTCGCGCCTTGTGCATTTGGATTACTGGACTAAACACCCAAACAAAAAGGAGGTATTTGGACAAATTATGGACTTTAACAAAACAAACATTTATTGTGGAACTGGGATTCCTGGGAGTGCATTCCGATGAAGATCAAAGGTAAGTGAATATTTATAATGCTATTTCTGACTTTTGTTGACTCCACAACATGGCGGGTATCTGTATAGTGGCTGAGCGCTGTACTCATATTATCGCATGGTGTGCTTTTGCCATAAAGCTTTTTTTGAAATCTGACACAGCGGTTGCATTAAGGAGAAGTATATCTTTCTATGCATAACACTTGTATCTTTCATCGAAGTTTATGATGAGTATTCCTGTAACTTGATGTGGCTCTCTGCAAAATCACCGGATGTTTTGGAGGCAAAACATTACTGAACATAACATGGCAATGTAAACTGAGATTTTTGGATACAAATATGAATTTTATCAAACAAAACATACATGTACTGTGTAACATGAGTGCCATCTGATGAAGATCAAAGGTTAGTGATTAATATTATCTCCATTTCTGCTTTTTGTGACTCCTCTCTTTGGCTGGAAAATGGCTGTGTTTTTTTGTGACTGGGCGCTGACCTAACATAATCGCATGGTGTGCTTTCATCGTAAAGCCTTTTTGAAATTGGACACTGTGGTGGGATTAACAACAAGTTGATCTTTAAAATGGTGTATAATACTTGTATGTTCGAGGAATTTTAATTATGAGATTTCTGTTGATTGAATATGGCGCCCTGCACTTTCACTGGCTGTTGTCAAATCGATCCCATTAACGGGATTTCAGCCGTAAGAAGTTAAATTTTAATTCAGACCAGATATTTAACAGAGTTTTTGGAAATCGTGGTAACATAACAGAATTTCTGTAAAATCTCCCTCAGTTTTCAAACTTTGCATCTGAACAGTTCTTCCAGTAAAATGTGTTTTGTAGAATGTGTAGTATAACATTATACAGTAGTCCTTGTGCGGAGTCTCATTACTGTGGTATTGCCACTGTGTACGTTTGGTAGACGAGCATGCTGACATTGAAAGGATGAAAGGGGTGCAAGAAACAGGGCATAAAACTAACACCCGCCAAATGTGGGTAGATTTTGGCATTGGTGGGTAAGATGTCTGTTTCACCAGCAAAGTAGGTGGGTGGTCAGGGCTCCACAGTGCAAGCATGTCACTCACATTTGTGAATATAAATAGAAGTATGAGCACATGTATAGCAAAATAAATGCTGCAGTAGCCATTTTCAAAGTGTTTCTGTTGTTTGGATTCATAGCTGGTAGCTAATCACCCAAATAACTAAGTATCCTATAATATATACAGTTGAAGTCGGAAGTTTACATGCACTTAGGTTGGAGTCATTAAAGCTTGTTTTTTCAACCACTCCACAAATGTCTTGTTAACAAACTACAGTTTTGGCAAGTCAGCTAGGACATCCACTTTGTGAATGACAAGTAATTTTTCCAACAATTGTTTACAGAGAGATTATTTCACTTCTAATTCACTATATCACAATTCCAGTGGGTCAGAAATTCACATACACTAAGTTGACTGTGCCTTTAAACAGCTTGGAAAATTCCAGAAAATTATGTCTTGGCTTTAGAAGCTTCTGATTAGCTAATTTACATAATTTGAGGTGTACCTGTGGATGTATTTCAAGGCCTACCTTCAAACTCATCATGGGAAAAAAAATCTAAAGAAAATCAGCCAAGACCTCAAAAATCTGGTTCATCCTTGGAAATTGCTCCCAAACACCTGAAGGTACCACGTTCATATGTACAAACAATAGTACGCAAGTATAAACACCATGGGACCACGCAGCCGTCATACCGCTCAGGAAGTTACAGCTTAGTCACAAATGGGTCTTCCAAATGGACAATGGCCCCAAGCATACTTCCAAAGTTGTGGAAAATTGGCTTAAGGACAACAAAGTCAAGGTACTGGAGTGGCCAACACAAAGCCCCGACCTCAATCCTATAGAACATTTGTGGGCAGAACTGAAAAAGTGTGTGTGTGCAAGGAGGTCTACAATCCTGACTCAATTACACCAGCACTGTCAGGAGGAATGGGCCAAAATTCACCCAACTTATTGTGGGAAGCTTGTGGAAGGCTACCCAAAAAGTTTGACCCAAGTGAAACAATTTAAAGGCAATGCTACTAAATAGTAATTGAGTGTATGTAAACTTCTGACCCACTGGTAATGTGATGAAAGAAATAAAAGCTGAAATAAATCACTACTATTATTCTGACATTTCACATTTTTTTAAAGAAAGTGGTGATCCTAACTTACCTAAAACAGGGAGTTTTTACTAGGATTAAATGTCAGGAATTGTGAAAAACTTTGAAAACTGTGAAAAGTTTAAATGTATTTGGCTAAGGTGTAAGGTGTATGTCAACTGTATCCTATATTATAAACTGGGTGGTTTAAGCCCTGAATGCTGATTGGCTGACAGCCGTGGTGTGTCAGACCGTATACCACAGGTATGACAAAACACTTATTTTTACTGCTTTAATTCCATTGGTAAACAGTTCATAATAGCAATAAGGCACCTCGGGGGTTTGTGACATATGGCCAATATACCATGGCTAAGGGTTGTGCCCAGGCACAATGCGTTGCATCGTGACTAAGAACAGCCCTTAGCCTTGGTGATATACCACACCCCCCCGGGCCTTACTGCTTAAATATATATATATATACCACCTCGTGTGACAAGCAGGTCCCCGCAGGGATCAGGTTAAAAGTAGTGCACAATATAGGGCACCATTTGGGATGCAACCATTGTTCTGGCCTGCTTCAGATAAAAATATCAAACATTTCAAAAACAATGGACAGCATTGTGTCTATTGAAAAAGATAGGTCTAGTGGTTAATACTAACTTGCAATCCATTTATTTTTTTTGCTTGGAGATTTCATAACATGCGTCAGAAGAGAACTATGCAAGAACGGGGGGGTGCAGATATGTAGCTGATATAATGGTCAAAGGTACTGGCACATATCCAGGAAGCGCCAATAAAGGCTAGCTTAAAGATCTATCAAAGCTGGTCACACACACAATACCATTTTTGTATTGGTGTTATTAGTTATAAAATATGTTATGAAAGTACATCTGTTGTCTTAACGCCCTACTACGACATTCATAAGCATAAAAAGTTTTGAACAATATCAGGAAGTCTTGAAATAGCCATGTTGAAAAGCTGAGGAGTTTTTTTGTACTGTAGTTTAGTGATTGAGCTATTAAATGCTGGGGCGACAAAGAGTTGTCACAGCCGTAACCTTAGAGAGGCCTCCTGCAGGGGACCAATCAGACTTTTAATCACAGACTGAAGAGAAGGTGGGAAAGAGGACAGCTCACATCTCAATGAACTGACAAAGACCGTCATTTAGACTCAAAAACACATGTTTGGCTGTCAAACATGTCCTCCACTCTCCAGCCTCCGGCAGTTATTCTGAGGGCATAAACTAACAAGAGGAAAGATGGAAACTGTCTCCCGTCATATGATGACCTCGCTCCAATAGGGCCTTGTTCGGGCAGATAATTAACTGAAGCCTACAGGAGTTAAACGAGAGAGCGGTCTAGTCCCTAAATAATGATCCTGAAGAAAAACAACGCTGGATGTTTTGATGAAGGCAATCAAAAGCGTAAATAACATTAAGTTTTTAAAGTAAACACTGCAACGGCCAGCCTTCAAAACTAGATCATGGGGTTGCGTCATTTCATTTATTTTTGTTGTGGTTGTCACATCCCATTAACACTGAAAAAAAGAACCATTGAATTTGACACATTTATTCCACCTACACAACCAGGCAAGCAAGAGTGGCTCTATAACACACATGTTGTTACGAAGAAATCAATATTCTCATGGACAACCCTGAGCCAGGCATGGCGGTGTGCAGAGCAGAGCGTTGGAAACAGGACTCCTGTTACAGAGCCCTTTAAGACCAACCCACCCAGTCTAACCAGTTGCAGGCGTATAAGAAGCACCACCCACCCAGCGACACCCTATCCAACCAAACGCAGGCTTTGTTTAGGACATGCCCCACAATGATGCGTATTTCACACGATCACCTTATGCGGATGAGGCACCTCCCACCAAGTCATGATGCGTATTCTACACCCGTCGACCTATTCTGAACACAATGCAAAGAGGTAATTAAAATGTGGCTCTTCTTAGGTGGAGGCAGCCATCGCAGAGGCAGTAAAACCTGAAATGGATCGACTTCCAGTACAGAGGAAAGAATGTAGGTTGTGCTAAAAAAGGTTTAAATTAGGAAAACAGGCTAGTAATTTTGTCATAACACAATATACTATATTTACCATTGATGATGGTTAAGCATAAAGGTCTAATGTTGGTCGAATACATTACGAATCATAATCAAAATGCTAAATAGGGCCTAATGGTAAGAAATATTTATTTATCTATTTTACAACAAAACAATATTCTACCTATTGACAGAAGCATCAAATGGTTCTCCCTCACCTGGTCCAGTACCAGGTAAATCCAGCTACTCGTATTGCAGCTGAAGGTCGTAACCTTTATCTCTGCTATCCGTGGGAACCATCCACCAACTCACGTTAAACCCAGTCCTTGAATGCGATAAGGATTTCTCCTACATGCTGCAGTTAATGTGTCCGGATCAAAGTTCCCATAATGACTGCGTGTGTGTCCATGCATAGGCCTGTGTGTGATGTGTGTGTTTGTGTGTGTGTGTGTGTGTGTGTGTGTGTGTGTGTCAGAGCATGTGAGAGTAGTTCAGCTGTTGGAAGCTCATGGAGTGGTGCGCAATGCTTCATGTCCTTTCCTACAGCTCTGCTAAAAGAAAAGGTCCGCGCTAATGAAAAATAAAAAAAACTCCGCTCCATTCATTAAAATCACAATTTAACTAGCACACATCTATTTTTTTTCTTCTGGATCTACAAATTGGTTTTTAAGTATTGAAACCAAACCATATGGATTTGAATGAAAAGTATTTGAATAAACATGAAAAGGTGAATGTAAGAAGCGAAAATCATTTAAAGTAGGCTACATGTTGTATTAAAACGGCATATAAAAGAGTAAATAGGTCAGGACCCAGACAGGAAAACTAAGGAATGAAAATGAATTATTTTGGCAATATTATTTCAATTATTTCAAGGCTATAGCCTACAAAGACATACACTGTGAAGCATTTGCGAGTGTGACACAACAGGCTGGTAGGGACATAAAGCTCTCACCATTTAAACATTGCGTTGTATTAAATCATTATAGTCTATAAATTGCACATATAGGCTGTGACTTACTTAGAATTAAATACAAATTAATGGAAAAATTCCTTTTTTGAAACACAAGTTTGGCCGGTCTGTGGTGTCAGGCTCATGTGATGGTGCCTGGAGAACTGGCCAGCAGTGAAGAACACCCCCTACACTTAGAGCCACTGGGGATGCTAAACACCCTTTTGGCCACTCTTACCAGGTTGGGCAGAGATGCAGAGTAGTTGATTTTATTTTTCTATTATGATGAGGCCCAAAGGTTTTTAGGCACAATAACCCAATCAAAACAGAAAGCTCATTGAATGTGGGAATATGCCAGGCCTATGGGGATAAATCTATTATGGCCTATTGTAAAGATAATGAAAATTAACTAAAATTAATGAAACTTTTAATAGGTCTGATTTTTTTGTTTAGAAATAATTTGCTACAATGACCGACTTCGTTATCTACCCACCGCATTCCTGTTATAGCATGTGCACATAGTAAGTACACACTCAAACTTTTGGGATAAGTGCATTTTCAGATTCCACAATGATTATTTAGTTGGACACTCCCTTTCTTGGCCCTCATCTTTATAAGTCACCTTGATTTAGCCCCCATGTTTTATTAGTTTATTTATGAAAATATTTAGCTAACATGACAGTAGATAAAGCAAGGGGCTAGAGCAGCACACGAGTAGACTACAAATGCAAGCTGGGGTGGGGTGCTACTGGAGCGAAATTGGAGCGGGCGAGAAGGCCAAATCTCGCCCCACGCTCCAGTCAAATTGGAAACGCTCAGCTCCTCACTCTGCTCACATACTCTGTGTGTGCGTGTCTACACACGCCTGTGTGTGTAGGTAAAATACTTTCCATCCATATTTGCCAAATGGTAGGAATGGTTCATTGTTTTATATTGAACAACGATTAGCATGACTGCGATTTCCCCCTACCATTTTTTCTTACGTTGTAGCCTCAAAACTTATTTTAAAATCAAATCTCAACTGATGGTGGGCACATACACATATTACTGTGGGTGTAGCAAAATGCTTGTCTTCCTAGCCCCAACAGTGCAGTAGTATCTAACAATTAATCATCTGAGATGTTAATGTCGTGCCCACCATCAGTTGAGACACAGCATACTCTTGAATACAGGGTGGGTCTAAACTACCAAATATGCTAAAATTAAATCAAATCTGAGTTTATGCGTTTTTAGGTAATTGATGTTAAATGTTTTTTTTAAATGCTAATTTAATGAAAACACTTTTAAATTAAGCTCAACCATTGGGTGTCTTATGGTAGGGTGGGGTATGCAAAATGGGTAAACTTTGAGCACCTATATCTCCTGAGTGTTTTACCATTCGGGTCCAAAAATGTACTTTCTGACCACTTCTGCCTAGGGCTGGGCAGTATACTGTATTTTACGATATACCGTTATTGATGCACAGACTGGTTTGGGTTTTTACTTTACCTTCTATCAAATGGTATTTGAATGTTTGTTTTTTTAAATGCGATACGCCATGTGTAACGTTGATTTTTATTGTTAACTTCGCTACTTCACTAATCTCTCTCAGCTCTCTTTCAATGCTGCTTTCCACACAGGCCTAGCCCCGCCCTCTGTCACTCAAGGAGCACATTTGTTGTTCCTTAACATCGAGACACTAGCGTTCAGTCTGCATGGCCAATGCAGCACATGCAACAGTGTTGATGACGATACGTTTTCACTTTGGTCCTTAATATAAATCCACTAGTGTTCTATAATTACACTAATAGTTTGTTTCTTACATCTGCAAACAGCTAGTTTGTCTTTTCTTAGCAAGTTGGGCCTAAATTTGGTTAGCTGCTAATGCTAATCGCTAACTAGCTAATAAAATGTACTGAGTCAGAGCAAACGTAACTAACTATACAGTCTGATAATACCAGTGATGGTGTAGGCCTAAATCAGCATGTTGTTTGTGCAACAGTATCAGCTAAATCAAAGAAGAATATGCAAAGCAAGAATATGTTAGCTACATGAAGTAGCTAAGAGAAAACATTCACTGTAGGCAACGATTATAGGGTCCCTTAAACACTTTGGTTCCTACCCGGTCACAAAAACTAATCCCTGGAATTTTCATTTGTTGTCATGTCAATAAAATTTACACCGTTAGTTAACTAGGCGAGTCAGTTAAGAAAACGCATTCCTATTTTCCATAACGGCCTAGATACAGTGGGTTAACTGCCTTGTTCAGGGGCAGAACGGCAGATTTTTACCTTGTCAGCTCGTGGATTCAATCTTGCAACCTTACAGTTAACTAGTCCAATGCTCTAACCACCTGCCTCATTGCACTCCACGTGGAGCCTGCCTGTTACGCGAATGCAGTAAGAAGCCAAGGTAAGTTGCTAGCTAGCATTAAGCATTAAACTTATCTTATAAAAAACAATCAATCATTATCACTAGTTAACTAGACATGGTTGATGATATTACTAGTTTATCTAGCGTGTCCCGCGCATTGCATATATTCGATGCGGTGCGCATTCGCGAAAAAGGACTGAGGTGGCTGCAACGTGTACCTAACCATAAACATCAATGCCTTTCTTAAAATCAATACACAGAAGTATATATTTTTAAACCTGCATATTTAGCTAAAAGAAATCCAGGTTAGCAGGCAATATTAACCAGGTGAAATTGTGTCACTTCTCTTGCGTTCATTGCACGCAGAGTCAGGGTATATGCAACAGTTTGGGCCGCCTGGCTCGTTGCAAACTAATTTGCCAGAATTTTACATAATTATGACATAACACTGAAGGTTGTGCAATGTAACAGCAATATTTAGACTTATGGATGGCACCCATTCAATAAAATACGGAACGGTTCCATATTTCACTGAAAGAATAAACATTTTGTTTTCGAAATGATACGTTTCCAGATTCTACCATATTAATGACCAAAGGCTCGTATTTGTGTGTTATTATGTTATAATTAAGTTTATTATTTGATATAACAGTCTGACTGAGCGGTGGTAGGCAGCAGCAGGCTCGTAAGCATTCATTCAAAAAGCACTTTTGTGCATTTTGCCAGCAGCTCTTCAAGCATTGAGCTGCTTATGACTTCAAGCCTATCAACTCCCGAGATTAGGCTGGTGTAACCGATGTAAAATGGCTAGCTAGTTAGCGGGGTGCATGCTAATAGCGTTTCAAACGTCACTCGCTCTGAGACTTGGAGTAGTTGTTCCCCTTGCTCTGCATGGGCCGCGGCTTTTGTGGAGCAATGGGTAACGATGCTTCAAGGGTGGCTGTTGTCGATGTGTTCCTGGTTCGAGCCCAGGTAGGGGCGAGGAGAGGGACGGAAGCTATACTGTTACACTGGCAATACTAAAGGGCCTATAAGAACATCCAATGGTGAAAGGTATATATACAAATGGTATAACGAGAAATAGTACTACAACCTAAAACTTCTTACCTGGGAATATTGAAGACTCATGTTAAAAGGAACCACCAGCTTTCGTATGTTCAAGCTTTTTTTACATGGCACATATTGCACTTTTACTTTCTTCTCAAACACTTTGTTTTTGCATTATTTCAACTAAATTGAACATGGTTCATTATTTGAGGCTAAATTTATTTTATTGATGTATTATATTAAGTTAAAATAAGTGTTCATTCAGTATTGTTGTAATTGTCATTATTACCCAAATGTTTTTTTAATTTTAAATCACACATAAGAAAAATCGGCATCGGCTATTTTTGGTCCTCCAATAATCGGTATCGGCGTTGAAAACTCATAATCGGTCGACCTCTAATTCCAAGTGCCCACTACTATATTCTAACTACAGAATTAGAATTTCCACAATTCCAACAGTTCACCCAAGTCACAAGTCAAACCGCAATTGTAACATTGGGTTAAAAATAAAGCCTAAATTGTTTGTGCAGCACTATGTGGCAGTGTGGAAACGATCTCAAATGAGTGCAGGAAATGCATAAAATTATTTTTGGTTTAATTGAACAGTATAAAACAATAATATCACTTTGAACGTATGTGTTGCTATCCTTGGGCCACACAATACTCAGAAAGCAAATTTAGAACTTGTATTATTCAAAAATATAAAATACTATCATACCATCCAATTGTTTTCATACCATGGTATGATCTTTTGGCCATATTTACCATGGGCAAATACCTAGGCCTATATACATTTTCGTTCAAATCAAAAGGGGTGTAGTCAAAAAGTGTTTCCCCCCCCCCCCACCTTTATTTAACCAGGTAGGCTAGTTGAGAACACCTTTATTTAACCAGGTAGGCTAGTTGAGAACACCTTTATTTAACCAGGTAGGCTAGTTGAGAACAAGTTCTCATTTGCAACTGCGACCTGGCCAAGATAAAGCATAGCAGTGTGAACAGACAACAGAGTTACACATGGAGTAAACAATTAACAAGTCAATAACACAGTAGAAAAAAAGGAGAGTCTATATACATTGTATTGTGTGCAAAAGGCATGAGGAGGTAGGCGAATAATTACAATTTCGCAGATTAACACTGGAGTGATAAATGATCCGATGGTCATGTACAGGTAGAGATATTGGTGTGCAAAAGAGCAGAAAAGTAAATAAATAAAAATAAACAGTATGGGGATGAGGTAGGTAAAAATGGGTGGGCTATTTACCGATAGACTATGTACAGTTGCAGCGATCGGTTAGCTGCTCAGATAGTAGATGTTTGAAGTTGGTGAGGGAGATAAAAGTCTCCAACTTCAGCGATTTTTGCAATTCGTTCCAGTACAGGCAGCAGAGAACTGGAGCGAAAGGCGGCCAAATGAGGTGTTGGCAAAGTGATTGAAATACTGCTTTGCTTTATCTTGGCCAGGTCGCAATTGTAAATGAGAACTTGTTCTCAACTTGCCTACCTGGTTAAATAAAGGTGAAATAAAAATACAGAATGACCCAGAGAGGAAGAGAAGCATGTGCGCCTTGCACTTTTAATTGGGCCATTAGGCCATCAGGGAGCACAGGCCACAGCACACTGAACTTTAGACTATAGGTCGGGTTCAACCCGTGGGTATACTCACTCCTCTCCTCATACACGGTACAGCGCACCTGGTTTTGTAAACACTATGCCAGTGGTTTCTGCCTTTGAAGTCTCTTAATCGTTCAGGTTCCTCCATGAGAAGGGAAAAAAGCTTAAATACACCATAGTAAACGGGGGAAAACAATTGGGTCTGAAAATAATTCAGAGTTTCCTCTGTTCCTCTTATCTCAAAGGTTGAGATTTCAGCCAGCTGTCCCAGGTACTCCCAGCTGGGGCAATTAGTTGACTGTAGGGTTTTAAAAACACACAAAAACAAAAGCCAGTGTCTGAATAGGCTAGAGAGAAGTAAAACTCTGAGGAACCAGCAAACCTATGGTGTGTTTCTGTGCTCCCCAATTCACCCAATCATACATGATGCATATGGTTCCACTTCCAGACTGGTTTGGTGGCTTCAGCACAGGAGTGAATGGGGGCCAGTGTGTCAGTCAAGCCACTCCCTGCAGAGCCTACCAATGGTCAGGCTTCCTCTCAAACCTGTCCTGACCTCTAGGGTCTGGGGGGGTGAAACACTTTGGCCTTTAACATCCTACTAGGCCATGACAAGTCCAGGCAGGAGTCTGGTAAATTAGTACATTGCCTTTGTTCTTAGCCCATATTTTAGCCCATCTTTTTCCCCCTCCCCTTTTAAAAGCAATGTTTATTTGTGGATTTAAGTCATTTTCACCTCTGGTTTCTCTTCAGGTCATGTACATTGTTTGCCTTTTTCCTCCCTTGTTGAGTGGGGTTGATATATTTTTCCTGCTTCTCCCACCTGGCTGGCTGGTCCATGTTTCTCTTATGTGAGGCGGAGGGAAAAAAATAAAACATTTGGTAAAAGATTTTCAGGAATGGGGCATTCTGGGAGGAGAGTTTGAACAAAGGGATTGTTTCAGGTGTGTTCTGAGCTAGGTTAAGTTCAGAGGGAGGCACGGCCCCTTGGTTTGAGATGGGGGAAGAGATGGATTGAGGTGGAGGGAGGGGGATGTTGGCTTGAGGGCATGAAACTGGAGGGTGCGTGCATCGGAGTGTACTTGGCCTCGGCAGACTAGGCTTGAACTATCAAAAACAACCAGCAAAGACGTCGTTTTAGTGAGCCAAATGTCACCCTTCAGCTCTTTCTCCAGTCAGTATTCCAGGAAAGAGACTAGTGTTTCCATATAAGCAGCAGCTCAAGTATATGCCAAAGCAAGGTGTACAATACCTGCTACCCAAAACACACGTGAAAACAACTGCTTCTACAGAAACCCAAAAGAGCAAATAATTTAGATGTATGAATAAAGCTGTGATTGCTCAGACTGATTTCAAGTGTGCCTGACTGGAACAGATTATTCATCATGAGCTGAAGTCTTCAGCTCAGAAGCCAGACATTAACCGTCTGAGGGGGCCTGAACAATACCAAGTAATAACAGCAGTAATACCAATAGGCTCTGCTTTCATCTCTCCAAGTCAATCGTCTGACAGGATAAAATCCCAAACCCAGTGCACCTATGAAAACACGCTGTAGATCTGTACATATAGATTTGCATAATCATCAGAAATAGGCCTGCATTTTGGCCTAACCGGAGAAACAGATGTTGCTTTATGCACATTATGGTCTGTAGCCTACAGCAGTAATCAGCCATACCTCTATTGGTTGTTTCCTGGTAACTCTGCTTCTATATTGATTGGTTAGATGCAAAATTAGGACAGAAGGATCTAGAATATAGGCTGAGGAAATTGCTATATGCTCTAAGTGGCTAGGATAGCCTAAATCGAGGCCAAAAATGTATACACATACCTTTTTAATAACTTACAATAGGACTATTTCTGTCCACAATAGGGTGTTACGTAACGCAACATTTCCTGCTTAAAATGCAACCAGCAAACCACAATATTTTCATACTTTCGGTTGGCACTGGCAGTATCTAACATTTGCAACAATGAGCCAATTTTCTTGTAGTGGAATGCCCTGGAAAACTGATTAAAGTGAGGAACCGTTATCATTTCTGGGAAGGACAAAAGCTGAGTAAGTGGCTTGAATAAATGCTGTTTTCCATTCAGGTTATTGAGTACCCTCCCCCGAGTCAACCAATGGCTTCCAAATTCATAAACTAGATACTTGTTGTGTTAGCCTCCTCCTACGGTTGCTCCAATACCACACACACACACACACACACGTTTCGAAGACAGCTGATAGGATTCCACCCAGATCTAAAGGGTCAATGGGGGAGGGGGGGGGGGTTCTCTGTCAATTGTGTGGCTTATAAAAACAAATAAGAGGAGTGAAAACAGGCAGTGAAAGCACTCACACTTTAAGCAGCATATTCTCCCAGTCCTACACCATATCAAACAGGCTAGGGAGGGGCCATGTAATACGAGAGAACAGCTCTTCATTAAATTGGCTATAACATGGAGCCAGGCCTGAGCTAGCAGTGCCATCGGTCCAATGCAGCAGCAGGCAAGGTGCTCATCACCCTCTATTCATAAAACCTCTCTGACTCCAACACATGGGCTGCAATGGGGACAGGGTCGTGGGGGAGGTCACCCTGTCTGGCCAATATGTGCAATCAGTAGGCTTCTCTCTCTCTACACCAGTCCTGTTTATGTGTATTTAACCCCCTGAAACCATTTCCCAAAAAGCACATGTCAGCCAGACCATGATCTCTCTTTAAATTCAGTCAATGGATTTGCAAACTGCAGAGGCCCCAGTACAGCAGCAGAGCACAACAGTCAAGGCCTCACTTGCTCAGCTACACCAAGAGTGTACTGTAGTGTACCCACCCATAATGACAGCAAACAACCAGGAAGATAAACTTCCCCCCCCCCACAAGATGAACATTACTGAGATTATCAGACATTGGAGGAAGTTCACACATCAGAAAATGACAGAATTGTAGTGCTGAGATCACATATGATGCAAGGATATGCAACACATTATATAACAGAAAACTACAGATGTGTAACACACTAACCAGGGGTTGAGCAGGTTAGTGTGCAATTAAAGGGATTCACATGAACACGGTTCCTGGTTGATAAATGGATGGGACAAAATTACAATATCTGCACTGACGTTAGACAGTATACAAGCACATAGGAGACGGTTGAGATCAACACATCAAGGTTTTGCCATGCCATGATATTGAATACAATGATAATGTTCCTTGTTTTTTTCTAGCGGCCTTGTGTATATCGCTAAGTCACAAGTGAGGCTAAATTGACATGTTACAATTATTTGGCAAACTAGCTTGGTTGGTTCTGCTAAAGGAAATCATTTTTATGAAACAATTAGTGGAAAACGTGGCGCCTGCAACTGCCAATGGCTGCGCCATTATGTAAACCTCGCCATAAATTACTCAATTGGAAATGTATCCAAAATTATAATGTGATCTATGCGACAATTCATTTTCTAGGTTAACGTTTAAGGGTTGCGAAAATGGTTCCCCTCTCGCACGATTGCGATCATTCGATAGAATTGCTCGGGTGTGTATATTACGCACGATTAAGTTTAGAATGCGGTGGCGCAGAGATGCATTAGATCGTGGGAAATACAGCAAGCTTGCAAACTACGTTTTTAAACGGCCTAAATACATTTATACAAGTATGTTAGTGGACTGACTAGGTGTAATTTGAATACTCAAATCAAGCGCTTCGGCGAATAAGGCTTGACATTGACACAATTGTAGCTGGTAACGTTACAGTTAAATGTTGATTTCAATGTTTTACGATTGTCTGGTCAACTGTATTTTCCCTCGCACTCTCCCATAATTTAAGAATGTCATGGCTCATGTTCACTGGCTAGCTGAAGATTACTATAATGGTGTACCCTTGGCAGCAGATCGTTCAGCTACAGCGAATGCAGTAAGAGTAATAAACATAACGTTACCTATACTGTCTGTAGCTAGAACTTGGATTTGAAAGGAAGGTAGGTAGACCCAGCTATGCAACATAAAAAAAAAATAATCACAAAATAATGGTTGAGCATTACTATAAATGCGAGATGGCCGGCATGCAGGTTACCAAACAAGTTAAATGCTAAATGATGTTGCAACATTTCAAAGTTATTTTTTACTACGGAGTTAAAAGTAACAAAGAAAAAGGAGGAACCTACCACGTGACGAGGAGCCGATCCGGTTAAATTTTTAGAAACAAATCCCGCACTTTGATAGTAATTTCATCAAGGAAACAAAATATGTTGAAAAACAAATCATTCGAGAATGCCTCTTCACAAAATCCGTCTCGTGCGATCCAAATTGGGTAACCCCGTGTTACTCCCGAAATCACGAAATGGGCGAAACAACGAGTACTTGAGGAACCGAGTCAGCTTGCTCTCTTCTCTCTCCCTCTGCAATTATTAATGTTCAATCGAGTTTATTTCAAATGCGGTTGGACTGGTCTTGTTTCCCAACGCCATTTATCAACGATTTGTTATGTATTTTCCACGGCAATCCGTTTTTATTGTTGCCGTTTTAGGGAGAGCGTCACACAGAAAATGGCGGCTCGCTCCTCTCCCTCGGATTTCAAGTCTGACAAACAGAACCCGAGAGCAAAGCCGCGGCGGGAGACATTCCTCATACTCGCCACTAGTGGAACTTCAGCCTGTCTCCGCTAGAGGGAGCCAGAGTCAAGCGTTCCATTTTCTAAATGACTGAAACTGGGTTGCTGTGTCTTCCATCATGGCTCAATTAAATCGTGACTTGCAGTTATTACATGTCACGCAAGAGCCGGAATGGATCCAGTTTCATTATAACCCTAAATCAAAACGTGGTTCTTAAGGATTGGAGAAAGTGAATGGTTATGGGTTCATAACCAGGACAATGACACATGGTTAGTTATAAATATCTATGATACTACCCTGCAATGTTATGATAGCATTCCCCAATGGGAAACGTTTCGTTCTGTTTGGTTCTAAAACAGTAAACTGCTTCGGTTGCAAGACACAATGAATACACCCCTGAACTGTGTCCCTGCCTTCTCAACAAAAACCAATATAAAAAAATTAAAAAACACTCCCCCTGGCCCTGTACCATTTTAGTGTGCAGATCTGAAGGTAACAGATAGGCAATGCGTGTAACTGTAACCAATAGAGCAATAGTAATGGCGTCTTTTTGTAAGCACTAACTCTGCCATGGTTCGTTGGACAAAGCCTATGAGTTTTGTAGGGGTTTTGGATAAATGCAGAAATGGGGTATGTGGTTAACACAGGCTTAGATCTTATACGTTTTGTTCTGTGAGAATCTTTATCAGCTAACGTCTCATAGAATCTCATAGAACAAATCTCATAGAACAAATCTTATCTCATAGAACAAATCTTATAAGATCTTCTAAGCCTGTGTTAACCTCAGACATTATTTTCAGCGTTTATCCCAAAACTTTGTTCTTTCCAAATAGGAATGGCTGAATGAACCAGAGGTTACTCATTTATGTTTTTTTGGACTTCAAGCTGGCGAGCTCTATATAGGCAAAGGATGGTCCTGTAACTTCTAGGGTAATCTAATTGCAATCCTTCACTATATTACTTACAAATCCAGTTCCTTTCATTAGGCAAACATAAAACTGCTTACAGTTTCAGATGACAATAAACATCTATATGGATGCCTTTGATATTCCACCTGTTCTGTATTCTGCAACTGTCCACTCTACTAATGTACTATTCCGCCATCTAGTGTCAGCATATGACTCCCGCACAGCATTTCTGTAACGGTCTTTAGGTTGCTATGCCAGACAGTGACACAATATTGTAGTGATACATAATTTCAAATTATAGTTAAATGTCAACCATAGTCATTTAAGGAACAATGCACTTTGGCAATCTGTCCAAAATTATTAAAACCAAGCACTGTGCATGTAATAGCTCTATGCATGATGATGACACATGATCAATACTGTATCATGTAACACATGTGTTGTGTATACATACCTTGCAATAGAAAAGCTCACCTCCAACCAAATCCATCCTTAGGGTAAAAATATCCACTGTGTCTTCCAGGTACAGTGCATTCAGAAAGTATTCAGATTCCTTCACGTTTTCCACATTTTGTTGCGTTACAGCCTTATTCTAAAATGGATTAAATAGTTTTTTCACCCTCATCAATCTACACACAATAATCCATAATGACAAAGCAAAAACAGGTTTTTAGAAACGCTATTCTTTTTTTAATACATTTGAAAACATTTCTAAAAACCTGTTTTCACTTCATCATTATGGGATATTGTGTGTAGATTGATTTTATTTTTTTATTTTTTTGAGGGGGGGAATTATTTAATACATTTTATAACAGGGCTGTAACATAACAAAAGGTGGGAAAAGTGAAGGGGTCTGAATACTTTTCGAATGCACTGTAACTTCCACAAGGTAATCCCTCCAATTCTTTGTCCAAGGTACCTGTACATACACAGAAACTGCATTATAAATCAATAATATATCTATAAATCATGACTGACATAGGCCTACTTGGCATGGCCACTACAAAGAATGTCGAAAAACACTATTTGTACAGAACATTATGTGATTGATTTTTGTTGTTCTGAGTTTATATGACAATCATATTATATTTATAGAATGACCTGGCATTGTGCCATATTAAAAAAATATTCTGCAAGTTATCTTGTTGAATTTTGGTGAATATTTACGTGCAGCTACAGTAACACTAGACTAGGACATAATCTTCCACAGTCTTCTAAATCAAGAATAAAAAGTGTATTCATTTGAGACTCAATACTATTTTAGCTTGACTGATTTTGTGGAAACGGGCTGTAGCCCATAATCAAATATATTGGATAGCTACTAGCTAGCGAACTCCACGGCCCTTGTCTAAGTAAGTTAGCTAGCTGGCGCATCTAGCATAGCTTGCTAGCAATCCCTGCGCTAAAATCTATTACTAACTTATAAACGTAGCTAAACATACACAATATCATGCACTGTGACTTACTGTGCAAAATTCTACTGTAAATATCACAGTGTTATCACAATTATTATTTACTATATAGTGTATATAATTTTGCAAGTGTGTGTGCCTACTGTACGACACCCGAAGAACGATGGCTAGCTAACGTTAGATACACTATTTGGCCTGTTGACTGCAACCCCACAGTAACGTTAGCAGTTTTACCTTAGCATTTCAAACTTGATCATCAAATAAATCAATAACATATAAAATAGCACACTTAAATCCCATATCTATTCATTTTATCTTCTAACATAACCCATTTTGTAAAATTACGTGAGATAAACTCAGTTTTAACATGACAGAGTGAAGAATTCATGTTCACTTACCTGCACAAGTCAACCAGTCTTGAACCGGAATTACCCGCCTGCCTAGCACTGTGATTCGTCAACCTGGTTATGCAGCGATGGCGATTGGCTTATATCTTCTAGTCTGCACGGATGGGCGTTCAGCTGAAAGTAAATAATATGGAAGTTTACCAGTTGTTGTCATTAATATACAAGCTCAATAACAGTGCAATACTTTAAAATAAAATAATTTGGTTAAACTAAATACTTAGCCAATTACTCTTCAACGTCAATTTCACCAAATTATCCCGGTCTCCACCAAATCATTTGCCACAAATTACTTTGTATTTAGTCTCCACATTTCAACCCTTAATTGGCTAAACGGAGCATAATTTGTACCTAGTAATAGCCACTGAGAACAGTCGAAGCTGTTAATTTGCTTTTTCAGCAACCTAATACGGTGTTAGATGTGTTGACAAGCTGAAGCTGGGTCACAACAATTGGATCACTGTCATTTGAAGGGGATTTTCTTCAGGCTGCTGTAGTGTGTAATATTACATTGCTGAACTAAAGTTGCAAAATACAGAGATAATGGTGCTAGCCTAGGTGGTTGTATGTGGAGTGGCTCAGTTGTTGAGGACCTGAAACCGACTAGGTGTATTGTCAGTTAATGTCATGCCCCACTTGCAGTGGTCTTTCTGTCCTTCTACATGATAAGACTAACCTTAAAATAACATTCCTAACCTCCATATACTGGCTCCAAGTCCCTGCTTGCATCAGATGCAATGTCCTGCTATGGATGTGAGGGCAAGGATACGTCAGATGCAATGTCCTGGTATGCCAGTGAGGGCAAGGATACAGCAGATGCTCATCCCAGTTCTTCTCTGATCTAGGTCCTCAATTGTGAAAATATCTTCCCACTGCTGTCAGAACCACTGAGTTATCTTCATCTCCTGTCCTGAAACAATACTGGTTTCCCCCCACTTAGAAATCATGAACTAATCAGTGTTCTCAATGCAATTAATTGAGACTTGTGATATAAATCCATACTTAATTTAAACTAGGCTATAAACTGTTGTTCAGTTCCCCAATCATTGTCCAATTTACTCTGATCAGCATCTACTAAGATACATTGTCTTATCGGGTGTTTGTCGGCAGACGCAGCCAACAAGTCTTACATTTATTGACATCACATTTTGGGGGAGCACAAGGCAGTCAAATAGAGGACATGTTTAAAGTAGTTTATTCTATAATCTCAAATATCCTTAAAATGAATAGCACATATATACATGAACAGACATTATCCCCAAAGACAGAACACATTTTAAATTAATATCCCAAAGCACTTGCAAAATGAGAACATAATATTTTATCCTGGCTGTGCTGAGGACAAATTAAGTTGTTTGCCTTAGAGAAAAAAAAGGACCAAAACTTTAGGAAAGGCATTTAAACTCCTTGATATGGGGCAATATTTCTGAATGTGGCACTGAGATTGCCTTTCCCAACTGTACGTTAAGAAGCACATCAAGAAACATTGTATACATACACATAGAATCAATGCGGAATTCCCCAAACACACACTTGGATGTTTGGTTGATTAATTCTAGACCAGATGCATCCAAATATTGAAACTGGGCATTTAATCCCCGTCATCATACCTTGTATTAATGTGGTCAGTGAGGACCAACCTGTGGTAGCCTTGTGCAAGATCAGTTTGTGGTCTTTCCAACTCCATTCATGTAATTGTCAAGCCAAATGTTTGGTACGGCGAATGACAACTAGTTGGCATGATAGTTCAAACAGACCGACACTCAGGCTAAACCTGTGGATGATTATCATATTTTAGCACATTTGTTTCTAGAAGTATTTCATGATGAATCACCTCAAAAGAACTGCACATCAAATCTTGTTGACAGGTTGATGAACCACTGGCTTCTCATATCGTTGTCAATAAGAGGCACTTCTAAAACAAACATGGTTAAATGTCACTTTTATTTATTCATCTGTGATCGAGACATCTGTCATTGCTAGATCTCAAGTAGGAGATATTATCTGTCTGCTTTAGCTGAAACTTGCCGGGCCATGGTTGGAACACCTTGGACATCCCAACGCCCCAGAGAAAAGGCGAGAAATGTGCTTGTCCTCATTTCTCTCCCATACATTTAATCACAGACCAACCAGGAGAGAGGAACCAAAGAGTTACAGGCTATAACACAAGTGTTTATTCAGAGTAAAGCTGATAAAAAGAACATAAAAAAACCCTAAACATTAAGACAGGAACTTCCATGAATGTTTGTTGTTTATTTTTCTTCCGAGGGCATGAGCGCAGCGCTCCAAACCTAAAAGAAGCGAAAGTGATGTCTTTCAATGATGAGGGGTAGGACATTCAAAATCAGCACTGATGGGGCAATGTGGTGCTGATGAGGTATTCTAGGAAAAACAAACCAGAAAATAAAAAAATGTCCACACATGGCTGCATGGGAGCCGACGAGAATGATAAGCCAGTGAGGACTAAGGCATGACAGGAGAAGGACGAGGATGGTGGTGGTAGTGGTGTGTGTAGGGGTAGAAGAAAACGAAACCAAGAAATAGCAGATGATGAAAATAAATCGGAGGTACTGTATTAGCAGCAGTTTGTTTTCCTTTTTTTCCTCTTCCTCTTTAATGCTGGAGTCCAGCGGTTGGCTCCAGGTTGGCATGGTTTTTAAGTCCAAAAGAGGGGTCGGGGTGGAGGGGTAGGGGCAGGTGAGTTACAGGACCTCGTCGCTCTCGGCAGTGTGGAGCTGTGTGTCATCTGCGTCGGTCATACTGCTCTCCTGCGACTCCTCCACCTCAGCTGCTGGGGACAAGATGGAGGTTAGAGGTCAAAGCATGGCTCCTGACAGTGACATTTTTCAGCTTCCTTCTTGAAGTAACAAATACAGAGACAGAAACCTGACCATATTGGCATTCTCGCCCTATGATATGTACTTTAGTGGTAGGCCACTTGGCTACACCTTTATGGAGTGTTTCACATATACTATTCAAATTCGGACGTGTATTGACTCAATTATTTACTACTAGTACTCAATGTTTAATTTTAAGGCTGTCAAATATTTTGCATTCATAAATTATGCAACTCATAACAAATGTACAAGTCATTGCCATCATTAACAGGGAACTAAATGGTCAAAGCCATGTGTCAGTTGGTCATGGCAGTCACAGTGGTTGTACCTGAGTCATAGGGGTAGTCCTCAGTGACAGGCTCCTCGTCGTCAGGGAGGTACCTCTTGTCTATGGCCTCTTTGATCTGATTGTTGGCTCCTTTGGGATCCAGGTCCATTGCCCAGGAGAAATTCATCAATGCCAAGTGGGTCTGGCCCAGCTTCTTATACACCTGAGGGGAGCAATAGGGAAGAAAGCATGATTAGAGCAGGACACACCATCCATATGAATACATTCGTAAACTAGGAAATATGTCACTAAATCCCCACAATTACCTCAACTTACCCGAACCCCTGCACATTGACTCGGTACCAGTACATTTTGTATATAGTCTCATTGTTATTTTATTGGGTTACTATTTCTCCTTTAGTTTATTTAGCAAATGTTTCTTACTTTTTAAAAACTCTGCATTGTTGGTTAAGGGCTCGTAAGTAAGCATTTCACGGTAAAGTCTACACTACACCTGTTATATTCGGCGCATGTGACAAATAAAATTTGATGTCATAAACATCTCATAGCTATTTAGTCTATTGCACAAAGTCAGACTATATGAGATTTGAGAGGTGAGTGTAAAGTGGTCTATTATTGAGTACGAATATCAAAGTGACTGTAAATTCTTCTCTTATGGTCAGCTCCTTTCCTCGTAATCCCCACAAAGAAAATAAGTTTACATTTGCTTACCTTTCCTATTAAAAAGTAAACAAGGGACTCTTTGGGCACTATTTGTTTCAGCTCTTCCAGCTCTTGAAGAGCCGCCTGAATAGGGATCACAAAAAACTGTTTGCTTAGACTTAACCAATAGAAAATACAGTGAACAATGATAATATTAATACGGAAGAAGAGGAATTGTGCTGAAAAGTAGGTTAGTCGGTGTTTGCTTGTGAAATGCCATATGGACCTACCTTGTACTTTTCATTAGCGAAGAGGATGGAGGCCCTGTGGAATTTGCATAGAGGGTTCTTGGGGTCTATGTTGATCGCTCTATTCAGGGTTTCTAAAGCATGGTCAGACTTCTTCAGTGCATGCTGAACCTGTGTGGAAACAACAGGAAACATGGAGCACGTTAGTTAGTGCCATAAAGAACATTGGAGAAATATGACTCAAGTACAAAATGTAAAATACTACAGGCTTTGAAAATAGTAACAATAATGCATATGATTTATAAGTAGTTTTCTAAAACATAAAGATGGTTAAAAAAAAATCTGCATGCAATGTCTTGAAGTGCCCTGACAGACTGAGTGAGCTGAAAGAGACGGAGTGTAGTGGGCCACTCACCACTCCGATGTGGCAGAGGAGCACAGAACTCTGAGGGTTGATGCTAAGTGCCTTCTTGAAGTGAATCTCTGCCAGGTTGAATTTCTCCTGCTTATAGTAGATCATCCCCAAGCCATACCTGGAGATGGAGAGATAGAAAGAGAGATGAGAACAAGTTTCTCCCATAATCCTGAATTATTCACCAACATCAAAACACAACGTTTTAGCTTTAATCTGCATTAAGGTAATACAGTGCTGTGTTAAGCGAGACCGAGTCGAGACTGGGAGGGGGACAAAGGGACCGAGACATAGTCAAGACCAGAGTCCAATTCAAGACCATGACTGTAATTTTGTCAAATCCCCACCATAAGAGTTCAAAATGTCCAGTATTTCTGTGTTCATATTTCAGAACATATGGATTCTTTAGATATTCAGAATAGTGAAAAAAAAAAATGCATACTGGGGAAAAATAGAGCCAATCTAAAAATAATTACTAACACAAACACAGTGGGGAACAATGGGCCTTCTACAGGCTAAGGATTTATACAATTATGATTATAATAATGCTAATTCTATTATTTTCAATGGAGTTTGATTTAATCTCTTCAGTTTTTGTTGGAAAGAAAACGAATTAACGCTGCTGAGGAAAAAAAATTCAAAATCAGGATTTCTTTGCTGGTCTCTGGGGAAATAAATCTACCTAGCTAAGTCAGCCATTGACTAGACCATCAGAAGTTAGAAAAAGGCTTCTGCTATTCAACTGTAATAGGGAAAAAATTTGTAGTGACAATGAAATCAACCAATCACATTGACTTAATGAGTGGGACTTTTTTTTACAAAAACATACCGAAACGTCTGCACTTCTGCGCAATAGCGAGCAGTAGTTTTCCCACGGTCTAGCTAGCTAGCTTTTTTCGGCGGCTAGTTTGCTGCGGCTGCAGTAGGTGTTATCATAGAGGATGTTGTTGCTAATTTGTTAGCTTCTCCCTTTTCAAGAATAACTCAAGAATAAGTTTTATTGTTGCGCGCTTGCTGTTAGCCAACTCTTTGAAAATAATTTGTGTGAGAAACAGTGTTGCATTTAAAGTGGAACTGACAGCAATTTAGCGACATAAAATCGTATACAAATCTGTTCATATACACACTAGGAAGAATGACACTTACATTCTGACAAGCAACCACTGGTCATTTTCACGTTTCATAAATTCTTAGAATGTTTGGGAATTACGTATACTAAGGCATTTGTGTAAATTCTATAGCAATATAAAGTGGGAAAGCGGCCGTGCATTTGGACAATTAATAAATAGTCCCTGCAGTTAATAAAAATGAATAAAAACATGTCTTGTCCAGGACCGGAATCTACACAGACTGGTGCGCTATAGCCAATCAGAGCTACAGTAGACCTTTCTATAAACATGCCATTTGCTACATGGGCCTGCAATCATTCACTTTGAACTGGACTGTGTTTACAGGCAGTTGTAACAGCGCAACTTTAGATCATTAGAACGCATTCGCCAAAAGCCACAAAATACATCCGGATGGATTTCTGCAAATATGTAAACAACACAGGAGTCCTCTTACATTTGGGAACTTTATTTCTATTGATCAAACAACCATGAAAAGGTAGGCTCTCTCCCTCAGTTATGCACATCAACAAGACCAACAACTAATGCTAGCCAGAGCAAGAGGAGATCAAATCTAATGAAGGAACATTAGATAAACACTCTCAAACTTTTTCAGCTAAACAATGGGGAATTATATCCTTGTCCTTCTGCAGCTTGCCTGCCAATGCATGGTTGCACCTAAGCTAACTGGCTAAAGTTTGCTAGTTTGCTAACTAGCTACTTCCAGACACAAATGTGAGAACACCTCACTCTGACCATTTTACTTGCCGTAGAAGAGCTGGTTACATGTTATCTGGAGCATTCTTGACTAACTATAAAAAATTTTTTTGCCTATGTTTACTGACACCGGTCATATTCAGTAGGTGTTGTGCGTTTGTAAATTCATCGGTTGTCTGCGCTCTGGCATACTCAGACGAGAGTACTCTGAAATTAGAGTAGATAGCATATCTCTTGCATTCGCAAATTCACTCTGGCTAACTGTATAACAGTCATTCAAGTTCTTGCTAGCTAACCAAATGACACCTGCATCTCTAGCTTTGTATAGCCACCCGAAAAACGATATGAGGGGAGTGGGGGGTCACTTACTCACTCCTCCAATGGCATGACATCCTAGCTAGCTAGCATTAGGCTCCATGTTTTTAGCTTGCTACATAAATAGATGTGCTAGCCTATTGGCCACGTTATAATGGACTTGTGATCATTCCGTTGCTAGTTTGATTGTATTGACATTCCAAATCTTAGTTACATTCATCCGTTTTTATATTGAGTCATTGAAACTGAAACGATGCATCCCGAATGGAGGCAGCAAACAATGTAACAGGCCAGCTGTGATTTTAAAACCTGATATTTTGGGGAATTACCAATTATATGGATGCACCGATATGACATTTCTGGCCGATAGATATCCAATATTTTCCGTGCCAAAAAAACCAATACTGACATTTACAATTTTAGCGGCCTTTTAAGCATTTTAGTACAGTTAGTTGAAACACACACACGAAAACCAAAAAGTTATTTTGTTGGTATTTACGCATGTCCCAATTACCGGTAAAACATAATCAAAACCTATTTCCTTCAATTACTTGCTGTGCTGTTTCGTTGTTCATTTGTTCAGTCGTTTCATTCTCAACCACAATAGAGCATTTTCACATCTATTACGATTGTAATTCAGATTTTGTCACATCCACTATCACTCCAAGGTTGTGCACTAACTCACCAGGCATTGTAGTGGCGTGTGTTGACTCTGATGGCGTTACGGAAGCAGGCCAGAGCCTTCTCCAGCTCCTCTGTGAGGACAAACTCATGGCCTAGCAACGTGTAGGCGTAGGCAAAGCCCGGGTTCACCTGGATGGCACGCTGGAAGAACTTAATGGCAATGTCATGCTCCCTCTGCAGACTGAAACAGTTACCAGCCACGCACCATGCCTAAGGGGACAAAGAGAGAGAAAGAGTTGGGGAGGAGGGAAGGAATAGAAGAGGAGCAAAAATATGGATATTTTAAATTAAAGGCAACCATACTCCAAGACAGAATCACTTGTAAGCAATTCCCAATGGAAAAGTCTCAATTGAACATACTTTTTAGTCCAGGACATGTGGATACGGTACATGCAACTGTTTGTCCCAGTGTGTTAGTTAACTACGTACCTCTGGTGAATTCTTGTCCATGTCGGTGAGGTCTTTGGACAGGGCCGACAGGGCCACGTCCTTCTGCAAGTGCCAAAGGGTGGTGGAGTAAATCTCCATGCCCTCCACCCGGTAGCTCTCGATGCGCCGCACCTCTGAGAAGATCCTCTCCGCCTGCAGGGATGGGACAGGAGGCGAATAGTGAGAAAAGTTTCTAATCGAGCCATTGAGAAGTAGCAAAAGCCACCATGCACAGCCCTCGACCATTCTTTGCATCCATTTGACAGTCTTAACCCTGTGGAATTGTAGTAAGGAAAGGAGCACATCTAGCTTCAGATGCCCACAATCCCTGTTTTATGTATGAAAGATGAACCTAGCAAAAGAAGGCTCTCCCTTACCTGCATGTATTCGGCCAGCTCAAAGTGGGCCCTGCCGATCTGTCCCAGGACCCACCCTGTATTGTAGTGATGGGAGGGCAGCTGGCTCAGGATGCTGATAGCCTCCTTACAATTGTAAGAGCAGAGGGCCAGGTACCCCCGGCCGATGTCTCGCATCAGCGACATCAGGCCATCTGGAACACAGAGGGAAAAAAGGGGTTTGGAGATAAGGACTTGTGATGGCATCTTTGTAAGGATATCATATGACAAGGTGGCTAATAAGACTATAGAAATGTAGTACAATTATAACAGCAACTTAATAAAAAAAAGTCAGAAAACTACTGCATTACTTTGACATAATTTGTTTTTAATGGCAGTGTATCCCTACATCTTTATGGTCAGGCAAAGAAGACTGAAAGTCAAAGTGTGAGAGTTGATTCTAACAGTGTCCCAGCTCACCTGCAGCAGCCTTCTGCAGACTGAAGGCCTGGAACTGAGGAGAGCCCATATTGACTTTCCCGTCTGTCATGGACGAGTCCAGCTTGAGGATCTCAATGCTCTCGTTCAGGTTGGATGGGGTGATGCCTCCCTTGCCCATTTTTGACTTGGTCTTCCGGTTGGGGATTTTGGTGGGGAACTTCATTTTCAGCTTCTTGCTATTCTCCTGTTGAGGAATGTTTGTTTGTGTTTAGCATTTCAAAGACCTCTGCTAACATCAGAACCATGTCTGCCCCCCCCACCCCCCCCTTTTGATATTTGGTAATAGGAAAAATAACATCTTTGCCAAGAATCTCAGCAGCACAGCCCAGTGCCAACCTCTATTCTATATAGAACAAAATAATACATATAAAATGAAATCTCTGCTCAAAAATATAATACTACTTAAAATGCTAGACTTGAGAGCAAACAGATGTTTTTGTTTTTCTGGTTCAAATGACACACCACAAATCCTACTGTCCATCTCAATTCCAGTATTTGGTTATATGTTTAAAGGAAAAATCCACTCAAATGCTGAGTCTCTTCTATGTTACCTTGGCAGTAGAGCTGGCACTGGTGAAGAGTCTGGAGCTCCGTCTGGGCTGCACGTTGGGGGGAGCAGCGATTGTGGGGCTCAGCACTTGAGGCGTAGTACTACAGTAGGCACAGACAAACAGAGCACAACAATGGTCATCAGGTCTTCATACTTAGACAACCACTAGCACAGAGAACACCAATGCCATGAGTGACATTTTGACAAAGCAAAAATGCTGCAGTGTTTCAAGTTTAAAGCACAACACTTAACTCAAAACAAGTATGGATCACAATTTCATAACATTACATAATTTCACCCTGCATGAATTCTCACTGAAAATAAACAAGTATTGTGAGGACAGCTGTCTTTTTTGGCAATATCTCTGCATTTCCATACTGTAAACATGGGTCCATATGGGCCTTGTAAAGAGCACATACCTGGTCTGTGGGGGGGCAGTGGTCTGAGTCTGGTTGAAGGAGATGGGGATGATCTCCCTGCTGTTGCCACTCTGTGCAAACACCGACTTCGTCCCCGGCTGGCTGATTCTCGCTACAGACTGAAGAGGGAAAAGTGGGAACAAAGCTATTTAAAAATACATTTTAAAAAATTCTAACAAAACATCTTTGACCTCCATTGTTCAATCCAACACTGAAATTAAAGGAATTTCCTCTGAAGTTGAAATGTTTTCTATTCAGCATGCATATAACAATTTTTACACACAGTGTGTTGCTCTTCGATCAACGCTCCAAATAGGAGAGCCACATAGCGGTTGGCGTGTTGTCTTCAATATAGCGATGACGCGTGCGTACCTTCTTTGGTGGGACTCCGGGAGGGGGTGGCTCCATCCCCGAGCCACTGTGAGAGTAGTTCTGCAGATACAAGGGGTCCCCTGGGCTGGGCTCCAGGGGCAAGATTCCAAAACTGGGAATAAGATCATACACTGAGAATCCATTTGAATCTCATCTACATTGTTGACTTATTCAGCTCTGTATAATTTAACATATCATCCAAAAGTCTCCATGGAGGCCATTTACATCCAGTTGCAGTACCAGAGAAGCCTTTAACGCAAGTAGAAAAGCCCTCACAGAACAAAACCGTCGTAGAGGACAGGAAAAGCAGTAATCAAGACGTCGTCTGAAGCCAGTTATCATTACAGTCTCCCTAATTACAGGCTAGTGGACAATGGAGTTGGAGGATGAATGAATGAATGAATGAAGAGACCAGTATGTAGTACTGCAGCCAGGTGCACAATATCAAATTATAACCTAGATAATGTTACTTGACTACAATTTTCAACGCCATGGACAAATTACTAGCGGAGTGATCGCTGCCAATGCATATGCCTCTATAATGTAGGGTGTCCAATTAAAAATGCATATTTTGACCAATGGGTAAAATAACATTAAATTGGGCAGATACTCCTCTAAGAAAACCAATGCTCCAAATCTCATGTCTCTATCATAATCCATTCAAATGTTAGAGTTTTCACCCTTGAATGATGACTAAATCAATGGAGGCTAGAGCAGAAGAGGTCAAAATACAGGAAAATAGCATTGTGTCTGCTAGGCTGGATGCTGTGCAAGAATTAATAAGGTAAACTGACAGGCTCACCGTTTAACTCATCATCTTTCTTATAAAATCCACAGGACATAAAACAATAGGTAAGATAGATATCGATTTTGAGACATATGTAATGCTTCCATATTTTAGTATGAACTTTTTGTATTAAATGTGAAATTCCTGCTCTACTTCAAAGATTTCTCACAAAAACAAACGTATCTCTGTGAAATGTCAATGGAGCATTGAGTGTGTTCCAAGCTTTTACCTTCAAAGCCTTTTACATTCAATTCAGCTCGTGTTATGCTAATTTAGCTTTTTGCGACCCGCGGAAACAACTTTGAAGACAACAACCACAAAATGCTAAATCCTTAAGTTATGAGGAACCTTCACCGCTATCTCAACAAAACTTAGTGCTTATTAACAGATGTATTAGGTTACAAAATGTGACTTTTTTGATATGTTAAAAGACCAACTGAAAGATTTAGAACATGAATAATCAAATTTGTCTTGGTAAAATGTATTTTATAAACATAAGGAAGTGAAATTTAATCACCAAAGTGCATTTTTGGACACCCTACATAATGACACTGAAAAAGTAGTCAAAGAGGGAAACATGTGGGAGTGCCTCAACACACATAGAATCCCGCCACACGACACTTATGAGCAGATAAATAATGCGTGCCTGTGTCAATCCACTTATGATAAAACAGCCCAACACATGTAATAGAGCCTCTACTGAGAAAAAACATCTTATGTGTGTGTACAGGGTGAGACCACCAGTACCTGGGCGTTAGGGGGCTGAGTGCTGCCGGTCCCCCCAGTAGACTGCGCCCACTCTTGGGTTTGTTCTGCACTTGTTTGGATAGCAGGGAGCTGCCTGTACCCAGAGGCCCTACGGTGTCCGGGGAGATGACAGACGAGTCAATGTAGGACATGGTGGAGTCTGTGTTCAGAGACGAGTACTTTGAGTTGGAAGACTCCAGGTTCAGTCTGTTTAATTCCTACAGGGGAGGGAAAGGGAACAAGACAGCAGTTGTCAGTTCTTCATTGCATATTTGGATAGGCAGGTTTATAGAAAGAACTGTGGTTTTTGCTTGTGAAGTGCCATTTATCATAAAGCGTTCATTAGGGGTGTAATGGTTCACCAAACCCCCAGTTCAGTACATATTGCGGTTTTTGGGTCACGGTTCGGTACAGCGGAAAATTAAATGCCAAACGTTACTGTAGATAATTTTAGTGTTGGCAAAAGATGTCAAACTAACCCAGGAACAGATCACGAGCCATATAATGTAGGGCCCTATAAAATCTGTTTCATTTTTTTTTTTTACCTGGTTTCATTTAGTTTTTCCAGGTTAACTCAAAAATTAGAGGTCCTGGGGCCTCCCGAGTGGCGCAGCGGTCTAAGGCACTACATTGAAGAATCTCAAATATATTTCGATTTGTTTAATTACTACTTTATTACACGTGTTATTTCAAAGTTTGTCATCACTGTTATTCTACACTGTAGAAAATAGTAAAAAATAAATTAAAACCCTTGAATGAGTAGGTGTCCAAATTTGGCTGGTGCTGTGTGTATATACACACTACGGGTAAAAATTTGGGGGTCACTTAGAAATGTCCTTGTTTTTGAAAGAAAAGCACATTTTTTCCCCCATTAAAATAACGTAAAATTGATCAGCAATACAGTGTAGACATTGTTAATGTTGTAAATGACTATTGTAGCTGGAAACAGCGGATTTTTAATGGAAAATCTACATTGGCGTACAAAGGCCCATTATCAGCATCCATCACTCCTGTGTTCCAATGGCACGTTGTGTTAGCTAATCCGAGTTTATCATTTAAAAAGGCTAATTGATCATTAGAAAAACCTTTTGCAATTATGTTAGCACAGCGGAAAACTGTTGTTCTGATTAAAGAAGCAATAAACTGGCCTTCTTTAGACTAGTTGAGTATCTGGAGCGTCAGTATTTGTGGGTTTGATTGCAGGCTCAAAATGGCTAGAAACAAATAACTTTCTTCTGAAACTCGTCAGTCAATTCTTGTTCTGAGAAATGAAGGTTATTCCACTCGAGAAATTGGCAAGAAATTGAAGATCTCGTACAACGTTGTGTACTACTCCCTTCACAGAACAGCGCAAACTGGCTCTAACCAGAATGGAAAGAGTGGGAGGCCCCGGTGCACAACTGAGCAAGAGGACAAGTACATTAGAGTGTTTAGTTTGAGAAACAGACACCTCAAGTCCTCAACTGGCAGCTTCATTAAATAGTACCCGCAAAACACCAGTCTCAATGTCAACAGTGAAGAGGCGATTCCGGGATGCTGGCCTTCTAGAAGAAAAGAAAAAGCCATATTTTAGACTGGTCAATAAAAAGAAAAGATTAAGATGGGGAAAAGAACACAGACACTGGACAGAGGAACTCTGCCTAGAAGGCCAGTATCCCAGAGTCGCCTCTTCACTGTTGACAATGAGATGGGTGTTTTTTTTCAGGTACTATTTAATGAAGCTGCCAGTTGAGGATGTGTCTCAAACTAGACACTCCAATGTACTTGTCCTCTTGCTCAGTTGTGCACCAGGGCCTCCCACTCTTTCTATTCTTGTTAGAGCCTGTTTGCGCTGTTCTGTGAAGGGAGTAGTACACAGCATTGTACGCAATCTTCAGTTTCTTGCCAATTTCTCGCATAGAATAGCCTTCATTTCTCAGAACATGAATAGACTGACGAGTTTCAGAAGAAAGTTATTTGTTTCTACCCATTTTGAACCTGTAATCGAACCCACAAATGCTGATGATCCAGATACTCAACTAGTCTAAGGCCAGTTTTACTGCTTCATTAAATCAGAACAACAGTCTTCAGCTGTGCTAAAAGAATTGCAAAAGGGTTTTCTAATGATCAATTAGCCTTTTAAAATGATAAACATGGATTGGCTAACAACGTGCCATCGAAACACAGGAGTCATGGTTGCTGATAATGGGCCTCTGTACACCTATGTAGATATTCCATTTTTATTTTTTTTTTATCAGTAATTTCCAGCTACAATAGTCATTTACAACATTAACAATGGCTACACTGTATTTCCTATCAATTTATGTTAGTTTAAATGGACAAAAAAAGTGCTTTTCTTTCAAAAACAAGGATATTTCTATGTGACCCAAAGCTTTTGAACGGTAGTGTGTGTACACACACACACAAACACACAAAAACAAATATATACATTTGGGTTCACATTGCAGACCGAACCAAGGTCCCCGTACCAAACAGTTCAGTAAGAATAAGTTTACTGTTACACCCCTAGTGTTCACCGATCACCTTCTTCCACAGTCCTAACCAAACACCAGGTCAAACACTCATCTTGGCACCAATGCAATGCAAGCCATCATTGTAAAGACAGCCAAACCTGGCCTTAGAAAAATATGAACAGGAATACTGGGTTTAAAAGGACAGGGGGAGGGAGAGTTGAAAGGACGTACTAAGGTGTCCTGGGGCGTCTCCATGAGCACCGTGTCCACCTGGCGGTGGGGCATGTTGTGGCTTGGTGTGTGGGCAGGGCTGATAGGGAACAGGGGAGGGGCTCCACTCCCACCGCTAAAGAACTGCAGGGACGTCAGTCTGAAGATCTGCTCTGGGTCCGGCCGATCGCCTGACAACAAAGATACAGGTTAATACAATCAGCTTAAGAACAGGGGGAGGGAATAGAGTGGATTTGAGCCTGAGCACTGGTCAGGGAATTAGATTTGGATCCGCCATCATGCATGGGATAAGGACCAGTGTAAGTTTCACATTTTTGTCTTACAATGACGAGTGAATCAAACTATTTTTAATGCAAATACATATTGTACTCTATCATCTTAACATGCATTATATAACTAACTACCCTACCACCCACCCATCCCAGCTGATTGACTGACTCACCGATCTGACAGAGGGACTCAAAGGGAGACCACAGGAAAGGATTCATACTCAGGCTCTTCTGATAACATTCAGAACCTTTGGCCAGACGATCCGTTTTGCTGCACAGACAGAAGGAAGAAGAAAATTATCTTCTCGATAGAGTGACGCATGTGGGTGACAGGCACGAACGTGCAATCACACAACAAAACACATAGCGCCTGGTTACGTTAATCTAATTCAGAACATTCCAGCTAATATCTGTCAGGATTAGCTTGTTCCTGTACCTCAAATCTAATTTATAAGAGGAAGCAACCACTCGCTGTGCATTTATGGTTGTATTACGGTCACACATGTTAGAGAACCAGACCAATTACCTTTGCTTAACCGCTACATTGGTTTTCCTGACATCACACAGTAATAATGCAACAGCACTGTGAAATATACCAGCATACCATGTTGTTGTTTAGAGTCTGATTTCTGATATGGTTAAACCTTAGAAATTGAGACAACAGCATTTTGATTGTGGTTCATGCATGTCTAAATTGTAACATGACGTTCACGACTAAGTGATAATTAAATGCTCGGAGATTCTAGCCCACTGGCTGAGCTTACATCATGTTCTAAATACAGTATCTCTGTAGAAAAGGACATCCTCTGCTTAGGAGGCTGCTGCAGCCCCTTCCTGCATTCAAATAGTCCATTTGAATTGACCAAGGTAACATCCAAATGTCATTCACAGACATGCCTCCTCTCCAATTCTCAATTTCTGCTCCCTTTAATTCATTAGCAACACCACGGGAAGATGAATCAACAAGGTTTCCTTCAGGATACAATAAACGAGCCCATCGCGACAAACAAACATCAAGGCACTGCTACGCCCAACCCTCTTCACTAGGGTGCAACATCTATCACTCAGTTGCATAGTAAAACATTAGCTATTGCTATGTGATTGCTAGCACACAAGCAATCAAGAATCAATTGAAAACTTTACCCGAACATGCTTTAGATTGGTCAACAATGAAGTAATGAACATGGTTATCCTACCAATAGATTTGCCCCAATAGGGACAATGTGAAACAGGCAGAGTCTCCAAACTCTGTGACGATGTCCTCCTGGCTCTTCTGTTTGTTCAGGACCCCCCCTGTCAGGATCTGCTCTCCCTCTGCAAGCCTGGAAAGAGAAGAGGACCGGACCACTGATGTGAGCATACAGGGGTCAGAGGAAGGAGCTATCCAGACATTCTGCATTCAAAGCATGCACAATGTCATAGCTATGAGACCTAAAACACCAGAAACAAAATAACATCCTTACTTGCTCAGTTCCACACAGCACTTGGCGAGGAGGTATTTGCATTGTGGCGTTGTGCAGCTGTGCCCCTTGAGAAGGCGGTATGCCTTGTAGGCCTTTCCCGAACGATAGTAGCATGTGGCTAACAGAAAGAGGGCCTCCTCCGAATGCACTGTGAGGAGGATAAGAGATGCATCCAAATAATAGGCATTTGCATAATTTGCGCTTAAATTAACATACAGATACATACCCTGACACAAACACCAAAAGCACAATCCCAGATGACTGAGTTATAAATATACATTTTATTAATTTGGCGCCGACATTTTCATACTTGCACTGACAGCATTAGATTCATTTTGGCATGTGACCAATTTTCATACTTGACATGTTATTTTGATCGACTCACATCTACGCTATAGCCTAATAGCCCACTGCAGTGGTTTGCGTTCCACATTAAAGCAACAGCAGCCTACAGGCTATTCTATAAGAAATGACAATGTGTTCCAAAACCTGTTTTGCATGTGTCAGTCAGGCCCCACAAGCCACCATCATGTCAAAACCTTTCAGGGGTATATGTGTGGATTAAAGCAATCAGGCGGAACTGTACAGTTGTCTGCACAGTAATGTTAAGCTGAAAGAGGAGGAGCTCAGCTGTACTGCAGCATGGACAGGATCTTCTTAAGTCATGAGGGGTAGATTTCATTACCTTCAGCATATAGTCTCTCGGCCAGGAACACGGCATCTCTGTAGGCATAGTGGTTTAGTGCATGCCAAACAGCAGCCTAGACACAGGGAGACAAACACATCTGCATCTCTACATATTGTCATACAGCCTACTATGATTGTCTGATCTGGTGGTGGCTCTGACAGCAAGCTTTACAACTCACTAATAATCAATGACCTAATCAGTCAATAAGCACATGCGTTGATAATACATTCTTTGAATATTATAGCGAACTATTCAATCTTATGGCTGGCTGTTAGCTATATGGCTATGAAATGTTGACACAGCAAACAACCATTAGCTAGTTACATTCGACGGGCAGACAATGCTATCTTACATTTGGGGGGGCTTTCACTGGTCTAGGGCTTAGGCGAATTTCAGTTTTTCGTGGTAAGTGTCAAACATTTAGCTAACGTTATTTCGTCGTTCGATATCAATACCAACATCTGTGGCCATTGGATAACGTAGCAATGTAACGTCTAGCTAAGTACCTCAACTCAAATGTAGGTACTTGGCTGTTAGTTGAGGTAACGTTACTTGGCTATGTCAGATCTGATGATGTTTAAGGTTACGGTAAATGGCAAGTAGCTAGCTGCATCAAATGTTCAAACGCTATGTCAATGCAGGCAGCAGTTATCCATGTAGCTAGCTAGCACTGAGTAGTTAGCTAACTAGCCAATGGTTTTCAATATGTTCAATTCAGCTGTCAAAATGCCCATTTTACAATACAATCTGAAATAACTTAAACCTTGGTCGACATACTAGCTAACTTAGATGCTAGCTTAACGACTTTGGCGTTAGCTAATGTTATTTTACAGGGAGAATGACATCGAAATAATGTCAACCATCATCAATCTGATCAGCTGTAATGTTTAGCTAACTAACTTTAGTTAATTTAGATAACGTTATCTGAAAAACTCACTTTACTGTCAGTCTAAGTTAGTAACGTTAATTAGCTAAAGTTAGCAAGTTGTTAGTCTAGTTTTCCAGTAGCTAACTAGATTACTAACATTAACCAGATAATTTAAAAACAAACGTTGAGGCTCCTTAACTAGTAGCGAGTTAATGTCGTTAGCTAAATATGGCTAATGACTGAGCACCTAGTTAGCTGGCATCTACCGCTATCTAATGTCGTATACCTGGCTGACAGTGGCCGTTCTAAAGAGTACCCATGTGTGGTATATATTGAATAACAGGCACTAGTTTACCGATTTTAACAACGAAGCAACTACTCGGAGAATGCTAGCTGGCTAGGCCAAACCATTTCTTCTCAGGCCTCGGTGTAGCAGTAGTGGACCTTTCTGGTAGGGAGGTAACCATGCAGGCCACAATACATTCCTCGTCCTGCATGTGACCGTTCTCTTCTTGGTATAGCAAACTACTTCTTTACCTGAACAGGTTCCTGCAGCACCGTCATTCCGTTGTCAGGCTCCTTCTCTCGTCCACTGTTTTTTGTTTCCCTCTTTCTTCAGTTCCTTTCTTATTTCAGTATCCAGGCCAGAAGTAGCTCTGAAGATTTGAACACAACGACCGTTACCGACCATGTCGAAAGCTCCCGAACATATCCGAAACAGATGCAAACGTATCAGTTTACGAATAGAATCGAAGACCAGCGGAAATAACCGAAACTGTTGTTAGCTAAAATATAAACTTGTGTATCAACCATAGAGATCGATAGAACTAATTTGTATAACTGTGTAATTAAATCCGAGACACTATGTTTAGTTTGATATGTTACGTTTCATATGGTATGTATCAATTTCTGGATGTCCATCATCCATTTCATATGATGTTACGAAATGCAATTCCTACAATATGCCACGAATTTCAAAAACGTATGATATGTTACGCATTCCAATTTGTTGTTACCACCGTTAGCTAGGCTAAGGGTTGGGATTAAAGTTAGGAGTTAGTGTTAGCTAACATGCTAAGTAGCTCAAACGTAGTAAGTAGTTGCAAAGTTGCTAATTAGCTAAAATTGTCCATGATGAGAATCGAAGACGTTCACGTTACCAACCACTCTCCTTTCATTTTTACCTTAACAGGGCTTGACATTAACTTTTTTAGCCACTTGTAAGTAGGACAGATTTTTTACTTGTCTGAAACCTCAATTCAAAAAAAGGTCTGTAATACCATGGGCCAAAATATGCCTGAAAATTGTGTTGTATGATACAAGGAACCACTTCACAAAATATCCTTAAATATTATCACTGGTATTGACAATGGAAGGCTGCTGGTCTCTGATACTATGTATTATATCTCCTGCCGGTGTGGCCTTGAGCAAGGCTCTTAATTATCCCCCTACAAAGTAAAATAATGCACTGATAGGCTACTGTATAAAACACGTGGTCCTTCAACCCTCCATCTAGAGAGCTACTTGATGTGCAGGATTTTTATCCAACCCTGCTCAAACACACCAGATTTAGCTTATCAAGGTCCTGTTTTTTTGTGTGTTTTTTTACAATGTGGTGTGTTCGAGCAGGGCTGGAGCAAAAGCCTGCACGCACAGTAGCTCTCGTGGACTCTCCAGAATGAGAGTTGGCCACCTTACAACATTACAATTACAGACAAATACATTTGATGTCTTTATAAAAAAAATCCCTCATTCAATGAACCAGGGATCAAATTGCTAAAGTGGGTGAAGTAGCTAACTAAGATTAAAATATTCAGTGTTCAGAGGAGATCTTGACAGCTTAGGAGTTACTTGTCAATTAGGCTATTCTAATAATACTTTTTTACTTTGTCAGAATTACATGGCCAGGATTGAATAGAGGATAATCCTAGCCAGTTTTGAGCACTTGAGAGTTGGTTTTACAATCGGAGTATGCTGCATTCGTTTCATCAACTGTGTGTTGGCTGGCCATTTGTGGTTATACACGAGTGCCAGTGCAAAGTTATTTTAGGACATCGGACAGGACAATTACATTAATGAATGGTAATAGCTAAATAGTTACACTAGCGAGATAACTAGCCAAATTACACACATTGTTTAATTGGCTATCTATTTAGTCTGTTATATATCATTATTTTACCTGCTGCGAAATTGTCTCTCATCTGGCAATAGCCCCCTGGCACACACGCAGGTGATGCACACACCATGACTTTCCAGGATTTTCATAGCTTGCCAAAAATGGGATATAACTGGTCAAATAAGTCACTAGCAATTATTATGTCACGACTTCCGCCAAAGTTGGCTCCCCTACCTGTTCGGCCTACTAGGTGCCACCGATCCCTTTTCCCTTTTCTGTTTGTTTTGTCTTATTAGTTGCACGTGTCCTATTATGTTTTCCTGGTGGGCGTCCTTATTTAAGGCTAGTAAACCAGCCCTTGTTTTGTGCGGGATTATTCTAGTGTTACGTGTTGTGTTGTTGGGTGTGTTCGTGCTCCGGACCGGGTACCCTGTGCTTTGGGTTGGTCCGTAATTTTCGCACCCTGTGTTTTGGGCATTGTATTTTGGTGCCACATTAAAGTGCACTTCTCCCTTGGAACTCTCTGCGCCTGATTCTTACCTCACACACCTAGTCCCGCGTGACAGAATCCCGCACCTTTTTAAATGGAATCAGCAGGAGCAGCCGCACCTCCTCTCCCGTCGATGGAGGAGAGGGTCCTCCATCACACCACTGTTCTCCACCGAATAGGACCGGCAATGGATCTGATGATGGACCGATGGGAGCGGAGTGGCCTTCACACCTCATCTCCAGTATCCCCTCTACCAGCACCCCTGTTTCAGCATCTGGCTCCGGGCCCTGCGTCTGGCGCTCCCTAGGGAGTATGATGGGATGGCGGCTGGGTGTCATGGGTTCCTCCTCCAACTGGAACTATACCTGGCAACCGTCCGTCCTACTCCCTCAGGGGAGGAGAGTGTGAGCGTCCTCGTCTCCTGTCTGATGGGACGAGCCCTGGAGTGGGCTAAAGCAGTGTGGAATGGCCCAGACTCGGCGAGGGATCACTACCCCGAGTTCACCCGCCGATTCCGAGCTGTGTTCGATCACCCACCAGAGGGTCGGGCGGCAGGTGAACGGCTGTTCCACCTGCTACAGGAGACGAGGAGCGCGCAGGACTTTTCCCTGGTGGTCCGGACCTTGGCCGCAGGAGCGGGGTGGAACGACAGGGCTTTGATAGACCACTACCGATGTAGCCTCAGGGAGGACTTCCGCAGGGAGCTAGCTTGTCGGGACACCACCCTCACCTTGGATGAACTCATAGACGTCCATTCGTCTGGACAACCTGCTGGCTGCCCGCGGGTGTCCGGAACAGGCCCTGTTGGTTCCACCCCCAGGCCCTCCTGCTCCCACCCCAATAGAGTTAGGGGGGGCTGCATCGAGGGGGACCAGAGGAGGAGTCTCCTCCTGCACCAGTTGTGGTCGGCAAGGACACACGGCCGACCGGTGCTGGAGGAGCTCGTCTGGGAGTCGGGAGGGCAGGCGGAGCACCACTCGGTCACCCCAGGTGAGTCAGCACCAAACTCACCCAGAGCTTACTGTCGGTCATATGTTTGTGTTAACCCAGGAAAATAGGTTTTCTCCCTCTCTACAGCATAAGGCGCTAGTCGATTCAGGCGCAGCTGGGAACTTCATGGATTGTGGGCTCGCATTAAGGCTAGGGATTCCCCTGGTTTTGTTAGACCTACCTTTGCCCGTGCACTCCTTAGTTAGCCGACCATTAGGGTCAGGAGTGGTCAGGGAGGCCACGGTGACACTGGACATGGTAACGCAGGGGGGTCATAAGGAACGGATTAGTCTATTCCTTATCGATTCACCTGCGTTTCCAGTGGTGTTGGGAATTACCTGGCTACCTCAGCACAACCCGGTGATTTCATGGCGACAGGGGGCTCTTAGAGGGTGGTCAGAGGAGTGTTCAGGCAGGTGTATAGGAGTTTCCGTTGGTGCGACTACGGTGGAGAGTCCAGACCAGGTTTCCACCGTGCGCATTCCCTCTGAATATGCCGATTTGGCTATCGCCTTCAGTAAGAGGAAGGCGACCCAATTACCACCCCATCGTCGAGGGGACCTCCTCATCGTCGAGGATAGACCTCCTGGAGAACGCTGCACTTCCTAGGAGTCACGTTTACCCATTGTCCCAGGAGGAGACAGTGGCTATGGAGACATATGTCGCTGAATCGCTGAGACAGGTTTACATTCGGCCCTCTGCATCACCCGTCTCCTCGAGCTTCTTTTTTGTGAAGAAGAAGGAGGGAGGTCTGCGTCCGTGCATTGATTATCGAGGTCTAAATTCCATCACAGTGGGGTTTAGTTACCCACTACCTCTCATCGCTACGGCGGTGGAATCATTTCACGGGGCGCGCTTCTTCACAAAACTGGACCTGAGGAGTGCGTATAATCTGGTGCGTATCTGGGGAGGAGATGAGTGGAAAACCGCATTTACAGTGCCTTGCGAAAGTATTCGGCCCCCTTGAACTTTGCGACCTTTTGCCACATTTCAGGCTTCAAACATAAAGATATAAAACTGTATTTTTTTGTGAAGAATCAACAACAAGTGGGACACAATCATGAAGTGGAACAACATTTCTTGGATATTTAAAACTTTTTTAACAAATCAAAAACTGAAAAATTGGGCGTGCAAAATGATTTAGCCCCCTTAAGTTAATACTTTGTAGCGCCACCTTTTGCTGCGATTACAGCTGTAAGTCGTTTGGGGTACCGGGTCTGGCTCTCGACCCCAAACCTGCCCCTCCATCTGCCCCGCCGGAAGCTGGGGCCGCAGTGTGTGGGGCCATTTAAAGTCCTGAGGATGATAAACGAGGTGTGTTACAGGTTACAACTTCCTACTTATTATCGTATTAACCCCTCATTTCATGTGTCTCTCCTCAGGCCGGTGGTGGCTGGTACCCATCAAGAAGGTGAGGTGCCTGAGGTCCCTCTGCCCCCTCTGGACATCGAGGGGTCCCGGGTGGGGGGCCTACAGTACCTCGTAGACTGGGAGCGGTACGGTCCGGAGGAGAGGTGCTGGGTACCGGTGAAGGACATTTTGGACTCTTCACTCCTGAGAGACTTCCACCGCCTCCACCCGGATCGCCCAGCGCCTCGCCCTCGAGGCCGGTGGCGGCGCGCTGCGGGAGCCGGCCTAGTAGCCGCCACCGATCCCTTTTCCCTTTTCTGTTTGTTTTGTCTTATTAGTTGCACCTGTGTCCTATTATGTTTTCCTGATGGGCATCCTTATTTAAGGCTAGTAGACCCGCCCTTGTTTTGTGCAGGATTATTCTAGTGTTACGTGTTGTGTTGTTGGGTGTGTTCGTGCTCCGGACTGGGTACCCTGTGTTTTGGGTTGGTCCGTAATTTTCGCACCCTGTGTTTTGGTCATTGTATTTTGGTGCCACATTACACCTAGTCCCGTGCGACATATTATCAACAAATGTGCAAACGCGGCTCGCTTTGATCTCAAAAACTAATCTTGCGACTGCATGATTGAAAGAGTGCTCATGCCTATCAAATCAAAGGTTATTTGTAACATGTGCCGAATACAACATGTGAAATGCTTACTTACAGGCTCTAACCAACAGTGCAATTTCTAAGTAAAATTTTAGCGAGGCTATATACAGGCACCAGTTAGCCGGGCTGATTGAGGTAGTATGTAGATATGGTTAAAGTGACTATGCATATATGATAAACAGAGAGTAGCAGTAGTGTAAAAGAGGAGTTGGCGAGTGGCGGGACACAATGCAGATAGCCCGGTTAGCCAATGTGCGGGGTCACTGGTTGGTCGGGCTAATTAAGGTAGTATGTACATGAATGTATAGTTAAAGTGACTATGCATATATGATAAACAGAGAGTAGCAGCAGTGTAAAAGAGGGGTTGGGGGTGGGGGCACACAATGCAAATAGTCCGGGTACCCATTTGATTACCTGTTCAGGAGTCTTATGGCTTGGGGGTAAAAACTGTTGAGAAGCCTTTTTGTCCTAGATTTGGCACTCCGGTACCGTTTGCCATGCGCTAGTAGAGAGAACAGTCTATGACTGGGGTGGCTGGGGTCTTTGACAATTTTTAGGGACTTCCTCTGACACCGCCTGGTGTAGAGGTCCTGGATGGCAGGCAGCTTAGCCCCAGTGATGTACTGGGCCGTACGCACTACCCTCTATAGTGCCTTTCGATCGGAGGCCGAGCAGTTGCCGTACCAGGCAGTGATGCAACCAGTTCTCGATGTTGCAGCTGTAGAATCTTTTGAGGATCTGAGGACCCATGCCAAATATTAGTTTCCTGAGGGGGAATAGGCTTTGTCGTACCCTCTTCACGACTGTCTTGGTGGGTTTGGACCATTCTAGTTTGTTGGCGATGTGGACACCAAAGAACTTGAAGCTCTCAACCTGCTCCACTACAGCCCCGTCGACGAGAATGGGTGCGTGCTCGTCCTCCTTTTCCTGTAGTCCACAATCATCTCCTTTGTCTTGGTTACGTTGAGGGATAGGTTGTTATTTTGGCACCACCCAGCCAGGTCTCTGACCTCCTCCCTATAGGCTGTCTCGCCGTTGTCAGTGATCAGGCCTACCACTGTTGTGTGGTCTGCAAACTTAATGATGGTGTTGGAGTTTGGCCTGGCCATGCAGTCGTGGGTGAACAGAGAGTACAGGAGGGGACTGAGCATGCACCCCTGAGGGGCTCCAATGTTGAGGATCAGTGTGGCAGATGTGTTGCTTCCTACCCTCACCACCTGGGGGCGGCCCGTCAGGAAGTCCAGGATCCAGTTGCAGAGGGAGGTGTTTATTCCCAGGATCCTTAGCTTAGTGATGAGCTTTGAGGGTATTATGGTGTTGAACACTGAGCTGTAGTCATTGAATAGCATTCTCACGTAGGTGTTCCTTTTGTCCAGGTGGGAAAAGGCAGTGTGGTGTGCAATAGAGATTGCATCATCTGTGGATCTGTTTGGGCCGGTATGCAAATTGGAGTGGGTCTAGGGTTTCTGGGATAATGGTGTTGATGTGAACCATTACTAGCCTTTCAATGCAGGCATACAATAACTATACTACAATAAGCTCTGCAGAGATTGGGAGGACAGTGAGCAAAACATTGTATCCGGAAGACACTTTGATCCATTTCTGATGCAATTCTGATTGGAGTAGCCTAATTGTTTGATATTTTGATTTTTACGTGGTTTTGTTTTATTGTCCCTTCGGATAACTTAAACCAATAATCTGCTTGTCCAACATTTTTTTTTACTTGCCCAGAGGAAGAGCACAAGTGTTAATGTCGAGCCCTGCTTAAGTAACCTGCTGTTTTATGTAGCCATACCAAATGTAACATGTACTAATTTGAGTGTCCCAGATTTAAATGTACTTTGTTACGTCTAGTCTGAGACCAGGCTGGCCATTATAGTGTCTGTGACAGAATGGCAAGTGCCATTGAGGCTAAAACCCATAGGAATCTTCACTCAGTTGACTACTTTAAAATGTCTGAAGCATGGTGGAAGCCCTCAATGAATCTACCCATGCTAAAACGGGCTTTTGGCCAATAGAGGCCGTTATCATTCTATATGGTACCAACGTTTCATATAGTCCAGCACAGTAGACGCGTCATAATATCCATAAAACCTAGCGGTAAAACCAGGTAATGGTTCCAATTGTTGTTTCCCCAATTAATTTTTACATCTGGGATATTAGAAGTACTTCATATAAGGTCTGTGTTTTGTGTAGACTTACCCTGGCGTGATATTTTGATAGCCATGTAATTTTCTCTCGGACAAGTTTTATCAATATATTTGCCTCAATTTACTCTCCAAAATGTGAAATGCTAATTAGCAACAGAGAAACCCTCAGCAAGACTGTACAACTCCTACAGGAAGCTCCTACACACCATCTCTAGCCCACATTGTTAGCTACCGTTCAGCGAGATCAGAGACCCGTGCCCGATTGATTAACGTCTCCCGTCCCCTTTCGTGGTTTCAGCTTGCCACTGAATATCTAGTTAGCAGAGCAGTATAGATAGATATATTTTAATGGTTTTACTTAGCCTAGATAATTATTTGCCCAGTTTGTCGACACTGGTGTCTATTTCAGACCTTAAAGCATTTTTCAAGGATGACTATAAGAGCATTAAAAGGGAAGTCTGGCCATGTTGAGAAGTGCAGCTATAGTGAGAGGCAATTTACTGGTTTGGTCAGGGCCAGCATGAGAGATTAAGTTTATCCTGTGTCAGTGAGTGTAGCTATTAAGTTCAATTTGAGCATCTTAGCAATACAATGTTTTCTATACTGCTGTCAACATTCTACAAGGAAAGAGCCACTTAATCGATTATATAATCACTAACTAGATTACCCCGGATACCAGACGTAGATGAGTGATAACTCAGCTCTAGAATGTAGTCATTGAGGAGAATGAATCTATAAATCTATTGACGGTCAGAATTGACTTTGTTTAGGCATCCAGCTTTTATTGTAGTTTCATGACCAGAGACAAGTCTTCAAAGGCACAGTATTTATTTATTCAGGGTGATATATGCATTCACCCAGTCTTGACTTATATGCTCATTCCCACTATATGATTGATATGTCAAGTTATAAAATCCCAACTTATCAATTAAAAGTTTATGGAAAAGCTGCACTTGTCCTCATGTGGAAATTACTGTTTATTAAATATTCTACAGCTGTAATATCATAAATCAAACTTTATTTATATAGCACATTTCTTACAAACAAATGCATTGCAAGGTGTTCAAAGTCATGCATTGAAAGGAATGTGGCACTTAACATCCTTCCTCTTGGCATGTCTCTGTAGGTGACCAGGGGATTCTCTCTACCACATGCGAATGCCCCCCATGCGGCTGCATTGGCTATTTTTGGAGTTCACAATATCGGTTGTATGGATGTGGAGGAAGCCAGCCATGCCCATCCAGGTGCAGTCAGTGGAGGACCTGTACCCGGCCGAAGACTACAACCCTCTGTCCCGAGAGCCCACGGAGGAAAATCTTCAGTGGCTAAGTAATCTCCAAGGCAGGTTCAGTGTGATATGGCTCCTTGAACCTGAGCAAGAAAAACCGCTGGGGCATGCAAGCATCCTGGCTGGCATGGCGCTGTCGTCGGCGCAGCATGAGGCTATTCTGCAGGCAACAGTAGGACAGCGCACCAACTCCAACTGGCACACCATGAGGAGAGGGAGGTTGACGGCCAGCAATTTAGGAGTAGTGGTTAGGGCCAAGCGCATTACTCCGTCGCTGGTAATAAAGGTCCTCAGATCACAGTCATTGGTTGGAGTGTTGTATGTAAAGTGGGGCACAGACTAGGAGGGCAATCAGATAATGTCGTCAGCACCACAGCAATGGTGGAAGTCAAGTCCCTATAGTGCAAGGGACCTTACAATTGAGAAGGCAGTGAAGTCAAAGGATTTCTATTTTTTTAAATGTAGGTTAAAAGGTTAGGGGAAGGGTTAGCTGCAATGCACCCTGGACTGAAGAAGCAGACAAATAGGAGAAATGTTAAATTACACATTTCTTGATGTAGGTATATTGCAAAAATATGATCAATGGCTCATTCAACAGAAGACAACCTCCCACATTATGACAGTGGCCAGTTTTGAAATCTGACATGTACGAAATACGTTTTTGCAATCTAAAAGTCGTATCCCTATTAACTTTCAGTGTAGGGAGAGTGGCTTTATCACAGTACTGCGCCATATGAGCCAAATGTCTGCCTGCTTGAAAGTCAATAGCTCAGATACACTTGAAAGCATGATCTGCTGTGTAACGGTTTCATCCCTTTTTGATGCTAAGGCCCTGTATAGATGTTTAGTTAAAGGGGTTAAGTAACCATACCAAACAGAGTTTCTCGGATTTACGTACAGAATAATGCGAAATGCTCTGAGACCAGGTTGGCTAACTAGCTACTTCACATGCTGATATTGACTTTGCTATTATTGTGTGTAGCTATATTTGCTAGCTAGCCAGCCAGCCCATTTTTATTTTATTTCATCTTTATTTAACCAGGTAGGCCAGTTGAGGACAAGTTCTCATTTGCAACTGCGACCTGGCCAAGATAAAACATAGCAATTCGACACAATACAACAACACAGAGTTACACATGGAATAAACAAAACATATAGTCAATAATACAGTAGAACAAAGAAAACAAAAAGTCTATATACAGTGAGTGCAAATGAGGTAAGATAAGGGAGTTAAGGCAATAAATAGGCCATGGTGGCAAAGTAATTACAATATAGCAATTAAACACTGGAATGGTAGATGTGCCAGTAGAGATACTGGGGTGCAAAGGAGCAAGAGAAATACATAAATACAGTATGGGGATGAGGTAGGTAGATAGATGGGCTGTTTACAGATTGGCTATGTACAGGTGCAGTGATCTGCGAGCTGCTCTGACTGCTGGTGCTTAAAGCTAGTGAGGGAGATATGAGTCTCCAGCTTCAAAGATTTTTTGCAGTTCGTTCCAGTCATTGACAGCAGAGAACTGAAAGGAAAGGCGACCAAAGGAGGAATTGGCTTTGGGGGTGACGAGTGAGATACACCTGCTGGAGCGCGTGCTACGAGTGGGTGCTGCTATGGTGACCAGTGAGCTGAGATAAGGCGGGGCTTTACCTAGCAGAGACTTGTAGATAACCTGTAGCCAGTGGTTTTGGCAACGAGTATGAAGCGAGGGCCAACCAACGAGAGCGTACAGGTCGCAATGGTGGGTAGTGTATGGGGCTTTGATGACAAAACAGATGGCACTGTGATAGACTGCATCCAGTTTGTTGAGTAGAGTGTTGGAGGCTAATTTATATATGTCATCGGTGAAGTCGAGGATCGGTAGGATGGTCAGTTTTACGAGGGTATGTTTGGCAGCATGAGTGAAGGATGCTTTGTTGCGATATAGGAAGCCGACTAGATTTAATTTGGGATTTGAGATGCTTAATGTGAGTCTGGAAGGAGAGTTTACAATCTAACCAGACACCTAGGTATTTGTAGTTGTCCACATATTCTAAGTCAGAGCCGTCCATAGTGATGCTTGACGGGCGAGAAGGTGCGGGCAGTGATCGGTTGAATAGCATGAATTTAGTTTTACTTGCGTTTAAGAGCAGTTGGAGGCCACGGAAGGAGAGTTGTATGGCATTGAAGCTCGTCTGGAGGTTTGTAAACACAGTGTCCAAAGAAGGGCCAGAGGTATACAGAATGGTGTTGTCTGTGTAGGGTGTCAGAGAATCACCAGCAGCAAGAGCGACATCACTGATGTATACAGAGAAGAGAGTCTGCCCGAGGATTGAACCCTGTGGCACCCCCATAGAGACTGCCAGAGGTCCGGACAACAGGCCCTTTGACACACTGAACTCTATCAGAGAAGTAGTTGGTGAACCAGGCTAGGCAATCATTTGAGGAACCAAGGCTGTCGAGTCTGCCAATAAGAATGTGGTGATTGACAGAGTCGAAGGCCTTGGCCAGGTCGGTGAATACTGCACAGTAATGTCTCTTATCGATGGCGGTTATGATGTCGTTTAGGACCTTGAGCGTGGATGAGGTGCACCCATGACCAGCTCTGAAACCAGATTGCATAGCGGAGAAGGTATGGTGGATTTCGAAATGGTCAGTAATCTATTTGTTAACTTGGCTTTCGAAGACCTTTGAAAGACAGCGTAGGATAGATATAGGTCTGTAGCAGTTTGGGTCAAGAGTGTCCCCCGTCTTTGAAGATGGGGATGACCGCGGCAGCTTTCCAATCTTTGGGAATCTCAGACGATACGAAAGAGAGGTTGAACAGGCTAGTAATAGGGGTTGCAACAATTTCGGCAGATCATTTTAGAAAGAGAGGGTCCAGATTGTCTAGCCCGGCTGATTTATATGGGTCCAGATTTTGCAGCTCTTTCAGAACATCAGCTATGTGCATTTGGGTGAAGGGGAAATGGTGGGGTCTTTGGCGGGTTGCTGTGGAGGGTGCCGGGCAGTTGACCGGGGTAGGGGTAGCCAGGTGGAAAGCATGGTCAGCCATAGAGAAATGCTTATTGAAATTCTCAATTATAGTGGATTTATCGGTGGTGAGAGCAGTGGGAAGCTGGGAGGAGGTGCTCTTATTCTCCATGGACTTTACAGTGTCCCAGAACGTTTTTGAGTTAGTACTACAGGATGCAAATTTCTGTTTGAAAAAGCTAGCCTTAGCTTTCCTAACTGCCTGTGTATATTTGTTCCTAACTTCCCTGAAAAGTTGCATATCACGGGGGCTATTCGATGCTAATGCAGAACGCCACAGGATGTTTTTGTGCTGGTCAAGTGCAGACAGGTCTGGAGTGAACCAAGGGCTATATCTATTCCTAGTTCTACATTTTTTGAATGGGGCATGTTTATTTAAGATGGTGAGGAAGGCACTTTTAAAGAATAGCCAGGCATCATCTACTGACGGGATGAGGTCAATGTCATTCCAGGATACCCCGGCCAGGTCGATTAGAAAGGCCTGCTCACAGAAGTGTGTTAGGGAGCGTTTGACAGTGATGAGGGGTGGTCGTTTGGTCGCAGACCCAGAGCATTGCGGGTTTCGCATGTTGACTTGAGCTGCAACAGATTTGTCATCCTTATTGCCTCCGATCTGGCAGACTCACTAAACACAACTTCTGTGTTTGTAAATTATGTCTGTCTAAAAATAATTAAAGAAATTGTATCATCTAGTTTGTTTAATACAAGGAATTTGATGTATGGCATTTACTTTTACTCAAGTTTGACAATTAAGTACCTTTTCCACCACTGTACTTAAGTACAAAATCAAATCAGATATTTTTACTCAAGTAGTAATTTATTGGGTGACTTTTACCTAAGTTATTTTCTATTAAGGTATCTTTACTTTTACTCAAGTATGACAATTGAGTACTTCTCCACCACTGCAAAAATTGGGGCATGGCACCTCTTTTAAACATAATCCAATATGGCCACCATAGCTCATTTATAGAGAACATGGGTAATTTACTCTGAATATGACCTTAAACTGGAGATGGTGGTTCTTGCATAGGCTGTCACATTATGATACAATTTATGTAATATCACCTTGATATGAAACTTATGCAGCGGATTAAAGCGTCACGTTTGGTAGAGATGATCTTTCGGATATATTCATTAATATTTTAAAGGGGGCACTTCTATGCATTCACAAGTTGTTATACAACCTCAAGGTTTCAACGGAAAGGGCAAAAAGACAGCATGGAAGTCATCTCCAGAGGTGACTAATGCCTTTGTTTCGATGGCAGCTGAACCATTTCATACCTTGATCTGGATTCGTCCACTTTCACTTTGCTTGAGAGATACAAGACAACAGCCTAGATTGTGTCACTGATCTGAAGAAGGATCTCTTCTCCAAGAGGTCATTTTCAATGGAGAACATACCGCTGCACTGGTGCACCATGCAAACCAAGCAGTGTATCAAACAAGCATTTGGTCAACAAGTCTGAAAACCATTCAATCTTGGATGGGCTAAAACAGTTGATTCCTGGACACCTTTGAGGAAACTTTTACCAGAGACTGACGAAGTTTGCAGAGAACTCCTGTGGTGTAGCTGTAAAAGTGACACCTTCTGTTTCCAAAAGTGTCAATGCCAGGATTTGGATTGTCATACACTGCATTATGCCGTTATGCTGGCACGTGAACCAGGGCCCTAAGTCCTTTTTCTTTTTCTTCACTAATCAGAATTTAAGAATACATTTGATGTATTATTACTTGTTTTTTGTTGTTGAAAAATTTACTTAGTAAGATGTTTTAAATTTCACTGGATTTATTATCGTCTCCATTGGTGGCCATTTTGAATTCCGCTTCCTGGTTAATTTTGAAATGAGCACCCCTTCTGAGATGTTTTCATATAACCTGAGGAATTTTTGTACCAAATGTAATGTTTTTATCCGCTTTGTAACAGGGTTTTTTTTCCTCGCTAAGGCCCCGGACTTATCAATATTTGTATCGATTGTTACTGACCATTGACCTAAATAATTGATAATGTAAAGCATGGACTATTTATACCATTTTTGTATGGCACTGATATGTTTTAATGTAAACATCTAAACAATATATGCATAGAAAACCAGGATCTACAGTTGAGTTGTTTTCTAGAGGAGAGTGAAGAAATTCATAAAGATGCATTCATTGCAGCGCAATGTCATTCATTTCATCCACGAGGTAGTGTAGCAGTAATGAAACACTAGATGGTGCCAAAAGACTGTCGAGATTAGAACAATGACTACTACTACTGTACCTCTCCACTCTCTACTCAACATCTGCAACTTGTATTTCCATGCAGCATTCAATAGGCGTTGTCCTACAGACTTGATTTGACCCCCCCTTCTGCTATACGCTCTTTTCATATCCGGATAACCACACCGTTGCTCTTCATGTACAAACATAATATCCACATACAGCCACATACATATTATTGTTGACGTCGTAACTTCTTAATGTGCTTTCAAACTAGATGAGTGATCAGGCCAGAAGACCATGATCCTCTGTTTTCTCTTCGCCATCTTGCAGTTATCCCCCAGATATAACACAACACAAAGGTCACGACATGTAGCATACATCTGGTCTGTCATGTCCTGGCAACATTTACTTCCTTCACAGCTTCTCTGGAGAATATGATGCTATAGGGGAATGAGGAATGTTGTTAAATTATTGTCCAGTGTCACAGAGTGAAAAGGGTAGCCTAATAATAATCACACTAAGCGTGAGAGGCACATACCACATACCGCTGCTGGACATGTTTTGCTGAAATATATTCTACTGTCCTGGTAGAGGATAGCTATCGCTGTTCAGTTTGAAAATCCACGTCTGAATTTATTCATGAGTGTATGAAGAAATGAAGAGTCACAAATTACATTATTGTTCACTCATATTAATGTATCAATCCATTTTTACTTTTTATGTCACATTGTAGGGAAAACACAGCACTAAACTAGGATGACTAACATGCCCCAGGTTCATGTTTATTCTGCCTAGAGACATTTCAACAACAACACTTACATCTATGAATAATGGATTATGAATAGATTGACCGGCTGTCAACTAACCTGCTGTTAAAGAAAAGTGCTGTAACCAAATCCTATCAAATGAAATCACTAGAATAGATTCAAATGTCCTAGTTTACACCACATCTAAATAAAAGTGTTGTTCCCCAACTAAAAACGGGGTCATGGGTTGTGTGTGTGCGTGTGGATATTATTTATTTTACCAGTCATACCAGTAAAATCGACAGACAACCCTTACATGGGAATGAGCTTGTCTTTTAATTACAAATCCACATGCTGTTAGCACAGGGCAGGCTATTTCTGAGGTTCATAAAACTATCCGCAGTCTTCCCACGGTGTGGCTAAAGCACTGTAATACCAGCATCAGCAGAGCCACATGGCCTAAGCCAAAGGCACATTAGCCTCTGTCAGTCTCAGACCAGTTAAGGTTCCACATTGTGACATAACCTTCTGGCCCATTGAGGAAGTATTGCTGAATGAGTGAAATGATGGAGGGTACGATTTCATGACACAGGCCGTATCAGTATGTTTGACAGTGTACAGTATCTGATGCTGTCTGGACCAAAATAGTATGGCATGTCATACTATTTCTGTCCAGACAGCGATACATGCGGTGATATAGTTTCAGCAGAGAGGAAGAGGTGAAGCGAGAGGGCTCACTCTCGCCAACATCTGTCCAGTATAAGCCCAATGCATTTCCATGGGAATAATATGCAGACCTAAGCTTGTCACCTGCATTCCCGCCTTTGGGACAAAGACTCCTATTGTTAGGGTAGAGACATGAACATCTCGTCATTATATACATATCTCTGGTTTCAGCCTCTTGGGAATTGGAAAGGAAAGTTGGCAGGTGCACAGACCACTGTAAGGATGCTGGATTTCCCGAAAGTAAATTGAAGTTTTGCCAAAATTATATAATTACTGCTGTCTAAATAAAACCATTCAAAATACTTCCCAAGGGAGCATGACTTAGCCACAGAGGATCGTTAGACCCTTTCTTCTTTAAGGTTGCAGCCCCTATCATCGTCAAGCGTATTTCTCACCTTTTTAACCTGTCTCTCCTGTCTGGGGAGGTTCCCATTGCTTGGAAGGCAGTCACGGTGTGTCCTTTATTTAAAGGGAGAGATCAAGCTGATCTTAACTGTTATAGGCAAATTTCTATTTTGCGAATTTATCAGAAGTGTTGGGGAAAACTTGTCAACAATCAACTGACTGGCTTTCTTGATGTCTAAAATATTAAATCTAGTTTCCGCTCTGGTTATGGATGTGTCACTGCAACCTTAAAGGTCCCAAATGATGTCACCATTGCCCTTGATTTTAAGCAATGTTGTGCTGCTATTTTTATTTTTGATATGGTAGACCATTTCATTCTTATGGGCCGGCTAAGAAGTATTGGTGTCTCAGAGGTGTTTGGCCTGGTGTGCTAGCTACCACAACCTAGAGAAAGCTTGTTGGACAATAAGAATGCTTTGTTGTAAAGCGTTTAACACAAAATCTGTGGAGGTACCAACTGAGTATAAGACTGTATCATCTGCATATAAATGGATGAGAGAGCTTCCTACTACCTGAGCTATGTTGTTGATGTAAATTGAGAAGAGCGTGGGGCCTAGGATCAAGCCTTGGGGTACTCCCTTGGTGACAGGCAGTGGATGAGACAGCAGATGTTCTGACTTTATACACTGCACTCTTTGAGGGAGGTAGTTAGCAAACCAGGCCAAAGACCCCTCTGAGACACCAATACTCCTTAGCCGGCCCACAAGAATGACTAGCCATTTGTAAGTTCAAAGAGTCACTCGCCCCAACAAGATATCTTGAGAGAGTAGCTCTCTATGAGTCGAGTAGGCTATAAAAGTATGAGATAAAGTAAATAAATAGTAGGCAGGGGGAGACAGGCCCAGGCAGACGGTGAAAAGTTTGCCAGGTGGAATCCAAGCAGCAGGCAACGGGAGTAGGTGTCACGCTTGGGAGAAGCTTTTTCGGGAGGCAGATTCCTTGTAGAAAATCCCAGCTAGCTAGCTAACGTAGCAAGCAAGTCTCTGTCCACTGTTTTTATCCACGTGCAAAAGGAGGTCATTAGCTAGCTATATCTCTTCAGTTGCTGAGATTGGTCCTTCACGACATCAAAACAAAGTTGTCCTGTGGCTGCTGTATTTTCGAGATTGCTTGGAGGATAGGCACATTGAAGGATCACTTTTGTTTCCATCCAGACGTTAATTTGTGTAACACCTAGAAGCAAAGTCCATTTGTTATGGAAGTAAACTTGAGATACGTCTAATATTTCATGCAGGTAAACAGTCATGTTTACCTGGACTTTAGAACATCCCACACACAAAGGAAATCTAAACATTGCCTCCAAGACATGAGTCCTACTGGATTCAAGATCTGGCACATGTGGGGAAGGTTTAGGCTTAAGGTTAAGGTTAGGGTTGAGCCATTGTGTGGACATAAAACTAGGGTTAGGGTTAGAGGTGGAGCTGGTATTTAGCATTGAGCCACAAATACAAACATACACTTTGGCCTATAGCCTGCAGTCTGTCAACGACCAGAGGAATTGGCTGACTGCACAAACAAATAGGACCAGGCATACTTTCACCATCCAAATCCAAGGTTGTGTAAGGGAAAGGGGATATCTGCACAACAAAATACATTCAAATGAAATGTGTCTTTCGCAGTTAACCCAACCCCTCTGAATCTCCCCTCTGACATATGCATGTCTTATATGTGCAGAACGCTTAAATTCTTGTTTATCTAACTGCACTGTCCAATTTACAGTAGCTATTAGCGTGAAAAAATACCATGCTACTGTTTGAGGCGAGTGCACAACAACGAAAAACTTTTATCACAGCAACTAGTTTGATACATTCACCTTTGAAGGTAAATAATGTACTTACATTCAGTAATCTTGCTCGGATTTGTCATCCTGATGGTCCCAGAGATAAAATGTAGCATAGTTTTGTTTGATCATATCCATTTTTATATTCAAATGTAGGGAACTGGGTTCTACAGTTTGAATACCTACTGTTTCTGTTCAAGTGGTCTTTTTATCTCCCCCACAGCAGTTGTTAGTAATCTCATTCAGCACTGTGCATGATTTTGGGATCTTGTTGAACATGGTTGAAGTGATTGAGATGGGTGAGATGTAGCACTGAGTGGATACCATCTAGCCTGGCTACATTGTAATCAAGTGTCCTCGAATGTCAACACTGTGTCACTCAAGAGGAGAGAGAGAGATGCAGCTCTCTTTGTCATGCACACATGCACTCAAACTCAACTCACCTCAGAACCCACCTCAGGGCTCACTTCAGTGCCCCCTTATGTTTTTGTTTTGGAGGTCAGAGATACCAGCTACCCCTTGTCTGTATAGCAGGGGCCAGCCAGCCAGACAAGAGTGTCTGGTGTGTCAGTGGCTGTAGGTCTTTTCACCCCCACATCAACAGCCCAGATAGGAAAATACCTCATGCATGTTAGAGTTGTTTTGACCATGCTGTGGTCACTATGCTTATTAGGACAATAAGGGTGGTGGCAGGAGAGGCTTCCTTATGTAAGTCACTAATTGGCTCATCTCCCTCTTCCTTCCCTCTCCCTCCCTCCCAATTTGTTCAATTCATCTTCCAATCTTTCTTTCTCTACATGTTTTTTGTTCTTAGTTCTTGTACCCTCCTCTTTTGAGATAAGGTGAAATACTCACCGGAAGAACCACAGCATAATGGCTGATGATGCGTTACCACAACTCACTGAACAAAAATATAAACGCAAGATTTAAAGTTTTGGTCCCTTGATTCATGAGCTGAAATAGAAAATCCCAGAAATGTTCCATACACACAAAAAGTATATTTCTCTCAAATGTTGTGCATGAATTTGTTTATATCCTTTTTGGTGAGCATTTCTCTTTTGCCAAGATAATCCATTCACTTGACAGGTGTGACATATCAATAAGCTGATTAAACAGCATGATCATTACACAGGTGCACCTTGTTCTGGGGACAACAAATGGCCACTTTAAAATGTGCCATTTTGTTGCACAACACAATGACACAGATGTCTCAAGTTTTGTGGGAGCATGCAATTAGCATACTGACTGCAGGAATGTCCACCAGAGCTGTTGCCAGAGAATTGAATGTTCGTTTTTCTACCATAAGCTGCATCCAACGTCGTTTTCAAAAAATTGGCTATACGTCCAACCGGCCTCACAACCACAGACCTCGTGTAACCACACCAGCACAGGACCTCCACATCCGGCTTCTTCACCTATGGGATTGTCTGAGGGGGTGAGGAGTATTTCTGTAATAAAGCCCTTTTGTGAGGAAAAACTCATTCTGGTTGGCCCTCACAGGCCCACCTAAGGCTGCACACCTGCCCAGTCATGTGAAATCCATAGTTTAGGGCTTGATGAATTTATTTGAATTGACTGATTTCCTTATATGAAATGTAACTCGTTAAAATATTTGAAATAGTTATATTTTTGTTCAGTATAGAATCAAATGGCTGTAGCAGCTCAGGGTTGTATATTACCTATACAGTACTATACAATGATGTTATTAGAATAGAGACAATTCATTCTCAATATGTATTCCTAAACATAGGTCATTCATCATTCCATTGTTCGACGGAAATATAGATTGATGAGTGAGGTCAGGTCATACAGTACATAACACTTGTTATTCATTTAATATAGTGTGGTTGGTGTATAGACAGCCTTTACTTGAAGCAATCTCTCTAATCTAGAGGCAAGACTGATACATTTGTTTACATGTTAAAACGGTGCGTTTTCCGTCAAGTGTGGTGTATACCCAGTTAGCTAGCGTTCTGAGAACCTTATGTTTCTTAGAGGATGGTGACAGGGTGGTTGTCCTATGGATATTTTGCATACAACCTTCCCACAACTTTCTGGGAATGGTGCAGGATAGTCGCTTGGCTTTGGAACATTCTTGACAAAAAAAAGTCATTTTAATGTTTCCTAAAAGTTCAAATATGGTTTGATTTAATTTACATTTTGGCAATGTTCTAGGAACATTTTCCAACTGGTTTGACATTTGGAATGTTCTCATAGTTTAGAGAACATTAAGAAACAATGTTATTCTGTGGGAATTTCAGTACTTCAGCATAACGTTTCCCACAGGTTTCTTCATGGTTCTATTTAAAGCCATGTTCTCAAACTGTTTTATGAATGTTTAGAAACAAAGTTCTTCTGTGAGAATTTCATTACTTCAGCATAATATTTTCTACAGGTTTCCTCATGGTTCTATTTAAATTAATGTTCAAGGAACGTTAAGAAATCTTTCCATAAAAACCACAAGAAAACATTAACGTTCAGAGAACGTTCCAAGAAGGTTATTTAAAAACGTACATACAGTTCTCAGGATCAACAAAACAATCTCTATCCTCTATCTTGTTCAGGTTTGTTGACCTCGCCCACTAATTAGTCACACCTGATCTTAATGAGCTCTTGTTTCCTTTGAAATGGGATCTGTTTGAACAGACTTAAATGAACAGTTTGGGTAATATGCCTGCATGCTGTGTGTTGTGAACCCCTGATTGCACAATGAATTTCCCTGGTGGGACATTAAGAATGTTTAGTTTTTTTACTTCCAGGTAATCATTAATGGATCAAATATGTCTGAAGAATTCTGTGATGAATTCAAAATGCAGACTGACTTAACATATTAAAAGGAACTGCTGATGTCTGTCAACACTCCAACACAGAATACATGGATTTTAGTTTAGTTTAGTTGCTAGGGCATTTTTTCATGGATCAATTCAATTATGACTGTTAGAAATATACTAATACACTCAACCTCTTTGGTAACCATGAGAGGTTATGGGGCCCTTTGTGCCTGCCAGTAACGGTCGTTGACGTTTAAGATTAGGGAGGACGAGTTCTTTTTTTTAATGAGCATGGCCTTATTTCTATTACAGCAAATTGTATGACTGTCATTCATATTCCATTGACCCAGTTCAATGTAACATCAATAGGTTTAGGATACTACATGATACAAAAATGTCTCTATATCTATCATGAGGTTGCAATAATCTAGCTGATGAATGAAAGTTTACAACATAGGTACACGGATCAATAGAAAATTGAGTAATCAAGGTGACAGACAGTGACACATTCAATACCACCTTGCACACTCTTGCCTGCATCTAGCTGATCTAAGGTGTAATCAATTGTCCAACAGTTGCAAACAAGAGTTTCTATTGGACAAATTCAGGTGTTTATCCTTGTTTCATTTCATTTGCTTCAGTTTAAGATACGTTTTTCAACAGAATTCCTTGCCGCATCTACGCGCTCTCCTCCTCTCACCTTTTCCATTCGCTTGTGGACTTCAGTGGTCTGTGGCCACTGAAGCCAAACATTCAAGCCAAACCTTCATATCATAACCTCTAACTGCTACACACAGCCTACATCATTGTCACCATATTAGCTAATGTCAAAGCTAGTCAACATAGCTACTAGAACTAACACGTTAGGAAACCCGCTACTATCATGCAGTATAGGGTACAGGTAGAAAGCAGTTTTGCAGTTACACTGGCTGACCGCAGAGGCAATAAATTAATAAAACCAAAAGCTTACCTTTACTTGAAAGTGTTCTAGTGTTGGATAGCCATACTGAGCTAGCTAACATAACATTCCTTAGCTGCATTCGCTAGCTACAGTAAATGAAAATGGAAAAAAAACACAATTAAATATGTGACCCGTTTCAGGTAACTAGGCCTATGTAGTAAGTCACGACTTCACAGTAGAGCTATTTTAACTTTTTTTTGTTGATCAAAATGCGTTTTGGGGCCGAAATGCCTTCTGGAACATGTGAACTTTCATGTGCCTTAATAACAAACTTGAATGCCATCTGTAAATATGAATAAAATTGTTAAATTATGAGCCTTGTTGGTTAAGCCACAGAAAAAGTGAGCAACCTTCCCACTAGCCATGATTGGCTGAGATGAGTGGGCTGGACATGCCGAGAGAGGAGTTTGGATTGGTCTGCCATATAGAAGACTTTTGTCTAATTGAGCTGGTCAGTCTGTCTTAGTAATCCTGTCAAACGCGGCTTTATAAAAAAATGTATTGTGTAATGGAGCTGCATAGCTAAGTGTTGCTCTCCAATTTCTGGAGTACCAAGTTTTGAAATCAGTGGAATTAGAGTATGATAGCTAAAGAGATGGAGAAAACACCTGTCTCCCAATTCCATCTTCAAACTAAAGGCAACTGTGGCATGGCATCCATGACAGGGAGGGGCGTCCATCATGCATGATGTTGTATACAAGTAAGCTAGTCTGGCGTTAGCTAGCTACATTTTCAGATATTACACATTTCTAATTATGACAGAAAGTGGTTTCATTTCAAGCTAGTGTACTGTTATCTACAGTTGAAGTCGGAAGTTTACATACACCTTAGCCAAATACATTTAAACTACATTTTTCACAATTCCTGACATTTAATCCTAGTAAAAATTCCCTGTCTTAGGTCAGTTAAGATCACCACTTCATTTTAAGAATGTGAAGTGTCAGAATAATAGTAGAGATAATTATTTATTTCAGCTTTTATTTCTTTCATCACATTCCCAGTGGGTCAGAAGTTTACATACACTCAATTAGTATTTGGTAGCATTACCTTTAAATTATTTAACTTGGGTCAAAAGTTTTGGGTAGCCTTCCACAAGCTTCCCACAATAAATTGGGTGAATTTTGGCACATCCTCCTGACAGAGCTGGTAAAACTGAGTCAGGTTTGTTGGCCTCCTTGCTCGCACACACTTTTTCAGTTCTGTCCACAAATTGTATATAGGATTGAGGTCAGGGCTTTGTGATGGCCACTCCAGTACCTTGACTTTGTTGTCCTTGTTGTCCATTTTGCCACAACTTTGGAAGTATGGTCCACAATTTTTTTCTGAGGTCTTGGCTGATTTATTTTGATTTTCCCATGATGTCAAGCAAAGAGGCACTGAGTTTGAAGGTAGGCCTTTAAATACATCCACAGGTACACCTCCAATTGACTCAAATGATGTAAATTAGCCTATCAGAAGCTTCTAAAGCCATGACATAATTTTCTGGAATTTTCCAAGCTGTTTAAAGACACAGTCAACTTAGTGCATGTAAACTTCTGACCCACTGGAATTGTGATACAGTGAATTATAAGTGAAATAATCTGTCTGTAAACAATTGTTGGAAAAATTACTTGTGTCATGCACAAAGTAGATGTCCTAACCAACTTGCCAAAACTATAGTTTGTTATCAAGACATTTGTGCAGTGGTTGAAAAACAAGTTTTAATGACTCCAAACTAAGTGTATGTAAACTTCCAACATCAACTGTAGCTAGCTAACGTTAGCTGGCTGGCTCCCTAGCTGATGTTATTATTTGTATCCAATAGCTTTTTGCTTTGCTAGTTAAAGCGTAATGTTAGCTACCTGGTTGGTTAGCTCCCAGCATATTCATGCAGCGTAGTGCCAAATCATGTCGTTCCTATGTTCATTGTTGTTTAACTAGCTAACTTTAGCTGGCTGCTTTGTTAGGTAGCATTACGTGACGTGTGTGATCTTACACGTTGTTTACCTAGCTAGGTTCCTTGTTTACTTAGCTAGCTAGCTACATGTCTTAAGCTAAAGTGTACAACACATGTCGAATATGGCCGGTGTCAGTAAAGGTCTGCAAAAAAGCGTAATGAAATTGTTGCAAGCAGAGCTGGTTAGGCTGTTTTCATGTTATCCATGAGTAAACAAATCATCGGCCAGAGCGTCATGTGTGTGCTCTGAGGGCGAAATGAGATGGGTGGGGCTAAAGCCTAAGAGGGTGTGAACGATGTTGTATGGGTGTAGACAATGAAGAGTTGTTCACTAGATACCAAAACATTCCATTTCAAAGCAAGGCCATTTTCTCAAAAGTGAGATTTCAAGTTTATCAACTTTCAAAGCAGAATTACTTTCCCATTGTTCCTCAACAATGCAGTGTATGATATACCATTTTGTAGCTCTGAGTCTCTACTTTTATCCAATGTAAAAACCACAATTTCAAATTTTGCTACATAAGACCGAATCCAGGTGGTGAGTCACATATATAGCTCTCTCTCTCGCTTCTCCATTTTTTTTTGTTCAATTTTGTTTAACTATTGTCTTTCTCTCTCTTTGAGTCAACTACTCAACACATTTTATGCACTGAGGTGCTAGCTAGCTGTAGCTTATACTTTCAGTACTAGATTCATTCTCTGATCTTTTGATTGGGTGGACAGCATATCAATTCATGCTGCAAGAGCTCTGACAGGTTGGAGACTTCCTCCGGAAGTTGTCATACTTACTGTGTAAGTCTACGGAAGGGGGTGAGAACCATGAGCCTCCTAGGTTTTTGCATTGAAGTCAATGTACCCAGATGAGGATGGAAGCTAGCTGTCCTCCGCCTACACCATAGTGCTGCCCTACAAAGTGCTGTTGAGGCTACTGTAGACCTTCTTTGCAAAACAGTGTGTTTTAATAGATTATTTGGTGCTGTGAAAATATTTAATATAGTTTGATCTAAAAAGGCTAACTTTTTTTTAGGTTTTACTATTTTTAAGAAATTCACTGAGGAGGATAGTGCCCGCATTTGACCCCCCCAGAGTGACAGGAATTTAAAGAATAGGAGGACCTTTGCCAACCCCAATAGACGAGGGACATGACTTATTCAAGTAGCGTTTAAAGTCTGGGAATCAACCTACTTGCACTGGCCCGATTTGACTTCCCTTTAATTTTCTGTCTGTAAAGTCAAGTTTCTTCTGGTCTCTGTTCAACAATTAAAAAAAAACAATGTTTCTTATGCATCGTTTTATAGGAAAAGGAAGACATTGTAACCGTTCAAAAGTTTTCTATCAATATAATTTCAGATAAAAAAGTTTTATAAAAAGACAGAATAACAGTGATTATGAGTGCTTTCAGCTCTTTCCCTCCCACAACTAGTAGCGGGTGTTTTTCTTTCGGCTTTGGAAGAAGGCCTAATTTGACAAAATGCAGGACATCAGGCTGCTTCTTTGTTTTGGCATTTCTATTCCATTTTCTCTTCATCATTTGGTATTTGAACAGCAATTTGTCATGCCACCTGCTGTGGATGACTACATCTATACCCTATTTGACATTTCTTCAGGCTAACAATGAACCTTTGACAGAGCACATTTTTTAATAGCTGTTCCATGCTCTGATAAAACATAGTCATTACCTTTTTGAGAGTTTCTAGTATGTTCTAGTGCTAGTCTATTACAATTATTTTGGATGGCAGGGAATGGGTACATCAAGAGATGTAACTGAATGTGAAAGTTGTCATAACACAGCAAAAGGATACAACACTGAAAAATAGTGCCCCATCTTTTTGTCTTTGCGAATCGCTCCAATTTAAGACCTTTAAATACCAGCCCCACTGACCCATTACCCTGCTTTTAAACTTCCAGTCTTTTACCTTTTGAAGCTGGCCTGTTGTCACTAGCATCCAGACTAGCATCCAGACTAGACTAGCATCAATCTCTTTTACTTGATTAATACTATACAGTGCATTGGGAAAGTGTTCAGACCCCTTGGTCTTTTCCACATTTTGTTATGTTACAGCCTTATTCTAAAATGCGTAAACAAAAAAAAAATCCTCATCAATCTACACACAATACCCCATAATGACAAAGCAAAAACAGATGTTTATAAATGTATAGAAAATTACAGAAATAACTTATTTACATATTCAGACCCTTTGCTATGAGACTCGAAATTGAGCTCAGGTGCTTCTTGTTTCCATTGATCATCTTTGAGATGTTTCTACAACTTGATTGGAATCCACCTGAAGTAAATTCAGTTGATTGGATATGATTTGGAAAGGCACATACCTGTCTATATAATGTCCTACAATTGACAGTGCGTGTCAGAGCAAAAACCAAGCCATGAGGTTGAAGGAATTGTCCCTAAAGCTCCGAGACACAGATCTGGGGAAGGGTACCAAAACATTTCTGCAACATTGAAGGTCCCCAAGATCACAGTGGCCTCCATCATTCTTAAATGGAAGAAGTTTGGAACCCACAAGACTCTTCCTAGAGCTGGCTGCCTGGCCTAACTGAGTAATCGGGGAAGAAGCGCCTTTGGTCAGGGAGGTGACCAAGAACCCAGTGGTCACTCAAAGAGCTCCAGAGTTCCTCTGTGGAGATTGGAGAACCTTCCAGAAGGAAAACCATCTCTGCAGTACTCAAATCGGGATTTTATGGTAGAGTGGCCAGACGGAAGCCACTCCTCAGTAAAAAGGCACATGACAGGCCGCTTGGAGTTTGCCAAAAGGCACCTAAAGGACTTTCGGACCATGAGAAACAAGATTGTCTGGTCTGATTAAACCAAGATTGAACTCTTTGGCCTGAATGCCAAGCGTTAAATCTGGCAGAAACCTGGCAACATCCCTACGGTGAAGCATGGTGGTGGCAGCATCATGCTGTGGGGATGTTTTTCAGTGGCAAGGACCACTAGACTAGTCAGGATCAAGGCAAAGATGAACAGAGCAAAGTACAGAGAGATCCTTGATGAAAACCTGCTCCAGAGCGCTCAATACCTCAGACTGGGGTGAAGGTTCACCTTCCAACAGGACACAACCCTAATCACACAGTCAACACAATGCAGGAGTGGCTTCGGGACAAGTCTCTGAATGTCCTTGAGTGGCCCAGCCAGAGCCTGGACCTGAGGAGACCTGAACATAGCTGTGAAGCAATGCTCCCCATCCAACCTGACAGAGCATGAGGATCTGCAGAGAGGAATGGGAGAAACTCCCCTAATACAGGTGTGCCAAGCTTGTAATGTCATACCCAAGAAGACTTGAGGCTGTAATCACTGCCAAAGGTACTTCAACAAAGTCCTGAGTAAAGTGTCTGAATACTTATGTAAATGTGTTTTTTCCATTTTTTATTTTTAATACATTTGCACCATTTTTTTGTGAGTTTTGAAATTATGGGGTATTGTGTGTAGATTGATGAGAGAAAGAAAACTATTTCATTCATTTTTAGAATAAGGCAGTAACTTAACAAAATGTGGAAAAATTGAAAGGGTCTGAATACTTTCCGAATGCAAAGTACATTATACACCAATCAAATGAGATACTGCATGTTGATGAGATTGACCTCATATTACCTATTTTAATCCAATCTATACTCTTAGAAAATAGTTCCTAAAGGGTTCCTAAAGAGTTCCTAAAGGGTTCTTTGGCTGTCCCTATAGGAAAAACATTTTTGGTTCCAGGTAAAACCCTTTTGGGTTCCATGTTGAAAGCAAAAGGAAAGGGAGTGGAAAGTGAAAACATTGAAAGGGTTCTACATAGAACCAAAAATGGTTCTTCAAAGGGCTCTCCTATGGGTACAGCGAATAACTTTTTTAGATTCTAGATAGAACCTTAACATTATTTGCTTTGATTTAAATTGTCACCCCATGGCCCCGACTCCCAGCTCCCTTATCCCAAAGAAATCACAGTACCTCATAACCAAGGCCATGCGGACTACAATGGGTTTCGTTATTCTGGGTAGGCTCCCAGGTGCGGAAATGCAGATCCCTCCGTTTTCACCTCAGTACCAAGGTGGCTCTCAATGCTGAAACGAGCTAATATGTGTAAATCTTTGTGATGATGGGTAAAATGGAGGCAGTTTGCTGACCCTCGAGAGAGGCCCAAAAAAACAGAGCACCAAACCACTTTGTCATATCATTGTTGTATCTTTGTGGCATGGACTTGAATCTTAGGCCCACCGTGAATTATTCATACATTGGCTTTTCCTTGTGGGTAAGGGGTGAGGTTGGGACAGGCTATTATTGGAGCATCATAAGATGGATCTAGCAATATAGTACAGATGTAGGATCTTACATTTGACCAGTATTGTTGTAGCAAAATGATCCTGCAGCAACAGGATTTGAATGTTTAGTCCATAATGTTGCTTGATCGATGGTTAGGCTATTAGCTGGACAGAAGTAGGCTAAATGAAAAAAGTAATACTGTTAATATAACCCTATTTTAGTGCAGGTTTTCAGTGAATTTATTTAAATCACAAAGCTCATCTGCATTTCCTGCAGCAAAGAAAAATTCAACAAAAGAGTGATCAAATTAAATCCTACACCTGTTTGGTTTACAGTATTGTTTTCTATATGAGTTTGCTACTATGTGAGAAGATGGTCTGTATTATAATCAACTCAGGGCCAGCCTTTGTCTTTGAAGAACATAGGTTTTAAAGGGGTAGAGTATGGAAAGTGTCGTTAATGCCTGTGGGCTGAGGGCAGGGTTAACGACAACAACCGTGTCCTCGCAAGCACCACCAGAATGACACACCAAGAAGACCTTGAAGGAGGCAACCATTGGCATGTCAAGAAAGGATAATTGAACAAGGGGCCAGTGGTATTTTTGCAGGGCCTTTGGGTAGAGATCTTCAGGCAATGTGGCATTAATGGGAGTGATTCCAAGCAATATTCCTATTCCCGCTCTGCCCCCAGGGAAAGTAGAGCTATTCCGTGTTTGTTTCCAGGCTTGCTGAGATTTCACCCTAGTTAAAAGATTCTGACATGTGGGTACCTCAACAAGACTGTAATGTGCCAGTGCCGCAGGCTGAATAAATCTTAAGACAGTGAAGAGGCTGCTCCCAAAACAAACCAGCAACGACATAGGGATAAACACATCCATATTCATGGAGAGGAAAGTAGACAATAGATTAATCTGTGTGCTCTCTTAGTAAACAAGAAACTGCAAGTTGTTCGTAGACTTATGTCGGAATAATCTCGCAAGATTCAAATTACATAACACAGAAGTCCATTTCCATTGAGATGATTCTAGTCTGCTTTCATCAGACTGGTAAAAAAATAAAATAATAGGTTGCATTTTTTTAAGCATTCTAATGTTGCTGTGGGATATATAAAATAAGTTCAGCTCTATCCCTTTCACAGTACTTCAACCTGCAGTGTTTGTGTGTGAATTGTGAACCCTTTACTTTTGAACAGGAGAGCTGGAGTAGAGGGCAGGAGCAGTGATTTCCTGATAAATGGCTAAGGCCAAGATCTTTCCCTCTCATCTTTTAATCTTGGCAACCAGACAAGACTGGACAAACCTCTGGAACCAAACACCATCAGAAAGCTATAGAGGTGTAGACTGAAGGTGCCCTTATAGGCTGGTTTAAAGCCAGTTGTTCATGTTGAGTGATATAGGTTTAGGATTAGTGGTATGTTGTATCAGCATTTCCGTGGTTACGTCTCAAAGTGCATAAGTAGCTCAACTTGCTCATCCATTTGAGTATCTATCTAAGTGGTTCCAAGGCAGGCCCGGCGCCATGAAGGTGCAAAAGGAATTGGAATATTGTGCCCCCTCAGTTTTGTTTCCCTATCACGTTTGAGGTAAGACCCAGATGCAGACCACGTCGAATTAACAACAGTTTATTAATCCAAAGGGGGAAGGCAAAAGACAGGTCAAGGCAGGCAGGTGTCAATAATCCAGATAGCTGGGGCAAAGGTACAGGACGGCAGGCAGGCTCAGGGTCAGGGCAGGAAGAAAGGTCAAAACCGGGAACTAGAAAACAGGAACAATCGAGAGACAGGAACTGAGGGAAAACCGCTAGTCGGCATGACGAAACAAAACGAACTGGCAACAGACAAACAGAGAACACAGGTATAAATACACAGGGGATAATGGGGAAGATGGGCAACACCTGGAGGGGGGTGGAGACAATCACAAAGACAGGTGAAACAGATCAGGGTGTAACAGTCCCACAATCTGCCATCTCCGTCATGCCCAACCGATTTGTTGTGTATGCTTCATTCATGCAACCTCCTTGCATGCATCATACGTCATACACATTTTACCAGTTGAAAAAACACATTTGGATTGGCCTTCACAGTAGAAGGGCAGGGTTAATTTTACCGTTTAGGTTTACTTTCAAAGTTACATACTACAGAAAAAAAAGTTGCACTGCGCAGCTGGATGGAATTGAGCTAATCTTAACAGTTAGGTAGGTAGCTGATACCATGATGGATATTAGAAAGTGGCTTAGCCAGGGCACAACGGCAGCATCGGATCAAAGTGGCGGGAAGGGGGAGAAGCATGCCACAGAGGCCAACGCCGCTGAGCGACGCTAATCACCGATGCCAAGGCTGTCGAGCCCAGCAGAAAAGGCACCTGCGCAACCGTGTTGCAGCCTGGTGATATAGGAGGTAACCAACCCGAGGAGGGGCCTGCAGCCGCCAAGACTGAACCTAGCAGCAGCACCGCCAGGATATTACAAGCACTGATGCCTTCGTTAGTGCCTGACGACCTCGGTGATGAGGAACCAGCGCAGGTTTGTTTGAGGAAATACCGCCCGCCTGTACTGTGGGAGAAAACGGGCATTTTGTAGCATGTAGTTCAAAGGCAGAGAGTGGCTGGAATATTCCTGCAATGCAGATGCAGCTTTCTGCTATCCTTGTAGAAAATGTAACATTGTCTCCAATGCTAACGCCGATAAGGCATTCACCGAAATTGGATATGATAACTGGAGACATGCCATTGATAGCAACAAGGGACTGGGGAGGCACTGATAAAGCAATGAGCATTTGAAATGCATGGTATTTTGGACAGAAAGACAAGCAAGGAATGCACAGGAAGTGGAGATTTCAACACTTGTGAGTTCTGCACAGCTTCCAAGAAATTGTATGTTTTGTCATCAATTGTGGACTTTCTTGCTGTCGACTAGCTTCCTCTCAGGGGAACTTTTGATGTGATGGATGCAAGAGGGGAGGGGGCGTGGACTAATACTGGCAATGTTAGATTATACGCTCAGGAAAGACAAGGAACTGCTAGTGCCTTAAGTACAATTCCCCGCAATGCCACATACACATCTCATGACATCCAGAACGAAATAATTGGGCTCATGAGTGAGGTAGTCACAGAAGAAATTGTGAAGGAAGTAGGGGAGTCATGGTACACACTTAAAGTGGATGGGACTAAAGACCCAAGCGGGTGCGAGAACATTTCAATTGTACTCCGTTACGTGGGCGAAAACAACCGTGTTTGTGAATGGCAACGAGTAAAGAATGTGATGCTTTATCGCTGAATAACTTGGTCCTGTCAGAGCTAACAAATATTGGCCTTAGCACCAAGAAGATTCTTGGTCAATGTTATGATGGGGCCGGTGTGATGTCTGGTAAACATGGGGGCATGCAAAAGGTAGTGCAGGACAAGCTGAATCAGGAAGCGCTGTGTGTACATTGCTTTAACCACAGGCTGCATTTAGTCATAGTGCACGCTATGTCCTCTGAGGGTGCACTGGATTACTTTTTGAATGTGTGTAATTCCCTTTACAAGTTTCTCAGGAAACCAACTGTGGCTGCGCAATATACATAAGATGAACTGAAACGGCTGCTTGAGCAGCGCTGGACTGGTCATCTGGCCACGGTGAGTTACTTCAAAATGAAGCAACTGATCTATACACTGGCATCCGACGCCCACAATTCCATGGAAAACTGCGACGTGACAGTGAGTTTGATGAGTTATGGGAGAAATACAATCACATGGACACTACAACTGACGGCCTACAGGGAGGAGGTGAGGGCCCTCGGAGTGTGGTGTCAGGAAAATAACCTCACACTCAACGTCAACAAAACTAAGGAGATGATTGTGGACTTCAGGAAACAGCAGAGGGAACACCCCCCTATCCACATCGATGGAACAGTAGTGGAGAGGGTAGCAAGTTTTAAGTTCCTCGGCATACACATCACAGACAAACTGAATTGGTCCACTCACACAGACAGCATCGTGAAGAAGGCGCAGCAGCGCCTCTTCAACCTCAGGAGGCTGAAGAAATTCGGCTTGTCACCAAAAGCACTCACAAACTTCTACAGATGCACAATCGAGAGCATCCTGGCGGGCTGTATCACCGCCTGGTATGGCAACTGCACCGCCCTCAACCGTAAGGCTCTCCAGAGGGTAGTGAGGTCTGCACAACGCATCACCGGGGGCAAACTACCTGCCCTCCAGGACACCTACACCACCCGATGTCACAGGAAGGCCATAAAGATCATCAAGGACATCAACCACCCGAGCCACTGCCTGTTCACCCCGCTATCATCCAGAAGGCGAGGTCAGTACAGGTGCATCAAAGCTGGGACCGAGAGACTGAAAAACAGCTTCTATCTCAAGGCCATCAGACTGTTAAACAGCCACCACTAACACTGAGTGGCTGCTGCCAACACACTGACACTGACTCAACTCCAGCCACTTTAATAATGGGAATTGATGGGAAATGATGTAAATATATCACTAGCCACTTTAAACAATGCTACCTTATATAAATGTTACTTACCCTACATTATTCATCTCATATGCATACGTATATACTGTACTCTATATCATCGACGGTATCCTTATGTAATACATGTATCACTAGCCACTTTATACTATACTATGCCACTTTGTTTACATACTCATCTCATTTGTACATACTGTACCCGATACCATCTACTGTATCTTGCCTATGCTGCTCTGTACCATCACTCATTCATATATCCTTATGTACATATTCTTTATCCCCTTACACTGTGTACAAGACAGTAGTTTTGGAATTGTTAGTTAGATTACTTGTTATTACTGCATTGTCGGAACTAGAAGCACAAGCATTTCGCTACACTCGCATTAACATCTGCTAACCATGTGTATGTGACAAATAAAATTTGATTTGATTTGATACAAGCAAACCGCAAAGAGTAGTAATCTGAAAGAATGTGGTCAAAACATCAATGGGCCAGCAAGAAGAGCATAATGCACTCTGGATGCTGTACTGGGAGAAATGTCAGCACGATTTAACGAACAAAACAGCCAACTTGTTGAGGCCCTGTGTGCCTTGCACCCAGAGAATGAAACCTTTATGGATGTGGAAAAGGTGAAACCAATGCTGGACTTAATCTCAGGAGACTTTGTGGAAGCTGAGTTTACTGTAGCATGCCAGGTTCTACAGAATGAAATTGCCCAACCTGGAGAAGAAAACTGGACTACGCAGAGCATTTTGGATAGATACTCCGGGCCTCTAACAGCAATTCCTACTGTGATGATGGCATTGAAGCTGGGATTTACATTTGGAGCATCGACGACAACTGGCGAGAACTCTTTTTCAACATTGAAAAAACGTATTAAGTGAGCACAGATGGAGCATGTAGCAGGAGGAAAGCGCAGCTGATTCAACTGGCATTTGAGAGAGATCTTACAAGCAAATTCCGTGGGGAGTGGAACGAGAGACGGCTGAGGAGGTTCAACACAGAATCAAGGTGGCTGCAACTCTTTTGAATCTGGGTAAGACCAGGCAGCCTGGATGGGCTTGTGTTATTTTGTTATTTGGTAGCTTTTGGAAATCAGAAATAGGTAATAGGTGTAGACGTGATTTTCTTTATTAGTGTTGCTGCCATGTCTACTGCTTGATTTCTGTGATGTGATTGGAAATGTTTGGTTTATAATACAATCAGATTGCTTTTAATGTTGTTTTCTATGGTAGAGGAGGTGCTTTGCATTTCATTGATGAGGGTGGGCAGACCTTGACCAATGGTTGAGTAACGATGTAGCTATAGTGTTGCCATAAACAACTTGTTGCTGTGGAATACTAATTTCTCTATTATCATATGCAGCGAAGTATCGCACTCTTGTGAGAAGACAGTTTGGTAGTTGCGTCGAAGCTGTATTGTACCGATACGCATTGGTGCAAACATTATTGTTTGCTTTACGCGATTGGATATACATTGTATTGGCATGGGTAAGTGTTATTACAGTAACTGCATTGATGGGTATTGTACATAACTTGCCCCCTAAGTCATTTCTGATGCCCCTCTTGCCAAGTTAATCCTGCCGCTGGGCCTGTTCCAAGGGCAATGTAGTTCGTTTTTTTTCTGACAAGGATTTGTTCAACTTTTCAAAACAATACTGTAGTGTTGTTTTAGGGCATGCGAGTGTGATGGAAAGGGAATCTCCACTAGGAAGTCAAACTTTGGGAAACTGTTGTGTATGCATTCCAAAACATGGACCCAGTTTCTAGCCATGTCAATACAAATTGACAGTTTATTCGATTCATATGATAATGGAAAGTGGTGGGAAAAGTACTCAATTGTCATACTTGAGTAAAAGTAAAGACACCTTAATAGAAAATGACTGAAGTAAAAGTCAAAAAGTCAAATATTAATTGAGTAAAAGTCAAAGTATTTGGTTTTAAATACACTTAAGTATCAAAAGTCAATGTAATTGGTCGAATATACTTAATTAAGTATCAAAAGTGAAAGTAAAAGTATAAATCATTTCAAATTCCTTTTATTAAGCAAGCCAGTTAGTACAATTTTTTTAGTTTAGTTTTTAATTTACAGATAGCAAGGGGCACACTCCAACACTCAGACATAATTTACATACAAAGCATGTATGTGTGTTTAGTAACTCTGTCAGATCAGTGGCAGTACGGATGATCAGGGGTGTTCTTGTCACGTTCTGATCTTAGTTCCTTTGTTTTGTCTTTTGTTTTATTATGGTCAGGGCGTGATTTGGGTGGGTTGTCTATGTTAGTTTGTCTATGATTTTCTATTTCTGTGTTTGGCCTGGTATGGTTCTCAATCAGAGGCAGCTGTCAATCGTTGTCCCTGATTGAAAACCACATTTAGGTAGCCTGTTTTCCATTGTGCTTTGTGGGTGGTTATGTTCTGTTTAGTGTTGTACCTTACAGGACTGTTCGTTGGTTGTTTATTGTTTGGTTTCAGTGTTCATTCAAATATTTAAAATATGAACACTTACCATTCTGCACCTTGGTCCTCCTCTCCTTCCCCAGATGATAAGCGTTACAGTTCTCTTGGTAAATACGTGATTTGAACCATTTTCCTGTCCTGCTAAGCATTCAAAATGTAACTACACAGTAAAATCACCCATATTAAATTCACAGTGTCAAAAGTGATCAACTCCCATAGAGTTGTTTTAGCAACTGGCAGTGCCAAATGACCCCTGGAGTCAGTGCTGATAACTGGTATTAATTACTAAGGTGTACAATTTTACTCTACTGGTGTAGACTTTCACTCAGTCAGTGTAAACATCACAACCCCACCCATAAATTCAGTTTCTGCGTTCAAATTTCCTCTTTTCTCGACACCTTTGTTGGATCAACAAAATCCTAATGTGTTCCCCACAAAGGTGAGTTTTAAACAACTATTTCACTGATATTATTTAGCATTTTGATACATGGTTGTCAGACTGCAGTGTAACATAAATAGTCTAACGGTTTTGATTGTGTGTGTGTGCGTGTGCAGCTAATGTTAGAGTTGCTAGCTAACTAGCTTGCCCCTCTCCTTTGCAGTTAGTCTGCTCCACGGTTCCATGGGCGCGTCTCATTTCAGCACCAAGCTTTTTTCGCCTCATGCTAGTTTGTTCTCTTTATTTCGGCTGCTTACTATATATTGAGGACTAATCTGATTAAGGTGAGTTAATCAGAAAGTGTCAAATATCTGATGGTGAAGCAAAAAATGTACATTTGTAAAATCATTCTTCAATTCCCTTGGCATCAAATAGATTTTATTGCTTCACTTTTTTTTTACAGCTAATAGAGAGCATACTGGGGGAAAAAAGCCTGGTGGAGAGGTTGTCATCAAAGAATACTCCAAAACTAAAAGCCTGACTGACCTCACCAGATGAAAGATGATCAACGTTCTTGTTTTCGGCGATGACGGAGACTCATGGGTAAGTTTAAAGGAAAGATTCCAAATAAAAATTGTTGAGTGTTACTTGCTCCCATATCTGCTGAATGTTAAAAATGACTTCTGTATCAGTATCTCAGTCACATAATTGGTTAAGCTACTGCTGACCATCCACTGCTATTGGTAGAAGATTTATCTTGTATCAAACTCGATGGGCATGATACTGATTAAAAAATCACTCCTGATATTTAGCTGACTGGGGACCAGTGCTGCTTGTGGAGATTCTGATTGCTGCCTAAACATAACATTATATTTTTGTCAGGACATCACCACCGCGCAGTGTGAGAGAAATGTTTGCACAAGGCATTGTGTCCTTGTTCCCATACCTGAAGGATCCCTACACACTGCAAATGGATATGTAAGTATACATTACAACTGCGTTTAATTCGTCTGGCACAGTATCTGAGCAAATGGGACTTGGTTATTTGTTTTTTCTTTCAAGATTAGTAACCATGTTCATTTTCTTAAGGAACATTATTACGATCCTAATAGTGGAGAAGTGTACCTCTCGTATAGAATCAAAACCATTCAGAGGAATTTGGCTTCATCAGAGAAACGACCCACTCAACTATACTCTGGAGTGCCAACTGTTGAGAGGGAGTCCAGTCCATCCACTTTGGCTACCCTGAGTGAAGACCAGTGCTGAGAGGCCATGAAATTGACCTTTGAGTACAGGAAGGATACAGGATGACCCACGACCTGGGTAAATGCTCCACCATCTTAACCGAATTTCCACGCTTTCTGGATGTGAAGGGTTGGTAAGACTTTTTGAATTAAAACAGTTTCAAGTTGTATAAATCGCATTTAAGCTCTAGATGTCAATTTAGGTTGGCCAGTAATAGTCGTTCAAATAATGTGTGGGCTGGTGATTTACTCAGACTCTGTTTTGGAGGTTGAAGTGGAATGTTTTTGTCTTATTTGTTTCAGATTGAACAGGATTTTATGCTGCTGTTTGGAGAGCATCAGACAAGTTTTTGGAGAGGTGGCCAACTACATGCAAGCAAAATACCATCATGCTAAGCAAGACCCTAAGCAAGGCCACTCAGGGAGCTGAACTTCAGGAGCTGATCCAGATGGCAGAATCTGCAGTTGATGAGGGAGCTGACACGAATTCTGATGGTTAGATGATCATAATTTATCATTTATATTGCAAATAACTCTGAAATGTTAATGTCACTGACGGAATTTACAATTTTAATCAGGATCTCTTTGTTTAGGATGGGACGATGATCCTTCGTCCATCCTTCTCCTGCTCCATTTGATTCTTCCTTCATCACAAGGCCGAAAAAGACCAGGCAAGATGTCTGCATCCCAAACTGAACAGCATCTTGTGATATTCCAAAAGGTTTGTATTGGCATTCTTATTCTTGGACAGTGCTGCAGACGTTATGATGAACTAATTATGGTGTTCGTTTTTTTCGTCTTCAGGCAGGAACCAGTATCCAGGAGCACCTTAATGTGATTGACCAGAGCCGCCAACCGTGTCGTCTTGCAGTCGAGACCAGGAAGAGCAGCATCCACGCTTACTTCTTCCTCCTGGACAAGCGAGCCTTGCAAGTCAACGAGCGCTCTTGGTGCCTTCGATGAGCTTTTCAAGACTCACTTTGTTTTTGGTACGGCTTACAATACAATGCTGCGCAACATGTACACCTTCATACAGACAGCGTATACAACATAGACATTGGGAAGGTTAAGGAGACTCCGAGGGTTGCTGAGCTCAGAACTAAACTCCTGTACTAATGCTGATTAAGTTCTAATGATATGTTTTGTTTGCCATGCTAGTCATGGAAGTACCAACTTGTTCGTGAGGCATCTCAAGTTGATGCATGGATTGTGCCCTGGTAGAACTCGTAGACTAACATGTGGTCAAGCAGATTGTTGTCGTGTATTTGGTACATTTTCAGGCTTCAGGAAGCAGTTGAGAAGGGCACATTCCAGAGACTCAAATTTTGTTAAACACTAACTTGGATGCTAATACAGCCATTGATAGTGAGCCAAATAATGCTAATTTCCCTTCAAATTCTAGTTGTAAGCATGTTGTACCAACATCTAACAAAAACACACTTGATATGTGTACATCTGCTATTGCACAACTGCAGGCTGCATGTGTTGGTCAGATGACTGTAAATAGTTTTGTATCTTCCGTGGAAGAAGCAGTTCAAGAGATACTGGGTCAAGCTAAAGTGACTGCTCTTACACGTATATCTTCAAAAGACACAGAAACTGTCAGAAAAATCCAACATTCTTTTCAGGATATTGAAAATCCTTGCACATTGTTGAATTCGGTATCAAAACGAAGTGCTTATTTCATACAAAAATGGGGAACAGTTCAACCAGTTGAGAAAGTCCTTGGTGTTAGATTTGACAATAGAAGAAACAACACTGCTGGAACTTATGATCAAATAGTCAGAACTGATACATTTTCTCACGTTCCAACTCTCCAGACATTGCAGTCAATTTTGAAGAACCCAAACACAAGTGGCATGTTTAACTTGGGGCACAATTTTAAAGATGGAGTTTACTTTGATTTGGAAGATGGACTATATATGAAGAGACATCCTCTCTTTTCTAAAGAGAAAAATGCATTGCAAATTCAACTCTTTTATGATGACTTTGAGACTGCTAATCCCATCGGGATCAAAAATGGGTATTCACAAGTTGGGAGGTATAAACGTTACTTTGAGAAATTTTACCCCAAATTTTTATTACATTTTGGTAAATATTCACTTGTGCACTCTTCCATGTCCAGGACCTTAAAACTTATGGATTTGATTCCATTCTTGAGCCAATAGTAAGCGATTTGAAAGTGCTTGAGACTGAGGGGATTGAAGTTCCCTTCTTCAGTGGTCGTATACATGGCAGTATCGTCCAAGTAACTGGAGATAATCTTGGTATACATTGCCTGTTTGGTTTTGTGGAATCTTTTAGTGCTCGTTTTTGCCTCACCGAGAAAGTGGATTTTCAAACTGTTCTCTGAGGATGACCCAAGAGTGACTTTATGAACAAAACACATGCACTCAGACCATTTTCAAACTATTCAGTCAAACCCAAACACTACCTCAGGTGTACGGTGTGAAGCATGCTTACTTATTGAACTCTCTGCAGTACTTCAATATGACAGACACATTTTCCGTTGGTATAATGCACAATTTGAGATAAAACTTGTCTTACAGTAAGATGATAAATACTGGAAGCTACTTCTGTTACTACTGCTACACATTGTAAATATTGACTATCTGTCTGAAGCAGTTCATTGCTGAACATCATAGGCTTTTCAAGTATCTGTTTCCTGACTGAAATCTGTTTACCGAAACACCACTTCACGATACAATATCCTCATTGTGAAAGGAATATTGGGCCCATTCTTCACTCGTGTATGCGCTACAAGGCAAAACATAATTTCCTTAAAAAAGCAATTGTAGAGTTTTAAGAATGTCACTATGAACTTAGCCAAGGAACACCAAAATCACATGGCATATAATTGGGAAACGTTCAGCCAGGATCGACTAGCTTCAGGTCAAGGCTCAATGACCTGAAAGAAGGCCAAGAGATCGCTGCCAAGTTGAATGTCTCAGTGCGCACAAATGTTTTGTCAGTTAAATGGGTAAAGCCCCATGGTATAGAATATAGTCTTGATTTGGTCATATGTGGTGAAGTAGCCATTGAAATGCCAGTATTTTACAAGATTACGGCTATTGTTCTGAAAGAGGAAAATGTTGTTTTGGGTTGGGTCAGCTCTTGAAGCATTATGTTTTGATCATTTGCATGCATTTACAGTTGTTTTGAAGCAAAGTCCACCATGCAAGGTATTTCATGTAAATGACATCATGTACCACAAACCTTTTAATTTGCTCATGTCATATGGAGCAATGGATTTTCTTGACTACATTGTCCCCTACTGTGACTTGATAACAGTTTAAGCCAGGGCTGAGACTTATGGATAGGTTGTGAGAAACACATTTGAATGTTGAAACAGCTTTGCTTGAGTTTATTGTGAAATTCCAAGTGCTTTTACAAAATATAATTTCCATTTACATGGGGGAAGAGTAAATAAATTAACACTGAAGAATAAACACATTGTTACTCTAATGGGAGTCACCCTAGATCAACACTAGTGAGTGTCACTATAACACTCAAAGTGTTGATTACCTCTTTGTGTTACATTTTATCAATGCCGGCCAGTGTACTGCAGTGTTAATTTTTGCACTCTTCAGTGTTAAATCAACACTAGAAATGTAACACTTTGATCAGTGTGCTTTTTACTCTGTGTAGAGTGGGACCGTATGTACTCACTGACCGTGTTAAATGTAACACTTTAGGTGTTGATTTAACACTTTCAGATTTACTGTGTAGTACCTTTAGGTGTCAAGGAACATGTATGGAGTAAAAAGTACATGATTTTCTTTAGGAATGTAGTAAAGTAAAAGTTGTCAAAAATAGTAAAGTACAGATACCCCAAAAAACGACTTAAGTAGTACTTTAAAGTATTTTTGCTTGATTTCTTTACACTACTGATAATGGAGGAAGCGAGGAAACCTTTCTTTTTGAAAATCTGAACACAAAACATTCACCACAGGATGTATCAAAGAAACAAATGAGTTAAACATGAAAGAGAACATGAAGGAAACCATAAAACTATCACATTTTGTCAAATGGAATGACTGTGCCAGTTAAACAAGCAAGCTCACCTCCCACACGGCGTCCATTGAGCCATCAAAGAAGAGAGGGGGAAGAAAACATGGATTGAGTGTGGATTGTTTATGGATCGGGGAAAAACACAGGCAGGGGCAAAAACATGAGCAAAAACATGCATGGCACCATTCGCTTCCATGATGCATTCAGATGCTCCCCGTGACTGACTGACATGCACGTGCACATGCAGATTCACACGGCATGTCTTTCTCTCCACACATTCTGATCCAACGCAGGGGACCTCTCTTCCCTTTAACATTTTTCATTGTCAGTTGGTTTAACAAAATATAAAAATTAAGTTTTGCCCTCTGGGGGAGCTTGCCCATTCTCCATCTGCCCAGGGTGCACTTGTTACATTTTGGATGTTAAAAAATATGTAATGAAAAGAAGAAACCACGTGTTCAAGGGATGGCTGCCAAAAGGAGTTTTAACATTATGCAGTTAACCTCCTTATTGAATGTAATGATGCTTTCCCTCAACTTCCCCCTCAGCATCTTATATTCTCTTAGAAAAAAGGATTCCAAAATGGTTCTTCAACTATCCCTGTAGGAGAACCCTTTTGGTTCCAGGGAGAATTATTTTGGGTTCCACATAGAACCCTTTTGGGTTCCTGTGGAAAGGGTCCTACATGGAACCCAAAAGGGTTCTATCTGGAACCAAAAATGGTTCTTCAAAGGGTTCTCCTATATGGACAGCAGAAGAACACTTAGGTTCAGATAGTTCCTTTTCTAAGAGTGTACAAGCACAACACATTCATTTTCATTAGTGGTCACTTTGCGGATCACTGCTCTGACACACCTGGGTCTCCTTACGCCTGTTAGAGAGTCTATGGACAGCACTCTGACAATGCTGCCCTCATTCCTCAGGTGCTCTGGGACACACACACACACACACACACACACACAAAGAGCATCACAGCCCGGTGTGTATCTATGGACAGCACTCTGACAATGCTGCCCTCATTCCTCATGTGCTCTGGGAGAGGGAGAAAACAGTATATTTGACCTCTCAGCTTCCCTATCAAATCTGAAAATTTCAAGCAATCTTAAATTCAATTATAAAATATACAGACTACAAATTCAAATAGGCTTTTAACCAAATTACCATATGACCACGTATTCACCCTGCACACTCTAATTGACAGACAAACAAAACAAAACCAAGGCAAAGGATTCTCGTGCTTTGTTGATAAAAAAAAATATTTAGAGTCAATTTGGCATGAGGGTCTGCTATACAAATTGACGGAAAGTGGTGTTCGGGGAAAAACATGCGAGAAAAACATGTAAACATTTCTTTCCACAGGGCCGGGGATGAGATAGTGGGGCTTAAACTGTATCCCTCTCTTCAAAATATATATCAACAAATTGGCGAGGGCACTTGAACAGTCTGCAGCACCCGGCTTCACCATACTAGAATTTGAAGTCAAATGTCTACTGTTTGCTGATGATCTGGTGCTTCTGTCCCCAACCAAGGAGGGCCTTCAGCAGCACCTAGATCTTCTGCAGAGATACTGTCAGACCTGGGCAGTGACAGTAAATTTCAGTAAGACATCAAATTACAGAAATACTCATCATAAAGATTGTTGAAAAATACAAGTTTTATACATAGGATTAAAGATAAACGTCTTGTTAATCCAGCCACTGTGTCAGATTTCAAAAGGGCTTTACGGTGAAAGCACACCACGCGATTATGTTATGGCAGCGCCAAGCCACAGAAAACCATACAGCCATTTTCCAACCAAGGAGAGGTGTCACAAAAGTCAGAAATGGCATTCAAATGAATCACTTACCTTTGATGATCTTCATCTGGTGGCACTCCCAGGTCTCCATGTTAGACAATAAATGTTTGTTTTGTTCGATAATGTCTCTCTCTATGTCCAAAAACCTTCATAGAAACATGTCAAACAATGTTTAAAATCAATCCTCAGGTTGTTTTTGTCATAAATAATCAATAATATTTCAACCGGACAAAAGATTTGTCAATAGAAAAAGAGAAACAAGAAAGGTGTGCTCCCGATCACGCGCTGGACTCATGTCTGGAAATTTCCACTGTCCACTCATTGAAAGTGCTGTATCTCCCTCATTTTTCAGAGTAAAAGCCTGAAATAATGCCTAAATACCGGCCACATGTAGAAGAAGCCATAGAGATTGTGAACTGGGTCCCAAGTCTTTATATGGTGGATAGGCTTTCAATGGAAAAACAGCCTTTTAAAATAATATAACTTCCTGGATGGATTTTCCTCAGGTTTTCGCCTGTCATTTCAGTTCTGTTATACTCACAGACATTGTTTTAACAGTTTTGGAAAATTTAGAGTTCTATCCAAATCTACTAATTACAGTGGGGCAAAAAAGTATTTAGTCAGCCAGCAATTGTGCAAGTTCTCCCACTTAAAAAGATGAGAGAGGCCTGTAATTTCCATCATACAGTGCCATGCGAAAGTATTCGGCCCCCTTGAACTTTGCGACCTTTTGCCACATTTCAGGCTTCAAACATAAAGATATAAAACTGTATTTTTTGTGAAGAATCAACAACAAGTGGTACACAATCATGAAGTGGAACGACATTTATTGGATATTTCAAACTTTTTTAACAAATCAAAAACTGAAAAAATGGGCGTGCAAAATTATTCAGCCCCTTTACTTTCGGTGCAGCAAACTCTCTCCAGAAGTTCAGTGAGGATCTCTGAATGATCCAATGTTGACCTAAATGACTAATGATGATAAATACAATCCACCTGTGTGTAATCAAGTCTCAGTATAAATGCACCTGCACTGTGATAGTCTCAGAGGTCCGTTAAACGCGCAGAGAGCATCATGAAGAACAAGGAACACACCAGGCAGGTCCGAGATACTGTTGTGAAGAAGTTTAAAGCCGGATTTGGATACAAAAAGATTTCCCAAGCTTTAAACATCCCAAGGAGCACTGTGCAAGCGCTAATATTGAAATGGAAGGAGTATCAGACCACTGCAAATCTACCAAGACCTGGCCGTCCCTCTAAACTTTCAGCTCATACAAGGAGAAGACTGATCAGAGATGCAGCCAAGAGGCCCATGATCACTCTGGATGAACTGCAGAGATCTACAGCTGAGGTGGGAGACTCTGTCCATAGGACAACAATCAGTCGTATATTGCACAAATCTGGCCTTTATGGAAGAGTGGCAAGAAGAAAGCCATTTCTTAAAGATATCCATAAAAAACAAAATTGAACTTTTTGGCAACAATGCAAAACGTTATGTTTGGCGTAAAAGCAACACAGCTGAACACACCATCCCCACTGTCAAACATGGTGGTGGCAGCATCATGGTTTGGGCCTGCTTTTCTTCAGCAGGGACAGGGAAGATGGTTAAAATTGATGGAAAGATGGATGGAGCCAAATACAGGACCATTCTGGAAGAAAACCTGATGGAGTCTGCAAAAGACCTGAGACTGGGACGGAGACTTGTCTTCCAACAAGACAATGATCCAAAACATAAAGCAAAATCTACAATGGAATGGTTCAAAAATAAACATATCTAGGTGTTAGAATGGCCAAGTCAAAGTCCAGACCTGAATCCAATCGAGAATCTGTGGAAAGAACTGTAAACTGCTGTTCACAAATGCTCTCCATCCAACCTCACTGAGCTCGAGCTGTTTTGCAAGGAGGAATGGGAAAAAATGTCAGTCTCTCGATGTGCAAAACTGATAGAGACATACCCCAAGCGACTTACAGCTGTAATCGCAGCAAAAGGTGGCGCTACAAAGTATTAACTTAAGGGGGCTGAATAATTTTGCACGCCCAATTTTTCGGTTTTTGATTTGTTAAAAAAGTTTGAAATATCCAATAAATGTCGTTCCACTTCATGATTGTGTCCCACTTGTTGTTGATTCTTCACAAAAAAATACAGTTTTATATCTTTATGTTTGAAGCCTGAAATGTGGCAAAAGGTCGCAAAGTTCAAGGGGGCCGAATACTTTCGCAAGGCACTGTAGGTACACTTCAACTATGACAGACAAAATTAGATTATTTTCCCCCAGAAAATCACATTGTAGGATTTTTAATGAATTTGTTTGCAAATGATGGTGGAAAATAAGTATTTGGTCAATAACAAAAGTTTATCTCAATACTTTGTAATATACCCTTTGTTGGCAATGACAGAGGTCAAACGTTTTCTGTAAGTCTTCACAAGGTTTTCACACACTGTTGCTGGTATTTTGGCCCATTCCTCCATATAGATCTCCTCTAGAGCAGTGATGTTTTGGGGCTGTTGCTGGGCAACACAGACTTTCAACTCCCTCCAAAGATTTTCTATCGGGTTGAGATCTGGAGACTGGCTAGGCCACTCCAGGACCTTGAAATGCTTCTTATGAAGCCACTCCTTCGTTGCCCGGGCGGTGTATTTGGGATCATTGTCATGCTGAAAGACCCAGCCACGTTTCAGCTTCAATGCCCTTGCTGATGGAAGGAGGATTTCACTCAAAATCTCACGATACATGGCCCCATTCATTCTTTCCTTTACACAGATCAGTTGTCCTGGTCCCTTTGCAAAAAACAGCCCCAAAGCATGATGTTTCCACACCCATGCTTCACAGTAGGTATGGTGTTCTTTGGATGCAACTCAGCATTCTTTGTCCTCCAAACACGATGAGTTGAGTGTTTACCAAAAAGTTATATTTTGGTGTCATATGGTCAGATGAAATTCTCCCAATCTTCTTCTGGATCATCCAAATGCTCTCTAGCAAACTTCAGACGGGCCTGGACATGTACTGGCTTAAGCAGGGGGACACGTCTGGCACTGCAGGATTTGAGTCCCTGGCGGCGTAGTGTGTTACTGATGGTAGGCTTTGTTACTTTGGTCCCAGCTCTCTGCAGGTCATTCACTAGGTCCCCCCGTGTGGTTCTGGGATTTTTGCTCACCGTTCTTGTGATCATTTTGACCCCACGGGGTGAGATCTTGCGTGGAGCCCCAGATCGAGAGAGATTATCAGTGGTCTTCCATTTCCTAATAATTGCTCCCACAGTTGATTTATTCAAACCAAGCTGCTTACCTATTGCAGATTCAGTCTTCCCAGCCTGGTGCAGGTCTACAATTTTGTTTCTGGTGTCCTTTGACAGCTCTTTGGTCTTGGCCATAGTGGAGTTTGGAGTGTGACTGTTTGAGGTTGTGGACAGGTGTATTTTATACTGATAACAAGTTCAAACAGGTGCCATTAATACAGGTAACGAGTGGAGGACAGAGGAGCCTCTTAAAGAAGAAGTTACATGTCTGTGAGAGCCAGGAATCTCAAATTCTTTTTTTCCACCATAATTTGCAAATAAATTCATTCAAAATCCTACAATGTGATTTTCTGGATTTTTTTTCTAATTTTGTCTGTCATAGGTGAAGTGTACCTATGATGAAAATTACAGGCCTCTCTCATCTTTTTAAGTGGTAGAACTTGCACAATTGGTGTCTGACTAAATACTTTTTTGCCCCACTGTATATGCATATCTTAGCTTCTGGGCCTGAGTAGCAGGCAGTTTAATTTGGGCACACTTTTCATCCAAAATTTCCGAATGCTGCCCCCTACCCTAGTGAAGTTCAACTTTAAAGGGAACATCATATTACATCCTTTCATAAAATATTTAATCTTTACTCATTCATTTCATACAAGAATTAGATGCAAACCCCATCATTGACTAATTTACATATTCAGAGTTATAGTCATGTGTGTTTCCTGTCCTCTCTGAGGTCACCAAATGAAACACACTCGTCATTACCCGTCTCTTAAGTGTCCACGGACCATTCCCACCTTCTCACAAGTGGACATTTTGTATCAGATCCTCAATTTGGGCATTTAGGAGTTTGCCATTTGAAATCCTTTGTTCTCTCTATGTGTCTCTTTCTTTATGGCCAGGGGGAGAGAGTCTCCTCCATGAATTTATGACCTGAGATAACAGAACCTGGGTGTAGGAGAGAGAGAGAGGGAGAGAGACAGGGGGAAGCCACTAGTTATATCCAAAAAGGACCACGTCATGACACACGTCTCTGAGCTCCTCCCTATAGGCTGTCTCATCGTTGTCGGGCCTACCACTGTTGTGTCGTCAGCAAACATAATGATGGTGTTGGAGTTGTGCTTGGCCATGCAGTGGTGTGTGAACTGGGAGTACAGGTGGACTAAGAGGTGTTGTGTTGAGGATCAGCGTGGCAGATGAGTTGTTGCCTAGCCTTACCACCTGGGGCGGCCTGTCAGGAGGTCCAGGATTCAGGAAGTCCAGGAAATGCAGCCAACCAATGCATAAGGGGTTGAGATTAAGCCTACACCCTCAGGAAAGCAACTTAACCTCCTGCTCAAGAAAACAATAGATAAGATGGCCTGATTTAAAAAGCTACTTTCCTACAATCTGAGAAGAAAATGTGTTTTATACTGTAGAACCCCAAGGAACCTTTTTTTGAAATCTGTCAACTGTAACATATCTTTGTGTTTCTGTACAACTAAGGAAACCTGTCATCACTATATCGGGGCCGTGTCTCCCTTTTTAGCTGGTGTCCTCTAACATCAGGGTTCAAGGGGCAGGGGGGAGCAAAGCAGCCGAAATAGAGGGTAATGTGTAAGAGAATATATATTGTATTAGGCCTGAATCCTAACTTGAGATCTGCACAAGTAATTCAAATGTTAACACACATCTGGCTTCTGTCTCTTACCTTTTCTTCTTACCTCTTCTCTCCACCTCTCCCTCTTTCTTTCAGACATTTAAGAGTGCTCCCACCTTTGACCTGTGCTATTGAGTCCTATGGGTGGGTCTCGTCTGCAGTCACTCTTGAATGCACCACTGATGGCTCATGTAGAGTGTCTTCATATTAACGCCGCAGCACCGATCAATGATGCTGTACATTGTTGAGAAGCGTTGTCAGCGTGTTGTCGTTGAGCGCTGTGGCAAACATCCCCACTAAGTCAATTACATTGTCAGTGTTTCCCTGTACCATGGCTCTCTCAAATATTTGCACACACACAAGGATCAGGGGATTTTTGGTCTGTTGCGGTGACCATATTACCGCCACACCGGCAGTTATGACTGCAGGCAAACTCCACTTTAAACTGAGTCATGGTAATCTCCTTTTATGCACTCTGGACATGCGTTGGTAGTACCCAACTCTCTAAGACTGTCAGGTCACTAATGGCCTGGTACTCAGCGCTCTGTTGTCACTCTCTCACTCCAACATCATTGCAAATGAAGTCAAAAATCACATTTAACACTAATCAAAACAGTATCATGCTTTTAAAACTCAGCTCACTGTGATCGATCATTTTGAAGAAACTGAGTGGAAAACATGGTTGTTGTGGATATTGTTTCAAAGCCAAACATAACGAAATGGACAGCGCTTTCTAAGGTGATGATTAATTCAAAACACCTATAGGCATATTAAAGCTTATATCAGGTATGAAGGTAAGACCCAGATGCAGACACGTCAAATTAACAATGGTTTAATAATCCAACAGGAACAGGCAATAGACAGGTCAAGGCAGGCAGGGGTCAATAAACCAGGGGTGAGGCAATGATACCAGACGGCAGGTAGGCTCAGGGTGGGCAGAGGTCAATAATCCAGAGGTGGGGCAAAGGTTCTGGCAGGCTCAGGGTCAGGCTGAGTGGTCAGGCAGGTGGGCTCAGAGTCAGCACAGGCAAGGGTCAAACCAGGAGGGCGAGAAAAAGAGAGACTGGGAAAAGCAGGGGCTGAGAACAAAAATGCTGTGTGCCTTGACAAACAAGACAAACTGGCAACAGACAAACAGAGAACACAGGTATAAATACATAAGGGATAATGGGGAAGATGGGCAACACCTGGAGTGGGGTGGAGACAATCACAAAGACAGGTAAAACAGATCAAGGTGTGACCGCTTATGCATACGCATAACTGAATTACCACATATTACACATGGCAGAAAAAAACTGATTTAAAATGTCTTTGGTACATAATTGGTCTAGTCTACACTCCAAAATTAAACAAATTCTAGTAATTGCCTTTGAGTGTGGACTGTATTATTATGCATGCTGGATGGACTGATACCTTATGTTACACTCCAAACCTTCTATAGAGTCTGGGAGAAAACGTATAGGCCTAGGCGATGCTGTTGGTTCAGGGATTGTGCAGGGTGGATTACAGAGTTAGTTGTATTTGATTTTTAATAGCCTAGTAATGGGGAATTGTAATTGCTGACATTTCCATCTCCTCCTCTATCTCCTTCGTTCCTTTCTCTAGTGCATAGAGAGAGGGGCTGTCAACAGTTTAATGAAATATGTTTTAGTTGTGAAAACATGTTACTATAGACATTCCCAAACAGATTTCACTTGGTTTCTAAAATGAAGCACTGGGTAGCTGCAGGAACAAGGGTTGGAGAGCCCATGGCCTACAGAGTTTGGGCTGAATATCACCTGTCGAGTAGCGAGAGGCTGCAAGCTCCTCAAACAGTGGTTGATGCAGCTCCTCAAACAGTGGTTGATGCGTGGAGTGAAATAGGTGAAGTGTTATTATAAGCCCAGATATTTCTATATGCAATCCCGTGTGAATGCAGAGTGTTGATGGTTGCCACTGAAGAGATGAGGATCCCAGCTGCTACTATAATTATTTCTCAGTTGCTAATATTAAGCAAATGCTCTTCAATAAAACCGGAGTAGCTTTCCCAGCACAAACTGCTGGAAAGCGCCTCGATTCGCTATTTGAGTGAATACAGATGACATGTCTTTTCCCCTGCCCCTGTTCCTGCACATTTGATAATGGGCCATTCTAAATCGAAACTAATTTTACATATTAGAAAAGACTAAATTAAATTGAGAATAGCGTGATAGGCGAAAATATGTTCACTTGATGAGAACCGCACATGCAGCCTGAGGCAAGGAACAGTGTAAGCTTTTTTTTGTGACTTTTTCCAATGATCAATATCCTATAATCGCATCATGCAGCTCGTAAATGTTTTGATTTCTAAGACATTCTAAGGTTTGATACATTCACAACTAAAGTTGCCAAATAATAATATACTTTATATTTTATTCAGCTAAGTTCAATTATATTCTTCTTACTATATTATCATACATACTCTTAGAAAAAAAGGTTCTGGATACAACAAAAAAAAGGTTATATTGCTTGCTTCATATATGGCACCCCTAAAGGTTCTTTATAGAACCCTTTATGTAGGGTTTTTTGATTCTACCAAAATTGGCTCTACCAAAATTGGTTCGAAATAGAACCCTTGGGTTCCAGTCATGTGCATGACAATAACCATATGACAAAATGTCATGACCACCACAGCCCTAGTCACGGTTTGTCTTACTTACGTTCTCCCTTTGGCTGCCTCTGTCTGACTAAAGCCTCTGTCTGACTAAAGCCTCTGTCTGACTAAAGCCTCTGTCTGACTAAAGCCTCTGTCTGACTAAAGCCTCTGTCTCAATTGGAATCTGAATCTGAGTTGTGCAAAGTCAGTGTAGTCTGTAAAGGTGTTTAAGCTGGGAGGGGTGCTGAAAGGCAATGAAGGGCTCACCTCTGAGAGGAAGACGTTTTTTTTGAAAAGGGAGAAGCGTTTTGGAATCCAGAAGAATCCCCTCTTTTGCGACTGTTTGTTCAACTGCTGCTTCTCTGGAGTGCATGCTGTGCGTTAGACAGGTGCACAGATATATCATTATACTCATACTTGTCGTCGCATCATCAAACCAATTATTCACTCTTTATTTGAACATCTTCCAACAACCCTGCATGAACAATTTTGATAATTGCAGCAAATCTTTTTAACAGCATGGTTTGTTGCAATTTGGAGAGCTAGCATGGACCCTCTGTGCTATGCACAATGCAGAGCTGACACCTTCAGCACATGCAACTGTGAAGGCACTTAAACCATACAAATAACATCCCTGTCACAACAAACACAACAAAGGATGTTTCTCGCTACTGTAGGGACGAAACAACACCTACTGGGGAACTGCCTTCAGAAAAAAGCTGGTTGAGTCTCATAAAATAAACACTATTTAACTATAAACAAACTTTACACACACACTGGTGAAATGTCCCCACTTGTACAAATTTGCCTCCGGTTCCCATAAGGATAGTAAAACCAAAAGCACGCACACACACACGTTAAGGCTGTCGAAGTGGAACTGAGTGTCACAGTGACTGTTTGGCATTGGTTTTTCCTACCCACCTGTATATCTAGCCAATCAACACAGTAGGTGGCTAACTTTACCTAGGCTAGGGGTTAAGATTATGGGTTAGATAACATGCTAGCTCAGTAGTAAAAGGGTTAAGTTTAGGGTTAGAAGATTAAAGGGTTCAAGTTATGGTTTGGTGAAGGGTTAGCTAACATGATAAAGAGTTGCAAAAGAGCTAAAAAGTAGTAAGTACTTGCAAAGTTAGTTAACTAAGTGTGTCTGTGATTAAATTCGAACACGTTTGTGTTAAATGCCTACCCTCCCTACTATATTTTCTGTCTTAAGCAACCTACTGTCTTTAACTGTGATTGAAATTCACTGTATTTAAAATAGCGTACTGCGCACAATTTTTAAAAACGTTTTCGTGTGCCTGTCACGAATATCCAATAAGCAATTTATGCCTTTTTCACAAAAATCTGTGATACTGGGTTGGGACAAGCCTCCTGAAGGCTAGACAACTGATGATATATAAAGGTTGACATACAAACAAAGATGCCCACAGATACAGATGTCAAGGTTTTTACACTTGGTTAAACTTGAGAATTTCGTGGGAAACTGGAAATATAATTTTGAGGTAGAACAAGGATAGACAATCATCTTTCCTTTCATCTTGTAGAATTTGAACAATATCATCCGGAATTAAATCGTTCCTGACATGCAATAGGAGGACTGATGATTCTTGAATAAAGTGTCAACCGCAGTTCTATTTCACTATATGCTGTATGTCCATTAATGTGTAATAAAAATGTTGTATTTCCTCTACACGCAAATACGAGTGTTTCTGCATAGTTGATATCATCAGTAGAAATGGGCCACTACTGTACATTTCCTGGTTGTAAAGCAAACCACAAAATCCAGAATTCATAGCGATTTCAGGACGTGGAGGACCTCCACATGGAGGTGTGTGTGAGAAATATCAAAATCTCTGTTTGTAGCCAGCACTTTCAGCCAGAGGATTTTGAAACGGAACTGAAGTCTCAATTCACAGGGTTGCTATGTTGTCGAACGTTGAAAAGTGATGCTATTCCATCGATTTTTCCCCTTCCCTTCAAATTTACTGAAAAAAATATAAACAGTTTTAAAGATTTTACTGAGTTACAGTTCATACAGTGCATTCAGAAAATATTCACATTTTATTTTACATTAAAGCCTTATTTTAAAATTGATTTTAGTTTTCTATCATCAATCTACACACAATACCCTATAATGACAAAGCGAAAACAGGCTTTTACAATTTTATTACAAATATAAAACAGAAATACCTTATTTACATAAGTAAGACCCTTTGCTGTGAGACTCGAAAATTATCTCAGTTGCATCCTGTTTCGATTGACCATCCTTGAGATGGTTCAAACACTTGGAGTCCACCTGCAGTAAATTAAATTGATTGGACATGATTTGGAAAGGCACACACAATTATCACAATTCCAGTGGGTCAGAAGTTACATACGCTAAGTTGACTGTGCCTTTAAACAGCTTGGAAAATATCAGAAAATTATGTCATGGCTTTAGACACATCTGATAGGCTAATTTAAATAATTTGAGTCCATTGGAGATGGACCTGTGGATGTATTTCAAGGCCTACATTCAAACTCAGTGCCTCTTTGCTTGACACCATGGGAAAATCAAAAGAAATCAGCCAAGACCTCATAAAAAAAATTGTATACCTTCACAAGTTTGGTTCATCCTTGGGAGCAATTTCCAAACGCCTGAAGCTACCACGTTCATCTGTACAAATAATAGTACGCAAGTATAAAAACCATGAGACCACACAGCCGTCATAACGCTCAAGAAGGAGACGCGTTCTGTCTCCTAGAGATGAACATACTTTGGTGCGAAATGTGCAAATCAATCCCAGAACAACAGCAAAGGACCTTGGGAAGATGCTGGAGGAAACAGGTACAAAAGTATTTAAATCCACAGTAAAACGAGTCCTATATCGACATAACCTGAAAGGCTGCTCAGCAAGGAAGAAGCCACTGCTCCATACAGTGATAAAAAAGCCAGACTACGGTTTGCAACTGCACATGGGGACAAAGATTGTACTTTTTGGAGAAATGTCCTCTGGTCTGATGAAACAGAAATAGAACTGTTTGGCCATAATGACCATTGTTATATTTGGAGGGAAAAGGGGATGCTTGCAAGGTGAAGAACACCATCCCAACCGTGAAGCAAGGGGGTGGCAGCATCATGTTGTGGGGGTGCTTTGCTGCAGGAGGGACTGGTGCACTTCACAAAATAGATGGCATCATGAGGCAGGAAAATTATGTGGATATATTTAAGCAACCTGTCAAGACATCAGTCAGTTGAACAGCTTGGTCGCAAATGGGTCTTCCAAATGGATAATGACCCCAAGCATACTTCCAAAGTTGTGGCAAAATGGCTTAAGGACAACAAAGTCAAGGTATTGGAGTGGCCATCACAAAGCCCTGACCTCAATCCTATAGAAAACTTAAAAAGTGTGTGCGAGCAAGGAGGCCTACAAACCCGACTCAGTTACACCAGCTCTGTCAGGAGGAATGGGCCAAAATTCACCAAACGTATTGAGGGAAGCTTGTGGAAGGCTACCCGAAATGTTTGACTCAAGTTAAACAATTTAAAGGCAATGCTACCAAATACTAATTGAGTGTATGTAAACTTCTGACCCACAGGGAATGTGATGAAAGAAATAAAAGCTGAAATGAATAATTCTCGCAACTATTATTCTGACATTTCACATTCTTCAAATAAAGTGGTAGTCCTAACTGACCTAAGACAAGGAATTTTTACTAGGATTAAATGTCAGGAGTTGTGAAAAACTGAATTTAAATGTATTTGGCTAAGGTGTATGTAAACTTCCGACTTCAACTGTATAAGGTCCCACAGTTGACAGTGCATGTCAGAGCAAAAACCCATCCATGAGATCAATGGATTTGTCCGTAGAGCTCCAAGACAGAATTGTATCGAGGCACAGTTCTGGGAAAGGGTACCAAAACATTTCTGCATTATTGAAAGTCCCCAAGAACACAGTGCCCTCCATAAATTTTAAATGGAATAAGTTTGGAACCACCCAGACTCTTCCTAGAGCTGGCCGCCCGGTGCAAAATGAGCAATCGAGGAGAAGGGCCTTGGTCAGGGAGGTGACTCACTCTGGCAGAGCTCCAGAGTTCCTCTGTGGAGATGGGATATCCTTCCAGAAGGACAACCCTCTATGCAGCACTCAAGTCAGGCTTTTATGGTAGAGTGGCCAGACGGAAGCAACTCCTCAGTAAAAGGCACATGACCCGCTTGGAGTTTTCCAAATGGCACCTAAAGGACACAGACCATGAGAAACAAGATTCTATGGTCTGATGAAACCAAGATTGAACTCTTTGGCCTGAATACCAAGCGTATAGTCTGGGGGGAAACCTGGCACCATCCCTGCGGTGAAATATGGTGGTGGCAGCATCATGATTTGGGGATGTGTTTCAGTGGCAGGGACTGGGAGACTAGTAAGGGTGGAGGGAAAGATGAACGGAGCAAAGTACAGAGAGGTCCTTGATGAAAACCTGTTCCAGAGCACTCAGGACCTCAGACTGGGGTGAAGGTTCACCTTCCAACAGGACAACCCTAAGCACACATCCAAGACAACCCAGGAGTGGCTTTGGGACAAGTCTCTGAACGTCATTGAGTGGCCCAGCAAGAGCCCGAACTTGATCCCGGTTGAACATCTCTGGAGAGACCTGAAAATAGCTGTGCAGCAACACTCCCCATCCTACCTGACAGAGCTTGAGATGATCTGCAGAGAAGAATGGGAGAAACTCCTCACATACAGGTGTGCCAAGCTTGTAACATCACATGCAAGAAAACTCGAGGCTGTAATCACTGCCAAAGGTGCTTCAACAAAGTACTGAGTAAAATATCTGAATAGTTATGTAGATGTGATTTCTTGTTATTCAGTTGCAAAAACGAATGACTTTACTTTCATTAATCTGATGACTTATTTATTTAATCCATTAACTATGTTTAATTTTTAGCCGATTAAAATAATAATGTAACGACAACTCATTAGGAATTTGGGGCACCACGGACGAGGTTGTTTAAATAGTTACCATCTCCTGAATGAATCTCTAACTATTATGTTGATAAACAGTCATTTTTATTAATCATTACCTCTTATCATATCATTCTGAATGGTCGTAACCTCATGCATTTGCTAAAACCCCAGCCGTGCTCATTATTAAGTACTACACATGTTTTATTATTTATTTACTTACTAGCTAACTGATTAATTAAATAATAAACATACACCCTTTACATGAGACAAAGGTCTCCAGTGAACTGACAAAATATGACGGCTTGTTACAACAGATGGAGTGGGAAAGGCACACTTATCGTCGAGACATATCAGAATTGTTCTCACAGTAACGTTAATCATATAGTTTGCACACAAATTGCCGCCTGTTTGGAATGAGAAATCATGAATGTATTTACGTGTGTTTTATCTCTGTCCGAACCAAGCCTTCTTGTAAAGGGTTTGTTTGGGCCTTTCTGCGGCCCACTTGTACATGCTCTGATTGTCCACCAGAGGTCACAATGTCCTTCTTCTTAGTTGTCCAGTCTCCATGGGTGTTCATTCTTCAGGACAGCTACTTAGCTGTACCAGTGATTGTCTGAGAGGGGAGTTCTCCTCTCTTCATAGTCAAAGTTCCAAACCACTTTACACGCACAGCTGCAGACTGGCAGCTTGGATTAGCTAACAACATGCCATTGGAACAGAGGAGTGGTGGATGCTGATAATGGGCCTCTGTACGCCTATGTAGATATTCCATAAAAAATAAAATCTGCCGTTTCCAGCTACAATGGTCATTTACAACATTAACAATGTCTACACTGTGTTTCGGATCAATTTGTTGTTATTTTAATGGACAAAAAGTGCTTTTCTTTAAAAAAACAAGGGCATTTCTACGTGACTTCAAACTTTTGAACAGTAGTGTAGGTTTGAATGTTTTTTTGGGGGGACCCCAGTGATTTTACCCATGCACCGCTACTAGATTCCATGGCACATGGATTATGAACTGATACGCTGGATTCAAAACGTACCGTTTTTCAATTAAAATTATTAACCAAAGTTCTTGCAACCAATATAATGTTGTATCGGTTGCAAGATTGAAACATGTTCTTAGAACGTTATTTAATTACTTTCAAGTAATGTATAATTTCAGTTCTCAGAACGTCAATAAAACCTCCAAGGAATACTCTCAGGGAACTATAGTAAAATGTTCTCAGAACCTCCCTGCAACCTAAAAATGTACATTCCCAGAAAAGGCAACATTTTCACTTCCGTATTCGGAACGTTTAAAAAAACATTCAGTTTTATCTGTCACCAATCTTACGGCTTCGTTCCCAGAACTAATGGAAAAACAAACTTCCAATGTTCCAAATATGCTAGCTGGGCAGCATGCTTGGCCAATTACAATTTAGAGCCGGACATGATCAGGTGCTGTTGCCGGGTAGACTCTTTCATTGTTTAAATGTTCTCTCTCTCTCTGAGGGCGTTTTTCACCTTTTGAGTAAGGATCTTAGTGATTTCATTACAGGTGCCAATTCACATTCAAGATTTTATAGACTGTGGTGTTTCTAGAACATTTATAGTGTCATACGGGATAAATGTATGAGGCAGGAGGGTGTTGGCTGTGTCAGTGACTCTCTTGAATCGTGTCTCTTCTGTGTTACACCACATTAACTGTATACCTTGGAAATACATGTTATACTGTACATGTGCTATGAGCATAACCAGGTTTGTAAAACCATGCAGAAATGCTGATATCGTTCCTTCATATTACTTAACATTAGCAAGAGGTGTAGAACAGTGATGTTGGTGTCATGTTAAGATGGACCCCTGTAAGGATTCATCACTCTGCATTTTTAAATACCAAACCCCTTCCTGTGACTTAGTGTTATTTAATTACAGAGAACAAAAATGACAGAACATTTCTCAACACTAGGACAATGTCATTAAGATGGCGCCGGAGGGGATGGCTTTATGGGCTCTTAACCAACCATACTATTTTGTTAGCTCTTTTGTGCTAGTTCTCTTATGTGTTAGCTCTCTTGTGACCAAAAGAGCTTCTGGACATCAGAACAGCGATTACTCATCTTGAACTAGAAAAATACATTTTTCTTTAATGAGTCGGACCAGAGGGATTTACTCCAAACACTCGAACAGGCCCTCATCACCGTCTTTCGAAGGAGAAAGAGACGGAGGTATCATGGAAGGAGATTGGGATGCCTTGTGAGGATCCGGCGACAAGTGCCTAATCTGCCTTTGCCATTGGTACTATTGGCCAAAGTACAATCGCTGGATAATAAAGTGGACAAACTACAGGCATGTATATCCTACCAACGGGACATTAAAAACTGTATCTTATGTTTCACTGAGGCGTGGCTGAACAATGACATGAAAAACATACAGCTGGTGGGTTATACACTGTATCGGCAGGATAGAAGAGCAGCCTCTGGTAAGACAAGGGGTGCCGGACTATGTATATTTGTAAACAACAGCTGGTGCACGATATCTAAGGAAGTCTCAAGGTTTTTCCGCCTGAGGATATAGTATCTCATGATAAGCTGTAGACTACACTATCTACCTAGAGAGTTTTCATCTATATTCTTCATAGCTGTCTATTTACTGCCACAATCCGATGCTGGAACTAAGACCGCACTCAATGAGCTGTGTACGCCCATAAGCAAACTGGAAAACGTTCCTTCCGAGGCGGTGCTCCTAGTGTCCGGGGACTTTAATGCAGGGAAACTTAAATCTGTTTGACCAAATTTCTACCAGCATGTTAAATGTGCAACCAGAGGGAAAAAAACTCTAGACCACCTTTACATCCTCCATTTGACAAATCTGATCATAATTATATCCTCCTGATTCCTGCTTAAAAGCAAAAACTAAAGCAGGAAGCACCAGTGACTCGGTCAATAAAAAAGTGGTGAAGCAAATGCTAAGCTACAGGACTGTTTTGCTAGCACAGACTGGAATATGTTCCGGGATTCTTCCGATGGCATTGAGGAGAACACCACATCAGTCACTGACTTCATCAATAAGTTCATCGATGACGTAGTTCCCACAGTGACCGAACGTACATATGCCAACCTGAAGCCATGGATTACAGGCAACATCCGCACGCAGCTAAATGGTAGAGATACCGCTTTCAAGGAGCGGGACTCTAACCCAGAAGCTTGTAAGAAATCCCACTATGCCCTCCGACGAACCATCAAACAGGCAAAGCATCAATACAGGACTAAGATCGAATCGTACTACACCGGCTCTGACACTTGTCGGATGTGGCAGGTCTTGCAAACTATTACAGACAACAAAGGGAAGCACAGCCGAGAGCTGCCCAGTGACACAAACCTACCAGACAAGCTAAATTACTTCTATGCTAACTTCGATGCAAGAAACACTGAAACATGCATGAGAGCTTCAGCTGTTCCAGACGACTGTATGATCACGCTCTCCGCAGTCGATGTGAGTAAGACCTTTAAACAGGTCAACATTCACAAGGCCTCAGGGCCAGATGTATTACCAGGATGTGTACTCCAAGCATGCGCTGACCAAGTGGCAAGTATCTTCTCTGACGTTTTCAACCTCTCCCTGTCGGAGTCTGTAATACCAACATGTATCAAGAAGGCCACCATAGTCCCTGTGCCCTAGAACACTAAGGTAACCTGCATAAATGACTACCGACCTGTAGCATTCACGTCTGTAGCCATGAAGTACTTTGAAAGGCTGGTCATGGCTCACATCAACACCATTATCCCAGAAACCATAGACCCACTGCAATTTGCATACCGCCCCAACAGATCCACAGATGATGCAGTCTCTATTGCACTCCACACTGCCCTTTCACACCTACACAGTGGTTCTCCCCGTAAAAGTTACGTCATGCTGCAGCACCCCTTGCGTGCTGCTGCAGAATTCTATGGCACGTTATTTAATTGTCAGCCATTTTTGCCATTAATGCTAGTTAGTGCTAGTTTGACCAGCAGCGGGCATCTTTGAGAAGCATTTGACAGTCTTCAATATTGGCTGTACCAGAGAATTTAACATCTTAAGGATCCGCACCTTTTTTCAATTTTTGCCTAAAATGACGTACCCAAATCTAACTGCCTGTAGCTTAGGACCTGAAGCAAGGATATGCATATTATTGATACCATTTGAAAGGAAACACTTTGAAGTTTGTGGAAATGTGAAATTAATGCAGGACAACAACACATTAGACCTGGTAAAAGATAATACAAAGAAAACAACAACATGCATTTTCCACATCCTAATTGTAATCTAACCAATACGATTCAGTGGAAATAAAAATCTCATTGATTTATTAAGACCAGTCTCCATGCTTGTCTCAGAGCAGCGCGAAATGGTGTTGAAATAGTTGACCATAGGCTATTGCTTCAAATCCTAACTTCAATATGCTTTAAATGCTTTAAATGTCACACTGTCCAAGTAATTGAACACACACAATTCTTAAAACTCTAATGCTTTACTATTTAATAATTTCTGCCCTCCGAGTTCATATTCCGAGTTCATATTCATCATATAAATAGGCCCATGTGCACCTTGATATTGGGGTTGCACCACGGGGCCGTGCCTAACGGGGAAAGAGGCAAGGCAGCATGGCGCACCCCAACGGGGAAAGAGGCACGGCAGCATGGTGCACCCCAACGGGGAAAGGGGGGGATGGAGCTGGTCGTGCGCAACCCAGGCGACATGGAGATGCAGGGATCTGAGCTCGGGTGAGAGCCGATGCCACCCTCCCAGCCCAGAACCCAGCTCCGAGGGAATGGAAAAGCGGAAGGCGTGGGCTCCCTACCCTACCCAGTCCTCAGAGAGTCATAGATAACCCTCTACATGCACATTTCTTTACCGAATCTCTAAATGAAAATACTGTCAGATCCACAAAATGTCCTTGTACAGTAGTAGATCTAATTAAATATGGAGGATTCTAAATGAATATCTAAGGAGCTTTTATACAATTATAATGCAGGGTAAAATAGTTGACTGAAATAGTTGACCACACGCAGGTAGGCTATTGCTTGTTGGGGGGGATTTTCACACAGTAGCTGGGCTATTAAACTAATCCAACAGATCGGCTCTCAGAACTCATTAACACGCGTTACTGTGTGTGTTTCGATATTCTCTCTCTCTCTCTCTCTCTCTCTCTCTCTCTCTTTCTCTCAGAACTCATTAACACGCATTACTGTGTGTGTTTCGATATTCTCTCTCTCTCTCTCTCTCTCTCTCTCTCTCTCAGAACTCATTAACACGCATTACTGTGTGTGTGTTTCGATATTCTCACTCACTCACTCACTCACTCACTCACTCACTCACTCACTCACTCACTCACTCACTCACTCACTCACTCACTTACTCACTCACTCACTCACTCACTCACACACTTGCTGTCTTGACCTGTGAATGCTCGGCAATGAAAAGCCAACTAACATTTACTCCAACACTCGAAAAAGGTTCCTTGAGTATCCTTTAGGGGTTCTTCAAATTGAAACTTTGGGGGAACCCCTATAAATTCTTCAAAAAAACATTGAAAAATATTATTCAAAGCATCACTTCCTTGAAGAACCTCAAAGAACCTTTTGAGGCAAATTTTTTATAATAATTATACAAATATTGACAAAATTGATTTAAATATTACATTTTTTATTTAGTGGCACAACAAATGTGAATTAATATTTACAAAGTAAGTTACCAAACAAAACACATTACAAATTTGCAAAAATAAAAGTAACCTTTATTTAACTGGGCAAGTCGGTTAAGAACACATTTTTATTTACAATGATGTTCTACTTCGGCAAACCCAGATGACGATGGGCCAATTGTGTTCCGCTCTATGGGGCTCCCAATCACGGCCGGATGTGATACAGCCTGGATTCAAAGCAGGGACTGTAGTGATGCCTCTTGCACGGAGATGCAGCCCCTTAGACCGCTGCGCCACTTGGGAGCCATGACCAATAAATATATTTATTTTCTTCAGAACATTAACCATGTGTGTTCTCTTGTTTTGTACTGTTCTGTAGTTTAAACCCAATGATTTGTCTGACATTTGCGTCCTGCAGGTCCAGGCATGGATCAAAGCTGGCGAGAGTATTTGTATCATTATTTTATTAATGAAAGCATAAAGATGTTGATGAAGAAGCCACATTTGCCTCATTTGCCATCCCAGTTGGTATTCTGTGGAACCATGCGTTTTTTTTCGCCGTGGCCCGTTGTCCAGCCCTTTGTCCACTGATCTCCACGGATGGTTGTCGGCATGGTTTTTGTAAGATCTGCTTCCAACTCACACTGTCAAACACATAGATCCCCTGAACGCAGCTCACTTTCCAGCCCACTTTCCAGCTCAAACTCTCAAACACATAGATTCCCTGAACGCAGCTCACTCTCCAGATCCCAATCACCTGAATTCTGATCACCTGTTCACACAGCTGTATGTCATTTTGTACACCTTCTATTTGGAGGGCTGTTTATTTCCATATTAGTCCTCCTGTGTATCGTAGTTTTGTCGATCCTCACTAACAACGTACTTTTGCCTATCTGATATCCTGTCATCAATCTCTTGCCTGATCTCCCGGACTACGTTATAAGCCTATCCCCCTGCCTATATTGTTACCTTTTTGGATTCCCTGTGTATGACCTTCTGCCTGTCCATGGACCCTGCTACCTGCCTCCACCTGTGGTCCTTTACTAAATAAACACCTGCTGCACCCTGCGCTTGAAACCAGCACTCTGTCTCCCATCATACTCATTACAGTTATATGCTCGGTAAAAACACATTCACGTTTTAAGTACACAATTATCGATTTTATTACACAGTATGCCTACACATTGATAGGCTATATAAAAAAAAATGTTTTCATAAAATGCACTGAAACCAAAATACTTTAAGTTTTGGAGATCCTCTCAGCTGCGGCTCATTTTCAAGTCCTAACCCTGGAACAGGTAGCACCAAAATAAATAAAGTAAAGATCTACAACACCTACGGTAGGCCTACAATATATAAAACAAATATTATTTTAATCTCTACATGTAGGTGTCCTGATTTAAACCTGATCGAACTTGTTTGGCATCAACTGAAAACATCCACCAGTCTACAATACAATTCTCCCCGTACCCTCCTTCTTGGCAAGAGTCTATTGTCCTGCAAATAGCCCATAATGGGTGGATCGATGGCTTCGTTTTTATGTATTGAACGAATGTATTAATGAGTAATTTACCATTCTCGGCCTGGAAACGTTGTTTGCAGTTCACAATCTCATTTTCAAGTCCTTGTTTAAAAAATAACGACATTTTGGAGTTGATTTTGTTTTCAAGTAACCGAAAGTGAGCGGTTGTAATCGGAATAAAAGGAAAAAGTCTATTGTCCTGCTAATAGCCCATCCTAGAAACGTTGTTTGCTGAATTCACAGCCTGCTAAGCTTGTTTTCTCTCCCTGTTGTGCGTCACCTCACGGGTCTACCAGTCGCAGCCAGCATGGGTATTGAACCAGCATCTGAAGCAACAAAGTTTGCACTGCAATGCAGTGTCTTAGACCACTGGCGCCACTCGGAAGATGCCATCCACAAAGTTTTTAATGCTGATCAATTGCCTTGCACAAAGTATCAAAATACTAAAACACGCACAATTTATACAGCCAACCTAACTAAGAAATACATTTGACGATACAATTCTCCCCCTACCCTCCTTCTTGGAAAGATTCTGTTTTCCTGCTAATAGCCCATATTGGCAATGTACAATGTGACCGGTCGGGAATAGGTTACAGCACTACAGTAAGAGCAAAATAATCCTAACATTTCCACACCCTAATTGTAGTCTAACCAATACCCAAACGGAGTTTCAGTGAAAATAAAAATCTCATTGATTTATCAAGACCAGTCCCCATGCTTGTCTCAAAACAGCGCTGTCTTGACCTCTGAATGCTGTCTTTTCCCCCTTCCACTTGCCTCTTCCATTCATTTTGAAAGAGTATTTTCCAGTAAGCATAATCAGTGTTCTAACTCTACTGTGCGCTGGTTTGGAGCAGTGACGCAGGGTACTGTACTAAACCACAAATTACCTCTAAGTCCCGCAGCATAATCTCAAAACTTTTAGTTGAGCAGCCACTGTATGTGAGAACTCTATTCATTGACTGCAGTTCAGCGTTCAACACCATAGCGCCCTCAAAGCTCATCACTAAGCTAAGGACCCTGGGACTAAACACCTCCCTTTGCAACTGGATCCTGGACTTCCTGATGGGCGACCCCAGGTGGTAAGTGTAGGTAACAACACATCCACAATGCTGCTCCTCAACACGGGGGCCCCTCATGGGCGAGTGCTCAGTGCCCCCCTGTACTCCCTGTTTTCTCATGACTGCACGGCCAGGCACGACTCCACCATCATTAAGTTTGCCGATGACACAACAATGGTAGGCCTGATCACCGACAATGATGAGACAGCCTATAGGGAAGAGGTCAGAGTCCTGGCCATGTGGTGCCAGGACAACAACCTCTCCCTCAAAGTAATCAAGACAAAGGAGATGATAGTGGACTACAGGAAAAGGAGGGCCGAGCACGCCCAAATACTCATAGACGGGGCTGTAGTGGAGAAGGTTGAGAGCTTCAAGTTCCATGGTGTCCACATCACCAACAAACTAACATGGTCCAATCACATTTGACGATACAATTCTCCCGCTACCTTCCTCCATGGCAAGAGTCTATTGTCCTGTTAATAGCCTATAATGGCACTGTACAATGTGAACGGTCGGGAGTAGGCTACACCACTACAGTAAGAGCAAAATAATTCTAACATTTCCACACCTCAATTGTAGACTAACCAATACCCAAACGGAGAGTCGGTGAAAATAAAAGTCGGATTGATTTGTCAGGAGACTTGGCATGGGTCCTCAGGTCCTCAAAAGGTTCTACAGCTGCACCATCGAGAGCATCCTGACAGGTTGCATCACTGCCGGGTATGGCAACTGCTCGGCCTCCGACTGCAAGGCACACAGCCGTGTGTACGGCCTAGTACATCACTGGGGCCAAGCTTCCTGCCATCCAGGACCTCTGTACCAGGTGGTGTCAGAGGAAGGCCCTAAAAACTGTAAAAGCCTCCAGCCACCCTAGTCATAGACTGTTCTCTCTGCTATTGTATGGCAAGCGGTACCGGAGCACCAAGTCTAGGTCCAAAACGCTTCTAAACAGTTTCTACCCCCAAGCTATAAGACTCCTGAACATCAAATCAAATGGCTAGCCAGACTATTTGCTTTGTTGCTGCCTCCCCCCCTTTTATGCTGCTGCTGCTCTGTTATTATCTATGCATAGTCACTTCAATAACGCTACCTACATGTTCAAATTACTTCGACTAACCTGTACCCCCGCACAATGACTGTACCGGTACCCCCTGTATATGGCCTTTCTATTTTACTGCTGCTCTTTAATTATTTGTTACTTTTATTTCTTTAGGTATTTTTCTTAACTGAATTATTGGTTCAGGGCTTGTGAGGAAGCATTTGTTGTATTCTGCACATGTGACAAATAATATTTGATTTGATAAAGAGACAACTTGGGGCTTGGATTTATTTTCCTGTTGGCTGTCCATATGAAAAAGAGAACAACCTGATTAATCAATTTACTGCACTGCTCATTTACAACACCTTCCTAACATGGGCCCCATCCGAAACCATGGTTCCAAACTGCTACTGCTGCCTCACATTACCAGAAGCTGTACTTGGACAAGCTGAGAATGTACACAGCCGTGAAATTGCCTTTCTTTGGACTGCGCCGGCATGCTAGCTTGTTAGCAGTGCTAAAACCTGCACTGAACAAGAGCCTGTGGCGGTAATGACTGTCCAATGAGAGCGTACAGGAGGGAATGACCTGCGTGGGAAGATACCCTCAATGGGATTCCTTCAGTGTAGCCCTATATCACAATGCTAACGTCCAATTACACAAACAGATGTAAGATGAGAAGCAAGAGGGAGAGGCGCATCTGTAATTACATGTTCATCGGAGAAGTCAGGGAAATTGTGTGCTGAAGTCGTCCGGTTACTGTGTGTTTTTATAGACTAGAAGAACTTGTGTGCTGTGAGGGACTGGTATTGGCTTTGGCTTTGAAAACAACAACAACAACAACCAGTGGGTTTTTGTTTTGCTCAATCAAAAACATTTAAAATACGATTGACTTTTGCAATGGCCACCTGACAACTTGCTTCTCCCTGGCCTATCCCCTTAGTCCTTCTCCAATCTCTTCACCAGTCCAGCTCTCGATAGCCTGGTTGCCAGTCTGTTTAGCTTACATTCGTCTCCAGGCATAAGCGACATAAGCGGTCACTTGGGGCCCACTGACGTTTTTTCTTTTTTTGGGGGGGGACTCAGTCGGGGTCTCAACTTAATGTTGAGAGTTACAATAGTAGAATACACGAGATCAGATTTCTAAATTTGGTTGTGCATCAGCAGTTTCTCTTGTTATGTCAGTCACTGACTGTTACTCAGTGTCAGCAAGTTAGTCTTGTCAGCTATTTAAAGTGGAACTGACAGCGTTTTAACTACTTTGCAGATATGAAACAGACCATCATAACATCAGTCAAAACAATCACATCTCCAGTTCATGCTACAGAACCAGCTTTATAAAGAGGTTTTGACTCAATATTCCATGACATAGAGTAGGTCATTATTGACAGAAGAGATGGATGCAGTTCAATGCATGATTAATAATTCACCAATACATGTATTGATATTCCAACAAATATTGCTGTCATGTTGTAAATCACAGCTGGCCTGGTACATTATTTGCTACCTCCAGCCATTTAGGATGAACTGTTTCAGTTTAAATTACTCAATATTTTGGACAAAAACGGATGAATCTGAAGACTGGGAATGTGAATACAATTAAACTAGCAAGGGTCATGATCACAAGCCAGTCACAAGGTGGCTAATAGCCTAGCATATCTATTTTTTGATTAGCTAGCTAGCTGCTGGGAGTCATGTCATTGGACGAGTTAATGGCTTTCCCCCCAGCATATTGTTTTTCCAGTGGCTACAGCTAGAGATGCAGGTGTTATTTGGTTAGCTTGCAAGAATTGTGAATCACTTTGCTAGGTAGCTATACTGAACTTGAATAAGTGTTATCCACGGTTAGCATACCTCTTAGTTATCAATCAAATCGATCACGTGGGCAGGCAGTCAAGTTCCCACTCAGTTGTCAAAATTTGGGTTGCAACAAGTATGCATTGGCAGGCAATTCAGTGCTATTCTGACGGCCAACTAAGAGCTGTTAGGTTTAAGCTAATTTCGCTCTTGCTAACATTAGTTGTTCATTTTGTTGTTGATTATGATGATGTGCATAGGTAACTGAGAGAGAGAGAGAGAGTCTACCTATTCATGGTTGTTTGATCAACAGGACTATAAAGTTCCCAAATCCAAGAAGACACCTGTGATATTTACATATTTGAAGAAATCCATTCAGGTGTATTTTGTGACTTTTGGCGAATGCTTTCTAATAATCTGAAGTCGCACTGTTGCTACTGCAAGGGAATACTTTACACTGTCCAGTTCAAATTGAATGATGGTAGGCCCGTGTGGCAAATTACATATTTGCATATAGGCCTACTGCAGCTCTGATTGGTTATGGCTCACCGGCCTAGGTAGAGTCCGGTCCTTGACAAGACAGTTTTTATTAGATTTTATTTCCTGCAGTGCCTATTAATTGTCCAAAGACATGGTCTCTTTCCCACTATAGTATATTGCTATTGAATTTTCACAAATGCCTTAGTATACGTAATTCCCAAGCATTTTATGAACGTATGAAAACGTGACTAATTTCTCGCTTGTCAAATAAAAAGAAAAAGAAGCAACATTCTTCCTGGGGGTGTAAATGAACAGATTTTAATCAAATGTCATGTCGCTAAAAAGCTGTCAGTTCCACTTTAAGGTCCTTATCCACTTCATGACACTGTGTGACTGAGTTAACTCAGCCTTTCAACGTAAGCTAATTAGCACGGCTTTGCCATGGTGAATGCAAAGAGAGGAGAGGACTGGGGTACCCTGAGGTGGACAGGAAGTAATCATGGCCGAATACTGATCGGGCATGCAAGGCAGGTGGGCCAGGGGCCCTGACCTCCAGGGGACCCCCACTGATTTTGTTATTAAATCTCACTCTGATATCATAAACTCTTGGCAAAATGTATAGACTTGCAGGAAATTAGCTTTAAAACTGCAAAGATTTCTCTCCACCCCATGACAAAATGACTAGAAATCTGCTGTAAAACTGCAATTTCTTTCTCTCTTGCCCATGGCAAAATGTGTACAATTGCAAAAAGATTCCTTCCTTTATAGGCATTGGACTGTCACTCACGTTACATTTTGGGAACATGCCTCGGCTCGGTTCGACAGCACCACCCATTAATTGGAATGGACAACGACCCTGGCTCTAATTTATTGCCATTGACGTGCGTCCAATGCCAGCCAATGCTGCATGTTCTCCAGCATACAGCAGCAGCTGTCACCCTCTGCGCATATCACGTCAGGCATAATTATAACAACCGCAGCCTGACCCAGGCTTTGGAGTCTGGTTTTAAGCAGACATGTACAGAGAAGATAAATTGTGTAAGGGGTTATATGTGTGTCACTGAAGGAGTTGTCACTGACTATTTCATAATTTGAAAAGGTACAGTAAAGGAAGCAATAGCTCAATGAGCTTTCCAGTACCATGTCTCACTTCCATGCATTTAGGCATCTGTACGTCGTCTAGTCTCCCTTCACTCATCTCTTAATTATTTATATGATTCAGACCTACTTTAATGACTTGAAGCCATAGCAACATACACCAGAGCAGGGTTTCCCAAGCTTGGTCCTTGGGCCTCCTGGGGTGCCCCAGCACTACACAGTGGTTTCAGAACCAAGTTTGGGCAACCCCGCACTAGACTAGGACTCTACAACCCTGTTCTTGGGGAGCTACCGTCCTGTCTCTTTCCACTCCAACCCCAGTTATAACTAACCTGATTCAGTTTATCAACCAGCTAATTATTAGAATCAGGTGCACTAGATTAAGGTGAAAAAAAACTGGTTAGTGCTAAACAGAATACTTGGGACATCCCTGGGATACTTGGGACATCCCTACCCTAAATCTAACCTTAACTTACCCTAACCTTAATCATAACCATAAACCATTTTAGATTTCAACTTCAATGGGTTAGGGATGTCCCCAGTGGTGATTTTAGCATGTAAATCTTGGTGGGGCAAAAATAAAAGTGGAATGCATGCCAGCAAAGCCACTACACGACACAACACAATACTAAACAATACATGAATTGCACTATAACGGTGACAAACGGTGCCCACAAATGACCTATACATAAAGCTGTCCCAACAGCTGTCTCAACATCTTACCAGTGCTACACATGGCTATCAGCAGAGCCTTGTCTGGCAGTGAAACAGTTAATTCAGCCTCATTTACTGCCTTAAAAAACAACGCTAATATGGCTGACTTGCTTAAACAAATGTAGTTTCTAATGACAATTGAGATGTACAAACTATGGCATAATGGGACGACAATTGGATAAGAGGCAATCCGTAATTTCGACTAAGACATTAATGAACGAGCTAGAATGGACTTAGGCAATACAACTATTTGTTTAGCACTTTTGAAATGTGTGTTCTCCCTGTACACCAAGTCAGAACCGTAGGATAAATAAAGGGGTCATTTAAGCAGACAATAAAAACTCTTACAATATTTGATGATTACATTTCTCTAAAACAGGTTATAGGCTAGATGTGCACCACCAAGTCAGAACACTAGACAAAATGAATCAGGGTAAATCAACCAAATTATTAGGGTGAGGCACATGGTCTACTAACATCTTACTACACAACATACACTCAGTATTGCTTTATTAGCAACAGTATACATACCTTCCTGGCATATTGCAGAATTTATGCAGCAGCATACAAGACATTTTTGGACTCACCTTGTTGTGCTGTACTCACATGAAGGTGGCACAGCGGTCCTTTGTGGGCAAATGTTGTCATCAAAGTCTGGCATTCTATGGATTAATGGTGCTTTCAAAACAACTAGGAACTGTGAAAAAAACATGATTGAATCATGATAGCATCAATGATCTTCCGGTCGTAGCTCTAGAAAGAGGCCAGATTTACAATTCCGAGTTGGATGACCATTCAAAACGTATTTTCCCAGTCATAGCTTGTTTATTCCCGACTTCCCAGTTGTCTTGAACTCACTGAAGTCAAGTTTTTGCAGTTCCGAGTTAACAGTTGTTTTGAGCGCAGCACAAATCATGCTTCATTGATAGCATAACCCGTGTTGAATGTTTATCATTTTAACAGACCCTTAATCCCAGATTTGGGACCACACAGCCACTCCACTGAATAGCAGGCTATTAGCCTGTCACTAATTCCTTCCAAATTCATTGTTGAATTTGCAATTTCCAACATGTTGTGTAATGTTTATGTCCAATGGCCGATGAGCACAGATATGTTTTATCTATAAGTTTTCTTCTTTATTTTTCTTCATATGACAAGGATTAAAAAGGATTTGCCAGTAGCTTGTCGACTTGATTCATGATGATGACTGCTAGCTAAGATTTTGAAAGTATGATGTTGACATCAGTCCAATCAAAGCTATTATACATATAATGTGATTTGAAGTCATTTTATCTGCGGCCAATGACTTTGCGCCTTCTTGGATGGGCACTTCTAATTTAACTCTATGGCAGCACCTAAGGGGCTAGAAGAGTGTGCAAAGCTGTCAAGGCAAAATGTGGCTATTTTGAAGATTCTCAAATATGTTTAACACTTTTTTTGGTTACTACACCATTACTTATGTGTTATTTCATATTTTTGATGTCTTCACTATTATTCTACAATGTAGAAAATAGGAAAAATAAAGAAAAATCCTTGAATGAGTAGGTGTGTCCAAACTTTTGACTGATACTGTAGACAGGTGTGCCTTTCCAAATCATGTCCAACCAATTGAAGTGACCACATGTGGACTCCAATCAAGTTGTAGAAACATCAAGTAAGATCCATGGAAACAGGATGCACCTGAGCTAAATTTCGAAACTCATAGCAAAGGGTCTGAATACTTATGTAAATAAGGTATCTGTTTTTTATTTTTAATAAATATCCAAACATTTCTAAAAACCTGTTTTCACTTTGTCACTGTGGGTTATTGTGTGTAGATTGCTGAGGATTTAATTGAATTTAATACATTTTAGAACAAGGCTGTAATGTAACAAAATGTGGAGAGAAAAAAATCAAGGGATCTGAATACTTTCCAAAGGCACTGTAAACTGGGTAAATCAGTTGAAGAATAGTGAAGAAATAAGTAATATACTTTTAGGTCATGTTTTTCAGAATGGAAATGTGTGTCTGTTTTTTTCCTCCAGAAAATGCATTTAGTCCTACCCACTAATTTATTAAACATATCTTAGAATAAAATGAAGTTAAACATTGCAAATGTATTAAATCAGTCTACAAAACATCTGTTTAAGAGTATTGTATTGTGTAATCCACTTGACTCTTTATCTGTAGTACAGGAGGCAATCACTGACAGAGAGAAGGAACACAGAAAGAACAAAGTAATTCCCTGTCCGCATAAATTGAATAATCACTTGAGAGGAAACGTAATAGAGACAGACAATACAAGCACAGTAAATGCAGGTATCAAAAACACAGTGATTTCCAAAACAAGCTACAAATTGGCTATGGTTTTATTTTGACAATGCAGGCAAGGTAAAATAATTGCTTTCAGAGGGCTTTCGATAGCGAACAAGTCGTGCCTATTGATAGAGGGTCATGATCAGTGAAATCGAAAATAGACACTGGCTTTATTCAATAAAACATTGCCGTTTGTGTGTGTGGTTGTGTGTGTGTGTGCATCATTTTAGAATTACAATAAATTCTACGCTGTAATAAAAGACTAGGCACCCCCCCCCCCCCACACACAAAAAAAGTAACACAATACATAATGAGTCATTCACACTGTGTTGGTTCGATCATTACTGGAGTGAGTTTGGATTGTTGATGCTTAAGTTGAGATGGAGGAATGCCTGGTGTTTTGAACATACTGCGAATCTTACTTACAGACTGAATCCCACGGCTTTGTCGCAGACAAACAGCAGCTCATGATACTGATACACCAGAGGAGCAGCTTGAGGAGCTCATTGGCAAACACTTGTGGTTAGTAAGCCCTGAGCATGCAGGCTAAGTAGCGGCAGAGGATGTTTAGAGAGTCTGACTGTTTTCCCAGGCATATCGACGGGTCCCTTTGACCCTTTCTTCCCAGTGTACATCCATTTCAACCCTCCACTTGCCTCCCTCTGCATCCACTCACTAGCCCGCATCCAACTCAATGCAAGTGAGCTAGGAAGACAGTACTCTGGAGAGCTGCACAGCACTCTCACAAGAGACACTCTGAAAGTGGAGAAGCATTGATGTTTCATAGCAATCTTCTCCCAGAATCGATCTATAGTAACCAAAAGAGACTTGGCTCAGAAAGGACTGCCGATTATAATGCTGAGCTTGAATGGTGGCCGTTTAAATAGAATAGGTAGTATTCAATTCAATTCAAGGGGCTTTATTGGCATGGGAAACATGTGTTAACATTGCCAAAGCAAGTGAGATAGATAATATACAAAAGTGAAATAAACAATAACAATTAACAGTAAACAATACACATACAGAAGTTTCAAAACAATAAAGACATTACAAATGTCATATTATGTATATATACAGTGTTGTAACAATGTACAAATGGTTATTCTAGAATAGTATTCTATTCTAGTATTCTGGTAGTGAAAGAGAGTCAGAGACACTGTAATCGAGCCCTAAAACATTAAGGTAGTATAGGACAAGAGTAAAAGTGTGTGAAAGCCATCTCATCTAAGAAAAAGGGAATTATAAACACTTAAATTGTGGAGTGAAAGTCACTGAATCAATCCATGAAAGGACGCTTTAGGACTCGGGGAGCAACGCCTGAAATCTTGCTGGTCGTTTAAGTGAAAGTATCTAATGGGCTTGTGGTAATGCCATATGAAAATGTGTAATTTTTTGAAAGCCTACTACCTCTGCACGACAATTCAGACTAAAAGCAGCAGGGTCCCTCGGGGAGGATTTCTGTAGATAACCTCTGCCTGCCTGTACAGCTATGCCACGCTAGGCTACAGCCCCTTAGGTTACATAACACTGTCATCCTAGCATCTGTGTTACACATCGATACTTTGCATTGCAAAACACTCCTCTGTGCTATTGCTCTTCTGTGATAAAGCTAATCAATTACAAGGAGATGCTGATAGGGTATAGATTTTTGTGCATGATAAAGAGGCAGAGAGGAGATTAGAACTGCTGAGGTGCATTATCAAAAATCAGGAAGTGCACAGTAGACAATAATTGTTATTTGAATAGAGGAAAAGTACAGTGGCTGATCTGGGTGTGAGTCAATACTGTGCACTTCCTAACACTTCCAATTTTAACTCGCTCCAGTGTTCATTTGAACACTTTTGCGGTATGTATATGTGTTCACTCTCAACAGAGTGAATTTCACACTTTCAAAAGTACTCTACAGTAGAGTGAAGTATAATGAAATTGTGTACAGTATGTTGTAAAGCCTATTATGCATATTTCCCAAGGTTCATTTTCTTTGAGTGAATTATAGAATTAACACCCATGACTGTATTTGTTAGTGACACAGACAAGGTGGTTGAATTCTTTCATTTAAAAGGCCTGTGGCGTTCACCATGTGAGTTCCTAGGCAAATGTTATTATTTAAACGAAACTATGACTATATACATAACATATATCATAAGGCCTTACTTTGATGGCATAGTTTTATCCTAACTTAGTGGTGATAGGAAACACCTGGTTTACAGGCCAGTTCTGGCCTGCAAGTCACACAGTAGAGGCTCCTCAGAGGAGGAAGGGAAAGACCATCCTCCTCAGTGAATTTCATAAAAATAGTAAAACATTGAAAAGTTATGCTTTATAGACAAAACTATAATAAATATATTCACATCAAATACTTTATTAAAACACTGTTTTGCACTGAAGGTCCACAGCTAGCTTCCGTCCTCCTCTCAGTACATTGACCTCAATACAACACCTAGGAGAATCTTGGTTCTCACCCCCTTCCATAGACTTCCACAATAATTATGACAACTTCCAGAGGACGTCCTCCAACCTATCAGAGCTCTTGCAGCATGAACTGACATGTTGTCCACTCAATCAAAGGATCAGAGAATGAATCTAGTACTGAAAGCATAAGCTACAGCTAGCTAGCAGTGCATAAAATGTGGTGAGTAGTTGGCTCAAAGAGAGAGAAAGACAATAGTTGAACAGTTTTTAACATGTTAATTTCTTCAAAAATTGAGAAGCAACTTACGTAGCTAGCAAATGTAGCTGGCTAGTTTAGTTACTCAAACACCCAGCTCAAACAGAGGGATGCTATGTTAGCTAGCTGGCTATGACTATCCAACACAACACTGGAACTTCCAAGTCAAGGTAAGCTTTTGGTTTTATTAATTTATCTGCACATCTATCACTCCAGTGTGTAATTGCTAAAATGTAATTATTTTGCCACTATGGCCTATTTATTGCCTTACCTCCCTAATCTTACTACATTTGCACACACTGTATATAGAATTCTCTATTGTGTTATGTTTCCGAGCCGGTCACGGGTGCACCTCAGCCACACTCAAGGTGCTAAACGATATCATAACCGCCATCGATAAAAGACAGTACTGTGCAGCCGTCTTCATCGACCTTGCCAAGGCTTTCGACTCTGTCAATCACCATATTCTTATCGGCAGACTCAGTAGCCTCGGTTTTTCGGATGACTGCCTTGCCTGGTTCACCAATTACTTTGCAGACAGAGTTCAGTGTGTCAAATCGGAGGGCATGCTGTCCGGTCCTCTGGCAGTCTCTATGGGGGTGCCACAGGGTTCAATTCTCGGGCCGACTCTTTTCTCTGTATACATCAATGATGTTGCTCTTGCTGCGGGCGATTCCCTGATCCACCTCTACGCAGACGACACCATTCTATATACTTTCGGCCCGTCATTGGACACTGTGCTATCTAACCTCCAAACAAGCTTCAATGCCATACAACACTCCTTCCGTGGCCTCCGACTGCTCTTAAACGCTAGTAAAACCAAATGCATGCTTTTCAACCGATCGCTGCCTGCACCCGCATGCCCGCCTAGCATCACCACCCTGGATGGTTCCGACCTAGAATATGTGGACATCTATAAGTACCTAGGTGTCTGGCTAGACTGCAAACTCTCCTTCCAGACTCATATCAAACATCTCCAATCGAAAATCAAATCAAGAGTCGGCTTTCTATTCCGCAACAAAGCCTCCTTCACTCACGCCGCCAAACTTACCCTAGTAAAATTGACTATCCTACCGATCCTCGACTTCGGCGATGTCATCTACAAAATGGCTTCCAACACTCTACTCAGCAAACTGGATGCAGTCTATCACAGTGCCATCCGTTTTGTCACTAAAGCACCTTATACCACCCACCACTGCGACTTGTATGCGCTAGTCGGCTGGCCCTCGCTACATATTCGTCGCCAGACCCACTGGCTCCAGGTCATCTACAAGTCCATGCTAGGTAAAGCTCCGCCTTATCTCAGCTCACTGGTCACGATGGCAACACCCATCCGTAGCACGCGCTCCAGCAGGTGTATCTCACTGATCATCCCTAAAGCCAACACCTCATTTGGCCGCCTTTCGTTCCAGTACTCTGCTGCCTGTGACTGGAACGAATTGCAAAAATCGCTGAAGTTGGAGACTTTTATCTCCCTCACCAACTTCAAACATCAGCTATCTGAGCAGCTAACCGATCGCTGCAGCTGTACATAGTCTATTGGTAAATAGCCCACCCATTTTCACCTACCTCATCCCCATACTGTTTTTATTTATTTATTTTTCTGCTCTTTTCACCCTTCACAAGGCCATCACATATTTCCCCTTTTGTGTTTTACACCTCCAGCAGAATAAAAACATTTCTATGTGCATGATATTCAGTTTCACTGGCATTTAGTACGTTCTATGGATGGTCTTATACTGGAGCAATTTATGTCTTGGGATAATGTGAACATGACTGGGCATTCATCATCGATAGCATCTCCCAGGTCTTCCTCAAATTTTTGTTATGCTTGTTTTGTGTCATCGGGAAAAGCCTCTATCACCCTTGATACAGTTTGGAAATCAACTTTAGAGGTCTCTCAGACTGCCTTAAAATAGTTTCAATCTTTGAAGTTTCTTCCTTGTCCAGTGTTTGCTGCACAGACAGAATAAAGTATTGCATCTGCAAAAGTTCACCTCTACGCTGTCACAGATTGGTCTTCCCTGGCTACCTGACCCTAATGAGAGCCCTGTCACCCTCTGATCCTGCTAAGACATGATGAGCATAGTGTTGTGTGCTGACTGAGCATCATTAAGGTGAAGCCTGTAGAGCCGTTTATACCGTGTAAAAGTAGGGAATTGGCTAGGGAAACTGACAGATCAATAACATTACATTGAACATTACATTACACCAGTTTCATCATTTGATTCAGGTCAAGTGTGATCGAGGCAAAAATAATAGCTAAAGTTAGTGAGCTAGCTAGCTAGCTAACATTAGCCAACTAGAAAACATACCCAACCGCTATAAGGCATCCGCATGGTCATGTCCTCCATGTCCCCAGTGAAAGTTGCACCTCTGTGTGACATACATAGACGGGTAACCTAGGATCAGGTTTTCATGTTCTAAAAAGTGGAGATAAATTAATTGTAGAATACTTCCCCTCAGTAATCAATCTCCATCACACAATATGCCAGGGTTCTTACACACACAATTGTGAACTCAAGCAATTGTGAACTAATCATCGGATTTTAGTCTAATCACCTCTTTTGCTCTTTATTCATATCTTACCTCCTCACCCTTTTTTTCAATATTTTGAGGAAATGTATAATCTCATGCCATGTGGTCAAGCAATCACGCTTCGCTCGTTACAACTTAATGTTCAATTTGACTGCTTCAGCATCTGACTGAGCCCCCTTTCCTTCTCTACCTGCCTGCCATTACTCTTAGAGTTAATACCCTTTTCTAATTACAATGTCCTTTGGGATATCATAATTATAATTTCAAAATTAAATCATCACTCGATTGGCACGCGATGAAAAGGAATGATGCAGATGTGCCAAAGATGAAGTGTACACAGTTTGAATTATTATTAGTGTTACTGATGTTATAGACAGATGTAAAAATAACCCAAACAGACATATTAAAAGTACATTATTCAAAACATATGGTTTAATAAGTATATTTGGAAAGTCTTTATAGGGGCTGTCTTTGAGTATAATGGTAAATTGTTGATATCGCGCTATACTGAGTTTTCGTTAATTTGGAACTTCCAAAATGATATGTTCTTATTACAGACATGTTCCTGTTACAGGCTTTGGTTTTTCCATGTACATTTTCGAGGTTGGACGTTAGCACGTGGGGCGGATCAATTGGTGTCACCTCGTTAGTCACTATGTGTTACACCTGTGCTGGTTTGTCATCTCGTTAGTGGGAAGATGTTTCACCTGTGCTGGCCCAGGTTATATTTAAGAGTGGCTGGCTCAGTGCTCTTGAGAGATGTGGCGGGTTAACACCTTTAGTTGGTGCTCCCTATTTGGTGCTCCCTATTTTCTAGAAAAACATTCCTTTGTCTGATCTTCCCTGTTTTCATTTTGCTCCACTTTTTGGTTTGCTTCCTGTCTAAGTTTGGCATGGGTTTTTATTTTGTTTGCCTTTTAGTGGGCAAATGTAGTTTGTGCTCATGGTGGATGTCTTTTAGGACCCAGTTGTTGCTAGTCAACGTTCAGTGGACACCCCCATGAGTATCTTTCAGAACCCCTCCTAAAACTGTTTTGGTTGTTGTCAGTGACACTTTGTTAGTTCCCTTTTCTTGCTGGGGAACACAACAGTTCAGTTGGACTTATCCCAAGATAAATTTGATTATACAATTATCCTGTAACTATTACAATATGTGTTTCAGTCTGGGATTGTTTTGCCTCGTTAAAATTTATTTACAAACCTTATTTTTTCCCCTTGGGGACGGTACTGTAGTATTGGGCGGATGGAAGAATGCCTGAGGGAGGTTGGAAGAAATGTGAACAGTTCACATGTAGTGGTTAGCAGTATTGGACACATTAAAATGGGCTCTTATAAGGCCAGAGCAAGGAGTACTCCAATATTTCAATATCTCACGTATCGTTCTAGCTAGATGAGTAATGGACATGGATTTGGCCTCAAAAACAGTATCAAACAGTTCTGTTGTGCACTTAAACACTCTTGCACGCAGTTCCATGAAAATCCACTTGATGAAACCATGGTTGCAGAATTCACTCGGACTTCTCCATATGCCCATTCACTGCCCATAGCCCAGTGACTGGTTCCATGGAGTGCATTGAGCCTCTGGCAGATCTGATAACAGAATGGACCTGGACTGGGTTCACGTTATGATAATAAACAGGGGTTGGAACCGTAGTTATTTTCCAAATGTTTTTGTTCTGAACAGAACCATTATTTTATTTTGTTTCACTTTTTTGACCAGCAAAAATTTCTGAACCCGTTTAAATCCCAAAAAGTTATGGTTTTATATTGTTCCTTTTTAAGTCTGTCGGTTCTTAAGTTTTTACAATTAGTTCAGCATGAAATTACTTCACCAATAGATGCTGTCAACAGGTCAATCAAACTCAACCAAAACAATGGAATTGCCATAGAAATGTTATGGGGGAAAAATCCCAACTCTCATTGCTCTGTAGAAACAATAGCCTAAATGTAGACACATTTTTCTATGTGTATTTCATACTTTGTTGAGGTAAAAATTGGAGTATAATGCTTGTATGAATGTCAACCCCAACATGATGTTCATGTCATTGTCACCAATCAAATGCATTACAGTTAAAAAATAACTGACTACCACCACTGATTTCTGTATGCTAAACCAGTTTATACTGTATGAACTGGAGTTAGCATTTAGCAGTCACTTCTAAAACCTGAAAAGGGATACCTTCTAAATGTTCTGCAGCGATAAAAACAGACATAAATCCAAATCAGACTTAAGTAACCACTTTTTGGCGCTAATTTCAGAATCACGATTGTAATGTCAGTAGGCTACTAGACTATGCTTCGGTTGGGAAGGGCAGGTTGCCTACATGCGCGCGCACACACTCTGACTGGCAAAGATTTTCAGCTGGCAGGCGGACAGACATTGGAATACATTTCTGAGTGACTAGGGCTGTTGGGTAGACCGTATTACCACCACACCAGGGCCATGAGTCATGGAAGTAATCAAATTTCACATGACCATTTAATGAAGATAATTAGGCTTCTCCAAGCTCTGATGCTGCTGATGGTCATTAATATCCTACCAAACTTGCTAACTGCCAGGTACTCAGCACTCAATTGTCCGTCTAATCACTCTGACACCAATGCAAATGTCATCAAAAATCGAATCAAACACTTAATGAGAGCCCATGACCTCATGTTGCGCAACATTTCTATAGGCTCTGCAATTACGAGAGAAAACAGAGTGATGGCCTCTTAAAAAGAGGATCCCATCAGCTTTCTATAGGCTAGGCCTAATATATTTATTTCTCAAATTTTCCTAATATTAAGCACATTGCTTATCTGTAAGATAGGAGTATAGCCTTCCTGGCTGGCATGAAAATAAACCACTGAATTCGCTATTTAAGTGCAGAGATGACGTATTTTTCCGCCCTGTTTCAAGACAAGTGCATGATAATGGTCCATTCTAAATCAAAATGAATTTCACACATATTATTTAGTATATGTAAAGACAATATTAAATCAAGAATAGTCACTTTTGATAATGGTGTTTTCATGCTATGGAACATTTGTGCTTTATAGCCTACAGCTTTGTATGCATTGCTGCGCTTATAATGTGAATAGCCTAATAGTTTATAAACATTTTAAGCTTAACGTTCTGGTCTGTTGAGTTAGCCTCGTTGCATAAAAAAGTTTGTTTGATGCTAGTGGTTGTATTAATTTGGGATCTATCGCATCCCACAACTGTCCCAGACAATGTTTGGAATATTTTTTTTTTTGACAGAATAGGTCAACTTTGTACTATGAGGGATAGTAGATTGACATAGGCTAGTGCTTTTGCTGTTCGTTAGGTTTACTCATCTTGTTGGCTGACGAAAAGTAGATGTGGACAGTTCTTCCAATATCTTCAATATGCACCTCGGGAATTGAATAAGGACACGCAGTTGCGTCTCCGATGTGTCTGTTTTCACTTGTAGCCTGTGAGAAAGACTCGATCACTTGATGGAGAGCCATGTGAGTGAGATGAGGGGAGCAGGCAGGCATTTTTTTAGGGTGCATTATGGCCACACAAAGGGGATGCCTGTCACGACCTCTGCCGATGTCGGTTCCTCTCCTTGTTCGGCGGTCGACGTCACCGGTCTTCTAGCCATCGCCGATCCATTTTCCATTTGTTTTGTCTTGTTTTCCCACACCTGGTTTTCATTTCCCTCATTACGTGTTGTGTATTTAACCATCTGTTCCCCCCATGTCTTTGTGTGGTATTGTTTGTTGTAAGTGCTTGTGCACATGTTGACTGGTGCGTGTTGGGTTTTGTACCCATGTTGTTATTTTCTTGATGCCGTTGGTTTTGGAAATGAACTGCTCCGGCTATTACCTAGTTCTGCTCTCCTACGTCTGACTTCCCTGCCACCAGTTACGCACCCCCTTACAATGCCGTCGGGACATTAGAGGCATTATCAAGTGCTTCTTAAATTGTGAATGAGAGTCTGACGAACTATGTACACCCTGCGCACATTTTTTATTAATTAATTAATGCCTTTCAAATAACTTTTGTTCAAATCACCATGCAGCCTTACTGTCACACCCTGACCATAGTAAGCTGTTAATTCTCTGTGTTGGTTGGGGCATGATAGTGACTTGGGTGGGTCATCTAGGTGTTTTGTATTTCTATGGTGGCCTGATATGGTTCCCAATCAGTCAGCTGTTTATCGTTGTCTCTGATTGGGGATCATATTTAGGTAGCCATTTTCCCATGGTTATTCGTGGGATCTTGTCTACGAATAGTTGCCTGTGTGCACCCGTAGCTTCACATTTCGTTTGTGCTTGTTTTTTTTTTTGTTGCTGAGTTTCGGTTTATTAAAAATATGTGGAACTCTACTCACACTGCGCCTTGGTCTACTCATTACAATGAGCGTGACAGAAGATCCCACCACCAACGGACCAAGCAGCGGACCAAGGAGGACTGGACCTGGGAGGAAATCCTGGAGGGAGCAGGACCCTGGACAAGGGCCGGGGAGTATCGCCGTCCGAAGGATAGGAGGAGTTAGCTTAACAAAGTAAGCACGAGAGGCAGCCCCAAAACATTTTTTGGGAGGGGCACACGGGGAGACCGTGGGGAGCGTGTGAACGGTCAGGCACCGTGTTATGCGGTGATGCGCATAGCCCGGTGTGCTCTGTTCCAGCTTCCCGCAGTTGCCGTGCTAGAGTGGGCATTCAGCCAGGATGGATTGTGCCGGCTCACTGCTCCTGGTGTCCAGTACGTCTCCTTGGTCCAGCATACCCTGCAACGGTTCTACGCACGGTGTCGCCAGTGCGCCTTCACAGCCCAGTGCATCCTGTGCCAGCTTCCCGCATTTGCCGGGCTGGAGTGAGCATCCAGTCAGGAAGAGTTGTGCCAGCTCTGCAATCTAGACCTCCAGTGCGCCTCCACAGTCCAGTGCGTCCTGTGCCTCCTCCCCGCACTCGCCCTGAGGTTTGTGTCACCAGCCCGGTACCACCAGTGCCGGCACCACGCATCAGGCCTCCAGTGCACCTCCACAGTCCAGTACGTCCTGTGCCTCCTCCCCGCACTCGCCCTGAGGTGCGTGTCACCAGCCCGGTACCACCAGTCCCGGCACCACGCATTAGGCCTCCAGTGCGCTTCCACAGTCCAGAGCTTCTGACTACAGTTCCCTGTCCAGAGCTTCCGGCGATAGTTCCCTGTCCAGAGCTTCCGGCGACAGTTCCCAGTCCAGAGCTTCCGGCGACAGGTCCCAGTCCGGAACCTCCAACGACGGCCCACGGTCCGGGACCTCCAACGATGGTCCACGATCCGGGACCTCCAACGACGGTCCATGGTCCGGAACCTCCAACGACGGTCCGCAACCTCCAGAGACGGTTTGCGGTCCGCACCCCCCGGCGACGGTCGGCGGTCTGGAACCCCCGGCGACGGTCGGCGGTCTCCGTCCTTTTCTAAATCCAAGATTACCAAAATAATTCAATTAAGTTGTTAGAGTTTGTTCCCATAAAAGGTAAATCCATAAAGATTACAACACATGAAGTGTGTGTGCCCTCAGGCCCCTACTCTCCTACCACATATCTACAACACAGAAGTTTGGAACCACCAAGACTTTTCCTAGAGCTGGACACCCTGCCAAACTGAGCAATCGGGGGAGAAGGGCCATGGTCAGGGAGGTGACCAAGAACCTGATGGTCATGCTGACAGAGCTCTAGAGTTCCTCTGTGGAGATGGTTGACCATCTGGAATGTTCTCCCATCTCTGCACTACTCCACCAATCAGGCCTTCATGGTAGAGTGGCCAGACGGAAGCCAATCCTCGGTAAAAAAGTACATGACAGCCCGTTTGGAGTTTTCCAACAGGTACCTAAAGACTCTCAAACCATGAGAAACAAGATTCTCTGGTCTGATGAAACCAGGATTGAACTCTTTGGCCTGAATGCCAAGTGTCACGTCTGGAAGAAAACTCAAGCTGTGGGGATGTTTTTCAGAGGCAAGGACTGGGAGACTAGTCAGGATCGAGGCAAATATGAATGGAGCAAAGTACAGGGAGATCCTTAATGAAAACCTGCTCCAGAGCCCCCCGGTCCTCAGACTGGGGTGACAGTTCACCTTCCAACAGGACAACGACCCTAAGCACACAGCCAAGACAACACAGGAGTGGCTTCGGGAAAATTCTCTGAATGTCCTTGAGTGGTCCAGCCAGAGCCCGCACTTGAACCCGATCGAACATTAACATTCCCCATATAACCTGACAGATCTTGATAGGATCTGCAGAGAGGAATGGGAGAAACTCCACAAATACTGGTGTGCCAAGCTTGTAGTGTCATACCCAATACTCAAGGCTGTAATCACTGACAAAGTGCTTCAAAATCAAATCAAATCAAATGTGTATATATAGCCCTTCGTACATCAGCTGATATCTCAAAGTGCTGTACAGAAACCCAGCCTAAAACCCCAAACAGCAAGCAATGCAGGTGTTGAAGCACGTTGGCTAGGAAAAACTCCCTAGAAAGGCCAAAACCTAGAGAGGAACCAGGCTATGAGGGGTGGCCAGTCCTCTTCTGGCTGTGACAGGTGGAGATTATAACAGAACATGGCCAAGATGTTCAAATGTTCATAAATGACCAACATGGTCAAATAATAGGTCTGGGACATGTAGCACGTCCGGTGAACAGGTCAGGATTCCATAGCCGCAGGCAGAACAGTTGAAACTGGAGCAGCAGCACGGCCAGGTGGACTGGGGACAGCAAGGAGTCATCATGCCAGGTAGTCCTGAGGCATAGTCCTAGGGCTCAGGTCCTCCTCCGAGAGAGAAAGAGAGAATTAGAGAGAGAGCATACTTAAATTCACACAGGACACCAGATAAGACAGGAGAAGTACTCCAGATATAACAAACTGACACTAGCCCCCCCCCCCCCCCCCCCCCGACACAAACTATTGCAGCATAAACACTGGCGGTTGAGACAGGAGGGGTCAGTAGACACTGTGGCCCCATCCGATGATACCCCCGGACAGGACCAAACAGGAAGGATATAACCCCACCCACTTTGCCAAAGCACAGCCCCCACACCACTAGAGGGATACTTCAACCACCAACTTACCATCCTGAGACAAGGCCGAGTATAACCCACAAAGATCTCCGCCATGGCACAACCCAAGGGGGGCCGCCAACCCAGACAGGAAGATCACATCAGTGACTCAACCCACTCAAGTGACGCACCCCTCCTAGAGACGGCACGAAAGAGCACCAGTAAGCCAGTGACTCAGCCCCTGTAATAGGGTTAGATGCAGAGAATCCCAGTGGAAAGAAGGGAACCGGCCAGGTAGAGACAGCAAGGGCAGTTTGTTGCTCCAGAGCCTTTCCGTTCACCTTCACACTCCTGGACCAGACTACATTCAATCATATGACCCACTGAAGAGATGAGTCTTCAGTAAAGACTTAAGGGTTGAGACCGAGTTTGCGTCTCTCACATGAGTAGGCAGACCATTCCAAAAAAATTGAGCTCTATAGGAGAAAGCCTTGCCTCCAGCTGTTTGCTTAGAAATTCTAGGGACAATTAGGAGGCCTGCGTCTTGTGACCGTAGCGTATGTGTAGGTATGTACGGCAGGACCAAATCAGAGAGATAGGTAGGAGCAAGCCCATGTACTGCTTTATAGGTTAGCAGTAAAACCTTGAAATCAGCCCTTGTCTTGACAGGAAGCCAGTGTAGGGAGGCTAGCACTGGAGTAATATGATCAAATTTTGGGGTTCTAGTCAGGATTCTAGCAGCCGTATTTAGCACTAACTGAAGTTTATTTAGTGCTTTATCCGGGTACCCGGAAAGTAGAGCATTGCAGTAGTCTAACCTAGAAGTAACAAAAGCATGGATACATTTTTCTGCATCATTTTTGGACAGAAAGTTTCAGATTTTTGCAATGTTACGTAGATGGAAAAAAGCTGTCCTTGAAACAGTCTTGATATGTTCGTCAAAAGAGAGATCAGGGTAAAGAGTAACGCCGAGGTCCTTCACAGTTTTATTTGAGACGACTGTACAAACATTAAGATTAATTGTCAGATTCAACAGAAGATCTCTTTGTTTCTTGGGACCTAGAACAAGCATCTCTGTTTAAAAGTAGAAAGTTTGCAGCCATCCACTTCCTTATGTCTGAAACACAGGCTTCTAGCGAGGGCAATTTTGGGGCTTCACCATGTTTTCTTGAAATGTACAGCTGTGTGTCATCCGCATAGCAGTGAAAGTTAACATCATGTTTTCGAATTACATCCCCAAGAGGTAAAATATATAGTGAAAACAATAGTGGTCCTAAAACAGAACCTTGAGGAACACTGACATTTACAGTTGATTTGTCAGAGGACAAACCATTCACAGAGACAAACTGATATCTTTCCAACAGATAAGATCTAAACCAGGCCAGAACTTGTCCGTGTAGACCAATTTGGGTTTCCAACAAAGTACTGAGTAAAGGGTTTGATGTTTTTAATACCATTCCACTCATTCTGCTCCAGGCATTACCATGAGCTAGTCCTCCCCAATCAATTAAGGTGTCACCAACCTCCTGTGATGCATGTTTTTTTTTCACACACACCAATTCTTACCCAAAATACCCCTTACTTAAAGTGACTGGTGTAATTTTGACCAATCAATAGAATTTTCACTCTGTGGCACATCATTCATGCCATGGTATTGCCATGTGGTCTCCCGATTTTAAATTGGCGGATGGTGAAGTCGATGTGGTTGTTGTTCATATACCGGAAAAGATGAGCTATCTTGCAATTCCATAAACAATTTCCCCTTAGGTTTACATGCTTAACATTTAATTCTATAGCACATGTGGAGACGTTACAAGCTAGCTAAGAAAACCTAATCATTTCAATTAAATGAATGGCTCAAGCTTCCTCTTTAGACATTAATTTAGAAAATGTCTAACAGAGGCAGAAACACATAGGCTACTTCTGTATGATTTGAGGATAAAACTGCATCTTGGGTGGTGATTGGTGAAACTATGTCTCACGGAGGCGTAATATACTATTCATCAACTAACACTTAAACTTTACACATGTTAAGGTTTTGGAATAAGTCCTATCAACTTTGAACATGTCTTAAATCTCCTCAATGCTGACATATTCATTTCCTCGCCACAAATCATCCCCCGATGGCTACCGCGCTGTGGAATCATCATGCATGAGGTGTCAGCCTAGTCGAATACATGCTGCCTGTATTACACTCATTGATCTCTGGCAAGGTCACACCAACTGCTCACTATCAGATAATAAGGGCTGCCAAATAGGTTTTACATTGTGCTGCTGATATATGGGATGGATTCACACTAGCCCACTACACTGGGTGCTGGTGGTGTGGATAAGAGGTGTGATGACTGAGATAAAGGAGTTGGTGGTCGTTGAGGCTAACTGTAGCTAATGAGAAATAGTGGACAACCATCGGGGAAAAAAGGGATTGATAAAACGTGGTACGGCCGTAGTCAGCAGGTCACAAAAATGTAACCCGGAGGGTTTACCTTAAATTGTCTGATGCTTTAACATTGCTAGACACACATATGCACGCACACACACACACACTAGCTGGATTCCCCAGCCCCACACCCAACACCAAAGTTACTTGGGGTAGCAAAGGCTGTTTCGCCTTTTTAATCTCAGTATCCTCATACACAGCGGCTCCCTAGAGCCTGTGTAATAAAGTCGAATTGCAGACTCTGGCTTGACTAATCTCTCTGTACCCACTCCACTCCACCCTCCCTGCTAATTGTTATTAGGGGAGCTATGCCAGCCTCAAGGCAGAATCGAACTCTCTCCTTTTATCTAAGATGTTTTTCAATCAGAGGTGAGGAGATGGTCAGGGTGGGATGCCGATGATAACCTGAGAGGCTGTTTCCGTTCCTATTGGGAAGGAGGGAATTAGTTCCATGGATTTGGCAACGGGAACCGGCAACACAAGCAAAATAACTCTCCAGTGTAGCTCTTAACAGAACTGTTTGTATGTTTCTCAGAAGTTGTGGTGAGAAAGTCGGGATGTCAGTGAGGCTCTGCCGTCTCTAAGTCACAATTATTGACTTCCTCAATTGATTGGTTGTTTTCTTCTCACTCCTACTGTACTAAGTTGTTTTGAGCATTTGTAATGAGTTGTATGGTCAAGGTTTAAACAAGGAGAATTGAGAGCTGCACTCAAGTGAACTGTTTTCCTCTACTAGCTTCCCCATGACAATTTAGCATAATTAGTAAGTAAATCATGTAATTTGTGTAGCTTTACAAAGTTTAAAAAAGCTTCCTGGACTCAAGTTGCTTTCTTTCGTTTGCTTGAGTGCACAAAACTATATTGTTCTGACTCCCCAATTAAAATATGTTTTTGACAAGATTATGATACATTAAAAGGTAAGAAATGTCTGCCAACCTGCTCTCTGTGAGAGATCCATAATAGGATGGTGCTGTACAATGTTGTTCGCATCAGTTCACCCTTTCAGGAAAATCAGTGAGTCAAAATTGCTTTGCATCCAATTATATGTTTCTGAGAGAGGTTCAGAAAGGTTGATAAAGGACGACAAGCATACGCAATATTTCCATTTCCTTTCCATTTCTTGGAAATATGATTTATTACATTGAAAATGAATAATTCAAGGGATAAGGGAGGAGTGGATGATAGAGTTTAACATCTTTAACATCATTCATCGATCTTCCGCAACCATCCAACCGACCTTGCGCAATTATGCCTTGAGGTTATAGTATACAGTATCTTCTGACATTGTGCTTGAGACAGTCGTATGAGTGCTGTCGCCAAACGATATGAGTGCTGTCTCAGCCATTGGTACTTTAGCATGTTTTGTTACTTGGCTGGTTGACAACCAAGATGGCTAAATGTATAATTCCCTGCGACTTTTACACTGAAGAAATGCATGATTTTGTTTGATATCCAAAATGGATGATGACTGCTTCCCTTCAGTGAATTGAATGGTTCATGAGGGGAAAATAAGATGCTTCAGCCCATCCAACATTATGTAGGGGAAAAGTTTTATCCGATTGTAAAATGGTTTGTGAAAACAATGCTGGAAATGTTCTGAGGTGAGTTTCCCAAAAGCTATTTGGCACATAATCTCTCTCAACAATGCAGCTGCACAGCCGCAAGAGTGTAACAAAAATGGCAAGACAATCGTAAATGAACAAAATGATTCAAATGGAGCACTGCACTGGTCTGGGTCTTTGAGAGAAACAAAGTACCACATTAGCAACAAAGATTTTAGGAAACTCAAACTAGTTTTGGACCAGCTCGTTTAATACCATATGATCGGTTGGGGGTAAATAGTGTGCACATACAGGTATCTGCCAAAATAATGGAAACAATTGAGTAAATTAGAGTTCTGGCAGCTCTCATGGTGTGGAGTGCATTTTCCTGGCATGGTTTAGGTCCTCTCATCCCCTTAAGAGGGAAAGCTAAATGGCAATAAATACACAGCCATTCTGAGCGATCACCTTCAACCTAAGGTGAATAATTTCTATCCAGATAGGAGTAGTCTCTTCCACAATGACAAATCATTCAGTGGTCACTGAATGATTTGGTGAGTTTGAAAACTATGTAAACCATATGCCGTGGCCGTCTCAGTTACCAGCTCTCAACCCAATTGAATAATCTGGAGTGGCGCCTGAGAATTTCTTGAGGAAGAATGGTGTCGTATTCCCCCAGTAGAGTTCCAGACAATTGTAAACTCGATGCCAGGGGACATTGAAGCTTTTCTGATGGCTCGTGGTGGCCCAATGCTCTATTAAGACACTATGTTGTTTCCTTTATTTTGGCAGCTACCTGTATGTCAAATGTGATTATATTTCTTAACTGACCATTTGTCACGGCTCTCGTCGTAATGAGGATCGGACCAAAGCGCAGCGGGGTAAGTGTAAATGATTTTATTAGATCACAAAACACTCAAACAAAATAAACAAGAGGGATAACCGAAACAGTTCTGTAAGGTGCATAAACTATACAGAAAATAACTACCCACAAAACACGTGGGAAAAGGGCTGCCTAAGTATGATTCCCAATCAGAGACAACGATAGACAGCTGTCCCTGATTGAGAACCATACCCGGCCAAAACATAGAAATAAAGAAACTAGAATGCCCACCCTAGTCACACCCTGGCCTAACCAAAATAGAGAATAAAAACCTCTCTATGGCAAGGGTGTGACACCATTTCAATTACTTTATAAATAGGTTTTCTTTGAATATCCTACAAAACTTTCACTTGTCTTCTGATATGAAAGAATAATGGATAAATATAATCATTTGACCTCATCCAGGCCCTAAGGCAAGGAGGCAGATGAGGACAAAGGCAAGAAAACTTCTATAGACAGTTGACCTGGCCCATGGCCGCAGGAAGATATTTTGGGGTGGGGGTGCTGTCGACAGGGGGATCATTTTTGTTGGGGCGTTCACGTGTGTACAGTTTCCAACTTTTGAAGCAAGCTTGGAGAGAGATTTGCTATGTGAATTTCATGGTGAAATGTGGAAAAATTCTATTTGATTCCTGGAGCATTTAATATTCAATGGTTATTTGTATGACTTATTGCAGCCTATGAATGGCTGCAATAATACATAGCCTCATATCATTAATTTTCAAAGACCAAAGTAGGCATATCAGATTTTAAGTATATGATTATACTGACAAAATTGGGAATAAGTGGAATAATAAAATACGTTTGGGGAAAAACAGTAGTTCTTTCTGACAAGCAGAGTAAATACCCTATATTTTAGGGTAAGGCCTGGGTTTGATCCTGGGCTGTATCACAGCCATCCGTGACTGGGAGACACACAAGGCGGTGCACAATTGGCCCAGCGTCGTCTGGGTTAGAGGAGGGTTTGTCCTTGTGCTCTAGTGACTCGGTGGGTCGGGCACTTGCAAGCTGACTTCGGTCATCAGTTGTACGGTGTTTCCTCTGACACATTGGTGCGGCTGGCTTCCGGGTTAAGCGAGCAGTGTGTCAAGAAGCAGTGTGGCTTGGCAGGGTTGTGTTTTGGAGGACGCACGGTTCTCGACCTTCACCTCTCCCGAGTCTGTATGGGAGTTGGAGCAATGGGACTAAACTGTAGCTATCAATTTGGATATCACAAAAAACGGGTAAAAGTAAAAAAATAAAAAAAATAAACGATTAATAATTAATTAATAATCAGACTAAATAAAGTAAATAGATAAAATCTTGTAAAGACAAGATGACATAAATCCATTCATAGTCCCCCCCCCTCTAGAATGAAACTTTTCTGACAAAATTAATTTCACAGGTACAAATAAGGTCACGCTAAAAAACTATGTAGGTCTGTCTGCTGCCTTTTCGTTGTCACAGCCTAAATGCCAATCACCAAACGAGGGGCTAATGCAAGTGTGGAATAAATCGACTTTAGTACATGCTGTCAATTGGCTGCATTCTGCAATAGGGATGGGAGTAACAGCAAACTCATTTTGTTGACAACATTGTACATAAAACATTTCATAATTTTATTAACTCCGCGAAGAACATTCTCTCCCCATTCAGTGCCACTCTGATCATTTAATTAAAACATGCATCCAATCCCCTTGATCCCTTACATAACTAGACCAATCATATGCTTCAATGTGCTGCGGTTCACAGTTCTGTGGCAAAACAGGACAATGATACAGGTTCTGCTCGTGATGTCAAATTGCAGGCGCAGATGCTCCGATTTCTAAACGATTTGGAGCACAGTTGAAAAGTTTACTATACAATGGATTAGTTAGAAAAAAAATTTTTTTTTTACTTTTCAATGAGTGAAATATAAAAGGTGTGCTGTAAGAGCTTGAAACGAGAGTCAAATGCGTGTGTCTCAGGGCCAATGTGTGAGAGTTGGCAGTTCTGAGTTTCACATGTGGAATCGCTGTTTTGACATGTCAAGCTTAAATTTCACACGTATTACATTTAGAGTTTACATGTTAACACCACCTTTTCACATGTGAGGAGAAAACAACATGTTTTCACCTCACATGTGAATTGTAGTTTCACATGTGAGAATCTTGTCCATCTTTGGTTGTTACCCTAGTCTTTGCTTTCACACATTCATTCCAGCAAGATAGCACCCTGCATCCTACTGCTGGTTTGCCTCTGAAGCTAATTAGGGTTGGTCCTTGGATGGGAGACCAGATGTAGCTGGAAGTGGTGGGGAATTTGTCTTTGCACAGGTGATACAACTGTGTGGAGGGAAAGCCGTCATGGTGTAATAATATGACAGAGCTATTTTATCCACTTTAATAATTTACTTGAATAATTTACCATTTTCTTGCTCATTATCATTGTTATTCACCATTTTTCTCCGTCGTACTTGCCCTTCCCTGCTGTAAGTGATACATTGTTTACTAAGGCTTTATATCAATAGCAGATCACACAAAAAATCAACTTAGAATTGTGGACTGATTTCATAAATGGATTTGAAATCCTCTCTCAAACACAGTTTAAAGAAAAGTTATTGTGCACATGTTTTAAGATGACATTTGTGGTGAATCAATTACTTCAGTGTATTAAGGTTTCTAAACAGCCTATCATGCTATAATATCGGGTTACTACAGGAAACTGCCAAAATAAAGGAAACACCAACATAGTGTCTTAATTGGACCTTGGGCCACCAGGAGCCGCCAGAACATAGATTCTACAAGTGTCTGGAACTCTATTGGAGGGATACGACACCATTCTTCCATGAGAAATTCTATAATTTGTTTTTTTGTTGATGGTGGGGGAAACGCTGTTTCGGGCGCCACCCAGAATCTCTCATAAGTGTTTAATTGGGTTGAGATCTGGTGACAGAGACACATCGACAATGCAACTCAATGTCACGTTTCAGGTATTGATGGGGACAGATGCCTATTGACTTGTTTATCTCTGCATCGGGTTCTCTTCCTGGTCCGTTGCTATTTACCCAGACCTATTGTCCTGCTGCATCAGATAAGCTTCTCCAGGCTCGCTGTTTCTTGGAGTCACACGATGACATGTTGTGTGGTCCTCCCACTACGACTTGTGAAAGAATGCAGTTGATTAGGCTACAGACAACTTCACAGGGTGGTGAAAGTGAAAGATGATGAGCTTGATGCTCCTTTCCAATAAATATTGAGGGGCTTATTCTTCTGGTGACCGGATGGTCAATTCAATTTGATGGAAAATGGGAAAATGCACGTTTGCGGATTTTTGAATATTTGCATAAATCTGTTGCCAATTGGATGGAAACTTAGCTAGTGATCTTTGCCCATGTCAATAACGGAGGATGGAGTAATGTAAATGCAAATGGTTTATGTTTGTGTGTTCAGACTCTTAGTATTTACTGTCATGAGACTGTTGATGATATGTGGGTGGTTTCTGGACACACATACAGAATTTACAGCCAGGTATAATCTGAGTATTGAGCGGCTGGCAGAATTCCACATGAGCAGGGCAGTCAGATTGAGGTGTCTAAACCATTTGTTGGCCCTATTTATTGATTCATGTTGACCTATTGATCTATGCTGGATTAACGTAAAGGTCAATCTTATGTATTATGACAGGAGCCCACCTATCAGGATGGTGGTTGACGTCGCCAGTCTTCTAGCCATCATCAATCTATTTTCCATTTGTTTTGTCTGCTTTTCGCACTCACCTGGTTTCAATTCCCTAATTACATGTTTTATATGTTCCCTCTGTTTCCCCCATGTTCTTGTCAGGAATTGTTTATTTGTAAGTACGTGTGCTTTATGTACTGCTGCGATACGGGTTTCATGCCCATGTGTTTTGTTGTTTTTGCATCTTTTACTTTAGGATGAATATATATATTTTTTTGTTATGAATAATATATTTCACAGCAGTTTAGGTGGTACTATGATTCTCTACAAAATAACTGATTGTTTTGTCACAAACTGATATTAGGTGACCTATTAGAATTTCAGTAACCAGAAAATGGCAGCACAATTTCTGCATAATGTATCTTTAAGACTGCAGAACTAGCAATGTACAAGCTTAAACTTAAATCAAACAACACCATTAACTGGCATGGCAATCCATCTAATCAGAGGCTAAAAAGAAAAAAAAAGCCATGCCTCCAAGTCTTCTAATAGGCCACTACCTCTACAATATATTTTGTCAAAATACTTTTTTAATTGTACTTGACAGATACCAAAAACAGTAACATGCATTTAAATGACAACAACAAAAAATACTACAAACATGATACGTTATCGGTCATGTAGTGAATCCATGTCTTTCATGTGCATAATATGACAAATAAACAAGCGAACTTGACGCGAGAATTGCAACCAACATCCAACGGGAAGAACTTAACGTGTACTAGGTCATTCCATGAAATGAGTGCCTTTGATATGTTAAGTGGAAATGATGCACCAATATGGCCTGTTTTTGAAATGAAGTGCCCTTAAGTATAGATCACATGGAGAACTCAATACATTTGATTTTCAATATGAATAAAGACTTGCTAAAGTGACAATTCAGCAATTTGACATGTCCTTCTGTGCACGTTGTGACTTCTAGGAAGATTTTAAAACACTAACCCCCCAAAATACTCCCAAGTTCTCAACATTGTAAAGCCCTAGTTATGTTCTTGCTTTGACAGTTATTTCTGAAGATTATTAATTATTTCATGCGAAATAGTGATTTATGTCTGTCCCTCATTTTAAGGTCAACCCTGTTTGAACTGAACTTTCATTTTAAATATGGTGATACTATTCTTTTTCAAATATGTATTTCAAAATAAACCATTGAACATCTAGTAGTTAAAACAGTGTAAATCCAGGTGAGCTGGTTTTATTCTTTTTGGCTATTTTCTGGTGTTTTGTGGTAAACTGAGCGTGTTGAGCATAACATGTTTAGACAAGTTAGAAATGTTTTAAAAATGGATGTTTTTTGTGAATCTTGCATTCAATTGCCCATCCTTGTTGCACAAAACAAGCTCCTATTCCCACTGTCACAAGGGGATTAATGGTTGATTTAACTAGTAATTACCAGACGGAGGGCCATCTACAGTTGAAGTCATACACCTACATACACCATAGCCAAATACATTAAACTCAGTTATTCACAATTCCTGACATTTAATCCTTGTAAAAATTCCCTGTCTTAAGCCAGTTAGGATCACAACTTTATTTTAAGAATGTGAAATGTTAGAATAATAGTAGAGAGAATTATTTATTTAAGCTTGTATTTCTTTCATCACATTCCCAGCGGCAAAGACGTTTACATACACACAATAAATATTTGGTTGCATTGCCTTTAAATTGTTTAACTTGGGTCAAACGCTTCAGGTAGCCTTCCACAAGCTTCCCACAATAAGTTGGGTGAATTTTGGCCCATTCCTCCTGACAGAGCTGGTGTCACTGAGTCAAGTTTGTTGGCCTCCTTGCTCGCACAAGCTTTTTCAGTTCTGCCCACAAATGTTCCATTGTATACAGGTCAGGGCTTTGTGATGACCACTCCAATACCTTTACTTTGTTGTCCTTAAGCCATTTTCCACAACTTTGGAAGTATGCTTGGGGTCATTGTCCATTTGGAAGATCCATTTGCGACCAACTCTAACTTCCTGACTGATGTCTTGAGACGTTGCTTGAATATATCCGCATAATTTTCATTCCCCATGTCGCCATCTATTTTGTGAAGTGCACCAGTCCCTCCTGCAGCAAAGCAACCCACAACATGATGCTCCCATCCCCGTGCTTCATGGTTGGGATGGTGTTCTTCAGCTTGCAAGCCTCTCCCTTTTTCCTCCAAGCATAACAATGGTCATTATGGCTAAACAGTTCTATTTTTGTTTCATCAGAGGACCAGAGGACATTTCTTAAAAAAGTATGATCTTTGTCCCCATGTGCAATTGCAAACCGTAGTCTGGCATTTTTATGGTGGTTTTGGAGCAGTGGCTTCTTCCTTGCTGACCGGCCTTTCAGGTTATGTCGATATCGGGCTCGTTTTACTGTGGATATAGATACGTTTGTACCTGTTTCCTCCAGCATCTTCACAAGGTCCTTTGCTGTTGTACTGGGATTGATTTGCACTTTTTGCACCATCATCCTGAGCGGTATGACGGCTGCGTGGTCCCATGGTGTTTATACCTGCGTACTATTGTTTGTACAGATCAACGTGGTACCTTCAGGCGTTTGGAAATTGCTCCCAAGGATGAACCAGACTTGTGGAGGTCCACATTTTTTTCTGAGGTCTTGGCTGATGTCTTTTGACTTTCCCATGATGTCAAGCAAAGAGGCACTGAGTTTGAAGGTAGGCCTAGAAATACATCCACAGGTACACCTACAATTGACTCACGTGACGTCAATTAGCCTATCAGAAGCTTCTAAAGCCATGATATATTCTGGAATTTTCCAAGCTGTTTAAAGGCACAGTCAACTGAGTGCATGTAAACTTCTGACCCACTGGAATTGTGATACAGTGAATTATAAGTGAAGTAATCTGTCTGTAAACAATTGTTGGTAAAATTACTGGTGTCATGCACAAAGTAGATGTCCTAACGGACTTGCCAAGACTATAGTTTAGCAAGATATTAAAACTAGTTTTAATGACTCCAACCTAAGTGTATTTAAACATCCGACTTCAACTGTAAGTGGATTGTGGTATATTCCCACTTTATTACAAACACCACATAACACTGCTAAACATCCACTGTAGAGGTGGGGGGTGCAGCTCAATATTAGGAAGGGGTTCCCAATGTTTGGTGTACTCAGTGTACATGCATCTCTAGAATACATTAAGGAATTACATGCATTTTAGCATAGATTTTTGGGCCACACCTGCTAGGTTGAATATACCCAGGTTAGGACTTAGGACAAGAGGATTCGATTATCCCATAACTATTTGCATAAATTAGGAAGAATTCTAGACAAAGGCACCAGCGATGCTAGTTAGTAACGGTACTGGTCCCATAAGTCTGTTGATTTCCTAAAGCTTCTGCATTGGAATACGCGGTTGTACCTGTATCTTCAACCTAGACCTCCTGTCCTCCTTTGTTTGGTATCTTAGAGGTTAAATGGCTTCCAACTTCAAGCTGTTCATGGGTAAACATCTCTGCTACTGAGCCCTTCCATTCCAAAGTGTCAAAGAACATTACTCATCACCCAAAGTTTGACAATTGTGGAAGGACCACCAGAGGGCAGGCTGGGCTCATGGATAGTAGCCCAACAAGGCATGGGAGACAAGGTAACCAGAGGCAATTAAGCACAGCTGACGGTACTAATGACATACTCTCCTTCCCCTATAAGAGAGAGAATGAAACCAGCAGAGAGGGGGGAAACTATCTCTGGAAGATGGCCACCGAGAGAGAGGAGCTATCCAGGAAGAACCACTAAGACGGTGACAATCCCGGGACTTTTTGTTGTAGTTTAAAGATAATCCTATTATGTTCTTGTTTCATCTGGAGAAGAAGATGTATGTTTTTCCTAGGAAGATTTTCATTGATTATGTTGGAGTGTTTGTGTTGACCCAATGCCCTCAATAGAGAACTGTGTTCAATCAAGAAAACTTACTCCTGACTCGTTTATTCCACCTTCCCGCTTTAGAGTGACGCCCAATTACTTGGTCCGCTCACACAATTTTATCGGCACCAAAATCCTTAAATGTGGATTAAAGAGTTGCAAAGGGCTGCAGCCGCCAATGTGTCAGGTTGAATTTATCACGGTAGTATTTCACAACTTCAACATGCTCTGCTTTGATCCAAGTAGTTGATGTCAGATCAGTCATGAGGTTTCTGTTCCCTCTCTGTAGGGGATCAAAGAACTAGATGTCCGTGTGAAAAAGGAAATCAAGGAGAAATTATCCTGATAATATATTCTGTAAATGTCACGTCTGCTCCCGCTCTTCCCCCCGGCGCCCTCTTCCCCCCTGGCTCCCCCTGGCGCCCTCTTCCCCCCTGGCGCCCCCTGGCGCCCTCTTCCCCCCTGATGCCCTCTTCCCCCCTGGCGCCCCCTGGCGCCCTCTTCCCCCCTGCTACCCTGCATTACACATCACGCGCTTCCCTCGTCACGCGCTTCAGCGACATTAGATTCACCTGGACTCACTCAATCACCTGTTTATTACCACCCCTATATTTGTCAGTTCCCCAGCTCTGTTCCCCGCTGCTGTATTGTTTGTCACATGTCCATGTTACCCGAGTGCTGACGCTGTTCCTGTCTTGTTCTATGTCTGTTCCCGAGTAAATGTCTGACTCCCCGTACCTGCTTCTCCTGTCCGGCATCGGCCCTTACAGTAAATGGGTCTAAATGCAGCAAGATCAATTTAACGCAATGATAATATGAGACATGGCCATGCCATTTACGGGCCTGACTGAGCGGCATCCAGAGTGCCAGCTATGATCTCTGACTGTCTGAAAGGAAGTAGATGGCATGTTTTTAGAAAGAGAGAGAGAGAGCGTGATATACATTCTCATAGAGTTGTCTCTGAGTCAGAGCGGAAAATCATTGAGCATGAAGAAAGCCAATGGAAATGAATGTGAATGAGTATGGAACAAAAAAAAAGAAAGAAAAGAAATGTATCAATTTATTTTATTCAAAAGTATGAAGTCAAAGTCACGTGATAAATAAAGTTGTATTAAAATGTGATCCCTGTTTGTTAGCTAGCCTCTTCATCCTACCCCCTCCTTTTTCGAACATTCTGTTAAAAATCGCACAACATTTCAGCGTCCTGCTACTCATGCCAGGAATATAGTATATGCATATGATTAGTATGTGTGGATAGAAAACACTCTGAAGTTTCTAAAACTGGTTAAATCACGGCTGTGACTATAACAGAGCGTGTGCTTCATCGAAAAGCGCAAGAAAAACTGGTCACTGAAAGCTGAAAAGTATCCATGACACCAAATTTAATATGGACATGGATGCAATTCCTACAGCTTCCACACGATGTCGCCAAAACGTCATTTTCATTGACAAAAATCCTTTGAGACATTACCAATAGATCCGTCATTCCATCCAGCCTACAACAATCGATTTAGGAAGATTGAAAAATGGACATTGTTTTCTTGAGTAGCTGCTATTGAATACAGATCGCCCAGTGATCAATTTGATCGCTTATTAACGTTTACAAATACCTAAAGTTGGGTTACAAAAGTAGGTTGAAGTGTTTTGTCAAAGAATATAGGCAACTTATATAATTTTTAAAAATGACGTTGCGTGTTGGAAGAGAGCTTTTTTCCTGAAGCAGACAGGCTATACAAATGGATATTTTGGGCATACATGGACGGATTTAATCGGGAAAAATACCAATTTGTGATGTTTATGGGACATATAGGAGTGCCAACAAAGAATATCATCAAAGGTAATGAATGTTTTATATTTTAATTCTGTGTTTTTGTGTAGCGCCGGCTACGCTAATTATTTTGTTTACGTCCCCTTCAGGTATATTGGGGGTGTTGCATGCTATCAGATAATAGCTTCTCATGCTTTTGCCGAAAAGCATTTTAAAAATCTGACTTGTTGGCTAGATTCACAACGAGTGTAGCTTTAATTCAATACCCTGCATGTGTATTTTAATGAACGTTTGAGTTTTAACGAGTACATTTAGCATTTAGCGTAGCGCATTTGCATTTCCAGGTGCCTACTTGAGACGTCTGCGTCTCAAGTAGGATCAAGAGGCTAGCTGGGAAAAATATAGGCTACTTTAATTAGCCACTTTACAAGCAAGCCAGCTAACTGTTGCAAATAAATATTATTTTGTATTATGGAATGTGCCAAATTGAGCTACAGAACCAGCATGATTATGGCAATTAGCTAATTGTTACTTTTAGTTAATTATTTCAGATGAGGGGACTACAGATGCAGTTTCATAATTTGATTACGCTGTTGTTGCAGGGATTTTCCTGCACAGCAAGACACGCAAACTTGTAGTGTATTCGAGATGTAAAATACATTTCTTACTTTTGTAATTCCAGCTTTAAAATGTAAAAGTCACCCAGTGAAATACTACTTCAGTTAAAGAAATATTTAAAAAGTAAATGTATGAATATGAATATGCTTAAGTATCAAAAGTATAAATCATTTCAATTTCCTTATATAAACAGACCAGATGGAACCATTTTCTAGTTTTTTAAATTTATGGAAGGTCAGGGGCACACTCCAACAATCAGACATAATTTACAAACGAAGCGTATATGTTCAGTGAGTCCGCCAGATAAGAGGCAGTATGGCTGCCCAGGAATGTTCTAGAGGTGAAAAGGTAGCCTAGTGGTTAGCGCATTGGGCGAGTCACTGAAAGGTTGCTGGATCAAATCCCTGAGCTGACACGGTTAAATTAGGTTGTTCTGCTGCTGAACAAGGCATAACCCATTGTTCCCCAGTAGGCTTTCATTGTAAATAAGAATTTTTACTTAAACTGACTTGCCAAGTTAAATAAAGGTTAAGTAAAAAAATCTTTAAGTCCCTGAATTAGACTTTTCCTGTCCTGCTAAGCATTCAAAATGTACTTTTGGATGTCAAGGAAAATGTATGGAGTAAAAAGGACATCATTTCCTTTAGGAATGTAGTGAAGTTGTCTAAAATATAAATAGTACAGATACCACCAAAAATTACTTAAGTAGTACTTTCTAATATTTTTACTTAAGTACTTTCACCACTGCATGTACACTGTTCTTCTACATCATAATAATGACATTTCTGCAGAGTGTTTTGTCTTCATTTTGGTAGATCATCTTTATTATAAAAACAAACTCTATTCATAGATTCAGATAACAACAAAAACAGTACAATCCCAACCCCTCATTCTCCCATCCATCCCATCCCCTCCCTCCAAACCACCCACCCACCCACCAAGGCATCTATAAAAGTAATTAAATAGGAAAAGAACATACAGTAATAGAAACAAAAACAGTGATTTATTTTTATTTTTATCAGCACTAATGGCCACTAGAACGGACATGACTGCTTACCAAGATATGCAAGTTACACTAAGTGAAAGACAGGTTTTCCAAATATTGTATTAATGGGGAACAGTTGAAGTCAAACTTTTGTTGGGACCCATACACAGTGTACCTAACCTTCTCCAGAGGCAGAGATCACATCACCTCCTTAACCCACTGCATAAAGGAGGGCTGCTTTGCAGACTTCCAGTGAAAGAGGACAAGACGACTAGCTAGCAGTGAGGCTGATGAATGGTAGCATTCTGGTCTAGGGGAAATACCCCAAAAATGGCAGTGACTGTGTTGGGGCTAACAGTTGTGTTGCACATATGTTAGAATGCCTAAAAATGAGGTCCCAGAGCCCACTCAAAGATTGTCATGACCAAAACATGTGTCCCACAGTCGCTGGACTCTGGTGGCATCTCAAACACTTGGGGTCAACATTTGGGTATATTTTTGCCAATCTGTCATTTGAGTAATGAAGACGGTGCAAATCCTTAAACTGAATAAACCCATGCCTTGTGCAAAATGTTGACATGTTGATGCGCTCAATACTTTGTTGCCATGTATCATCGGGTAGCTCGCCACCCATGTCTTGCTCCCATGCAGATTTTGTATTTGCAAAGGACGGTGGATTAATGTTCTGTATTATGTCGTATAACCTGGAGATTGTGCCCTTCAGGCAAGGGTTAATATCTAAGCACCTCTCGACTGGTCACTTAGTAGGCTTGAGTGGAAATGAAAGGAAACGTTTTTTGGCAAAGCTGCGAGTTTGTAGATTTCTAAAAAAGTGGGTATTGGGAATGTTATGGTTAACCCTCAGAGTATCTAATGAGACTAATGTGTTATCACCAAATGGGTCACAAATAACACCAGACCGTTCCAATGCCAGAACTGGAATGCAGTGTCAATATGCGACACTGGGAAGAGATGATTAGATGTTAATGGAGAGAAGCCACTTGCTCGTTTAAGGGTAAAGTGATTTCGGAATTGGGACCAGAAGGGAGTTAAGGGAGTTCTTAACGATGGGGTTCAAAACATGGGTACCAAGGTTCATGGGCATTGGGGAGCACAGGAGCAGACCGGAGAAGTTGGAAGGCATGACTGTAACTCCATGATGCCCCAAGTTGGGCCATCCTTGTTTTCAAATGTAGAAACCCAATAAACACATTTAGAAATATTTTCTCCCCATTAGTAGTGTAAAAAAATTGGGAAGGCCCATCCCGCCTGCGGGCTTAGGTCTTTCTAGATATACCTTTCTCATTTGTGGATTTGACTTATTCCAAATGAAGTTGGAAATGTAGCTGTCCAGTCGTTTGAACATCGACTTGGGGAAAAATGGGAATCATTTGGAATAAGTAGAAAAACCTAGGTAGTACAGTCATCTTAACAAAATTCAATGTTACCTGCTAATGAAATGGGAAGAGACGACCACATTGTGAAATCCTGCTTAGTGCGCTCCACGAGTGTTTTGAAGTTATGTTTAAACAGAGCCTTAAATGAGCATGTGACCTTAATCCCCAAATAATTAAAAGCCTGATGCGCCACCTTAAATGGGAAATTGGCATACCCAATTCCTTCTGCTAACTGATTAAAGGGGAGGAGCACACTTTTAATTAGGCTTAACTTAGAACCAGAGATGTCCCAAATCCTTGTAGCATGTCTAAAAGAGAGGGCATAGACTCCACAGGAGATGTATAAAAGACGATCGTCTGCGTGTAACGACACCTTGTGAGTTATGTTGCCCCTTAATATTCCCTTAAACCTCTCCTCCGCCCACAGGGCGATAGCAAGAGGCTCAATAGCCATGTCAAATAGGAAAGGAGATAAACAGCAACCCTGCCTGGCCCCCCTGTGGAGAGGGAAGTAGCTGGAGGTAACCTTGTTGTTGCGAAAAGAAGCGACTGGGGATGAGTACAAAATCTTAATCCAGGAAAGGAATGACGGGCTAAACCCAAATCTTTCTAGTACCATAAATAGATATTCCCACTCAACCCGGTCGAAAGCATTTTACAGCATCAAGAGAGATGACGACCTCTGGCTGTAGAGTTGAGTGGGCAGAATAAAGAACATTAAATAGACGGTGCATATTATATGCAATAATTAATCGATTTTAAATAAAGATAATTGTTTGAATAAATGACCAATAAGCTCATGAGGCATGTATGTTCAAGAATCAATGGGTAAGTATAATTCATTTATAAGTGCAAGAATGGATGTGGCAACTGGGGATTGCCCCTTTAAATAGTGGAAACATCTGGTTAGTAATTTGCTCACCGTCATGCTACCTGTCCCTTGTGTACAAGCTGTTTACGAAATATATAAAATGAGTTGTGAAAACTTGATTAGCTATGTGCAGTGTTTGAAGTTGCTCTGATCAAAGGTCTAACTATGGATTAAACTTTCTCACAGCAACAATCATCTGTCTCATCAAATACTAGTATCTGGGTTCAAAAGACCCAATTATGCCCAACTTTAAGTTCATTTTATGGCAATGTTAGAGGTCAATTTAGTTGTAATTGTCCTTTAACATTGATTTTGAGTCTGTTTTCCAGCCTACTGCTGTCCGGTCAGAGTTTTGGATGAGTTTGGGCATTTTGGTTGAGGCAGCTGCCCAGTGCTAGTCACAGCAGTACAGTCAAGGCCCTGTGCCCAGACCGATCAGCTAGGCTGCTTCGCACTGTTCATCTCAAATCAACTTCTCTCCTTTGTGATTGTTCATTCTCTCATTGCCATACTGCGTCTGCATGAATCTCTCACACACACAGACTACGATAAAGTCAACGAGCAAAACGAATGAGTGAGTTCTTCAAGGTTCTTAATCTCAACCAACCTATTACAGATGTCCTCAGAAACATGCTTTTTCCATTACTCTGAGCATGTTTTTTGTCCATCTCTCAGTGGAGGTCGACAGTTATGTGCCTAGAGATGCTTTCTCTTTTCACTAAAAAAAGTTATTCTTGAACAAAGGGATTCAAACTTCCAGTTGAACATGGTCTCATTTGTAAGCTACAGCATAATCAACAACATTCTCTCTTTTCCAAACCCGTGGGCAAGCCATTTGATACTGCCTCGCTAACTGCCGCTTCTAACTTTTATGTGCCCAACTGTAATGTTGTGCAATGGGAGTTTTGATCTATTTTATGTCTTTCATTTGCAGATTTAAAACAATATGGAAGTTGTTTTAATATTGGCTTCATTCATTGTCTGTCCATAGATGCCCGGCAGCAAATCTGCTACTATTCAACATTTTTAGATGTGGGAAAAACAGTCACGGTTTGTGCCCATACGTGGAAATATTTCCATTGAAGCATTTGCCCTAAATACAAAACAGTGGGAATATTGTATTTTAGAGGCACATTACCATAATGTATTTATGGCATGTTCAGAGACCTTCACTGAGCTGCCATTTTTTATTTTCCCATAGTGCATTATTCACTTGGATCATAAAGGAAAATATTTTTTTTACATCTTGCCAGTCTTTTGCTATTTTAGGTTTGTTGACACAGAGAAATATATAACAGCCTATACTTGATCTAAGCACTTGATACTTGATACTTGATTGAAAGTAAAGTATGGTGTCAGAATACCCACGGCCAACATTCAGAATTCCTACCCAGAGACTGATTTTAAATGATTATAACTTCACACTTGCCACAATATTGTCACCGCAAGGACAGCCACGTTCTTTTAAATTAGAATTGACAGATTTTAAGTGGGGTCAAGCCAAAGAGGATCAATGTTTTCATCAGAATATCCCTTTTCCACCACCATGTGTTTTCCCTGCCTGTCGAAAGGGAGGAAAAATACTTGTGGTCTTGGAAAACTGTAGACAAGACTCAAGTAACAGGGTTTGAAAGGTACAGCTATCATCCCTGATCTGCAGTGAGTGTTCTCACATAAATTGTCACGTGATTTGTGGAAAGAATGTGTTGACACTTGTCAAATTGTCAGACAATGTCATATGGAGAGTCTTGAAATCAACTCCAGTGAATGTTATTTTATTGTGACTACAATAACTTATGGGTGAGGAATTCAACAGCATCACTCTTGGGCAGACGACAGCGAAGTTATTGAGAGGGAGAAAAAAATCAACTGAGAAAATAATGGACGAGAGAAACTAATGAAAAGAGAATTACTTTTTAATAAACAGTTCACATTTTCAACCCTTGCGTTGTCTCAATTGTTTACTCTATTTAAACTTGAATACAAGGCCAGTGTTTCTTTCAAAACACTTTACCTTTTCAATATGACATCACCTACATAAGCACATACACACTGAATCTAGTCCATTCTTTGTGTGCACTCTGTCATGCCTTTCGTTGATGATGATAATAATAATAATGCTTTCACATAATAATCATTGGAAACTTTGAAAATGGCTGACATATTAAAGGAAGAAACCACCCAAAAGCAATAATTGCTATAACTTGCAGTGTTAAATAACACTATGTGAGAACAATATTTGAACAAATGTTTAATTTTGTTATGAGGTTGGTAGCAAAGTGAAAATCGTTGTGGAAATCTGTTGCAGCTCAAGTCGACTACAAAACCCACAATGCAATGCTCTCTGGGCTGGCTGGCTAGCTATAATACCAAAGTCAATATCAGCATGTGAAGTAGCTAGCTATCGATTTGAGTAATCCACTCTTTCAACGTGCAGAGAAAGGAATCCAAAAATCCAAATCCAAAGTCATAATACTTTTCTATTTAATCCTCAGGTGCCCTAAAATGTAATTAAACTATAATATTTCACAGGAAAAGAAGTATGTAAAATTTCAAGCCTGAAACCTTGAACAAAATCTGTTGACATCTAGTGGAAGCCATAGGGATTGCAATCTGGGAGCTGGAATTGCATAGGACCCATAGATTTCCATTGAAAGAGCATGGGCTGTCAAAAAAAAAAAAAAATTTCCGGTTGGTTTTTCTTTGGATTTTTGGCTACCATATCAATTGTTATAGTCTCATACATTATTTTAACATTTCTACAAACTTCAAAGTGTTTCTATCCAATGGTACCACTGGGCGGCAGGGTAGCCTAGTGGTTAGAGCGTACCACTGGGCGGCAGGGTAGCCTAGTGGTTAGAGCGTACCACTGGGCGGCAGGGTAGCCTAACGGTTAGAGCGTTGGACTAGTAACCGGAAGGTTGCAAGTTCAAACCCCTGAGATGACAAGGTACAAATCTGCCGTTCTGCCCCTGAACAGGCTGTTCCTAGGCCGTCATTGTAAATAAGAATTTGTTCTTACCTGACTTGCCTGGCAATGTAAAGGTGTAAAAAAAATTATAAAAAAAAAATAATGCATATCCTGGCTTCTGGGCCTGAGTAACAGGCTGTTTACTCTGGGCACGTCAGTCAGACAGGAAGTGGAGAAAAATAGACTCTCAGCCTGAAGAAGCTTAGTGCAGTTTGTTTTACAGCTATCAACTTAGGAGCTTAGAAGATTGTGTGCTTCGCAGAGAGAGTTTGACGCTCGCAACCACACCATGCAATGCAACCTGGACTGAAGAGGCAGAAAAATAGGAGAAATGTGGTGGACCCTCTGTTGAATTACACATTTCTTGAGGTAGGGATATTGCTAAAATATGATCAATGGCTCATTCGAGAGAAGACAACGTCCCGCATTATGACATTGACCAGTATTGAAATCTGACATGTATGATAGACGTTTTCACGATCTAAAAGTCATCTTCCTATTAACTTTCAGTGTAGTGAGAGCAGCATTATCACAACGCTAGAGGGGTTATGGCTATTGACATGACTTTTGTCAGTTCCTGTACTTTATTTCCCAGAGTGCTCTCTTCTTCCGGCGATTCTAAAGTGATTTTCACATCTCATTCTGCACATAGCGAGGCTAAGCAGATGGCCTTGTGTTTGTCATTGAGATGCCACTTTTGGCTCCTCTCCCACCTAGGAACGCTTCCAGCATCCAGCATCAGAACTGGCCTGCTCTGCTCTGTCGTCCACAGCTCACAGACCAATTGCAGCCTGACATCACTGATAGGTTCACTGGAGTATAGCAGCATTTGAGATAGTGTAGAGAGCTAGCCACTGTCTTTGTTTATGGCCTCGTGAAATAGTCAAATTCTTCCAGGCAAATGGGCTGGGGTTTATTTACCATTTTAATCTCTCATTTTTGTGATGGTTGAGCTGACATGGCTGATGTGATGGAGGTGATAGGATGGCTGACTGCAGTGGAAATGTGCCCACAGCAGTGGATGGGGGATGCTTCACCATGTAGCCACTAGAGAAACAGGGTGAAGGTCTGATTCAAGGCTTGTAGGTGGCTGGTGTGTAAATTAATTGAGCTCAGAAGGCACTCACACTCAGAGTAGAAGATTAGTAATATGTCAGCAGTAACATGCACATTATGTGCCTGAGAGTGAATATATTTGAGCTTCAGTACCTTGATTATCTTTATCGTCTTTCGATCTTCATTGAGAAAATATAATCATCTTTAAGGAGATGGATGTCAAAAGGAAGTAGGAAAGCTGCTGTTTACACTTACTGTTTAGCTGATGAAAGATCAATTACTGTATCTCTAATCAACTCATAACGATCCCTTGGAAATGATATGCTGCTGATTTTTTTTCTCATTTCAAATGCCCCCTTTGACCCTCTAAACATAAGTCTAATTTTCCTCTCATTGGAATTCAGATCATGTCTCGGTGGTTTTAAACACGGACTGGTGGCCACCCACATGTCACAATCAGACCTATTACCTTGAAACGTTAAAACACCTCCATTAAGTTATCTTTACCACTGCCTTCATAACACAAGACATCCACAAGAGAGGATTGGGTATCACAACAAATGCGTTTCTGCGTCCCTAAAATGGATTTACTTCCTCCAGGAAGAGTCAACGCTATAAAGGATATCATGACAAATTGTCTCGGAGCCCACTTTTTTTCATTTAACTGGTAATTCATCACTGTGAATAAGCAGCTTTGGAGATCTAATATACTTCTCCTGCATTCCTCAGGAAAGAGAGGCTGGGCTCTGGTCAAAGGTAGTGCACTATATACTGTAGGGTAGCATTTGGAGCACAGACTGCCTGTGTGCGAGGTGAATAAAATGGCTGACACGTTGGCTGGAAGGAAGGCTGTTAATTATCCTCCATGTTGGTATTCCCATGGGAGGTTCAGTCCCAGGGTGGGCTCTGACACTGGGTGATAAATTATACAAACATTACACCTCTTATGCAGATTCAGAAAGTAGCTTAAAATACAGTGTCTTCAGAAAGTATTCCCACCCTTTTACTTTTTCCACGTTTTGTTTTGTTAGCCTGACTTTAAAATGGATTCAACTTTGATTTTGTGTCACTGATCTACACTCAATACCCCATAATGTCAAAGTGGAATATTGTTTGTAGGACATTTTTGTAATTAATAAAAGAACATCTGAAATGTCTTGAGTCAATAATTATTCAACCATTTTGTTATGGCAAGCCTCAATACATTCAGGAGTAAAATGTGCTTAAGTTATTTGTTAAGTTGCATGGACTCATTCTGTGTTCAATAATAGTATTTAACATGCTTTTTGATTGACAACATCATCTCTGTACCCCACACATACAATTATCTTTAAGGTCTCTCAATAAAGTAGTGAATTTCAAGCATAGATTCAACCACAAAGAACAGGGAAGTTGTTTAATGCCTCTTAAAGAAGGGCACTGATTGGTAGATATGTAAAATAAAAATACATAAAAAAAGCTGAAGCTGAATATCCATTTGAGCATGGTGACATTATTAATTAGGCTTTGAATGGCATATCAATACACCCAGTCATTACAAATATACAAGTGTCCTTCCTAACTCAGTTGCCAGAGAGGAAGTAAACTGCTCAGGGATTTCACTATGAGGCCAATGGTGATTTTATAACTGTTACAGAGTGTAATGGTTGTGATATGAGAACCTAGGATGAGGCAACATTATAGTTACTCCACAATACTAACCTAAATGGCAGACTGAAAAGAAGGAAGTCTGTACAGAACAAAAACATTACTAAAGAAATACACTTTGTCCTGAATAATATGTTAGTGTGTTTGGGGCAAATACAATACGTCACTGAGTACCACTTTTCATATTTTCAAGCATGGTGGTGGCTGCATCATGTTATGGGTATGCTTGTCATCTTCAAAGACTAGAGAGTTTGTTTTGATAAAAAGAAATGGCAAATTCTTAGAGGAAAACCTGTTTCAGTCTTCTTTCCAACAGACACTGGGAGACAAATTCAGTTTTTAGCAGGACAATAATCTAGAATACTAGGCCAAATATACACTAGTTTCTTACCAAGACAACATTAAATGTAACTGAGTGGCTTTGTTACAGTTTTGACTCAAATGTGCTTGAAACTCTATGGCAACACTTGAAAATGGCTGTGTAGCAATGATCAACAACTAACTTTACAGAACTTGAAGAATTGTAAAACTAATTTGGCACATATTGTACAATCCAGGTGTGCAGAGCTCTTAAACTTACCCAAAAAGACTTGCAGCTGTATTTCTTACATGTATTATCAAGGGTTTTAATACTTATTTAAATAAGACATTTCTGTATTTAATTTTCAATCAATGTGCAACATTTTATAAAATCATGTTTTCCCTTTTTTATTATTTGTCAAATGTTTGTTGAAATTCAGGCTGTAACACAAAATGTTTAGTAAGTCAAGGGGTATCAATGCTTTCTGAAGGCACAGTACATTACAAGAATGTGTACTCCCTGTTCACCCATGACTGCGTGGCATCAACTCAATGATCACTTGCTATTTGACTCCTGCATACTTTGTTGACTACAAACTGTCTTTACCCAACCGTGGGACAGACTGTTTGTTCCCACACTCAGGACAATGACTCTCTGTTGGTTACACAGACATTTGGTCTCTCGCTGGCTTTGTATTCATGTTACCTGATGAAATTGCTGTACAATATGATCTTGTTGCCATCTGATGGACATTCAGATGTCATAAATCAGCACTGCAGAGCTCTCCCTGTCCTCTGCCGTGCCTTGACTGCATTACTGTTGATGATATCTGGAAATGTACATGTACACCCTGTTGCTAGCCCCAATTCTGACTTGTGCTCTTCTATCTGCTAACCTGATTTCTGCTTTCGCAAAAGCCTGGGTTTTCTGCACGTAACCTGTTAGAGCTCTAGGGGCGCTATTTCATTTTTGGATAAAAAACGTTCCCGTTTTAAGCGCGATATTTTGTCACGAAAAGATGCTCGACTATGCATATTCTTGACAGTTTTGGAAAGAAAACACTCTGAAGTTTCAGAATCTGCAAGTGCCCCAGAACTCATTCTACAGGCGAAACCAAGATGATGCATCACCCAGGAATTAGCAGAATTTCTGAAGCTCTGTTTTCCATTCTCTCCTTATATGGCTGTGATTGCGCAACGAATGAGCCTACACTTTCTGTCGTTCGCCCAAGGTCTTAGCAGCATTGTGACGTATTTGTAGGCATATCATTGGAAGATTGACCATAAGAGACTACATTTTCCAAGTGTCCGCCTGGTGTCCTGCGTCGAATTCGGTGCGCAATTGCCAGCTGCTTCTACTTTACCATTTGATTCAGGGGAGAAAGCATGTGTCCAAGAACGATGTATCAATGAAGAGATATGTGAAAAACACCTTGATGATTGATTCTAAACGTTTGCCATGTTTTCAGTCGATATTATGGAGTTAATTTGGAAAAAAGTTTGCGTTTTGAGGACTGAATTTATGGATTTTTTTTGGTAGCCAAATGTGATGTATAAAACGGAGCTATTTCTAATACACAAGGAATCTTTTTGGAAAAACTGAGCATCTGCTATCTAACTGAGAGTATCCTCATTGAAAACATCAGAAGTTCTTCAAAGGTAAATGATTTTATTTGAAGGCTTTTATGTTTTTGTTAATGTTGCGTGCTGGATGCTAACGCTAATGCTAACGCTAAATGCTAACGCGAAATGCTAACTCTAGCTAGCTACTTTTACACAAATTATTGTTTTCCTATGGTTGAGAAGCATATTTTGAAAATCTGAGATGACAGTGTTGTTTACAAAAGGCTAAGCTTGAGAGATGGCATATTTATTTCATTTCATTTGCGATTTTCATAAATAGTTAACGTTGTGTTATGCTAATGAGCTTGCTGATAGATTTACACAATCCTGGATACAGGGGTTTTTTCATAGCTAAACGTGACGCAGAAAACGGAGCGATTTGTCCTAAACAAATAATCTTTCAGGAAAAACTGAACATTTGCTATCTGAGAGTCTCCTCATTGAAAACATCTGAAGTTCTTCAAAGGTAAATGATTTTTTTGAATGCTTTTCTGTTTTTTTGTGTAAATGTTGCCAGCTGAATGCTAATGCTAAATGCTACGTTAGCCATCAATACTGTTACACAAATGCTTGTTTTGCAATGGTTGAGAAGCATATTTTGAAAATCTGAGATGACAGTGTTGTTAACAAAAGGCTAAGCTTGAGAGCTAGCATATTTATTTCATTTCATTTGCGATTTTCATGAATAGTTAACGTTGCGTTATGGTAATGAGCTTGAGTCTGTATTCACGAACCCGGATCCGGGATGGGGAGATCAGAAAGGTTAACACAAGAAACTCATTAAGTAAAATGGATAAATTGAAAGTGTGGGTTCACAGCTCCAATCCAGATGTGTTGGTCATTACTGAGACGTGGATAAGATAGTGTTATGAATACTGATGTTTCACTGAACCTTTCTGGTTATAACCTTTTTAGGTAAGACAGATCTTCCAAAGGTGGGGGAGTGGCAATCTTCATCAAGCATCACTTTCAGTGCTCGGTTGTCTCCACCAAGTCTGTCCCCAAACAATTTGATTTGCTGGTTTTAAGCATTAAACTTTCAAATAGCTCTTTGTTGACTTTTGCTGGGTGCTATTGTCATCCATCAGCACCGGCTTGTACCCTACCTGCCCTAAACTCTCTCCTGGCCCCTTACACTAAGTCTGAATTTGTCCTGCTAGGTGACTTAAACTGGGACATGCTTAAACCACTTGACCAAGTCCTAAAGCAATGGAACTCCCTAAATCTTTCTTAGATTATCACCAATCCCACAAGGTATGACTCCAAACATCAAGAAAAGGCTACTATCCTCACAAATAATCCTGATATATCCTGGTATCAGTCTGGTGTTTTCTGTAATACCTTAGTGATCACTGTTTTTCAGCCTGTGTTCGTAATGGCTGGTCAGTGAAACGACCTGTCCTGACTTGTCATAGAAGCTTGCTAAAAAACTTTAATGAGCAAGCCTCCCTTCATGAACTGGCCTCTGTAAAATAGTATAGAATCAGCTTTGACCTTCTTTTTTGATATTTCAGTGGTATTGTTAACAAACACTCCCCCATAAAGTGAGATTTAAAAACAGGTTCAGCCCCTGATTCGACAGTGAAATTGCAGAGTTACTCCACCTCAGGAATTGCATTTGGTGAAAGGCTCGGCACACGCATACTCAAGCTGACTGGCTATCGTTCTGGCAAACTAGAAATAATTGCACTCAGGCTAACCGGAAGGCCAAAGTTAGTTCCTTTTAAGGAGCAGTTCTCTCTCTGTTGGTCTAACCCCAAGAAGTTCTGCAAAACGGTTAAAGACCTGGAGAATAAACCCTCCTCACAGCTGCCCATGTCCCTTAATATTATTGACAAGAATCACATGGCTGAGCTCTTTAATCACCACTTCATTAAGTCAGTATTCGTATTTGACTCAGCCATGCCTCCTTGCCCGTCCAACATTTCCTCATCTCCCAACCCTTCTACTGTGACTATCCCTGATGCTTCTCCCTCTTTTTTCCACTGTCCCACAACAAAGTTTCTCCCTGCAGGCAATCACTGAGTCTGAGGTGCAAAAGGAGCTCCTTAAACTGGACTCCCCCCAAAAACACCTGGGTCAGATGGTTTAAACCCTTTCTTCTTTAAGGTTGCTGCCCATATCATCGCCAAGCCTGTCTCTCCTTTCTGGGGATGTTCCCATTGCTTGGAAGGCAGCCACAGTTTGTCCTTTATTTAAAGGGGGAGATCAAGCTGATCCTAACTGTTATAGGCCCATTTCTATTTTGCCCTGTTTATCAAAAGTGTTGGAAAAACTTGTTAATAATCAACTGACTGGCTTTCTTGATGTCTATAGTATTCTCTCGGGTATGCAATCTGGTTTCCGCTCAGGTTATGGATGTGTCACTGCAACCTTAAAGGTCCCAAATGATGTCACCATTGCCCTTGATTCTAAGCAATATTGTGCTGCTATTTTTATTGACTTGGCCAAAGCTTTTGATAAGGTAGACCATTCCATTCTTGTGAGCCGGCTAAGGAGTATTGGTGTCTCTGAGGGGTTGTTGGCCTGATTTGCTAACTACCTCTCTCAAAGGGTGCAGTGTATAAAGTCAGAAAATATGCTGTCTCATCCAAGGCTCGATCATGGGCCCCACACTCTTCTCAATTTACATCAACACCATAGCTTAGGCATTAGGAAGCTCTCTCATCCATTTATATGCAGATGATGCAGTCTTACACTCAGCTGGCCCCTCCCCAGATTTTGTGTGAAATGTTCTACAACAAAGCTTTCTTAGTGTCCAACAAGCTTTCTCTACCCTTAACCTCTAGTGACACCCCATCCCATGAACGGGACCGTTGTCATCATCTGACACTAATTAGCATAACGCAACGGACATAAATCTTCCTAGAAAATATTCCTATTCATGAAAATCACAAGTGAAATATATTGGAACACAGCTTAGCCTTTTGTTAATCACCCTGTCATCTCAGATTTTCAAAATATGCTTTACGGCCAAAGCTAGACAAGCATTTGTGTAAGTTTATCGATAGCCTGGCATAGCATTATGCCTTGCTAGCAGCAGGCAACCTTGTCACGAAAATCAGAAAAGTAATCAAATTAAATAGTTTACCTTTGATGAACTTCGGATGTTTTCACTCACGAGACTCCCAGGTAGATAGCCAAAGTTCATTTTTTCCCAAAATATTATTTTTGTAGGCGAAATAGCTCCATTTGTTCTTCACGTTTGGCTGAGAAATCAACCGAAAAATATTCCAAATTAGCTCCATAATATCGACAGAAACATGGCAACCATTATTTAGAATCAATCCTCAAGGTGTTTTTCAAATCTCTATTCGATAATATATCCACCGGGACAATTGGTTTCTCAGTAGAAGCGATTGGAATAATGGCTACCTCTGTACTTTCTTCAAGATTTTCTCCGGGAGCATCATGTGACCACTTGTGCAATGTAGCCCCCTACGGGTATTCATCAACATAAATGCGTAAAACTACGTCACAATGCTGTAGACACCTTGGGGAACACGTAGAAAGCGTAAGTTGGTTCATAGCACATTCACAGCTCAATGGGGACTCATTGGCAAGCAGCGCCTGCAACATCAGTTCTGTTATACTCACAGACCATATCTTTACAGTTTTGGAAACGTTAGTGTTTTCTATCCAAAGCTGTCAATTATATGCATGTTCTAGCATCTTGTCCTGACAAAATATCCCGTTTAAAACGGGAATGTTTTTTTTCCAAAATGAAAATACTGCCCCTAGAGTTGCAACAGGTTTTAACCTTGTTCTGAACAACTCCAAAACAATGGTCATGTGGTTTGGTAAGAAGAATGCCCCTTCCCCCACTGGTGTGATTACTACCTCCTGAGGGTTTAGAGCTTGAGGTAGTCACCTCATACAAGTACTTGGAAGAATGGCTAGATGCTGCACTGTCCTTCTCTCAGCACATATCAAAGCTGCAGGCTAAAGTTAACTCTAGACTTGGTTTCTTCTATAGTAATCTCTCCTCTTTCACCCCAGCTGCCAAACTAACCTTTATTCAGATGACCATCCTATCAGTAGGTAAGGGTGCTCTCGAGTGGCTAGACGTTCTTTACCATTCGGCCATCAGGTTTGCCACCAATGCACCTTATAGTGTAGTAAAACGCCAAATGGATCTACCTCCTGGTCCTCTTTCCCTGTCTTACCCACTAAGGGTAGAGACAGAGATGACCTCGCCTATTGAAAAACCGGATTGGGCACAGCCACCAGAAGACGACTGAAGCCAACCAACTATTGAACCTGACTGGTGTCAGGAAGAATCACCCTCTGCCTCAGGTGACACCTCTGAATGGGAACAGCTGATAGACTCATTGCTGATAGAGTAATGGCTCTGTCATAAACAGAGGCCCATATGCGCACTGTAAGAAAAGTATTTCCTCATTGTTGCTAGAGTAATAGGCTCTGTCATAAACAGAGGCCCATATGCACACTGTAAGAAAAGTATTTCCTCATTGTTGCTAGAGTAATAGCCTCTGTCATAACCAGAGGCCCATATATGCACTGTAAGAAAAGTATTTCCTGTTGTAAGATATGTCATCACCCTCTCTGCTCTGAGGGAATGGGAGGAGCAGCGGATCGGGTGCAGAGAATCAAAAGGTATATAAAGAGACATTTGCCATTACTTTGGCGCTGACTTCTTGAATTCTGAATTCATTTAGACAACCATTTGACTTCGGGTATTTGCCACCTGACTCAAATTACTTAAAGATTCTAACTTGCTGGATACCAGGGTAAGAGTCCGTTTACCTATCGACCAGTTGACCCTGTGTGCAGCATACGTTTGGACCGAGTGTACCTTTGTGACAAAGTCTTAATTGACCAAGGAACACTGTAGCACCGGCCGGGTTGCTTGCCCCAGACACTGCGGTAGATCAATGGCAGAATTACCACCTGCTGAGAACGGTTGGAAAATTGTTCGAATCGACTCTGTCTCCGACTGACCCAGTGACACGTGTACTGTTGTAACACAGTGCCTTGCCCTGGAATCGCGGTTGCGGGTTATTTGACAATACTATCCAACCTGATGGCAGGTTAGAGTACTCAGTCTAACTTGAATCTCGAAATTTAGTTGAACCAACGATTCCTCATAGGATAGATCGATACATAAACTAAATTCTCAGAACTCTGACCGATTGAAACACCGCTCCTGATCTCGTGGGTCTCCCTGTCATCTTTTAAAGGTAATTAAGTTGAAGTATTATATTTTATTAGAGATAAGTGTTATCATTGTACCAGGCATTTTATAAGAGCATTAAGGCATTTGCATGTTTTTGATTAACGCTGTGTGTGACCAAGTAACAAATTGTGTATTTTGAAGTGTGTTTGATTGTAAAAGACACAAAACAGAGTGTTTTCAAAAATAAACGGTAGTCTTATTTTGTCTCGAGTAAAAGGTTATCTCAAAGACAGTTAACGGACAACTCTGACACTCCCCGCTACCGGGACAATGGAAACGGGGATCAATGCTCTATGACAGAATGAGCTACCATTAAAAGACAAGGAGGAAGGTGTGTCCAGTAGTGATTCATTGAATTGTCTTATCGATCTATCTAAGTTTTATTTTCCAAGCGATACATAGCCGATGGGCAGAGTAGTGAGACTAAGTTGACTAAAGGTCTTCACACTTTAAACTAGATACATCACAGAGGGGAAACACTCAACCACAGGGAAATCATATAGAGACTGGTAGGACTAGTGCTTAATAATAACTCAAGGACCAATTAGTGGTGAAGCAAAGAGTCTAGAGGATAAAGGTGGGGTTCACACATCCCAGCTAGAGCTAGACCGTTGAGAGTGACAAGGCAAAAGACCTCTCTACGCGGACAACGTATCGATATAGAAAGGGAGGCAGGGCTACGCGAGCGGTCCTGGTTATACCGAGATAACCTGAAGTATCTACAGTGCCCTGTCCAATCCAGGGAACGGGACGCTAACCATCTCTAGCACCCCGCTGCCGGCCAAGGGGCGGGGCTGAAGGTTTCGTATCGCGACAATAGGACACATCACTTGCACTCTATACTCCTCTAAACTGGTCATCTCTGTATACCCATTGCAAGACCCACTGGTTGATGCTTATATATTAAACCCTCTTAGGCCTCACTCCCCCCTATCTGAGATATCTACTGCAGCCCTCGTCCTCAACACCTGTTCTGCCAGTCACATTCTGTTAAAGGTTCCCAAAACACACACATCCCTGGTTCGCTCCTCTTTTCAGTTAGCTGCAGCTAGCGACTGGAACGAGCTGCAACAAACACTCAAACTGGACAGTTTTTTCCCCAATCTCTTCATTCAAAGACTCAATCATGGACACTCTTACTGACAGTTGTGGCTGCTTTGTGTGATGTATTGTTGTCTCTACCTTCTTGTCCTTTGTGCTGTTGACTGTGCCCAATAATGCTTGTTCCATGTTTTGTGCTGCTACCAGGTTATGTTGCTAACATGTTGTTGTTAGGTTGTGTTGCTACCATGCTTTGTTATCATGTGTTGCTGCCTTGCTATGTTGTTGTCTTTAGGTCTCTCTTTATGTAGTGTTGTGTTGTCTCTCTTGGTGTGTTTTGTCCTGTATTTATTCATTTTTGTTTAATCCCAGGCCCCCGTCCCCGCAGGAGGACTTTTGGTAGGCCATCATTGTAAATAAGAATTTGTTCTTAACTGACTTGCCTTGTTAAATAAATACATTTAAAAATCATGTTTGCGGATGACACACAGTAGTGGGCCTGATAGCCTACAGGGAGGTGAGGGTGCCAGGAAAAAAAAAACTCTCCCTCAAAGTTAAGAAAGTAAAGGAGCTGATCGTGGACTTCAGGAGACAGCAGAGGGAGCATGCCATATCCACATTGACGGGACCGTAGCGGAGAAGGTGAAGCGCTTCAAGTTCCTCAGCATACAGTACGATTTTCAATTGCACAAAAAATCAAACCCTCATTAAAATAAAGTTATCATATAATACAGTTGAAATGTTTACAAATTAATGCTGAAACGGATTATACTGCTATTATGTCCTGCTATAATTGTTTTGCAGTTCTAATTTAGTGCCTTATTGCAAACAGGATGCATGCTTTGGAATATTTTTTATCTCTATAGGCTTCCTTTTTTCACTCTGTCATTTAGGTTATTATTGTGGAGAAACTACAATGTTGTTGATATGAGTTTCCTCCTATCACAGGTATTAAACTCACCATTTAATGACTTTTGTTTGTCAAGTTATGTTCAGAAATCCACAGGAAAGAGCGGTCACGACAACGCAGACGGAAATTCCAATTACTCTTCATAATGTCCACAGAAACATGTAAAACGTTTTTTATAATCATTCCTCAGGTAGTTTTTAAAATATATATTCAATAATATATCAACCCAGTGTGTTTTTCAATAACAGCGGGAGGAACAATGGCGGCTTTACTCTGTTGCGCAAAAACTTACTCTTTGAGCCTTACCTATCCACTTACGCAATGTGATCTTTCACGCAAATTTTTCAAAATAAAAGCCTGAAACTATGTCTAAAGACTGACACCTTAGGGAAGCCAGAGAAAAAGGAATCTGGTTGATATCCCTTTAAATGGAGGATAGGCATGCAAAGGAACAGATACGTTTCAAAATAAGAGGCACTTCCTGATTGGATTTTCTTCAGGGTTTTGCCTGCAATATCAGTTCTGTTATACTCACAGACAATATTTTTGACAGTTTTGGAAACTTTAGAGTGATTTCTATCCTAATCTGTCAATTATATGCATATTCTAGTATCTGGTCCTGAGAAATAGGCCGTTTACTTTGGGAACTTTATTTTTCCAAACATAAAAATAGTGCCCCCTAGCTTCAAGAGGTTTTAATGGAAGCCTCTCAAATATAATCCAGGTAGAATCAGGAATTACCCAAGGTAGCTTTTTAGGCCCCTTACTTTTTCAATCTTTACTAACGACATGCGTTTGAGTAACACCAGTGTGTCCATGTACAGTATGTGGATGACTCAACACTATGCACGTCAGCAACACTTGACTGCAAACTTAACAAAGAGTGTGGGTAGCAAGGAATAAGTTAGTCCTAAATATTTCTAAAACTAAAAGCATTGTATTTGGGACAAATCGTTAATCTAAACCGCAACTACATCTCATAATGAATAATGTTGAAATTGAGCAAGTTGAGGTAAACTGCTTGGAGTAACCCTGGATTGTAAACTGTCATGGTCAAAACATATTGATACAACAGTAGCTAAGATGGGGAGAAGTCTGTCCATAAGAAAGCAGTGCTCTGCCTTCTTAACAACACTATAAACAAGGCAGGTCCTACAGGCCCTAGTTGTCGTACCTAGACTACTGTTCAGTAGTGTGGTCAGGTGCCACAAAGAGGGACTTAGGAAAATTGCAGTTGGCTCAGAACAGGGCTTGCACGGCTGGCCCTTAAAAGTACACTGAGAGCTAACATTTAATGACATGCATGTCAATCTCTCATGGCTAAAAGTGGAAGAGAGATTGACTTCACAGAGCTGTACGGTACTGTGAAGAGACACACACAAAGGCATGCATTGTGACATTGTTGTATAGTGGTATCAAAAATGTTGTATTCTATATGTAGTGTAATAATGTTATTTGATGTATTGTTTTGATGTAATGTTTTATCTTTTGACTTAATGTAATGTAAGTGCTTTAATATGTTTGGACCCCAGGAAGATTAGCTGCTGCCTTGGCCACAGCCAGGAGCTAGCATATATAGCATTGTCCAAATTCATGAATGTAAACAGCTGGACCGATGTCAGCGATGCTGCATTGCAAGCAGAAACTTCCTAAAAACACTGAACTATCCCTTTAATTACTTGTCCCTCAGTGTCACAGCTACAGCGTTCCCTACTGTTCAAAACATGTACCTTGGGTCTGGACAAACAGAAAATAATCCCATTTGGCTTAAGTGGTGCGTGAAGTGGGCACTTGATAATATGGTAAGCCTGTACATGCCGTTAAAGAGAGAGCACTAAAGGAAATCCAATAATTGGAGGGGAAAGGGATGCAAAGCAGTTAAAACTGACCGAGCTACAGTCTTCCTTAGTAGTTAAAACTGACAAAGCTACAGTCTCCCTTGTTGTAGGAACTGTTAAAACAGGGATGAAAGGGATCTTTAACTGTGGTCACTGCCTGCTTGCTGGACACTCCAGGCAAGCTTCTGTCCCTGCCATCACCCACTGTGTCTGGTGAATGATTCCTTGGGCCACCAAATCCTCGTCTCAACCCCTAATCTGTTTAGACACCTCAGAAGGGCTACCCCGGTATCCTCTGACTGATTTATTCATCTAAACACACACACACACACACACACACACACACACACACACACACACACACACACACACACACACACACACACACACACACACACACACACACACACACATTGACCTCTGTCTAACTTCCTCCTCTCAGCTGAACAGTAGTTATTTGGATGCGGAGAGGCTCTGGAAAGTAAATGTATTTGAGTTAAACGTAACAGACATGCTGACATTTCCTGACATACTTCCAATAGCTTATTTCCAAACATATCATACAATTTTGCTCAAAGGTCGCATGTACAGTATCTGTATACAGTGCCTTCAGAAAGTATTCAAAAAAAGTATTGCTCCCCCTTGACCTTTTCTACATTTTGTTGTTACAGACTGAATTTAAAATGGATAACATTGAGATTTGTGTCACTGGCATACACAATACCCCATATTGTCAAAGTGGAATGTTTTTATACACTACTGTTCAAAGGTTTGGGGTCACATAGAAATGTTTTTGTTTTTTAAAGAAAAACACATTTTTTGTCCATTAAAATAACGTAACATTGATCAGAAATACAGTGTAGACATTTTTAATGTTGTAAATGACTGTTGTAGCTGGAAAATGCTGATTTTTTTAAATTGAATATCTACATAGGCGTACAAGAGGCCCATTATCAGCACCCATCACTCCTGTGTTCCAATGGCATGTTGTGTTAGCTAATCCAAGTTTATAATTTTAGAAGGCTAATTGTTCATTAGAAAATCATTTTGCAATTATGTTAGCACAGCTGAAAACTGTTGTTCTGATTAAAGAAGCAATAAAACTGGCCTTCTTTAGACTAGTTGAGTATCTGGAGCATCAGCATTTGTGGGTTCGATTACAGGCTCAAAATGACCAGAAACAAAGTACTTTATTCTGAAACTTGTCAGTCAATACTTGTTCTGAGAAATGAAGGCTATTCCATGTGAGAAATTACCAAGAAACAGAAGATCTCATACAACGCTGTGTACTATTCCATACACAGAACAGTGCAAACTGGCTCTAACCAGAATAGAAAGAGTGGGAGGCCAATATCAAAGAAAAAGCCATATCTCAGACTGGCCAATAAAAATACAATATTAAGATGAGCACTGGACAGAGGAACTCTGCCTAGAAGGCCAGCATCCCGAAGTTGCCTCTTCACTGTTGACGTTGAGACTGGTGCCTTGCCGGTACTATTTTTTTTAAGCTGCCAGTTGAGGACTTGTGAGGCATCTGTTTCTCAAACCATTGAAACATATTTTTAGATATACTGTAGGCGACATGAGTCTCACTAGTGTTGAGTAATGTGCTGTTAAGTGGTGTAGGTCTTATTTATTTTTATTGAACTTCTACCTTCCCTCAGAGTGGAGTTCTGGGCCGGGAGGCTCGACTCTCGCCCGAGCTCGGATCCCCTCATCTCCATGTCGCCTGGGTTGCGCCCGACCGGCTCCATCCCCTCTTTCCCCATAAGGCACGGCAGCACGGCGCACCCCCAATAGCAAGGTGCAGATGGGCATATTCGTATAATGAATATGAATTCAGAGGGCAGAAATTATTAAATTGTAAAGCATTAGTTTTAAAAATTGTGTATGTTCAATTATTTGTGGCATTTAAAGCACATTGAATTAAGAAGCAATAGGATATGAAGCAATAGCCTACCGGCATGTGGTCAACTATTTCAGCAGACAAGCATGGGGACTGGTCTTGATAAATAAATTATTTTTCTTTTCACTGAATCACCGTTTGGGCATTGGTTAGACTACAATTAGGGTGTGGAAATGTTATGCTCTTAGTACTGTAGCCTACTCCCGACCGGTCACATTGTACGCCGCCATATTTTCCTAACTGAAACCGAGGCTTTTTTTTCTTGGAATAGAAACACCTCAATAATAATCAAATGAATTAAAGCTACATTTCTTAATCAATCCCATATACCAGGTTATTACAAAAAAAGGGTTTTAGTACAGCCAATATTGAAGACTGTCAAATGCTTCTCAAAGATGCCCTCTGGTGGTCAAACCAACGCTACCTAGCATTAGTAGCAACAATGGCTGACAATGAAATAACATGCCATAGAATTCTGCAGCAGCCCACCACGTGTGCTGCAGTATGACCCAACTTTTACAGGAGGAACCACTGTACCTGCTGCTTCCATTTGTTGAGGCAGTATTCTGTAACATATACACTGGGAGTCAGAATGCAAGAGCAGGTGGCGAGTTTAATAATAAATGGAACATAGCCCAATACAAGAACCACGAGTATCGTATAGACGTGAAACAGAGTCAATACTACCTGGGGAATGGACCAAAAGAGGTGACAGATATAGGGGAGGCAATCAGTGAAGTGATGGAGTCCCGATGTGTCTCATGATGAGACACAGGTGCGCGTAATGATGGGTGCCAGGTGCTTGTAAAGATGGTTGCCTGGGAAGGTGGTTAGTAAACCGGCAACGTCGAACCCCGGAGGGGAGCAGCGGGAGTGGACGTGACACTTTCAAAATTAAATTTGACTAAATTAATTTATCTTTGAAGTAGTCAACCTTGCATGTTAAATGTAATAATAAAAAGTAAATCAGTCAATTTAATGATGTCTGCTTTACTTTGAGACAGCGGATGCTTATCACAGGAAAACATCTGCATTTGTTTACAGAGAAGCACGGTTTGGCATGGTTTGACTTTGAGAGGAAAAACTAAGGCAAGAAACGAAACATCGATTTCACAGTCAGTTTAGGGATAATAGTCACAGTATAATACGAACCAGGCCTCCGACTCTAACAGCCAGACTCCCGGGGTTGATTTTATTAACCAAAACATAAAAAGCAACTGCTGCCATAATACCTATTTAGTTTATGCCATATTTTATTTACCAAATCTGCTGTGAGACACAGGGATGGCCTCTAATGGCTAGATGGCTGGTCTGGTAAATATCATGGCATAGTGTGCCTTGCATTGATATTCTCCACATGGCTGCCTTGGCCTGGTAACTCTTTGATAGCCTGGTTAAACCAGACAACGCACAGTGTCCAGTCTGGTTTATTCAAAATAGCTAATTGACACTAGTAGTGCACTGGGCAAGGTGAGGTCAAGGTTGACAGGTAGGAGGTAGGCACTCTAAACCAGCTTAAAGGGATAGTTCAGGCAAAATCTATATTTGGGTGAAATTGCTCTTACTTTGAGTTGTGTCTGAAGGCCCATAGTTACAGAATCCACATTATGAACTGGCTGGTTCGAGCCTTGAATGCTGATTGGCTGGAAATTCACTCTGTATCCCATTGGTATGACAGAACATGCATTTTTACTGCTCTATTACATTGGTAACCAGTTTATAATAGCAGAAGGCATCTTGGGGGGTTTGTGGTATATGGCCAACGTACCATGGCTAAGGGCTTTGCCCAGGCACTCTGTGTTGCGTCACACACAATAATCACAGTAAAATAAGAACCAGGCCTCCAACTCTAACAGCCAGACCCCTGTGGTTGATGTTATTAACCAAAACATAAAAAGCAACTGCTGCCGTAATAGATATTTAGTTTATGCCAGATTTATACGTTAAAAGACAAAAAAACAAAACGGCCAATCATTTCAGGTCCAGTATCCTTGTTGGGCCGCTGGTGTGAAAGATTCAGAAGGCTACCGGCATTACACATTGGCTAAAAGATTACTGTAGCTCTGCTGGAATCACTTTTATAGATAACTTTGACACCTTCTGGAAAGATACTCTACAGGAATGAAGGAGTCTATCCAAATCAACTTGGCTCCTGGGCCCTCATTTATCAATGTTGCATAGAAAAGCTTCTCAATGAACTGATATGAAGAACATTTTGAATGTTAGCAAATACAAAAAGTTGGTATTCATCAATTGCTCTTACGCTTTATTTACACACACCTGTAGGTATTTTGCCTTGATAAATCAGACACGTTCTAAAACCCTGTGCTAGTGCACGTGAAGCCACATTTACATAAAGAACAACACTAAATGACCATATATGGTCACAAACTCTCCCTTTATAGCTGCAAGAAATATCACTAATTTCTGTCCCCCAACATGCAGAAATACAACAAGCCATACTTTTTGCAGCCCTCAGCAATGGCTTGACAAATAAGAGAAAAAATATTGCTTGGGAGCAGGTTAGAAATTATAAAGAAATGGTTTGATTTGAAAGAATATGCAAAAAAAGATCCAGGGCAGTGTGACTCTTCACTGTCAGCTATGGACTAGCGCATTAGCACCATAATTGGAGAGACCCCAGTGTCTGGCATCATTTGTGATGGTGATACTGAGGACCCTCTCCCAGACCTTGAAGGAATACCAGACACCATCAATTGTCAAGCTTTATTTTTGCAACCATATTCAGACATGGACCACATAAATAAATATTTTTCTTGATAAATATACACTACCGATCAAAAGTTTGGGGTCACATAAATGTCCTTGTTTTTAAGGAAAATCACATTTTTGTCCTTTAAAATAACATAAAATTGATCAGAAATACCTTGTTGACAATGGTGCAGTTAATGTTGTAAATGACTATTGTTGCTGGAAACGGCTTATTTTTTTTAATGGAATATCCACATACAGTAGACATTTTCACTTAGGGGTGTACTCACTTTTGTTGCCAGCGGTTTAGACATTAATGGCTGTGTGTTGAGTTATTTTGAGGGGACAGCAAATGTACACTGTTATACAAGCTGTAGCAAAGTGTCATTTCTTCAGTGTTGTCACATGAAAATAAATACTCAAACATTTACAACAATGTGAGGGGTGTACTCACTTTTGTGATATACTGTAGGTGTACAGAGGCCCATTATCAGCAACCATCACTCCTGTGTTCCAATGGCACCTTATGTTAGCTAATCCAAGTTTATCATTTTAAAAGGCTAATTGATCTTTAGAAAACCCTTTGGCAATTATGTTAGCACAGCTGAAAACTGGCCTTCTTTAGACTAGTTGAGTATCTGGAGCGTCAGCATTTGTGGGTTCGATTACAGGCTCAAAATGGCTAGAAACAAAGACTTTCTTCCGAAACTTCTCAGTCTATTCTTGTTCTGAGAAATGAAGGCTATTCCTTGTGAGAAATTGGCAAGAAACTGAAGATTATGTACAATGCTGTGTACTACTCCCTTCACAGAACAGTGCAAACTGGCTCTAACCAGAATAGAAAGAGGAGTGGGAGGCCCTGGTGCACAACTGAGCAAGAGGACAAGTACGTTAGTGTCTATGCTGGCCTTCCAAGCAGAGTTGCAAAGATAAAAACTTGTGAGACAATACATTCTGGGGCAATGTAAATGTGTTTTCCTTGTAGATTTGATTACAGTATTTGGAAGAACAGATACAATGGTTATAGTTATGATATTGCCACTTGTCCTCAGTGCCAGAGCTATGGGTTGTGGGAAACACTCCCTGTCAGGCATGGGCTCATCGGGTCTGGGTGGATCATTCAGTGGAATGCCATTTTTGACTGCAATGTTGTGGAGCTGCAAGCCTTGACAATGTAGCAAACCTAAAAGGAATTTGCACATTGTATTGCATTTGAAGGAATGTTATTTCAGAGGCAAACCTTGCATGGCTGGTATTGCAGTGTGCAGACAAGCACAGCCAACGCCCTTTCAGTAGGCTTATGGTGCGCACCACTGTTCTTGTGTGTGTGTGGGCTTGGTTATACCTTGCCTCTTGTTGGTTTGTGGGCAGTTTTTAATGGGTAGCCCCGGTCTCCTGCAGTTCTGAACACAAAATTCAGATATTGTTTCCCAGTCGAGGTCCAACAAGCCATCCATCATCAACAGCTCCTTCCTGGAGGTTAAGACCGACTGAACTGTTCTGCACAAATGAATGAATCATTTGGCCACTACATTCAACAAATCCAAATGTGAATCATATGTGACCTGCACATTGACAGAATGGAAACCTTTTTTGTTTATGAAGTTGAATTCGTTCAACAATGATGCTTTTATTGCGATGTGGGTGCAGCCAATTGCTCCAATGACATTGGGAAATCAGCTATGGTATTGAAATCCCTTTTCACTCTGGCCTGTTGCACAGCAGTGCACAGAAACTGTATGTATTGTGGGGTCAATGAAATAATGCCATGAAGGACTGGAGGCAATATTCGGCTCATGGTTGGTTGTGAAATGCAAGACCGATCGACAATTTTCCAGTTGCCAAAAAACCTAGGGCGGAGAGGACTTGGCTATGAAGATCTGTGAAGTTAGGTGCGTTTTTCTACTGACTCTGAAAAACACCAAAAGAAAGATGCCCAAGGTCCCTGCTCATCTGCGTGAACATGCCTTAGGCATGCTGCAAGGAGGCATGAGGACTGCAGATGTGGCCAGGGCAATAAATTGCAAAGCCCGTACTCTGAGACGCCTAATACAGCGCTACAGGGAGACAGGACGGACAGCTGATCGTCCTCGCAGTGGCAGACCATGTGTAACAACACCTTCACAAGATCGGTACATCCGAACATCACACCTGCAGGACAGGTACAGGACGGCAACAACTTCCCGAGTTACACCAGGAATGCACAATCCCTCCAGCACTCAGACTGTCCGCAATAGGCTGAGAGAGGCTGGACTGAGGGCTTGTAGGCCTGTTGTAAGGCAGGTCCTCACCAGACATCACCGGCAACAACGTCGCCTGTGGGCTCAAACCCACAGTTGCTTGACCAGACAGGACTGGCAAAAAGTACTCTTCAATGACGAGGCGCGGTTTTGTTTCACCAGGGGTGATTGTCAGATTTGCATTTGTCGTCAAAGGAATGAGCGTTACACCGAGGTCTGTACTCTGGAGCGGGATCAATTTGGAGGTGGAGGATCCTTCATGGTCTGGAGTGGTGTGTCACAGCATCATCGGACTGAGCTTGTTGTCATTTCAGGCAATCTCAACACTGTGCGTTACAGGGAAGACATCCTCCCTTGTGGTACCCTTTCTGCAGGCTCATCCTGACATGACCCTCCAGCATGACAATGCCACCAGGAAAATATTGCTTGTTCTGTGCGTGACTTCCTGCAAGACAGGAATGTCAGTGTTCTACCATGGCCAGCAAAGAATATGGATCTCAATCCCATTGAGCACGTCTGGGACCTGTTGGATCGGAGGGTGAGGGCTAGGGCCATTCCCTGATAGAAATGTCTGGAAACTTGCACGTGCCTTGGTGGAAGAGTGGGGAAACATCTCACAGCCAGAACTGGCAAATGTGGTGCAGTCCATGAGGAGGATATGCACTCAAGTACTTAATGCAGCTGGTGGCCACACCAGATACTGACTGACACTTTTGACCCCTCCTTGTTCAGGGACACATTATTCAATTTCTGTTTGTCACATGTCAGTGGAACTTGTTCAGTTTATGTCTCAGTGTTGAATCTTGTTATGTTCATACAAATATTTACATGTTAAGTTTGCTGAAAGTAAACACATTTGGCAGTGAGAGGAAAATTTCATTTTTTTCTGAGTTTAGATTTGTGAAAGTTAGTGTATATGCTGATGATCCATCATGTATGATAGTCTTGGGAGTGTGTAAACTTAAATTTTGTATTACCATATAATTGTTGTATGTTCTCTATAGTTATGTACTTGAAAATCTATCAATTCGGCACATTTGGGCAGACTTGATACAAAATATTGTCCACTATTGAAATGCTTCACTGGATCAATCTGAAACTTTGCATCTAGTGGCCAAAATCTAAATTGCGCCTAAACTGCAATAATACATTATGGCCTTTTTCTTGCATTTCAAAGATAAAAAATGCATGTTTTTGTTTGTATTATCATTTACCAGATCTAATGTATTATTTTCTCCTACATTAATTTCATATTTCCACAAACTTCAAAGTGTTTCCTTTCAAATGGTATCAAGAATATGCATGTCCTTGCTTCAGGTCCTGAGCTACAGGCAATTAGATTTGGGTATGTCATTTTTGGCGAAAATTGAGAAAAGGGTCCGATCCTTGAGTGGATTATTAAGGAAATTAGAAATAATGGATATTTGGAAACAAAAAAAAACAACCTAGTGAGACATACATGGAGGAGACTTAATGAAGCTAGTCGTCTTGACTACTTTTTTTTCTCTTTCTCTCTTGCATCAAAGGTTTAAAAAGTTTTAATAGGAGACAGAATGCGATCGGATCATCATCTAATTTGCATTCACACAACTCTTATAGATTTTCCACATGATGGGGATATTGGAATTGTAATCAAAGTTTACTGGAGGACAACTTAGTTAAAAATAAGACAAAATAATTTATATCTGAATTTTTCCAGTATAATATAGGTTCAGCAAATCCCCTTATTGTTTGGGATACCTTTAAATGTACCTTCAGAGGTCATTCAATTACATTTTCATCAATAATAAAAGAGCAGTTTCTGGCTGGAGACAAGACCTACAAGCGAAATCCATGAACTAATAGTACAGGTAGAAAGCAAAAAAATTATACTACGGAGAGAAACAAAAATAACTTGGAACTTATTCAAGAATGATCTACTGTAAAATATTACAAAAATAAAGCAAACTGGACGGAATATGGAGTGAAATGCACCAACATTCTTCCTGAATCTCCAATACAGCAATGCAAACAAAAATAATTTGCAGAAACTTGTTACTGAAGACGGAGTCATCTATGATTCTCAGAATTATGTTTTAAACGAGGAAGCTAATTATTTTAGGCAGATGTTCTTTTTTCCGTCTCATCCTCTCCCACTGAATGAGGATTACGGTAAGGAATTCTTTCCAAATAGTAAAACAATGGAAAATTAACAAATGTACAGAAACATCAGTGTGAAGGCCAAATTACAGAGGAATAACTTTTGAGGCTATTAAATCCTTTCAGTCTGGATAAACCACAGGGCTTGATGGAATACCGGTAAAGGTATATCAAGCCTATTTTTTATATACTAAACACTGCATTGTTAGATTGTTTGAACTACTCCTATAGAAATGGTAGTCTGTCAGGTACTCAGCAGGAAGATCTGATTTTTCTATTGTTAAAACAAGACCCATATGGCAAACATAAAGACCCAGTCTATCTAAAAAACTGGAGGCCCAATACACTTCAATGTTGTGATGCAAAAATACTAGCAAAATGGATAGCACTCAGAATTAAAAGGGTTTTACCAGGTATTGTTCATCCTAATCAGACAGGTGTTTTACATGAACGATACATTGGAGATAATATACGACAACTACTAAAAATAATAGAACATCATGAAACATCTAAGAAGCCAGGCCTGGTATTTATAGCAGATTTTGAAAAGACATTTGATAAAGACTGGCTATCATTTAAACATGCCTGGATTTTTTTTCAATTTTGGTAATTCTCTTATAAAAATGGGTTCAAATAATATATAGCCACCCCAGGTGTAAAATAGTAAATAACGGCTACTTCTCAGAGTTTTGAATTATGAAGGAGTTAAACAAGGGTGTCCGCTGTCACCATATCCATATCTGGCCATAACGGCCATCGAAATGCTAGCTATTAAAATCAAATCCAATAACAGCATTAGGGGATTACAAATCCAAAGCTTAAAAGCAAAGGTGTCCATGTATGCCGATGACTCAAGTTTTAAATTAAGTCCGCAAGCTAGATCCTTGCAATGTCTCATTGAAGATCTAGGTAACTTTTCTGTACTCTCTGGACAAAAATCTAATTATGATAATTGTACATACAGTATTACGTATTGGATCTTTAAAAAATACAACTTTTACATTACCCTGCAGTTTACCTATGAAATGGGCTGACAGTGAAGTAGACATATTGGTATTTATATCACAAAATACATAAATAAGCTCTCCACAATGAATTTCAATAGAAAACTTGTAAAAATAGACACAATCCAGCAACCATGGAGAGGTAAATACCTGTCTATTTATGGAAACATTTCCCTGATTAACTCCTTAGTCATATCTCAGTGTACTCACTTTTGGCGCTGCCTACTCCTGATTCATTTTTCAAATCATATGAGCAAAAAATATTTCACTTGATCTGGGATGCTAAATCAGACATAATAAAGCATGCCCATAAATATGAATTGGGTGGGTTGAGATTATTACATATAATAGCACTAAACCTCTCTCTAAAAGCTTCACTTATTCAAAAGTTTTACTTGAACCCTAAATGGGTCCCAAGTAGATTACTAAAATAAGCTCATCCATACATTGTTTAAAACTGGCCTTTTTGCCTTTACAGATTGCAGAGCTGGCTACAATTTCAATTTCATCCCCCTGAAAAGAGAGAACAAATACTATGGCTGAACTCTAATGTGCTGGTTGATAAAATACCTGTATTTATGGGAAATTCCAATTTACAATATAATTTATGTCCTTTATAGAGTTATCAGATGTGTATGGGAAGTTCTGCTCAATCCAAGAGTACAACAAATTGATTACAGCATTACTCCAAAAATGGAGGAGGCAGGAGGCAGGTGGCAGCAGGAGAAGGTATGGAACTGGTCTGTCTTCCCAATATAAAGAATCTCAACTGGCGGAGGAATAAAAATTGCATAAATAAGAAGGTATATCAGTTTCATTTGAGGACCAGGATGTTGACAACTGTGCCAAACATATTGCAAAATATTCGGGAAGAGATTTTTGATGTACCGGTTCCATGGTAAAGGGTGTATGAGTTGATATATATAAACAACGCAAGATTCAAGACTTCGTGCTTATCAGCTAAAATTATTATATAGAATTATTACCACAAACAAAATGTGGAATATTTGGTGCATAAAATCATCAAAGCTCTGCAGATTTTGTGAGGATACAGAATCAATAGACCATATATTTTGGTATTGCACTCAGGTAGCCTGTTTCTGGTCTCAGGTTCAGGAATGGCTGAAAATGCATAGCATTGATCTAGAATTGACCCTAGAAATGTCACTGTTAGGAGATTTGGAGATACCAGGTCAGTCAATTACTAATATACTAATAATCTTAGTCAAAGTATTTATCTTCAACTCGCAATCTGTAGATTGATTAGATTGAAATTGTATGTTAAACATCACAGCATAGTTGAAAGATATGTGTTACGTAAAACCCCAAAGAGGGAGGCCAGCAGAAATAGATGGGATGGGCTGAGGGAAGCTGAGGGTTGGGATGTGGAATTGGAGACAAGTGGGAGTGGAGTTGTTGTGCGGGACACCATCATTCTAAGATGAAAGTTTTTTTTTTTAAGTCTAAATAAAACGTAATATAAAGTATGTTTGAATGACACTGAGGGACAGTGTTTTTACAACTAAGGCGAGTTTCCCTGAGGCTGATGTCGTGGAGGTGTTTGTACACATGCATATACTCACTCTCATTCAAATAAATGCATACAAGAACAAACACATACATGTAATAGTGCCAGACATGCACACAAACATATACAAAAACAAAACTACAGAAAATCACATTGTATGATTTTTAAGTAATTAATTTGCATTTTATTGCATGACATAAGTATTTGATTCATCAGAAAAGCAGAAGTTAATATTTGGTACAGAAACCTTTGTTTGCAATTACAGAGATCATACGTTTCCTGTAGTTCTTTACCAGGTTTGCACACACTGTAGCAGGGATTTTGGCCCACTCCTCCATACAGACCTTCTCCAGATCCTTCAGGTTTCGGGGCTGTCGCTGAGCAATACGGACTTTCAGCTCCCTCCAAAGATTTTCTATTGGGTTCAGGTCTGGAGACTGGCTAGGCAACTCCAGGACCTTGGGATGCTTCTTACGGAGCCACTCCTTAGTTGCCCTGCCTGTGTGTTTCGGGTCATTGTCATGCTGGAAGACCCAGCCACGACCCATCTTCAATGCTCCTACTGAGGGAAGTGATACATGACCCCTCCATCCTCCCCTCAATATGGTGCAGTCGTCCTGACCCCTTTCCATGAAAGCATGTTTCCACCTCCATGCTTCACGGTTGGGATGGTGTTCTTGGGGTTGTACTCATCCTTCTTCTTCCTCAAAACACGGCGAGTGGAGTTTAGACCGAAAAGCTCTATTTTTGTCTCATCAGACCACATGATCTTCTCCCATTCCTCCTCTGGATCATTCAGATGGTCATTGGCAAACTTCAGATGGGCATGGACATGTGCTGGCTTGAGCAGGGGGACCTTGCGTGCGCTGCAGGATTTTAATCCATGACAGCGTAGTGTGTTATTAAAGGTTTTCTTTGAGACTGGTCCCAGCTCTCTTCAGGTCATTGACCAGGTCCTGCCATGTAGTTCTGGCTGATCCCTCACCTTCCTCATGATAATTGATGCCCCACGAGGTGCGATCTTGCATGGAGCCCATGACCGAGGGTGATTGACCGTCATTTTGAACTTCTTCCATTTTCGAATAATTGCGCCAACAGTTGTTGCCTTCTCACCAAGCTGCTTGCCTATTGTCCTGTAGCACATCCCAGCCTTGTGCAGGTCTACAATTTATCCCTGATGTCTTTACACAGCTCTCTTGTCTTGGCCATTGTGGGGGGGTTGGAGTCAGTTTGACTGAGTGTGTGGACAGGTGTCTTTTATTCAGGTAATGAGTTCAAACAGGTGCAGTATATATAGGTAATGAGTGGAGAACAGGAGGGCTTAAAGAAAAACTAGCAGGTCTGTGAGAGCCGGAATTCTTACTGGTTGGTAGGTGATCAAATAATTACATATGTCATGCAATAAAATGCAAATTAATTACTTAATAATACAATGTGATTTTCTGGATTTTTGTTTTAGATTCCGTCTCTCAGAGTTGAAGTGTACCTATGATAAAAATTACAGACCTCTACATGCTTTGTAAGTTGGAAAACCTGCAAAATCGGCAGTGTATCAAATACTTGTTCTCCCCACTGTATATACACTGCTCAAAAAAATAAAGGGAACACTTAAACAACACAATGTAACTCCAAGTCAATCACACTTCTGTGAAATCAAACTGTCCACTTAGGAAGCAACACTGATTGACAATAAACTTCACATGCTGTTGTGCAAATGGAATAGACAACAGGTGGAAATTATAGGCAATTAGCAAGACACCCCCAATAAACGAGTGGTTCTGCAGGTGGTAACCACAGACGACTTCTCAGTTCCTATGCTTCCTGGCTGATGTTTTGGTCACTTTTGAATGCTGGCGGTGCTTTCACTCTAGTGGTAGCATGTGACGGAGTCTACAACCCACACAAGTGGCTCAGGTAGTGCAGCTCATCCAGGATGGCACATCAATGCGAGCTGTGGCAAGAAGATTTGCTGTGTCTGTCAGCGTAGTGTCCAGAGCATGGAGGCGCTACCAGGAGACAGGCCAGTACATCAGGAGACGTGGAGGAGGCCGTAGGAGAGAAACAACCCAGCAGCAGGACCGCTACCTCCGCCTTTGTGCAAGGAGGAGCAGGCAGAGCACTGCCAGAGCCCTGCAAAATGACCTCCAGCAGGCCACAAATGTGCATGTGTCTGCTCAAACGGTCAGAAACAGACTCCATGAGGGTGGTATGAGGGCCCGACGTCCCCAGGTGGGGGTTGTGCTTACAGCCCAACACCGTGCAGGACGTTTGGCATTTGCCAGAGAACACCAAGATTGGCAAATTCGCCACTGGCGCCCTGTGCACTTCGCAGATGAAAGCAGGTTCACACTGAGCACATGTGACAGAGTCTGGAGACGCTGTGGAGAACGTTCTGCTGCCTGCAACATCCTCCAGCATGACCGGTTTGGCGGTGGGTCAGTCATGGTGTGGGGTGGCATTTCTTTGGGGGGCCGCACAGCCCTCCATGTGCTCGCCAGAGGTAGCCTGACTGCCATTAGGTACCGAGATGAGATCCTCAGACCCCTTGTGAGACCATATGCTGGTGCAGTTGGCCCTGGGTTCCTCCTAATGCAAGACAATGCTAGACCTCATGTGGCTGGAGTGTGTCAGCAGTTCCTGCAAGAGGAAGGCATTGATGCTATGGATTGGCCCGCCCGTTCCCCAGACCTGAATCCAATTGAGCACATCTGGGACATCATGTCTCGCTCCATCCACCAACGCCACGTTGCACCACAGACTGTCCAGGAGTTGGCGGATTCTTTAGTCCAGGTCTGGGAGGAGATCCCTCAGGAGACCATCCGCCACCTCATCAGGAGCATGCCCAGGCGTTGTAGGGAGGTCATACAGGCACGTGGAGGCCACACACACTACTGAGCCTTATTTTGACTTGTTTTAAGGACATTACATCAAAGTTGGATCAGCCTGTAGTGTGGTTTTCCACTTTAATTTTGAGTGTGACTCCAAATCCAGACCTCCATGGGTTGATAAATTTGAATTCCATTGATAATTTTTGTGTGATTTTGTTGTCAGCACATTCAACTATGTAAAGAATAAAGTATTTAATAAGAATATTTCATTCATTCAGATCTAGGATGTGTTATTTTATTGTTCCCTTTATTTTTTTGAGCAGTGTGTATATATATATATATATATATATATATATATATATACTTTTTTTCATTTGCTGTTTCTTCTGTCTTTTTTCTCTTTAGTTCATTCTCTTGGTTGTTAGTGAATTGCAGGGGTTCTTTGGGGGTGGGGAAGGGAAATAATTGTATTTTTATTCTTGGGGGGTGGACTGTGGGAGGGGTCTCGAATGGTTGAGGGACAGCTATTGGGGAACAGTGGGGGCATCTTGGAGGGTTTGGGTGCACATTTTTTGACCTGGTGGGAGATCTCTCAACTTGCGCTTGAGCAGGGCATTGAACCTTGTTGCTTCTGTGTGTCTCTCTGAATGGGAGACTGTATATTATATGTTTTAGATATTCAATAAAATTATATTTTGTAGTTGCAATTTCAGTTTAATCCAGCATAAAAGACAGAACAAATAATACAACAACCTTTAACAAGTGGAAGGGGGGAAAAATATTATTATTAACCCTGTTTTTCATAAGCGTAGCAGGCTGTGAATTCTGCAAGCAATGTTTCCAGGATGGTCATGGCTCCTGACTGGCGCAGTGGACTAAGGCACTGCATCTCAGTGCAAGAAGCATCACTACAGTCCCTGGTTTGAATCCAGGCTTTATCATATCCGACCGTGATTGGGAGTCCCATAGGGCGGTGCACAATCGGCTCAGCGTCGTCCGGGTTAGGGGAGGGTTTGGCCGGCAGGGATGTTCTTGTCCAAAAACAATAGGCACATGGGTTTTTGTTTCTCTAACTCAAAAACATAAATTCATATTTTGGCCTTTATAAATATTATTTTGACCTTTATTCAGATTAAGTCAGTCACTTTCGGTTATTTGAAAACAAAATATTTAAAATATTTTTTAAACAAAATGGTTATTATTATTAAACATTGAATACATTGCAAATTGGGGGATTTTCACACCTACAGTATCTATGAGAACATACTTTTATATAATTATAATAAAGGGTTAATAATAATAATAATAATAATAATAATAATCGCTTTGTTTAAAAAATAATGATATTTTGGAGATTTTGATTTCATATCCGAAAGGGAGTGTCTGTAATCTGGGAAAAAGGCAATTCTTGAACATGGGGTGAGACAGTTTTACTATTTTTGTAAATAAGGCCAGTTTGTTATTTAGAAGGATTTATTTCTGTTTTTAGAGGGAGAAAAACCAAAAGACCTTAGATCGCTGTGCCACTCGAGAGGCCCCATCTAAACTTTTTTAATGCTGATCAATTGCCTTGCACAAGTATCAAAATACTGAGAGGTGTTTTTGTGACCACATTAAATCAAATTTTCTTTGTCACATACACATGGTTAGCAGATATTAATGCGAGTGTAGCGAAATGTTTATGCTTCTAGTTCCGACCATGCAGTAATATCTAACAAGTAATCTAACAATTTCACAACAACTACCTTATACACATAGTGTAAAGGAATGAATAAGAATATTTACATAAAAATATATGGATGAGCGATGGCCGAACAGCATAGGCAAGATGCAGTAGATGGTATAAAGTACAGTATATACATTTGACATGAGTAATGTAGGGTATGTAAACATTATATAAAGTGGCATTGTTTAAAGTGGCTAGTGATACATTTATTTCATCCAATTTTTATTATTAAAGTGGCAAGAGATGAGTCAGTATGATGGCAGCAGCCACTCAATGTTAGTGAGATAGCAGCGGTTTTTCAGTCTCTCGGTCCCCACTTTGATGCACCTGTACTGACCGCGCCTTCTGGATGATAGTGGGGTGAACAGGCAGTGGCTCGGTGGTTGTTGTCCTTGAGGATCTTTTAGGCCTTCCTGTGACATCGGGTGCTGTAGGTGTTCTGGAGGGCAGGTAGTTTGCCCCCGGTGATGCATTGTGCAGACCTCACTACCCTTAGGAGAGCCTTACGGTTGTGGGCGGAACAGTTGCCGTACCAGGTGATGATACAGCCCGACAGGATGCTCTCGATTGTGCATCTGGAAAAGTTTGAGTGTTTTTGGTGACAAGACTAATTTCTTCAGCCTCCTGAGGTTGAAGAGGTGCTGCTGCGCCTGTAACGGCTGCCGTCGGGAGAAAGAGAGGACCAAGGTGCAGCGTGGTAAGTATTCATTGTAATTTAACAAAGAATGAATACTTAAACATAAACAATACACGACAAACGAACAGTCCTGAACGGTGCAACAAAACACAAACAGAAAATAAACACCCACAAAACCCAGGTGGAAAAAGGCTACCTAAGTATGATTCTCAATCAGAGACAACTAACGACACCTGCCTCTGATTGAGAACCATACTAGGCCGAACACAAAAACCAACATAGAAAAACAGACTGCCCACCCCAACTCAAGCCCTGACCATACTAAAATAAAGACAAAACAAAGGAACTAAGGTCAGAACGTGACAGTACCCCCCCAAAGGTGCGGACTCCGGCCGCAAAACCTGAACCTATAGGGGAGGGTCTGGGTGGGCGTCTGTCCGCGGTGGCGGCTCTGGTGCGGGACGTGGACCCCACTTCACCATAGTTTTTGTCCGCCTCCTCAACCGCCCCCGTGGCCTCTTATGAGTGGCGACCCTCGGACTGGGGACCCTCGCCACGGGTCCCGAATGGACGGGAGATTCCGGCAGCGCCGTACAGGTGGAAGACTCCGGCAGCGCCGGACAGGCGGGAGACTCGGGAGAATCGGGAGACTATGAGATAACACTGACAGAAGAGATTTACGATATTTTTGTGCTATACCATACCAGGGTGAGACGGTTCCAGTTTGGAGTAGGAGGACCAGACACTGGTCTATACAATGAAAACTGTTGACACAGCAGGTGCTGTCTGCTATGTATTATAGATACCTTTCATACAAATCTTAATCTTGTGACCAGTATATGTATCTGTTGTTCATCATGTAGGTTGAGAGGGGTGTATCTTGGCTATAAAAGATCTTTGTACTTTTGTGTTGTCACTTCATTAGAAATGGTGCATCATTGAAAGTCATTGCTATTGCAAAGCTCTTATTATTAAAGATGTAGTTTAAGTATAACTCTGACCCGTGTGTGAAGTTTGTCTCTCTCCTCAATTGGTAATACAGAAATTAACCACCACAACTTTTAGTTGAGCAACCACTGTAATCAGAACATATCCCAGATGGTTGATGAACAGGGATACCTACTTTATCAACACCACGACCAGCTGGCGCAACTGGGGGTGCTATGGAAGAGGTTCTTTGTAGTCTTCAATCTCTCGAACATGATTAAGAGGCGTTGCCTTCATCTAGTGAAGGATACTCTTCCACCAGTCAACCTAGTGAGCCAGCACACCAGTCCACTCAGCAGTCCACCAGGTCAGCGACGCATGTCTGTCCCTCCTGAGTAAATATGATGGAACCCCATCTAATTGCCACAGCTTTCTACGCCAGTGCTCCCACTATTTTGCGCTCCAGATGGGAGTTCCCACCACTGAGAGGTCCAAGGTTGCCACAGTTATTTCTCTGCTGATTGGGCAGGCAATGGAGTGGGCTACAGCCACCTGGGAGAGAGGAGGAGCTGAATTCGTATAAGGGGTTCATGTTATCTTTGATCATCCACCGAAGGGGGGTGGGCGCTTATTCCACCTACGGCAGGATGACCAGACCGATGCTGAGTACTCACTCACTTTATGGACTGTAGCAGCATCCAGCGGATGGAATGAGCTGACGCTCTGTACACTATTCAGAAGAGGACTGCGTGAAGAGTTCCAGACGGAACTGGTATGTCGAGATGACAACCTCTCCTTGGACACACTCATCGCACTGAGTAAGCTGCTTCTCTCCCTCCCTCAGCAACCACTCTGTATCAGAGACTGAGCCAATGGAGGAGAGGGTCACACACCTCACCGTGGCTGAACGACGTAGACGGATACAGCTGGGGCTCTATCCCTATCGTGGTCAAGGAGGGCAACAGCTTCAGCAATGTCTGGTACGTCCCAACTCGGGATCCATGAGAGCAGAGGGATAGTCACATGATATTCCACCCCCTGCTGAAGGTGTGAGTATCCCATCTTCAAAATGTTCTGCCAGACCTTTTTTCGTGTCATTCACATAAGCTGGCTGTCCCTCGGGTACTGTTTCTACAGCGCTAGTGGATTCCGGTGCCGCAGGGAACTTTATTGACCAGATCCTTGTCTCCTCTCTTAATATAACCTCATACCCACTCTCCTCTCTGTTTCCAGTCCAAGCCCTTGATAATCGACCACCAGGATCCGGAACCATCACGCACATCACCACACCACTCACCCTCACCATGGAGCCCATTCATCAGGAGAATATTCCATTCCTCATGACTAGTGCACCAGATCATCCTCAGCCTCCCATAGCTCCTACGCCATAACCCCACCATCTCATGGTCGAGGATAAAAATCACGGATTGGTCACCCGAATGCCAGAGGACCTGCTTTTCTGTTCCATCTCATGTAGTATCCCCTGTAATCTGGGACGTAGATGTGGACATTCGAAACGGAAACCAGAAACGGCTCTGGAACGGAAACCAGCAACCACTACCTGTCCTCCTGAGCACATCTAAGTTCCCACGGGGATAAGGGAGTGACTATTGACCTGGGCACAAACTAGTCACCAATGGACATTCTGGAATCACCCATACTATTCAATCTCTCTCCGAGAAGTATTGGCTGCCCACCTAGGTGCATGATGTTATTCGTTATATCAAGTCCTGTTCTGTATGTGCTCAAACTAAGTCCCCCCCAGCATGCTCCAGCAGGGAAGCTCCTTCCCCTTCCCATGCCTCAGTGTCCCTGGTCTCATCTGTCCATTGACTTTGTTACCAATCTTCCCTCTTCTGACGGATTCACCCCCATTCTGGTGGTTGTGGACAGATTTTCAAAACTATGGCTGTTTTTCCCTCTCTCTGGTCTCCCCACAGCTCTCCAGGTCACTGGGGCACTGTTCCAGCAGGTATTCCGGCACTATGGCCTTCCGGAGGACATCGTCTCCGACCGTGGGCCCCAATTCACGTCACAGTGTGGAGGGCGTTCATGGAGAAACTGGGGGTTATGGTCAGCCTCACTTCCGGGTACCGGCCTCAGTCCAATGGGCAACTAGAGAGGATGAAACAGGAGCTGGGGAGGTTCCTGAGGAGTCACTGCCAGGACCGGCAGGGGGAGTGGGCCCGATTCCTTCCCTGGGCGGAATACAACCATTCATTACGTCACTCCTCCACCGGGTTACTCCCTTCCTGGGTTATCAGCCGGCACTGGCTCCGTGGACTCCGAGCCCGACCGAAGCCCCTGCGGTGGACGAATGGTTCTGGTGCACCAATGAGGTTTGGAGTGAAGCTCATGTGAGGCGCAAGCGCGCTGTCCCATTACCAGAAGAAGCAGGCGGATTGCCGCCGCAGTGAGACGCCCGTGTTCCATCATGGTCATCATGTCTGGCTTTCTATCAGGAACCGCCCACCCCGCCTGCCCTGCGAGAAGCTGAGCCCCCGGTTTGTGGGGCCATTTAAGGTTCTCCAGAGGGTCAACGAGGTGACGTATAGCTTACAGCTTCCCAGGAACTACCGTATCTCACGTCACAAACCACTCATTCGCCAAAGCAATTTAATTGTGTTTGAAAAAAACTGGAGAAAATAACAGGACAAATCCCATTTCAACCCTGAAATCAACTAACCATCTTCTACCACATAGTGATTTAGTGAACACTGTATTTCAATGACTTACAAACAGCAATAGAATGAGGCTTTCTATAGAGTTCAGTCCAAAAACATTTGGACTGAATGCTTCACCATAAAATATTTTCTAAATATGTTAGCAAAGTATTGTCAGGACTTAGGGATAACAGAACCATAACAATATTATTCTACTATAGTTCCTCCCTGTTTGTATTGTCAGTATAGTCATAACTCCTGTGGTTCAGTTTGGAATTTTAACAGTCCTCTTGTGACTGACATTGGGACCTTTTTCAAATCTATTGTTCATACCACCCCTAATAGAATATCAACAAAGCTTACTTACAGACTCTGGATTCATCTTGTGAGTGAATATTTTAAAATATGAATAATGTGTATGCTGTTTATACCCAGAGTGCCATGCATTATTTGACATAACAGAACTATATGTCAAAAATCTAATCTTTGAAAGCTTTCCCCGCTAAGTGTTTTGACAACCACATGTTTAATAGCCAACCTCTAACTTCTTACTGTGCTGTTAAGTTATGTAATGTTGTCAAAACTCAGCATTCATTAGAGCCTGCTTGTTTGGTTGGTTACACCGGTTAGGTCATTAATGTCACACGTTTGTCAAAGTATGGATCAGGCTCTGACGCTAATTGCAAGTGTGGGATTGAATGTATAATTAACACCTGCTTTAAAGTGATATTAAAAAGTGCATGCACTTTCATCTATCTCATTAAAAATGTTAAATTTGTGGGCGAAGTAGCACTTAGCTAGCTGTCTACCAAACTGAAACTTACAACAGCTTATGTTATAGATACCACAGTCTTCATGTGACAATATGGCACTGTAGAATCACTAATCAAGATGTTGATTTTACCCTGACAAGTCAACTTCATTTTAACAGCTAACATGTAGTTCAGAGGGCCATAAATATTAAAGACCGTCGCCATCTTCACAGCACCTCCATTTGAAACAAGAAACTCAGTTATGACCTTGTTTTTTAGGACCATAAATCAAGGTAATCATACAGGTAATCCTTGAAACACCTGACTCCACTTGTTTAGCTTTGGCAGCCCTCCATTTTGCATGAGTGCTCACTTTCTTGCCATTTTGTTTGAGTATCTATTAAAAAGGAGGAGGAGTTACATATCACTGGCAACTGTTAAATTGATTCCAGTCTCCTGTGTCTTGTCCATGGTTCACAGTATAACATCTACATTAAGACGCTTTACTCTGCCATCTTCTTGGTATCTAATTTCAGCATTTTAGATGCTGGCTAAAAACTTTGGAGGTCGTTGTTGTTTGTCATTCGAGCTCCTCCACTCTGCCAAGTAACCAATCTAAATAAGGAAGTCAGTCACATTTTTTATGGTATTGTCTTCCTACCCGGCCTGATGATGAGTCATTTCGCCTTGGCAGGATCCTGCTGTCTGCTTACATACAGCTTTGACTGCAGAAGCTGTTCCGTATATGTAGACAGAGGAGGCATCATTCATATCTGAATCTAAAACGTAATATCCACATCTATAACAACATCTATAATTAATGCATATTTGTATGTACTAACACCCAGTGCCATGGTGAGAGAGGTTATGCATTGAATGATGTCTCATATTTTGTTGACAAACGTTGTCCTGGATATGTGTATTTCCTTATGTTACAAATGATCAATTTATACCAAGTGCATGTTTACCTAGCTGTTCATGTGAGAACCCACGTTTGCAGTGTAGAAGTGAGTCTATCCTCATTAAACACTGTAAACTGACTTGGAAATAGTTTGCTGGTAAGAGGCATGCAAGAGACTCATTAGCGCACTGTACAGTGGAGGACAATAGTCACGTGGAAATAACTGTGTGGGAGTAAATTAATGATGTTTGTGGTCTGATAATGGTGTGATAACTGTCTGACTAGTTTGAGAAGTTTCTGAAACTCATTAACATATAGTAGAGAATAACAGGAGAAACAGCAGATGAACTGAATAAATAATGTAGAAAAAAAACATAGAAAAAAGGAAAATAACTCCAGGTGACTGTGTTAATGAAATGTGCTTATTGAAATGAAATGGAGTGTTTTCATAGTAGCCAATCTCTGTTAGAGAAAAGTCCTTGGAGATCTCCCAGCTAGAAGCAGGAAGCAGGCTGGTGGGAGGAGCTATAGGAGGTCAAGCTCATTGTCAAGCTCATTGTACACAAAATAGGTGCTGTATCTAGAACCTAAAAGGGTTATTTGGCTGTCCCCATAGGAAAACTCTTTGAAGAACCCTTTTTGGTCCAAGGTAGAACCCTTTTGGTTCCAGGTAGAACCCTTTACACAGAGGGTTCTTCTACCTGGAACCAAAAAGGGTACTACCTGGAATCAGAAAGGGTTCTCCTATGGGGACAGCCAAAGAACCCTTTAAGAACCCTTTTTTCCTTAGAGTGTAATGGATGGAATGGAATAAATGGAAATATCAAAGATATGGAAACACATGTTCCCCAGGTGTAAATGTTGGTGTAAATGAGCATGTGTTCTCAGTCAACTTACCTGGTATAATAAGGGTACATTTAAAAAATAGTTTTTATGTTTGACTCCGTTACATTTATTTCATTCCAGAGAGAGCCAGCAGCCTTGAAGGAGTTGATCGCTGGACATTATCAGTGTGTCACTTGCTGGCGAGATTAAACAGATTTTCTCTTCTCTTAGTACTGTCGAATAATGGAAGTGACATGAGGGAGGAATCTTCTGGGCCCAGGAGAGGCCACAGTTTAATATAAATTAACTGAAGCATTGCGAGTGTGTGTGTGGGGTTCACTGTTATGTGAAAAGATAACATCTGCCTTTCGGTCAAGTTCTCTATCTCTCTCTCCTTTTTCACATCCTCTCTGTGACACACACACACACACACACACACACACACACACACACCCATACGTGGACAATCCCTATCCGATGGAGCATAATAGCCTCTCATCTCTGTGTGCCATGTCAGCCACCATTGTCCATCGAGGAAGTAGACAACTGTAAATAACAACCTCCTGCTGGGAGCCGTATAGTTGTGTCAATGTGTGAGTGTCGGTGCCCAATGCATTTCCATCCTATCCTAAGCACCAACCCCAGGGGTTACAAACCCATCAACCAGTTGGCGGATAGAAAAGAACACCAGAGGGGTGGCAATATTTGTGTTTTGAGTGATGGCGGTATGGGGATAGACGGGGCATATTATTGCCAAACCAGTCACAGGAGGTTAGGATGTGTTTTGAATTAAATGCAGGTGCGGCTGGATTCTATACTTCTCAGGTGGACATGTTTTAGGTCGGTGAGGATGCAATGGAAGTTGGCACTACAAAGGGGCTCTAGCTGCCCTAATGGTGAGGGGAAGAGGACTGTGTGTGTGGGTGTCTGTATGCGAGTGTGAGTGTGTCTGTGTGTATGTGTCGAGGTTCACAAATGAGCTCAGCCAACATCACTGTCACCGATCTCCTGAGTAAGGCAGGTTGAGGTGTCCTAGAGGGGTGACCCCTCTATCCCTTACCTGTTGGGATGGGCCTGTCTGACTCTAGCATAAATATAGATGGTGTCGGAGGACCATGAATATAGATGCTGATAGCAGAGGGGCTACTATTAATAACAGGACCTTGATCTATCCCTGGATGGAGATTGTGTAGAAAGAAAAGTGGGGATGTCAAGGTAAGTGAACTGTCCTCATTCTTCAAGTGGGACACACTGTTTGGAAGGCTTACAAACGGAAGGCACACATTTTAGGGGGGCATTAGTCAAATCCATAGGCACCCACTTGTTGATGTGATGGATAATAGAAGTGACAGTATATTAATATGGAGGAAGCAGTGTGTCCCCTGGAGCAATACTTAGTTTACTGGGCGAGTCCGCTGAAGTAAACAGGCACTAATAAAGTTGGAAATGACTGATAGTAATGCACCCTCCCAATGGCACACAGCCATGTTCATTGATCCAATGGGGAGGGGTAATGAGGATTACAGGAAGTGGCACAATTGCACTTCCTCTCTGGTTGCCCAGGACCCAGGAAGTGTAATGCCTTAAGGCAATGTCCTTGCTATTTTGGCACAGCAAGGAGGACAGCAGAAAAGACAATAAAGGAGGAGACAAGGAGGAGACAATAAATACAGTACTGTCAGACTTCATACTGTCATAGCAGTCCTTAGCAGAAGAAAAATATTATGAAGTGGATACAAGCATGACATTTGGAACAAACATTCCTCAGGTGATACAGTATGAAAACATCTCATAAGAGGTGCCATTTCAAAGTTATTGTGAAAATTCAAAATGGCTGCCACAATAGCTGGTATTTGACCAGAAAAACTGTTATGCAACAGATAAAAGCATGGAATTTGGTACAAACATTCCTCAGATTATAGAAACATATCCTATTAGTGGTGCTCAGTTTTGAATTAAACAGGAAGTGTATTTAAAAATGGCCACCGATGGAGATGGTAATACATCCATAGTTATGTTTAATGACTTTCCATCATCCCGAGTTTGACACTTCCGAGAACAAAGGGGCTCACTTTTGCAGGAGTTCTCTGCAAGCTTTGTCAGTCTCTGGCCCATCCCAAAACTTATGGTGAAGGTTCCGATTGGTCCAGCAGGTATATCTCACTGGTCATCCCCAAAGCCAACACCTGCTTTGGCCGCCTTTCCTTCCAGTTCTCTGCTGCCAGTGACTGGAATGAATTGCAAAAATCGCTGAAGCTGGAGACTTACATTTCCCTCACTAACTTTAAACATCAGCTATCTGAGCAGGTAAATAGCCCAACCAATCTACCTACCTCATCCCCATATTGTTTTTATTTACTTTGCTGCTCTTTTGCACACCAGTATCACTACTTACACACCATCTGCTAAATTGTAATTACTTTGCTACTATGGCCTATTTATTGCCTTATCTCCTCATGCCATTTGCACACACTGTACTTTCTTTTTTTTCTATTGTGTTATTGACTGTACGCTTGTTTATTCCATGTATAACTCTGTGTTGTTGTTTCTGTCGCACTGCTTTGCTTTATCTTGGCCAGGTCGCAGTTGTAAATGAGAACTTGTTCTCAACTAGCTTACCTGGTTAAATAAAGGTGAAATAAAAAAAATAAAAAAATGGTTTTCAGACTTGTTGACCAAATGCTGGTTTGGCACACTGCTCGGTCTGAATGGTGCGGCCTGTGTTGGGGGATGTTCTCCATTGAGAATGACATCTTTGAGAAGAGAGCCTTCCTCAGATCATTGAAACAATCTAGGATGATTGTCTAGTCATAGATGGCACAGCTGTATCTCTCAAGTAATGTAAAAGTGGATGAATCCAGATCAAGGGGTCAAAATGGTTCAGCTGCCATGGAAACAAAGGCATCAGTCACCTCTGGAAATGACTTAAATGCACTTCAAGCTGTATTTTTGCCCTTTCCATTAAATTCGGAGGTTCTATCACAACCTGTGAATGCGTGGAAGCCTCACAAAGCCAAACTTGTGCATTCCAAGCTTCTTGTAGATGGTGTTGATGCAAATATGCTGGTAGGTTTTAACCAAACCAAATGCAACCCACGGCTTTATGGTAGGATAATCCTTGGTAAGATGGAAGAACAGCCCAGCAAGGAGGACAATGATATCTGTATCAACTGATCGAATGATAATGGTTTGTGCACCCTTTTGAAGGGTATTTTTAAGATGAAGGCATACTCCTGTGTCTGCATCTTTGTGGTCACATTCAGGAATTGATGTCAGCCAGTTCTTTGAGCTCTCTTTTCCATCTTCAAATCCATTGGCACACACCTTCTGTGTAAACATTTGTTTGTCGTTATGATTTCTGGTCAGAGAACTTACATGGAAGCTTGGTTGTCTTCAGACTTTCATTGATTCTCTCTCATTGAGTATTTCATTTGTATGTGTCACACGTTATCAATTCAATTGCAGTTTTTCAACTTATGCTCGACACTACTGCCATATTTGCCAAATGTGGAAACTTGGTGGGTAGGCAAGGAATGGACAATGAGAGCTCCATCAATGATTTTGGCATCAAAGGAAGAGAGCACAGGTGGGTAGGAATCTACAGTGATCAGGCCTAGCAGATCAGATTTTTGGGTTTGCATTTCGTTATTTGAATGGGCTGGAGGACATGGGTTATCCTCGCGAGAGTAAAATAAATCTAGGTTTTCATCTCAGAACTTGTTTGCGTTGTAAAGTCGGCTAAAAAGTGTAAAATCACTTTTGAATGCAATTAGTTGCTTTCCCTCTTTTGTGACTGGCTTTACTTTGGCATTTTCAAGCAGTGGTACATTATTCCTCTTAAACTGTTGCGACGAGCAATCCCGTATCCGGGAGCGTAATTATAGCCTCAAGCTCATTAGCATAACGCAACTTTAACTATTCATGAAAGTCGCAAATGAAATGAAATAAATATATTGGCTCACAAGCTTAGCCTTTTGTTAACAACACTGTCATCTCAGATTTTCAAAAAATGCTTTTCAACCATAGCTACACAAGCATTTGTGTAAGAGTATTGATAGCTAGCATAGCATTAAGCCTAGCATTCAGCAGGCAACATTTTCACAAAAACAAGAAAAGCATTCAAATAAAATAATTTACCTTTGAAGAACTTCGGATGTTTTCAATGAGGAGACTCTCAGTTAGATAGCAAATGTTCAGTATTTCCAAAAATATTATTTATGTAGGAGAAATCGCTCCGTTTTGTTCATCACGTTTGGCTAAGAAAAAAAACAGAAAATGCAGTCATTACAACGCCAAACTTTTTTCCAAATTAACTCCATAATATCGACAGAAACATGACAAACGTTGTTTAGAATCAATCCTGAAGGTGTTTTTCACATATCTATTCGATGATAAATCACTCGTGGCAGTTTGGTTTCTCCTCTGAACCAAATAGAAAAAATGCACGCACCTGGAGATTACGCAATAGTTTCGACGGAGGACACCGAGCGGACACCTGGTAAATGTAGTCTCTTATGGTCAATTTTCCAATGATATGCCTACAAATACGTCACAATGCTGCAGACACATTGGGGAAACGACAAAGTGTAGGCTCATTCCTTGCGCATACACAGCGCATTCAAAATCTGGCTCACTTCCTGTATGAAATGTCATCTTGGTTTCGCCTGTAGCATTAGTTCTGTGGCACTCACAGACAATATCTTTGCAGTTTTGGAAACGTCAGAGTGTTTTCTTTTCAAAGCTGTCAATTATATGCATAGTCGAGCATCTTTTCGTGACAAAATATCTTGTTTAAAACGGGAACGTTTTTTTATCCAAAAATTAAAAGAGCGCCCCCTAATGCATAACTGGTTAATGCTCTGATGGATGGATGTGTTTCTATACACAATGACTTCCTGGAGATATTTAAGATTTTTAAGAAGTGCCTAGTTTCTCAATGGTGCAGACAGTGGCAATAACATCTTTGCTTGCACAATTGCGTGTATCCAAAACCAGTGTCACGCCCTGGCCTTAGAGAGCCTTTCATTTTTCTATTATTTTGGTTAGGTCAGGGTGTGATTAGGGTGGGCATTCAAGGTTTATATGTTTTCTATTTCTTTGTTGTTTTTGCTATGTGTGGCTCCCAATCAGAGGCAGCTGTCTATCGTTGTCTCTGATTGGGGATCTGTCACACTCTGACCATTATTTTATTCTGCTGTCTCTCCGTCTCATCCCTACAGGTGCTCCCGCCTGTCCAGCGCTGCCAGAGTCTCCCGTCTGTCCTGAGCCGCCAGAGTCTCCCGTCTGTCCTGAGCCGCCATAGTCTCCCGTCTGTCCAGCGCTGCCAGAGTCTCCCGTCTGTCCTGAGCTGCCAGAGTCTCCCGTCTGTCCTGAGCCGCCAGAGTCTCCCGTCTGTCCAGAGCCGCCAGAGTCTCCCGTCTGTCCTGAGCCACCAGAGTCTCCCGTCTGTCCTGAGCCGCCAGAGTCTCCCGTCTGTCTTGAGCCGCCAGAGTCTCCCGTCTGTCCTGAGCCGCCAGAGTCTCCCGTCTGTCCTGATCCACCAGAGTCTCCCGTCTGTCCTGAGCCGTCAGAGCCGCCAGTCTGTCCTGAGCCGTCAGTCAGCCAGGGCCTGCCAGAGCCGTCAGCCAGCCAGGAGCTGCCAGAGCCGTCAGCCAGCCAGGAGCTGCCAGAGCCGCCAGCCAGCCAGGACCTGCCAGAACCGTCAGCCAGCCAGGAGCTGCCAGAGCCGTCAGCCAGCCAGGAGCTGCCATAGCCATCAGCCAGTCCGGAGCTGCCCCTCAGTCCGGAGCTGCCCCTCAGTCCAGAGGCGCTCCTCAGTCCAGTGGTGCCTTTAATTAGGGTCTTAGACCCAAGGTCGGAGGCGAGGATCGCCTCTCTAAAGAGGCCCTTGAAGAGGAAAATTACTATTGGGGACGTGGGATCCACGTCCCACGCCAGAGCCGCCACCGTGGCCAGATGCCCACCCAGACCCTCCCCTATAGGTTTAGGTTTTGCGGCCGGAGTCCGCACCTTAGGGGGGGGGGGGGGGGGGGGGGGGGATCCTGTCCCACTCTGGCCATTATTTGAGTTGTTTGTTTCTATGTTTTGTTTGGTCAGGGTGTGATATGAGTGGGCATTCTATGTCTAGTTGCCTGTGTCAGCACATTTGTAGTATAGCTTCACGTTCGTTTTGTTGTTTTGTAATTTGTTTAGTGTCCGTCTTCATTAAGATATAACATGTATTCAATTCACACTGTGCCTTGGTCTTCTCACTACGACGAACGTGACAGGATCATATATAAGTTGTGATTTTCCGTTTGGGTTTTGTGGGGAGTTATTTTCTGTTTAGCTGTTTTCTTGCCTGCTAGAACTGTGGTCTTTCGTTTTTTCTGCTTTGTTATTTTGTTGCGGTGTTCAGGTTTATTAAAAAATCATGAACGTTTACCATGCTGCACCTTGGTCTCCTTCTTCAACCCACGAGAGTCGTTACAACCAGAAGCTCTAGACATTTATCTAGGAATGGACTCCCCATGCTTGAGATTGTGTTTCACAAGTTGGTCACTTAGCTTTTTAATGTTTGCTGGTGTGATGAACTTTGTTCATGTTGTTGTTCATGCAACATTTTCCATTGGCTGAATTTTTGGCTAGTTGTCTTGTAGTTTTGGTATTTACAAAATGGTTGGAATTTCCCAGCTAGCTCCTCAGCTGATAGGGACATCCTAGGGACGTTACAACGTTTCCTGTTGGTCGTTTACCATTTTCCTTCAGGACGTCCTTTTGTTAGCTGTGTAGTTAGTTTGAATTAATATTAATAATACCATGAAACAAGATTAACCAGGTGTAAAGGAGGCATTGCGTTTACATAACTGAAAGTGAGTTGATTAGAAAAACAAATGTATTAGCTAGCTACAAAGACTCATATTATTGATTAGTGTTACGAATTCCCTGCCGGTAACTGTTATCAACACCTCACAACCCTGAGCTGCACACTCCACTGCCCATCCCCCGTGACCGGAGCTTGAGAGTCTATGGGGTAGCATAAACCCGCCTCTCAAATTTTCTGACCTGTGTGACCTGTGCCCAGATAGGTAGCTAGGGAGGTTAGTAGGGGGCTGTATATCTGCCCATCCTCTTGACTATACAGGTCATACAATACTTGAAGTCTCCATCAAGCAGTGGCAGAGACATCTGTCTTAATTATTTATTGACTAACTAACTAATCAAATCACAGAAATACATGAAAACATACACACAATTAGCTACACATGGGGTATTACATAATACAAAGGAAAAAGTCCCTAGCAGACGAAACCGATATGATGGCTTGGTAGACAAAGGAAAGGGGTGGGAACCGCTCAATAGCGGGAAACTGATAGCTGATAACTACACTCATAGAAATTGCTAATACTTTACATGAACGACCCCTTATTGCAATTTACCTATTTACGAGTGTATTTATTGCTGTCTCTCTCTGTCGGTGCTGGTCCATCTGCTGAAGAGACTCGACAGAAAAGTCTCTGGTTGGGTTTCCCAGAAGTCACATTCTGTCGTAGTTGTTATAATGAATACTTCAGAGTACCATTCGGAAATCTTCTTAGAATTGGGTGCGTTTACCAAACTTAAGAATTTAAACAGCTGCAGTCTGAATATTTATTTGTTAGTTTGTAGACTTCTTCGCCATTTCAACATGGGAATGATCTCCACGTTCTCTGGTCTTGTCTTTTGGTAGAGTTGTAGTTAAACCACTTCACACACCAGCGTCACCCGACATGTTTTGGTCTTAGAAATTCAAACATTTGCAACCTTAGCTTACACCGTGGTTTGCGTGGTCTGGTGTGAATTGCGTCACGGGGGCAAAGGGCTGTCTCATCATGTTTGTGCCCACCTGGGCGTGGTTACTGATTGTGCATAAGTTACCATAAAACAACCAACTCTCATTTAGAAGACTAAATCACATTATCTTTTCAAAAGTAGTATTATACTTATTCATCCATCTTACACAACATTCAGAAGTAAACCTGACAGCTGGGAAATGTACACTATAAGAGATATAGTTATGTGTGTTTCCTGTCCTTCATGAGATCACCAAATGAAACACACAAAAGTGTCCACGGACCATTCCCACATTCTTGAGTGAATGTATTAATGTCTTCTATGTTTTTAGTGTATGCAACATGATGGACTGACTGGTTTAAAAGTGCATGATGTGAGAATGTATGTTATGTATGTTATGTTATGTGGAAGGTGATGCCAAAGAAAAATGTCCATCCTGGATGGACAATCACATTTCTTTCTATTCTATTTTATTACGACCTCACCTACCATCAATAGCTACCATGACTGAACACAACGCATCAAGACAATTTCCTTTTTCTACAATTATTTGAAGGCATTTCTCCATAACTGACAAAGCGGTTCAGGTTAATCTAAAAACGATGGCACTTTAAATGGATTTCATATAAAGGCTAACTCATCATGTTTGCGATGCAGATCCTTTCCAGCATCTGAATAAATATTTTTGAGGATTTACTTCAACCCCTACACGTCATGCTATTGTCTATCATGTGTTCCCTTCATGTGTTTTAAATCAAAAATAGAACATTCAAAGGAAAATTTTTGAGGTTCTCATTCGTCCCCATGAGCTAGTACATGTCATACCCATGTGCTTCATTTTAGGTCGTTTGATTTTAAATTACTTTAAAGTCAGCTCTCTGAACTCTGCAACAGTGTGTCTTGCTTTCATTACCAATAATTTTACTGTGTTCCCTGGCATCAATGTCTAACAGCCCTGGCAGACAGCAGATGTATTGGGGTGAGGGTGTGCTGGCTCAGCTTGGTGAGAGTATGGCTTAGATTAAATCAGATCAAGCGTTAACCTGCTATGCCTCGTGGGCATAAAGATCCAACAAAGCCTCATTGTTTGTGTGCTTTCTTTCTCCCTCCTCTCTCTCTCTCTCTCTCTGTCTTTGTCTCTAGCACTGAGATGCAATGCCTTAGACCGCTGCGCCACTCGGGAGCCCATATGATAGTGGCAATTAGTGGCAATTTTGATGTGAAAGTTTTTCACATGTGAAAATGCAATTCCATATGTGAGAGTTAGAGTTCAGAAGTCCTCTACAGATTCATTACCTATAATACAGCTCTGCACTTAGAAAAAGAGTGCCATCTGCATTGCTATTTTAGTTAATCCTATCAATTAATCCGCTATCAATTAATCCGACTTTTGTCTTGTCATTGATTTAATTGAATTATTTAAGCAATTTGAGGGTTTTCCTTATAGTTATCTAATGTTGGTGGGGCATATGACAAATATAATATTTTTTCTTGATTGTATTTTTAGAAACCTGAGATTTCCTTTGAAGTTGAAAACAGTTATTGACACAGACATGGTGGCATTTTCACTTTCTGACCTTAGTTCCTTTATTATGTCATTGTGTTAGTTTGGTCAGGGTGTGAGTTGGGGTGGGTAGTCTGTTCTTTTTCTATGTTGTATTTCTGTGTTTGGCCTGGTATGGTTCTCAATCAGAGGCAGCTGTCGATCGTTGTCTCTGATTGAGAATCATACGTAGGTAGCCTGTTTTCCCCCATTTTGGTTGTGGGTGATTGTTTTCTGCGTCTGTGTTTTCCACACAGAACTGTTTCGTTTTCAGTTTGTGTAGTGTTCAGTTTTGATAAAAAATATGACGAACACTTACCACGCTGCGTATTGGTCCGATCCTTCCTACTCCTCCTCAGAAGAGGACGAAAACCGTTACAGGCATGACAAGAAGATGGGAATACAATGAACCAAGAGGTTGTGAGTTTAAATCCCAAATAAGCACATGCTGAATAATAATTGATGTATGAATAAACATACCCAATGGAGTCGTGTGTCAAATATGTACAAATGTGTGTTTCATAAGGACTTGTTTTTGTTTGCAGGTCATCACAAATTGTTATCCCCATGTGAAAGACGGATCATGTGAAAATCCATATGTGAAACTTCATAGAATGTCACTTGAAGTGATCCATAAGGGACACACCCGTCTACACATGCATGTACACTTTAGTCTGGCAGAACAACATAGCCACAAACACAGTAGCCAACATTAAGTTTGACTTGGAAATCGTCTCGCTAGAGGTTGAAGATAGCATCACTTTCAGGGGTACACACTCTTAGTGTAATCTATTTTCCCTTTCTACATGTCTGCTTTCAGTTAATAGTGCTCTGTGTTATTGAACCCAGACCTCTTCTAAGAAGCTGTACTGTGTTCAGCGAAAGACAATCTTTCGCTCTATAGAATCCCAGTGACCAATGGAGAGATCGCAATGGAAGCAGATGACATAAGTAAGCCCACAGCCCTCGCCTGGGCTGAAGAGTTTGTAATAAGTCAAATGAGGATAAAATGTCTTAAGCAAACTTATAAGTAACGACTGTGTGAAGTGTTCGTTCGAACAAAAACACACCCACGCAACTTGTAAAGCTCTCACTCGTCATCGGGCTTGACCCGTGGCTCTCTCCACTGGGCTGCTGTGAGATAGGTATGTTTACTCAGTTTTCACTCTTCTCCTTAGTCAGAGATTATCTCATCCACATTAAACCCTCTGGACTTTGCTGGCGGGGCTGTTTCTGTGTAAAGCATTTGAATTGCAATCACGTGGAGGGATCACAAGCCAAAGGCCTTTCCTTTCAAAACCAAAGTATTGTATCTTTGTAAAGGTGCATGTATGAGTTGCTCTGGCTTGGACAAGGCTTAAAGCTAGAATCCGCAGTTGAAACAATAACAAAAGGGTTATGAAGCCTCTGTTTTGGTAAAATGCTGAGGGATGGGCCTGGAGAAATGTAACCACTCTAAAATTCATAGAGGTATGGAAGTTTGTCAGTTCCATGTGTTGCTTGTCATGCGGAAGGGATCAAAGCTAGTCTGTAAGAATCTCTGATCTTCTTATTCATATGGTGATGATAACAATGAATGTAGTGTACATACAGTGACATGTATCTGCCAGTTGTCATGAGAGCACTGACAAATATAAGGCTTAATGCCACAGAATTCTATTGACAGTATTTATACAGTATACAGTTGAACTCAGAGGTTTACATACACCTTAGCCAAATACATGTAAACACAGTTTTTCACAATTCCTGACATTTAATCCTAGTAAAAATTCCCTGTCTAAGGTCAGTTAGGATCACCACTTTTTATTGTGTGAATGTGAAATGTCAGAATAATAGTAGAAAGTGATTTATTTCAGCTTTTATTTCTTTCATCACATTCCCTGTGGGTCAGAAGTTTACATACACTCAGTTAGTATTTGGTAGCATTGCCTTTGAATTGTTTAACTTGGGTCACACATTTTGGGTAGCCTTCCACAAGCTTCCCACAATAAATTGGGTGAATTTTGGGCCCATTCCTCCTGACAGAGCTGGTGTAACTGAGTCAGGTTTGTTGGCCTCCTTGCTCGCACACGGTTTTTCAGTTCTGCTCACATATTTTCTATAGGAATAAGGTCAGGGCTTTGTGAAGGCCACTCCAATAACTTGACTTTGTTGACATTAAGCCATTTTGCCACAACTTAGGAAGTTTGCTTGGGGTCCATTCGGTAGACCGATTTGCGACCAACCTACAACTTCCTGACTGATGTCTTGAGACGTTGCTTCAATATATCCACGTAATCTTCCTTCCTCTTGAAGCCATCTATTTTGTGAAGTGCACCAGTCCCTCCTGCAGCAAATCACCCCAACAACATGATGCTGCCACCCCCTTGCTTCATGGTTGGGATGGTGTTCTTAGGCTTACAAGCCTCCACATTTGTCATCCAAACATAACAATGTTAATTGTGGCCAAACAGTTTTTGTTACATCAGACCAGAGGACATTTCTCCAAAAAGTACGATCTTTGTCCCCATGTGCAGTTGCAAACCGTAGTCTGGCTTTTCTATGGCGGTTTTGGAGCAATGGCTTCTTCCTTGCTGAGCGGCCTTTCAGATAATGTCGATATAGGACTCATTTTACTGTGGATTTAAATACTTTTGTACCTGTTTCCTCCAGCATCTTCCCAAGGTCCTTTGCTGTTGTTCTAGGATTGATTTGCACTTTTCGCACCAAATACGTTCATCTCTAGGAGACAGAACGCATCTCCTTCCTGAGCGGTATGATGGCTGCTTGGTGCCATGGTGTTTGTACTTGCATACTATTGTTTGTACAGATGAACGTGGTACCTTCAGACGTTTGGAAATTGCTCCCAAGGATGAACCACACTTATGGAGGTCTACAATTTTTTTTCTGAAGTCTTGGCTGATTTATTTTGATTTTCCCATGATGTCAAGCAAAAAGGCACTGAGTTTGAAGGTAGGCCTTGAAATACATCCACAGGTACACCTCCAATTGACTCAAGTTATGTCAATTAGCCTATCAGAAGCTTCTAAAGCCATGACATAATTTTCTGGAATTTTCCAAGCTTTTTAAAGGCACAGTCAACTTAGTGTATGTAAACCTCTGACCCACTGGAATTGTGATACAGGGAATTTATAAGAGAAATAATCTTGTCTGTAAACAATTGTTGGAAAAATGACTTGTGTCATGCACAAAGTGGATGTCCTAACCGACTTGCCAAAACTATAGTTTGTTAACATTACATTTTTGGAGTGGTTGAAGAATGAGATTTATTGACTCCAACCTAAGTGTGTGTATTTCTGATACATTCCCTTCGGAAAGTATTTACACCCCTTGACTTTTTACACATTTTGTTGTGTAAAAGCCTGAATATATAATTGTTTAAACTGAGATTGTGTGTCACTGGCCTACACATAATACCTCATAATGTTAAGTGGAAATATGCTTTTACAAATTCATTTAAAATGAAAAGCTGAAATGTCTTTACTCAATAAGTATTCAACCCCTTTTCAAGCCTAAATAAATTCAGGAGTAAAAATGTGTGTAACAAGTCACATAATAGGATGCATGGACTCACTCTGTGTACAATAACAGTGGTCATGACTTTTGAATGACTACCTCACCTCAATACCCCACACATATGTTAGGTCCCTCAGTTGAGAAGTGCATTTCAAACCCAGTTTCAGGGAGGTTTTCCAACGCCTCACAAAGAAGGGCACCTTTTGGTAGTTGGGTAAACATAAAAAATGTAGACATTGAGCATGGTGAAGTAATTAATTACACTTTGACATAAAGCACAGAGTCACTACAAAGATACAGACGTCCTTCCTAACGGATTTGCCGGAGAGGAAGGAAACCGCTCAGGTAGTTCACCATGAGGGCAATGGTGACATTTAAGAGTTTAATGCCTGTGATTGGAGAAAACTTAGGATGGATCAACAACATTGTAGTTACTCCACAATACTAACCTAAATGACAGGATAAAAAAAAATATATATTCCAAAACATGCATCCTGTTTGCAATAAGGCACTAAAGTAAATCTACAAAAAATGTGGCAAAGAAATTAACTGTATGTCCTGAATGCAAAGCGTTATGTTTGGGGCATATCCAACAAAACACATCATTGAGTACCACTTTATATTTTCAATCATGGTGGTGGCTGCATCATCTTATGTGTGTGCTTGTAATTGGCTTGGACTAAAGAAGATTTTTTTTGGATAAAAGTAATGGGAATAGAGCTACTGTAAAAAATCCTATAGGAAAACCTTCATCAGTCTGTTTTCCAACAGAATAATTCACCTTCCAGCAGGACAATGACCTAAAACACAAGGCCAAATATACACTGAAGTTGCTTACCTAGACGACAATAAATGTTCCTGAGTGGGCTAGTTAAAATTTTGATTTAAATCGGCATGCAACTCTACGGAAAAACTTGGAATTGGCTGTCTAAGCAATAATCAACAGCCAAAGGTGATTCTAACATGTATTGACTCAGGGAGTGGAATACTTACGTAATCAAGATATTAGTGTTGTATTTTTTCATATTTGTCTTCCACTTTGAAATTACAGAATATTATGTGTGGATTGATGTCACCCAGTAAAATACTACTTTGGTTTTAAGTATCAAAAGTAAATATATTTTCTAAAGTATTCTTAAGTATTAAAAGTACAAGTAAAAGTTTGAGAAACAGACACTTCACCGGTCCTCAACTGGCAGCTTCATTAAATAGTACCCGCAAACACCAGTCTCAATGTCAACAGTGACAGATTTTTGGGGTTTGTTAAAAAAACAATTTTTAATGCACAATTTATGTAGTAGCACTGTTCCATATATCTTGAACTCTCTCCACATATACTTTTTCTCATTAGATTGCTTTTTTTCGTAGTTTTTTTTTACAAACTATGTACGATTCTTTAACGCTTTCCAACATTGAACAAGTAGAGTCATAAACATAATAAATACCATTTTTCCTTATTGGACTTTGAAAGAGGAAAGAAGAAGAATTGCAACATTATCAAACATAACAACAAAAGTGAAAAAAAATGACATCAAACTACGTATCGCACCTTTCATCACAAAATCTTAAGTAGACACATTGTGGACATAATTAGATTTATTTATCAATCTATAGTATAGGTAATGTGGGCCTGTGTCCTTCAATAAAAGCTGTACCCTTTTAAATAATGTGATAAATATATAAAAAATCTGTGTGCCTTAGACAGTTAAATAAATACAAATATTTTTGGTTCTTACACCTTCACAACAAAAGACGAACACATTGTAAATACCCGAGAAAGAACACTTACATACATCGCTCTTATAGTAATTATAACTGCATCGAGAGAAATCGGTCAAGACCCCCTCTGCACAATTTAAGGAAACAAATCAAACCCAATAAACAATCAAACAAAGAGAATGGGCGGCAGCAGACTCTCTTATTGAAATAAAGAGAGAGGGCAAGAAATAAGACCAGCCTATAGACTAGATAGATGCGCTTGTGTCTTTGGAGGATGTCCGTGACCACAACTATTTTGGTAATGACAAAGAAAAACTAGAGAACATTTGATTACACTGATGTCGCTGACAGTCAGTGGTATGACAGCTGATTACACTAATAGCATATGTGCAAATAACTGGAATTCACTATGAAGCTGTCTGTGTGCTGTATACTGGAGCCATTTTCAATGTCAGTATTATATTAAAGAAGTATGAGGACTACGACACACTTTGAGAGACATCTACTGTATATAGAATGATAATAATACTAGTAATAATGACGGCTGCCTCAAGAAACGACTTTCCCTGGATTGACGTCAGTTAGCAAAATTAGAATTTCAAAATCTGAGTCTGACCATGCACCTGTATACATGAAAATATTCCTGTTTCCTGGAAAAGGAAGGAAAATAGCTGTATTGTCCATTTGCTACAAAATACTGAAATACTGCATTTAATTGAAAAAGTTTTCAATGGGATCTGGTTATTGGTTATGATAACTGGAATATGTGTTCAAAATAGAATTACATTCAGTGTTTGGAATACAAGTCTCGGAAATCTGGTAGCAGTGATATAGAACAGGGTTCTTGTAACATTATAACAGAGAACCCAACTGGCTTTGGAATTCCAGGGTAAATCATTTTGGTTAAGAGAGAACATATTTTCATGACAGAGGCAGGTACCTGGAATTGGAATGCATAACACTATCATACATTGGCAATTCCATTCCAGGCTAACCTCTAATCTCATGAATGTAATGTCGTCATGTATCCTGGCTGTTGAGGAATACATGGTGTGTGTTGGAGGGCAGTAGCATCCCTGGCTGGGTGAGTGAAGAGTTCGTTTTGACATATCAACCGCCAGACATTCTCGCTCGCTCGCTCGCTCGCTCTCTCGCTCATTTGTTAAACAGCATGACAGGTACATAAACAATGGGATTGTGGAATAAACTGTGCTCTGTTAGATGGGGTTGGACAGTAGTTTTATCACATTTTCCCCATGAAAAATAAATCAGCCTGCCTTCAGCAGACATAGATGAAGCCACATCTGTGATTCTTGTGATCGTTTCTGTCAGCGATTAGGATACATCTGCCTGACAATACGTTCTATAACTATTACTTAAAGCGGTCTGTAAATATTGCCAATGAAATCACATATTTTATTCTGACTGCTTTATTCCAATGATCAAAAGGGACCGGGAGGAAAAAAGGATTCAGATCAAACCATTTTTGTTGTCTATAGACATATCTGGCAACAGAGGATTGGCTTTGTTTGACTTTGCAAAATAAACACAGCAGTTTGTTTTCTTTTGGTGTTTTAAATGTCAGTTAGCGCTTCAGGATGCATTTCAACTGAATACCCACTGGGCACAGAAGTCACTTCAATGTCTAGTTTTAATATTCATTTGGTTGAGTTGTCAACTAACGTGAATTCAACGTGAAATCCACCAAAAATGACACCCTGTCATTTGATTGGGTGAGAAAAAGACCAAAATCCCATCAATTTAAAAAATCCAATCAGTTTCCCACGTTGATTAAACATCACATTGAATTTTTGGGTTGAAATGACGATTCAACCAGTTTAAAAACAAATACTGTATGTAATTGTGTTCCAAATAAGCACAAAAGTCTGTATGAACAATTACAGCACTTTATGCCTTTCAAAGCCTAAAGAAAAACATCAAAACAATCCCTTTTTCTTGTCCCTGGTTGTGAACTACGGCCTGGGGGCGTGGACGCAGGAAGATGTTTTGGAGTGAGGGTGCTTTCACCGTTATACTTTTTAAAATGTAGATTCATCAGGGGTGCTGCAGCAACCTCAATACCCCTACCCCTAATACCCCTCATGCGGCTATGCCCAGGGGAACATTTTAAGTCAAATCCCAGCAAGTCCCAGTTCCTATCCCTGCCTCTATCTATACCACAAAAGCCCTTTTCATTTAAATCTCAGTTCTTCCATTCACTCGCTCATTCATAGAGATGTTGCACAGCAGGGAACTGTGTCAGGATACAGGCTTTGGTACTATTCTCTCTTTCCTGAATTGTCCCTTGCTCTCAGCTTTCAGTCAAACTAGCTGTGACTTCCCTGCAGATAGAGCTAATTAGCAGACCACGCTAATTAGCAGACCACGTGCACGAGAGAGAGAGAGGCAGATGAGAAGTCCTTGTGGGTGAGGCCATTATAACTCTCACAGTCCTCTCAGAGCTCTACCTACTGGGGTGAGCTATCTTAACAACACCAAGTAAAACTTTGGTCTTAATTGGTTTCATCCTATGCCGTGTGGGGTAGTGTGTGGAAGCCAACTGGTTCTCTGAGCCCAGAGATTCAAGCTTCAAGCTCACATTCTTTTTGGGAGGGCTCCCACATTAGCCAATGTACAGAACAACAAAAATAAGGGAACTTTTGGGGAGCTGATGATTGTGAATTATTTTGGCTTTTGTACTCATAATTACAATATTTTTCAGCGAGAGAGAGAGTGAAGGGGTAATCCTACTGCAAAACATTTGAGACTGGTCCTGTCTAGACAACGTCTATCTGAAGATGCATAACTATATTCCCCTTCTTCAGAACAAACCACAAGAAGTCAGCATTCACTCAATCGTCTGCCGGACAGTGTCAATCTTTTCCTAGTTACTTTGACTTATTCATGTGTCATTCAAAAATAAAAAGTTGTGCTATGTGCATGACAATATCTGATAAATGGTTTTATGTTCTGGAATTGGAATGATGATCAGATGTGTTATGGTCCTTCATAATGGGTGGTTCAATTTGAAAGGATTTGCAGAATTTCAGCAAAGTATTGTCAGTGCCCACTGGGTACAGGCGTCAATTCAATATCTATTCTATGTTGGTTCAATGTCATTTTGTTGAAATGATGTGGAAACAATGTTGATTCAACCAGTGTGTGTGCCCATTGGGTACTTTCTAGGACACAACAGCAATGTCACCTATTACCTGTTTGATGGCTAGAAAGAGTTTGAAGAACAAAATGATTTAGTCTGAAGATTTAGTATAGATAAGTTTTGCAAGTTGCAGAGATGAAGCATCCAAAAACATCCACGTTCCTCTCAGACCTTAACATAGCTAGCCCAAAAAAATGATATTAATAATTGGCATTTCTCCCAATCCAGCTTTCAACAACGATATACTAAAGTGGACGTTATCTTATTATTAAAGTCCTGGTAATTTTGGAATTTGAAATAAATAAAAGTGCTTTTTATAAAGGAGTGCTTATTCGGTTGAAAATTAACACCTTTTACAACCTTACACAACAGAAAAAATATATTCAGATATGTTTCATACTGTAGCCTATGATAAGTCCTCTCCATATGTGTGTGTTTGTATTTGCTTGAGCCTCAAAAAAACCTTATCAGGCGTGAAATGCCTTATTGATGTTAAACTGCTGCTCATCCTTCACCCCCCCACCACACACCCCCCAGGTCTGACTATATCTAAGCCAACTTTACGTTGTAGTCCCAGGAAAATGCTAAGATGAAAGGGAGGAGAAGAAGTCCTCACAGTTTGAGGAGAGTTATGCTAAATACTTACTTCCTGAAAGAACTGGGCAACACAAACACAACTGTTTTGTCCTCTAGGTAGATTTGACAGTGTGTACCAATTTTCACAGTTCATTCCCATTAGTAACAGTGTTGGATGTCACATCACTTTTTTTCCGTTTGCACAATGTCTTGGTTGTTGTTGTAAGGATAATGGGGAAGGCATCCATCTTCAATGGTGGCCTAAGATTTCACATCAGAACATGGTCTCTATGAAGATAATAATTCATCAGAAGAACAGAAGGAAGGAATGGGAGAATGTTTACTAGAGACAGTAGTCTGGACAGACATGAAATGAATGGTCCATGGTGGTCATTCGCTTTATGATGCAGCGCCAGAAAGCATAGCCAGCTCAAAGTTCAAAAATTGCTCCACAGGAAATAAAAACATGCAAAGGAACAAGAATCAAATTGTTTGTGTCAATGATCTTGAACAGGTCAGTTAGTCCAACAGGGATAATGTATTTGACACGTGCCCCAGTACCATTTTCTTCCCACTTTCTGAGTATTCTTATGGACTCCAACGCCATCCATATGGACTCCAACTTCTGGATTTTGCAGAATAAAAAACAATAAGAGAACACTGGACTTACTGACAAACGTGATTTTCTTTAAAACTGACATCAAAAGTCACCTCTCAGCTGAATCTGCCAACGCCACAGGGATTGTACCAATTCCCTGTGCTGCCTTTTGGAAAAAAGTCAGCTCTTGACATTACTTAGCTTGGCCATTGTCATCCTGACCGTCTGTAGCTTCCAGAGGGAATGCACTGAGCGAACGTACCTCAATGTATTAGCAGGCGAGAGACTACAGAGGTCACCTCACCCTGGGAGGGGGTATGTGAGGTCTGTGTTTACAGACCAAGTGTACCCTGTGTGAACCATCACGGTAGCTGTTTCCCTCGGTTGGTTTGGAGAGAAGAGGGGAAAGCTGTGCTCTGTGGGGGACATGTTGGAGGGGTGGTTGGCGGTGAGAGGTTAGAAGGGGGCGTTCAGCCAAAGCAGAGTGTTGCTAGTCCTCAAACAGCCGAGGACTGCTTGATGCTGTGGAAGCTGACCCGCGTGGGCGACGTGGGGATGGACATGGCACGCGCCACCCTAGCCCTGATTGAATGCTTGTCCTGCCAGCGGTGCCATCTCTTCCTAACTGCAGAACGCACCTGAGAGGATAGCAGAGAGAGAGAGAGACGGAGAAAAAGAGGGAAAATTCCAATTTTGTTTGGTCTGACGGTGTAAATTGTTGACGAAAGTAACATAACAATTGTATTCACTTTCTTCACAGAAACTATATAAATCGGCAATGTCAGTTTGATTGAATACCACTTATACACTGCTCAAAGAAATTAAGGGAACACTAAAATAACACATCCTAGATCTGAATGAATGAAATATTCTTATTAAATACTTTTTTCTTTACATAGTTGAATGTGCTGACAACGAAATCACACAAAAATTATCAATGGAAATCAAATTTATCAACCCATGGAGGTCTGGATTTTGAGTCACACTCAAAATTAAAGTGGAAAACCACACTACAGGCTGATCCAACTTTGATGTAATGTCCTTAAAACGAGTCAAAATGAGGCTCAGTAGTGTGTGTGGCCTCCACATGCCTGTGTGACCTCCCTACAACGCCTGGGCATGCTCCTGATGAGGTGGCGGATGGTCTCCTGAGGGATCTCCTCCCAGACCTGGACTAAAGCATCCGCCAACTCCTGGACAGTCTTTGGTGCAACGTGGCGTTGGTGGATGGAGCGAGACATGATGTCCCAGATGTCCTCAATTGGATTCAGGTCTGGGGAACGGGCGGGCCAGTCCATAGCATCAATGACTTCCTCTTGCAGGAACTGCTGACACACTCCAGCCACATGAGGTCTAGCATTGTCTTGCATTAGGAGGAACCCAGGGCCAACTGCACCAGCATATGGTCTCACAAGGGGTCTGAGGATCTCATCTCGGTACCTAATGGCAGTCAGGCTACCTCTGGCAAGCACATGGAGGGCTGTGTGGCCCCCCAAAGAAATGCCAACCCACACCATGACTGACCCACTGCCAAACCGGTCATGCTGGAGGATGTTGCAGGCAGTGGAACGTTCTCCACGGCGTCTCCAGACTGTCACGTCTTTCACATGTGCTCAGTGTGAACCTGCTTTCATCTGTGAAGAGCACAGGGCGCCAGTGGCAAATTTGCCATTCTTGGCAATCTCTGTTAATCTCTGGCAAATGCCAAACGTCCTGCACGGTTTTGGGCTGTAAGCTCAACCCCCACCTGTGGACGTCGGGCCCTCATACCACCCTCATGGAGTCTATTTCTGACCGTTTGAGCAGACACATGCACATTTGTGGCCTGCTGGAGGTCATTTTGCAGGGCTCTGGCAGTGCTCCTCCTGCTCCTCCTTTCCTTGCACAAAGGCGGAGGTAGCGGTCCTGCAGCTTGGTTGTTGCCCTCCTACAGTCTCCTCCACATCTCCTGATGTACTGGCCTGTCTCCTGGTAGGGCCTCCATGCTCTGGACACTACGCTGACAGACACAGCAAACCTTCTTGCCACAGCTTGCATTGATGTGCCATCTTGGATGAGCTGCACTACCTGAGCCACTTGTGTGGGTTGTAGACTCCGTCTCATGCTACCTCATGCTCATGCTACCACTAGAGTGAAAGCACCGCCAGCATTCAAAAGTGACTAAATCATCAGCCAGGAAGCATAGGAACTGAGAAGTGGTCTTGCTAATTGCCTATAATTTCCACCTGTTGTCTATATTCAATTTGCACAACAGCATGTGAAATGTATTGTCAATCAGTGTTGCTTTCTAAGTGTACAGTTTGATTTCACAGAAGTGTGATTGACTTGGAGTTACATTGTGTTGTTTAAGTGTTCCCTTTATTTTTTGGGGCAGTGTAGTTGACTGCCACTTTAAGTGAGTTTCCATTTAATTGTTTTCACCTAATTAAAATATGATCTCATTTATGCAGTTTCCAAATTGTGGTAACCAAGGAGAAGTGGACAGTGTTGGGACAGTGCCATGGGATTAAAAATAAGAGGGAGGTAGAAGCTTTTAAGGCACTGAACTTCTGCCACACCATGAGAACCACCATGTTTTCTCTAATAACAAGTCAGTGACATGACTACTTTCCTTATTTGCTTTTGGATTGTATTAACCTCATTAGAAGCCCAAAGGATAAGTGTACAGGCCCCTTTCTCACTAATGAGTTAGTTTACAAAAGGAGAAGCGGCACTATGTTCTTTGGCTCCCTGGTTTACGTGTGCTGAAAGATACAAAATCTAAGTTCTGGTTGTTCCCTTTCTAAACTTATATTCATGAAACGGTGTGCTCCATAGAGCTTCCACATCTTGAATAGCACTCTTTCTTCAGCAGGAAAGTGCTTATTTGATTTGTATCCATGATTCTACCAAAACACAGGCTTTACGTATGACGCCGATCACAGTATATTTAATTAAAGCCAACCTGTTTGTTTTTTTCACCTGCTTCTAAAGAACTAGAGCAACAAGCAGCTCTAGCTTTTCACTTTGTATTATGTCAAACCCTGCAGGCCCCTTTGGAACACTTCACACAGTTGGCTGCAGAATTGAAGGAAATATGTCACAGAGGATGAGGACTGTGTACAGTAGGGGTGTGAACGCAGTAAAGACACATTTGGTTATGTCTGCGGAAAGAGCCTTGAGTGTTTAATACAGCATTAGAATAACATACGGTATATTAACGATTATAGATAGAATAGCTGCCTGGGAGTGATTTCATGGATAAAAGGAAAAAGGAATCACTTTCCCGCTCTTTTCTCAGAGACTGGAAGCCTTTCACACAAAAGAGGTTTCCATCTAACCTTTTTATTAGAGTAAAGTACATCGGATAAAACATGTAAAGACAAGCCTGTTGGAAACAGCTAATTTGTCGACAACTAAATATGTGGGCAAATATTTTGCTCTGTGAAACAGAATATGCGACAATTGCAGTAGAAAAGCTTTTATCTGCAAATATTGACACAATGACCATAATTTTGAAGTAAACTTGGATTCACACTATGCTACGTTGTGTGATCTTCCCACTGCGACTTGGCAAAGCATGCACAGATTTAAATAAGTTATGAACTTCACAGGGTGGTGAATGTGCATGGTGATGAGCTTGATGCTGCCACGTCTACTCCCGCTCCACCTCTCATTGTCGCCAATTTTCTCATTATTCCGCAAACCTGTCACCATTGTTACACGCACTGCGCCTCATGAGACACACCCGGACTCCATCACATTCCTGATTACCTCCCCTATATCAGTCACTCCCTTTGGTTCTTTCCCCAGGCTATATTGTTTTGTGTTTCATGTCTGTACGCTACTCGTGGTTCTTGTTATGTTCCATGATCGTTTATTCATTAAATTCACTCCCTATACTTGCTTCCCAATTTATTAGCGTTGACGATCCAGAATAGCGCCTCACCAAAGGAAGAAAAAGTGATTTATTTTTGGCTTTTTTACTGGTGACGTCGGGTCCAAGGGAGGCTGATGACGCAACCAAGGATGGCTCTTTAGGCTTCCAAGCCTCGGTTGGCTCGTCAGGCTTCAATTGCCGAAGCTACAGGGGAAGCCGCAGCTTGCTCGTCAGGCTCCCGTGACTCAGCCGGCTCGACAGGTTCCTATGCCTCAGCAGAAGCGATCCTGGTCCTCGCGACCGTCCCTCTGGTCGGCGTCCTGTCGCTGGAGCCACGCGTCAGGGAGGATGTACTGTCACGTCTACTCTCGCTCCCCCTCTCCGGGTCTTGTTGTCGCCAGTTTCCTCATTATTACGCACACTTATGCCTCATGAGACTCACCTGGACTCCATCACCTTCCTGATTACCTCCCCTATATCTGTCACTCCCTTTGGTTCTTTCCCCAGGAGTCATTGTTTCATGTCTGTACGCTACTCGTGTTTCTTGTTTTGTTCCATGTTCGTTTATGTATTAAATTCAATCCCTGTACTTGCTTCCCGATTTATTAGCGTAGCCATTACAGATGCTCCTTTCCAATAACTATCGATGGTCTTATTTCGTATGGTGGTGACATGACTAACCATGATCGGCTGCCAGTTGACAAATAAAAATGATCATGGTCTTATCCATAAACCTCCTAATCTACCTTTTGCACTGTATCTGCAAACTGTTGTCTAGCGCTACGTGCCAAAACGAGAATGGGCACATTTGCTGTTTGTGCCAAAACCAGCGTCAGAAATAAAACTAGGATGCAAACGCAGAACTTCTGTTTTATTCAGTAAATGAAAAGTTATGACTATGTCACGACACACTGCTTTTTATCTGCAACAAGTCAGTTTGATGGAACTACAGCTCTGGTGGGAAAATGTCCATTTTTTTTATATGTGGATTTTAAGAATATCCACATTAAAATCTGTCACAAATTGGATGTAAACCTAGCTTGTGATGCAATATGGATCTATTTAAAAGAAATGCCATCCAAGGCGGAGATTGTGGAATTAGTGAATGCGTATGTGTGAGGTGAGTGTGTGAGGTGAGTATGACATAAAACCTTCGATTATTTCCTGTGCTTTTCATTCTAATCATGTCTTATATCAGAGTGAGCTCAAATTATTGGGACAGAGACTCTACTCCAGCACTTTGGATTTGAAATGATACAATACACAAATATCATAACCCCCCCCAAGATGCTAACCTCCCCTGTTATTGTAATGATGAGAGGTTAGCATGTCTTGGAGGTATGATATTTGTACGTCTAACATTCTCACTTGTTTAGGATTATCCGTAATCATGGTAGCATCCACATTAATGTTAGTGTTTATAAATATTTTCTGTTATTTACAATAAAAGTGACTCAAAGTTACACATTATTTACCATTCATTTCTATTGGGCACAAAATCATCTGAAACACTACCAAAACAAACATAAAATGCATCAAACTAATTTGTAGCGTCACAAGCTTGAAGTAGTCATTGTGTATGCAATGAATATGGGACCAAATTCATAGATTTTTACTACTTTCATACACTTAAGTGAATTTATCCCTATCCTTTTGGTCCCCTAAAATTGAGGGACTATGTACAAAAAGTGCTGTAATTTCTAAATGGTTAACCAGATATGAATGAAAATACCCTAAAATTAAAGCAGACATTCTGCACTTTAATCTCATAGACATTGACTAATTTTTTAATTGTAATTGCTGAAGTACAGGCCAAAATAATAATAGATGTGTCACTGTCCAAATACTTCTGGAGCTCACTGTAAACTGAGTGTACAAAACATTACGAACGCTTTCCTAATATTGAGTTGCCCCCTGTTTTGGATCAGAATAGCCTCAATTCATAGTGCTGAGGTAGTGCTGAGCAATTTGTGTTTGAGGTCGGTTCGGTTTCGGTTCCTTTGTAAAAAAAAAATAATTTAAATCACCTTTTTCGATTATATATTTTTTTACATTAATGGATCCAGTGGATTTACTGACTGGTAAAACTTAACTTTTTTTTTTTTTATGTTCTGTGAACAGAAGTGACAATTTTGCCTGTTCTGGGAATGTTTATTTTTAGGTTGTAGGGAGGTTCTGAGAACGTTTTACTCTGACCACCACTTGGTTTTCATGGGATTCAATACATGTTATGACACACTATGTTTATCAGCTTGTGGGGTCCAGTGGCTTTGACACACACTACAAAAAGACTCGGACTATGGAATATTGAACAAATACACCATAACTACCACCACAACCCAGGTATTGCTCAGTCTCTTCACACAGGTGTTTTTACTCAGGACTACACGCTTAGATACCCAACAGATCCAATTTAAAGAGCATTTTCTCCCTGCTTAGCACAAGGTGAAGGAGAGCTGTATTAGATAGGAATGCTAAAATAGCAGTGATTGAAGTCGGCCGCGGCTGACTGGTACGGAAAAGGCGGCACCTCTTTCTACTCTCTTTTCTACAGCTTGAGTAACGGCACTTCTTCTAGAATATCAGAGTAGAGAAGGCTAGTTAATAACATTTACCTGTGTGTCTGAGGTTAGTACTACTCTGGTTCTCCTTATGTTGTAAATAGTGAAAAAAAGCAGAAAGAAAACTAATCGGTCCTCTCTGGCTTTACTTCACAGATCGCTGATGGTTCATGATAACATATGAACAACCGCCGAACTCCACCATTTGCCCTTTGGATGTAGTCCCATGATTCCATCAAGAGCAACGAATTAGCTGCTGCTCGACATTAGCAAGCCGACAGGAGAAACGGAGGTTGATTAGCTAAGCAAACTGCCAGCACACATCTATTGAGTGGCCACTTTTGCCCTAAGTAACTGCGCCTCAATGGGAGATATCTGCCACACTAACTGGCGTCATGCTAACATATTGTACATTGACCTCTACTCAGCATTAGTGTGTAGGCTTCATTTCATTTCGATTATACATTTTTCACATTGATGCACTGTGAATTATCTGGGTTGAATCCTGTGATAACACTGAATAAAACAATAAATGTCCCATGATGGTAGTGACTGCCCATTAATGCTTATTAAACATGATTTATTCACTTCGCTTTAATCAAATATTTCCGTTGTTGTGAATAAAACATTTGTTTTATTTGATGACTATTATTTAATTCCAAGTCATTTTCTCATCTCTATAGAGCTGCTGCCTATGCTGTCTGACAAAATCACTTTTTCCTTTCAATTAAGACCTAGAAATCCAGGTGAGGGGTGTTCCCTTCTAATTAGTGACCTTAATTCACCAATCAAGAATAAGGGAGGAGCAAAATCCCACAGACACTCGGCCCTCCACTTGATATAGTTTCCAACAGGCCAATAAGTTACATCTCCCTACTACCCTCATACTCAACTCTGGACCTCGAAGCCAGTTCCACTGCATTTTTTTTATTGTTCCCCTCTAATCAGGGACTGATTTAGACCTGGGACACCAGGTGTGTGCATCTCATTATCCGATAGAACAGAAAACCAGCAGGTGCCGGACCTCGTATGGTAAGAGTTGAGTACCCCTGTCCTACTCAATGGCACAGTTCAGGCTGGATCTGATTTATCTCTAGATAAACTGTGCAATGTGCACACAGAAAAAAAACTGAACAAAATGCAATTCAAATAAGTCAATTGGTTGTTTTAAAAAACGCAAAATAACCAACATTTCAGTAATCACTCAACACATCAGGGCAAGGACATCAGGGCAAGGACTCTACAAGATTTTGAAAGCGTTCCACAGGGATGCTGGCCTATGTTGACTACAATGCTCCCCACAGTTGTCAAGTTAGCTGGATGTCCTTTGGGTGGTGGACCATTCTTCATATACACGGGAAACTGCTGAGCGTGAAAAACCCAGCTGTGTTGCAGTACTTGACACAAACCTGTGTGCCTGGCACCTATTACCATACCCCTTTCAAAGGCACTTAAAACTTTTGTCTTGCCTATTCACCCTCTGAATGGCACAAATACACAATCCATGTCTCATTTGTCTCGATGTTTAACAATCCTTCTTTAACCTGTCTCCTCCCCTTCATCTACGCAGATTGAGGTGGATTTAACAAGTGACATCAATACTGGATCATAGCTTTCACCTGGTCAGTCTGTCATGGAAAGAGCAGGTGTTCATAATATTTTGTACACTCAATGTATGTGATAACCTACAGTATTTTACTGAATGAAAATGATTCATGATGTGTTAGTCCAGCCTTAAAGTATGGGTCGCAGCATCTGTGTGATGCCTCAAAAAGCATCTGGTTTCATTCAGTTTATTCCAGTTAAAACATTTAAATGATTTCTTGTATTTTAACAGCAACAGTTCCAACCTAGAAAGATATACAGTGGGGCAAAAAAGTATTTAGTCAGCCACCAATTGTGCAAGTTCTCCCACTTAAAAAGATGAGGCCTGTAATATTCATCATAGGTACACTATGACAGACAAAATGAAAAAAAAAATCCAGAAAATCACATTGTAGGATTTTTAATGAATTTATTTGCAAATTATGGTGGAAAATAAGTATTTGGTCAATAACAAAAGTTTATCTCAATACTTTGTTATATACCCTTTGTTGGCAATGACAGAGGTCAAATGTTTTCACAAGATTTTCACACACTGTTGCTGGTATTTTGGCCCATTCCTCCATGCAGATCTCCTCTAGAGCAGTGATGTTTTGGGGCTGTTGCTGGGCAACACAGACTTTCAACTCCCTCCAAAGATTTTCTATCGGGTTGAGATCTGGGCCACTCCAGGACCTTGAAATGCTTCTTACGAAGCCACTCCTTCGTTGCCCGGGCGGTGTGTTTGGGATCATTGTCATGCTGAAAGACCCAGCCACGTTTTATCTTCAATGCCCTTGCTGATGGAAGGAGGTTTTCACTCAAAATCTCACGATACATGGCCCCATTCATTCTTTCCTTTACACGGATCAGTCGTCCTGGTCCCTTTGCAGAAAAACAGCCCCAAAGCATGATGTTTCCACCCCCATGCTTCACAGTAGGTATGGTGTTCTTTGGATGCAACTCAGCATTCTTTGTCCTCCAAACACGACGAGTTGAGTTTTTACCAAAAAGTTATATTTTGGTTTCATCTGACCATATGACATTCTCCCAATCTTCTTCTGGATCATCCAAATGCTCTCTAGCAAACTTCAGATGGGCCTGGACGTGTACTGGCTTAAGCAGGGGGACACGTCTGGCACTGCAGGATTTGAGTCCCTGGCGGCGTAGTGTGTTACTGATGGTAGGCTTTGTTACTTTGGTCCCAGCTCTCTGCAGGTCATTCACTAGGTCCCCCCATGTGGTTCTGGGATTTTTGCTCACCGTTCTTGTGATCATTTTGACCCCACGGGGTGAGATCTTGTGTGGAGCCCCAGATCGAGGGAGATTATCAGTGGTCTTGTATGTCTTCCATTTCCTAATAATTGCTCCAACAGTTGATTTCTTCAAACGAAGCTGCTTACCTATTGCAGATTCAGTCTTCCCAGCCTGGTGCAGGTCTACAATTTTGTTTCTGTTGTCCTTTGACAGCTCTTTGGTCTTGGCCATAGTGGAGTTTGGAGTGTGACTGAGGTTGTGGACATGTGTCCTTTATACTGACAACAAGTTCAAACAGGTGCCATTAATACAGGTAACGAGTGGAGGTCTGTGAGAGCCAGAAATCTTGCTTGTTTGTAGGTGACCAAATACTTATTTTCTACCATAATTTGCAAATAAATTCATAAAAAATCCTACAATGTGATTTTCTGGATTTTCTTTCTCATTTTGTCTCTCATAGTTGAAGTATACCTATGATGAAATTTACAGGCCTCTCATCTTTTTAAGTGGGAGAATATGCACAATTGGTGGCTGACTAAATACTTTTTTTGCCCCACTGTATATGTAAGTGTTTTTAATGGAGAAAAATAAACATGAATAGATATTTTCATTGTTATTTGTTTATATTGCAATTGTTTTAGGCATAAGGGCAATGCAATGTACTGATATCTACAGTTGAAGTCAGAGGTTTGCATACACCTTAGCCAAATACGTTTAAACAATTTTTTTACAATTCCTGACATTTAATCCTAGTAAAAAATTACCTGTCTTAGGTCAGTTAGGATCTCCACTTCATTTGAAGAATGTGAACTGTCAGGATAATGATTTATTTCAGCTTTCATTTCTTTCATCACATTCCCAGTGGGCCAGAAGTTTACAAACACTGAATTAGTATTTGGTAGCATTGCCTTTAAATTGTTTAGCTGGTGTCAAACATTTCAGGTAGCCTCCCACAAGCTTCCCACAATAAGTTGGGTAAATGTTGGCCCATTCCTCCTGACAGAGCTGGTGTAACTGAGTCAGGTTTGTAGGCCTCCTTGCTGGCACGCACTTTTTCAGTTCTGCCCACAAATGTTCTATAGGATTGTGGTCAGGGCTTTGTGATGGCCACTCCAATACCTTGACTTTGTTGTCCTTAAGCCATTTTGCCACAACTTTGGAAGTATGCTTGGAATGTGCTTCCATTTGGAAGACCCATTTGCGACCAAGCTTTAACTTCCTGACTGATGTCTTGAGACGTTGCTTCAATATATCCACATAATTTTCCCGCCTCATGATGCCCTCTATTTTGTGAAATGCACCAGTCCCTCCTGCAACAAAGCACCCCCACAACATGATGGTGCTTCACGGTTGGGGGAATGTTCTTCAGCTTGCAAGCCTTCCCCTTTTCCTCCAAACATAACTATGGTCATTATGGCCAAACAGCTCTATTTCTGTTTCATCAGACCAGAGGACATTTCTCCAAAAAGTACAATCTTTGTCCCTATTTGCAGTTGCAAACTGTAGTCTGTCTTTTTAATGGAAGCAGTGGCTTGTTCCTTGCTGAGCAACCTTTCAGCTTATGTCGATTAAGGACTCGTTTTACTGTGGATATAGATACTTTTGTACCTGACAATCTTCTGGAATTTTCCAAGCTGTTTAAAGACAGTCAACTTAGTGTATGTAAACTTCTGACACACTGGAATTGTGATAGTGAAATAATCTGTCTGTAAACAGTTGTTGAAAACATTACTTGTGTAATGTACAAAGTAGATGTCCTAACCGACTTGCAAAACTATAGTTTGTTAAGAAATTTGTGGAGTGGTTGAAAAACGAGTTTTAATGACTCCAACCTAAGTGTATGTAAACTTCCGACTTCAACTGTACGTATAGTTGCATGTTTTCATAAGCTTGGGTTCCAGGAAAACAGAATTTCTAATTTGGGTCCCAGGCTGAAAAGGTTTAAGAACCCTGTGTTAGTCTAATAACAGTATGCAGCTTTGATGTAGCGATTTGCACTACACTAATTATTCACAGGTTATTGTAGGTGAATGTCAGATCTACTCAAATGTGAGTTTCCCATTTATTTCCATAAGGTTGGAGGTGATTACTGTAGTAAAGGCTGGGTGTTTGGCCTGCTCTTTTTCTTGTGCGTGGGTGTGAAAATGTAACTGGCCTATTGTCCTGACAGGTTTGACAATCTTATACACAGCCTGCCATGAGTGTGAAATCATTAACATTTCAAAATAGCAAAGGCAATTGTGTATGGCTAAAAGAGTCGCCAGAGAAATTAAGGTTTGAAAAACCACATCATTTCACAGGATTCCAAGTGTGACATTTCCATTTAGTTTTGGAACACTTCACGTGGATTTTCACAAGTGATCACATGTGAAACAATATGGTTTTGGAACACTTGATGATATTTCCCGTGGATTTTCACGTGTGATCACGTAACCTTTCACATGTGGAATCATGTGTTGTAGGAACATTTGTTATTAGTTTCACACTGGTTGTGGGAACAAAGCCATATGCTTACTGAACATTTATTAAGAACGTTTTGCCTGTTCTGGGGACGTTTATTTATAGGTTGTAGGGAGGTTCTGAGAACGTTTTACTCTGACCACCACTTGGTTTTCATGGGATTCAATACATGACATTCAATTCAATAGGTTTATCAGCTTGTGGAGCCCAGTGGCTTTGAAACACACTACAAAAAGACATCCGTCCGGACTCTGGAATATTGAACAAATACACCATAGCTATCACCACAATTCAGGTATTGCTGTCTTTTCACACAGGAGTTTTTAACTCAGGACTACGTGTGTAGATACCCAGCAGATCCAATTTGAAGAGCATTTTCTCCCTGCTAGTGAGGTTAGCACAAGGTGAGTGAATCTTTGTTTTGGCTAGGCTAGGTTTTCCCCTTGCAGCATGCTTTAAGTCTGTCATTAGAGTCAGAGTTGTGTGTATTGCTTCAAGGGGTCTCCCAGCAGCATAGGAGTGATTAAAAGAAGATTCTGGAGAGTAGAGAAGGTTAAACCCTGCTGTTCATCATGATTTCAGTGCAGTTGGTTAGTGTTAATATCAGTTAGGTCATTAACCGAGCTTGCACTGTAAGTGTGAAGGAGAGCTGTATTAGATTGAAGTTGGCCGCGGCTGACTGGTACGGAAAAAGCGGCACCTCTTTCTACTCTCTTTCCTACTGCTTGAGTAACGGCACTTCTTCTAGAATATCAGAGTAGAGAAGGCTAGTTAATAACATTTACCTGTGTGTCTGAGGTTAGTACTACTCTGGTTCTCCTTGTGGTAAATGGTGAAAAAAAGCAGAAAAAAACAATGGGTCCTCTCTGGCTTTGCTTCACATATCACTGATGGTTCATGATAACATATGAACAACCGCCGAACTCCACCATTTGCCCTTTGGATGTAGTCCCATGATTCCATCAAGAGCAACGAATTAGCTGCTGCTCGACATTAGCAAGCCGACAGGAGAAACGGAGGTTGATTAGCTAAGCAAACTGCCAGCACACGTCTATTGAGTGGCCACTTTTGCCCTAAGTAACTGCACCTCAGTGGGAGATATCTGCCACACTAAGTGGCGTCATGCTAACATACTGTACATTGATGTCTTTTCAGCGTTAGTGTGGAGGCTTCACTTCATCCTTTAGGACTCTCCTTGTAATGAGGTAAAATAAATGCATTTATAAACCAAAATACAAGGATGAGTTATCCAAGAGACATGACCCGGATAGTCTCCTGTTGAGACAGAATGCTCCAGGGAGAATGGGATACCTGAGGAGGTAACTGCAATGTTTACATCAAGCTGTGTAGCAAGAGTACTTTCACAGCTCTCAAGGGTTTTTCAGGTTTTAGGGCAAGCAATTCTTTGTAACTCCAGACAGATTTAGGTTTCTCACCGGTTAATATTTTATGACGAATCCATTTAGGCATCCTATTCCTTATATAGTGCACTACCTCTTACCATGGTACCATGCAGCCTCTAACATGGGGTGTGTATACAGTGGGGCAAAAAAGTAGTTAGTCAGCCACCAATTGTGCAAGTTCTCCCACTTAAAAAGATGAGGCCTGCAATTTTCATCATAGGTACACTTCAACTATGACAGACAAAATGAAAAAAAAAAAAAAAGAAAATCACATTGAACAATTTTTTATTAATTTATTTGCAAATTATGGTGGAAAATCAAATCAAAATGTATTTATATAGCCCTTCGTACATCAGCTGATATCTCAAAGTGCTGTACAGAAACCCAGCCTAAAACCCCAAACAATGCAGGTGTAGAAGCACCAAAATAAGTATTTGGTCACCTACAAACAAGCAAGATTTCTGTCTCTCTCTGTTTGAACTTGTTATCAGTATAAAAGACACCTGTCCACAACCGCAAACAGTCACACTCCAAACTCTACTATGGCCAAGACCAAAGAGCTGTCAAAGGACACCAGAAACAAAATTGTAGACCTGCACCAGGCTGGGAAGACTGAATCTGCAATAGGTAAGCAGCTTGGTTTGAAGAAATCAACTGTGGGAGCAATTATTAGGAAATGGAAGACAAGACCACTGATAATCTCCCTCGATCTGAGGCTCCACACAAGATCTCACCCCGTGGGGTCAAAATGATTACAAGAACGGTGAGCAAAAATCCCAGAACCACACGGGGGGACCTAGTGAATGACCTGCAGAGAGCTGGGACCAAAGTAACAAAGCCTACCATCAGTAACACACTATGCCGCCAGGGACTCAAATCCTGCAGTGCCAGACGTGTCCCCCTGCTTAAGCCAGTACATGTCCAGGCCCGTCTGAAGTTTGCTAGAGAGCATTTGGATGATCCAGAAGAAGATTGGGAGAATGTCATATGGTCAGATGAAACCAAAATATAACTTTTTGGTAAAAACTCAACTCGTCGTGTTTGGAGGACAAAGAATGCTGAGTTGCATCCAAAGAACACCATACCTACTGTGAAGCATGGGGGTGGAAACATCATGCTTTGGGGCTGTTTTTCTGCAACGGGACCAGGACGACTGATCAGTGTAAAGGAAAGAATGAATGGGGCCATGTATCGTGAGATTTTGAGTGAAAACCTCCTTCCATCAGCAAGGGCATTGAAGATGAAACATGGCTGGGTCTTTCAGCATGACAATGATCCCAAACACACCGCCCGGACAATGAAGGAGTGGCTTTGTAAGAAGCATTTCAAGGTCATGGAGTGGCCTAGCCAGTCTCCAGATCTCAACCCCATAGAAAATCTTTGGAGGGAGTTGAAAGTCTGTGTTGCCCAGCAACAGCCCCAAAACATCACTGCTCTAGAGGAGATCTGCATGGAGGAATGGGCCAAAATACCAGCAACAGTGTGTGAAAACCTTGTGAAGACTTACAGAAAACGTTTGACCTCTGTCATTGCCAACAAAGGGTATATAACAAAGTATTGAGATAAACATTTGTTATTGACCAAATACTTACTTTCCACCAAAATTTCAAATAAATTCATAAAAAATCCTACAATGTGATTTTCTGTATTTTTTTCCCTCATTTTGTCTGTCATAGTTGAAGTGTACCTATGATGAAAATTACAGGCCTCTCATATTTTTAAGTCGGAGAACTTGCACAATTGGTGGCTGACTAAATACTTTTTTGCCCCACTGTATATGTGTTGGGCCAGGGTGAAGCTCATTGTGATCCTATTAATTCTGCTGTCCAGTGGTGGAAATCTGCATGTCCAAGGTAACCCTGCTGCTTGCCTTGCATTTTAGACGACACAATACATCTTTAGGACATTTTTAGCTCTGCATGAAATGGTGCCAAGTGGACATGTTTCTAATAGTCCTGGGAGGAATGAGAGCAGGGTTGGAGGGAGGGATAGTGGGAGGGAGGGATTGGAAAGGAAAACGCATTAAGGGTACAGTGTGAGCGGTGGGGGATCATGGGACGAACATGAATCTGCTTACCTCGCTGTTCAGGAAGCAATAAAACACTGACACGAAAAAGCCCTGGAGAACAGAGACAAAGATGGCGAGAGGAGAGAGAGAGTGTCAAACATTGAAGATAGGATGAGCAGTGCGAGCAGCACTACATTGTACTGTAGCCTACATCTATTTTTTTTGTGACACGTTATCTGCTTCAGAATGTTTACATCGTCAAAGAAGTTCTCAAACCCTCTATAACACTTTTCATTGGGCCTGGGCATACCTGAAAAGACTCCAGGATGGAGTTGAAGTAGATGAAGACTATTTGGGCGACCTCATCCTCCCCTCCCGGGTTGACGAAAAATAGCATGTAGGTGATGCCCAGGAGAGGCAGCAGCACCAGAGTGGCCTTCACTGCTTTCCTGATGGACACACAGTAACACAAGAGTCATATTATTAAATAAAGACCTGGCCGCCAACTAGAGAGTCAATTAGACACAGACACAGAGCCATACTAACGACACAAATAGATACCTAAAATAGACCTGCCAGACAACTAGTGGGCCAATACTAATTTGCTAACGGCTGCCAAGTTTTTTTTTCTCCTGTTCTGTGATTTTATGGTTCATGAGAGCACTCACAATACTGTGGTGTGTAGTTTGGATTTATGGTGTCGACATATCTTTAAGGGTAGTGATAATGTTTGTCAAGTTCTTACAATACTTTGATTCCACACTGGGTCTGGGGTTACATATTCAAACCATGGCAGCAGTTTCCAGTTCACATGCATACTGAATAACCTCATAGTCCTTACAGCACTATAACAGGTAGACGAATAACTCCCAATTTGAATTGCTCTGTTAATATATTTATGTTCTTAAACTTGCTGAGTCAGTGGCTGTGTGGTTGTTTCTGTGTGTATGAATGCCTGTGCGCGTGCGTATGTGTCATCCTCGGCCGCCCCATGGCGCTCTCACACCTGTGAATGAGTGGCAGCTGTGCCCATCACTTCCATGCAGAGACCCCCGATGTCAGCTGCTGAAACTGTTACCCAGCGCTGTCAGAGCTAGCATGTTGCCGTACTGCCCTCTCGTCTACACTGGCACAAATTGAGCACAAAATGAATGTACAATTTCTGACATGGCCTAAAGTAATGTGACACGGACACATTCTTTCAATTCATCAATTTCCCAGTGGAAGTGCATTGCTGTGGTGCATACCAGCTATACGGCCCACCAAGGGGTTAATGTATGAGGACAAGGTCATGTTCTAGGTCATACTGGCCTCTCATCCATCAGCATATTATTAATCATACGTGAAGTGCTGACCAGCAGAGTCCAATAGAGGAGTTGAGGCTCAATGGCGCGAGACCCACAAAATGGCACCCTATTCCCTCCCTTTTAACCAGGGCCGGCCCTGGTTAAAAGTAGTGCACTGTATAGGTAATAAGGTGCCATTTGGGACGCAGGCTAAAAGCTGGCTGTAGGGTAACAAACGTAGCCTTTATAATCACATTAGTGAAGCCAAATTGAATTTGCTCAATAAGACATTTGATTGACAAATGACTCCATTAGAATAACAATAATGAGATATTTGCTTGGCTACTTTCCAGTCAGATGACCCCATGCAGCGTCTGCCACTCTGGTTTCATTTTCCAAGGAATCAGTCAAACTGTCTGATTTTACTGTTCCAAAAAAAAAGTGTGAAAATGATTATGGCTTGTGAATAGTCAGCATGGTGTGTTGTGCTAGCTGGTTACAGTAGCTGTGAAGGGTGCGAGGGTTTCTGAAGATACAGCTACACACAGGCACGGGCATGGGCACGCACACACTCTCCCACCCCACCTGGTTCCATACAAAAATAAATTATTACAATTCAACCAGACAGGTATCGATCATTAGGTTTCTTCCAACGAGGCCATTGATGTTTCCTGGGCGTGTATTAATTAACAGCATATTGATGTCTACTTTACAGCTGGGGCTGGCTCAGCTGACCCTGGATGCATCCAAAATGGCACCCTAATCCCTACAGTGCCTATAGAAAGTCTACACCCCCTTGGACTTTTTTTTTCACATTTTGTTGTGCATTCAGACCCTTTTTTTAGGCAAGCCTAAATAAGTTCAGAAGTAAAATTTAGCTTAACAAATAATATAATAAGTTCTATGGACTAATAGGGGTTGATATGATTTTTTTATGACCACCCTTCCTCTGTCCCCCATACATTCAGCATCTGTAATGTCCCTCAGTCAAGTATTACATTTCAAGCACCTATTCAACTACAAAGACCAGGGAGCTTTTCAAAAGCCTCATAAATAAGGGCAGTGATTGGTAAATGGGTAACAATAACAAATTACATATTCAATATCCTTAAGCATGGTCAAGTTAATAATTATGCTGTGGATGATGTATTAAACCTCACAGACACATCAAAGATGCAGTCATCCTTCTGCACTGAGCTGCAGGACAGGGAGGAAACTGCTAAGGGATGTCACCATGAGGCCATTGGTGATGTTAAAACAGCTGCAAAGTTCAATGGCTGTGATGGGAGAAAACGGAGGATGGATCAACAACATTGTAGCGACTCCACAATAATGACCTAAATGACAGAGTGAAAAGAAGAATTCAATTACACAAAACATGCATACAGTGTGTATGCAACAAAGCATCAAAGTCATACCAACAAAAAAAAATACATGGCAAAGGAATACACTTTTGGCCTCAATGCAAAGCCTTATGTTTGCAGAAAATCCAATACAACACATCACTGAATAACTTCCTCCTTATTTCTAAGCATGGCTGCATCATGGTATGGGTATGCTTGACATCGGCAAAGAGTGGGATGGAGCTAAGCAAAACATCCTAGAGGAACACCTGCTTCAGTCTGCTTTCCACCAGACACTGGGAGAGGAGTTCACCTTTCAACAAGACAATAACCTACAACACAAAGCCAAATCTACACAAGTTGCTTACCAAGAAGACAGTGAATGTTCCTTAGTGGTCAAGTTACAGTTTAGACTTAAATCTGCTTAAAAATCTATGCCAATACCTTAAAATAGCTGTCTAGCCATGATCCCCAACAAATAAAGTAAAATCAAATTTATTTGTCACATACACATGGTTAGCAGATGTTAATGCGAGTGTAGCGAAATGCTTGTGCTTCTAGTTCCGACAGTGCAGTAATATAACAATACCCCACCAACTACCTAATACACACAAATCTAAAGGGGCGAATGAGAATATGTACATGTAAATATATGTATGAGTATATCAAACCTTTTTTATATACTCAGAGGACCATTATTAGCATGTTTTAGCCACTCCTATATAAACGTTAGATTATCAGAACATGCAACAATGAGGTCTGATTTCATTATTACTGAAACAGGATCCAAGTGGTGTGTAATATATATATATATATGCAAAAATTTGAGCTAAATGCTTGGCGCATACAATTCAAAAGGTATTGTCAGACATTATTCATCCTAATCAGACAGGTATTTTACAGGGACGATACATTAGAGATAATATAAGACAAGTACTGGAAACAATAGAATACTATGGAATTTCGGAGAAACCAGTCCTGGTTTTCATAGCTGATTTTGAAAAGGTTTTTGATAAAGTACGACTGGAGTTTATATATAAATGCCAAGAATACTTACATTTTGGAGAAACTCATCAATGGGTTGAAGTTATGTATAGTATCCCTAGGCGTAAAATAGTAAATAATGGCTACATCTCAAACTTTTTAACTGTCAAGACGGGGTTAAACAAGATTGTCCACAACTGACACGTCTATTTATTATTGCCATCGAAATGTTATCTGTTAAAATTAGATCCAACAATAAATTAAGTGATGAGAAATCCGTGGCTTAAAAACAAAGGTGTCATTGTACGCTGATGATTCACAATTTCTTTTAAAACCACAATTAGAATCCCTCCACAGTCTCATAGATGACCTAGATATTTTTTCTAACCTCTGGATTAAAACCAAATTATGATGTGTATGGTATTACGTATTGGATCACTCAAAAAGTCAACTTTTACATGTAGTTTACCAATAATATGGTCTGACGGGGATGTGAATATACTCGGTATACAAATCCTGAAAGAAAAATGATCTCACTACAATACATTTTTTATAGAAATTAAGCCAAAATAGAGAAGCTCTTGCTACCATGTAAAGGAAAAAACCTGTCTATTTGTGGAAAAATCACCCTGATTAACTCTTAAGTCATATCACAGTTTACCTATTTGCTTATGGTTTTGCCTACACCTAGTGACCTGCTTTTGAAATTATAAACTCAGCAAAAAAAGAAACGTCCCCTCACTGTCAACTGCGTTTATTTTCAGCAAACTTAATGTGTAAATGGGGGAGGTCAAAGTAACAGTCAGTATCTGGTGTGGCCACCTGCAGCATTAAATACTGCAGTGCATCTCCTCCTATTGGACTGCACCAGATTTGCCAGTTCTTGCTGTGAGATGTTGCCCCACTCTTCCACCAAGGCACCTGCAAGTTCCCGAACATTTCTGGGGGAATGGCATTAGCCCTCACCCTCCAATCCAACAGGTCCCAGACGTGCTCAATGGGACTGAGATCCATGCTCATTGCTGGCCATGCAGAACACTGACATTCCTGTCTTGCAGGAAATCCCGCACAGAACGAGCAGTATGGCTGGTGGCATTGTGGAGGGTCATGCATCATGCTGGAGGGTCATGTCAGGATGAGCACCACATGAGGGAGGAGAATGTCTTCCCTGTAATCCACAGTGGACTGAACAAGCTCAGTCCGATGATGCTGTGACACACCACCCCCAAATCGATCCCACTCCAGAGTACAGGCCTCGGTGTAACGCTCATTCCTTCGATGATAAAAGCGATCCTGACCATCACCCCTTCTGAGACAAAACCACACTTTTTCCCAGTCCTGTCTGGTCCAGAGATGGTGGGTTTGTGCCCATAGGCAACATTGTTGCCGGTGATGTCTGCCTTACAACAGGCCTACAAGCCCCCAGTCAATTCTCTCTCAGCCTATTGCGGACAGTCTGAGCACTGATGGAGAGATTGTGCGTTCCTGGTGTAACTCGGGCAGTTGTCGCCATCCTGTAGCTGTCCCGCAGGTGTGATGTTTCGGATGTACCGATGCTGAGGACAATCAGCTGTCAATCCTGTCTCCCTGTAGTGCTGTTTTAGGCGTTTTAGTACAGATATTGCAATTTATTGCCCTGGTCACATCTGCAGACCTCATGCCTCCTTGCAGCATGTCTAAGGCATGTTCATGCAAATGAGAAGGGACCCTGGGCATCTTTCTTTTGGTGTTTTGCAGAGTCAGTAGAAAGGCCTCTTTAGTGTCCTAAGGTTTCATAACTGTGACCTTAATTGCCTACTGTCTGTAAGCTGCCTGTATGCTGTTTGTGTCTTAACGACCGCTCCACAGGTGCATTGTTAATTGTTTATGGCTCATTGAACAAGCATGGGAAACAGTGTTTTAACCCTTTACAATGAAGATCTGTGAAGTTATTTGGATTTTTACAAATTATCTTTGAATGACAGGGTCCTGAAAAAGGGACGTTTCTTTTTTTGCTGAGATTATGAACAAAAACATTTTCAATTTTATTTGGAATGGCAAGCCAGACAAAATTAAAAGGGCCTATTTATATAACGAATATGAATTCGGAGGGCAGAAATAATTAAATAGTACAGCATTAGACCTCTCACTAAAGGCATCAGTCACACAAAAGTTATACTTAAAACATAAATGGTTCTCTAGTAAATTAATAAGAATACCTCACCCCATGTTCAAGAATGGCCTTTTTCCCTTTTTTTCAGATTATAACTGCTCACTTTCGGTTATTTGACAATGAAATCATTGTTACGATTTTCTTCGGGTGAAGTAGAGTCGGACCAAAATGCAGCATGGTAATTTAGATTCATCTTTAATAATGATGAAAAAACAAACAATACAAAAACAAGAAACGTAACACGAAAACCTAACAGCCTATGCTGGTGCAACCCAAACACAGAGACAGGAACAAATCACCCACGACACACTCAAAGAATATGGCTGCCTAAATATGGTTCCCAATCAGAGACAACGATAAACACCTGCCTCTGATTGAGAACCACTCCAGACAGCCATAGACTTTGCTAGAGAACCCCACTAAGCCACAATCCAATACCTACGAAAACCCCAAGACAAAACACACCACATAAATAAACCCATGTCACACCCTGGCCTGACCAAAATAATAAAGAAAACACAAAATACTAAGACCAGGGCGTGACAATCATCTCCAAATAGCATTTTTGATAGTTGGTAGTTTAGAAAGTTGATAGCAATTTCAGTTTAATCCACCTGAAAAGACAGAACAAATAATACAACACATATTGTGGTTAAACTCAAATATAGTAATTGAATAAAACAAATATTTATTGATTTTTTTTTTTTAAAAAGGTATAATGTTTGTAAATGATATCATAAATAGGACTGGTGTAGTTATGTCACACATGCAGCTAACACAGACATATGGAAATGTCTGCTCTACCCAAAATTACAACCAACTAATTGCAACAATACCACAAAAATGGAAGAGGAAAGTAAAATGGGGAAAAGTAAGGAACTTGTCTGTCGGCCCTGCATTAAAGACCATAAATGGTTTTAAAAAATGGTGATAAATAAAACCATATACCAATTTCATTTAAGGACCAACAAATTGACAGCTGTGCCATATAAATGGCGAAATATTTGGGAAGAGATTTTCAATGTACTGATTCCATGGCACATGGTTTATGAATTGACATGCAAAACAACGCCGGATTCAAAACTTCACATTTTTCAATTGAAATTATTATACAAAATTCTTGCAAACAATAGAATGTTATATTTATATGGGGGATACAATCTTCCCAGCTCTGCAGATTTTGTTGCGAGGAGGCAGTCATTAGATCATATATTCCTGTTGTACGCGGAACGAGGAAGAGCTCGGTTTTGTTTGTTTGGAAAGTTTGTTGGAAAGTTCTATAAGCAGTTGTTACAACAACAATAAAATAGTTTCAAGTCTTTTGTCCAAATACTTGTGGATTCTACTAACAAAAGAATCGACGACCTGACCAGAGAGGTCCAGAACCGGAAGAACAGTTTGCAGTTCTCCCAGGGTCAGCTCAACGAGTTGAAACAGGAGAACGGCAAGATGACAGCAATCTGTAAGTCATTGAGAGAGGACATTTGTGTGAATCCATGATAACAATTACAGATAAATCAGACTATCTCGAGGGACAATCAAGGTGAAACAACATGGTTGTTGACGGAATTGCAGAACTCCACATGAGACCTGGATGGAGTCTGAGGACAAAGTGAGGGAAATGAGAAATCTCTGAGAAAATGAAGATGGACCACTGCAAGGTCGAGGGGGGGCACTCCCACAGGACTGGAAAACCCACCACCGGCCCAGGTGATAGGTCCAGGCCGATAGTGGTCAAGTTCCTGAGGTTCAAGGACAAGGTAGCTGTTCTGGAAAGAGCCAAGAACTTGAGAGGAACGTATATCTTCCTCAACGAGGACTATCCTGAAGCTGTGCGCCAGAAGAGAAAATAACTGATCCCAACAATGAAAGCTGCCAGAGCGCATGGGTACATTGCGTACATCTGCTACAACAGGCTCATTGTCCACCCTCCCTCCCAGAAGCCTGCAAGGGATGAGAGAGCCAAGCCTATGGGTTCGTGGCCTTGCGCACACACAAACCAATTGATTCACGGACTGCTGAATGTATATATTTTTTTTTATCTTGCTTTGTCTGCTCTTTTCAATATTATGTCTATCTCCAATAAGCTTCCCAGGAAAGGGCTGAAAATAGCCCATATTAATATATGTAGCCTTAGAAAAAAGGTTCATGAAATCAATAACTTGCAAACATCAGATAACAATCATATATTGGCCATTTCTGAGACTCACCTAGATCATTTATTTGATGATACAGCAGTAGCAATACAAGGATATAACATCTATAGAAGAGACAGAAATGCTTATGGGGGAGGAGTTGCTGTATATATTCAGAGCCATATCCCTGTAATGCTTAGAGAAGACCTTAAGTCAAGGTTTATTGAAGTGTTGTGGTTGCAGATTCACTTGGCACATCTGAAGCCTTTTTCTTTCGGGGTGTTGCTATAGGCCACCAAGTGCTAACAGTCAGTATCTAAATAATATGTGTGAAATGCTCGATAGTGTATGTGATGTAAACAGAGAAGTCTACTTTCTTGGGGACCTGAATATAGACTGGTTTTCATCAAGCTGTATTCTCAAGAAGAAGCTTCTTACTGTAACCAGTCCCTGTAATCTGGAAATAAATTCATAAAAAATCCTACAATGCGATTTTCTGGATTTGTTTCTAATTTTGTTTGTCATAGTTGAAGTGTACCTATGATGAAAATTACAGGCCTCTCATCTTTTTAAGTGGGAGAACTTGCACAATAGGCTGACTAAATACTTTTTTGCCCCACTGTATCACACCAGACATGTAACCAGGGGTCTTTTCATAGTCCCCAAATCCAGAACAAATTCAAGAAAAAGTACCGTATTATATAGAGCCCTTATTTCATGGAACTTCCTTCCATCTCATATTGTTTCAAAAAACAGATAAAGCAACACCTCGTGGCACAACGCCTCTCCCCTATTTTGACCTAGATAGTTTGTGTGTATGCATTGATATGTAGGCTACGTGTGCCTTTTTAAAAATGCTTGGAGTTCTATCCTTGAGCTGTTATTGTCTAATGATGTTCTGTATTATGTCATTCTGTATTATGTTTCATGTTTTGTGTGGACCCCAGGAAGAGTAGCTGCTGCTTTTGCAACAGCTAATGGGGATCCTAATAAAATACAACATGTTGGTACTGTCCATATGTAGCTCGTTTTTGGTCACGGGTCCAGGAAGGGCTGAAGAATTGCAACATTTACCTAGAACTAACGCTGCAGATAGCAATAATGGGTGATTTGAAAAGTCATAGTCAATCAATCAATAATATAATAATTATTTTAGCAAAAATAGTTCTTTAAATTACAATCTGTAGAAGCTATGAGAAAAGAAAGATTCAGTACTTTTGTGAAGCATCACAGCACAGTTGAAAAATATATGGCAAATAGAAATCCCAAATGGATGGTGTTAAGAGATAGATGGGAGGGGTTGAATGGAGCTGAAGGGGGGGACTAATAACAACAAGAACCACTGTAAAACATATGGGGTGTGAAATGTATATAGGTTCCGAAATTTTGTGAAATAGCACAGTTTCAAATAGAATGAAAGTTTGTGTGTGTGTGTGTATGTATATATATAAATGTATGTACAGTTGAACTCAAGTTTACAAACACCTTAGCCGAATACATTTAAACTCAGTTTTTCACATTTCCTTTGGAAGTATGTATGCTTTGGGTCATTGTCCATTTGGAAGACCCGTTTGTGACGACGCTATAACTTCCTGACTGATGTCTTGAGATGTTGCTTCAATATATCCACATAATTTTCCTCCCTCATGATGCCATCTATTTGTGAGGTGCACCAGTCCCTCCTGCAGCAATGCACCCCCACAACATGATGCTGCCACTCCCATGCTTCACAGTTGGGATGGTGTTCTTCGGCTTGCAAGCCTCCCCCTTTTTCCTCCAAACATAATGATGGCCAAAATGTTCTATTTTTGTTACATCAGACCAGAGGACATTTCTCCAAAAGTACAATCTTTGTCCCCATGTGCAGTTGCAAACCGTAGTCTGCCTTTTTTTATGGCGGTTTTGGAGCAGTGGCTTCTTCCTTCCTGAACGGCCTTTCAGGTTATGTCGATACAGGGCTCATTTTTACTGTGGATATAGATACTTTTGTACCTGTTTCTACCAGCATCTTCACAAGGTCCTTTGCTGTTGTTCTGGGATTGATTTGCACTTTTCACACCAAAGTACGTTCATCTCTAGGAGACTGCGTGGTCCCATGGTGTTTATACTTGTGTACTATTGTTTATACAGATGAACGTGATACCTTCAGGAGTTTGGAAATTGCTCCCAAGGATGAGCCAGACTTGTGGAGGTCTACAATTTTGTTTCTGAGGTTTTGGCTGATTTCTTTTGATTTTCCCATGATGTCAAGCAATGAGGCACTGAGTTTGAAGGTAGGCCTTGAAATACATCCACAGGTACACCTCCAATTGACTCAAATTATGTCAATTAGCCCATCAGAAGCTTCTAAAGTCATGACATCATTTTCTGGAATTTAGAGGAACTTAACTTTCCACCTTCTCCACTGCTGTCCCTTCGATGTGGATAGGGGGGTGCTCCCTCTTCTGTTTCCCGAAGTCCATAATCATCTCCTTTGTTTTGTTGACATTGAGTGAGAGGTTGTTTTTTTGACACCACACTCCGAGGGCCCTCACCTCCTCCCTGTAGGCTGTCTCGTCGATGTTGGTAATCAAGCCTACTACTGTAGTGTCGTCTGCAAACTTGATGATTAAGTTGGAGGCGTGCATGGCAACATAGTCGTGGGTGAACAGGGAGCACAGCAGGGGGCTGAGCACGCACCCTTGTGACACCCCAGTGTTGAGGGTCAGCGAAGTGGAGATGTTGTTTCCTACCTTCACCACCTTGACAGCGCTTGAAGAATGTTGGAAATAACAATGGGCAAATATTGTACAATACATGTGTACAAAGCGCTTACCCAAGAAGACTCACTGCTGTAACCGCTGCCCAAGGTGTTTGTAACATATATTGACTCAGGGGCGTAAATACTTATCTAATCAAGTTATATTAGTATTTTATTTTTCATTATTCTTTAAATATACTTTTTCTTCCACTTTGACGAGTAGATAATAATTACATTTATTTTAATCCCACTTTGCAACACAATAAAATGTGAAGACTTCCAAGGAGGTAGAGCACTACCTATGGGGGCCTGGTTAAAAGTAATGCACTGTAAAAGGTATAGGGGGACATTTGGGGCCCTGGTCCTGGCTCACCTGTACTGTATTGTCTCTGAGGTTGTGGAGGCTCTCAGCTTGGTCATTAGGATTCTCACAATGTTGAAGAGGAATATAAAGTTGATCTGAAAACAGAGAGAAAATAAGAATGTAGGAAGATTTACATTGGTAAGTTATGAGAAAGAAACGTTTAATAAAACAATTTTTGTCTGTGCTGGAAATAACTGTCACATGGTTGACATTTTTCTCAACACACTTAAGGAAATTAGAAAAGATGTGTCACAGGCTTGACCTTTCTCTCAGTACATTGCAGTCAATGGGAAAAGATGAGTGTAACAGGTTAGACATTTTTCTCAATACATTGCAGTCAATGCGAAAATATGATAGTCACAGGGTTTCAAGTTTTCAGGCTGATATTGGGCTGATACAGTATCTTGACTGTATGTCAAACAAGGAGTAAAAAAAAAGCCAATTTAATGCTTCAGAGCAAGGTTTTAGGATTATTGACTACTGAGGAAAATCAATAAAAATCTATTGTTTACATTAAAATGTAGCGTGCTGGGAGTTACCTCTGTTGCAGAGGATTGGTTCATTAGAGTTACCAGCCCCAAAAATTGCTTCAAAGGGTTCAAGCAAGACACATATCAACATCAAGGAGACTGTGTGAATCAGGCCTTCATGGTCAAATTGATGCAAAGAAACCACTACTAAAGGACAGCAATAATAAGAAGACTTGGTTGGGCAAAAAAACATGGGCAATGGACATTAGAACAGTGGAAATATGTCCTTTGGTCTGATGAGTCCAAATTTGAGATTTGTGGTTCCAACTGCCGTGTATTTCTGAGACGCAGAGTAAGTGAACGGATTATCTCTGCATGTGTGGTTCACACCATGGAGCATGGAGGAGTTGGTGTGAGGGTGCTTTGCTGGTAACACTGTCAGTGATTTATTTAGAATTCAAGGCACACTTAACCAGCATGCCTACCACAGCATTCTGGAGTGATACGCCATCCCATCTGGTTTACGCTTAGTGGGACTAACATTTGTTATTGAACAGGACAATGACCTAACACACCTCCAGGCTGTGTAAAGTCTATTTGACCAAGAAGTAGAGTGATGGAGTGCTCCATCAGATGACCTGGTCTCCACAATCACCCGACCTCAACCCAATTGAGATGGTTTGGGATGAGTTGGACCACAGAGTGAAGGAAAAGCAGCCAACAAGTACTCAGCATATGTGGGAACTCATTTAAGACTGTTGGAAAAGCATTTCAGGTGAAGCTGGTTGAGAGAATGCCAAGAGTGTGCAAATCTGACAAAATTTGGCTACTTTGAAGAATCTCAAATATAAAATATGTTTTGATTTGTTTAAAACTTTTTTTGTTTAGTACATGATTCCAAACATTGTGTTATTTCATAGTTTTGATGTCTTCACTATTATTCTACAATGTAGAAAATAGTAAAAATTAAGAAAAAACGTTGAATGAGTAGTTGTCCAAACCTTTGACAGGTAGTGTATTTTCAATCATGTTCCAACGTTATGTGTGAGTATCTGATTTGTTATGTAGGGAGAAGGCATGAGATAAACAGTCACCTATTTAAACTTTCTGATAATCAAAGGTTAGTGATTAATTTTATCTATATTTATGCATTTGTGACTGTGAAAAATCGCTGTGTGCGTTTTTGAATTTGATGGTCATATAACATAAATATATGTTGTGTTTTCGCTGTAAAACATTTTTTTTTAAATCGGACATGATGCGTAGATTAACAAGATGTTTATCTTTCATTTGCTGTATTGGACTTGTTAATGTGTGAAAGTTAAATATTTCTAAAGAATGTTTTTTTCAGCTGAATGGGAGGGGGTGTTCCCTTTAGGGAACTCCTTGTGCCCCCTAGTCCCAACATTAAGGAGGAAATGAGAGTGTAAAGAGAGTCAAAGTGAGCTAAAACGCTCACAGTTTAGCATGCTGCCAATCATTTACGATTCATACATATTCCTCATATCATATTCATTCCAACTGACCCAGTCAGTTCTGCATATGTGTAGTAGGTGTCACGCCGTTCAAATAGCTTCACACGATGGTATTACTGCATGTGCGTGAGTGTGTGCGTTGGAAGGCTGCGGTATAAAGTTCACACACCATTGAATGTCAATGACCTTTCTACTGTTTGTCTTGAAGCAATTACTTGCCCTCGAAAAACAATTTCTGCTTGAGTGCACAATAATGTTATTTTGTCATTGTTCCTAACTGTGCGGTGCTGTAAATACAAACACACTTAGAGGGAAGGTGTAAAGGGGAAGAGCTTGGTCATGGATGTAAGAAAACCTAACAAGGACAAGGCTAGAACACTATGTCTATACTAGGAGGAAAAATATGGAGAAATGTGAAAAGGATTGTGTAACACCAGTCTTACCAGCAACACCAGGATCATTGGGCCCTGGTAGATGTAATCTGTGTACACTCCTGCCTTCTTCCCAAACCAGCACCTGCAATTTAGAACACAGAGAGTTGAGCCAATCATACTGGCAGATGCAGAAGGTCCACCAGTCACATTTTTTCAATGAAAAAGCAGACTGCGGGACCTTTGCCAACATTTTTTTTATAGTTGACTAAAATGAGCATCGGCCTCGGCCAATCACAATTGACATCATAGGTAGGTGAGAGGGCTTAGCCTATCAAAGCCAGTACTGGCAGAGAACAAGAGGCCTTTGTATAGTCCAGCACTCATCTCTAGCAACAGAAAACACCTAAAACAAAGAATTATGTGGAATTACATCCACTTTGCAGTGGGATGAAAAAAGGAGAAGACGCTCTCCGAGGGGATGAGATGCCTCAGATTCCCTCATTCTACAGACTCAGTTCAGTGGAGTGAATCATTCATTTGTTCTGTATTCACCTTGTTGGTATCAGAGCGAGAGAGCAAAACGGCTCAGGGTAAAAAAAAGCAGAGGGATTGGGGGAACTGTGTCTGGATAGAAAAGCCAAGTGCACTACTTTTATGATTAAAAAAAATATATATTATTATAAACTCAGCAAAAAAGAAACATCCTCTCACTGTCAACTGTTGATTTTCAGCAAATTTAACATGTGAATATATTTGTATGAACAAAACAAGATTCAACAACTGAGACAAACTGAACAAGTTCCACAGACATGTGACTAACAGAAATGGAATAATGTGTCCCTGATCAGTGGGGGGGTCAAGGTAACAGTCAGTATCTGGTGTGACCACCAGCTGCATTAAGTACTGCAGTGCATCTCCTCCTCAAGGACTGCACCAGATTTGCCATTTCTTGCTGTGAGATGTTACCCCACTCTTCCACCAAGGCACCTGCAAGTCGCCGGACATTTCTGGAGGGAATAGCCCTAGCCGTCACCCTCGGATCCAACAGGTCCCAGACGTGCTCAATGGAATTGAGATCCGGGCTTTTTGCTGGTCATGGCAGAACACTGACATTCCTGTCTTGCAGGAAATCACGCACAGAACGAGCAGTATGCCTGGTGGCATTGTCATGCTGGAGGGTCATGTCAGGATGAGCACCACATGACGGAGGAGGATGTCTTCCCTGTAACGCACAGTGTTGAGATTGCCTGAAATGATAACAAGCTCAGTCCGATGATGCTGTGACACACCACCCCAGACCATGACGGACCCTCCACCTCCAAATCGATCCCACTCCAGAGTACAGGCCTCGGTGTAACGCTCATTCCTTCGATGATAAAAGCGAATCCGACCATCACCCCATGTGAGACAAAACTGCGATTCATCAGTGAAGAGCCCTTTTTGCCAGTCCTGTCTGGTCCAGCGATGGTGGGTTAGTGCCCATAGGCAACGTTGTTGCAAGTGATGTCTGGTGAGGACCTGCCTTACAACAGGCCTACAAGCCCCCCACCCAGCCTCTCTCAGCCTATTGTGGACAGTCTGAGCACTGATGGAGGGATTGTGCGTTCCTGGTGTAACTCGGGCAGTAGTTGCCATCCAGTACCTGTCCCGCAGGTGTGATATTCGGATGTAACGATCTCGTGCGGGTGTTCTTACAAGTGGTCTGCAATTGCAAGGACGATCAATTGTCCTCCCTGTAGTGCTGTCTTAGGCGTCTCACAGTACGGACATTGCAATTTATTGCCCTGGCCACATCTGCAGTCCACATGCCTCCTTGCAGCATGCCTAAGGCACGTTCTCGCAAATGAGCAGGGACCCTGGGCGTCTTTCTTTTGGAGACAGCTCTGCACTAACTGGCACAGCCACAAAGTCCAAAAATCTGATTTTAAACCTTAATCCTAACCTTAACTATACTGCTAGCCCTAATGCCTAACCTTAAATTAAAACCAAAAAGGCCATCTCTGTTTTCATGATTTTTTGCAATATAGCCAATTTTGACTTTGCAGCTGACCTATCCAAGGGGACATCGCTCAGTTCTGCCACCAGGGCAAGACTCATGAGAATAAATGTCAACCTGCTATTCTGTATGCAGGGAAATGGTCGGTTACAGGTTCACTAAGACTCCCTTAAAATGAGGATGAATTGGTTGTTTAATGACTTGGCGACATCCATCTCTCATCCACTACAATGATCACTCTGATGGGTCTGAGGAGCTAGACACGGACAAGATTGTTGCCTGATTCCAAAGACAAATCGATACCACAGGGACATGAATAGAGATAGAGAGAACCCAGGAGAGAATAATAAATAAAAAAAAGTGCTTACTTTTCGTTGTCGTAGTAAAGCTTGCCAATTGCCCATGCGATGATGATTGGAAGAGGGATACCTGTAAAACATCACACATCGTCTCTGTTACAGTTGACTTACATTCATGTCACTCATCACAAAGAATCAATCAACCCACATCCGTCTTTCCTTTGATGAACTAAGTGTTAACTCACACCACCCGATGCAGATGAACATCCACTTGCGTAGCTTGTCCGTAGAGTAGGTGAGCACGATGGCTGTATGCAGGTAGCAGCCCTCCCCAAACATCCAGAAGAAGTTTGTCACGTGGAAATAGTTATAGGCTGCCGTGACAAGCCGGCACCACAACTTTTATAGAGAGGAAGGAAAGAATTACAAAAAAATATTAAGGCTAGTAAAAATGAAAAAAAAAAGTGAGAGCTGTCAAGCCACCACTGGTTCCTTTCCTCACTCCATAGGGGGTTGTTGCCGATCCAGGCGGCATCTGAAATGGCGCCCTGTAGGCCCTTGTCAAAAGTAGTGCTCTATATAGGGAATAGGGTGCCATTTCGGATGCAGCCCTGGTTCTCTGAAAAACACTCAATTTGCGAGTGACACTCCACCTTATTTAACATATGCAGCTTGTTGAGTTTCTCTGTCATGCTCTGAGTAGTGTCAAAAGGTCTCTCTGAATGTTTCCAATTTGGGACTGGTATATAGGCAGATGTCTGGCAAACAAAGGTCACCGCGGCAGTATAAGAATGGCAGATTTGACCTCCTGCATAACTTGTTAAACTGCATCATAGCTCTCACTTCCCATGGCCTATGATAGTCTGAGTCATCCAACACTGACAATACCTCTCAACAAGTCCAAAGTCTATATAGATCTGCTATCTTAACCTCTCTTGGGTAGGGGGCAGTATTTTCACGCCCGGATGAAAAGAGTGCCCAAAGTAAACTGCCTGTTACTCAGGCCCAGAACCTATGATATGCGTGTAATTGGTAGATTTGGATAGAAAACACTCTAAAGTTTCTAAAACTGTTAAAATAATGTCTGTGACTATAACAGAACTGATATGGCAGGTGAAACCCCGAGGACAAACCATCCCCCCCAAGAGAAATTCAGCCTACCACTATTTTCAATGGCTGTCACCTTTATTATAAGGCGAAGTCCTCCCAGATTGCAGTTCCTAGGGCTTCCACTAGATGTCAACTAGATTTCAACAGTCTTTAGAAAGAGTTTCAGGCTGTTTTTTTGGAAAAATGAGCCAGAAATAGTTTTTCTAGGTGGCTCCCATTTTGGCTGTAGTATTTCCAAGCGTGTGAATGAGAACGCGTTCTTTGGTATTTTTCTCTGGAAAAGACAATAACGATTCTCCGTCTTAAATTTTATAGTTTATTTACGTATTAGGGTACCTAAGGTTTGATTATAAATGTTGTTTGACTTGTTTGCAAAAGTTTATTAGTAATGTTTGGGATTCATTTTGTATGCATTTTGATGGAGGGAAACTGGGTGGATGATTGACTGAAGCGTGCCAGTTAAACTGAGTTTTTATGGATATAAAGAAGGACATTATCGAACAAATGGACCATTTGTGATGTAACTGGTACCTTTTGGAGTGCCAACAGAAGAAGATCATCAAAAGTAAGGCATTAATTATATCGCTATTACTGACTTTTGTGTCGCCCCTGCCTGGTTGAAATATGTTTTTCATGGTTTTGTATGCGAGGCGCTGTCCTCAGATAATCGCATGGTGTGCTTTCGCCGCGAAGACTTTTTGAAATCTGACACAGCTGCTGGATTAACTTCTCGGGGATATGTGGGACGGTAGCGTCCCACCTCGCCAACAGCAAGTGAAATTGCAGGGCGCCAAATTCAAAACAGAAATCCTATAATTAAAATTCCTCAAACATACAAGTATTCTACACCATTTTAACCTCTTGTGACTAGGGGGCAGTATTTTCATTTTTGGAAAAATAACATTCCCAAAGTAAATGGGATATTTTGTCAGGACAAGATGCTAGAATGTGCATATAATTGACAGCTTAGGATAGAAAACACTCTAAAGTTTCCAAAACTGTAAAAAATATTGTCTGTGAGTATAACAGAACTGATATTGCAGGCGAAAGCCTGAGAAAAATCCAATCCGGAAGTGCCTCATGTTTTGAAGCTCTGCGTTCCAATGCGTCCCTATTGAGCAGTGAATGGGCTATCAACCAGATTACTTTTTCTACGTATTCCCCAAGGTGTCTACAGCATTGTGATGTAGTTTTACGCATTTATGTTGAAGAATACCCGTAAGCGGCTACATTGTGTAAGTGGTCACCTGATGGCTCTCAGAGTGATTATCGCATAAAATACAGAGTTAGCCATTTTTCCAAAAATGAAAATACTGCCCCCTAGTCACAAAAGGTTTTAACCTTGTGACTCAATCCATACATCTGTTGTTTGTCATGTAGACTGAAGGGGGTGTATTGTTGCTATAAAAGGCCATGGTATCTTTTGTCGTTGGGCTCTCAACGAATCATTTTAGGTGTGATTCGTTGACAACCTCCATTACTGCAGTCATTAAATAATAACGTTTACTTGTTTTGAAGAAATTGAAAAGTGTCTCCTTTTGATTACAATATTTACAGCTGGGAGATGAGACAGGAGATCTGTCAACAAACAATAAGAAAAAATATTTTAATTTAGCATTTGTTCAGGTAGTTATTCATATGTTACCTAGTGAAAAGAAAAGAGTAATGTACTGAGTGGGAAATATCTATATTCAATATGAAAGTGTTATTGACTCCTTGTCTAGCATCACAGTCTCACCCCACTTACTTCAAGGACATACCAAAAGACTCCCTGACCCTGTACTACCCATCAAATCATCAAAGTCGCACAGAAAATGGGACTCTACAGCCAGCAATCTCAGTGTATTTGGGCTAAGATCCCAAGTTACCCTTTCCAATTCCCTCCACTCTACCCCTTGTGTAGTCTAAAGGCATTTCAGGGCAGCTGTCAAATCAGGATCGCAGTTCATTCACAACTCTCCATTTTCTCTAGCCTACTCTAATCGACCCATTGAGGGTGAGAGACTCCCAGTCCGATCAGTGAAGTGGGGCCGTGGTTGAGTGTGATAGCGTGATATCGCTACCATCCTGACATCCCCGCCACTGACGCACGCCAGGGGGAACCCAGTGTACCAAGGGCAAGAAAAAACACAAAAATGACAGCTTTCAAAAGTGAAAAACAACTCTCCTGAGGTTCGAGAGTTGCTTTTGACCGAGCCAACTCCCGTTTTGAAAATAGAGAATCATATTTTGAGGCAACAGCTGATAAACAGGTGAGGTGATGTGCTGTACAAAAAGTATTGAATGGCAAGAATCAACGCAATTGCGCATTAGCTGACGTGTTCTCAGTTAGGATAAGCCTAGTATGCTGATATTTGTCTTTAACTGCATTCGTTTTTTATAAACAGTACACTGTAAATAGTATGTAGTACGATTGCAACACAGTTACAGTGCCGCGAAATAGTATTCTTGCATACAGAACTGCATTAACTCAGTTGCATTTAAGGGTTTGAAGCATGAACTGCTCATTTAAAGTCCTGCCATATCTCAATTCGGATTAGGTCTGGACTTTGACTAGGCCATTCCAAAACTTCCAATTTGTTGCTTTTTAAACAATCATGACTTGATTGTGTGTTTTGGATCATTGTCTTGCTGCATTGTCTTGCTTCAGCTCACAGACGGATGGCCTGACATTCAGCATTATCTGATACAGTGCAGAATTCATAGTTCCTTTTATTAAGGAAAGTAGTCTAGGTCCTGATGCAGCAAAGCATCCCCAAACCATCACACTACCACTGCCATGCTTAACCGTTGGCATTCGGTTCTTACTGTGGAATGTAATGTTTGGGTTTTAACCAGACATAATGGGACCCATCTTGTTGGACAAGGGACATCTCAGCCGGCCAAACCCTCTCCTAACCCAGACAACGCTGAGCTAATTGTGTGTCGCCTCATGGGTCTCCCGGTTGCGGCCAGGATCAGACCAGTATCTGTAGTCACGCCTCTAGCACTACGATGCAGTGCCTTTTTAACATTTTATTTTACCTTTATTTAACTAGGCAAGTCAGTTAAGAACAAATTCTTATTTTCAATGAAGGCCTAGGAACAGTGGGTTAACTGTCTTGTTCAAGGGCAGAACGACAGATGTTTTACCTTGTCAGCTCGGAGTTTCGATCTTGAAACCTTTTGGGTTACTAATCCAACGCTCTAACCACTAGGCTACCTGCCGCCTTAAATCACTGTGCCACTCTGGAGGCCTCTGGGTTGCTTTGAGCACGCCCAGTCTGTCTTCTTAGGTCAGATATTGACAGTGGGGGTTGGATTCATTCATTTCTGAGGGCTGGGGGGCCGGAGGGGGTGATGAGCTAATTAGTAAAGTAGTAGTAAAGTCTAATTGAAAGAGCTGGGAAGGAAAAGAAGCATGTTCTCTTTTCTCTGAGATGAGGGATGTTTGCAGAAGCAATAACATCAAGAGGCAGGCCAGCTGAGGGGCAATTAACAGTGAACCAGGACGACATGATGGTACTCCAAACCCTGTTAGGTAGTTAGGAATATGTGTGCATGCGCCCGGACCCTGGAGATGTTTTTGAAATGATAGCTGTGACATTGCAATCCAATTTGATCGGAGAGAGGAAAAAGGAGGATGAGTGAAAGTGAAAGTTTGAGTGTGTGTGTGTGTGTGTGTTCATTAGTGAGCCTGGAGAGAGGGGCAAGTAATAGAATGAAAGAGTGGGGATTTTTGTGTGTGTGTGTGTGTGTGTGTTTCCTTATCTGCATGAATGTATTGCCCTTCTGTGTTTGTGTTGTCTCCAGTGTATCACAGCAAACTATATACAGGTAACTGCCAAAATAAAGGAAACACTTGAGTTGTTTGAGCTGTTATGGTGTGGGGTCCATTTTCATGGAATGGTTTAGGTCCACTCAAACCCTTAGAGGGCAAGGCAAGTTAAACGGCAATAAATACACAGCCATTCTGAGTGATCACCTTCAGTCTACGGTGAGTAATTTATATCCTGATGACATTGCCCCCATCCACAGGGCACAAGTGGTCACTGCATGGTTTGATGAGCATGAAAACTATGTTTACCATATGTCTTGCCCATCTCAGTCACCAGATTTGAACACTTGCCAAGGCACATTGAAGCGGTTCTAACAGCTTTTGATGGCGCCCTATTAAGACACTTTATGATTGTGTTTCCTTTATTTTGGCAGTTACCTGTATGTATATTGCATATAAAGCGGCCTGAAATTGATGTACAATTAACTTCCCTGTACTCACCACATTGCTCTCGTGCACCTCAGGGTTCATGGTAAGCTGTACGACGAACCAAGTGGCGTTCCTCAGGATGAAAGCTGTGATCAGGTTCCAGTGGATGATGTTCCTCAAGCAGCGGATACTCCTGGGGGGAGAGAGGAGAATAGAGGAAAAGGTAAGCACGGGTACCTATTCATTATACTGTACAGTGCAACATGGTATCAATGCTATGCATCAAATTGTGAATCTTTTGAAAAAATATGTGTATCAAGGTTCTTGATGCCTAAGTCAGTACATTGCACTGTAATACTCCTGGTGGTAGAGGAGAGAACAGAAGACAGGTTAAGGGCTGGTGGTATATAGTATAATTATTGCAGTGTTTGCAGTGAGTGCAGTTTTTCCTTCTTCTGTATAATTATGACATTGAGTCGAGCACGCCAATTCCTCATGCTATGCAGTATAATGTTGGTAATACATATGACGGGATGATGGATAATGGGACCATAATAAAAATAGGAAAAGTTAAGAGACAGTGGGGAAGTTTGTGTGAGTGTGTTTTGTTTGGATGTGTGTTTTGCATAATTAGTACAGCATGTGCATGGACTGTGTGTGTGTGTGTGTGTGTGTGTGTGTGTGTGTGTGTGTCACAATTGACATATTCCCTACAGTAAGTCTAAAGAGCTAGACAAGGCCCGTTCCCTCAAGCAGGGGGTGTATCACTTTCTCTGTTCTGTTCTAACCACTTTATCCCACCTCCAGTGGCAAAGCAAACCACCTCACAATAATCTCCTAAAACCCTATAGCAGTAGAGTTGGGCAGGCTGATCAAACTTTTCCCCAGGCCTCAGTAGGACCAGCAGGTTCTTCAACCCACAGGAATGACTGATCGAATTGGACCAGCTAATGCAAGGTTTATTAGATCAGTCAAGGTTGTAATTCACACAATTGGTGTACAAACGTGGAGGTAATAAGACACCAGGAAAGGAAAGCATCCAGGACCAACCTTCTTAAGAATACATTTCTTTGTAAGTGCCATTTTCTTCCTCAAGCTTAGACTTAAACTACGAAAAGTTGCTAGTCCTCAGTAATGTTATTTTAAATGTTCTGAAGCTTCTTCCTATGTTTCTTCCCATTAAAAAAGTAATGAAGAAATTAGATTCTCGAAAATAATGTTGGATTGGATTTCGTCTTGGAAATGTACTTAATTCCAAGATAGCTATACCCTTGTCTTAAACTCACGGCAGTGAGAGGAAAAAGCTCATGAAAGCAGTTGAACATGTTTAAACCCCCCAGAGTCAATGTCAGCCCCCCACAGAAATGTACAATCAGTTTAACCTACAGATATCTGTGAAAGGTGACAGAGCTAGAATGTTCGTCAGACCGTTTTGCTCTCCGATCCCCCCCCCCAAGCGTCTTGGGACTCGTATGAAGTCGGTAAAACCGATCTGCCAACTTCTGTCTGTAGTGTCTGAATGTTTTGGGCTACGCACTAATATCCCTCTGTGGAATGTGAGACCATCACGAACACGTTTTGCTCTAGGACGCCCACGTGCCTCACAAGACTCGTCTGAATGTTCTTTTCAAAATTCGTCAAGCTCTTTCAAATTGGTTTATTGATCATTTCTAGACAACCATTTTCAAGTATTGCAGTAGATTCTTCAAGCACATTTAAGTCAAACCTGTAGCTCGATAACTCAGGAACATTCACTGTGTTCTTGGTAAACAACTCCAGTGTATATTTTTGGCCTTGTGTTTTAAGTCATTGCCCTGCTTAAAGGTGAATTCATCTCTATGTCTGAACCAGGTTTTTATTTTGGATTTTGCCTGTACTTAGCTCCATTCCATTCCTTTTTTATCCTGAAAAACTCCCCAATCTGTAAAGATTACAAGCAAACCCATAACATGATGCAGCCACCACATGCTTGAAAATATGCAGAGTGGTTCTAAGTAATGTGTTGTACTGGATGTGCCACAAATATAACACTTTGTATTCAGGACAAAAAGTGAAATGCTTTGCCATATTTTTTGCAATATTACTTTAGTGCCTTGTTGCAAACAGGATGCACGTTTTGAGATATGTTCTGTTCTGTACATGCTTCTTTATTTTCATTCAGTTATTTAGGTTAGTATTGTGGAGTAATTACAATGCTGTTGATTCATTCTCAGTTTTCTCTGTGATAACGGGCATTAAGCTCTTAAGCTGATCTAAATTGGAGTGATTGTGAAATCATTGAGCAACTGAGCTAGGAAGGACACCTGTATTTTTGAAGTGACTAGGTGTATTGATACACCCTCCAAAGTATAATTAAATGAAAATTCCCCCCAAAAACTAGTTTTTGCTATTTGTGTAATTTGTCATTGTTGATATAGTCCAAAAATGTTCTGCAAGTAACAATCAAGTTTTTAAGATATACAACTTTTAAAATATAGAAATACAGCTGGTATGATGCATTTTGCATGAACAATGGTTTAATGAAACAAATACCAAAATGTAGTTTTTGGGTGGTTTTCCTTTTAATAACTACACCATGCACAAAGGAATATTCAAATCAAATCAAAATTTGTGTTGAATACAACAGACCTTACCGTGAAATGCTTACTTACAAGCTCTTAACCAACAATGCTTTAAGATTTTTTTTAAACAAGTGAAATATTGAAAATAGAAAATAAAAGTAACAAATAATTAAACAGCAGAAGTAAAATAACAAATTGAGGCAATACACAGGGGGTACCCGTACAGAGTCAATGTACGGGGCACCAGTTAGTTGAGGTAAATGGGGTAATATGTACACGTAGATAGAGTAAAAGGGACAACGCATAGATTATAAATAGAGAGTAGCAGCGTAGAAGAGGGGTCTGGGTGGCCCTTTGATTAGCTGTTCAAGAGAATTATGGCTTGGTGGTAGAAGCTGTTAAGGAGCCTTTTGGACCTTGACTTGGTGCTCCGGTACCGTTTGCCGTGCGGTAGCAGAGAGAACAGTCTATGACTAGGGTGGCAGGAGTCTTTGACAATTTTTACAGCCTTCCTCTGACACCGCCTGATATAGATGTCCTGGATGGCAGGAAACTTGGTCCCCGTGATGTACTGGGTTGTACACACTACCCTCTGTAGTGCCTTGCGGTCGGAGAACAAGCAGTTGCCATACCATTCTGTGATGCAACCAGTCTGGATGCTCTTGATGGTGCAGCTGTAGAACCTTTTGAGGAACTGAAAACCCATAACAAATCTTTATAGTCTCCTGAGGGGGAATAGGCTTTGTCGTGCCCTCTTCACGACTGTCTTAGTGTGTTTGGACCATGAAACTTGATTGTTGATGTGGACACCAAGGAACCTGAAGATCTCAACCTGTTCCACACCAGCCCTGTCGATGAGAATGGGGACATGCTTGTTCCTCCTTTTCCTGTAGTCCACAATCATCACCTTTGTCTTGATCACATTGAGGGAGAGGTTGTTGTCCTGGCACCACACGGCCAGGTCTCTGACCTCCTCCCTATAGGCTGTCTCATCATTGTCGGTGATCACTGTTGTGTCATCTGAAAACTTGGTGTTGGAGTTGTGCCTGGTCATGCAGTCATGGGTGAACAGGGAATACAGGAGGGGACTGAGCACACACCCCTGAGGGTCCCCCGTGTTGAGGATCAGCGTGGTGGATGTGTAGTTCCCTATTCTTACCACCTGGGGGCGGCCCGTCAGGAAGTCCAGGATTCAGTTGTAGATGGAGGTGTTAAGTCCCAGGGTCCTTAGCTTAGTGATGAGCTTTGAGGGTACTATGGTGTTGAACACTGAGCTGTAGTCGGTTGGAAGTCCTTGAAGGTGGGTGAAGTTAACTATAGGGCCAGACAGCCGGGACACAGGCATCTGACCCAGATTTACCATGTGAATTTGGTGAAGAAATGGAATGCACATGATGTACTTGACTCAGACGGCAGGGAGAGGGGAGTGGTGATTGAAGGGAGACATCTTTCAGCCCGCTGGCTCCACCCCTGAGCCTTATATGGACTTTCTGCCCCAATGAGGCAAGTCTGTGGGTCATTAAGCCATGGAGTGCTTGGGGATGAAAGAGGAAGCGGGCTGCACAAACAGAGAAAGGACTGAGAAGGAAGCCTGTGTTATGGAGTGTGAGACAAGAGAGAATGATCTGTGTGATTACTCATTGTGACCTGGACTCTCTGATTACCCCCACTGTGTACTGAACCAATTTGTGTGAGGACCCGAGTTTTAGGATTACCCCTGGAGAACGGAACGGACAAAGAGAATGGATTGTGGGCTGTGAACTGGTTACTGAATTCCCCCCTTTCCCAAGGTCTGCTCCCTAATAAATTCCCCATTCGTATTCTTGTTGTGCTTTATGTGCGTGTTTGGTTATTGAACTTGGTGATGCGGAAACCCCACCCCCTTGAGCCTGCTACAATACACAATAGCACAAATCAAATCAAATTTTAGTTGTCACATACACATGGTTAGCAGATGTTAATGCGAGTGTAGCGAAATGCTTGTGCTTGTAGTTTCGACAATGCATTAATAACCAACGAGTAATCTAACCTAACAATTTCACAACAACTACCTTATACACACACAAGTGTTAGGAACGAAGAATATGTACATAAAAATATATGTACATATTGATGGTACATTTTGATGGTACAGAACGGCATAGGCAAGATGCAGTAGATGGTATCTAGTACAGTTATACACATGAGATGAGTAATGTAGGGTATGTAAACATATAAAAGTGGCATTGTTTAAAGTGGCTAGTGATACATGTATTACATCAAGATCGCTAGGTGCAGTAGATGGTATAGACTACAGTATATACATATGAGATGAGTAATGTAGGGTATGAAAACATTATATGAAGTGGCATTGTTTAAAGTGGCTAGTGATACATTTGATCAATTTTTACATTATTAAAGTGGCTGGAGTTGAGTCAGTATGTTGGCAGCAGCCACTCAATGTTAGTGGTGGCTGTTTAACAGTCGGATGGCCTTGAGATAGAAGCTGTTTTTCAGTCTCTCGGTCCCTGCTTTGATGCACCTGTACTGACCTCGCCTTCTGGATGATAACGGGGTGAACAGGCAGTGGCTCGGGTGGTTGTTTTCCTTGATGATCGTTATGGCCTTCCTGTGACATCAGGTGGTGTTGGTGTCCTGGAGGGCAGGTAGTTTGACCCCGGTGATTCGTTGTGCAGACCTCACTACCCTCTGGAGAGCCTTACGGTTGTGGGCGGAGCAGTTGCCGTACCAGGCGGTGATACAGCCCGACAGGATGCTCTTGATTGTACATCTGTAAAGGTTTGTGAGTGCTTTTGGTGACAAGCCAAATTTCTTCAGCCTCCTGAGGTTGAAGAGGCGCTGCTGCGCCTTCTTCACCACGCTGTCTGTGTGGGTGGACCAATTCAGTTTGTCCGTGATGTGTACGCAGAGGAACTTAACTTACTACCCTCTCAACTACTGTCCCGTCGATGTGGATAGGGGGGGTGCTCCCTCTGCTGTTTCCTCAAGTCCACGATCATTGTTTGTTTTGTTGACGTTGAGTGTGAGGTTATTTTCCTGACACCACACTCCGAGGACCCTCACCTCCTCCCTGTAGGCCATCTCGTCGTTGTTGGTAATCAAGCCTACCACTGTAGTGTCGTCTGCAAACTTGATGATTGAGTTGGAGGCGTGCATGGCCACGCAGTCGTGGCTGAACAGGGAGTACAGGAGAGGGCTCAGAACGCACCCTTGTGGGGCCCCAGTGTTGAGGATCAGCGGGTTAGGGATGTTGTTACCTACCCTCACCACCTGGGGGCGGCCCGTCCAGTACCCAGTCGATCTTGATGACGAGTTTGGAGGGTACTATGGTGTTAAATGCTGAGCTGTAGTCGATGAACAGCATTCTTACATAGGTATGCCTCTTGTAAAGATGGGTTAGGGCAGTGTGCAGTGTGGTTGCGATTGGGTCGTCTGTGAACCTATTGTGGCGGTAAGCAAATTGGAGTGGGTCTAGGGTGGCAGGTAGGGTGGAGGTGATATGGTCCTTGACTAGTCTCTCAAAGCACTTCATGATGACGGAAGTGAGTGCTACGGGGCGGAAGTCGTTTAGCTCCGTTACCTTGGCTTTCTTGGGAATTGGTTTTGGGATCGTGAAATGGCGGCCATCTCCTTCTGCGCCATTGAAACAATGTTTACTCAGCTACCAATAGGTGCTCTTCTTTGCAAGGCATTGGAAGAACTCCCTGGTCCTTCTGGTTGAATCTGTGTTTGAACTTCAATGCTTGACTTAAAGACCTTACAGTATGTGTGGGGTACAGAGATGAGGTAGTTCAAAAATCATCTTTGACACTGCTATTGAACACAGAGTGAGTCCATGTAACTTATTATGTGCCTTCTTAAGCAAATGTTTTCTCCTGAACTTATTTAGTCTTGCCCTAAAAGTGATTGAATGCTTATCGACTCGAGACTTTTCAGCTTTTCATTTTTTATTAATTTGTAGAAATGTCGAAAAACACAGTTCCACTTTGACACTATTGGGTATTGGGAGTAGGCCAGTGACAAAATCTAAATTTAGTCCATTTTAAATTCTGTTACACAACAAAATATGAAAAACTAAAGGGATGTGAATACTTTCTGAAAGCAAGTATTGACAACATTCCTCCCACTTTATACTAAATGTTTAACGGCTCATTACATCATGTTTATTAAAAAACCTTTCCTACCAATGTTAAAATGTGACAGAATGCACACTGTGGTAGATTACCTGTTTCAGCCATGGTACAGCAAGTGCTTTGTGGTTGTACAAGGCACATGCGCACATGTACGCACACACGCACGCATGGCTGACATGGCTATACCTAGAGGCTCTGACAAAAACAAAGCCCTTTAAGCTTTGAAAAAAACATGTGCATTCTTAAATGATTAATGGCTAATCCACCAGAGACTGTTTGGAGTACAGCCAATGTAGATGTTGTCCTCTACCTTCCCTCTGTTTATTTTACTCTCACAAGCAATTTCACTAATTCCTCTGACTCTCTCTCTCTCTCTCGTCTCTCCCCCCGCTGTGCATCATCTTTCATTTTAACCCTCACCTTCGTTCACCCTCACCTCATTCCTTCTCCCTCTTTCAAAATGACCACTGTAATTTACTCCTCATTTTTTCCCCATTTCTCTATGTCCTCAACCTTTATCTCTTCTTCACTCTCTCGCTTTCTGTCATCCCCCCCTCGTTCTATTTTTCTCTCTTCCCCCCCCTCTTCTTTTCTCTTCATCAGGCCGGACTAAATTACCGGAGGCAGAGAAGACTGGACCCATATTTCCTTATCCTCCTACTTATCCCTGAGATCGTATTGCTGGACAAAACCATTTGTTAGGATGGAGTACAACAATTCATAAAAAAAGTAAAGGGTTACTGGCTCAGTTCCCTCCAGACATAACCTTACATGTCTTACTTTTCATTTGTCAGCCAAAGAAAGTATGAAGCTCTAGAAATCTACCTCATTTCTATTTACAGATGCAGCTCATGGAGATCTCAAAGCCTGAACGAGGAGGCCAAATTGCACTCTATTCCCTTTGTCGTGCACTCATTTTGAACATGGGCCCTGGTCAAAAGTATTGGGCTAAAGAGGGAATAGGGTCCCATTTGGGATACAGCCAAGGACTGCGATGGTCTTCAGTAGAAAATATTTTGGAGTATGGTTAACTCTAGCTAGTGGGTATGCCGAGTTATACACGTGTGTTATGTTTCCAATTAAGTAGACATTTGAGCAGTCCGGGGGCTGACCAATCAAATCCTATTAAAATAAAGGGACTTAAAAGCAGTCTGGAAGACAAATAATTGAAGTACAGACACATAAACCAAAAATATCTGGTGTGTGTCATACAGGAAATGTCACTTTTAATCTGAAATCAAAACACTAAGGAGGTTGAGGTTTCAGAATGTTTCTTTTTGTGGAGTGTATGTAGACAGTCTCTTGTTGACAGAGTATCTAGGAATGGACAGAGACACACACATACTTTCAAAAGGATTATCTGATATAAAACGCACCTTGAAAGGCACACACACACACACATGCATACTGTACTCAGCGCCCCTGGTCGTCACAGCTCTCCACAGACAAGTGCCTCAGGGATTGTGTTAGAGTGTGCACGTTCATTTATTTTAAAGTGCAGGCTTCAGAGGAACAAATGGGGATATTAGAGGCATCAAACGATTCTTTGATTTATTTGCCTCTGCATATCAATGTATGTAAAAAAGGGAAACAGAATGGCCCTGAAGAGGAATGCAATGCAGGGCTTGGATGGAGCTCTGTGCTGTGTAAGAGCAAAAGACTGGCCTGAAAATGAACTTCATCATTATTCCTTTCATTTTAATTTGATTAATAATAAGACAAATCATGTAATTTCACAGGGAATTTCAACTTTTGTTATTAGAAATGTGATAGAGAGGAGGACAAAGTGAAGCGACATTATGAAAATAACAATAAACACAAACTCAAATTGCGATTCTCTTCTCCGGGCCCTAAACCTATTTGCAGTGTTTCTTGAATGTGCCAGACTGCCCAGCGCACAGTTTATTCATTGGGCAGTATTGACTATAAGCACACGACCAATTTACAGGGTTTACAACAATACGAGGGAGAACAGGATATGATGCTTTAGTAACGTCATGCTACATCACAACAGGCCGTGAATGGGAGTCCCATAGGGCGGCACACAATTGGTCCAGCGTCGTCCGGGTTTGGTCGGTGTAGGCCGCCACTGTAAATAAGAATTTGTTCTTAACTGACTTGCCTAGTTAAACTCAATTTTTGCCTAAAATGACATACCCAAATCTAACTGTCTGTAGCAAGGATGTGCATATTTTTCATACCATTTGAAAGGAAACATTTTGAAGTTTGTGTAAATGTGAAATGAATGTAGGAGAATATAACACAATAGATCTGGTAAAGATTGCCCAAATGTGCTTAATTGGTGTATTAATACATTTTCAAGTTCATAACTGTGCACTCTCCTCAAACAATAGCATGGTATTCTTTCACTGTAACAGCTACTGTAAATTGGGCAGTGCAGTTAGATTAACAAGAATTTAAGCTTTTAGCCAATATCAGATATGTCTATGTCCTGGAAAATGTTCTTGTTACTTACAACCTCATGCTAATCGCATTAGCCTACGTTAGCGCAACCGTCCCGAGTTCTGGACCGATCCTGTAGAGGTTAAATAAAGGTTAAAAAATATATATTTAAAAAAAATTCAGTTCACAGCGATTCTGTGTGACTCAGTCAGTAGAGCATGGCACTTGCAACACCAAGGGTTGAGGGTTCAATATATGCCAAATATATGCATGCGCGACTGGTTAAAAGTGTCTGCTAAATGGGATATATTATATTTTCAGTAAGTCCCCTTTTTGCCTCCAAGAGGATAAAACACTCTCAAATCCTAACAAACCTCTTTCACAAAAGTTTTACAGCAGTAGACATGAACTAGAATGAAAACAGGCACCTCAGTTGTTTCGGGTCTCTAAAACAGGATTTGGTTTTAAAAATGGTCAGAATAGAACATCTCCAGTTGGTTTACCCAAAGGCAGTTTCTAAGAACCAATGCCCTCAAACCTCACTATAGGAGGCAGTCTCTCTCTGTCTGTGGGTTGATGTCATCACGCATCAATAGAGGTGACATGACATGACCGCCAAAGATGGACACTGGCGAGATGTCTTCAGGGGAGGGACTGAGGTTCCAAGGTTCTGCCTGCATCCTAATTGGCACCCTATTCCCTTTATAGTGCACTACTTTTGACTAGGGGACTGGTCAAAAGTAGTGCACTATATAGGGAATACAGGGCCATTTGGGACACACACTCTATCTATCTCTATTGAGAACATGCCAAGACTGTCAAGCTGTTGCCTAGCTCCATGAATGACAAGAGAAACTCTACGTACTAAATTATCAAACACACCCACACCACCAGCAGTGAAGTAGCCCTTATCTAAATGAAGAGAAACAAGCTTCTCTGTATGGGGTCCCAGGCTATATGTGGAGGTTCGGAATGAGGAATTGATACCCACACACACACACCAGCCTGGCCTCAGAGCCATATGAAACATACTTTACATATTTCTGAGCACCTGCAAGACTTATGATACCTACTAGTAGTCTAGCTAATTCAGACAGAAACAAAAGTAGGGAGGTTGGTCAAGGAGGATGGGTAAGTGTGATGCGCAACTGTCTAGCAATCCAAAGGTTGCGTGTTGGAATTGTGTCAGGAAAAACTGTAGTATTTTAGCTAACCCTTCCACTAACCCTTATTCTAAACTTAACCCAATTCAACTATCCTTCTATGTAAATTCACCTAACCTTTGTCGCTTTAGTTCCCCCAACCTTTAATGTAAACGATCCGAACCTTTGTAGTTAGTTCACCTAACCACCAACGTAAATTCTAACCTGAATTCTCATTTGTTGTTAAGACGCAACAAGCAACCTGGTTTTAGAGAAATGCGTATAATACTACATGACTTCCAAGACTCTTCCAAGACCAAGGACATCATCCAATTGAGCAGACTTGCTGGTGTTTTTACAGTCTTTTATGTCCAACAATGCAAATTCTAATAAATATATATTTTTATATATACTTGGGAGGCCATAATAAAAAACCCAGCAGGGCAACAGTGGGGAACCCTGCTATATGTCCTCTAATTCATATGATATTGTATGACTGCTATTCCATTCATAATGTAATTTAACACAATGTAACATATATTACTAAATGGAGTGTCACAGAATAAAACAAATTGCCCTGAGATCAAGTTACGCACACACACACACACACACTTGCTTTCTGTTCTCTGGGCTCAGTCGTAGTTCAAATCTCTGGCAACAGAACCTTGTCAAAATCGGACACACTTCTCGTTCTTACTTCCAACTCCAGCATCCAGACTCTAACCACCAAGCATAGCTGAGCAGCAGGGATCTGCAGAATAACAGATTACTTCACAAGAAGTTAAATGAGACTGTGGTGCAGTGCAGTGTTTAAAGCTACACTGGGCTGGGTAAATATGGGGGCATGGCCACAAGTGTGGTAAAACCAAGACCGTTCAATCCCAGAGCAGTCCTACCAGAAAATGAGGTTCAAACCACACCAATGAGGCTGCAGCTGAGCTAAGTACCATGTACAGTATATCTAAAGCGGTTTACCTGAACAGGATATTATGTATATCAACATCCACAACATGCAGTGGCTACATAAGTATTCCCATCTAGAACTCATTAGAGATCTGAGAGAGTTCTGTTCTACACTGTGTTCTATTTTTGTCATGTTCTATGGGATGTTATATTCTCGTTCATTCTATTCTGTATCGTCTACTACCCTAATACAATACTAGGAACAAGCGCCAAATGCATAATACATCATAGCTACTTGAATAATAAATTGTCATCGATGTACCCTCTTGGTTAAAGTTCTGATTTTGAAATGGTTAAAATAGATTTCTGGGTGCACTGGAATCCCCTAATAATTTCCTGTTTGTTGTGGTAATAGTAATCAATAGGGAACCAAGTTCGTGTGTGTGCATGTGTATATATGTAACTTTGCAGTGGTGGAAAAGGTACCCAATTGTCATTCTTAAGTAAAAGTAAAGATACCTTAATAGAAAATGACTCAAGTAATAGTGAAAGTTACCAAGTAAAACACTACTTGAGTAAAAGTCTACAAGTATTTCATTTTAAATATAATTAAGAATCAATTGTAAATGTAATTGCTAAACTATACGTAAGTATCAAAAGTAAAAGCAGAAAACATTTCAAAATCCTTATACTAAGCAAACCAGACGGCATGCACACTCCAACACTTAGACAAAAATTTACAACAAAGCATTTGTGTTTGGTGAGTTCGCCAGATCAGAGACAGTAGGGCTGACCAGGGATGTTCTCTTGATAAGTGTGTGAATTTGACCATTTTCCAAGCATTCAAAATGTAACGAATACTTTTGGGTGTCAGCGAAAATGTATGGAGTAAAAATGACATTATTTACTTTAGGAATGTCGTGAAGTAAAAGTAAAATTTGTCACAAATAAAAATAGTAAAGTAACTACTTAAGAAGTACTTTAAAGTATTTTTTACTTAAGTTTACTGTAAGTTTGCATGTGAGGCGTAACTTAGTACTTTGTAAAGCTCAAGGACATTTTTCATTTTGAGTAGCAGTCACCTGCTGTTGAACTATGAAGGGGCTTCCACTGCAACAAGCCGTTTAAAGACACCACCAGGTCAAGCTGAAGCCTCCCATGACCCCTCACCCCAGAGTCCTGCCTCCCAGAGCAGGCACACACGGGTAAACAACACCACCACACATGTGCAGGTCTCATGGGCAGCCGAAAATGTCAACCGAGGCCCCAGCTTGGGTTTGTATTATTAATATATAAAAATATCATATCTGGGCTAACTACTCCCTTGTGTGTTGTGTGGCAGAAATCCAATAATTAAAGGTCAGAGATTCTCTGAATCACTAACTTCTAGCAGAATGAGATGAACATGTGAGTTCAGTTTACTCAGCAGAGAGACGCAGGGAGTCATCCCTTCCTTGTTTTTTTTATTTAGGCTTACAGCAAGTTCCAGCCTTGGTAAAAAAAAAAAGAAGAAGAATTATGTCCTTTTTGATATACCACACTTCTGCCATTGTGCATTACCAGATAAAGTGATTCTGAATCAGTATAAACGAGAATTGACTGGTTCTTTCAGTCAATTTCTATTCATGTATATTACGTTATACACCATTAACCCAGATCGCAGAAATGGGGTCTGTTGAGCCATTAATAAGTATTATTTCATCCCCCAACGTCAAATACGTTGATGAACAAACATCATGTGTTTACACTAGAGTCAAGTCAGCTATCTGTGTGACTGGTTAGTGCATCTGCTTGCTCAACTGCAGGCTATTTGACTTGACCTTTTCAGGAGGATGTAACGCTGGAGTGTGTGTGGGGAATGGAAATTGCATCTGTGAGTTGTGTGTGTGAGTTGTGTGTATGTGTGTGTTTGTGTGTGTGAGTACAGGTTACCCATTAAGATAATGCCTTGCCTTAGATGGGTCACGGGGTCTCTTTATAATGACTCGATGACTAAAACTACCTCGTCGTCAAGGTTAGAGAGTAGCTGGGTATTGAAGCAAAGTAGCATAAATCAATGGTCCCATGTTGTTCCAGAATGCCTCGAAGGTTGTCATAAATTACTCGCATCACCCCAATCATCAAGAAGTCTCTTTATGGAGTTGTAAGGATTAAGGGCATGAGTTCAATCTCCTCAGCCTCTGGCCATCAGATTTGTCCTTGACGTAGTTGGTACGCAACATTCATTACACTTTTGGAAGGTGCTACAGTTTGAAGTCCTAAACTATGTAATTAGTACTTTGGTCAGGGTAGAATTAGTTTAAAAAGTCGTTAGTGAAGCGAAGTAAAATTAGACAGACACGTGGCTAAGATCCATTAAACCAAATAAAGACTGAACATAGCGCCATTGGCTACCTCAGGAAGCCCTTTGCAGCAGTGGGCTGAAGGCTCTGTTTCATATTTCTGAGCTCTGGGCTCTTGTAAAAATGGTGGACCCCACTACAGGAAAAAAACATGCCACATCGCTGTTAAAACAAGCCTGTAATCGTCCCCTTTCAGTAATCGGAAAAGTGCCTTGGTTTACAATGAGGACATCTCTAAGTTGGGTAGAAGTGTTGTGGTACAGTATCTGCAGCTTTTTGCTTTACTTTTCCTTTTTGGTAGCAGAATGTCCCTTTCTTTTTGTATCCAAATCCGGCTTTAAACTTCTTCACAACAGTATCTCGGACCTGCCTGGTGTGTTCCTTGTTCTTCATGATGCTCTCTGCGCTTTTAACGGACCTCTGAGACTATCACAGTGCAGGTGCATTTATACGGAGACTTGATTACACACAGGTGGATTGTATTTATCATCATTAGTCATTTAGGTCAACATTGGATCATTCAGAGATCCTCACTGAACTTCTGGAGAGAGTTTGCTGCACTGAAAGTAAAGGGGCTGAATAATTTTGCATGCCCAATTTTTCAGTTTTTGATTGTTAAAAAAGTTTGAAATATCCAATAAATGTCGTTCCACTTCATGATTGTGTCCCACTTGTTGTTGATTCTTCACAAAAAAATACAGTTTTATATATCTTTATGTTTGAAGCCTGAAATGTGGCAAAAGGTCGCAAAGTTCAAGGGGGCCGAATACTTTCGCAAGGCACTGTATGTCAATGATTTGCAGCTTGATTCAATGCTGATGTTAAGTTCATGTTCGGTACCTTGGCAACAAAGGTCTTTAACAACATGTTTGAATGGGAACTCTGCAAAACGGACTCTAATGAAGTGGGCTCAAGCAAAGTTAATAACAAATAAGGCCAAGGTGAAACATTGACTGGCACTAGGCTAGACAGCTTTTCGTCTGATGCGTCGATGCCAGCCAGTGCCAGGTGAGCTGTGACAATCACTGACAGGCACCACTCCAGCCGTCACGCTAGAATGGGTGCTCTGAAAGTGGACGAGCAGCTGCTTTGGGATCCAAAGTTCCGCCACGTTTGTTCCAAGTGAGAACACTGGCTTATGTCTTACACTTTATTATATGAATAGTATCACAGTTTTGAGGGAGTTTGTGCTGCTGTACAGCCCAGGGCACTGTGCGGAGTGGATCTTTACTACATATGATCTCAAGGGCCTAGTGGTACAGTAGGGTTGACAGCAAACCCCTTCCCACATCACCACAGTTCCTCTCATCTTACTGGCTTATCTCTTGGTTAATATCCATCTCCCCAGGGAGTCCTGTATCTTCACTATGCACATTCTTGAAAGCATCAGCATTTCCCGTTTCATGCTTTAAACCCCTTCCCCACTGTGAACGAACTTGGACAGCGTCATGGGTATTGTGCTGCAAACCAACCTGGTCTCAGAGCATTTCGTATTATTCTGTACATAAATCTGAGACACTCCATTTAGTATGATATGTTACGTTTTGTTACATAAGAAAGATGTTTACCTAAGGCAAAAACAAAAGGAAGGTGGCTGGTCGGGGTGGATGGGTAGGCATATAACGGGAATGTCTAGCTACTCAAAGGTTGCGAGTTCAGAAATTATCACAGATAACTTGAGCATTTTGGCTAATTAGAAGCTTTTAGCTACTTTGCAACTACTTAGCATGTTAGCGAACCCTTCCCCTAACCCTTCCCTTAACCCTAGTTTAACTCTTTAACTTAACCCTAACCCTATCTATCATGGGTCCTCAGATCCTCAAAAGGTTCTACAGCTGCACCATTGAGAGCATGGTTGCATCACTGCCTGGTATGGCAACTGCTTGGCCTAAGCAGCAGGATGAAGAGGCACTCCAGAGTGTAGTGCCAATGGCCCAGCACATCACTGGGGCCATGCTTCCTGCCATCCAGGACCTCTATACCAGGTGGTGTCAGAGGAGGCCCTAAAAATTGTCAAAGACTCCAGCCTTGTCATAGAATGTTCTCTCTGCTACCGTATGGCAAGCGGTACCGGAGCGCCAAGTCTAGGTCCAAGAGACTTCTAAACAGCTTCTACCCCCAAACCATAAGACTCCTGAATATCTAATCAATTGGCTACCCAGACTATTTGCATTGCCTCCCCACCCCACCTCACCCTCTTTACACCACTGCTACTTTCTGTTGTTGTCATCCCATGCATAGCCACTTCAATAACTCTACCTACATGTGCATACTACCTCAACTAACCGGTGCCCCCTCACATTGACTCTGTACTGGTACCCTCCTGTATATAGTCTCGTTATTGTTGTTTTACTGCTGCTCTTTAATCTCTTATTCTTGTCCATATTTTTTGAAACAGCATTGTTGGTTGGGGGCTCATAAGTAGGCATTTCACTGTTATATTCGGAACATGTGACTAATACATTTGATTTGATTTGAACCCCTAGCCTAGCTAATGTTAGTGAGCTAGCTAACATTAGCCACCTAGCTAGAATTGTTAACATATCATGCAGTTAGCTTATTCATAACATATCATACGAAATATGCGATGGACATCCACAAATTAATACATACTATACGAAACTTAGAAAATCATAAGCATTTCACGGCGCATGTGACTAATAAAATTTGATTTGAAAAATAGAGTCTCGGATTTACATACAAAATAATACGAAATGCTCTGAGACCCGGTTGTATAAGCGCCTGCTCCTTTACCTGTTAACAAAATGAGGGGGGATAGATCAGGCAAAGATACTGCTTGGCTACGTGAATAATGCCTCTGTCGTTTTCACAACAGGGGGTTTTCCATTAGTGGATAACAGCAGTGCTGCTCTGCTTGTCCTTTTCCACTGACGCAGATTCCCCCTGGTGTGTTTCACAGTCCAAATGGCATATCACTGCGTTGGTAACACCCTGCCAGTGCAGTGCTGGGGTCCTGGGTATGTTCGCTGTCGGTGCGTTTCTCAGTTCACTGGGGAGCTGAGGAAAGTTGGCCAGGGGCCATCACTTCACACTGAGACCATGTGTCTCTGAGGTCTGTAGCCTCCTATCCTCTACATCCCCTGTCTCTTTCTCCTGCTGCTACGTCAGTATGGACGGGAATAGAATCCGCCAGGTCCTCCTAGTTCAGGGATCAGTGGAAAGTCAATGATCACCTAAAGTCGTTGTTTCCCTGATAATCTTTGCCTCTTTCGTAATCACTTAAGTGTTAAAATAATTGACAAATCATGAAGTTGTGTACAAAGTTTCCAAGTGGTGGCAATTACAAAACTTGTGCACGAGAAATATCCACATGGGTATAACGCGAAAGTAATTTAGGTCCGCCCAATTCAACACAATTCGATACATGTCAGCTGAAGTTCCCACACAAACAACTAAGCCCTCGTCCCATACAAATGCACCTTTACCTCTTTTACACTTATGCGTCTGTACGTTTCAGTGCTCGGCAGTATCTTACCAGATGTCAGCAAGTGTGAATGAAAGGAAGGGTGAAGCAGAAGTGTTCTTCCATGGATGCTTTGTCTACAACTCAAACTCGGCAATACTGTTCACAGTGCATTGGGTGCCTTAACTCAGTGTGGCTTGAACAAGTAGGCACAGCAATGTGTTTACCCTCTTCTTACCGTTGTGTTCCCGGACTGAAAATAACCTCAAGTCATTCAATCTAAACTTGTCCGCACACTAAACCAGGCCTGGGGTCTTCACTGAGTTTGAATAGGAGGTTTAGGACTGCCCAAACAAAGTGTTACCGAAGCTTATGTGCAGACACTAAACCTCTTAAAAGTGGTTTCCTTGGCCGAGCTACCCAAACAATCCGCATGCATTGAATGCACTGATACTGTACAGCAAAGCATTACACGATCAAAGAAGAGCGTATACACTCAGGAGTGACAGTGCATTGTTTTTCAACTGTACAATGCATTCAGGCAGTGAAGCTATTTTGATTCATCTCCGTAATCTGATAATCCTTCAAATTGTATTATCGATTTTGTAATCAGTCCTGAAGAGCAGATTAGAGGGGATATAAAAGGAGGATATATAAAAGAAAAAACGCACCTTTTGACTTTCGATTTTATGCCAAAAGACATTGAAGGCCTATAATCTCTCAAAACGAGGCATGGGAATGAGAAAGTACTCCTTTCAGGGACTTTTCTTCTGCCGTTACAGTACGTACAATGTATGACTCACACAGCTACCATTCTCCTGTGAGAGGTCTATACCTGTGAAGTAGCCAGAGGCGCTTTAGAGCCAACCTTTTGTGTTGTTGTGTGTGTGTATGAAATATTAAAAAGGACAGCTTTATCACAGCCAGATCAAATGAAAAGATAAAACAGGCTGTGATTTCAGCGAGTTCAGCCCATGTGCGGAGAAGGAGTAATGAAGTCTCAGGGTGTATGTGTGTGTCCATCCCAGACATCTGTTCCTGCTAGCGGTTTCATTTCAGTTTAGGAAGCAAACATTAGACCAGCGCTGGCCTGTCTGCTACTTTACAACCTTAGCTTTTCCTGTCCTCTATTCTCTACATACATACAGTACGACCAATCCCAATAGCTTTATCACACACCACTCTCCATATTAGCTGAGATGGTCAGAGGTTAATAAACAGGGCACTGATGTCGAAGATGTAACTATGTTAACCAGATTGAGTGAGCCTAAACAATCTTCCTCTGTTGTCTCAACTCAAATGAGACTTCTTGATGATTGGAGCAATTGAAGCAGTGAGACAGTATCTTGCTGACATTAATCGGACCAGATTAATCCAGGATAATCTGTTCTAAACATTCTCTTACACTATATGTTTAATCTCAGAGTCCAGATAATCTGTGTTGGTGTGGCCTTTGAGAAAACACAGACATGCGTGGTTTTTGGCTGACTGACATGTTGGGTTGTTACTGACATGCTGTTTGTCACGTATCACTGCCTTCACCACCGCACAGCGCCTTCAACACCGCACAGCGCCTTCACTGGTCAACACCTTCCCAAACAGACAATTTCAGCATCTAGTTTTGGTTTACATTTGGTTGAGTTGTCAACTAACATGAAATCAATGTGAAATAAGACATTTAAAAAAATCACCATGTCATTGTCATTGGATTGAGGTAAAACAATTTCCTTACGTTGATTACTTTTTTCAAATCCAATCATTTCCCCACGTTGATTCAACGTCATCAAACTTTTTTGGTTGAAATTACATGGAAACAACGTTGACTCAACCAGTTTTTGCCCAGCGGGTGAGCCCTGGGAGTCCAGAACGAAACTCACAAAACAAGACTGCGCTTGTGTGAACATGTGTTTGAGTCTCAGAGTGGATTTGTCCGTGTGTGTGTGTCCGTGTGTGTGTGTGCGTGTGCGTGTGCGTGTGTTCGTTCGTGCGTGCCTGTGTGTGTGAATGTATTTGAATAATACACGCCACTCCAGCAGGACACACTTCACTAATATGCTGGACAAAACCGAACAAGGCTGCATTACACCTAGGTCAAACCAGCGCTGCATTACATTCACCACCTCATTCATCCAACCTTGTCATGAGTCAGAAAATCAATTTAGACATTGATGGGTCATGACAGAGCATGCACTGCAGGGTTGAGGGCCGGGCTGGTGGTACACATAATGACATATCCCCCCCCCCATCCCCCCCGGTGAGTGACAAGTATCGAGCACAAGAACGTGGATCCTGTCTACTGAGCCATTAAATAACATGAATCTTGGCAGGATTATTATAGAGTATTATGAACTATGGAATAATGGTATTTTCTTCTCGGTTTCATACTGTATTGTTTCATGTTGTATTGGATTGAGTATGAAACACTTAGCCGTAACCAAGGCTATGGGGTTGTGTGGGTGTGACATCAGAACACAGGATGTGTTGAGTTACGTGAAGGAACGTGACAGGCGGGTGTCGTGTTAATATCTGTTTCTGTTATGTGATGTGTTTGATATGATGGAGGAATGACAGTAGGAGGAGGACAGTGTTACTCACCTCAGCCTCATAAAGAGGATGAAGGCCACCAGCAGGGCTGCCAGAGAGATACAATGTCCCATGTAGTTTATGATCACCGCTATGTGGTAGTGCAGCTTGCTCTTTTTCTGCAGAAAGGAGGGGGGAAAAAAGCCAGATAATACGCCAAAAAATACAGTAATATGCAAACAATAGTGTGGACAGACAAATCTATACTTGGCAGTGTACATCATTGTCAAAGTTAATATAAAAGATAGCTAATAACTTCATGAGAGAGAGAGTGCACTTTCGTATTGCCTACTGTTAGAAACAGTGCAGAATGCATCATCTATGAATCGTATTATGGCAATTGCTTGGCATCCGACAATAAGGCGCTGCAGAGGGTAGCGCGTATGTCCCGAGTACATCATGGGGCCGAGCTTCCTGCCATCCAGGACCTCTATGCCAGGCAGTGTCAGAGGAAGGCCTTAAAAATGTTAGAAGAGTCCAGCCACCCAAGTCATAAACTGTTCTTTCTGCTACCGCACAGCAAGTGGTACCGGAGCGCCAAGTCTAGGACCAAAAGGCTCCTGAACAGCTTTTACCCCCAAGCCATAAGACTGCTAAACAATTAATCAAATGGCTACCCGGACTATTTGCATTGATCCCCTTCTTTTTGCACAGACTCTCTTGCACTGGCTCTATGCACCCTCACTGGACTCTACCCACACATACTGCACTGACATTCCAACACACACACACACACACTACGCTGCTGCTACTCTGTTATCTATCCCGATTGCCTAGTCACTTTTACTCCTACCTACATGTACATATAACCTAAAATACCTCAACTAGCTCATACCCCTGCACGTAACCCTAATTCGGTACCTGTATTCCTTGTATATAGCCTCGTTGTAATTATTCAAGTTAATATTTCCTTTTTGCTATTTAGCAAATGTTTCTTATTTTAAATATCTGCATTGGGAAAGGGTTCGTAAGTAAGCTTTTCACGGAAAAGTCTACACCTGTTTTTTTATTTATTTTTTTATTTCACCTTTATTTAACCAGGTAGGCTAGTTGAGAACAAGTTCTCATTTGCAACTGCGACCTTGCCAAGATAAGGCATGGCAGTGTGAACAGACAACACAGAGTTACACATGGAGTAAACAATTAACAAGTCAATAACACAGTAGAAAAAAGGGGAGTCTATATACATTGTGTGCAAAAGGCATGAGAAGGTAGGCGAATAATTACAATTATGCAGATTAACACTGGAGTGATAAATGATCAGATGGTTATGTACAGGTAGAGATATTGGTGTGCAAAAGAGCAGAAAAATAAATAAATAAAAACAGTATGGGGATGAGGTAGGTGAAAATGGGTGGGCTATTTACCAATAGACTGTGTACAGCTGCAGCTATCGGTTAGCTGCTCAGATAGCAGATGTTTGAAGTTGGTGAGGGAGATAAAAGTCTCCAACTTCAGCGATTTTTGCAATTCGTTCCAGTCACAGGCAGCAGAGAACTGGAACGAAAGGCGGCCAAATGAGGTGTTGGCTTTAGGGATGATCAGTGAGATACACCTGCTGGAGCGCGTGCTACGAATGGGTGTTGCCATCGTAACCAGTGAACTGAGATAAGGCGGAGCTTTACCTAGCATGGACTTGTAGATGACCTGGAGCCAGTGGGTCTGGCGACGAATATGTAGCGAGGGCCAGCCGACTAGAGCATACAAGTCGCAGTGGTGGGTGGTATAAGGTGCTTTAGTGACAAAACGGATGGCACTGTGATAAACTGCATCCAGTTTGCTGAGTAGAGTGTTGGAAGCAATTTTGTAGATGACATCGCCGAAGTCGAGGATCGGTAGGATAGTCAGTTTTACTAGGGTAAGTTTGGCGGCGTGAGTGAAGGAGGCTTTGTTGCGGAATAGAAAGCCGACTCTTGATTTGATTTTCGATTGGAGATGTTTGATATGGGTCTGGAAGGAGAGTTTAGAGTCTAGCCAGACACCTAGGTACTTATAGATGTCCACATATTGTACTCGGCGCATGTGACAAATACAATTATATTTGATTATGTGGTCTTTACATATGTCAATAGTTCATGCATTACAGCCTGCGCTCATGAGGTCATCATGTACAGCAGACTTTGCAAAGGATCTATAAAAGTCACATAAATCAATTTCATCTCTAAAACCAGTTTATATTTGCTAACATGCGTTTACCTATACTTAAGAGTTTAGAAAAAGTATCTTAACACAGCAACACACCTACATCACACAATTTGCCAAATAGTTCATTTTCTGCTCAGAACCACATTTTGTTCATCAAATACAAACTCTACATTTCAAAATGCAAAAAAGCATTCTTTACATAAACTAACTCAATCAAAACACGACAAACCCGACTCATTATCTAATAATTCTGTCAAAACACTAGCACACGTTTTCTATCCAAGAGGAACATACAGTTGAAGTCGGAAGTTTACATAGACTTAGGTTGGAGTCAATAACTAGTTTTTCAACCACTCCACAAATTTCTTGTTAACAATCTATAGTTTTAGCAAGTCGGTTAGGACATCTACTTTGTGCATGATACAATACATTTTTCCAACAATTGTTTACAGACAGATTATTTCACTTATAATTCACTGTATCACAATTCAAGTGGGTCAGAAGTTTACATACACTAAGTTGACTGTGCCTTTACACAGCTTGGAATATTCCAAAAAATGATGTCATATCTTTAGAAGCTTCTGATAGGCTAATTGGCATAATTGTAGTCAATTGGAGGTGTACCTGTGGATGTATTTCAAGGCCTACCTTCAAACTCAGTGCCTCTTTGCTTGACATCATGGGAAAATCAAAAGAAATCAGCCAAGACCTCAGAAAAAGAATTGTGGACCTCCACAAGTCTGGTTCACCCTTGGGAGCAATTTCCGAACAATAGTACACAAGTATAAACACCATGGGACCACGCAGCCACCATACCGCTCAGGAAGAAGATGCGTTCTGTCTCCTAGAGATGAATGTATTTTGGTGAGAAAAGTGCAAATCAATCCCAGAACAACAGCAAAGGACCTTGAAGATGCTGGAGGAAACAGGTACAAAAGTATCTATATCCACAGTAAAACAAGTCCAATATCGACATTACCTGAAAGGTCGGTCAGCAAGTAAGTAGCCACTGCTCCAAAACCACCATAAAAAAAGCCAGACCACGGTTTCCATGGACATGGGGACAAAGATCATACTTTTTGGAGAAATGTCCTCTGGTCTGATGAAACAAAAATAGAACTGTTTGGCCATAATGACCATGATGATATTTGGAGGAAAAAGGGGGAGGCTTGCAAGCTGAAGAACACCATCCCAACCATGAAGCACAGGGGTGGCAGCATCATGTTTTGGGGGTGCTTTGCTGCAGGAGGGACTGGTGCACTTCACAAAATAGATAGCATCATGAGGCAGGAAAGTTATGTGGATATATTGAAGCAACATCTCAAGACACCAGTTAAAGCTTGGTCACAAATGGGTCTTCCAAATGGATAATGACCAGAAGCGTACTTCCAAAGTTGTGGCATAATGGCTTAAGGACAACAAAGTCAAGGTATTGGAGTGGCCATCACAAAGCCCTGACCTCAATCCTATAGAAAATGTGTGGGCAGAACTGAAAAAGCATGTGCGAGCCAGGAGGCCTACTAACCAGTTACACCAGCTCTGTCAGGAGGAATGGGTTAAATTCACCCAACTTATTGTGGGAAGCTTGTGGAAGGCTACCCAAAACGTTTAACCCAAGTTAAACAATTTAAAGGAAATGCTACCAAACACTAATTGAGTGTATGTCAACTTCTTTTTTTTGTTCTTTTTTGGGGGGAATTTTACCCCCTTTTTCTCCCCAATTTCATGGTATCCAATTGTTAGTAGCTACTATCTTGTCTCATCACTACAATTCCCGTACGGGCTCGGGAGAGACGAAGGTTGAAAGTCATGCGTCCTCCGATACACAATCCAACCAAGCCGCACTGCTTCTTAACACAGCGCGCATCCAACCCGGAGGAAACACCATGCACCTGGCAACCTTGGTTAGCGTGCACTGCGCCCAGCCCGCCGACGTGTTTCTTCCCCGCCGATGTGTTTTTGCCAGGATAAACCCTGCCTCATCTACATAAATTATTTAATGTGGGGCTTGATTAGCCTCCAACTCTGTAACTCTCTGAAAAAAAGAACACAGTATGTGTAAATGCTTTTCAGTGTGTCCTACTGTATGTACTGTAACCCATGTTTGCATGTAGAGTAGCATAGTGTAAAACTCACTATAGAAAAAGACATTGGATAGACACCATACCCGGGCGTGCCGGAGTTCCTTGACCTCCCAAAAGGAATTGTGTACAACTCTGAGTTTGGTCAGAGTCAGAGCAATGGTAGTCAGGCTGATGCTTTCCACATTGTGAATTACCAGGTTGTCCTCTACAATTCTGGTATGAATTTCTCTCAATTTTATTGCATTGTCAGCAATGAACAATCCTACAATGGCATGCTCTTGGTCTTCACTGAGGAGCATTCCTCCCTCCCCAGAGGGAGGAAGACGTCCTTTGGAGGAACAAAAATACAACATATATCTTTGCATTGAGACTGGTGGCCTACAGTTACAGTGAGACATAGCAACAGTAATGATAGAAGAAGCCCTTGTGAAATTCATTACTTACCTGTTGGTTTGTTGAAAATTCCGGCTAATGGAAGCCACGGTTAACTGTCTGAGACTAGGCTGGACTCTTTCGCTGGACTCTTTCACCAGCCTCAGATAAACCATGGTCTATGATGGTGGCTCTTATTTCATCAGTGACAACAGATCTTACTCTCCTTTGAACACCACCACACATTCTTACTCCTCTCCCCCTACCTCTCCTTCTTCATTGTCCTGGCCCAGCTACTCCTCTCCCTGGTCCAGCTACTCCTCTCCCTGGTCCAGCTACTCCTCTCCCTGGTCCAGCTACTCCTCTCCCTGGTCCAGCTACTCCTCTCCCTGGTCCAGCTACTCCTCTGCCTGGTCCAGCTACTCCTCTGCCTGGTCCAGCTACTCCTCTGCCTGGTCCAGCTACTCCTCTGCCTGGTCCAGCTAATCCTCTGCCTGGTCCAGCTAATCCTCTGCCTGGTTCAACTATTCCTCTGCCTTGTCCAGACAGTTTTTTCTCTCTCTGCTCCTCTGTGTTCTTCTGTCTCCACATTGGTCAAAATCAATCCAAAGAGTCCACTTTTTACTGTGTATGTCCATGTAATTGAAAGAACTTCAACACCTGGCTAAGTCTCCGATTGAGATTAGAATCAGCTTTGGTTGGTCTATTTTACACAACTTAAAGTAAATCAGCTATTTCTCAATGTTTCAATGATCTGTTAATTCAAAAAATCTTATCAGCTGTTTCAATATAGCTTTTGAGCTGCTGTTATTCCAGAAGTAGAGGCTTTAAACATTAGGTCTTCATTTCTGGCACACTGTGTGCAAGCATTTGTGAATAGGGCAAGAAAGATCCATATTTTTGGTATTGGGTAAGCTTGTATGTAAAGAAAATGTAAGCATTTTAAAAACGTGTTAATTGACTACATATTCTGTGAAAACAACATGAATTGTGTTCATGGTATGGTCCACAACAGATGGATGTTGTGCTAATTTTGTTTAGAGTTTTGAAAATGTGACTACAGATTGGACAAAAGGATATTGGCGATTGTAATATGTAATATGTCTGTCTGTATTATGTACTGTTAGAACAGTCTGGTATTGAATAGATATAGTCAAAGTGCAGAGGTTTGAGTTGACACTGGATTATATGACTTCCCATCATTATCTGTGAAAAACTCAACCAGATGGCATTTTATAAAGGGACAATGACTGTTGTCATTAATATCAACGTGCAATGAGTGATATCAAATGTCACATACTGGTCATTTAGTCAATTTCATTGACATCAAACAGGGAAATGATATGTCATTCGTACTTTAAATCACATCTTTACTTTACACCATTTAAACGTTCACATTCTCGTACAGTTAACACCTTTGGGGCAACTGTCTATCTCCTCTACAAACAACAGCCTCCCTGTCTTCTTTCTGGACATGTTGTTCTGTACCTGTTGTCATTACCTCATCACAGAGCACACCTTCTAGTTCTCTTCTTTAACATGTTTCTCTCTGTCTCTCTGTCTCTCTGTGTGTGTGTGTGTGATTTAGCTCGGCCCCACAGTGTTGTTTCCCTCCGTATTCTATCCACCACACTATTGTAATTTTGGCGAACTGGATAGCGGGGAGGTGGGGGGTGGCGGTGGGGACTAAGATCTACTAAGAGACAAAGAAATAAAAACAAACTCCCCCCAGAGAAAAATGTGAATCTTTATCCATCCAGATCATCCTGATGGGATTATCTCCTCGGTAATCCCACAATCTAATCTGTCACTTTGATGGATTACCAACAGGCAGCCACTGGCAGATTACAAACGTACGCCTTGATGAGTCATGAGAAAAAATTCTAACTGGAAGCATCCCATTCCCCTACCATCTCACTCACTACTCCCCTCCCCCCCCCCCCACCCCACACACACACACACACACACACACACACACACACGCATATGCAAATACACACTTATCCTAGCAGCTGTTTCACACAGGGCTATCTTGATCTTGCAGGTAGGGGAGTCTGTTTTACCTCAGGCTACAACACTGCCAAGAGTCTCCTAGAGATTCTTAATCTACACTCTATCCTGTCTGCTATCTCTGTCTGTGTCTCTTTCTGTGCTGTTCTATAACTGGGGGGACCCAGCTTTGCCATTCCCATACGAACCAACGACTCCCTTGTATTCTGCATAAAACAGGAACTCTGGGATCTAAGGCAGAAAAAAATATGAAACTTTTATAGCGCTATTCATTACATAAAGAATCTCAAAGCGCTTTATAGCAACACAAAAAAGAAAATCATTATAAATGAGACAATGTCAAGAGCGGGTTGGAAAGTTCACTGCTTGAATGGTCATCGGTGGGAAGTTGTCTATGGGGGAAAGCAAGCAAAGGTGGTCTCTGGAAATGGTCTCTAACATGGTGATAGTACTCAATCCTGAGGCATCTCTTTCTCCTTCCTGGCTGAGCAGTAGAGGCATTCAGAGCAGCCCCCAAACAAACACAGCGAAGGCAAGCTGTAACTCATCCCATCATACCAGTCCATAGTGAAAACAACTGCCAGGTTTATAAGGATCACTTTACATAGGGTCTCACATATGGTAACGATGATCCTAATGCTCCGACAGTTTCTTAGAAATATTCATATTCTTGCTGGGTCTGAGGGAAACAGATGTCAGGGAGGGACCCAGAGTGCTTCTGTGGACATCCTTCCTGGCCCCTATCTCTTTAATTAGGCAATTGGGACAGACCGGATAGTCCTAGCATATGATGTGGTACACAGGCCTGCATCTATCTATCTATCAACCCACCCTACCCATCTATACACATCAGCAGGACATGCATGTGTATTGTGTATGTGCCGGTGTGTAAGGACAGACTGTTTTTGTATTTGTTCAAGAGTTAACATGTTTATTGAAACATCAGAGGCTGTGAGCCTTGTGTTGTGTGCCTGACCTCCCTGAAACCTGATAAGAACAAGGCTCATATGTTTTGTCACGTAACGCTGGTCCGCGGAGGGGGAGGATAGGGGGAGGCTTTTTGATGGCGGTGCCCAGCCGCCTCCCACTCTTAGAGGCCAGCCTTCCCGCTGGCCAAATCTGTCACCAATTTCCTCCTGCCCTCTTAAAGGAGGCCAGTGAAAGCTCTCCGAGCCAATAAAATAGGACGGGGAGAATGGAGGAGCAACATGCCATGCAGAGCCAAACAGAGGGAGCAGGCTGCATCGCCAGCCTATGAACAGTAGGGATGGCTGGGCCCTCGTCTCATTTCTCCTGACTCCCCTGCCTCTCCTTCTGCTTCAGTGCTGGTTTAGAGAAACAATTATTTTAGTTTGATGTTTATATGAATGACTCCTGATGATGACTAAGATCTGTGATTATAGAAAACATTTGTGCCATTGGTACACAATGGCATGTGTTAAGACTGAGTCAGAGATTTGAGCTGGTACATTCAGTTGGTATTTAGCCATTTGGTCAAATGACTTTTGGCTTTGTACTTTGGAACACAGGGAGCATCTCACTTGTAGAGCTGATATTTTACTGATACATTTGATATCTGCAAGAGGAGATTCCAGCACCTCGAAATTGTAAATGGACATACAGTAGTGATTAGTACAAGTGGGTGAGAGAGAGAAAAAAAGCAGGTTGAAAGGGGTTCCCACTAAAACACATCCATGCAGTTTCCCTTTATTTCTAACGGGGCAGGCTAACAAAACATGATCCTCTCCCCACCTTTTAATGTTTTAGTTCTAAGACAGTGCTCTGATACAGAGGTAGCAGTTGTACTCGCAGTTTCATTCGCTCTGTGCCCAACTGTCTTCCCCACTACACTTTGTGAAAAATGTTAAATTCATCCTATCAGCTGTTTCTAGCAGGGCTATCTTGTTCTCGCAGGTGGGGGAGTCTCTTTTACCTCATGCTGCAACACTGCTTAATCTACACTCTCCTATCTGCTATCTGTGCCTGTGTCTCTCTTTCTGTGCTGTGCTCAAACTGGGGGGAAATAGCTTTGTCATTCACAAATGAACCAATGAGTACCTTGTATTCTGTATAAAACAGGAACTCTGGGATGTAGGGCAGACATTGGGATGCATTTTTTACTCGGAAATGAGTCCCTCATTGCTCATTTGTCTGCCTCAGCATAACGAGACATGGTGATAGTACTATGTCCTGAGGCATCTCTTTCTCTTTCCTGGCAGAGCAGCAGCATCCCCCTAACGCACAGCGGAGGCAAGATGTAAAACGACAAGATAACTTGCCTGAGCCAGTTGTTGTCCCCCATGAGGAAATAAGGGGTGGGAACTGTGGATCTGTCTCCGTACATTCGTCACAGTCGACACCACTGGTGAATGAGGTGTCTTTCAATGGAGATGGAGATGCAACATTTACAAAATTACACTGATTGGCCCAAGAGGGGCGCTACAGTGAAATCAACTGAATAGTTTGAACAAGCATGTCTCCAGTCCCGTTTGAGCTACATTCATGAAATGTTGAACATATATGCAGCCCTCGATGAAAAGCGTGTTTCCCATAAGGACCTATAAGCATTGCACATTAACCATTTATTTGGAATTTGATGTGTGCATTGGGTTATTGTCTTCCTGGAAGATCCATTTGCGGCCAACTTTAAGCCTCCTGGCAGAGGCAACAAGATTCTGGGCTAAAATATCCTGGTACTGGGTAAAGCGCATGATGCCATTGACCTTATCAAGGGCCTCAGGACTAGTGGAAGCCAAATAGCCCCATAACATCAAAAGATCCACCACCATGTTTTACAGTAGATATGGGGTTATTTTCTGCTCATGCATTTTCATTTGGACACCAAACCCACCACTGGTGTGCGTGGCCAAAGAGCTCTATGTTCATGTCATCCAACAAATGCAAACACCTTGAGATTGCTAAACAGCATTAGCACTTGGATGGGAACTGGTGCTTTAGTCAAATGACATGAAAATAGAGCTCATGACCAGAAAAGAACCCCATACCTACATTAACATCTTTATCAAGGGTGTTAATAATTTTGGACCCCACTGTATACGCATCTCCTCATGAGAAACAAGCATCCCATAAGGACCTATAAGCTCTGCCCATAAAATGTTCCAGAATTTAGAGACTTGTTGTCCCCCATGACTGTGGGGGAATATACACTACCATTCAAAAGTTTGGGGTCACTAGAAAATGTCCATGTTTTTGAAAGAAAAGCAAATTTTTTGCTCATTGAAATAACATAAAATTGATCAGAACTACAGTGTAGACATTGTTAATGTCGTAAATGACTATTGTAGCCCATTATCAGCAACCATCGCTCCTGTGTTCCAATGGCACGTTGTGTTAGCTAATCCAAGATTATCATTTTAAAAGGTAAATTGATCATTAGAAAATAATTTTTCAATTTATTTGCACAGCTGAAAACTGGTCTTTAGATTAGTTGAGTATCTGGAGCCTCAGCATTTGTAGGTTCAATTACAGGGTCAAAATGGCCAGAAACAAAGCATTTTCTTCTGAAACTTGTCAGTCTATTCTTGTTCTGAGAAATGAAGGCTATACTATGCGTGAAATTGCCAAGAAACTGAAGATCTCGTACAATGCTGTGTACTACTCCCTTCACAGAACAGCACACACTGGCTCTAACCAGAAAATAAAGAGCAGTGGAGTCCCCAGTCCACAACTGAGCAAGAGGACAAGTACACTAGTGTAACGGCTGTTGGTGGAAGAAGGTGAGGACCAAAGCGCAGCGTGGTACATGTTCATCTTGTTTATTTAACTGAACACTGAAAATGAACATAGAATGCCCACCCTAGTCACACCCTGGCCTAACCAAAATAGAGAATAAAAACCTCTCTATGGCCAGGACGTGACAATTATAGTGTCTGGTTTGAGAAACAGAAGTCCTCAACTGGCAGCTTCATTAAATATTACCCGCAAAACACCAGTCTCAACATCAACAGTGAAGAGGCGACTCCGGGATGCTGGCCTTCTAGGCAGAGATGCAAAGAAAAAGCCATATCTCAGACTGGCCAATAAAAATAAAAGATTGAGATGGGCAAAAGAACAGAGACTGGACAGAGGAACTTTTCCTAGAAGGTCAGCATCCCGGAGTCGCCTCTTCACTGTTGACGTTGAGACTGGGTGTTTTGCCGTACCAGGCGGTGATACAATCCGATAGGACGCTCTCGATTGTGCATCTGTAAAAGCTTGTGAGTGTTTTTGGTGACAAGCCAAATTTCTTCAACCTCCTCCTCTTCTTGCAAACTTGATGATTGAGTTGGAGTTTTAAAATGATAAACTTGGATTAGCTAACACAACGTGACCATTGGAACACAGGAGTGATGGTTGCTGATAATGTGCCTCTGTACGCCTATGTAGATATTTCATTTTTAAAAATCAGCCGTTTCCAACTACGATAGTCATTTACAACATTAACCATGTCTACAGTGTATTTCTGATCATTGAGGTTATTTTCGTTGACAAAAAAATTGCTTTTCTTTCAAAAACAAGGACATTCCCAAGTGACCCCAAACTTTTGAACGGTAGTGTATATGTTTTTATAAAATGCTGCAAATCTTCCTACCTATATGATTTGATGACATTACATAACTGCAAAGTCTTTTTTCATGAAACTTTGCACAATGGTGTCTTAAATGTGGCTATGGCGTGCTTGGCCCCAGAATTGTTACTTGCAGCTATATTATTTGATGACTGATATTCAGATTTAGACCAAATAAGTTTAACACCATTTCGCAACAGCTCTGATGACATATTCCTTCCTGTGAAATAAACACATTTCCCCACATGCCACTAAGGTTTTTGTTTTTGCTTTTCTCCTGTAACGCATCTCCCCATCAAGCAGTGGGGTCCGTTCTCTGACATCCCGTCCATTGTGAGCTATCAAGTTTTGATTTCCAGCGAGGGAAAAAAAATACTTCATTGTTTTAATTCTCTCTCTTATTAATTCATACAACATAAGTTGTAATAATTGTCACTCATTGCCCCAAGGGGGGGCACTGCATCATTTATGGACAACATGTTTACTGTTGCCTTGCTTCTTTGTGCACTTTCTTTCACAGTTGAGCAATTTAAAAAAAACTTTATTTTGTCTTTGGCCCATCTACCGAAGCCCAGAGGGCCTAATTTTCAACCCGAGTTCACATATACAACACGTGAAAAGCATTGGGCCAGTAAGCATTTTATTTCATGTCAAGTCTATGGACCTGAGTGACAAGCAGCCCTCTTTAGAGGCCATGATTGACCTGGGAAAATAGACTCTATGGCTATTTCTATAACCCCTGCCTCTGGGGCTCTGGTGAGAAAGACTTTTTCCTACCTTAACAAAGTGCTTTTTCTTGTTTAAGAGTACATGTGCCAGAGTGGAATGGGATGAGGACATGTGCCTGCACTGGTGTTGTTGTAGTACAGCAGAACAGATATGTACTGTATGAAGCAAATAAAAACAGTACAGTTGTGTGTGGTAAAAAAAAGGTTGTTTGCAGTGTTTGTTTGCAATCATCTATTGGTCGTTTAAACCGGAGTAGTCAAGTCTTTAGGACATGGCTTCATTCCTTACTACATATGCCACTGGACTGGAATGAAGAACATTTCACAGTAATTCCTCCTTTCTATTACAAATGCATGCAGTGAATGACCAGATACACTAGATACATAATTCAAGTCCATGATCATGTTAATCACATGAAAAGCAAAGTCTATATGACCTCTGGTTCTGCCAAGTTCTTTTAAATCAAAATAAACCTTAACATGACTCCTAACCCATGAGCTCTCTCCTACGGGGGGCCTAGCCCAGGGAAAGGAAACTTAAAAGCAGTGAACTAGCTATGTATTCCAGGGTCAAAGCTCATCATATCTGTTCCTCACTATTTTAGTCTGTAAAGTCATAGGAGTGCAGCATTCACTCGGCTGCCTTCTAAAGAGGAAATAACCCCAAAACATCCAGCCTGAGCAGGAGGAGACTTACCACAGAGAAAATGAGAACATAAACCAACAGCTGGACATGATTTTAATGAAATCAGCACTCTAGCGACAACAGCAATTCCTCCTTAAACAACCATTACCAACTGAGCAACCACGATATAAACTATGGTGAATCATAAGCCAAAGCTCCAAATTGCTGGGATTTCAAGGAATGCAGGTTTGTGATTGGACCAAGAAGATTATAGCCCATTGTCAGCTATAAGCTTTGCGGACCGGAAGATGCCCTAGAAAGCAGTTACTCAGCCCCCCCCCATGCTGTGCTGGTATACGGAACAAATGGTGAGATCAAATTGAACATTTTGTAACCACACTGAAGTGGTTGACTCATCTTGTCAGTAGCCCACTGTGCTGTAAGTGGGTTAAAATGTTCTACAGGTGGAAAGGGCAAATTATCATTTACAACACGATCCAGCTAAAAAACAAAGTCAAAGACAAATACCTTGCTTTTGTACTCTCCTGCTCTGAGATGAGGCTAGATTTTTCTTTGCTCCTCTCTGCATTCTGTCTTTCCCTAAAGGTGATATTGAATGCTGATGCTAGCAACACTGGCAGCAGATGGCTTGTATTCCTTCTCGACAAAATCTAGTCATATAAAAGTTTCTACCACTATTTATGCAACCAGTGTTAAAACCCAACACTTAAAAGTGTTCAAATTCAACTGTTACTGCATACCTCGTAAAATGTGTGAATTGCTGGCATAAACAGCTCCAACAAAAGAACCACTGTAGTCAGATATAGTGAAGGCCAAAAAAAGAGTAATATAGTTAACCTTTTCCCTACTTGATTTAAAAAAGATTTGTAAGCAAAAGCTACACCCTAAAGGATTGCAAACTTTCTGAATATCAGTAAAGGTCACTAGAACTACTTCTAATTAAGTGCATCGGGACCTTTGTGTCTGCAAGGTGACACTGTTTTAATACAGTAGCACAGCTTTGCCACCGTCCTCAGTCTTTGAAAAACCCTGCCATTGATTCCCATACTGTTTTTAATTGTCCCTATACCACAAGGTTTGATTTTGTAAATGCGCAGCACCAACCTTCCCCATGCTTGGATCTGGATGAGCCAAACCACAAAGCAGTGGGCGTCTGTCGACAGGGTGCTCCCCTGTGTGAGTGGACTTATTCATTTGCATGTGTATGTCCCTCAGGAAACAGATGGTGGGGAGAAGAGAGCAGGCAGTGTGCAGCCAGCCGTCTGCCCAGTGGCAAGGGGGTCCTCAACAACCTTAGATGACTCACGTGTTCGCCTGTTAACAATACTGCTAGCTAGCAGCTGTCTGCTTACCAATGGCAATCACAATCAATCTGTGTCATTGGTTTTGGGAAGGGAGATAATTTGTTTATTATATGACTCATAGACCTGTAAGTGATGCATATAATATAACTGTCCGACTCATTCAAATGAAGGTTGATGTTTTTTCAGGGAATGGAAAGGAAGGCAAAAAGGTCACAGGTCAAATGTGGGGTTAAAAAGTATTTCGGAGAAAAATGTAAATGTACAGCCAGTGTTATTATAAGGGAATCTAATTGACATGTTTACAATAAGTTGGTCAGGCATTGGAATAGCTTGATGTGAGAAAATCACAGAAAATATGTTTTTAGCTCACATTGTACAGTAGGTGTAACAAGTGCTCGGGAGACCAAGTATACAGTACTACCTCACACTAACTTTCCTTCCCTCCAACCAGATCACCTCCATTACACTCCATAATGATCTGGTCGATGTAAACAACCACTTATGCATTGTTAAATACAAGCTACAAATAAGATAACAAGCCTATACATAATTCAAGCTCTCTCCCACTCTCATATCCTCCCAAAACAACCCATGATACATATTTTAACTGGCAGAAGGCATGTATGGCCCATAGTAGGCCCGCTTACTTGCCTGTCCGTAAAGGCTAGAATCAGTGCGGGTCCTACTGGCACCCCAGGACCCACAACAATAATAGGACTCCATTAACGTGTGATGGAGGGTAGAGGGAAAGGTACTAAGCATCCTATCCCATAAAAAAGTGCTCCATTAACTGTGTCTGACTCAATAGAGCTACATGAGGTGCTTGTTGGAGACGGAAGAAAAGTGGTTAGGTAAAAGCCCTATTGTCTTGAGGACTGAGATATAAAGGTATGACTCTGTATGACTGGTAGATTCTGCTGTGAAAGACAAAGCTGAGCTGGGCCCTATCTGAACGATTTCGATGGAGCACAGTTGCTTCAGTAGGCATTCACTTGTGATGGCTTAGTCATCCAGCATCAACAGGAAGCTCATGGACAACAAAAAGCAAACTGAAGAGATGAAGCATGCAACACCCACTCTATAACACAATCATCAGTCCTGGAATTTTAAAGAATATGTGTGCTGAAAGAGAACATGGTGGTGCTGGTGGGATTTTGGTTGTACCACAGAATGTTTCTATTGGCAGGAGGTAGCCTCAAGATTAGAGAATAGGGCCAGTAACCTGAGGGTAGCCACCCGCTTCAAATACCAAAGCCGACGGAAAAAATATGGTGAATGTGCGGGTTGCTTGCATCAGTATCGGAGGTGCTACAGTCGTTGTGCCCTTGAGCAAGGTACTTACAGTAGAAGCTTTCTTTTTTACGATCAAATCTATATTTTTTATGAAAATTATGTTATAGGAAGGGTTCAGACACCTTTTATTGTCATTCCACTTGTTTATGAGAAACCCAAACAGCAAATCAATTCATCATCCTCGTTGTGTAGTATGGGGGCCCTGAAAAAACATGAACAAACGCTCCAAAAAAATCTAAATATGTCCTTTTAGGAAAGTAAAATCTCTGTATAGTGATGCAGATGTTTAGATGTTGTACACGTGAAATTGTGTCATTCTGAACATTATCCGCAACATTATATTCCCTTTTGTGCAACTCGAGCTGTTTAGCTTATCCAGCTGTTCCATTCTCTGTGTAGCTTGCTACTACACATAACTGGCAAAATCAAAGAAACACCAACAGCCGCCAGAACAACTTCAATGCGCCTTGACATAGATTCTGCAGACTCTGGAAATTCCTGTGTTGTAGTTGCTTTCAATACACGTTGTACCCCTAATTTACTAAAGTGTTTCCTTTATTTTAGCAGTTACTTGTAGAATGGATGGAGAGGAATCTTTTGAGTCGCAGTAAAAGGGAGTATAACATTGGGGATAAAGTTCGGAATTAAACAATTTCACAACATCTAATGTTCTGCTTCCCTATACTGAGAGATGTTTTTGGAGCCTTTGTTCATAATTTGCTATTTGAGGTAAGTTTCTCAAAAACGCGGCTTCCGGTTGAGCAATGTAGAAAGAAGTCGCACGATGTCTCATCTCCGACAACTTTTGTAAATAATCCGCAATTTTGCCTAAATTCATACTTCTCATGACCTCAAAAGTCATTTTAATTACCCAGTAATAAAGTGCATCTAAGTTAGCATGAACAAACCAAAACTTCACATTCCACCAAATCAACTTCAGCTTCATCACAATTCCAGTGGATCAGAAGTTTACATACACTAAGTTGACAGTGCCTTGAAATAGCTTGGAAAATTTCAGAAAAGGATGTCATGGATTTAGAAGCTTCTGGTAGGCTAATTGACATCAATTGAGTCAATTGGAGGTGTACCTGTGGATATATGTCACGTTCTGGCCATAGTTCTGTTATTTTATTCTTTGTTTTAGTATGGTCAGGGCGTGAATTGGGGTGGGCAGTCTGTTTGTTTTTCTATGTTGGTTTTTGTGTTCGGCCTAGTATGGTTCTCAATCAGAGGCAGGTGTCGTTAGTTGTCTCTGATTGAGAATCATACTTAGGTAGCCTGGTTTCAATTTTGGTTTGTGGGTGTTTGTTTCCGTGAGAGTGTTTGGGACACACGGTACTGTTTCGGTTTTGTATATTTCCTGTTTAGTGTTTGTCATTCACCTTACGGGACTGTTCATTTGTTGCTTATTGTTTTTGTTCAGTGTTAATTTTGCTTCATTAATTTATGGACACTTACAACGCTGCGTTTTGGTCCTCCGATCCTTCTTGCTACTCCTCCTCAGAAGAGGAGGACGAGATCCCTTACAATATATTTCAAGGCCTACCTTGAAATCAGCCAAGAACAGAAAAAAAGTGTCTGGTTCATCCTTGGGAGCAATTTCCAAATGCCTGAAGGTACCATGTTCATCTGTGCAAACAACATTACACAAGTATAAACACCATGGGACCATGCAGCCATCATACCACTCAGGAAGGAGATGAATATACTTTGGTGCGAAAAGTGCAAATCAATCCCAGAACAACAGCAAAGGACCATGTGAAGGTGCTGGAGGAAACGGGTACAAAAGTATCTATATCCACAGTAAAACGAGTCCTATATCGACGTAACCTGATAGGCCGCTCAGCAAGGAAAAAGCCACTGCTCCAAAACCACCATAAACAAACTGACTACGGTTTGCAACTGCACATGGGGATTAAGATCGTACTTTTTGGAGAAATGTCCTCTGGTCTGATGAAACAAAAATGGAACTGTTTGGAGGAAAAAGGGGGAGGCTTGCAAGCTGAAGAACACCATCCAACCTGTGAAGCATGGGAGTGGCAGCATCATGTTGTGGGGGTGCTTTGCTGCAGGAAGGACCGGTGCACCTCACAAAGTAGATGATATCATGAGGAAAGAAAATGATGTGGATATATTGAAGAAACATCTCAAGACATGAGTAAGACATGAGTAAAGTTTGGTCACAAATGGGTCTTCCAAATGGACAATGACCCCAGGCATACTTCCAAAGTTGTGGCAAAATGGCTTAAGGACAACAAAGTCAAGGTTTTGGAGTGGCTATCACAATGCCCTGACCGCAATCCAATAGAACATTTGTGGGCAGAACTGTAAAAGCATGTGAGAGCAAGCAGGCCTAGAAACCTGACTCAGTGTTACACCAGCTCTGTCAGGCGGAATGGGCCAAAATTTGCCCAATTTATTGTGGGAAGCTTGTGGAAGGCTACCCGAAACGTTTTACGCAAGTTAAACAATTTAAAGCCAATGCTATCAAATACTAATTAAGTGTATGTAAACTTCTGACTCACTGGGAATGTGATGAAAGAAATAAAAGCTGAAAGAAATAATTCGCTCTACTATTATTCTGACATTTCACATTCTTAAAATAAAGCAGTGATCCTAACTGACCTAAGGCAGGGAATTTTTACTAGGATTAAATGTCAGGAATTGTGAAAAATTTAGTTTAAATATATTTGGCTAAGGTGTATGTAAACTTCCGACTTCAACTGTATGTCCAATTAAAAATATACAAATACATTTGTTTTTAAAGTTTCTCAAAACCATTACATTTACATACAAAATAGAGATGTGGTTGTAAAAATGAAAACTTCCTCTTTAACTAACTCCCACAATGCTTTAGGGATGCTGCTCTTTGTCTGACCCTGTGCTGCCTCCAGACTGTCATGTGTGTGTTTCTGTTTGAGGGATACTGAGAATTTCTCTGCAAATAGACAGTAAAGATATTTTCAGCAGTGCTTGTATCCTTAGAAGAATGGAAGAATATATATTTTACTATCCATTACAGAGGCTCAGTATTCTCAGAGTTAAACAGTTACCTTTCCAGACAGTACATACCTCATTGAGAATCTCTTGACACTGGGTGTAGTTGCCTTTCACCGCCCAGGACCCGTTGGAAAGGCATTCTCTGTACACATTGTCTGTGGAAATAAAGGATTGGAAAACCATGTTATGAAAGTTAGCAAACACGCACCATTTCTCCTTTCATACAAGTGACTAAAATTAACCAAAACCTTAAACTCAGATTCTGCAAAAACCACGCAGGGTGGCTGTAATTTATGCAGCTTAGAGTGCTGATAGAGAACACACGATCCAGTCTTGACAATGTTGCACGCCAAACCCATTTCCAAATAAGTATTTAACACTTGACAGTGCAGCCGCTTTTTTTATGCTCTAAATAATAAAAAAATACAAAGTGGAGCAAAGAAACCCCTCAAAGCTGAGAGGTGTCTTTGTTTGATTTCAGGTACACATGCACACAGTGGAGGTATGTGACACAAGAAGTAAGCAAGAGACAAACAGAGAAGCAAAGCCACAGACTTCTAAAAGACTCTCCACTGTGTTCCCAAGGTTGTGACAGAGTAAGCAACGGAGTGTCGGAGACAGCAAAAGACAGATCAAAAACATTCAGGCCTAGAGTGCTGCCCTGCGGTACACCACACTTTACATGTTTGACATTAGAGAAGCTTCAATTAAGCTAACCTAAAATAAAGACTGTCAGCTAACGCTCCACTAACACCTAATGAACCATCATAATATTACTTGACAAACTGCAAGAAATTAGGCATCATGTCGTTACCCCAAGACAGGTCTAATTGGTTGTTCTTAAGTTGATTGACATAGAGTAGGTGGTATGCCATGCTCTCAATATGTTACATCATATAAATCCTACGACAAATTACAAAACATATCAAACGTAAGCACGACCTAAGGCCATAAGATTTTGTATACTTCCTGCTATGCTCTCAACATGAGGATCTGTACAAACACGAAGTAATGGGATTGAAAAAAAAAACATTTTGATAAACTTGGTGAATCATTACAAAAAGTATGGAAAATAAAAATGAAATCCCAAACTATAATTAAACGAGAGAAGTGTGATGACATGATATATCAGTAATGACACTCTTGATGTGGTGTACACATAATATATATATATATATTTGACAATATCAGATATCAAAATATCAAAAGACAATTGTTGTTGTTGCTGCAGGGGTTCTGTATTACAGTAGATAGTTACAACCTTGTTTGTCTACATGTACAGATACACAGTATACTGTTTGAGATCAATGTTTGCGGTTAAACAACATTGTTGGTAAGTCATTGACATTCCGTTCATATCATGGTCTCTCCTTGGCATTGTTGATTGATTTATTGACCATTATGTGTAATCTTTATTTAACTAGGCAAGGCAGTAGGCTGCATTGATTGACCTGTTCTGATCAGTGGGAGTTGGGGGGTAATACAAACATTAATTAACACACGCTCATGCATTTATTGATCATTGACAACATTTTAACTTGCATAGTCTGTATCACCAAATACTAATACCCGTTTGACCAACCTTTGCTTCTGTCCTACAGCTTAATTCTTTTCGGCTAGCATTCGGCATAGCAACACCATGACTGTCTGCCAAGCGCACCACGATAGATGGTTGACAGTATTCATTATGTCATTAAGAATACACACGGTTCAGTCTTTGAACTGGGCTGGAGGTTGGGTTGTACTGAAAATATGGCATGCTATGGATATGACATACAGTACATACTGTATGTGATAGAAAATGAGACTGTACAAACGCACACAAACACACATATACACACACACACTGCAGAAAGCAAGGGATGGATGGTCTTCTGAAACAAACCGCTGACAATACATTTCTGCCCAACTGCTCTGGCCCTCCATGTGAATGATACTCTCCCACTTGAGTTGCCCCTATTGTGTGGTTCTGCTGTAGGGGGAATTGAGGAAGGCCTCAAATCAATACCTTTAAGGCTGAGTAGCTATTATCAGTGTGATTCAATCATTCCCACTGCAGCTGGGAGTGGCTGGCCCTGCACCAAGCAAGGACCTCTTCCTCACTCTACACTGAACTTTGAGCTATAGTACACTTTCTCTGAAGGTGTAAGAATGCCATACCGCTGTCCATGGAAATAAGCTTTCTTGGAAAGATTGAGGCAAGGACATTGAACTTAGAGGAGAAGATTACAGTTAGTCATGGATGAAAATATCCACAAAAACGATATTGTTTTCATGTTTTTGACTTTGAAAATCAATCACAGTGACCTTTTTCTAAGCCGCCCATCCCAAGGGTTTATCTTCCTTTTAGCTCTGTTTGAAGATGAGGTCGCTAGGAATTAATGGTGCACCATGGGGAATAAGTGTGGCCCCTGTGTCTGGATCCCATCAAGCTATGATGTCCAGAATCAAGTCAATGTGACCTTGAACTCAGGCTAACTCACTCACAGCAACACCCCTGCGGCTAAGGATTTACACCCATCAGTCCCTGTATTGATCAAAACCCACTAATATCATAAATAAAAACTCCCAATAGAATGCTGGAGTTTGGTGGAGCGGTAACACTGCAGAGATCGGGAACCCAGGTCCGGAACTTCCTTCCTCAAGATAGAGTCTAGAAGGGTCAGTAAATTCCAGGTCTGGAATTTCTACACTTCATATCCTCCCTCATGTCTCCACCTCTCCTTCGAACTGTCTGAATAAGTATAAACATATATCAAATATAAAAAAGGAGGATGTTTCATCCCTGATATTCCATGAGTAAAAGTAGAACTCCAGCTGAGAGCTAGACTTAAATTGGAAAGGAAGAGAGGGAAAGATTTAAAGTCTGGATCTGCATTCTGCATTTTCCGACAGAGTCAATATCTGCCCTGAAGAAGAGGTTCCCATGTACCCCCTCCTGACTATAATTTAAACAATACAAAGGCCAGTGCAAAATCCAGACGTCCGGGAAACCACCTTGAGATGGTCCGACACCAATTTTCAGTACATAGCAGTTCCAATGATCAATCATGCTTAAACTCCAATTATAAACACATACAGTTCACACATTACCATTTATTGACTTCAGGGTGCCTGTGATTTGCCACAGTCTTCTTCTCATTCAGTGTGATCTCATTCTCACTTTCCCTCTCTCTGCCCGCCCGACCGCCACGGAGACCCCCATGGGTATTGGATACTCACTGTCAGCCTTCTACGCTACAATTCATCTAAATCTAGCTGAATCCCATGGAAGCCCCCGCCAGAAGCTTAGCATTCTCTCTCGCCCCCTCAAACGGGATGGGTATGTTGTGTTCCGCTCTGATGCTCAGCCGTCGGAAGTCATCGCTACAGTCTTAAGTGGGCTTAATCGACGAGCTGCCAAGCTATGTAGTCAGCATGGCAACGCAGAACAGCGAATACTGTCTACCATTATTTGAGGAATTATCTTTGTACAGGGGAGAATATATCTGGCGAATATGAATGGGGTTCAATCTTCACCTTCTGAAGAGCTCTAACAAGCAAGTGGGAAGCCCAGTTATATAGTTATCTGATCTGAACACCTAGTCAGTAAACCCAGCCACAAAGGAGATGGATGTGAAGAATGATCAGGAGTCGGGGCCCAATTAAAGGGTTTAATTCCAGACTACATCTAGGGGTGTGAAACACTAATATCAGGGATGAAACATCTGAAGCTGTATGAAACGATAATACCAATGTAACCTATCTGGGAAGACAGCTACAGCTCTGAAAATATGATACAGCACCATGTATGAAGGAAACTTTCAGCAAACGTTCTGCCAAACTTTCTGCCAAAGTTGTCCAGCTTCAGGCTAGCTTGTACCCTTCCATCATCCACGCTTGGGTTATCCATAATGACGAATACACTGAGCCAAGAGAGAAGCAATTGCCGGGTAGTCAAGGACTTTGGCCATCAGTTGTCTCAGCTCTTCCCTCCAACTGTCTGTTTCCTAGCAGGTATAAGCTTCATTGAACACAGACGGTAATGTGACGAGTACAGTTCCAGTCAATCACTCTAGCTTGGACCAGAGGGACTAGGGAAGGACCCAAAACAGCTTCTGTTAACTTCTTTGGGCTGGGGGAAGTATTGAGTAGCTTGGATGAATAAGGTGCCCAGAGTAAACTGCCTGCTACTCAGGCCCAGTTGCATATATGCATATTATTAGTAGATTTGGATAGAAAATACTCTGAAGTTTCTAAAACTGTTTGAATGATGTGTGTGAGTATAACAGAACTCACATGGCAGGCAAAAAACCTGAGAAACAATCCAACCAGGAAGTGGGAAATCTGAGGTTTGTAGGTGCTCAACTCATTGCCTATCGAAAATACAGTGGGATATTGGTCATATTGCACTTATTAAGGCTTCCACTAGATGTCAACAGTCTTTAGAACCTTGTTTGATGCTTTTACTGTGAAGTGTGGGTGAATGAGAGGGGAATGAATCAGAGGTCTGCCAGAGAGCCACGAGCTGGTGAAACGCGTTCACGTGAGAGTTAGCTTGAGTTCCATTGCATTTCTGAAGACAAAGGAATTCTCCGGTTGGAACATTATTGAAGATTTATGTTAAAAACATCCTAAAGATTGATTATATACATCGTTTGACATGTTTCTACGGACTGTAACAGAACGTTGACTTTGTCTGCTCCTAGTGATCGCGCGTCTTAAATTTGGAAGTCTTGGCTAAACGCGTGAACAAAAAGGAGGTATTTGAACATAAATGATGGACATTATCGAACAAAACAAACATTTATTGTGGAACTGGGATTCCTGGGAGTGCATTCTGATGAAGATAGGTAAGGTAAGTGAATATTTATAATGCTATTTCTGACTTCTGTTGACTACACAACATGGCGGATATCTGTTTGGGTTGTTTTGGTCTCTGAGCACCGTACTCAGATTATAGCATGGTGTGCTTTTTCCGTAAAGTTTAAAAAAAAATCTGACACAGCGGTTTCATTAAAGCCTGAGCAGATTGGGGGCAGACAGTGTTTCTGGACAGAATGTAGAGGTGGAATGCAACCGAGCAGTGACAGGAGAGTTGGGCTGTGTTGTTGAGGGGTGAGGGTGGTGGTGTACAAGGCTGGAGAACTCACTCTACTGACTGTCAATATAACAAGGGGGGAAATACAGAGAGAGAGGGGGCCATATGGAGTGTGTGCGGGTGTGAGAGAGACAGACAGACAGTAAGTATAGGCATCGCTGTAGGCCAAATGGACATGCTGATGGGCAAGTTATAGAAGAGACCTGCGAGACTGGGAGGAAGAGCGAGAGTCCAGGAGATAACATCTTTCCACCTCTTACTTTCCAATTTATGTCCATCACTCTACTGGAGTTCTCCTTGTCTCGTTAGATTTTTAACTTCTTGACTTGAATCCTTCCTGGACTATTTCTGTCCTTTTCCTCCTAATCTCTTTTCTCCCTGCTTACAGGTTGCGCTGATATTGATCACACGTACACAACTCAATGACTGTTGTAATTGTTCCTGTCATCATTTCCCCTCATTTCCTTTCTCTCCGTCCCACTCTTTTCTGCCTCTAATGCTACCTATAGTTGGTAGTTGTATTGATTAGTCATATAAAATCCAAGGGCTTCCTTAATTGCTCCTGTCAAACCGTGAAACTGATCACACACACACACGCAAATGCACATGCACTCGTACACACACACACACTCATGCATATGCACACACACTCACATGCAAACGCACACACTCACACATGCATACGCACACTCACTCACACACATGCAACAGACTCTTGACAAAGTGGTGGGCGGAAGGCAGAACCATGGATCGATTAGTTAGTTAGAATATGGCGATGTGAATTGGCAGGAGAATGATTCTAAGTAACTTAACATGAGTCATCATTTAGCTTAAGTAATATGATTTGCGATGACACTGATGGGTAATCAAGACATTTATGAACTTGTAATTACAGTGATCATGAACATCAATAAGCGTTCATGACCGTCAATAAATATTGAGTGTGTGATTACAATTTGTGGAGCTGGTGGTGGATCTTCTTACGTTTCTGCAACGAAGATTGAGATTGAGATTTTTCCAGGATTGCCATGGCTCATTTAAAGATGACCCACGACTAAGCCTTTTTTAATCGTACAACTCAATGATCAACTTTTAGTAACAAAACAGCCTGAGACAATTGGTCTACTTTTGAGGTCTGACTAACTTTGATCTTGGGGTAAAATGTCAATTTAACAGATGTTTGATAATGTGTGGTTGACATTACAAAAAAGGACCAGACCATTGCATGTGTCCAGATATATACCTTTGCTAATCTAATACATCACCTAAAGTGTGGTGTGGGACCATTTAAAATCACAGAGAAGCAGTTCATCATCGTTTTATTCTTGTCAGCATATTTCATAAATTCAAATCTGTGTCGGGGGGGCATTTTCACAGAGAACTTCCGGACGGGGAACAGACTGGGATAATTGCTCCATTTTGAGAGTTTAAAGTCCCTTCCTTCAAATCAATTGTAATAAAATCTGCTCTGATCTTCTGACTATACTGCTGGATGAGCTAAATGGCGTTTGCGCTGGCTTCAGACCAATGTTGGATTCACTCGGGAGATCGTTCATTGTTCTAAAAATGCACTGGACAATTATATCACAAATCGTATGGAGAAAATATTTGCAATAAAAACAGTACCAGGCAAAAGTTTGGACACACCTACTCATTCAAGGGTTTCCTTTATTTTGACTATTTTCTACATCGTAGAATAATAGTGAATACATCAACACTTTGGAATCATATAGTAACAAGAAATGGGTTCAACAAATGCAAATATATTTTATATTCTTCAAAGTAGCCACCCTTTTCCTTGATACCAGCTTTGCACGCTCTTGGTAGTCTCTCAACTAGCTTCACCTGGAATGCTTTTCCAGCCGTCTTAAAGGAGTTCCCACACATGCTGAGCACTTGTTGCCTGCTTTTCCTTCACTCTGCGGTCCAACTCATCCCAAACCATCTCAATTGGGTTGAGGTCGGCTGATTGTGGAGGGCAAGTCATCTGATGCAGCACTCCATCACTCTCCTTCTTGGTAAAATAGACCTTACACAGCCAGGATGTGTGTTGGGTCATTGTTCTGTTGAAAAACAAATGATAATCCCACTAAGCGCAAACCAGATGGGATAACATTTCGTTGTAGAATGCTGTGGTAAACATGCTGGTTAAGTGTGCCTTGAATTCTAAATAAACCACAGACAGTGTCACCGGCAAAGCACCTCCTCCTACATACTTCACAATGGGAACCACACATGCAGAGATCATCCGTACCCCTGCTCTGCGTCTCACAAAGACACGGCGGTGGGAACCAAATCTCAAACTTGGACTCAGACCAAAGGACAGATTTTCACCAGTCTAATGTCCATTTCTTTTGTTTCTTGGCCCAAGCAAGTCTTTTCTTCTTATTGGTGTCCTTTAGTAGTGGTTTCTTTGCAGCAATTAGACCATGAAGGCCTGATTCACGCAGTCTCCTCTGAACATTTGATGTTGAGATGTGTCTGTTACTTGAACTCTGAAGCATTTATTTGGGCTGCAATTTATGAGGCTGGTAACTCTAATGAACTTTATCCACTGCAGTAGAGGTAACTCTGGGTCTTCCTTTCCTGTGGCGGTCCTCATGAGAGCCAGTTTCATCATAGCACTTGATGGTTTTTGCGACTGCACTTGAAGAAAGTTTCAAAGGTCTTGAAATGTTCCGCATTGACTGACCTTCATGTCTTAAAGTAATAATGGACTGTTACTTCTCTTTGCTTATTTTGAGCTGGCATTGCCATAATATGGACTTGGTATTTTACCAAATAGGGTAAACCTTATGTATACCACCACTAACTTGTCACAACACAACTGATTGGCTCAAATGCACTAAGGGCAAAGGGTGGCTACTTTGAAGAATCTCAAATATTAAATATATTTTGATTTGTTTAACACATTTTTAGTTACTACATCATTCCATGTGTTATTTCATAGTTTTGATGTATTTACTATTATTCTACAATGTAGAAAATAGTACAAAAATTAAGAAAAACCCTGGAATGAGTAGGTGTGAACAAACTTTTAACTGGTACTGTATATATAGATTTTTTTTCTAAGATAATTTCTATATAGTATGAAGAAAATTTTGCATACAATGAGCTGTAATGAAACCATGAATCTCATCATCATCATTGATGTACAATTCCCAATACTTTCAGAGGCAGGAAAATATGACAGTGCTATAGACAGGTTGATTGTTTAGCAACAAAACCGATGGCTGCACATCTATGGGCAAAACAGACGGGGTTGACTTAGATTGTTGACAACATGTAGGCCTAAACTGTATTTTGTCTCCAAATGTTTATTGAAAACATAAATACATTTGCACAATGAGCACTTCTTGTCTCTCAAATATGTTGTTGGCTAGCTAGCTAGCAATTTATTGACATATTAGCATAGACATAACATCAGTCAAAACACCTCAAAATAAGACATGACATCAAGATTAAAGATAAATCTAAAGGAAATCAGCCACCTACGATTCCCCATGTGGCAGCTTCATGTTGTCAGCTACCTGACTGTTCAGAATCAAAACATCACAGGTCCTTCAGCTTCATCGGTGTGCGCACATCATTTTTGCATAATTTAAAAAGTCAATAATATTAGCTAACATACTAAAATCTCTATGTGCTGTGTGGACCAGGATACAGGAAGATGACATCACAACATAGCTCACAGAAGGTGCACTCTGACCCTTTTCAAATGGAAGTGAAATGCCATTCCATGGTGTACTGTACGTCTATGTTTATTTTATGGAAACACTGACATTTACTTATTAAATGAATATCCCTTTGGATTGTGTGCGATGACAGAAGAGAGGAAGGACTATCATCTTGAAAAAGGTCTCTGTCCTAAATGTCCACACAAACATGCAGATGTAATACTAATGTGTGGGAGTTATCTTTTCTACAATGAAAGTGAAGGACTAGAGAAATGAAATCACAGAAAAGGATGTAAAGGATAGATCATGCGATAAATCATGTCTCTTAGGTCAGGTTGTGACATATGGATTAACACTTTGCTGTTTCTCGCACTGTAATGTAACCTTCTGGAGTGGTGTATTTCTCTTATTTTAATGTAACCTTCTAGAGTGGTGTATTTCTCATTCTGTAATGTAACCTTCTAGAGTGGTGTGTTATCTAATTTACATGGCCCTTTCGTCCTGTTCCTAGGGCCTAAGTGGACAGAGAAAGAGTAATGGGGCCTATGGTGGTACTGCGGGTAGTTTTGTGTGTCCTCCACTTCCCTATCATCACTCGTCTTTAATGGTTAGTGACTAATTACTAGAGGGAATATCACATAAACAGGCCTAAGCACTTACTCCAGCAATTAAAAAATCATCAACATTTTTAATCTACAGAATCAGAAGACTTTCATTTATTAAATTGGTGCATCCACACAAAACTAGGATTAATTTAACTCTACTGATCGTTTCTAGAGAAGCACACAAATTAATGTGCATTCACACATTGACCCTCTGAGAAAAGGAGGAAATGCTTGTTTCTGATAGTGATTAGTTGATTATGGTTGGAATGGGAGCTACATGAAAACAAAATCAATGACAGTCCTCTTTAACTAACATCAGCTAATTAAACTATCCACATTGATGTCTCAAGAGTTTACTAAATCTTTCTTTGTAAATTATTAAAACAGATTTTGGTGTTGGTTTGAATCTTTTACATGACGTCAAACAGAGAGCGAGCAAGAGAGGGAGAGCGAGAGAGAAATACTGAGAACCAGGCATCTGTTACTGCAGTTTCCGTTTACTTTTTAAGTGGGTTTCTCCGAAAATGGATAATGACGGGAGAAATTGGTAAACAGTCCCTTTTCTTAACCAATTGAACATGAGAGCTTAAACCTTTACAAGATCCGCCGTGAAATGTCCCATGACCAACAGCCCAAATCATATTGCATTGAATATATACATTAATATTCATTGCTCACCTTTCTATTGCATTTGTTTTTGTAACGCTTCCATGCCTTGACATTATTCAGATTGCAATCTGTGAAGGTGTGCCCTGAAAGTAGGACTAATTGATATTCAGAACTCTCCCTCTCTCAATTGTTTTTCCAGTCAGTCCGTCCTCTTCTCATCCCATACCTACTGAAAGAAACACATTCAGAGCTGATATGTTTAGCTAAAAAGTAGAGCATAGGCATACATAATGTACCCCCTTTCTGTTTGTCATGCCCATGACTACATCACTAACTGGTTTCCAAAAGTTTTCTAAACACTACCCAGTTCCCTCGGGGTGAATTCAAAACAAACAAAAAAATAGACCTTGGGGGGAAATATGACACAAAAAAATGAGAAATAAAATACAACGGCACTGCACCATTTGACATTATGCATTATTCAAGATTTCAGTTCCAGTCAAATCACTGCCCTTGGGTATGTCTTGCTCTGGTGTAAAGAGCCATGGGCTGAATTACCAAGGATTTGAATAAGCAGTGTGTGAATTTGCATTACTGGTGTCCTAATTTACAAAACCTACCTCCCTCTCCATAGACAGAGAACCCATTAGGAATTCTACAACACGGTGCCCTCCGTAATTATTATTATTTTGACTCTATACTCCAAAGGTTTGGATGATTTGAAATCAAACAATGACTATGGGGTTAAAGTGCAGAATGTCCACTTTATTTTCAGGGTATCTATATTGGGTGACCCATTTAGAAATTACAGCAGTTTTTGTACATAGTCACCCCATTTTAGGAGAACAAAAGTATTGGGACAAATTCACTCATGTGTAAAGTAAAAAGTAGAGTATTTGTTCCCATATTCCTAGCATGTAATGACTTTATCAAATCAAACTTTATTTGCCACATGCGCCGAATAAAGTGTTGACTTTACTGTGAAATGCTTACTTACAAGCCCTTAACCAACAGTGCAGTTAAAGAAGCAGAAAATATTTATCAAGTAGGCTAAAATAAAAAGTAACACAATAAGAATAACAATAACGAGTCTATATACTGTGCAGGGGGCACCGGTACCAAGTCAGTGTGCAGGGGTACAGGCTAGTTGAATCTGTGCAAGTAGGTGGGGGCAAAGTGACTATGCATAGGTAACAAACAAACAGTGAGTAGCAGCAGTGTACAAGGGGGAGGGGTCAATGTAATTTGTCCAGTGGTGATTTTTATGAACTGTTCAGCAGTCTAATGGCTTGGGGGTAGAAGCTGTTGAGGAGCCTTTTGGTCATAGACTTGGAGCTCTGCTACCGCTTGCCATGCGTAGAAGAGAAAACCGCATATAACTTGGTTGACTGGAGTCTGACAATTTTATGGGCTTTCCTCTGGCACCGCCTATTATATACGTAGGTCCTGGATGGCAGGAAGCTTAGCACCAGTGATGTACTGGGCCGTTCGCACTACCCTCTGTAGCGCCTTAAGGTCAGAATCCGAGCAGTTGCCATACCAGGTGTTGATGCAACCGGTCAGGATGCTATCAATGGTGCAGCTGTAGAACTTTTTGAGGAACTGGGGACCCATGCCAAATCTTTTCAGTCTCCTGAGCGGGAAAAGGTTTTGTTGTGCCCTTTTTACGACTGTCTTGGTATGTTTGGACCATGATGGTTCATTGGTGATGTGGACACCAAGGAACTTGAAACTATTGATCCTCTCCACTACAGCCCCGTCAATGTTAATGGGGGCCTGATCGGCCCGCCTTTTCCTGTAGTCCACGATCAGCTTATTTGTTGTCCTGGCACCACACTGCCTGTTCTCTGACCTCCTCCCTATAGGCAGTTTCATCATTGTCGGTGATCAGGCCTACCACTGTTGTGTCATCAGCAAACTTAATGATGGTGTTGGAGCCATGTTTGGCCACGCAGTCATGGGTGAACAGGGAATACAGGAGGGGACTAAGTACACACCCCTGTAGGTCTCCAGTGTTAAGGATCAGTGTGGCAGATGTGTTGTTGCCTACTCTTACAACCTGGGGGTGGCCCTTCAGGAAGTCCAGGATCCAGTTGCAGAGTCCCAGACTCCTTTAGTCCCAGACTCCTTAGCTTAGTGATGAGCTTTGTGGGCACTATGGTGTTGAACACTGAGCTGTAGTCAATGAACAGCATTCTCACATAGGTGTTCCTTTTGTCCAGGTGAGAAAGGGTAGTGTGGAGTGCGATTGAGATTGTGTCATCTGTGAATCTGTTGGGGTGGTATGCGAATTGGAGTCTAGGGTGTCCGGGAGGATGTTGATTTGAGCCATGACCAGCCTTTCAAAGCACTTCATGGCTACCGATGTGAGTGACATTGGGGCGGGGGTAATCATTTAGGCAGGTTACCTTCGCTTCATTGGGCACAGAGACTGTGGTGGTCTGCTTGAAACATGTAGGTATTACAGACTCGGTCAGGGAGAGGTTGAAAATGTCAGTGAAGACACGTGACAGTTGGTCCACGCATGCTTTGAGTACAAGTCCTGGAAAACCATCTGGCCCAGCAGCTTTGTGAATGTTGACCTGTTTAAAGGTTTTGTTCAAATCGGCTACTTAGAGCGTTATCACACAATCATGCAGAACAGCTGGTGCTTTTATGCATGCTACAGTTTTGCTTGCCACAAAGCGAGCATTAAAGGCCTTTTGCTCATCTGGTAGGCTCACGTCACTGGGCAGATCGAGTCTGGGTTTCCCTTTGTAGTCCGTAATAGTTTTCAAACCCTGCCACATCCGACAAGCTTCAGAGACGGTGTAGTAGGATTCAATCTTAATGCTGTATTGACGCTTTGCTTGTTTGATGGTTAGTCTGAGGGCATAGCGGGATTTCTTATGTGTCCGGATTAGTCTCCCGCTCCTTGAAAGCGACAGCTCTAGCCTTTATCTCGAAGCGGATGTTGCCTGTAATCCATGGCTTCTGGTTGGGATATGTATGTACAGTCACTGTGGGGACGATGTCATCGATGCACTAATTGATGAAGCCGATGGCTGAGGTGGTGTATTCCTCAAAGCCATTGGATGAATCCCAGAACATATTTCAGTGTGTGCTAGCAAAACAGTCCTGTAGTGTAGCATCCGAGTCATCTGACCACTTCCATATTGAGCAAGTCACCGGTACTTCCTGCTTTAGATTTTGCTTGTAAGCAGGAATCAGGAGGATATAATTATGGTCAGATATGCCAAATGGATATCGGAGGAGATGTCACGTTCTGACCATCGTTCGTGTGTGTTTTCCTTGTTTTAGTGTTGGTCAGGACGTGAGCTGGTTGGGCATTCTATGTTGTGTGTCTGGTTTGTCTATTTCTGTTTGGCCTGATATGGTTCTCAATCAGAGGCAGGTGTTAGTCATTGTCTCTGATTGGGAACCATATTTAGGTAGCCTGGGTTTCACTGTGTGTTTGTGGGTGATTGTCCTTAGTGTCCTTGTAACTGTCTTGTGTTAGCCTAAACTGGTGCAAACTGTTTCGGTTTTCACATTACGTTTATTGTTTTCGTACAGTTCATGTTTCATCATTGTTGAATAAACATGGATCGCAATCTACACGCTGCATTTTGGTCCGACTCTCCTTCACCCGAAGACAGCCGTTACAGAATCACCCACCACAACAGGACCAAGCGGCGTGGTGAAAGGCAGCAGGAGCAGCGTAAAGAGGAATGGACATGGGAGGACGTTTTGGGCGGCAAGGGTTGTTACACTTGGGAGGAAATACTGGCTGGAAGAGATCGCCTCCCATGGGAACAGGTGGAGGCACTTAGGAGAGCAGAGGCAGCCGGAGAGAGGAGCCGGCGATACGAGGGAACACGGTTGGCAAGGAAGCCCGGGAGTCAGCCCCAAAAATGTATTGGGGGGGGCTCACAGGGAGTATGGCTACGCCAGGTAGGAGACCTGCGCAAACTCCCTGTGCTTACCGGGGGGCTAGAGAGACCGGGCAGGCACCGTGTTATGCTGTGGTGCGCACGGTGTCTCCAGTGCGGGTGCATAGCCCGGTGCGGTACATTCCAGCTCCGTGTATCGGCCGGGCTAGAGTGAGCATCGAGCCAAGTGCCATGAAGCCGGCTCTACGCATCTGGTCTCCAGTGCGTCTACTTGGGCCGGCTTACATGGCACCAGCCTTGCGCTTGGTGTCTCCGGTTCGCCTGCATAGTCCAGTGCGGGCTATTCCACCTCGCCGCACTGGCAGGGCAACCGAGAGCATTCAACCAGGTAAGGTTGGGCAGGCTCGGTGCTCAAGAGCACCAGTGTGCCTGCACGGTCCGGTCTACCCAGTACCACCTCCACGCACCAGCCCTCCGGTGGCAGCTCCCCGCACCAGGCTTCCTGTGCGTGTTCTCGGCCCAGTACCACCAGTGCCAGCACCACTCATCAGGCCTACAGTGCGCCTCGCCTGTCCAGCGCTGTCAGAGCCTTCCTCCTCTCCAGCGCTGCCGGAGTCTCCCGCCTGTTTAGCGCTGCCAGAGTCTCCCGCCTGTTTAGCGCTGCCAGAGTCTCCCGCCTGTTTAGCGCTGCCAGAGTCTCCCGCCTGTTTAGCGCTGCCAGAGTCTCCCGCCTGTTTAGCGCTGCCAGAGTCTCCCGCCTGTTTAGCGCTGCCAGAGTCTCCCGCCTGTTTAGCGCTGCCAGAGTCTCCCGCCTGTTTAGCGCTGCCAGAGTCTCCCGCCTGTTTAGCGCTGCCAGAGTCTCCCGCCTGTTTAGCGCTGCCAGAGTCTCCCGCCTGTTTAGCGCTGCCAGAGTCTCCCGCCTGTTTAGCGCTGCCAGAGTCTCCCGCCTGTTTAGCGCTGCCAGAGTCTCCCGCCTGTTTAGCGCTGCCAGAGTCTCCCGCCTGTTTAGCGCTGCCAGAGTCTCCCGCCTGTTTAGCGCTGCCAGAGTCTCCCGCCTGTTTAGCGCTGCCAGAGTCTCCCGCCTGTTTAGCGCTGCCAGAGTCTCCCGCCTGTTTAGCGCTGCCAGAGTCTCCCGCCTGTTTAGCGCTGCCAGAGTCTCCCGCCTGTTTAGCGCTGCCAGAGTCTCCCGCCTGTTTAGCGCTGCCAGAGTCTCCCGCCTGTTTAGCGCTGCCAGAGTCTCCCGCCTGTTTAGCGCTGCCAGAGTCTCCCGCCTGTTTAGCGCTGCCAGAGTCTCCCGCCTGTTTAGCGCTGCCAGAGTCTCCCGCCTGTTTAGCGCTGCCAGAGTCTCCCGCCTGTTTAGCGCTGCCAGAGTCTCCCGCCTGTTTAGCGCTGCCAGAGTCTCCCGCCTGTTTAGCGCTGCCAGAGTCTCCCGCCTGTTTAGCGCTGCCAGAGTCTCCCGCCTGTTTAGCGCTGCCAGAGTCTCCCGCCTGTTTAGCGCTGCCAGAGTCTCCCGCCTGTTTAGCGCTGCCAGAGTCTCCCGCCTGTTTAGCGCTGCCAGAGTCTCCCGCCTGTTTAGCGCTGCCAGAGTCTCCCGCCTGTTTAGCGCTGCCAGAGTCTCCCGCCTGTTTAGCGCTGCCAGAGTCTCCCGCCTGTTTAGCGCTGCCAGAGTCTCCCGCCTGTTTAGCGCTGCCAGAGTCTCCCGCCTGTTTAGCGCTGCCAGAGTCTCCCGCCTGTTTAGCGCTGCCAGAGTCTCCCGCCTGTTTAGCGCTGCCAGAGTCTCCCGCCTGTTTAGCGCTGCCAGAGTCTCCCGCCTGTTTAGCGCTGCCAGAGTCTCCCGCCTGTTTAGCGCTGCCAGAGTCTCCCGCCTGTTTAGCGCTGCCAGAGTCTCCCGCCTGTTTAGCGCTGCCAGTCTCCCGCCTGTTTAGCGCTGCCAGAGTCTCCCGCCTGTTTAGCGCTGCCAGAGTCTCCCGCCTGTTTAGCGCTGCCAGAGTCTCCCGCCTGTTTAGCGCTGCCAGAGTCTCCCGCCTGTTTAGCGCTGCCAGAGTCTCCCGCCTGTTTAGCGCTGCCAGAGTCTCCCGCCTGTTTAGCGCTGCCAGAGTCTCCCGCCTGTTTAGCGCTGCCAGAGTCTCCCGCCTGTTTAGCGCTGCCAGAGTCTCCCGCCTGTTTAGCGCTGCCAGTCTCCCGCCTGTTTAGCGCTGCCAGAGTCTCCCGCCTGTTTAGCGCTGCCAGAGTCTCCCGCCTGTTTAGCGCTGCCAGACTGCAAGGAGCTGCCAGTCTGCAAGGAGCTGCCAGTCTGCAAGGAGCTGCCAGTCTGCAAGGAGCTGCCAGTCTGCAAGGAGCTGCCAGTCTGCAAGGAGCTGCCAGTCTGCAAGGAGCTGCCAGTCTGCAAGGAGCTGCCAGTCTGCAAGGATGCCGCCAGAGCTGCAGGATGCCGCCAGAGCCGCCAGAGCTGCAGGATGCCGCCAGAGCCGCCAGTCTGCAAGGAGCCGCCAGAGCCGCCAGTCTGCAAGGAGCCGCCAGAGCCGCCAGTCTGCAAGGAGCCGCCAGAGCCGCCAGTCTGCAAGGAGCCGCCAGAGCCGCCAGTCTGCAAGGAGCCGCCAGAGCCGCCAGTCTGCAAGGAGCCGCCAGAGCCGCCAGTCTGCAAGGAGCCGCCAGAGCCGCCAGTCTGCAGGATGCCGCCAGGGCCGCCAGTCAGCATGGAGCAGCCAGGGCCGCCAGTCAGCATGGAGCAGCCAGGGCCGCCAGTCAGCATGGAGCAGCCAGGGCCGCCAGTCAGCATGGAGCAGCCAGGGCCGCCAGTCAGCATGGAGCAGCCAGGGCCGCCAGTCAGCATGGAGCAGCCAGGGCCGCCAGTCAGCATGGAGCAGCCAGGGCCGCCAGTCAGCATGGAGCAGCCAGGGCCGCCAGTCAGCATGGAGCAGCCAGGGCCGCCAGTCAGCATGGAGCAGCCAGGGCCGCCAGTCAGCATGGAGCAGCCTTCACCCGAAGAAAGCCGTTACAGGAGAGCTTTGTTTGCATCTCTGTGTGTGGAGTAAAGGTGGTCTAGGATTCCCCCCCCCCTAGTTGCACATGACATGCTGGTAAAAATTTGGTAAAACTGATTTAAGTTTGCCTGCATTATAGTCCCTGGCCACTAGGAGCGCCACTTCTGGGTGAGCATTTTCTTCTTTGCTTATGGCCTTATAGAGTTGGTTGAGAGCGGTCTTAGTGTCAGCTTCACTTTGTGGTTGGTAAATAGTCGGCTACAAATAATACAGATGAAAACTCACTTAGTAGACCGTGTGGTCGACTTATTAGGTACTCTACCTCAGGCGAGCAATACATTGAGACTTCTTTAATTTTAGACATCGCGAACCAGCTGTTTTTGACAAAAAGACCCCCAACCCCACCCCTCGTCTTACCAGAGGTTGCTTCTCTGTTCTGCCATTGCATGGAAAATCCCGCCAGTTCTATATTGTCAGTTTCTTCGTTTAGCCACGTCTCGGTGAAGCATAAGATGTTACAGTTAATGTCCCGTTGGTAGGGTAATCTTAATAGTAGGTCATACATTTTTTTTCCAATGATTGCACGTTAGCAACACGAATGGAAGGCATTGGGAGTTTGCTCGGTTGCCTCTGGATTCTCAGAAGGATCCCCGATCTGCGTCCCCTTTTCCGGCATCTTTTCTTCACGCAAAAGGCGTGGATCTGGGCCTTTTCCAGTGAAAGCAGGATATCCTTCTTGCCGGACTTGTTAATTAACGGAAAAAGTTTATTTCAGTCCACTGTGAGTTGTCGCGTTTCTGATGTCCAGAAGTTATTTTCGGTCATAAGAGATGGTAGTAGCAACATTATGTACACAATAAGTAAAAAAATAAGTTACACAAAACGCCAAAAAATACAAAATTGCACATTTGGTTGGGAGAATGTAAAACGTCAGCCATGTTCTTTGGCGCCATCTTAAATCAATCTTGTGACTCTATACATTTGTTGGCTGCATTTGCTTTGGTTGTTTTTCAGAATATTTTGTTCGCAACAAAATTTATATAGGTGTCATAACCAGCCATAAAATAATGCAATATATGTCACAACAGGTCTAAAAATATGTGTTATGACAATGTTATGTCAGCTGTTATGACATGACACGGTTATGACCATGTCATAACGTGTTATGAATCTGGGTGTCAAGCAAATTGTTACCCAATTATCATACCCCCAAGACATGATAACCTCTCACCATTTCAATAACATGGGAGGTTAGCAATTTCTTGGGGGGGTGGGGTGATATTTGTTTGTCTAACTTTCTCACTCATCATGGAAGCATCCACATTCATGTTGAAGTTTTTAGAAACATTATATTCTTATTTACAATAAAAGGGACTCCAAAATGACACAATCAATTATTTACCATTCATTTCTATTGGGCACAAAATCAACGCAACCCAAACAAATAGCAAATGCGTCCAACAAATTTGTAGAGTCATAAGCTTGATGTAGTCATTGCATTCTATGAATATGGGACCAAATACTTAAATGTCCACTACTTTAATAAACATACACTATATATACAAAAATATGTGGACACCCCTTCAAAGTAGTGGATTCGGCTATTTCAGCCACACACTTTGCTGACAGGTGTATAAAATCAATCACACCGCCATGCAATCTCCATAGGCAACATTGACAGTAGAATGGCCTTACTGAAGAGCTCAGTGACTGTCAACGTTGCGCCGTCATAGGTTGCCACCTTTCCAACAAGTTTGTTTGTTAAATTTCTGCCCTGCTAGAGCTGCCCCGGTCAACTGTGAGTGCCATTATTGTGAAGTGGAAACCTCTAGGTGCAACAACGACTCAGCCACAAAATGGTAGGCTACACAAGCACTCAGAACGGGATTGCTGAGTGCTGAAGCGCGTAAAAATCATCTGTCCTTGGTTGCAACACTCACTACCGAGTTCCAAACTGCCTCTGGATGCAACGTCAGCACAAGAACTGTCAGTCGGGACCTTTATGAAATGGGTTTCCATGGCCGAGCAGCCGCACAGACGCCTAAGATCACCATGATCACCGTGCTTCCAACTTTGTGGAAACAGTTTGGGGAAGGCCCTTTCCTGTTTCAGCATGACAATGCCCCCGTGCACAAAGTGAGGTCCATACAGAAATGGTTTGTAGAGATCGGTATGGAAGAACTTGACTGGCCAGCACAGAGCCCTGACCTCAACCCAATTGAAAACAATTTGGATGTATTGGAACACCGACTGAGAACTTGACCTAATCGCCCAACAACAGTGCTCACTCTTTCCCTTCTCTCTCTCTGTCCCTCTCTCTCTCTCTGACTGTTTAACTGTCTTCCTCTATTTTACTCTCTAAAATGCAAAAGTGTTCATATACACTTGTCATGCCTCCCTCTCCTTGGTGAGGATCAAAAGGACCCACAGCAAGGCAAATGTTTGAGGATAATCTCTACAGACCAGACAGCATGGAGCGGTCGATCATGTGCTGAAAGACTACTGTAGCTCTGCTGGAGTCACTTTTCTTGATAACTTTGACACCTTCTGGAAACAGAAGATACTCTACAGGAATGACAGAGTCCATCCAAATCACCTTGGCTCGTGGACTCTGTCCACACATTTCAAGGCTGCGTTGAAACAATGACTGGTAAATGATCCAAGATCAGCTCAGTTAATCCCTACCATTGTATGACAATGAGTCGTCATAATTCTGCATCAAATGCACATGATCTTATGGGCACTGTCAAACACAATATAAGTAATTTAATTTATGTACCCCTAATTTCACCGAATATATCCGTTTATCCTTCAGATATTGTATGCAGTAATCATGAGCCTATAAACCAGAGTTACACTGTTAGCACTGAGGCGGTGTGCAATCGTAGGAAGACCACTTTATGCAGCTCACCCTGCACTATCAGCTCCAATGTAAACATCATAAGTAAGTCTACCTCTGATAAGCTTCCCAGTAAAGCATTAAAAACAAACAACCCAGAGAAGTGCTAAACAATAGCCCATATTAACATATGTAGCCTAAGAAACAAGGTCCATGAAGTCAATAACTTGCTTGTAACAGATGACATTCATATTCTGACTATCTCTGAGACTCACTTAGTTTAGGTTCATCACCTAAACCCCATTCTTGTGGGAAGCTGCTATAGACCACCAAGTGCTAACAGTCAGTATCTGGATAATGTGTGTGAAATGCTTTATAATGTATGTGATGTCAGAGAAGTATATTTTCTGGGTGATTTAAATATTGACTGGCTATCATCAAGCTGCCCACTCAGGAAAAAAAACTTAACCAGCGCCTGCAACCTGGATTAGGTTGTCAGTAAACCTACCAGGGTAGTTACAAACAGCACAGGAATTAAATCCCCAATATGTATTGATCACATCTTTATTAATGCTGCAGATATTTGCTTTAAAGCAGTATCAAAATCCATAGGATGTAGTGATCACAATATAATAGCCATATCTAGGAAAACCAAAGTTCCAAAGGCTGGGTCTAATATAGTGTATAAGAAGTCATACAATAAGTTTTGTTGTGATTCATATGTTGATGATGTAAAGAATATTGGCTGGTCTGTGGCGTGTAATGAGGAGCAACCAGGCACTGCACGTGAAGCATTTATGAAATTACTTATTCCAGTTACTAACAAGCACGCACCCATTAAGAAAAGGACTGTAAAAACTGTTAAATCCCCTTGGATTGATGAGGAATTTAAAAATTGTATAGTTGAGAGGGATGAGGCAAAAGGTATGGAAAATAAGTCTGGCAGCTCAACTGATTGGCAAACATACTGCAAATTAAGAATTCATGCGACTAAACTAAATAAAAAGAAACTACACCATGAAACAAATAAATTATATTTAAAAAATGACAGTAAAAAGCTTTGGGGCACCTTAAATGAAATTTTGGGAAAAAAAGCCAACTCGGCTCCTTCATTCATTGAATCAGATGGCTCATTCATCCCAAAGCCCACTGATATTGCAAACTACTTTAATGACATTTTCATTGGCAAGATAAGCAAACTCCGCAACAAACGCTGTCACTACACTTCCAAGTATATCGGACCAAATTATGAAAGACAGGAATTGTACTTTTGAATTCCGCAAAGTCAGTGTGGAAGAGGTGAAAAATTATTGTTGTCTGTCAACAATGACAAGCCACCGGGGTCTGACAATCTGGATGGAAAATTACTGAGGATAATAGCAGATGATATTGCCACTCCTATTTGCCACATCTTCAATTTAAGCCTACTAGAGAGCGTGTGCCCTCAGGCCTGGAGGGACGCAAAAGTCATTCCGCTACCCATGAATAGTAAAGCCCTCTTTACTGGCTCAAATAGCTGACCAATCAGCCTGTTACCAACCCTTAGAAAACTTCTGGAAAAAATAGTGTTTGACCAGATACAATGCTATTTCACAGTAAACAAATTGACAACAGAATTCCAGCTTGCATATAGGAAAGGACACTCAACAAGCAGAGCACTTACACAAATGACTGATGATTGGCTAAGAGAAATTGATGATAAAATAATTGTGGGGGCTGTCTTGTTAGACTTCAGTGCAGCTTTTGACATTATCGATCATAGTCTGCTGCCGGAAAAACTTATGTCATGGCTTTACACCCCCTGCTATAACATGGATAAAGAGTTACTTGTCTAACATAACACAGAAGGTGTTCTTTAATGGGATCCTATCAAATATAATCCAGTTAAAATCAGGAATTCCCTAGGGTAGCTGTTTCAGCCCCTTGCTTTTTAAAAGATTTAACTAATGACATGCCACTGACTGAGTAAAGCCAGAGTGTCTATGTATGCGGATGACTCAACACTATACACGTCAGCTACTACAGCGACTGAAATGACTGCAACACTCAAAGAGCTACAGTTAGTTTCAGAGCGGGTGGCAAGGAATAAGTTAGCCCTAAATATTTCTAAAACTAAAATCGTTGTATTTTGAACAAAACACTCACTAAACCTCAACTAAATCTTGTAATAAAAAATGTGGAAATTGAGTAAGTTGAGATAACTAAACTGCCTGGAGTAATCCTAGATTGTAAACTGTCATGGTCAAAACATCTTGACACAGTATTAGCTAAGATGGGGAGAAGTCTGTCTATAATAATGTGATGCTCTGCCTTCTTTACAACATTATCAACAAGGCTGGTCAAAATCTCCTGGCTGAAAGTGGAGGACACTTTTATTTGAGGGGTATTGACATGAATGCACTGAGCTGTCTGTCTAAACTACTGGCACATAGCTCAGACACCCATACATACCCCACAAGACATGCCACAAGAGGTCTCTTCACAGTCCCCAAGTCCAGAACAGACTATGAGAGGCACACAGTACTACAAAGAGCCATGACTACATTGAACTCCATGACTACATTGAATTCCACATCAGGTAACTGACGCAAACAGTAAAATTAGATTTAAAAAACAGAGAAAAAAAACACATTGTGGAACAGTGGGGACTGTGAAGCAACACAAACATTGGCCCACACACACGTGTTAATTTATCATCGAATCACAGCCTACTTCAATTTGATGATTTAACAAAAGCGCATTCGTGGAAAAAGCACAATCTTTGTGCAAATGTACCTAACCATAAACATCAACGCCTTTCTTAAAATCCACACACAAGTATATGTAGTTAAAAGAAATTCAAGCAGAGGCAGGGTATATGCAGCAGTTTGGGCCGCCTTCCTCGTTTGAACTGTTGAAAGGCCATTTTATTCCTAACAAAGCCGTAATTAATTTGCTAGAATTTTACATAATTATGACATAACATTGAAGGTTGTGCAATGTAACAGTAATATTTAGACTTAGGGTTGCCACCCGTTTGGAATGGCAGCAGCAGGCTCGTAAGCATTCATTCAAACAGCAGCTCTTAATGACTTTAAGCCAATCAACTCCCGAGATTAGGCTGGCAATACTAAAGTGCCTATAAGAATATCCAATAGTCAAAGGTATAGGAAATACAAATGAAATAGAGAGAAATAGTTCTATAATTCTTATAATAACTACAACCTAAAACTTCTTAACTAGGCATATGGAAGACTCATGTTAGAAGAAACCACCAGCTTTCATGTGTTCTCATGTTCTGAGCAAGGAACTTAAACGTTAGCTTTCTTACATGGCACATATTGCACTTTTACTTTCTTCTCGAACACTTTGTTTTTGCATTATTTAAACCAAATTGAACATGTTTCATTATTTATGAGGCTAAGTTGATTTTATTGATGTATTATATTAAGTTAAAATAAAAGTGTGAATTGTTCATTCAGTATTGTTGTAATTGTCATTTATTACATATACATACAGTGCCTTGCGAAAGTATTCGGCCCCCTTGAACTTTGCGACCTTTTGTCACATTTCAGGCTTCAAACATAAAGATATAAAACTGTATTTTTTTGTGAAGAATCAACAACAAGTGGGACACAATCATGAAGTGGAACGACATTTATTGGATATTTAAATTTTTTTTGACAAATCAAAAACTGAAAAATTGGGCGTGCAAAATTATTCAGCCCCCTTAAGTTAATACTTTGTATTGCCACCTTTTGCTGCGATTACAGCTGTAAGTCGCTTGGGGTATGTCTATCAGTTTTGCACATCGAGAGACTGAAATGTTTTCCCATTCCTCCTTGCAAAACAGCTCGAGCTCAGTGAGGTTGGATGGAGAGCATTTGTGAACAGCAGTTTTCAGTTCTTTCCACAGATTCTCGATTGGATTCAGGTCAGGACTTTGACTTGGCCATTCTAACACCTGGATATGTTTATTTATGAACCATTCCATTGTAGATTTTGCTTTATGTTTTGGATCATTGTCTTGTTGGAAGACAAATCTCCGTCCCAGTCTCAGGTCTTTTGCAGACTACATCAGGTTTTCTTCCAGAATGGTCCTGTATTTGGCTCCATCCATCTTCCCATCAATTTGAACCATCTTCCCTGTCCCTGCTGAAGAAAAGCAGGCCCTAACCATGATGCTGCCACCACCATGTTTGACAGTGGGGATGGTGCGTTCAGCTGTGTTGCTTTTACGCCAAACATAACGTTTTGCATTGTTGCCAAAAAGTTCCATTTTGGTTTCATCTGACCAGAGCACCTTCTTCCACATGTTTAGTGTGTCTCCCAGGTGGCTTGTGGCAAACTTTAAACAACACTTTTTATGGATATCTTTAAGAAATGGCTTTCTTGCCACTCTTCCATAAAGGCCAGATTTGTGCAATATACAACTGATTGTTGTCCTATGGACAGAGTCTCCCACCTCAGCTGTAGATCTCTGCAGTTCATCCAGAGTGATCATGGGCCTCTTGGCTGCATCTCTGATCAGTCTTCTCCTTGTATGAGCTGAAAGTTTAGAGGGACGGCCAGGTCTTGGTAGATTTGCAGTGGTCTGATACTCCTTCCATTTCAATATTATCGCTTGCACAGTGTTCCTTGGGATGTTTAAAGCTTGGGAAATCTTTTTGTATCCAAATCCGGCTTTAAACTTCTTCACAACAGTATCTCGGACCTGCCTGGTGTGTTCCTTGTTCTTCATGATGCTCTCTGCGCTTTTAACAGACCTCTGAGACTATCACAGTGCAGGTGCATTTATACGGAGACTTGATTACACACAGGTGGATTGTATTCATCATTAGTCATTTAGGTCAACATTGGATCATTCAGAGATCCTCACTGAACTTCTGGAGAGAGTTTGCTGCACTGAAAGTAAAGGGGCTGAATAATTTTGCACTCCCAATTTTTCAGTTTTTGATTTGTTAAAAAAGTTTGAAATATCCAATAAATGTCGTTACACTTCATGATTGTGTCCCACTTGTTGATTCTTCAGAAAAAAATACAGTTTTATATCTTTATGTTTGAAGCCTGAAATGTGGCAAAAGGTCGCAAAGTTCAAGGGGGCCGAATACTTTCGCAAGGCACCACACACACACACACACACGCCGATTAATTGGTATCGGCTTTTTTGGTCCTCCAATAATCGGTATCGGCGTTGAAAAATCATAATCGGTCAACCTCTAGTAAACTTCCATGAGAACAGAGAGGAGCAGACAGGCCCCTAGATGGGGATAACCTTAGAACACATCTACAATATCACTGAGGTGTACCACACTGGTCGTAAAAGAAGTCCAGTGGACTTTCCACCTCCAAATTAAATGTCAACAATAATCATTCCTTGCCATGTGTAGTTTCAACAACAATGCAACTAGTAAAATGCTCTAATCATGTTCCGTTAAGATAACATTTCAGAATAAATCGGTAGGATAACTGGTCCCCTTTAGTACCAGTACCAATCCCGGCACAGTCAGTCCAGGCACAATCAGTCAAAAGGTTAGAGACCTAACAAGTCAAATTGCTATTGATGACAGCGACAGAAGAGATAGTGCTCACTCAGATTGCAACACGTGGAAGGGAATCACTTTTCTGATGGTTAACACACATGCCTCTACAGTGGCAAGAAAAAGTATGTGAACCCTTCGTAATTATCTGGATTTCTGCATCAATTTGACTTAAAATTTGATCTGATCACAACAATAGACAAACTCAGTGTGCTTAACCTCTTTCAGCTAGGGGGCACTATTTTTATGTTTGGAAAAATAACATTCCCAATGTAAACGGCCTATTTCTCAGGCTCAAATGCTAGAACATGCATATAATTGACAGATTAGGATAGAAAACACTCTAAAGTTTCCAAAAACTGTCAAAAATATTGTCTGAGTATAACAGAACTGATATTGCAGGCGAAACCTGAGTAAAATCAAACCAGGAAGTGGCTTCTATTTTGAAAGCTCCAAAGGTAAGTGATTCATTTTATTGCTTTTCTGATTTTCGTGACCAAGCTACTTTGATGCTAGGTGTTCATAATGTTTCGTCTAGTGATCGATAAACTTACAAACGCTTGGATTGCTTTCACTGTAAAGCATATTTTGAAAATCTGACATGTCCAGGTGGATTAACAAAATGCTAAGCTGTGTTTTGCTATATTGCACGAATATAAATATTTTTAGTAATATTATTTGAATGTGGTGCTATGCAATTCAGCAGTTATTGATGACAATAGGTAACACCCAAATGATTGTATATTTTTGTCTATATTGAAGACAATTTAAATATTCACAGTGTAGGTTGGAAAAAGCCAGACCCCCCCAGGATAGGAGAGAGCGGAGTTGGGACAGTTTTAAACATTCTCTGTATTGCATTGCTGTATGGAGAAGTTAAAAATCAATTTGTTACAAGAGAGAGACTGTGCCCCCAAATGTCAACATCAGAAGATTGGACATTGGAACATTAGTTTTGGAATCCAAATGTTTGGAATGGTCGGTGGGGAGCCAAACAATAATCATGTCATATCACTTAGCATTTGGTCATGTCATTACGGATCGTATAACAAGATAACTGTATCTTTAAGAGATTTCACAATGTAGATATCAGATTTACATCTAAATGTTGTAATCTTATATGATTAAATATGAAGCTATTTGTGAAAAGATAGCAATGTGATTTTAGCCTTCTAAATGAGATAATTGTTTTTCATATGAACATTTTCCAAGTCAGCAATCATGCCCATGTGAGCACAGACATTGTGGCAACTTGACGGAACCACCTTCAAAGGCAAGAGCTTGAAATGACTCGCTGAAGAATGAACATATTAGAGCAGAGAATGTGAGGATCATCCACACGTTAAAATGTTTGGAATTTAAATCTCTACAGATGACAGCGTTGAGCAGTGGCTACATGGCTGACAAATGTTTAAAATCTACAAGACCAGAAAGTGGTAAGACACTCACAAGTGAAGAAGATAAAGACTATACCGGAACATGCAGTCTACAGCTGTTTTAGTAAACTCGAGCAAAGACCACTGTGTGCAACATCTGGAGGATCCATTTTAGCACACACTCAGAGTCAAAGAAAACAAAATCTACAAAGGACAGTGGGGCCTCTGGTGGACAAACCAGAGACTTCTGTTGAACTACTCCCCAAAGGCATAGTCGGACCGGGTGGTTTCAACAGAGAGATGACAAAGACATACAAGCGTAAATATTTACATTGCAATTATTTTCGAATGAGCGGTGGTTGATGTGCACAGTATTCATTCTCATGAGCATAGCTTCCATATGTATGTACCAGCCCATTCCCTTTGTCTCTCTCGCTCTCCTTATCTTTCCCCTCCCTTCCCATTGTGTAACCAAATGGTCATATCGGGTTAGTCCACTAGGGACTTTTCATTGCATGATGTTAGTAATCGATAATCTATTTTGTGTGTGTGTTTATATAATTATGTGTGATTATTTAGTTAGTAAATAAATAAGCCATTTTGTGTATCGCAGATTCATCATTTAGGCTACGGTTTGTGCAGATTTACGAGGTCAAAAATTTTCAGAATGAGACTGATTTGAGGAAATTATTTATTATTGACTGTTATGATAGAGATATTCTGATATATTCTTGTGTTAATTCAGGAAATGGTGACTCATTAAACAAACTTTTCCTAAGGTGCCCCAAGTTATTAATTTTATTTTTTTATTTTTTTTATTTTACCTTTATTTAACCAGGCAAGTCAGTTAAGAACAAATTCTTATTTTCAATGACGGCCTGGGAACAGTGGGTTAACTGCCTGTTCAGGGGCAGAACGACAGATTTGTACCTTGTCAGCTCGGGGGTTTGAACTCACAACCTTCCGGTTACTAGTCCAACGCTCTAACCACTAGGCTACCCTGCCGCCCCAAGTTATTAATGAGTGAGTTGTTGCATTATTAATTTAATCACGTAATAATTAAACGTAGGTCATTTTTCGATAAAATAGCATGTCATCACATGAATGATAGTCACGTCACGACACACTCTAACATGCACAGCTGTACAAAGATTTACTCGGATGTTTGCATTTGCATGCATACGTGTGTGTGTGTTTGTGTACTGTATGAGTCTTGAGACAGGCCTGCATAAATAAACAATAGCTAAACCCTGAAAATCGATATACAACTGTGGATATTGGACAGACACGCACAAATAAGCATTGTCAATGGGGCTCTACTCACTGGTGGTGTTGTATTTGACACCATAGAACATCTCTGGACATGGCCGTGACACCCACTCCCCTGCAGTGCTCTTGGGCCAGCAGGTACCGATGGGATCGATGGACATGTTACAGAACAGGCCTGAGTGACAGAGAAAGGAGGGAGGGAGATAGAGAGACAGACACATAGAAGAGGATCACAAAAGGAAAGAGGACAAGAGAAAAAAAGCCAGCATTACAACCAGTGGAGTTGTGTCTGTGATTGTGGACGGACAGAGGTTAAAGAGCACATTGTCACAGCTGTCGAACAGAAAGTGGATGGTAAATTAAGGAACAGGACCTGACCACTGTGACCTGCCTAGCAGTGCTTACAGGTAACTGGACCTGGCGACAGCAGGATCGACCACACACACGCATGGTCACAGACGTCGTAACCATGGCACCAGTCATCAACTGAGCTGCAGCCTCAGGGCGTGTCCAGCTGTATTCAATTATAATAACCCGTAACTTTTCTAATGTTTGAAAATTGTACGTTTTGGAAAGTTGTACCATGTTAACCCATTACATTTAACATTTCCATCCCTCTTATATGAGGCGGTGTTAAACAGTAGGAAGTCACTGCTTTTAGACCACCCCTCAATCTATAAATGGCAACAATTACAAAGTTTGTTTACAAATACTTGAAATGTGCAAAGTGCAAACTAGGATTACAGTTGCCATGCAGTAATGTATACTCACAATACAGCTACACTGTATCTGACTATGTACAGTGCCTTGCGAAAGTATTCGGCCCCCTTGAACTTTGCGACCTTTTGCCACATTTCAGGCTTCAAACAAAGATATAAAACTGTATTTTTTTGTGAAGAATCAACAACAAGTGGGACACAATCTGGAAGTGGAACGACATTTATTGGATATTTCAAACTTTTTTAACAAATCAAAAACTGAAAAATTGGGCGTGCAAAATTATTCAGCCCCTTTACTTTCAGTGCAGCAAACTTTCTCCAGAAGTTCAGTGAGGATCTCTGAATGATCCAATGTTGACCTAAATGACTAATGATGATAAATACAATCCACCTGTGTGTAATCAAGTCTCCGTATAAATGCACCTGCACTGTGATAGTCTCAGAGGTCCGTTAAAAGCGCAGAGAGCATCATGAAGAACAAGGAACACACCAGGCAGGTCCGAGATACTGTTGTGAAGAAGTTTAAAGCCGGATTTGGATACAAAAAGATTTCCCAAGCTTTAAACATCCCAAGGAGCACTGTGCAAGCGATAATATTGAAATGGAAGGAGTATCAGACCACTGCAAATCTACCAAGACCTGGCCGTCCCTCTAAACTTTCAGCTCATACAAGGAGAAGACTGATCAGAGATGCAGCCAAGAGGCCCATGATCACTCTGGATGAACTGCAGAGATCTACAGCTGAGGTGGGAGACCCTGTCCATAGGACAACAATCAGTCGTATATTGCACAAATCTGGCCTTTATGGAAGAGTGGCAAGAAGAAAGCCATTTCTTAAAGATATCCATAAAAAGTGTTGTTTAAAGTTTGCCACAAGCCACCTGGGAGACACACCAAACATGTGGAAGAAGGTGCTCTGGTCAGATGAAACCAAAATTGAACTTTTTGGCAACAATGCAAAACGTTATGTTTGGCGTAAAAGCAACACAGCTGAACACACCATCCCCACTGTCAAACATGGTGGTGGCAGCATCATGGTTTGGGCCTGCTTTTCTTCAGCAGGGACAGGGAAGATGGTTAAAATTGATGGGAAGATGGATGGAGCCAAATACAGGACCATTCTGGAAGAAAACCTGATGTAGTCTGCAAAAGACCTGAGACTGGGACGGAGATTTGTCTTCCAACAAGACAATGATCCAAAACAAAGCAAAATCTACAATGGAATGGTTCAAAAATAAACATATCCAGGTGTTAGAATGGCCAAGTCAAAGTCCAGACCTGAATCCAATCGAGAATCTGTGGAAAGAACTGAAAACTGCTGTTCAAATGCTCTCCATCCAACCTCACTGAGCTCGAGCTGTTTTGCAAGGAGGAATGGGAAAAAATGTCAGTCTCGATGTGCAAAACTGATAGACATACCCCAAGCGACTTACAGCTGTAATCGCAGCAAAAGGTGGCGCTACAAAGTATTAACTTAAGGGGGCTGATTAATTTTGCACGCCCAATTTCAGTTTTTGATTTGTTAAAAAAGTTTGAAATATCCAATAAATGTCGTTCCACTTCATGATTGTGTCCCACTTGTTGTTGATTCTTCACAAAAAAATACAGTTTTATATCTTTATGTTTGAAGCCTGAAATGTGGCAAAAGGTCACAAAGTTCAAGGGGGCCGAATACTTTCGCAAGGCACTGTAAGTACCATTTAAATACATGGTTATAGTGCCACCGCATATAAAGTGGGAAGCCAATTTCCTTGTTGATTTCTCATCTCTGTAAATGTGGCATTGTAATAGAATGCGATGGCAGTCAAGATAGGGCTTGTTATTGCCTGTGGAAAAATGATGGGTTCAGTTATGATTACAAACATTACAATAACCTATTACATTTAATGATATACTGTACTGTGTCTGAGCAACAATCTGTTTGCACTCAGGTGAAAACCCCACTGTATGAATTTTCTATTTACTGAAAATTGTTTCCTTAAAATTAAAAATCATTGAACATGTATATTAACATATTAGTAAAAGATCCATGTTGTGTCTCCACCATGGGATGGGAGACAGAATGCTAACAGAGAGGTCTGCTTTCTTGGGGACCTGAATATTGACTAGTTTTCATCAATCTGTCCACTCAAGTGGAAGCTTCTCATTTTATCCAGTGCCTGTATTCTGGTTCAGGTTATTAATCAACCTACCAGGGTCACATTTGTACTAATACTGTAGAACTTTGTTCTAAAGCTTTATCCGTACCCATTGGATACAGTGATCACAATATAGTGGCTAAATCTAGGAAAGCCAAAGTTCCAAAAGCTGGGCATAAAATTATGTATAAGAGATCATGCAAACAATTTTGCAGTGACTTATGTAGATGATGTTAAAAATGTTTGTTGGTCTGATGTGAATCATAAGGAGCACCCAGATGCTGCACTTCATGAATTTATGGAACTGCATCTTCCAATTATTGATAAACATGCACCTGTTAAGAAACTGACTTTTAGAACTGTTACGGTTGCATGGACTGATGAGGAACTGTATGGTTGAAAGATATTTATTTTATTTGTATTATTTAACCTTTATTTAACTAGACAAGTCAGTTAACTCTGGGATATGTGGGACGGTAGCATCCCACCTGGCCAAAAGCCAGTGAAAATGCAGAGCGATAAATTCAAATAAATTACTATAAAAATCAAACTTTCATGAAATCACACATGCAAGATAGCAAATTAAAGCTACACTTGTTGTGAATCCAGACAACATGTTAGATTTCAAAAAGGCTTTTCGGCGAACGCAAATGATGCTATTATCTGAGGATAGCACCATAGTAAACAAAAAAGAGAAAAGCATATTTCAAACCTGCAGGTGCGACACAAAACGCAGAAATAAAAATATAATTAATGCCTTACCTTTGACAAGCTTCTTTTGTTGGCACTCCAATATGTCCCATAAACATCACAAATTGTCCTTTTGTTTGATTAATTCCGTCGCTATATATCCAAAATGTAAATTTGTTTGGTGCGTTTGATCCAGAAAAACACTGGTTCTAACATGAGCAACGTGACTACAAAATATCTCAAAAGTTACCTGTAAACTTTGCCAAAACATTTCAAACTACTTTTGTAATACAACTTTGTATTTTTTAACGTAAATAATCGATAAAATTGAAGACGGGATGATCGGTGTTCAATACAGGAGGAAAACAAACTGTAGCATGCTTTCTGGTCACGCGCCTCTATCTAACAGTACACTTCAAGTTACCCTCGTTCAAGATGGCCGTACTTCTTCATTACACAAAGGAAAAACCTCAACCAATTTCTAAAGACTGTTGACATCCACTGGAAACGATAGGAACTGTAATAAGAAGGTCCCTTAGAAATCTGGATTCCCAACAAAAACTCATTGAAAAGAGAGTGACCTCAGAAAAAAATCTGAATGGTTTGTCCTCTGGGTTTCGCCTGCTAAATAAGTTATGTTATACTCACAGACATGATTCAAACAGTTTTAGAAACTTCAGAGTGTTTTCTATCCAAATCTACTGCTAATATGCATATCTTATCTTCTGGGGATGAGTAGCAGGCAGTTGAATTTGGGCATGCATTTCATCCCAATGTGAAAATACTGCCCCGTCACCAAGAAGTTAAGAACAAATTATTATCTACAATGACGGCCGACATCGGCCAAACCCTATCCCGGACGATGCTGGGCCAATTATGCGCTGCCCTATGGGACTCCTAATCACAGTCGGTTGTGATACAGCCTGGAATTGAACCAGGGTCTGTAGTGACACCTCTAGCACTGAAATGCAGTGACTTAGACTTCTGTGCCACTCAGGAGCCGAGATGGGGCAAAAGGAGTGGCTAATAAGTCTGGCTGCACATCTGACTTACTGCAAATTGAGAAATTATGTGACTTAAGCCAAGATCAATGATATAAAAATGAAAAAAACTTTAGTGTACTTTAAGTGAAATTAAATATTTCATTGAATCAGGTGGCACTTAAAGTACACCAAAGTTTTTTTCCTAATTTTTATATCATTGATCTTGGCTTAAGTCAAATAATTTCTCAATTTGCAGTAAGTTAGATGTGCAGCCAGAAAAGCATTGCAAGTTTGAATTTTGTAAAGTTAGTGTGGGAAGGGGGGGGGGGGTGCTTTGCTGTTGACACTGTCATTGATTTATTTATAATTCAAGAAACACTTAACCAGTATGGCTACCACAGCATTCTGCAGCGATACGCCATCCCATCTGGTTTGTGCTTAGTGGGACTATCTTTTGTTTTTCATTGGGACAATGACCCAACACTCCTCCAAGCTGTGTAAGGGCTATTTGACCAAGAAGGAGAGTGATAGAGATGACCTGTTCTCCAAAATCACCCGACCTCAACCCAATTGATATTGTTTGGGATGAGTTGGACCGCAGAGTGAAGGAAAAGCAGCCAACAAGTGCTCAGCATATGTGGGAACTCCTTAAAGACTGTTGAAAAAGCATTCCAGGTGAAGCTGGTTGAGAGAATGCAAAGAGTGTGCAAAGCTGTCAAGGCAAAGGGTGGCTACTTTGAAGAATCTCAAATATAAAACATAGTGATTTGTTTAACACTTTTTGGGTTACTACATGATTCCATATCTGTTATTTTATCGTTTTGATGTCTTCACTGTTATTCTACAATGTAGAAAATAGTTAAAATAAAGGAAACCCTGGAATGAGTAGGTGTGTCTAAACCTTTGACTGGTACTGTATGTAAATTGTAAAGTCTTGTGTCTGTAAAGTGTTTTTTTGTTATGTGTCGGACCCCAGTAAGACAAGCTGTCACCATTGGCGTCGGCTAATGAGGATCCTAATAAATCAAATCGATATTGAAAATATGTTAAACATGACTTGAAAAAGCAATCAGTTCCATCTCCTACAGAACTCTATGTGTAACCCCAGCTGAATGGAATTGAAATGTCTGCTAAAGAGATTATAGTGCATGGAGGTGAAACTGGACCTGTGTAGACAGAAAAGTGTACGTTTTCATTCACGTCTGAAACAGAGCCTTTCTAGTTGATTTGCATCAGGGCTTGAAGTGGTTGGGGATGTAGACATTGCATTCACTCTATAAAGTGTGTAATTGTCCAAAGCCTTGGTGCTCTCCGTTTCCTCACATCTTTGTGTGGCAGACCTATGCTAACAGATTGTGTTAATGCCTTGTGTTAATCTGCTTTGCATTGGGTGGATGGCATTTTTACCTTGTAATTGGGAAGGAAGAAGTGGACGAGTGTGTGTGTGTGTGTGTGTGTGTGTAGAAGATCTATTAAAGGAGCTGTCAAAGCTCTTGATCGTTTTGACACGGCAGGCAACATTAGTGACCTTTTAGATACACCACATCACAGAAGTTACCACAAATGTCACAAGCCGTGACCGGTTTCCTATTGATTATCCACACTACTGAGTACAGAAGCGGTTTTACAAGAATCCCAAAGATAATTAGATTAATAGTCTTGTAAACCCGACCCTTGTCAACAGCAGTGACTAGGGTCTGCAATTCATGATGGACTCTTTTGTTAGTTTGATAAGGGGGAAAATGATTGTTTCCGGGGTGTTTCCCCTTCAGACAGACAAATCTCCCAACAAATCATGAGGCAAACATGCCAGAACATTACAATTTAATTCCAAAACGTACAAGCAAAACCTTTGCAGTTGTTTAAATGATGGTGGTTGATGCAAACTAGCTACTTGTGAAATGCACACATTAAAAATAACCTTTGTGATCTCCATCTTGCTAGCCACTATTTTGTGGCAAGGCAGTGACGCAGGAGGTTTCTCTATGACAAACTGACATTCTATTGTGACAAACATTACGTGTTAACCCGGAACATTGGATAAATAGTGGGAGGCGACTTGGCTAGCTTTCGTTGTATATAGATTATCTCAGCAATAACCATTTTAGCAATACACTCTTATCAGAGCGATTTACAGTTAGGGTTAGGTTGCAGTTTTCCCCTGTCATGTTTGTTCATTACTACAATGCCTGAGCACAACAGATGATAGCAATATATGTGCATAAAGATGAAAGCATGATAAAATAATTTTTCCAATTCATGGAAGATAAGCAAAGATGAGTCACAATCTGTGGCCTGCTATGGACCCGTAATCCACCGTGGGTCACTAACATACTAGCAACAACATCTGTGCTAACGTGCTAGCAACAACACGCTAGTGGAAAACATGCTTACAGCAAACCTGAACCTGGGGATAATGGGATTAACACCTCACTGCGGCCTTCCATGATGACCATACCAACAACAAAACAGCAACAACAGCAACCACCATACTAGGGATACAGCTGGGCAGGTAACCTTTAGTGACAGCTGTTGCACTACCAGCGAGGCAGCTGTGTCTGTTAGTCAGGTGAGCTGGGAGAGTGGGAGGAGAGAGGGAGAGAATGAGTGAATGAGAGGGAATGGTAGAGGGAGCGAGGTTGAGAGAGCGACACCAACTGAATGAGAGAGAGAGGGAATGAAAGAGAGAAACGTAGAGAGCAGCAGACTGATGAAGAGGTAAGCAGATTGCTCAGGTGGATAGGCTCTGTTTAGCTATGACACCATGTTGAAATAGTAATTGAGGCAAGCCATATCTGGGCTAGGTAGATGTCAGTAACCTTGTGGGAAAAACACATGAATTTCACATAATCACATTTCACATGTGGAAGGATATAGGATCACATGGGAAAATCCACATATCATCACATTTAAAGTGTTACAAAACCATGATTTAACATGAAATGATGTGGTTTTCTGTAAAGGGTTATGGATGGTTAAATGGAGTAAGAGAAGAGAACACATAAGCAAAATAGGAGTTGTCTGTCTTGGTACATTTAGCGTTGTTGGACTACATATACTAGTGATTCGATGAGTCGTAAGGGGAGAAAAGATTTAAAACTTCAGTGAAGACATCCAAGCCTCACTATGTAAATTAATGAGGTAGAGACACTGGAGGGATTTGAAAACCCAGCACAACCCCAAACACGATTCTGATAAACTAAAATGGAGATAAAACGCAAAGTTGTGTAGCTGCAGGCAGTTTAAAACCAATTAGAGCACGTCAGATTGGAGGAGGCAAGCAGGCAGCCTTCATACGGCTGATGACATTACTCTGGGCTTTGGTAGAAAAATGTGTTACTTATTAATCAAACAAAGGGGACTCTAATTTGTCCTGCACAACTTCTACAGCTACAGGCAGCAATGCATCATGGGCTGCCAAAGAAAAGCCCTAGTGATTGGCTTAGAGAAAATCCTCCCCGTCATTTCATGGAGGTGGGTCAAATTTATCTTTATTTTTTCGAAGAGCACAGCGGGATGTGACATGTACTTTAAACAGTAAAACGAATATTTAAAAAAAATAGGACCGCAAAATAAAGTGTAGTGGCTAAATTGTCTAATATAATTGTCCCAATGCAATTTCCAGCTTAATAATTTAGCTACAATGGAGAGTGGTGGAAGTATGAAAACAAGCATTTCGCTACACCCGCAATAACATCTGCTAAATATGTGAATGTGACCAATAAAATTGGATTTATTTGATTTGAATAGTTCTGACTCATCCAATGTCCAGAGTTTGATTCAAATTGGAACGTGTTAATCCATTTATTTGTTGTTATTCTCTTTACAAAAATTGAAAGAATATTGTAACAAAATGTCATGATTGTTATAAGGAGTGGACCAATGTGCAGCGTTGTAGGCGTATATTTACCTTTGTTACATGAACACCGAACAAAAACAACAAAATACCAAACGTGACGCTAAATAATAGTGCTAACAGGCAACTATCCAAAGTCAAGATCCCAAAAGCACAATGGGGAAATGGCTGCCTAAATATGATCCCCAATCAGAGACAACGATAAATAGCTGTCTCTGATTGGGAACCATATCAGGTCAACATAAATCACTAATCACCTAGATGACACACCCTAGTCTCTATCACGTCCCAACCAACACAGAGAATAAACAGCTTTCTATGGTCAGGGCGTGACACAAAATGGATTCTGATTGAAAATGTCCTTAAATTCAAACTAAGCTAACATACATTGCATGGCCTGGCATTACCAAAACTTTTTTACACATACCTTCAGAACCTGAAGGTTGATTAATGTCTAAGATGTTACTGTGCATAAGTGCAGTCCTTTGTCAGTTGAGTAACAAAACTAGCCCTAGACACATGTTTTCTCTGTATCAAAATGAATAGCAGCTCTTTTGTTTTACATACCGTGAATCATATACACTGCTCAAAACAATAAAGGTAACATTAAAATAACACATACTAGATATGAATGAATGAAATATTCTAATTAAATACTTTTTTCTTTACATAGTTGAATGTGCTGACAACAAAATCACACAAAATGTATCAATGGAAATCATATTTATCAACCCATGGAGGTCTGGATTTGGAGTCACACTCAAAATTAAAGTGGAAAACCACACTACAGGCTGATCCAACTTTGATGTAATGTCCTTAAAACAAGTCAAAATGAGGCTCAGTAGTGTGTGTGGCCTCCACGTGCCTGATCTCCTGAAGGATCTCCTCCCAGACCTGGACTAAAGCATCCGCCAACTCCTGGATAGTCTGTGGTGCAACGTGGGGTTGGTGGATGGAGCGAGACATGGGCGGGCCAGTCCATAGCATCAATGCCTTACTCTTGCAGGAACTGCTGACATACTCCAGCCACATGAGGTCTAGCATTGTCTTGCATTAGGAGGAACCCAGGGCCAATCGCACCAGCATATGGTCTCACAAGGGGTCTGAGGATCTCATCTCTGTACCTAATGGCAGTCAGGCTACCTCTGGCGAGCACATGGAGGGCTGTGCGGCCCCCCAAAGAAATGCTACCCCACACCATGACTGACCCACCGCCAAACCGGTCATGCTGGAGGATGTTGCAGGCAGCAGAACGTTCTCCACGGTGTCTCCAGACTCTGTCATGTCTGTCACATGTGCTCAGTGTGAACCTGCTTTCATCTGTGAAGAGGGCGCCAGTGGCGAATTTGCCAATCTTGGTGTTCTCTGGCAAATGCCAAATGTCCTGCACGGTGTTGGGCTGTAAGCACAACCCCCACATGTGGACGTTGGGCCCTCATACCACCCTCATGGAGTCTGTTTCTGACTGTTTGAGTAGACACATGCACATGTGTGGCCTGCTGGAGGTCATTTTGCAGGGCTCTGGCAGTGCTCCTCCTGCTCCTCCTTGCACAAAGGCGGAGGTAGCGGTCCTGCTGCTGGGTGTTGCCCTCCTACGGCCTCCTCCACGTCTCCTGATGTACTGGCCTGTCTCCTGGTAGCGCCTCCATGCTCTGGACACTACGCTGACAGACACAGCAAACCTTCTTGCCACAGCTCGCATTGATATGCCATCCTGGATGAGCTGCACTACCTGAGCCACTTGTGTGGGTTGTAGACTCCGTCTCATGCTACCACTAGAGTGAAAGCACCGCCAGCATTCAAAAGTGACCAAAACATCAGCCAGGAAGCATAGGAACTGAGAAGTGGTCTGTGGTCACCACCTGCAGAACCACTCCTTTATTGGGGGTGTCTTGCTAATTGCCTATCATTTCCATCTGTTGTCTATTCCATTTGCACAACAGCATGTGAAATGTATTGTCAATCAGTGTTGCTTCCTAAGTGGACAGTTCTGTGATTTCAAAGAAGTGTGATTGACTTGGAGTTACATTGTGTTGTTTAAGTTTTCCCTTTATTTTTTTGAGCAGTGTATTTGGCAAAGCATCAAAAAGTGACACATAAACTGATACCAGGCAAAACACACTTACACTTTGGGACCGCATGAACATTTCTACTGTACTCACCGGCAGTGACATTGCTGGGCGTGAGGGTCAGATTCCACAGTGCCAACGTACGTGCTGAAACACAAGAGGAAAATCATATATTAATACACCACTAAAATATACAGGAAACACATGAATAAAACCATATTCCATTTACAATTAATGTAATTATTCAGGTTTGACATGAAGATGGATACGTGTTGGAACAATGGTGACAACAAAGGAAAAAAAGAGACTCAAAATGTCATAAAAGTCTTATAATTATCTTCTTTGTATTCTGCCCTCCATTACTTTTAAAATGTGCTACCAGTCAACATAGACAATTAGGCATGCAAGACGCAACACCAGAGAAATTATTTCAAAAATCTGACAAGAGACAAAAGAAGAATCGTCTTTGATTAATATCTGTAAACATGATGCTTGCCACTGTAACCAACCATTCCCTACGCCCCTTTCCCCCTATCCCTCACCCACCACTCTCCCCTTATAATATATAAACTCATCAAAAAAAAGAAACGTCCCTTTTTCAGGACCCTGTCTTTCAAAGATAATCCATAAAAATCCAAATAACTTCACAGATCTTAATTGTAAGGGCTTTAAACACGGTTTCCCATGCTTGTTCAATTAACCATAAATTAATGAACATGCACCAGTGGAACAGTCGTTAAGACACTAACAGCTTACAGATGGTAGGCAATTAAGGTCACAGTTATGAAAACTTGGGACCCTAAAGAGGCCTTTCTACTGACTCTGCAAAACAAAGATGCCCAGGGTACCTGCTCATCTGCATGAAAGTGCCTTAGGCACGCTGCAAGGAGGCATGAGGATTGCAGATGTGGCCAGGGCAATAAATTGCAATGTCCGTACTGTGAGACGCCTAAAACAGCACTACAGGGAGACAGGGCGGACAGCTGATCTTCCTTGCAGTGGGAGACCACGTGTAACAACACCTGCACAGGATCGGTACATCTAAACATCACACCTGCGGGACAGGTACAGGATGGCAACAACAACTGCCCGAGTTACACCAGGAACGCACAATCCCTCCATCAGTGCTCAGACTTTCCGCAATAGGCTGAAAGAGGCTGGACTCTGAGAGCTTGTAGACATCCCCGGCAACATCACCAGACATCCCCGGCAACAGCGTCAACTACGGGCACAAACCCACCATCGCTGGACCAGACAGGACTGGCAAAAGTGCTCTTCACTGATGAGTTGTAGTTTTGTCTCATCAGGGGTGATGGTCGGATTTGCGTTTATCGCTGAAGGAATGAGCATTAAACCAAGGCCTATACTCTGGAGCGGGATAGATTTGGAGGTGGAGGGTCCATAATGGTCTGGGGCGGTGTGTCACAGCATCGTCGGACTGAGCTTGTTGTCATGCAGGCAATATCAATGCTGTGCGTTACAAGGAAGACATCCTCCTCCCTCGTGGTAACCTTCCTGCAGGCTCATCCTGACATGACCCTCCAGCATGACAATGCCACCAGCCATGCTGTGCGTGATCTCCTGCAAGACAGGAATGTCAGTGTTCTGCCATGGCCAGCTAAGAGCCTGGATCTCAATCCCATTGAGTACGTCTGGGACCTGTTGGATCAGAGGGTGAGGGTGAGGGCCATTCCCCCAGAAATGTCCAGGAACTTGCAGGTGCCTTGGTGGAAGAGTAGGGTAACATCTCACAGCAAGACCTGGTAAATCTGGTGCAGTCCACAAGGAGGAGATGCACTGCAGTACTTAATAATGCAGCTGGTGGCCACACCAGATACTGACTGTTACTTTTGATTTTGACCCCCCCTTTGTTCAGGGACACATTATTCCATTTCTGTTAGTCACATGTCTGTGGAACTTGTTAGGTTTCTGTCTCAGTTGTTGAATCTTGTATTGGTCATACAAATATTTACACATGTTAATAAGTTTGTTTAAAATAAACTTTTTTGCTGTATTTATATGGAAATATTCCCTTTTTCTCTCCGGCATATGCTTTGATGTACAGTTGCATTATTCAAAAAGTGCAGGGTACATTGCACCCATGGAGCATGTTTCGTTTGAGCCAGGGCCGCATCGCATCTAATCATGAAGGAAACCTAGCACTCATGACTGTCAAATAGTTCCTTCCAAACATAATTCCATGCCCGTCTAACGTCTCTTTTCCCCTCATTGAACTTAGATCAAAGGACAGTTGGATAGAGGACGCTATCTATGTCAATAAAACATAAATATACTGTATATTAAAACATTCATAAAGTACAGGCAGTTTGGGCTGTTTTTTAATAAGGTGATGAAGTCAGAGGCAGTCTTACATGAATGGACAGGCCGTCCTTTAATTTAATCTTAGATCATCCTCAAGTCCTGAGCCGGAATATAGAGGTCACACAACACACTGTAGTGGCTCAAACACACAACCCATTTCATCCTCAAAACACTGCTAACTGTTTCCATGATTCATCCTGTATCTTTGTTGGATTCATATCCCATTTTGGTAGGAGTCCATGTTCATGTTCAGTATGTGAGACTTGGCCTTGCTAGTAGGCCGTGTAATGTTGATATGATGGTTGATATTTACAATGCATTTTCACAGCTCCTAAAGGCCTGTCTCTTCGGCCTTCAGTCTGTTCCCCCTATCTGCCACTGTGGCTGTCATCCACTGACATAAAACAAGTTGGCCCAAGAACATGATTTCAACATAAACGGTTGTGTTATGTTCAGAGAAAGACACACACAGACACACATCCATGCACACATGCACACACACCCACTAACCCTCTAACCAATGGACCGCATGTCCACACACTGTGAGCATTGTGAGGACATGCGGTCGGCTAGTTGGAGGGTAGGTCACACAGACAGCACACACAGAACGTGTGGTACTACATTGATAACACAAGTCCTACAATCCATCTTCAGAATGATTCTATAATAGAGGAATTCCCCAGGGACGTACTCACGCGTGATGATTGTGTCCACGCTCCACAAACATTACCATAACATCCTCCTGGCTAGTGTTTCCATCCACTTAGCTTGAAGCTAGCCCGGCCAGAGCTCCTGTGCTACCACCGAAGCATACTCCTGGGCTACAATATCCGGACCCACGACCGGTCTATCGATGTCACCGCATGAAGAGAAATAAACAGACTTAACCCCATCACGACGTCCCCCAAAGGCTAACTTTCTAGCGCTTGCTTGCTAATTCGGCCTGCTAACTGCTAGCTTGTTTAGCTCCGGTCTGCTAACTGCTAGCTTGTTTAGCCCCGGCCTACTAACTGTTAGCTTGTTAGCACAGGCCTGCTAACTGTCTGAATCGCCGCGTCCCCAGCCAGCCCAACCACTCACTAGACCCATATTTATTTTCAATCTCTTTTCGATTTTTAATTTGATTATACCTCCCGGTAACCTGCCTCACCCAATGTGATACGGAATCGCTATTATTTTACATTTTTAGAACACATTCAAGAACCTCCAGAAGCTAACCAGCTAACTAGCTACCAGCTATTTAGTCATTGTTAGCCACTGCTAGCAACTTTTACCTTCTGCACAGCCAGCCAGTTTTTTTTTTGCCTGGATAATACTTGCCAGTCTAGCTTCCCTGTCCCATCTACCGCTGCCCCCTGGACACTGTGATCACTTAGCTACATAGCTGATGCCTGCTGGACTGTCCATTAATCACAGTACTCCATTCTGTTTGTTTATGCTTTTATCAGGCTCTGTGTGTAGTTAATCCGACCCTCTCTGCCTAGTCAACGCCATTTTACCTGCTGTTGTTGTCTCACCTACTGTTTTAGCTAGCTCTCCCAATCAACACCTGCGATTACTGTATGCCTCTCTCAAATGTCAATATGCCTTGTATACTGTTGTTCAGGTTAGTTATCATTGTTTTAGTTTACAATGGAGCCCCTAGTTCCACTCTTCATACCCCTGATACCTCCTTTGTCCCGCCTCCCACACATGCGGTGACCTCTCCCATTACAACCAGCATGTCCAGAGATACAACCTCTCTTATCATCACCCAGTGCCTGGGCTTACCTCCGCTGTACCCGCACCCCACCATACCCCTGTCTGCGCATTATGCCCTGAATATATTCTACCATGCCCAGGAATCTGCTACTTTTATTCTTTGTCCCCAACGCTCTAGGCGACCAGTTTTGATAGCCTTTAGCCGCACCCTCATACTACTCTTCCTCTGTTCCGCGGGTGATGTAGAGATAAACCCAGGTCCTGCATGTCCCCAGGCACCCTCATTTGTTGACTTCTGTGATCGAAAAAGCCTTGGTTTCATGCATGTCAACATCAGAAGCCTCCTCCCTAAGTTTGTTTTACTCACTGCTTTAGCACACTCTACTAACCCTGATGTCCTTGCTGTGTCTGAAACCTGGCTCAGGAAGGTCACCAAAAATTCTGAGACTTCCATACCCAACTATAACATTTTTCGTCAAGATAGAACTGCCAAAGGGGGAGGAGTTGCAGTCTACTGCAGAGATAGCCTGCAAAGTAATGTCATACTTTCCAGGTTCATACCCAAACAGTTCGAACTACTAATTTTAAAAATGACTCTCTCCAGAAATAAGTCTCTCACTGTTGTCGCCTGCTACCTACCCCCCTCAGCTCCCAGCTGTGCCCTGGACACCATTTGTGAATTGATCGCCCCCCATCTAGCTTCAGAGTTTGTTCTGTTAGGTGACCTAAACTGGGATATGCTTGACACCCCGGCAGTCCTACAATCTAAGCTAGATGCCCTCAATCTCACACAAATCATCAAGGAAACCACCAGGTACAACCCTAAATCTGTAAACAAGGGCACCCTCATAGACGTCATCCTGACCAACTGGCCCTCCAAATACACCTCCGCTGTCTTCAACCAGGATCTCAGCGATCACTGCCTCATTGCCTGTATCCGCTACGGATCCGCAGTCAAACGACCACCCCTCATCACTGTCAAACTCTCCCTAAAACACTTCTGTGAGCAGCCCTTTCTAATCGACCTGGCCTGGTCTTCGAAAGCCAAGTCAACAAACAAGTCTCTGACCATCTCGAATCCCACCGTACCTTCTCCGCTGTGCAATCTGGTTTCCGAGCCGGTCACGGGTGCACCTCAGCCACGCTCAAGGTACTAAACGATATCATAACCGCCATCGATAAAAGACAGTACTGTGCAGCCGTCTTCATCGACCTTGCCAAGGCTTTCGACTCTGTCAATCACCATATTCTGCCTTGCCTAGTTCACCAACTACTTTTCTATGGGGGTGCCACAGGATTCAATTCTCGGGCCGACTCTTTTCTCTGTATATATCAATGATGTTGCTCTTGCTGCGGGCGATTCCCTGATCCACCTCTACGCAGACGACACCATTCTATATACTTCCGGCCTGTCCTTGGACACTGTGCTATCTAACCTCCAAACGAGCTTCAATGCATACAACACTCCTTCCGTGGCCTCCAACTGCTCTTAAACGCTAGTAAAACCAAATGCACGCTTTTCAACCGTTCGCTGCCTGCACCCGCACGCCCGACTAGCATCACCACCCTGGATGGTTCCGACCTAGAATATGTGGACATCTATAAGTACCTAGGTGTCTGGCTAGAATGTAATCTCTCCTTCCAGACTCATATCTAACATCTCCAATCTAAAATCAAATCTAGAGTTGGCTTTCGATTCCGCAACAAAGCCTCCTTTACTCACGCCGCCAAACTTACCCTGGTAAAACTGACTCTCCTACCGATCCTCGACTTCGGCGATGTCATCTACAAAATAGCTTCCAATACTCTACTCAGCAAACTGGATGCAGTTTATCACAGTGCCATCCGTTTTGTTACTAAAGCACCTTATACCACCCACCACTGCGACCTGTATGCTCTAGTCGGCTGGCCCTCGCTACATATTCGTCGCCAGACCCACTGGCTCCAGGTCATCTACAAGTCCATGCTAGGTAAAGCTCCGCCTTATCTCAGTTCACTGGTCACGATGGCAACACCCACCCGTAGCACGCGCTCCAGTAGGTGTATCTCACTGATCATCCCTAAAGCCAACACCTCATTTGGCCACCTTTCGTTCCAGTTCTCTGCTGCCTGTGACTGGAACGAATTGCAAAAATCGCTGAAGTTGGAGACTTTTATCTCCCTCACCAACTTCAAACATCTGCTATCTGATTAGCTAACCGATCGCTGCAGCTGTACATAGTCTATCGGTAAATAGCCCACCCAATTTTACCTACCTCATCCCCATACTGTTTATATTTATTTACTTTTTTGCTCTTTTGCACACCAATATCTCTACCTGTACATGACCATCTGATCATTTATCACTCCAGTGTTAATCTGCAAAATTGTAATTATTCACCTACCTCCTCATGCCTTTTGCACACAATGTATATAGACTCTCTTTTTTTCTACTGTGTTATTGACTTGTTAATTGTTTACTCCATGTGTAACTCTGTGTTGTCTGTTCACACTGCTATGCTTTATCTTGGCCAGGTCGCAGTTGCAAATGAGAACTTGTTCTCAACTAGCCTACCTGGTTAAATAAAGGTAAAATAAAAAATAAATAAAAAATAATATTATAATTAGACAGGCTGCAACCTATTCCCTACACAGTGCACTACTTTTGACCAGAATCCCATCGGCCCTGGTCAAAACTAGTGCACTACATAGGGTGCCATTTGGGACTCAAGCAATCATTCCAGAGAGACTGCAGACCCCTAGTGATCCTATGCCCTTGGTTCAGGGAGCTTTCAGGTTCAGTGAGCCCCTGCATGGGTAGATGATATGTCAAAGGACCAGGCCAATGAGATAACATGCCCTGCAACCTATACAGGCTCAGAGCCAATACAGTACAAACAGATCCCTGTGATCTCTCTGATACCTTGAGATACACAGTACTGTATGTATTCAATGGGCACTCTAATAGATCACCCATCTCCCAAGACCAAGTCCCATCTCATGATGGTCTTCTGTACAGTAGCAGAGGTCAATGCCCTCTACTCTACCAGACGGGGTCAGTGTGGCTGACTGAACTCAACTGAAGAGGGGTCAGAGTCAGAGTTGTCCTCCAGCTAGTCACCCTATTGTAGCTCTCAGAGTATACCGTTCACACTGGTCTCAAATTCTATCAAGAACTCAAATATCACACAACTACTTGAGAAAGGTGCCACTCTTCAGTGCACTGGTGGTTTGCTCTAAACCAGCTACCATAACAATTGTCAACATCATGCCATCCTGCATCCATCTGCTGGCTTACCTCTGAAGCTAAGCAGGGTTGGTCATGGATGGGGGACCAGATGCTGCTAGAAGTGGTGTTGGAGGGCAAGTAGGAGGCACTCTTTCCTCTGGTCTAAAAGTAAATATCCCCACTACCTCAGGACAGTAATTGGGGACATTGCCCTGTGTAGGGTGCTGTCTTTCTGATGGGACATTGAACAGGTGTCCTGACTCTCTGTGGTCATTAATTATTGTAAGAGTAGGGGTGTTAAACCCAGTGTTCTGGCTATATTCTGTCCCTCATACCATCATGGCCACCCAATTATCCCCAGCTTGTAACTCTTCCCCAGGTTGTTGCTGTGAATGTGTTCTCAGTCAACTCTCCAGGTTATAAAAAAACAGATCCAGCCCTACCACTCACCTAAATACTGTGCTCACGCACCAATAATTATTCCTTGCATTCATTCATGTGAGTGAGTCATCCCACACACACGTTCCAGTGATTCATTTCACCGCTGACTGGCGTAATGCAACTTGACAAGTTTATTGCTCAATTAATAAACTATGACTCATGCAAACTGCAGATGTTAGAAACAGAGCCTAAAACAGTTGCAATCATCTTTTCACACCATTTCAAGTAAAATCAAGCTTTTTGTTCTCAATAATTGGCTTACTGTGAAGATTGATGGATAGGCAGGATAGGCAGTACCGCTCTCTCTCTCCCCCACACACTGGAAGCTATTAGTGACTGTGTGATGAGTACAGTATAAGCTATGTAGATAAGAGATCTACCCAGGCAAATCCGGGATAAATACAAATAGGTTAGAATGTAGGAATTACTTACGGTAGTCATTTCAGAAAGTTGTTAAGGGAGACGTTCAATACTACAACCAATTCAACAACAACTTGTTGGTGTAATAGCACTGAGAAATCATGGCCTTCAGAGGCCCATTATGGGGAGACAGACATTGATTCATGAAATTTGAGATGAGATGTTGATCACTGTTTGATCCGCATACTTTCCCAAAGCTTCCCTCTGTTTAACAGGCACAGATATCAGAGATGGATGGAGCCAGAGAGAGAGAGGGAGAGAGAGATGAGAGAGAGAGAATGAGACAGAAAAGGAGAGAGAGGGAGAGATGAGAGAGAGACAGATTACTCTCTTGATATGTGGAAGGGAGTAAACATCCTCTACTGCAGATAGCAGGATGTCTGGTGGGAAGGAACATCAAATCCATAGGAAAACATGCTCTGAATTTTGTGAATGAAATGACAAAGCCTATAGAATAAACAACCAGGTATACAATTATGGGGAGGTGTTCATATCTTACTGGACATATTAAGTTTACACAGCAGCAAGTAATAATACGAGGGGGCCACTGTACATATCCCCATTGTTCTGTTGAATAGTCACCATGGAAACAGAACAACTGCTGCACAACCCCCCACCCCCCCCACCCCACCCCACCCACAAGTTTGATATGTCAACGTCTATTGACGCCAGCCAGCCATCGCCCTTGATTGCGCTGACTTCTAAACAGCAGTTCTTAGAACAGTTTATTGAAGTGGGCTGAGACGATTGTGTTAAACAAAGTCGATGATTTCTCTCTGCGTTAATAGCTTGTCTATTAGACATCCTCAGTGTTCTTTCTCAGCACTGCAACGACCTTAATCATAAGCCGCTATCATCACGTTCCCCTCTTTTCTCTGCTCATAATCATTTGCCACAGTATCTTCCCTTTGTAGGTCAAAAGGGGGCTCATAAAGGCTATGGATAAAAAAGGATATACATTATTCTTTATTTTACTAAGCTGCTTAATTGCAACCAAGTAGTGGCTAATGTGCATCTTATCCTTCGATATCCCTTCAAAAGCACTTGTGGCTAATTAAAGAAATGTGTGCGTACCCATGATTGCATGCAGTGTTACTGAACCATCGCTCGCTGGTCCAACTGCCACAAATAGTTAATTGCACACAAGCTAATTTGATCCTTAAAGGAAGAAGGAAATTGCTTATTGCTGTCACGTTCGCCCTAATGATGAGACCATGATGAACCCCTAGACATACAAAAACCCTAGACATACAAAAACTAGAGTAGCCACCCTAGTCACACCCTGACCTAACCAAAATATATGGAAAAACAGTTGAAAATGGCTTCCATCCAATTAGCAGGCTTATTCAAGGGAGACAACATCAATACTGCAGCTTCATCAGCGTTTTTTTGAACCTTTATTTAACTAGACAAATACTGACCTGTATTGTATGCAAACATTTTTTTTTTATTATATTATTTTATACTAATACAATTGTACACGATTTTGTTTAACAAGTAATACAAGTTTTGTATATCCCCAAAAGCACAAATCAAAATCGACAAAGAAGTGGTTAATTGGCAACAACATTTTGCAATGGCCATCTCAGTCTCAGAACGTCAAACCCAATAAAAACTGGTGGTTTGAATTTCAGAAGGAAGTCCAAAAGTGCAGACAAGGGATACCAAGGATCTAGAAGGATTTTTGCATGGAGAAGGATTGTGTATGGGGGAATGGTCTAAGCTCCCTCCCAATGTGTTCTCCAACTCATACAACAGCTCGGTGCAGTTATCTTCGCAAGTTGAGGTATTGAAAGGTTTTGAAAACAGTTTTTTTTTAAAGATACATTACTTGTTAAACCAAATCTCTTTCTCTGAGCAATTGTATTAGTATAAAATATATATTTTTGGAACATACAATGTAACTTAGTATTTGAATTATTTATTTTATACAGTCATTTTTGCTCATCTTTTCAAGGGTGTCAATAATTTTGGAACCCCACTCTATTTGCATAGTTTATTTGCAAAGCTCTAGTCTCGTCAGAGATGAGCAGTATTTCTGTTACATGTACTGTATGTGAAATATGTATTTTAATTTCTTCTGAGTATTTTGCATTTTGTATTACACTGGGCTGAACTACACTCAATGTATTTTCGAACAAGATATTTCGAAAGCTGTAATTTGTATTTTCTAAATATTTCTCTATACCATTTTTATACAGCTGTTCACATTTTTGTTGTCCTCTTTCACCCTACGTTGGTATCAAAAGTCTGATGGCGCTACTGTGTGATGAGAGTTTCTACTAAATGAACAGTGCATTCGGAAAGTATTCAGACCCCTTTCCTTTTTCAACATTTTGTTACATTACAGCCGTATTCTGAAATGGATTCAATTACTTTTTCTATCATCAATCTACACACAATACCCCATAATGATAAAGCAAAAACAGATTTTGAGAAATGTTTGCAAATGTATAAGTATTCAGACCCTTTGCTATGAGACTTGAAATTGAGCTCAGGTGCATCCTGTGTCCATTGATCATCCTTGAGGATTTTCTACAACTTGATTGGAGTCCACCTGTGGTAAATACAATTGTTTGAATGTGATTTGGAAAGGCACGCATCTGTCTATGTAAGGTCAAATCAAATCAAATCAAATCAAATGTTATTTGTCACATACACATGGTTAGCAGATGTTAATGCGAGTGTAGCGAAATGCTTGTGCTTCTAGTTCCGACAATGCAGTAATAACAAGTAATCTAACTAACAATTCCAAAACTACTGTCTTGTACACAGTGTAAGGGGATAAAGAATATGTACAGAAGGATATATGAATGAGTGATGGTACAGAGCAGCATAGGCAAGATACAGTAGATGGTATCGAGTACAGTATATACATATGAGATGAGTATGTAAACAAAGTGGCATAGTTAAAGTGGCTAGTGATACATGTATTACATAAGAATACAGTCGATGATATAGAGTACAGTATATACGTATGCATATGAGATGAATAATGTAGGGTAAGTAACATTATATAAGGTAGCATTGTTTAAAGTGGCTAGTGATATATTTACATCATTTCCCATCAATTCCCATTATTAAAGTGGCTGGAGTTGAGTCAGTGTCAGTGTGTTGGCAGCAGCCACTCAATGTTAGTGGTGGCTGTTTAACAGTCTGATGGCCTTGAGATAGAAGCTGTTTTTCAGTCTCTCGGTCCCAGCTTTGATGCACCTGTACTGACCTCGCCTTCTGGATGATAGCGGGGTGAACAGGCAGTGGCTCGGGTGGTTGATGTCCTTGATGATCTTTATGGCCTTCCTGTGACATCGGGTGGTGTAGGTGTCCTGGAGGGCAGGTAGTTTGCCCCCGGTGATGCGTTGTGCAGACCTCACTACCCTCTGGAGAGCCTTACGGTTGAGGGCGGAGCAGTTGCCGTACCAGGCGGTGATACAGCCCGCCAGGATGCTCTCGATTGTGCATCTGTAGAAGTTTGTGAGTGCTTTTGGTGACAAGCCGAATTTCTTCAGCCTCCTGAGGTTGAAGAGGCGCTGCTGCGCCTTCTTCACAATGCTGTCTGTGTGAGTGGACCAATTCAGTTTGTCTGTGATGTGTTGTTGCCTACCCTCACCACCTGGGGGCGGCCCGTCAGGAAGTCCAGTACCCAGTTGCACAGGGCGGGGTCGAGACCCAGGGTCTCGAGCTTGATGACGAGCTTGGAGGGTACTATGGTGTTGAATGCGGAGCTGTAGTCGATGAACAGCATTCTCACATAGGTATTCCTCTTGTCCAGATGGGTTAGGGCAGTGTGCAGTGTGGTTGAGATTGCATCGTCTGTGGACCTATTTGGGCGGTAAGCAAATTGGAGTGGGTCTAGGGTGTCAGGTAGGGTGGAGGTGATATGGTCCTTGACTAGTCTCTCAAAGCACTTCATGATGACGGAAGTGAGTGCTACGGGGCGGTAGTCGTGCACAGTAGACTGTGCATGTCTGAGCAAAAACCAAGCCATGAAGTCAAAGGAATTGCACATAGAGCTCCGAGACAGGATTGCGTCGAGGCACAGATCTGGGGAAGGTTACAAAACATTTCTGCAGCATTGTAGATCCCCAAAAGACAGTGGCCTTCATCATTCTCAAATGGAAGAAGTTTGGAACACCCAAGACTCTTCCTAGAGCTGGCCATCTGGCCAAAATAAGCATTAGGAGGAGAGGCCTTGGTCAGGGAGGTGAGCAAGAACCCGATGGTTCAAGAACCCCACTAAACTAGGCCAATGACAGTTCCCAGTGTGCTTTGCAGTTGTTCATTTTCATATATACCTTTACATTTTGGTCATTTAGCAGACACTCTTCTCCAGAGTAACAGTGCATTCAATTTAGGTAGATGAACAACAACATATCCAGTCATAGTAAGTAAGACGTTTCTGTAACGTTACTGAGAATGTTGTTGCTTTTTTTTAACTAAATACAATACTTTGCAGAAATATGTTTTATTTGATTTTGATACATTGGTCTTTGGGGTATTTTTAAAGTAGTATATTGTCATTGTAGTTTGTCATTCATGCCCATCCCTATGTTGTGTTTTCACCTTTCATGTGGAAGTTGAAAAGACAAGGAAGAAATAGCTCTGAAAAATTGTGTGATGGGCAGGGAAGACTATGTTCCCGTTCGTTGTGTGTCATCTCAGAACTTTTGCGTTGTTTATTTCCCAAGAATGCTCTAGGAGAAGGTGGTGACCTCATGACATGAGAATGACAGTTGAAGAAAGAAACTGTTACATTTTGTTCTGTGTAAACTCTATATCCAACCATATGTCTGACCTTTTCCTCTGAAAGAGACACAAAATAACCTATCCTCTGTGGTGGCTGACAATTTCATGTGAAAATGTATGATGAAGGGTTGAGAAAATATATTTGTCATCCTTTCTCAGTAACCATCTTTGAACAGACTGGGTAAAGGGAAACAAAGACATGACCCCAAAAAATCCCATTGAATCCCATTTTAAACACTATCATGGTGAGTGGGAGTTATGGATAATTTCATCTTTGACATGTCTAGATAATGTGCTTGACATGATATCCTCGATGCTCTGACGCTAAAGCTCTTCACTTTTCATGGGCCTCTGTGTAGCCAACTGTATAGTCGTGGCCAAAAGTTTTGAGAATTACACAAATATTCATTTTCACAAAGTCTGTTACTTCAGTTTGTATGATGGCAATTTGCATATACTCCAGAATGTTATGAAGAGTGATCAGATAAATTGCAATTAATTGCAAAGTCCCTCTTTGCCATGCAAATGAACTGAATCCCCCAAAAACATTTCCACTGCATTTCAGCCCTTCCACAAAATGACCAGCTGACATCATGTCAGGGATTCTCTCGTTAACACATGTGTAAGTGTTGACAAGGACAAGGCTGGAGATCACTCTGTCATGCTGATTGAGTTTGAATAACAGACTGGAAGCTTTAAAAGGAGGGTGGTGCTTGGAATCATTGTTTTTCCTCTGTCATCCATGGTTAAATGCAAGGAAACTCGTGCCGCCATCATTGCTTAGCTCAAAAAGGGATTCACAGGCAAGGATATTGCTGCCAGTAAGATTGCCCCTAAATCAACCATTTATCGGATCATCAAGAACTTCAAGGAGAGTGGTTCAGTTGTTGTGAAGAAGGCTTCAGGGCGCCCAAGAAAGTCCAGCAAGCGCAAGGACCGTCTCCTAAAGTTGATTCAGCTGCAGGATCGGGGCACCACCAGTACAGAGCATGCTCAGGGATGGCAGCAGGCAGGTGTGAGTGCATCTGCATGCACAGTGAGGCGAAGACTTTTGGAGGATGGCCTGGTGTCAAGAAGGGCAGCAAAGAAGCCACTTCTCTCCAGAAAAAAACATCAGGGACAGACTGATATTCTGCAAAAGGAACAGGAATTGGACTGCTGACGACTGGGGTAAAGTCATTTTCTCTGATGAATCCCCTTTCCGATTGTTTGGGGCATCCGGAAAAAAGCTTGTCCGGAGAAGACAAGGTGAGCGCTACCATCATTCCTGTCTCATGCCAACAGTAAAGCATCCTGAGACCATTCATGTGTGGGGTTGCTTCTCAGCCAAGGGAGTGTGCTCACATTTATGCCTAAGAATACAGTCATGAATAAAGAATGGTACCAACACATCCTCCGAGAGCAACTTCTCCCAACCATCCAGGAACAGTTTGGTGACAAACAACGCCTTTTCCAGCGTGTTGGAGCACCTTGCCATAAGGCAAAGGTGATAACTAAGTGGCTCGGGGAACAAAACATTGATATTTTGGGTCCATGGCCAGGAAACTCCCCAGACCTTAGTCCCATTGAGAACTTGTGGTCAATTCTCAAGAGGCGGGTGGACAACCAATAACCCACAAATTCTGACAAAGTCCAAGCATTAATTATGCAAGAATGGACAACCATCAGTCAGAATGTGGCCCAGAAGTTAATTGACAGCATGCCAAGAAGGGTCAACACTGCAAATATTGACTCTTTGCATCAACTTCATGTAATTGTCAATAAAAGCCTTTGACACGTATGAAAGGCTTGTAATTATACTTCAATACTCCATAGTAACATCTGACAAAAATATCTAAAAACACTGAAGCAGCAGACTTTGTGAAAATTAAAATGTGTCATTCTCAAAACTGAAGGTTTGTGCTACAGGTCAAACTATCGTTGCATTACAGGCCAAATGAGCCTTGCATCTTGTCAGTCAAACCCTCATAAGAAGCTATAAAGACGGGTCTATGAAGTGTGCTCTATAACATGATATCTATTCCACATGCAGTCTCTGATAACTCAGAGACAATCCATCTTCATAGATCTTATCGGATCTGAGCTCCACCAAATCATGTCCTCAAACACATTGTGTTCACACATACAGCACAGAGCAACTGCTCCACATAATGTTTTGATTGGCCTTTGAAGTGAAAGTGGAGGGTGATGGGTGCGAGGTGTGGGGGTGGGAAGGCTAATCCTTATGGAAAAGAGACTGCAATCATCACAGACTACTCCTAGATCGATACTGAGGGTAACTAAGGTGCAACTCTAAGTCCCATCACCATCGCAGACGATTAGACAGTTTTGATAAACTGCTCATGCAAGAAGATCCCACAGCCTACGGAAATCTCCTGCCCACACCATTGTCATGTAGTCAAGCAAAACACCCGTCTCAACATCAACAGTGAAGAGGCGACTCCAGGAGGCTGGCCTTCTAGGCAGAGTTTCAAAGAAAAAGCCATATCTCAGACTGGCCAATAAAAATAAAATATTAAAATGGGCAAAAGAACAGACACTGGACAGAGGAACTCTGCCTCGGAAGGCCAGCATCCCGGAGTCGCCTCTTCACTGTTGACGTTGAGACTGGTGTTTTGTGGGTACTATTTAATGAAGAGTCCAGTTGAGGACTTGTGAGGCGTCTGTTTCTCATAAGACAACATGTCGCCAATGTTATGTTGAAAGAACACTTGGCCCCTAAGCTTATTGAGTTGCAACTTGCTGATGTGTTTGATAGTAATCACCCGAGTCTGCCACTGTTTTGGGCAAAATTACAAATGGAGACCCTGCTCCCCTTCTCCTACCCCCATCCCTCCTCTGAGGTTTCCTACAAATGACAATATTCAATATTAAAAAATTCAAAACACATTTGCGAGCATCTTGTGTCCCACCGCAATCTACTTTGTAACATGATTCCCTATGAAAGACTGCCAGACAGACACATACTGTACTCGGGTAATAGGTAGTCTTAATGAGCTGCAGAACATCAGTAGTGAGCGTAGTAGCAGCTGACTCGATACTGCAGTGCACCTCTAGTTTCCATGCAAAAAAAATTTACTTGAGAAATACTGCACCAGACACCTTAGCTTGATGTCAAATTGAACGACCAAGACCTCCTCGGCAAAAACATTGATGTTAATGACAGACTTCTTGATTTATCTTAATTAATTCAGACTATTTTGAAGGAAAATGGTTGACTCAATAGGGACAAACAACAATAACTGCCAGGGTACGATATAGTGAACGTAACACACCCACACCGAACCCACACCGAACCATAACTCCAAGACCCAAATCTTATTTTTCAAAATTGAGCAGCAGAAAAACACATGCAAAATTATTGCTTTCAGCCCTCCATTAAAAAAAAAAAAAACGTTTTGAAAGCTTTGTGTTATTATAGGTGATTGGGACTACAAAGTGCACATGGACTTCTACTGGGAACACATTCTTGCTCAGTTGCATTGCTGTTGGCAACTGATGCTGTGGACTGACCAATATGACTGTTGTTGCCTATGTACAGTATTCCACCAGTGCCTATTCAGTGAAGGGGAAACTCAGAATGATTCAACTTCCGATTTAACATGATAGACCATTAAAAATGTTCCTACACCATATTCCCCGCCCACATAGAAAACTGTCCTTAGACGACTGGAGGAGGGCCTCACCAGTGAGATTGGTGGACAGCAGGAGCAGTGTATCACAGGTCAGGTCAGCCGTTGTCCCGGAGATCACCACTGCCCAGATGGTCAACACCTGAAAAGGAAAAGAGAAATAAATAAAGAGAAAACAAGTATAGTCAGTCTGTTTCTGGAACTGGGGTAAAACACATTTATCTAAAAGACAGATGACATAAGTTTAGTACTGATGTGAACTTCACTGTCAACTTGAGACGAGGGAAACATAGGCAGACACTATGTCTAGTGTCCAGCATTAGTCAGCCTACCTCCCACACAAAAAGGCAGAAAATATCCCCAAGTTCCCAATAGTGCATTTCTATGCTGTTCACTGAATAAAAAAATGATGCTAATGTATCAAATTCATTGACTATCAGACATACTCCTAGTCTCAGCATCGTAAAATACTGCATTAATTTTACATGTTGGTTTTATGCACATATTTTACATTTGTGGCATGAATTGTTCATGTTATTTATATACATTACTTCACTATAGGTTTCCGTGATGTACAGTATAACGAACAACCTGCAGAGTTAAAACCTTCAGGACTTTCCTTTGAACCTGAAGTACAAACATTCATGTCAATTATGCATGCATATTGCACTAGCTTGTCATGTAGGCTGTAAAGAATATATTCACATGCACCCTTTCCCTTCTGAGTACCCTGGCCCTCACAAGTGGTGCAGTGGTCTACGGCACTGCATCTCAGTGCTAGAGGCGTCACTACAGAACCTGGTTCGATTCTATCACAACCGGCTGTGATTGGGAATCCCATAGGGCGGCGCACAATTGGCTCAGCGTCGTTAGGATTTGGCCGAAGTAGGCTGTCATTGTAAATTAGAATTTGTTTAGTTGCATAGTTAAATAAAGATTCAATCAAAATGTACAGACCTAGAGAAACATATGCAGTAGATACATAAATATCCCTATAGGCCAGGAATCATGAACTAGATTCAGCCGCAGGCCAATTTGTTCTTGAGCGAATGTTCAGGGGGCCGGAAGATGATCACACATAATCTGTAGACTGCAAATTGTACGCAAGATGCCCAAACGTATATAATAGTTGACAAAAAAATGATGAAATGTCCCATGGAAGAATGGCGACGTGTCCCGTTACTAGAGTTCCAGACACTTGCCAAGGTGCATTGAAGCTGTTCTGGTTTGTGGTGGTCCAAAGTTCTGTTAAGACACTTTGTGTTGGTGATTCCTTTATTTTGGAAGTTACCGGTATCTCTACTATGAGTGGGAATACTTCGGAACAGATTTCCAAAATTAAAATCACTTAGAGCTGATTTTCTGTCCAACAATTAAATTGTAGTTATTTATTTTTAAGTTGGGGGTGGGGGCAAATAAAATCACCTGCGAGCCAAATTGTTGGCGGAATAAAAGTGTTGGGGAAAATACATGTTATCCACCTGTTGCAAGGATGGCTAAATGAAACCCATGCAGGCCGTATTTCATAAACTCAAACCGCCCATTCTTTCCGTGGTCGGTCTCACGTGAAGAGCCTCTAGCGCCATAGGCGCTGAGGCCCTTCGTCGAGGAAAAAGGTATTTCAATTACCACACACCCAGACAGGGAAGAGGAGAAGAGGCGGTGGCTTGCTAATCTAAGACCCTGCTCCCCTCCTCCTACCCCCATCCCTCCTCTGAGGTTTCCTACAAATGACACTAAATTGATTTGTGACCTACATTTCGTAATATGTTGAAATTGGAATGCAATAATCCATGAAGAGAGGAAGCAAGAATATACAATAAAAAACACACACAGGGACCTGGTCTGCCGTAGAGCCAGTACACTCAAAATAGCCTTGACTGCTTGAGAACATTAAAGGGGTTTTATGTAACCTCATCTGCTTGCTTGTTTGCTTTGCTTGTGTCCTTGTTGATGAAAGGAGAGTTCAGAATTCAGAGTGTGTCACAAGGAGCTGCACTTGAAACATTACCTTTCCTCTCAGGGAGCTCTACTTATATGCTCTGTCTCTTAACGGTGATTCATTATCACAACAAAATGGTGCTCTGTGTCAGTAGCGATGTTCTGGCATAACCTTCAGCTTAAAAACAGGATGAGCAAGACGTGGAAATGTAGTTCCACTGAATGCATTCTTCCGTAGCAATAAGCTGGCAGAATATTTGATCAATCAATCTTTACAAAAACGGTGTCAGCCTTGATAATGCAATCACGCGTTCATTAAAGTACTTCTTGACTGACGTTCACATAATTACCATGTTTGGCAACATCTTAGCCGTGGTTCTACAGTAATGCACTCTAATGCCGCATAATGACCACACATCATCACTGCAGCTGGCCAATACAGTACAACATGAATTAATTTCATTCACTCAACTAATTCAGACACTGCCATGTGGTGTGAAGCTGATGCACAGCAGGTATCTTTCACACATGAGGAATATCTTACCAAGCATAACACTTCTGTGCTAAGTAATGACAACTTTATAATCCATTTGAATAAGTACATGGTTGGTAAAAACAAAGAAAATGAAGGGTGACAGAATGGTGGGGACTTTGTATTTTTTGTTGTCCCTAAATCCCAAGTCATTGTAGTACCTATATATTCCTAGTCCCTAGAGAGAGAGAGGTAAATCTGGGTTGGCAAGGAGATACTGTATACCTAGGGGTCATGGGCAGGTTGGCATGGAGACATATCCAGGGGTCATTGACTCATTATGCCCATGTAGTATTCTATACAACTTAATCCTTCTCCTAAGCAAAGTGGGTAGGAGTGAGTTTGTTTGAGTTTGTTTGTGCGTGTGTTTAAAAATGTATACTTTTAAAGTGAAGTTGGCAGTTTAAATGTGAAATACTTATCAGCTGGCTTCTGATTAAAAAGTAATAATAAATATCTTAATCTTAATATCTTAATATCAAAAGCCTGAGAAAAGAACCTGTCCCATGGGGGATTTTTGCTAAATCAGAAACAGATCTGTGAATCACTCTCAAACCATAATTAGAAATAATGTCTGAGCTAATGAATCCCAATCCACAAGGTGCAAAGAAACTTATGTCACTCACAAACTGCACCTCTAGCAAGTAGATCTCAAGGCACATATCATGCACACATGCGAGCACGAACAAGGGGTTAGAATAGGCGCAGGGAACAGAACTGGAAGTCGGAACAGAAAGGGAAACGAATGTGATCCATACTGTTCTGGAATAGAACTGTTATTTTAAAAGCATAGGAACATTCCAGGCATTTTTTCAGGCATTTTTCTAGTACCACATAAAAACGCAACAAAGCGCCTATGCAAAGCCCTCACTCTGTCACCCAGAAATGTATTCCAGTGTCTTCCTCCAAGCTGAAAATCTTTGCCAGTGTTTGTGTGTGTTCAGGCTACCTGCCCCTCCCCCCCCGGAGTACAGGCTACTGTACTGACGTTACAAGCATGATTCAGGAAATATATTTTAAACTAGTTATCACGTTTCATGTTGGATTCATTAACTACAAAAAGATAAGACTTGTTTTTAATTCTGGTGCCACTCTGCACACACAAGCTTGTTAGCTAGCTCAAAGGACATTCAAAGTTCCTCTATGGAAGCCGCTCCTCCTAGGTATAATTCTGTGGTTCTAATTCAGAGAATCTATGTCATAACAAGATGTCCAGTGCTTCAAGCCTCCTTCTCAACCTTCTCTCGCTCTCTTCCCACCCACAAAATGTCAGACACATCTTGCGCCATAGGCTACACTCATCTGTCCATCATGCATGTAAACAACTAGCTTGCCTGCTCTGTCCGCACTGATTGCCAAAGTCATTTAATGGGCTAAATGTAAAAAACGGTGGATTTCTCAAGTTAAAAAAGGAACAGAAAGGAATGATATAAACCTGTGCTTTTGTTGTTGTTGCTAGAACCGGTTAAGAACTTTATTTTGCTGGTCGGAACAGAACAGAAATAATTTTGGTTCCAAACTCTGGCACGAACGCACAACCCCCCCCCCCTCACCCCCCACCCCACTCAACACACACTCACACACACACTCACACACTCCCCCCACAAACATCTGAGTTACACATAGCCCAGAGTGAGTGCTTCTGTGCAGAGTGGAGAGGAGAGGAAGGAAAACACAGGAAGCCAGCCTTCTGCCCTCAGTCAGTTATTCAAAAGAGCAGAACAGAGGAGTAGGCATGGGGGAGTTTAACTCATAACCTAAAGGTGGTATGTCCAGCAGAGACATATGTGGTCACCTCTGACTTCTTGTGATTCGCTCTGGTTCATTCCAGCGAAACTGACTGCACACTATGGGAAAATGGAGCCTATATGCCAACCATGGGTAAAGATATCACAAAAGGAACTGTCACACACTACATGCTGAGACGTTTTTTTTTAAATGTAGCTACCGAGCTGAGAACATTATGTTTCTCTTAAAGTTTGGTGAGAGTGCGGTTGTCTTGTGGTTATTTTGCATATAACCTTTCCACAACTTTCTGGTAATGGTGCAGGATAGACGCTTGGCTTTCTCAACATTCTCAGCATTTAAGTAACTTGACAAAAAAAAAAAAATCTTGGTATTTCATTTCTTTAACAGAACGTTTCCTAAAAGTTCAAACATGGTTACATTTGGTCATGTTTAAGAATGTAAAACCGTGAACATTCTCAAATAGTTCAGAGAATGTTAAGAACCAATGTTCTACTATAGGAATGTCAGTACTTCAGCATAATGTTTCCTTCAGGTTTCCTCATGGTTCTATGGAAAGTAAAGTTTTCAAATTGCTCCGAGGACGTTAAGAAAACAACAACATAAAAACGACAAGAGAACGCTCAAAGAATGTTGTTTCAAAAAAATAAAGTACATTCCGTTCTTAGCATCAACAAAACTCTCTCTATCCTTTATCTTGATAAGTGTGTTCAGATGTATTGGTCTTAATGAGTGCTTGCTTCCTTTTAAATGGGGTCTGTTTCAATAGACTAAAATGAAGAGCTTTGTATGCGTAAAAAAAACATGGCGTGCTAGCTCCATCCTGGTGGCGCAGTGGACTAATTCCATGTACAGGTATAGAGAATAGAATATTATAGTTTTGAATCTCACTGATGCCTAGTCACAATAAAAAAATCAAAAAAGTCCAAATAACCTATCATTTCCTTTCTAAGAGCGTTAATAAAACCTCCCATAAAAACTTCCAAGGAACCAGAGTAAAACATTCTCAGAACCTCCCTGCAACCTAAAAATAAACGTTCCCAAAACAGGCTAAATGTAATTTTGTTTCACTGTTATTTTTTTATTTCTTTACTTATCTTTTAACCTAATACATATTTTTTACTTAAAAATTGCACTGTTGGTTAGAGCCTTAAGTAAGCATTTCTCTGTAAGGTCTACACCTGTTGTTTTCGGCGCACATGACAAATAACATTTGATTTGATTTTGTTCACTTCTGTTCTCAGAACATTTTAAAAACGTTACGTTTTAACCGGTCAGGAAACATACTGTACGGCTCCGTTCCCACAACTTTCAAGGAACCAAATGTGCTAGCAGGGATAGCTTTCTCACAGGCTTCGGAAAGTCTGCGTGAGATACCATTGCTTGTAATTGTCTCCCTCGTGAAGGACTATTTTACAGAGTGTACCAATTTTGCTCCTTGATCAACCGTAAGGCAAACTTGGGTTTGAACTGACCCTGACTAAGTTACAGTACCGTTGCACATCCTCATTTAGGAAAGTTTTATTGGAGTGTTCTATTAGCCACAACCACAGGGTGTGCCCTGTCCCGTCTTGTCCCGTCCTGTCCTGCCCTGTCCCGTCCTGTCCTGCCCTGTCCTGCCCTGTCCTGCCCTGTCCCGTTCTGTCCTGCCCTGTCCCGTCCCGTCCTGTCCTGCCCTGTCCCGTCCTGCCCTGTCCCGTCCTGTCCTGCCCTGTCCCGTCCTGTCCTGCCCTGTCCTGCCCTGTCCCGTCCTGTTCTACCCTGCCCTGTCCCATCCTGTCCTGCCCTGTCCCGTCCTGTTCTACCCTGCCCTGTCCCATCCTGTCCTGCCCTGTCCCGTCCTGTTCTACCCTGTCCTGTCCCGTCCTGTTCTACCCTGTCCTGTCCCGTCCTGTTCTACCCTGCCCTGTCCCGTCCTGTTCTACCCTGCCCTGTCCCATCCTGTCCTGCCCTGTCCCGTCCTGTTCTACCCTGCCCTGTCCCGTCCTGCCCTGCCCTGTCCTGCCCTGTCCTGCCCTGTCCCGTCCTGTCCTGCCCTGTCCTGTCCTGTCCTGTCCTGCCCTGTCCTGTCCTGTCCTGCCCTCTGACTTTTCTGCAGATTTCTTATTGCAAACGGGGTGAAACAAGTGAGGGTCTGTTCAAGTTTGAAAATACTTTGCGCGAATACTGAATACTGTGGTTTAGTTGCCAGAACATCTAACAGAGAAGGTCAAATCAACTTAGACAAAGTAATAAAAAATAGAACTAGAACAATAGAATACATTTTTAGGCGCAATTGTATTGGCAGCAGAGAAGTGTTCATTTTATGAGCAAATCCCCCGACAGTTTAGCCTAAAATTGTAAACAATGAACAATACATGGTAATTCAAACAGGCCACCATAGCCCTGCTCCCAATCTGCAGTTGCCAAAAGGGTTGAAACTAAATCTAATTCTGACTGTCCATAGTCAGTGCATGTGATAAACTATTCTTCCTGGTTCCACTTTAAACAAACTACAACTTTTGTCTTAATGAAGCCTTTATAAACCCGGAATAACACATACATTCATCCCTCAGAAAACATTCATTATCAATAATCTTCAAAAATGAAAATGTATGTGTCAAAATGCAATTGCTAAAATGAAAGGGGTCAACAGGGAAATTGCTCTTGATCTTCCATCGAGTTCCTTTTGACTGTGAATGAAAGTGGATTGTATTGGTGCCAGGAGGACTACCTGACTATCTGTCTTATGGAGTTCACCAGATAACACTGGCCCAACTGGCTTTACAACTGATACACTGGCTGGCAGCAGGCCTTCAATCAAGGCAGAGTGACTGCCACAATGTTGTTTTTCATTCTTTCCATTCTTGTTTTCCATTCTTGGGCAGAAAGGGGTAGAATCGATCACAGCCAGTATTGTATCTTCATTTGTATATAACGGAGGATTTGAGCTCCGGCTTCCTTTAGAGCTCAGGGCATGGCACTCATAACCATTCAGCAATGCACCTGTGTGGTGAGTGAAGATAGGTTCGTGCCCAGGTCACAGCCTATTAATCAGCCCATCAGGACATGAAAGAACACCCGGAGAGGCAATTTTCACTCCTTTATCCACCACCGATCCCCTTAAAGTGTCTGACATCACTTTGTGGCTTTATCAAAACTTTTCAAGGTCCCACACAATAACAGGTTTCTACAAATATAATACTTGACACACACACTATAGTGAGTGAATAGAGATACAGGTTTTGAAAAAAATAAAGTGATTCAGTCTTCGCAGAGTATCAAAACCCTAAGATGCCTGAACGACCGCTGGGGTAGAGAAGTCAAGTGCCTGAACTCCCTCCCTCTCTCCACTGTGCTGCACCACGGAAACCCACGACTCTCTCCCAGGCTTCTCAGCATGATTCCTGGCTCTCCTACTTCCCGGAAACTTTTGATGGTAAATCCGGAAAACAATGTGGCAACGCTGGAAGGCAAGTGCATTTTGAACCATGTTTGGACACTGGTTTCAGGGGAGAGATTCTTGGACTAAGTCGAGACAAATAATATGAGTTTATCCCAACTACCTTGGTGTGTGATTCACATAGGTCCTCCTTATATACTGACAAGGCATTAACACGTGGTATTGACATTGCGCTACATAAAATGGCATTGGCATTACACCACCATGATGCATCTGTTTATACTATCCAAAGTTTCAGACAGGGTTCTACATGCCTTGCCAGAAGCCTTTCCATGCGAGTTGAATGGCACCTCATAAAATCCTCTTCAATTAGATAATGCGTGTGTGTGTGTGTGTGTGTGTGTGTGTGTGTGTGTGTGTGTGTGTATTGGAGAGAGTTACTGTGTGTGTGCGCATGTCTGTGTGCGTGCCCATGTATGTGTGTGTCTGTTTCTGCATGTGTCTGTGGTCACTGACTAAGCCACACACAGAGGGTTGTCTGAGTACACCAGCGTTAGCAGCAGCAGCCGTCTGTAAAATTTATAATCCACGTCTAACAATAGGTACCAGGCACCAACAACATGTAATATATACGCTGGGCTCTTACAAATGGCAATGCTGTCCTTACACTCTCAATTCTCATCCCCATCCACCACCATTGGCCCAACTCCATCTTGGAGAGGCTGCGTAACAAGAGGCTTGACATGCACACAGACACAGACATGGAGCCAGGGGCTGGAGCATGCAGTAGGAATGGGTTCACCGCAGCTGACTACAGTCAACAAGAACAACCTTCAGAGTTATGATGCGTTTGGCAGGTTGGTTCTGAGAACAAATAGAGTGGAGATGATCCCTGCTTTGGAACGACTGATATCCAGGGATTGTTGTTCTTCTACTAACCCCTGAGCCCCCAAACACGAGACAGCATCACCCCCTGTCATGATCCCCTTAACCCTCAGGTTCGAGGAAGGCTGAAATTATTCTGAGAAAAAATGATTTTTCTTGTGGAATGTAAGAGGTTGGTTGGTTTCAACAAACCCCTCCCCCCAGAGGCAAGAGTCGGCTGTGTGTGTGCCTGTGAGGGCCAAAATGCTACAGAGGCCAAGAGAAAGCGGCGTGGATGTTGGAGAGATATTCATGTGTTAACATTTTGTATTAGCACTCTAAACCACTAAATTGATATTATGTGTAGTAAAGTGTCTTAATACATCACAAACAACTAGTCCTCCATCATGCCGTGTGATATAATGACACAAACTACAAATACCACAAGCATCATCCAAATACCAGACCTTCTGTTATTTTCACCCAATTGGTCAGGCAGAAATTTGAAAGAGCATTATCTATAACTTCAAGCTGCCACAGTCTCTCTCTGATTGGATGACCCAGTCTGGAAAAACAATGGAGTGTGTCCTGAACTGCACACAACCCACAATCTTTCCATTGCTCTTTTCTGTCCGTCCTGGTGCAAGGATTTAGCTTGACAACTGAATTAAGGGTGGAATTTGAAATGCTAGGTGAAGTTAGTAACAAGTGAAAAACAATTATTTTTAACATTCAAATCAACTTTACACATGGGAAGATTATGTTACCAAGGGCAATGTGTGTATTGCTTTATAAAGAGTGATGGGTGCTTGCTATATGAAATGCTTGTTCTGCAGCTAATGAGAGCCAAACAAACACATCAACACGCATAAACACACAAACACATGCTCAAGCACACACACACACACACACACACTTAACCAATCTCTTCTGGTGAAATATGTATATATTTTTTTTAAATTTATCAACGCTCACAAGTGATGTCCCGCCTCTCACATTGAAGACACAGTATATAATATGATTGAACTCCCTCACGCTAAGCGGCTAGCACATGACTTATTTATACTTCAAATGGACGGGGTGATCGAATTGCTCTTAATTCCCCCCTGCCATAATGAATGGGTTTAAGAGCAATGCTGGCTGCTGTAGTAGTGCTCCCTCTTTCTCTCTCTCTTCGTGTGTGTGGCAGTAGTGATGCGTGAGAGATACAACCCACGCAAAGTGCGCATGGCACGAGTCGAAAAGCATGTCTCCATTAGCTCACTCTCCATTGACACGAGACAATGTAATGCAGCATCAATTGACTTCTTCCACAATATAGCTGTCCTCATGTAATCTATTTGAAGAATTTCTTGATGGGAGATATACACTGAGTATACAAAACATTAAGAACACATGCTCTTTCCATGATATAGACTGACCAGGTGAATCCTAGGTAAAATCAATGATCCCTTATTGATGTCACTCGTTAAATCCACTGCAATCAGTGTAGATGAAGGGGAGGAGACAGTTTAAAGAATTATTTTTAAGCCTTGATACAATTGAGACATGGATTGTGTGTGTGTGCCATTCAGAGGGTGAATGGGCAAGACAAAAGATTTAAGTGCCTTTGACCGGGGTATGGTAGTAGGTGCCATGGGTACCGGTTTGTGTTAAGAACTGCAATTCTGCAGTTATTTTTACGCTCAACAGTTTCCCGTGTGTATCAAGAATGGTCCACCACCCAAAGGACATCTAGCCAACTTGACACAACTGTGGGAAGCATTGGTGTCAACATGGGCCAGCATCCCTGTGGAACGCTTTCGACACTTTGTAGAGTCCATGCCCCGATGAATTGAGGCTGTTCCGAGGGCAAACGGCAATTCAATATTAGGCGTTCTCAATGTTTTCTAGTATCAGTATACTGCGTTAGTGTTTGTGGTTGTATTCACTTGTGACATGCCCATTTCTGATCCTCCACTTCAAGGAGTACAAGAGCGACCATTTCTTCAGCAGTATCACAGAAACCTTATTAGTGTGGCACTACACAGTAGTTGTGGCATTAAGTTAATATTGCCGGAGACTCAATTTAATTATATTGACATTAATTAATGTGCTATATGACCCACAGCTATGAATACTTTAAATTGCTTCCACCACATTAAGCCTGATTAAAAGGTGACATTTTTTTAAATGAGCAAATACTGCATCGTTTAGTCATGGTCAAAACCAAATCTGATGTCCTGTGTTATTATATATATGCCTCCCTAGTGTCCATTGCTCAAAACGTATCTGTCAAAAGCAGTATTGTCATTGTACTGTAGTAATTTGGTAGGTCTTTGTCCTTGATCTCATCCAAATATACAGTATACTTCATGCCCTAACAGTAATTATAAAACAGCTGGTTTGAGGTCAGGCACATCAAAGGAAATGTGTTAATCAGTTTTTCTACTACAGATGGAGCTTTTGCCTCTTTCCAATATAAATGTAACCTATGAATAATTAGACTGCATTTGTTTGGGTAATTAAAATGTATAACCAACAACAACTCAAGCCTCATGCATTGAGAATGTACTCCATTTCCATCTGATAGCTAACAAGAAAGCAGCTTTGAAATACAAACAGAACTACTTCCCTTCCCTATTAGAAGTCATTCGCAATTGTTATACACAGAACTGAGCTCCCAGACCCAGTTTGAACCATACTACCAAATGGTGAAATAGTTCAGTGCTCAGAAGCAGACCAAATCAAAGATGTTTGCCTTCTTTGCATCATTAACCAAAACAAATCAAAATTCAAAAAGACATGAAAATAGAGGGGCCAAATGCTAGTTGTTGATAGGTCCTTGGTGATGGCAAAGGCTACTAGTCTTGCGGGTCAGACATCCAGCTTACTTAACTACTCTGTAGTAATAGTTTACTCACTGCTTTGATGTTTGTCAGAGAGCCGGTGACAGCAGAGAGTCTGACATCATACAAACCCCTATCATGTCTGATCATATGTGACAAATTGTACTGCCCTGTCACAGTTGAATTGCTACTGATGTGTATGCTATTAAGGGGGAGCTGGATAGCAGCTCCAATGGCAGACTCCATTATATTGAGATTTAAGTGTCAGGCCGCCAGTACGCATGCTAGCTACAATTAGGCTAGCATGGCAGATAAGCCTGACAAACAGACCCTTAGACACGTCAATGCATCAGGGCCAAGTGACACCATGTTGAATTATAGGCGGTGCCTGAGAGATCTGATTAATGGGCCATCCTACATGATTTTCTATCTTGCTTCGTGCTTCAAAACAACTGGGACAGCATTGGGAAACAAGTGGAACCTTTCACTAACGCAAGGTTCTGCGTGGAACCCCTTTACCACTAAAATGTTCTAAGTACAATATGTTTCACCACCAAAGGGTTCTACCTGGAACCAAAAAGTGTTCTCCTATAGGGACAAAAAATGATCTTATAATCTTAGAGTTTAGGCAAGGGGGATAAATGGAGTCTGTGATGTCTGTGATGCGTGACAAACACATATTTCTTTAGACTTTGATTACACTCAGTGGGTTTTAGGATGAAAGGGGAATTTAACTTTTGATCAACTGTATCATACTCTAAACCAGTGCAAGGCCTTTCTCATAAGAACCTCAGTGCTTATATGGGTCAGTGTTTCACGCATAGGGCAGTTACTTAATCCACTCTAGTGGAAAGTTGCTGATGATGCACCTTAAAGTAAGAGGAATATATTGGCAGCAGCATAAAAAGCAAAGATGAGCATAGCCTCTTCGGACATGAAATGCCCACAGGCTATTTGATAAACAGGGCTTCCTTTCGGTCTACAGTTTTTCTGCTCTGATGCCGGTTAAGGGCATATTATCATTTTAGACGTAACCTTCATGGAGATAAACGTCCCTATCAGCTTTGGTATTGATCTGTCAATCTTACATTGATTCCTATTTTCTCTGTCCACCAATCAGATGCAGTGGCGGTCGGTGACATTTAAGATGAGGAAGGATAATTATTATTTTTATGATCATGGCCTTATTTCTATTACAGCATATTGGATGACTCATTCATATTCCATTCACCCAGCTCAATGTAACACTAATAGGTTTAGGCTACTACATCATACTCACATTTTCCCTATACCCACCATGAGGTTGCTACAACCTAGCCTATGAATGAAAGTACACTGCTCAAAAAAATAAAGGGAACACTAAAATAACATATCCTAGATCTGAATGAATGAAATATTCTTATTAAATACTTTTTTCTTTACATAGTTGAATGTGCTGACAACAAAATCACACAAAAATTATCAATGGAAATCAAATGTATCAACCCATGGAGGTCTGGATTTGAAGTCACACTCAAAATTAAAGTGGTGTGTGTGTGGCTTCCACGTGCCTGTATGACATCCCTACAACGCCTGGGCATGCTCCTGATGAGGTGGCGGATGGTCTCCTGAGGGATCTCGTCCCAGACCTGGACTAAACCCTACGTCATAGTCACTAACAACGCATATGCCTGGAATTTTTATGTTTCCCATTGCTCCTCTGAGGAGCCTCCACTGATCAAATGTGGTATCAACAAATCTTCGTCCAATTGGTTTTGGTAGCAACAATGCCCCCTTGCCCTTATTTATCTAAATGGAATTTATACATTTCCTAGAATGGACATTAGGAAACCAGCAATAAAGAGAGTCCCATATGTTGCTATGTACTGTACACTTCAAATCCAAATACATCATTTTCTAATTAGAATGATTTCCCACTCAAAGGATTCCACAAGCTCTTTGTTGAATAAATATCTCAGCTCTACTCCAGGCCAAGATGTAGAAGAGTGAACGGCAGTGATGGTCGCATATGTTGCTTTGTACACATCATCCAAATGCTTAATTAATACCTCATTTTTGATATGTATACTTGAAATCCAAATACCTAATCTTCCCATTAGAACCCAATCACTTTCCACTCTCAAAGGATTCTCCACTTTAGCCTCTGATGTAGAAGAGCACAGATCCTAACAGTCGTCTCCAGCCATACCACTCTGCAATGTCGAATGATGATGTTCGGATGGGGAGAGAGAGAAAGAAACAGTGGAAGCCAGTGCAAAACAGCTGTAGAGCTGTAGAGTGGAAGGTAATGGACTCAGAAGAGGTCTCCATCGCCATATGTCTTCCCTCTGGCAGAGGCTGCAGGGCTGCTGGCCCCCCTTATCCCTCCATCCCTCTATCCCTCCTCCACCAGCCAACCCTCCATCTTTCTCTTTATCTCCAGAGCCAGGGACCGGGCCTTCTTGAAGCTTGACAGCTGGGATAGGGAGTGGAAGTGTGGCCAACGTTGGCCCATGCAAGTGTATGTTGCTGTCACTGTGTGGATCTTTGAGTGGCTGATGACAGGTGCTAGAGACTCCCACACACAAACACACACACACACACACACACACACACACACACCCACCACCTGGCTATGGGCCCCATCGGCCCCATCAACCCCGAAACGACCCTTTCCCTCCATTTAGCTTAGTTTCCTCTCTTGGCTCAGCATTTACTCGTTCTCCATTCATATCAACGTGGTAATGATTGGACAGGATGAGAGGGGTCCACTTGGCTGTTTCTCAAATGGCTCCCTATTTCCTATATAGGCTCCCTATTTCCTGTATAGTGCACTACGCTTGATCAGAGCCCACAGTGCTATAAATACAGAATAGGGTGCCATTGGGACGCAGACCTTGATAGCCACTACCTCCTCCAGCTGTCGAGAGTAAGGTGCCTCTGGCTACCTTGGTGGCCCATAAGGAGCGGCTGTTTGTGTTAGCTACAGTGTCTAAGCTTGACTTATCTAAAGTGAGCAGGCTGCTCACTGTGAATGAGTCGATAGTCTGGGACCAGCAGGAAAAGGGGCCCTGCTTGACATTCAGCGCACCAGCAGCTTTCTAGGCAGAACTTCTGAAATGAATCAAACCGGAAGACGCTGTGGTTCCAAAATCTTCTGAAAATATGTTCTAAAAAACAAAAACAAGTTGATAATCCCACTTGGGGAGAGAAATCAAATGGCTAAAGGTTGGTGTATTATAACTGAGACTGAGGGCCTTTTGATGGTTGAGTGGCTTGATGGAGTGTTGGATGTGAAGATCACCTGGCAGAGGATGTGGCGGTGAGGTAAAATACAGTAAATTGGACATTTTCCGCAGTCACTGTGGTCTGGCCACACACTTAAATGAGTTTTCCTGCTCTCAGCCTGAGGGAAGATCAAATTTTAACAGCCACTATAAACACCTCCAAAGGGGAAAGAGGAGAGACAAAGGTGCTTTCAAATTACCACAAGGATTAAAACTTTCTGCCCTTGTCTCAGTCTCCTGACGATGCAGGACATTCCAGTCATTTTAAACAGCCTCTCTCTCTCTCTCTCTCTCTCTCTCTCTCTCTCTCTCTCTACACGTCTCTTTCTGTCTCTCCATCCCTCTCTGTCTCTCTCCTAGCACATAATCGAATCTCCATGGTCACTACACAAATCTTCCTGCAGGCTAGCATTAGGCTTGTGCTAGCCACAGACGTAAGCTGTTAATTCCTCCACGGTGTGTGACAAAGCAGGCAAACTCGACGCGCCAACATGCAACAGTCAGGAGAAGACTCACACTGCATTTATGGATGCGGAACAAGACAGCAGAGTCAACCGCCCGTGAATACATGTTCCATCATGCTCTCTGTGTTTGCGTTTTGCAGCCTCAGAGGTGTCTTTTCAAATGGCTCATTTGAGATTCAGATTCGGAAAAGTGTTACTGTCCCATTGCCGAGCAAATTTGGCTTTCTCTTTAGAGTTATGAAATACAAATGGGCATGGCACGGTGACAAAGAAAAAGTTGCAGCACATATAAAAGACAACAGCGTCTACTGCAAAGACGACAAATTGTGAACGAGCCCATAAAAAGACAGTGTGCGGCACCATTATTTCATTAGGCTTTGCAGCCTCGCCGGCGCTGCGACGTGAGCGATGGGATGCAGAACTTGGTCTGCCTCTACCAGACTTAACAAACAATACATTACAACTAATGGGGGAGAGGGAGCGAAAGAAAAACAACGCGACTAGACAGTGATGAATGCCTTGTTTGTTCAACTACCAGATATCTCCAAGTTTGTTCAAACCTCCCACATTTCAAACAGAAGCCCCCGCGGAGCAGGAAGCACACAGCAATGAAAAAGAATAGCACACAGAAGCCTTTGAGCTTCAGGAGAATGCAAAGTCTTTGCCTGCTTTGCATCCTGCACTGATGATTGATTTCACAGGCACAGCTAGGGAAGCTAGAATCAATCTAGGATGGCCGTCTTGCAAAAACTAACATTGATATATGGAGGTAAACACTTAAAGAAAAACCAGCCACCTTCACCCTCGCAGCCGGGCTGTATACTGTAATTTGTGTTCATCCACCAACCTGTTTTGAAATGACATGGTAGATAGATAACCAGCACTACAGATGCCATGGCAAGCTAACAAACTAACTAAGCAGGTGCCATGGCTAACTAACTAACTAACTAACTAACTGGCACAGAGGATGGTGGGGACCGTGCTCCGTGGGCGTAAGTAAGGAGGACAGACCCTTGTCACTGTTGCCTGCCAGGCTGCCTGATCTACTTTGATCCCTGGGGCTAGATCCAGCTAGCATACTGTGGTGCTGCAGCCTCAGCAGCACCTCTGTTCCGTTTAAGGCTCTAATGGTGTTTACACATGCAGGGCATTATGACGCTCCACTGTTTACCCTGCCTTATTATCACAGGGGGGAGGGGGGGGAGAGAGAGAGAGAGAGAATGTGTCGCTTGCATGGGTGGCATAATATGGATTGCATTATATTGATTGTTGGCCACACTTCCACTCCCTATCCCAGCTGTCAAACCATGGGTGTATGTTTGTTTGTGTGTCAGTCAGAGCTTGTGGGGTTTGTAGTATAGAACTTGTGTGTTGGTGCATGTCATGAAAGGCAAGTACGCAAGAACGCTAATACTGTCAAGAGACAGGTGTGTGCGTGCACTCACTTCGGTATCATTAATGGAAGTTATATGTTTGAGTGCTGTGTCGTCAGTACTGTAGGTGTATATTTGTAGGAGGCTGCATGGCATGTATCTATTAATTAATGCTTAATGATACTTATTGTGGGTGTTGTGGGTCTCTCTATCCGTATCCATGGGAGCCAGGCCAGGGAACGTGTGTGTGTGTGTGTGTGTGTGTGTGTGAGTGAGTGAGTGAGTGAGTGAGTGAGTGAGTGAGTGAGTGAGTGAGTGAGTGAGGGATGGCTACTGAGGACACCAGAGCATCAAAGCCCTGAGAGAAAACATGTCTATGGGAGATCCCTATTTCTTCCCATTTTGATACCCTCTGAGGGAGGACTGTCGGATCAATATTTATTCTGCCTCCCCTATGGGCTGTGGTCAAAATAAGTGCACTACATAGGGAATAGGGTGCCATTTGGGACAGAGACTAAATATGCATCTCTACTTTGCCTCTTCACTTGCCCTTGCGGTTGTGGTTGATTCTGGGCTGGTATTGCCGCTGTAAGGTTGTTAATTGTGATAAATGAGAATGTCACCAGCTCCTACGGTAGCCCAGCAAGTCAATATATTTTATGCCAGCTCTGGCATGGCACGGAGCTGATGTCTCTGTGGGTAATTAATGGAGGATGCTCAGGCTTGTATCAAGGATGGTGGTACAAAGGCACAGTGCACCTCTCTCTTGCATACTCCTCTCTCTCCCTACTCTATAATTCTAGTGCAGCCACTTGGGCAGTCTTGTGTGTGTGTGTGTGTGTATCTGTGTCCGTGTAGGACTGTGTTGTGCTTGCATATGGGTGCATGTGTATGTTTGGGAATGGAGGTGATTGTACTCGTACATGTTCAAATAAATTAGACGTCGGAATGGTACGTGGATAAGATCCCTTGGTCATGCCCCATACAGACTGATTCTGTCCTTTGTAATTTTGTCTTTCCTCTGGAGAAACTAAACGATGACGTTCATCTGGATAGGTGCAGTCTCTCTGAGACGTTGTGACACGGGGGAGCGAAACATGGAGTCAAGCGCTTCCACTTGACTTCCTGCATATCTCAGGCGCCTCGAGCCTGCGACAGATACCGGGAGACCTGGGATATAAAAAAAAAAAAGTCCCCACTCACAGGACAATAAATATGTCACTCTGTCGTAGGAAAGGAGGCCAGTGTTTACAGCCTGACCAAGCATGGGTTATCAGGCCTCTGGACAATCCACAATGCACCATAAACATTACAGCAGAGATGGAGGGGGAGAGAGGGAGAGGGAAAGAAAGAGAGCAAAAGGAAGGGAAGAGTTTGTAGTATAGTGAAGACTTAAGGGCCATTTACATTATCTCTCTTCAACATCAGATGTGTTACTTTTCTGTTTATACTGGCCTTGGATGTTGTGTGGCCAAAGCTACATTCCTGCTTCCTATGTGAGCGCAGCTATTAGCATACCGTAAATACCATAGTATATAGACAAACAAAATGAGGATAGCAATTGAAATTATACAGGAGCTTCTCATCTAAACCATATTCCACATAATGTTTTACACTTAATTAATGCAATGATTCAAACATTTGTGGATATTTTCTAAATATATTTCCATTTGGCTGAAGCAAAAACGCTGTAAATAATTGTATATTAAAATTTCCGTTGTAATTGTGTTAATGATTTTCTTGTGCTTATTCTATTTTATATGAATTGTGTCAAATAATTCAGCATCAGCTGCCATCAATACTTTGTAATGTTGAATTTGAAATAAACCAGTCTAAATACAGTGCTTTCGGTAAGAATTCAGACCCCTTGACTTTTTCCACATTTTGTTACTTACTGCCTTATTCTAAAATTGAATTACACATAATACCATATAATGAAAAAAGCAACAAAAAAAACGTTTTATAGACTATTTTGCAAATGTATAAAAAATGTCAAACTGAAATAAAACATATGTTTTTTTACCTTTATTTAACCAGGCAAGTCAGTTAAGAACAAATTCTTATTTTCAATGACGGCCGTGGGTTAACTGCCTGTTCAGGGGCAGAACGACAGATTTGTACCTTGTCAGCTCGGGGGTTTGAACTTGCAACCTTCCGGTTACTAGTCCAACGCTCTAACCACTAGGCTACCCTGCCGCCCCAAGTATTCACACCCTTTACTCAGTACTTTGTTGAAGCACATTCGGCAGCGATTGTAGCCTTGAGTCTTCTTGTGTATGATGTTCCTGTACAAGCTTGGCACACCTGTATTTGGGGAGTTTCTCCCATTCTTCTCTGCAGATCCTCTCAAGCTCTGTCAGGATGGATGGGGAGTGTTGCCACACAGCTATTTTCAGGTCTCTCAGGAGATGTTTGATCGGGTTCAAGTCCGGGCTCTGGCTGGGCCACTCAAGGACATTCAGAGACTTGACCCGAAGCCACTCCTGCGTTGTCTTGGCTGTGTGCTTAGGGTCATTGTCCTCTTGGTTGGTTGAACCTTCGCCCCTGTCTGACATAAATAGACAAGTGTGTGCCTTTCCAAATCATATCCAATCAATGAAATATACCACAGGTGGACTCCAATCAAGTTGTAGAAACAATTTAAATGATGATCAATGGAAACCGGATGCACCTGAGCTCAATTTCGAATCCATAGCAAAAGGTCTGAATACTAATGTAAATAAGGTATTTCTGTTTAAAATGTTTAATACATTTGCAAAATGTCAAAAAATCTGTCATTATGGGGTATTGTGTGTAGATTGCTGAGGATTTTTTTTTGTGATCAATTTTAGAATAAGGCTGTAACGTAACAAAATGTGGAAAAAGTCCAGGTGAATACTTTCCAAAGGCACTGTACACAGTAGAAGTTGGAATAAATTGGAAAAACAAGTAACTTAGAAGAACAACAAAAATAACATATTTAACTTGTAAAAGTACCTCTTGTTAGCTACTCCCTATAGTTGTGCAGAATTACACTTTAATGTTAATTTCTCTACCATGAACTGCCTTCAACGTCGTTTTAGAGAATTTGGCCGTACGTCCAGCTGATCTCAAAACCGCAGACCACGTGTAACTATGCCAGCCCAGGACCTCCACATCTGGCTTCTTCACATGTGGCATCGTCTGAGGGGGGAGTAATTATGTCTGTAATAAAGCCCTTTTGTGGGGAAAAACTCATTCTGATTTGCTGGGCCTGGCTCTCCAGTGGGTGGGCCTATGCCCTCCCACCCCTGCCCAGTCATGTGAAATCCATAGATTAGGGCCTAATTTATTTAAATTGACTGATTTCCTGATACGAACTCTAACTGAGTACAATCTTTGAACTTGTGGCATGTTGCGTTTATATTTTTGTTTCAATATAGTTCACATCAATAACAGTTGAGTGAAAAGGCTTGTTATTTACAGACTATCGAGACACGGCTATAGTGTCTCTTCGCCCTACATCATAAATATCTCCCGCTTCCTTTCCTAATCAGCTAATTTGTGTGCTGCTTTAAGGCTATGTAATGGCACTGATAATAAGAATACAAAACCTCCACAAATAAACCAATAAACAACACAAGCATCCAATTCTGTTCTCCAACTACACTCCAGTCCTGTGATCAAACAAAAGGAAAAAGAAAAACAACATACCCCTTTTGGGAACCGCAAACAATTGCTTTGATGAGTTTGTGTTAGCTTTAAGTGAGAAACCGAGTATGTGCTCTGCAAAAACAAAACAATCACACAGTAACTTAATTTAAGTAACTTATCGGAAAAGTCAACCAAACCATGGTTGGCTCTCCAAAGCTTTGTTATGGCACTGCCCCCAGTACCTGCTGCTCTCAAACCACCATAGACTGTGCACTTTCATTTAATTATTTTGCAGATTTGAGTGGTCAATTGGCTTGGGTGAAACCATGATGCAGGTATGGAAATGTGCTGCCTTTGTCCTCCCCTGAGTTAGTTGGGAAAGATTTTTTCTCATAGTTATTCAACCAAAAAACCTTAACAAGCTTCAAAGCTGCATGGGACTCAAATAAATAGTCCCCCTGAATTAGTACAGTGCCTTCAGAAAGTATTCATACCCCTTGACTTATTCCACTTTTTTTTTACCACCTGAATTAAAAAATGTATTAAATCGTTTTTTTTTCTCAGCTATCTACACAGAAGACCCCACAATAACAAAGTGAAAACATGTTTTTGAAATATCTAATTTACATACACTACCGTTCAAAGGTTTGGGGTCACTTAGGAAAATCACATTTTTTAGCCCAATAACATCAAATGGATCAGAAATACAGTGTAGACATTGTTAATGTTATTGTAGCTATTGTAGCTGGAAACGGATGGAATATCTACATAGGCGTACAGGGGCCAATTATCAGCAACCATCACTCCTGTGTGCCATTGGCACATTGTGTTTGGTAATCCAAGTTTATCATTTTAAAAGGATAATTGGTCATTTGAAAACCCTTTTGCAATTATGTTAGCACAGCTGAAAACTGTTGTTTTGATTAAAGAAGCAATAAAACTGGCCTTCTTTAGACTAGTTGAGTATCTGGAGCATCAGCATTTGTGGGTTCGATTATAGGCTCAAAATGGCCAGAAACAAAGTACTTTGTTCTGAAACTCGTCAGTCAATTCTTGTTCTGAGAAAGGAAGGCTATTCCATGTGAAAAATTGCCAAGAAACTGAAGATCTCGTACAACGCTGTGTACTACTCCCTTCACAGAACAGCGCAAACTGGCTCTAACCAGAATAAAAAGAGGAGTGGGAGGCCCCGGTGCAGAACCGAGCAAGAGGACAAGTACATTAGAGTGTCTAGTTTGAGAAACAGATGCCTCACAAGTCCTCAACTTGCAGCTTCATTAATTAGTATCCGAAAAATACCAGTCTCAACATCAACAGTGAAGAGGCGACGTCTGGATGTTGGCCTTCTAGGCAGAGTTGCAAAGAAAAATCCATATCTCAGACCGGCAAATAAAAATAAAAGATTAAGATGGGCAAAATAACAGAGGAACTCTGCCTAGAAGGCCAGCATCCTTTTCTTTCAAAAACAAGGACATTTCTAGGTGTCCCCAAAATTTGAACCGTAGTGTAAGTATTCACATCCGAGTCAAAACTTTGTAGAAGCACTTTTGGCGGTAATTCTCTAAGAGCTTTGCACACCTGGATTGTACAATATTTGCCCATTATTCTTTTAAAAAATTCTTCAAGCTCTGTCAAGTTGATCATAGTTAGATAGCCATTTTCAAGTCTTCAAGGTAAGGTTCTGTATTTATGTTCTTAGTCAACATTGTGTTCTGTTTAGTTGTGTTCTTGAACGTAGCCCTGTATTTCGCCAACCTGATCCGACCCTTCCTTTCACCCTAGAGGTGGATGCCTCCGAAGTAGGAGTAGGAGCCATACTCTCTCAGCGGGTGGGAACATCTCCAAAATCACATCCCTGTGCCTTCTTCTCCAGGAAGTTATCCCCCGCTGAGAGGAATTACGATGTGGGGAACAGAGAACTCCTCGCCATCAAGCTGGCCATCGAGGAGTGGCACCACTGGTTGGAGGGCACACAACATCCCATTCTCGTCCTAACAGATCATCGTAATATGGAATATATCAGAGGGGCCAAGAGGTTAAATTCCAGACAAGCCCGCTGGGCTCCCTTCTTCACACGCTTCCATTTCCATGCTACTTACATCCCTGGAAAGAAAAACGTAAAAGCTGATGCTCTCTCCCGCCAGTTTGACCTTCCGACCAGTAACTCAGACCCTACATCCATTCTTCCTTCCTCTTCTATTATGGGACCGGTACAGTAGGAGGTTCACTCTGCCATACAATAAGCCCTAACCTCAGACCCGGCTCCTCCTGGGACACCAGCTGGGAGGAGTTACGTACCAGCAGCTGTGAGACCCCAAATGATACAATGGTGTCACACGTCCTTGGGGTCAGGACATCTGGGCATTACATGAACCACTGAACTTCTAGCCGTAAATTCTGGTGGTCCTCACTGAAATCCGACGTAAGGGATTGCGTACTCTCCTGTCCAGTCTGCGCCCAAACCAAAAGCCCTCGCCATCTCCCTTCTGGTAAGCGTAAACCTTTGCCAATCCCTCAAAAACTCTGGTCCCACATAGCTATTGACTTCATCACAGACCTTCCTGAATCCTCTGGTAACACCACCATCCTTGTCATAGTAGACCGTTTTGTCAAAAATGTGTCATCTTACCTAACGTCATGGAATTGGCTGAGTGTATGTTCCAGCAGGTGTTCCTCCCCTGATAAAAAGTTATGTCCTCGCTTCATTGGTCCCTTCAAGATAACCCATCGCTTCAACCCTGTCAGGTACCACCTCCAATTACCCAGTCAGTACTGTACTTACAGTACTGTAAGGTCAGCCTTGTGTTCTTTAACGTCGCCCTGTCTTTCATTTTTTCATTGATTTGACCTATTTTAGTTACTCGCCTGGCCTCGTCAGCTCCTTATTTAGTTCAGTTCATTCTGTTAATTTTCTTAGTCAACCTTGTGCTCTGTTTCATGTGTTCTTGTGAGGTATTGTTAGTTTTGACTCTACTAAGCATTTTCCTAGCTTGTTTGTGAGAACCAGTTTTAGCCTTCAGTCCTAGTTTTTTTTCACCTGCCTGTTTCCCTACCTATGTATGACCATTGCCTGCCTGTGACCACTATTCCTGCCTTCTGCGAAGATGTAATAAACACCTGCCACACTGAATGTGAATCTACACCTTTAAGTTAAACTGTAACTAGGCCACTTAGGAACATTCAATGTCATTTTGATAAGCAACTTTAGTGTAGTTTTGGCCTTGTGTTTTAGGTTATTGTCTTGCTGAAAGATGAATTTGTCTCCCAGTGTCTGTTGGAAAGCAGACTGAACAAGATTTTCCTTTTAGATTGTGCCTATAGCTCTATTCCATTTCTTTTTATCCCAAAAATACCCTAATACTAGTTTGTTTTTTTCTCCAGGTAAGTTGACTGAGAACACATTCGCATTTACAGAAACGACCTGGGGAATAGTTACAGGGGAGCAAATGAGCCAATTGGAAACTGGGGATTATTAGGTGACCATGATGGTTTGAGGGACAGATTGGGAATTTAGCCAGGACACCGGGGTTAATAACTCTACTCTTATGATAAGTGCCATGGCATCTTTAATGACTTCAGAGGGTCAGGACACCCATTTAATGTCCCATCTGAAAGACAGCACCCTACACAGGGCAGTGTCCCCAATCACTCTGGGGATATGTGATATTTTTTAGACCAGAGGAAAGAGTGCCTCCTACTGGCCCTCCAACACCACTTCCAGCAGCATCTGGTCTCCCATCCAGGGACTGACCAGGACAAACCCTGCTTAGCTTCAGAAGCAAGCCAGCAGTGGTATGCAGGATGGTGTACTGCTGGCTAAGACTAGATAACATTAGCCAGCTAGTGTTATGACAGGAGAATGAATTTGTCATTTGTGTTGTTTAAGAGATAAAGTTATGTTGTCCTACTGTCTTTCATGATGTCACAAAATTACACAAAATCGACATGGTCGTGGTATGCAGGGTGGTATGCTGCTGGATACTAGCAAACATGAAAATATTAAGGTATACTCAGTGATGTGTTGTGATGGATTTGCTCCAAACATAACACTTTGTATTCAGGACAAAAAGTAAATTTTCTTTGCCAATTTTCTTGCAGTATCTCTTAAGTGCCTTGTTGTACACAAGATGCATGTTTTGTAATATTTGTATTCTGTACAGGCTTCCTTCTTTTCAGTCTGTCATTTACGTCAGTATTGTGGAGTAGCTACAATGTTGCTGATCCATCCTCATTTTTCACCTATCACAGCCATTAAACTATCTAACTTTTTTTAAATCACAATTGGCCTCATGGTGAAATCCCTGAGCAGTATCCTTCCTCTATGGCAACTGAGTTAGGAAAGACGCTTGTATCTTTGTAGTGATTGGGTGCATCGATACACCACCCAAAGCCTAATAACTTCTCAAAGGGATATTCAGTGTCTGCTTACAATTTCTGAATCTGCTTGAAACTCACTATTCAACAATCTTTTTAACCACTGTTACTGAACACGGAATGAGTCCATGCCATTTATCATAAGATTTGTTAAGCACATTTTTACTGAAAGTATTTAGACTTGCCATAACAAAGGCGTTGAATACTTATTGACTCAAGACATTTTAGCCTCAGATTATTATTATTTTTTCACAACAAACAAAATTCCACTTTGATATTATGTGGTATTGTTACTAGATCAGTGACACAAAATCTCAATGTAATCAATCTTAAATTCAGGCTGTAATAAGACAAAATGTGGAAAAAGTAAAGCACTGCATGTCTCTAACAGGATAAAATACCTGGATGATACACTCTGCACACTGCATATAGCTTTGTAGTAAAAGCAGAAAGGGTTTGATACGGACATACAATACAAGAGTATGAACAAACTTACAATGTATTGTGTTTACGCACTCTCCAACTGAAGAGCTATGTAAGAATCATGAAGCAATTCTGTTTGGAAAAAATCATGGGGCAGTTTCCCAGGTCTGGATTAAGCCTACTTTCAAACCGATCAGAATTTCCATTAAACGTGGTTTGGCGTCCAGGGGAATATTTAATCTGGGTCTGCAAAACTGGCCGATAGATTCCTTTTCAGACATTATGAGACTGTTATCCCTTAGACTCTAAGGTGAATAGCCTTTAAGTACTACACTGAAAATAGACTACACAAAAAATAAATTAGTTTGACAGTCTACAACTCAACAATGGATAGCATTTGAAAAATAAATAAAAGATTACATTTGTCCAGAAATAGTTGCTTTATTGCTTTGGTATTCATTTGACTTAGCCATGTTTAGTTATGTAAGGACTAGACAGCAAAATCTCTGATTTTCAGTTTCACAATGCTCATGTTGGAAAATAATCATCTCTGTATTGTTATATCTATGACAACACCCCCATCACCAAATCTTAACAACATGAAGAGTAAACCAATCAAATTCAGATTATGGACGGTCAAAGTAAAGCATGAAGTAAATAGGAAAATAGGAAAATAAAATAGGAATAGATAGAGAGGCAGCGTGTCCGTGTTCTTACATGAGTTTCTGGATGTCCAGTTTAACCAATTAAACTTTAATAGTCAATGCACAGCTTAGAATTATCTTTACATTAGATATCACTGTCTGTGAATCATACCACTTCAGCCCTGTGCTATGCAATCTCTAACAGTTATCTTCCAATGCTTCAGTGCTGCTTTTTCCAAGGTCAAACAAATAGTGTGGCCCATATCTAATCTATTCAGTATACATACAAACACCAGTTAAGACCGTGTTACAATATAGCCACGACTGCATCGTCTCTATGTAACCAGGTTATTACACTACCGTCTCCCCAACCACATCTTTCCACAGCACTGATTGGCCTTATGACTGACACATCAGTTTCTTACAGCACCAATATGGAAACAAGACAGCGAGGCCTGCGTCCCAAATGGTACCCTATTCCCCACATAGTGCACTACTTCTAATAGCCCAATGGACCCTCTTGGAATAGGGTGCCACTTGGGACGCAGCCAGTGAGTGCTCCTACAGTGTCTTTAAGTGCTTTTATACATGTGTCTGTGAGCATAGCGTGATGTAGAAAAATAAATAACAGCCATGCATGTCAGCAGATGGATCGCAGTTTGGCTTGCCCGGAATGATTTCCTTCATTTTATTAAAGGGTCAATATGGGAACGGTGAATACATTTTGACATCTTAAAAGTGGTGGCTGCGTTGTTTTTGTTTGAATCTCAGACTGCCCCTTTAAATACCCAGCTCTCCGAGGTTTCACTTGAAATTGATCAGACCCATTTTCTGAGAATTTTACAGGGCTCATGTTGTAAGGGGCTTAGGGAAAGGAGAAGCAAAGGCTTTTCCGAGCAACTATGATTGTTATCATCCACATTTGATCTAAAACTGATTACCTTTGGTACGTAATGTCCTGTCCTCCGATTTAGTTATCTTTTTCATAGAATTAATTTAAACAGGAGGCAATCAATATGTAGTTAAACAAAGACTGCAACTACCGGTACATCTTAAGCCATCAGTCTATGTGATGTGTCGTGACAAATTATTTTGCTTCATACCATTTCCAATTTCTTTTTACACATTGTATTGTTTTGAGGAACTCTGAATGTACACTACCATTCTAAAGTTTGTGGTCACTTAGAAATGTCCTTTGTTTTTTAAAGAAAAGCACATATTTTGTGATTTAAGATGGGCAAAAGAACACAGACACTGGACAGAGGATTAGCTAACACAACGTGCCAATGGAACACAGGAGTGATGGTTGCTGATAATGGGCCTTTGTACGCCTATGTAGATATTATTTGACAAAAATCAGCAGTTTCCAGCTACAACAGTCATTTACAACATTAACAGTGTCGACACTGTATTTCTGACCAATTTGATGTTATTTTAATGGACCAAAAAAAAAGCTTTTCATTCAAAAACAAGACATTTCTAAGTGACCCCAAACTTTTGAATGGTAGTGTATTGCAATCCAAATCTAATTTCTACTTTATATATTTTTTTTAAATCAGGTTTTTAGATGTAGTGGTCTAAAGAAGCCTGATATCCTGTGACTCAATAAAAACAAGTGGTTAGAATTTCTCCTCCAGTTGCTTTCTATACCTTGGGACCAATTGCATAGAAGTGGCATAGATTTCTCATGGGCTAGACTAGGAAACATCTACTAAAATCTGCAGCAGAACTCTTGTCATGATGAGTGACATTGAGCTATTCATCAATGCGATAGGTTCAGGGCTGTGCATGACCAAGGTCATATTCATTAGGGGAATAATTTTCAAAATGGACTGAAACAGGGAGGTACCACTGTACATGAACTTGTCCAATAAGAACACTGAGTAGCAAAACGGTTTGCTACGCTGTGCTCTACTGAACATGACCCTGACCAGATAGAAGAGTGCCCCCCTCTGGCCTTCAACCCATCCCACCTGACCTTAATAGAGAGAACCTGTACTTCTGATAAATGTCCATTCTTGCAGAGTGCAAACACTACATTTCCATATCCACTGTAATAGACTTCTGTACTGATAGATACACCTGGCAGCCACACCTATAGTATAGCCCAGTATGACATACTGTAGAGTGGGATATTGGTTGATTACTGGGCTTCAAACTTTGACTGATTGAAGTTCTCAAGCCTCATCCTATCTGCCGAAATCCGTCCAGTCACCTTGGCTTGGGGAAGGTGGGCTTTAAAACATGTGTGTGCTGGCAACCTAGCTATCATTGATTAATATGTTCAGTTGGAGCTGCTGATGCAAGCGCTTTCAAGGATTTCAGCCTTGCGCCGACAAACACATACTTTATCATCAATGTATAGCCAACTGCTTGGTATAGTGCACTATACAGGGAAAGTGTAATATTTCAGACGCTGGCAAGATATTCTATAGATTTATAGGTGATGGGAGTCGGGAGAGAAGGACGCACATTATGCATCTTGAAAGGTCAAACCATAGTGTACAGTAAATGCATGTATTCCATATACAGTGGAAGTTGGAGGTTTACATACACCTTAGCCAAATACATTTAAACTCAGTTTTTCACAACTCCTGAAATTTAGTCCTAGTAAAAATTCCCTATCTTAGATCAGATAGGGTCACCACTTTAGTTTAAGAATGTGAAATGTCAGAATAATAGTAGAGAGAATTATTTATTTCAGCTTTTATTTCTTTCATCACATTCCCAGTGGGTCAGAAGTTTACATACACTCAATTAGTATTTGGTAGCATTGCCTTGAAATTGTTTAACTTGGGTCAAAGGTTTTGGGTAGCCTTCCACAAGCTTCCCACAATAAGTTTGGTAAATTTTGACCCATTCCTCCTGACAGAGCTGGTAACGGAGTCAGGATTGGCCACCTTGCTCGCACACGCTTTTTCAGTTCTGCCCACAAATGTTCTATAGGATTGGGGTCAGTCCTTCCTGTAGCAAAGCACCCCCACAACATGATGCTGCTACTCCCATGCTTCACGGTTGGGATGGAGTTCTTCGGCTAGCAAGCCTCCCCCTTTATCCTTCAAACATAATGATGGTCATTATGGCCAAACAGTTCTATTTTTGTTTCATCAGACAAGAGGACATTTCTCCAAAAAGTACGATCTTTGTCCCCATGTGCAGTTGCAAACCGTAGTCTGGCTTTTATTATGGCGGTTTTGGAACAGTGGCTTCTTCCTTGCTGAGCGGCCTTTCAGGTAATGTCGATATAGGACTCGTTTTACTGTGGATATAGATACTTTTGTACCTGTTTCCTCCAGCATATTCACAAGGTCCTTTGCTGTTGTTCTGGGATTGATTTTTACTTTTCGCACCAAAGTACATTAATCTCTAGGAGACAGAACATGTCTCCTTCCTGAGGGGTATGATGGCTGCGTGGTCCCATGGTGTTTATACTTGCACACTCTTTTTTGTGTACAGATGAACGTGGTACCTTCGGGCGTTTGGAAATTGCTCACAAGGATGAACCAGACTTGTGGAGGTCTACAATTGTTTTTCTGAGTTCTTGGCTGATTTCCTTTGATTTTCCCATGATGTCAAGCAAAGAGGTGCTGAGTTTGAAGGTAGGACTTGAAATACATCTACAGGTACACCTCCAATTGACTCAAATTATGTCAATTAGCCTATCAGAAGCTTATGAAGCCATGACATATTTTCTGGAATGTTCCAAGCTGTTTAAAGGCACAGTCAACTTAGTGTATGTAAACTTCTGACCCACTGGAATTGTGATACAGTGAATTATAAGTGAAATAATCTGTCTGTAAACAATTGTTGGAAAAATTACTTGTGTCATGCACAAAGTAGATGTCCTCACCGACTTGCCCAAACTATAGTTTGTTAACAAGAAATTTGTGGAGTGGTTGACTTCAATCCGACATCAACTGTAGGTAGTCAATGAGACACATGGCTGTGGTAAAGGTCGCCGGCACTGTTCATGGTCACACAAATGTATTATATTCCCCAGTGGCAGCTTCTGGTGTGAAGGGAAACCAATCCAAATGGCACCCTGCATTCTACAAAAATATAGTCAACACCTCAGGGGTGTAAAGTACTTAAGTAAAAATACTTTAATGTACTACTTAAAGTAGTTTTGAGTGTATCTGTACTTTACTTTGCCATTTATATTTTTTCAACAACTTTTAATTTTACTCCACTACATTCCTAAAGAAAATTAACATACTTTTCACTCCATTCATTTTCCCTGACACCCAAAAGTACTCGTCACATTTCAAATGTTTAGCAGGACAGAAAACGGTCCAATTCACACACATCAAGAGAACATCCCTATTGCCTCTTATGTGGCAGACTCACTCAACACAAATGCTTCAATTGTAAATGCTTTGTTTGTAAATGGGTGTTGACAGCAAGAAGCCCAAATAGATTTGACAAAAGAAGAAGAATTTCAAACCCTGATTACATTGGGTTACAATAACCTCTTTATTTATGTGTGGGAATACTTGGGAACAGATTTCCTGAATTGTAATCTATTTGAGCTGATTTCCTGGTGATTTTACAGTCTTTTATGTAAAAATAAATTAATAAATATATATATTTTTTTCTACGAAAAATTGGGGGGCCAAATAAATTCACCTGGAATTTGGCCCACGGGCCGCCTATTGGAGAACCTTGTTGTATCTTGCTAGCACACACTGTTATTCCTCAAAAGCCAGTTACCCATCTGTCAGACAAGCAGCCATTGGTATTCAGCTATGTGATATGGTTGGACGGTAGGATTTCTATCTCAGTAGCTTCTGTGCCCGTAGAAATATAATTACTATAGTATACTAAAATTAACTAGATTTGAATGGGAATGTTCGTTCTGTGGTCTGGTCCTTTCCATCTGAGGGCTCTGTGATGAGTTAATTAGTTCAGCAAGGACAGACAGACCCAGACTGTGACTAGGGGTACATTGAGATCTCTAATTAAAGAGGTGGACATTGAGATTTTATTGAGGAATAGTTTATATGAGAGTGCTGAACAGACTGGAGTCTCACTGACATTCACACCTGATGAAGGGACAAGGATCTGTTTGTCTCTGAAAGAGGGCCCTGTTTAGGACTATCCTTAAAAGTTTGATAGAGAGGAAAAATTATGTAGGCCTACAGAGTCTGTCTGCCAGGCAAATTGGGAGTATAAAAATAACATTATGTTGGTGATTCATTCGAAAATGTAAAATGTATAGTTTGGTGGACAGGAAAACAATGTTTACAGAGTCAGACAGTTTGGCAAATGGAGAGTATAAAAATGACATATTGTTGATTCACTTTAACATAATCAAATGTACATATCAAATGAATCATATGAAAATCAAAGACATGGGATGGTTGCTCAGTCAAAACGAAAGTGATCTGATAATTTGCATGTTTTCTAGCTAGATGATTGATCTGCAATCAGATATGCATAGTTGGTTTTAATTGCATTTTCACTTCCTCACTGTCCAGGTTGTCTTTTCTGCTTTAATTAGAATGTCAACCCTCACTGCATTTAAAACTGTCAATCACTTCACCTCATAGCCCAGGGCAGAGTTCCCTAATCTCTCTCCATTGGACAAATGCCAGACTAACCTCAAGCAATATAGGATTTGTGTGATTCACAGGCAGTGGCTGTGTAGAAATGAATCCCCTACTGCACCTGCATGAGTTTGATTCTCAATGCATCAGGGTGTCTATATTGAGACTGTTTTTAATATACTGTACAAAGAAGGTATGATCCTATGCATACACCAGATACACAAGTGGCTGTAAGCCAAACATTTTCAGCGTAAACATTAGGTAGGCGTGGAAGAAATTGTGTCAACCTTTCCGTATTTACTGCTCCTTGTCATGAGGTATTGCATGGGTATCCCTTGCTTTACACAACAGAACACATGGATCATTTCTGTTCCATGCAGAATTAGAAGGATTTGTATCTCTGCACCGTGTTTCCACTGTATAAGCTTACTTTCTCTATACACTTGTGCAACCTTTTGTAAAGCTGTCAACTCTGCACAGCATAAAGCATTCATTTTGGCCACAAGTTGTGGCAAAAGATTTTTATCATAAAGTGAAAACAACGAGAATAAAGAGGCTTGGCATGTGTCGGCAATGTCAATGGTTCGAAGAAGCTTAATTTTAGTGTTTGTATTTTGATTTATGATACCAAAATGCGGTGCGCTATGCGGCGAGGTGCCAAACCTATCCAACTTCGCGCAATCAAGATTGAAGAATCCCGTACAAGTAGTAGGCCTATGCAAGTGCTGAATAGTTGTTTTGTTGCTGTCGGTGCTTTCAATCTCCGCAGGTCATGTAGGCTATGTGGATGTGATGATTGTATAAGAAAACAGACATATTTAATCCTACCGATTTAGATTTGACTCTCACTCAACCGTGTAACGACAATGCGTAATCTTCTCCTGAGTTAAGCGAAATCAGGCGAGCCACAACAACACCAAAGATTGAATGAAAGACTTAGATTGATCCCAAAAACTGTGGCCAACAGCCACGTGTCTCCTGCGGATTTAAATTAAATTGAATACCTGCTGAGTCATATTTGCAATATTTCATGTCTCAGCATTATCAGCGCGTAACCGCGTTTAATTGCATTCTTGAATACAAGCCAAGTGAATGAATCAACAACAAAAAATGCATATAACAATATTTAGCAATATCCCTTTTAATAATAATAGTTCATAGTGCTAGAGAGCCCCAGTGCCAATATAACTTGCATTTGAAGTAATATTATTCACTAGATATTGTTCTTTAAAGGTGTTGTAAACGGAAAACACACACGCACACATGTACTGCACACACACACTTTTACATGCATCCTTTGCTGCTGCTACTCTTTTCCTTATTTTACTATTATTATTATCTATCCAGATGCCTAGTCACTTTACCCTGCCCTCGTGCACATATCTACCCCAAAAACCTCGTACCACTGCAAATTGATCTGGTACGCCTACTGGTAGCCTACTCTCTGTATATAGCTCCATTCTTGAGTATTTTGTTTTATTCTTCGTGTTACTATTTTATTTGTATTATTAATTTGTAACTCTGCATCGTTGGGAAGGGCTCTTAAGCAAGCCTTTCACGGTAAAGTCTACACCAGTTGTATTCGGCGCATGAGACACATACAATCTGATTTCATTTGATTTGAAATAACAAAAAAACAAATCTGTCCCAAGCAGTGAGAGGCAAAAACACAATCTCAGCTGCCAACAAAACCATTTTTTTTTTTTTTACAACATAGCAGTTAACTGAAAGGACAACAATGATTTAAAAGCATCTCGCATGCACCTGACATACCTGGGGAAGAATTCGCAGCCACATTTTTCTGTGGGTTTATTTGCTGATATCTCCAAACTGCACTCCTGCCTTCCCGCAGTTACCGAGTTACCACGAGATGCCTCCGGTACCGGATTAGGGACACTCAATTCTCACAAGAGAGGATATCACACCACTTTCGGAATGAATCTTGCCCACATGAACAACCAACAGTTACTTATCGTTATGCATTTTCTCAAATATGAAGTCCCAATAAAGTGTTTAAGTAAATGTTCATTTATTTTATAACACAGCCTATAAATTGCCGGTCATTATCTTATCGAGATATGTTTGGTGTTAATCGATGTCAGTCCATTTCAGAGGAAATTCAAACGTCTCTTCGGAAATATTTTTTGCATAATGTTGATCCGTAGTAGTCTATTTCCTTCTGTATTACACCGCTATATATTCCTGTGAATGGACTTTCCAGGGTACTGCGTTTAGCTTGGTTTTAATAATAGCCTACATGTAAATATCTATTGTTCTCCATGTACATAAAACGAACATTAGAGGTTCCGTCCGAAGTATCCAATAATTAATTCCGTGGGCCTATTGAAATTCGGTCAGAGATTGATGTCGGGTCTCGCCAACTTCAAAGCGTTACAGCCTTTTGCGTCGTCCTTTTTCAATCCCTCTTCATAACAACAGTCCTCTCATGTATTGTTTTTTTTGTTCGATGTGCGACTGGTCAGGTCCTCCAATATTTATTTTCTCAATGCTAAGGTCTCCAAAATACCATTTAACTTATAATATCTAGTCAACATACACCACAGCATTAATTAAATCTGCCCACTGCGCTCCAAAAAGTGAAAAGGGAAGAGTGCTTCGCAGGCTCAGCTTCAGAAATCGCCTAATATGATGTGTTTGACAAAACTATACCGGTATCCTCTTAACGCAGTGGCGGGCCACAGTCTTTCTCGCGCTTGGGGTGTTTCAGCTCCGATTCCACTTCACTGCAGTTCGACCGACTGCTTTTAGAATTTGAAATATTTTGTTTGCGGTACTGCTCTCCCAGCCTCCATAGGCAAATAGTACAAACTCCAGCATGCGATCGCATACTGTCCTACGTCACTACACACTTTACGGCTCTCCTCTCTTCACTTTAATTTTTCCTCCCGAGAGCAAATTAACTTCTATTGCACTTCATCAAAACAACATGTTAGATCTGTTCTCGATGTATGTCCAATGGTACACACCAACTCCAGGGAGCACGAAAATGTATGTCTGTGAAGCTGTAATATGGTTCAATGAAAGCAATAATTTGCCAAATAGGTCCTATGAAGCCCCATTGAAAGCTTTAGACCCATGTCATATATTGTATAGGAACATGAGGATACATAACTATAACATCATTTAGGCTGGCCACTCAAATACTCCCCTGACCCCTTCGTCCCTCTCTCCATTGTACTGTCTTATCTCTCCTGATGCCCCACCATGCGTTTTTATTGAACCTTTATTTAACTAAGCAAGTCAGTTAAGAACAAATTCTTATTTACAGTGACGCATAGGAGCAGTGGGCTAAGTGCATTGTTCTGGGGCAGAACGACAGATTTTTACCTTGTCAGCTAGGGGATTCAACCTAGCAACCTTTTGGTTATTGGACCAAAACTTTAACCACTAGGCTACCTGTCATATAGTTAGTTCCCTTATGGACATTTCCACATGTTTTGTACATGAAAAATTGTATTTCACATGTGAAATCATGTAAAACCATGTGGTTTTGGAACACTTTACATGTGATGGAGTTTCAAGTGGATTTTCACGTGATCACAACCATTCACAAGTGGATTTACATTTTCCCATGATGCCCTGCAACCCACATACATATTTGACAGATGTATTTATACAGTAATTATTATTCAGCATTTCCTCACCAGCGATTTGAACAACCTCTTGGTTCATGACATTCCGATCTTTCTGCTACACCAGCAAGGCTGTGTCAATGACTGATTTCACCAGTATTCCCACACTTTGCGGGGTTATAGTAGATATCAGCTTTGTATAATACATTCAAGAAAAACTATTTGATTTATTATAGTGATTCAGGAGTAACATTGAAACAGAATAATATGTCCCACCAACATTAGACTATACAGAAAACCCTCAAATTGATGAGATAAGTAAATGAAATAAACAATAGTCAGATAACTGATAACTAAAATAGTGCAGATATGTATTATAGGTACTGAATGTGTAGGGGACTTCTAAGAATGCTGCAGACTTTGTGACACAGCAGATAGACCAGCGTAACCCAAATCCAGAGGTATTTGATTTCAAATCCAAGGTGAGGTCATGTCGAAAACTCAGTACCAAGTGATCATGTCAAATGCAATCATATTGTTATTGATTAAAGTTTTGTACACCTTGTTTTATAACACATTTTAACTCAACAGCTTACCACTTACCTTAAATCCCCCCGTACCATTTCATTACCTCCCTTACAAAAAAAAATATGTGAAATGTACTATTTCACATTATGAAGCTGAATTTGAGCTGAAATCTACAAATGTGAAAACAAAAGAGACATGTGAGGTCAGTTGTTCACTTGTAGACAATATGGAGTTCACATGTATTCAATATGGAGTTCACATGTATTCAATATGGAGTTCACATGTACTCAATATGGAGTTCACATGTAACGCTACCTTTTCACGTGAGAATAACACGTTTTCACCTCATATGTGAATTGCAGATTCACAAGTGGAATTTACATGAAAAACATTCACATGTGAAAATAACATTTGGAATTTCACATGTGAACAATTTCACATGGAATTGTATTTTAACATTTGAAAACTTTGGTCCATAGGGGGGCTAGGCCTGCATCTCTGCTAAAATCTGGGTAAAGGATTGAAAGGAATCTGAGTCTTATTCTGTAAATTTAGCTATTGCTTGCTTTTCTAAAGTCAACCAACCTTGCCAGCAGGCATACCAGCTAACATAGTTAGGCAAGCTAGCTACTCTTGTTACTCTTGCTAGCTACTCTTGTAGGTACTTGGCAGGTAACCTGGCAGTTATGAGCGTTGGGCCAGTGACCGAAGGGGTGAAAAATCGGTCGATATGGCCTTGAGCAAGGCACTAACCCTAATTGCTCCTGTAAGTCGCTCTGCTAAATAAATAAAAAGCTAATATAAATGTATCTTTGATAGCCTAAAATGGCTACTTGGTACAGTAGCTAGTTATGAAGTTGGGAACCTTTCTGGGCTAGCTAAAGCCAACTTCATTGATAGGTGGCTAGTAGCATTACAGAGAAGAACAAGTATTATATATATTTTTTTAAAGTAAACAGAACAAGTCAGTGGGCACATGCCTCTGCATACACAAAATGCAGTTTGGGCCACAAGCCTACATTATCCTTCATCTCTCCCAGGTAAAGTAAGGGGCAGGCTTAAATCATTTCATAGAGGAGCTAGATAGATTGATGAGATGACAAAGCCTTTTTTACAAATAGAGTAGGTCTATCTGACAGCTGACATATTGCAGCGCTAATGCAATGATATCCCATGTGATGATGTGACGTATGGCCTGTTCTACGAGGGTATTGGAGATATGGCCTGCTCTACGAGGGTATTGGAGAGCTCACTGAATTTAAAGATGGAGACTTGGGGAGAGGAACACTTTTGCTACTTCACTCTCCAATATTAATGGAGGAGCAAACTGAAGAAAATAGGATATTCAGCCATGGAAACCAGATGCATTTGAATGATTTACTTATGAAAAAGAATGCAGTCCTAGCATTGTTGTCACAGGTGTGAAAAGAGCCTTAATTGCTTGTGCGTGCTACCTTGCTTTGAGAACTTGCTAATTGAATGATTGATCCTGTAATTATATCTGCTGACTGTTTCTTTAAATTCCCGACTGTTCTTTAAATTCTGTCCTTTTTTGTTTGAGGTGCGGCTGCCTGGTGGAAGGTGCAAGTAAGAGGGAAGTTTGACATGTGGCTGTTGATTTAAGTTTGGAAGTTGCTAACTTTCTAGCTGGTTGCTGACATTCTTGCTGACTTTCTAGCTGTTCATTGTTTTATGTTATATAAATACAATGACTGTTTAGTTAGGTTCTGGTGCAGGGTCGCAGGAAACACTGTTTTTGTTTGGTTCCACTGGTCCTGAGGCCCTTGTTAAGGTCAACTGCATCTTTGCCCAGTACGAGGATATTTTAGCACAAAACCTGGTTGCCTCTGGCAGAGGCTGAAACTTTTTCGCAAGTGGATCTTCCAGCAAAACAATAACTTCAAGCACAGTATTGAAAACTGGGTGCCAATAATTGATATTTTAAAATAAAAATAAATTAAACAAAACCTCTTTCTCTGAGCAATTGTATTAGTATAAAATAATACAATTTTCAAATTTTTATGCGCATACAGTATAGCTCAGTATTTTTCATTTTTAGTCTTTTATCCTATTTTTTTATCAAGGGTGACAATAATTGGAGATGACAGTGTATACTGGATGTCCAAAATGGTGGTGGGAAAGACCAAATGTTTTTTTCCACCCAAATAATAGTCATCATAAGAGTACTTCCAGAACCACCTTGTGGAGAACTTAGATACTTAAAATTATTTTATTGCACCACAGTTGGTAGAATATGATATATGTTGACTTGTGTGTACTGTAAAGGTCACCATTACCATATAGTACATCTCTGAATCTGCACATTTTGTAATCATGGGACGGAAGCTTGATTGTCTTCTTATGTATAGTATTTTCTTACTTTTTTTGAGGGATCCTGTTGTGCCACCCATCCCCTCAAATCATGGGGTGTGATTGCAGTCAGGTCATCTGGGATACAAGTCAGTATTTGACGTCCATCCCTATTTCAGGAAGTCGGGAGATGATGTGGAAACTGGCCGCTAGGAGCAACAGAAAACTACCTTCAAGTAGTTTTTGTTTTTTGCAAAGGCATTGTGGACGGTATTTGTTATTTATTAGGCTCCCCATTAGCCGCTACAAAAGCATCAGCTGCTCTTCCTGGGGCCCACATGAAACATGACATAATACATATTATAAACTGGGTGGTTCGAGCCCTGAATGCTGATTGGCTGACAGCCATGGTATATCAGACCGTAAACCATGGGTATGACAAAACATACATTATTTCTGCTCTAATTAAGTTGGCAACCAGTTTATAATAGCAATAAGGCACCTCCGGAGCTTTTGGTATATGGCCAATATACCACGGCCAAGGGCTGTGTCCAGGCGTTGCGTTGTGAGTAAGAACAGCCCTTAACCGTGGTATATTGGCCATATCCCACATCTCCTCGGGCCTTATATCTTTAGTACAGAACGTCATTAGTCAAGGACCGAAATACTAGCCTACATATCAGTACATGTCAGTACACACACACAATATCTAGGTCAAATACATAATACATTGCAAATTACAATGCAATATATATAACATGTCTGTCTCTCCTCAGTCCCCTTTCTGCAGCAAGGTCTTCTTTTATCTGTTTTTTTTTACTGGTTTTATTGCTAGCTTGAGTTACCTAGGGTGGCAGAGAGTTCCATGTAGTCATAGCTGTATTTAATACTGTGTTTCCCAGCCTCTGTTCTAGACCTGGGGACTTTGAAGAGACCTCTGGTTGCATGTTTTGTGTTGTACCGATGACTGACCAAACTGTGTGCCAACTGCTTGAACAGACACTTCGGTACCTTCAACACACCAATGCCTCGCACAAAGACCAATAGCCATGCTGTCAATCTCTCCTCAACTTTGAGCCAGGAGAGACTGACATGCATGTTACTTCCTCTATGTGCATCTAAGTGCGATACGTGCTGCTTTGTTCTGGACCAACTTACCTATGTCCTTCTTTGCCTCACATGACCATACAGCTGGCCAATAGTCCAGGTGCTACAATACTAGGGCCTGTTGGACCTATGTGGTTGACTGAGATGTCAAGAAGGCAGAGCAATGAATGCCCTGTTATGGACAGACCTCTTTCCATTTTAGTAACCATAGTGTCTATGTGTTTTGACTATGCCAGCTTGCTATCTGCCTCTGGTGCCAAAGGTCGCATGTTCGATTCCTGCTATAGAAAGTTCATGCCTAAACTTAACCTTAAACACTTAGAAATTGGAAGTTTGAGAAACATGGATGAACGTTTCATTCTGACATGAGTCTGTGAGCTTATTGGTGATTGTGCCACCCCAAATGAAACTCTTGAAAGGCAAATATTACATAAGCTATCTACAGCTTTATGTGCTGGTTTGGTATTTGGTATTCTATTTGGATCCCCATTCCCTGTTGCAAAAGCAGCAGCTTGTCACGGCCGTCCTCCTCTTCATCTGAAGAGGAGAGGCGAAAAGGATCTGAGGACCAATACGCGGCGTGGTAAGTGTCCATGGTCAATCTTTAATAAAGAAAGTAGTGAACACTGAAAACTATACAAAACCAGTAAACAAAATAACAACCGTGAAGCTAATCATATGGACTGTGCTGAAACAAGCCATCAACATAGACAATCACCCACAAACAAACAGTGCAACCCAGGCTACCTAAGTATGATTCTCAATCAGAGACAACTAATGACACCTGCCTCTGATTGAGAACCATACTAGGCCGAAAACATAGAAATGCCCCAAAACATAGAAAAACAAACATAGACTGCCCACCCAACTCACGCCCTGACCATACTAAATAAATACAAAACAACGGAAATAAAGGTCAGAACGTGACACAGCTACTCTTCCTGGGGTGCACACAAAACATGAAACACAATACAGAATGACATAATACAGAACATCAATAGATAAGAACAGCTCAAGGACAGAACGACATATATATTTTTTAAAGGCACATGTAGCCTACATGTCAATGCATACACACAAACTATCTAGGTCAAATAGGGGAGAGGCATTGTGCAGCGAGGTGTTGCTTTATCAGTTTTAAAAAAACAGGTCTGCTGTTTATTTGAGCAATATGAGATGGAAGGAAGCTCCATGCAATAAGGGCTCTACATAATACTGTACACTTTCTTGAATTTGTTCTGGATTTGGTAACTGTGAAAAGACCCCTGGTGGCATGTCTGGTGGGATTAGTGTGTGTGTCAAAGCTGTGTGTAAATTGACTATACAAACAATTTGGGATTTTCAACACGTTTCTTATAGAAAGAAGAAGTGATGCAGTCAGTTTCTCCTCAACTCTTAGCCAAGAGAGACTGTCATGCATAGTATTTATATCAGCCCCTTGATTACAATTAAGAGCAAAATGTGCCGCTCTGTTCTGGGCCAGCTGTAGCTTAACTAGGTCTTTCCTTGCAGCTCTGGACCACACAACTGGACAATAATCAAGATTAGACCAAACTAGAGCCTGCAGAACGTGCTTTTTGGAGTGTGGTGTCAAAAAAGTAGAGCATCTCTTTACTACGGCTAGACCTCTCCCCATCTTTACAACCATTGAATCTATATGTTTTGACAGTTTATAATCTAATGTAATGCCAAGTAATTTAGTCTTCTCAACTTGTTCAACAACCACACCATTCATTACCAGATTCAGCGGAGGTCTAGCACTTAAGAAATTATTTGTACCAAATACAATGCTCTTAGTTTTAGAGATGGACAAGTTTTCAGGACAAGTTTATTACTGGCCACCCATTCCAAAACAGACTACAACTCTTTGTTAAGGGTTTCAGTGACTTCATTAGCTGTGGTTGCTGATGCGTATATGGTTGAATCATCAGCATACATGGACTCACATTCTTTGTTTAATGCCAGTGGCAGGTCATTGGTGAAAATAGTAGAGGGCCTAGAGAGCTGCCCTGCGGTACACCACACTTTACATGTTTGACATTAGAGAAGCTTCCATTAAAGAAAACCCTTTGAGTTATATTAGATAGATAGCTCTGAATCCACAATATGGCAGAAGTTGAAAAGCCATAGAACATACGTTTTTTCAACAACAGGTTATGGTCAATAATATCAAAGGCTGCACTGAATGTTATACACACTATGCAGTGTGTGTAAGTGTTAGATATTGCCTATTGTTGTATTGCCTATTACTACTCTTATATACAGTGAGTGTACAAAACATTAGGAACACTTTCCATGACAGACTGACCAGGTAAGTCCAGGTGAAAGCTATGATCTATAATTGATGTCACTTGTTAAATCCACTGCAATCAGTGTAGATGAAGGGGAGGAGACAGGTTAAACAAGGATTTTTAAGCCTTGACAATTGAGACATGGATTGTGTATGTGTGTTATTCAGAGGGTGAACGGGCAAAACAAAATATTTAAGTGCCTTTGAATGGGGTATGGTAGTAGGTGCCAGGGACATCGGCACCTACTACTACATACCCAACGCTGCTGGGTTTTTCACGTTCAACAGTTTCCAGTGTGTATCAAGAATGGTCTTCTGTGTGAAGCATTGGAGTCAACATGAGCCAGCATCCCTGTGGAATGTTATTGACAACTTATGGAGTCCATGACCCAACGAATTAAGGCTGTTCTGAGGTCAAAAGTGGGTGCAACTTAATATTAAATCAAATCAAACTTCATTTGTCACGTGCCCTGAATACAACAAGAGTAGACCTTACCGGGAAATGCTTATTTACAAGCCCTTAACCTACAGTGCAGCTCAAGAGTTAAGAACATATTTAATAAAAATGATTAAAATAGTAATAAAAAGCAACACAATAAAAATAACAAGGCTATATACTGTGGTTACCAGTACCGAGTCAGTGTGTGGGGGTATAGGTTAGTTGAGGTCATTTGTACATGTAGATATGGGTGAAGTGACTATGCATAGATAATAAACAGCGAGTAGTAGCAGTGTACAAAAGGGGGGGGGGGGATCAATGTAAATAGTCCGGTGGAGATTTTATTAATTGTTCAGTTATCTTATGGCTTGGGGGTAGAAGCTGTTGATGAACCTTTTGGTCCTAGACTTGGCGCTCCGGTACCGCATGCCGTGCGGTAGCAGAGAAAACTGTCCATAACTTGGGTGACTGGAGTCTGACAATTTTATGGGCTTTCCTCAGACACTGCCTATTTTATAGGTCCTGGATGGCAGTAAGCTTGGCCTTAGTGATGTACTGGGCTGTTCGCACTACCCTCTGTAGCGTCTTATGTTCAGATGCCGAGCAGCTGCCATACCAGTTAGTGATGCAACCGGTCAGGATGCTCTCGATGGTGCAGCTGTAGAACCGTTTGAGGATCTGGGGACCCATGCCAAATCTTTTCAGTCTCCTGAGGGAGAAAAGGTTTTGTTGTTTACTCTTTTACTCTTTTCACTACTGTCTTGATATGTTTGGACCATGATGGTTCGTTGGTGATGTGGACACCAAGGAACTTGAAACTCTCGACCCACTCCACTACAGCCCCATCAATGTTAATGGGGGCCTGTTCGGCCCGCCTTTTCCTGTAGTCCACGATCAGCTCCTTTGTCTTGCTCACATTGAGGGAGAGGTTGTTGTCCTGGCACCACAATGCCAGTTCTCTGACCTCCTCCCTATAGGCCGTCTCATCATTGTCGGTGATCAGGCCTATCACTGTTGTGTTGTCAGCAAACTTAACGATGGTGTTGGAGTTGTGTTTGGCCACGCAGTTGTGGGTGAACAGGGAATACAGGAGGGGACTAAGTACCCACCCCTGAGGGGCCCAAGTGTTAAGGATCAGCGTGGCAGATGTGTTGTTGCCTTCTCTTACCACCTCGGGGCGGCCAGTCAAGAAGTCCAGAGTACACGTCCAGAACAGTCTGGCCCAGTGGCTTTGTGAATGTTGACCTGTTTAAAGTTTTCGTTCACATCGGCTACGGAGAGCGTTATAACACAATCATCCAGAACAGCTGATGCTCTTGTACGTGCTTCAGTGTTGCTTGCCTCGAAGTGAGCATAAAATGCATTTAGCTTGTCTGGTAGGTTCGTGTCACCAGGCAGCTCGCGTCCGGGTTTCTCTTTGTAGTCCGTAATAGTTTTCAAGCCCTGCCACGTCCGACGAGCGTCAGAGCCAGTGTAGTAGGATTCTATATTAATCTTGTATTGACGCTTTGCTTGTTTGATGGTTCGTCTGAGGGCATCGCGGGATTTCTTATAATTGTCCGGATTAGTCTCCCGTTCCTTAAAAGCGACAGCTCTAGCCTTTAACTCAATGCGCATGTTACCTGTAATCCATGGCTTCTGGTTGAGATAAGAACGTACAGTCACTGCACTTATTGATGAAGCCAATGACTGAGGTGGTGTACTCCTCAATGCCATTGGATGAATCCCGGAACATATTCCAGTATGTGCTAGCAAAACAGTCCTGTAGTGTAGCATCCGCATCATCTGACCACTTCCGTATTGAGCGAGTCACTGGTACTTACTGCTTCAGTTTTTGCTTGTAAGGAGGAATCAGGAGGATAGAATTATGGTCAGATTTGCCAAATGGAGGACAGGGGAGAGCTTTGTATGCATGAGTGTGAGGAGTAAAGGTGGTCTAGGATTTTTTTCCCCTGGTTGCACATGTGACATGATGGTAAATATTTGGTAAAACTGATTTAAGTTTGCCTGCATTAAAGTCCCCGGCCACTAGGAGCGTCACTTCTGGGTGAGCATCTTCTTTTTTGATGGCCTTATAGAGTTGACTGAGAGTGGTCTTGGTAGATAGTCTGGTCTATAGCTTATCATAAGGTACTCTACCTCAGGCGAGCAATACCTCAAGACTTCTTTAATATTAGACATCGCACACCAGCTGTTATTGAGAAATAGACACACACTCCCACCCCTCGTCTTACCAGAGGTAGCGTCTCTGTTCTGCCAGTGCATGGAAAATCCCGCTAGCTCTATATTGTCTGTATCGTCGTTCAGCCGCGTCTCGGTGAAACATAAGATGTTACAGTTTTTAATTTCCCGTTGGTAGGATAATCTTAATCGTAGGTCATCAATTTATTTTCCAATGATTGCACATTAGCAAGAAGAACAAATGGCAGTGGGAGTTTACTTACACTCCTACGGATTCTCAGAAGGCTGGCCGATCTGCGTCCTCTTTTCCTGTGTCTTTCTTCATGCAAAATGCAGGGGTCTGGGTCTGTTCCAGTGAAAGCAGGATATCCTTCTCGTCGGACTCATTAAAGGAACATTTTCTTCCAGTCTGCGTTGATTAATCGCTGTTTTGATGTGCAAGAGTTATTTTCGATCATAAGAGACGGTATCAGCAACATTATGTACACAATAAGCAAAACAATAAGTTACACAAAATGCAACAAAACTAACAAAAGAGCACAATTGGTTAGGAGAATGTAAAACTTCAGCCATGTTCTTCGGCGCCATTATAATAATTTTGAACTGTGCAAGTACTATGATACAAAGAAACAGCATGACCCTACTGAGCAGGGTCTGCTCCACCATCTAGTCCAGTGGTCCCCAAACTGTGGCAACTTACTCTTGAACGTTGTAATAATCGAATGCACATTTTGAAAAAGGGTAGTGCTTGAGCAGTTTTCATCTTGTCATGTCAGTCATTGCAGACCTTAGAGAGCTATTTATAACTTGTAAGAAGTATCCAGATCAACTAGCTCATGTCAGCTTTTGTTTTTTAGCCTATAGATTTTATTGTAATGTTTGAGTCACTCAATGAGACGCATCAACATCTTTTGATGTGTGGATGTGGAGGAAAGCCTGTAGGATTCATGTCATGTTTAACATTTGGAGGATTCTGGAGGAGGGAAGTGACAACATCACACCTAGTAATTCCTAGGCACTTATCATATTAGTCTTCTCTGTGATGTTTAACCCCTTCAATGTCATTATATCATTGTAGAAAATGAGGCCTCTCGGGATATTCCACCACAAATAGCTAATTTAGATTTAATCTGATTGCCCCTTTTCAGCTATGTACCTTTTAGGGCTAAGACCGCATTCACTGTAAACGCTGCATATGTCGGCTTAATGGGAAATTACCTTTGAATGTCAGTCACACTATAACGCAGATCATCTGTGGTCCGGATTGAATCTAGGTCATAAAGAAAGTTATTTAGGTGATTCATAACAAATTAGAGTTGAAATAGCAATTGGAAGCTTAGGAGGTCAAAGTCAGCTTGGGAGCTTGTTTTTTATTATTATATTTATTTGAGGGAAAAAAACACAATTAAGCCACACATGAAGTGAATGCACAGTAATTAAAATAATCAAGGATAGTTATAATTATCCTTGATTATTTAAACAACATATTTTGAGTTGTGTCCTGTATGATACATTTACCCTCTTGGTTCACGGTCTTCGGCTGGCAGGCAGGAAAATACTCATTGATCTACACAGTAATTACATTACTACAAACAATACGCAGGGCTATATCATAGGAACAGATTGTTAGGGCTGTTGAGGCCTATGGTCTTGTCATTCTAATTGTGTAGATTGTTTCTTCTTGCCTTCTCCCTGTTTGGTTTCTGTCACCGAACCGCTCATTAGTGAGGAGAAACTGTCCTCTGCACTCTCCTACTATCCACTAACCTATTGCTGTCTGTGATGTCATGCCTAATTATGTGCATACTTTCTGTAAGATGCAAATGAGGGGCGGACTGTGTGGCCGTACCAACCTACACAACTGGCGTTACAAAGATGATTCACTGGCTGAGAGTCATTGTCAGGGACACAATCTTGCCTAAAACAACTCTCCTTCTTTATCTGAGACGCATTCAATTGAAGGCATTGTAGACTGTGTGTGTGTGTGCTCGTGTGTGCTGTCATGGGAATTAGACACAAAATGTGTCACCTCTATTTCAGAAAAAGCGTTTTTGAAGATGAGAAGGCTAGATGAGAATGTCATGAATAAAGGGTGGATCTTTACTCAGTTGACTGAACCCAACTGAATGGCATTTTCAAACGCTTTTTGCACACATGCAGCCAAAATGAGATCTATCTTTCCTCTCTTCTATCTAAGTGTAACAGTATAACTTTAGACCTCCCCTCGCCCATACCCGGGCGCGAACCAGGGACCCTCTGCACACATCAACAACAGTCACCCACGATCGTTACCCATCGCTCCACAAAAGCCGTGGCCCTTGCAGAGCAAGGGGAACCACTACTTCAAGGTCTCAGAGCAAGTGACGTCACCGATTGAAACGCTATTTAGCGCGCACCACCGCTAACTAGCTAGCAGTTTTACATCCGTTACAGAAGCTCCAACAGTTTAATTGGTTGAGGTGTTTTAATCATTTCGATTGGCCAAAGATATCACTGTGTTGTCAGATAGGGGAGAAGAGGAGAGTGGTATGCAGATGCAGCTGCACACTTTTAAATAACCATCTAGTAGGAAGTCATGAAAGTGGCAGTATCCTAGGGTGTGAGTCCCAAATGCACACTATTCCTTACATAGTAAGTTGAGTCATCTTTGTAGCGCCAGTTGTGTAGGTTGGTACGGTCACACAGTCCGCCCCTCATTTGCATAGTACAGAAAGTACTCACATAATTAGACATGACATATGGGGCATAGGGTGCGATTTAGCAATGGGCGTATGTATTTCAGACAAGACCATTCATAAAGTGTACGTTTGAGAAGGATATTCATGACGATGTGGATATGTGGATGTTTAGGATGAGGAATGGAATTTATTCTTGATTAAAATATGTCTTTATCTTGAGGAAGATGAATATGTCATCAAAGTTTACTTCAGAAACAACACTGTTACCCCAAGGCACCACACATCATCTCAGGAGCCTTAATACCTCATTACATGTTTAAATATTTTAATTAGACCCCAAGCAACTCTCGCTGTGGTTTTAACAAACAACTCATCTCCTCACAAATGTTGGTTTCTTTCAACGTCACAAATGCACTAATATAGCTTGAGAGAAGGAAACATGGAGAAAACCCAGTGCCCACACATTTGTCTTTTTCTGAACATTTATGTCACAAGGTTGTATTGTTGTACACACACACACACACACACACACACACACACACACAGTGTAGTGCATACACCCAAGGCATGTGTTGCTTACAGTTTCGAACATCATAGGTTGTTGCTGAATGAGTCAACACATTAATATTTTCCGTTTTGATGGTTAGCTTTCCTTTTAAATTGAGTTGATCATTTGCAATAATAAGTTTAAACTTGTGGCCAAGTTGACATTGAGGAAGGGGGCAGTAGGCACACCGCACCTTTCTGTAAAAAAGGTACATGTTCTGGTATAGCCTCAATGCCATGTGTGAATGCCTCTGGGCTATATTTAAAGCGATGGCGTCCTTTTTTAGCTCTCTTTTACGACAGTGTCTATCCGTAGGGCATTCCAGTGGGAGGCATGCCAGTGCTGGTGACACGCTCGTTTGGGTAGGGCATGACAGTGCAGTCAGGGTGTCCCTGAAGTGAGTGGGAGGTGGACAGTGATATATGGTGACACTGTGGCAACAGCCAGGGAGGGGTGACTGAGTATGAGTATGTCTGTGACAACAGCAACACACCCTTCTCTCTACTCCACCCCTTCCTGAGGGCTAGGCTGTCTGTCAGGTGCCTACGGGCCAGTCTCTGGCTGTGTGACTGACAGAGCCCAGAAACACGGCCGTCTGGTTTGGTGACATTCTGAGCTCTTGTTCACCTGTAGCGTGAAGGAAATCGAGTGCTGTTGTTGAATATGATTTCATTAGTGCCTGTCTGAAAAGTATTCTCATAATGAGTCGCACCTGTATGAATTCATAGGGTTGTGTAGATTTGAGCAGGAAGCTTTGTAGACTACTGTATTTATGCTCTGCCCACTATCTTAAATGGTCCCTACACGCTTAGAAAAAATTGTTGCAAATCGGTTCTTTGCGGAGGGATAGGTTTTTCCCAAGAACCGTTTTGAGCTGAAGATCCCATTTTGGAAGACAAGGGTTCTTTGTAAGGCAACAAGGGTTCTACATTGAACCATATATCATATTTCCCAGCATTCTCTATTGCAAGGTGATTTTCAGAATTGTTTGTTTTAATATCTGTGTTTTTGCATGTACATTGATTGGTTCATTCATTTTGTGCTACAAAAAGATATATAACATACATTTTTCTAAACAAATCCAATCTGTTAGTACAGTCATTGGACTTATTGCACCAGTTACTGAGATGGTTGTTCCAGTTTATATGATTAAGTTTGTCTCAGCATTAAATCTTTCCTACCCTGGCAGTCATTTTGAATGCAGGCTGTAGGTGATTAAAATGTTCACTTATTGGATATCCTAACTCTGGCTGGATTCCAATCGGAATTACACGTCACTTTGTAAGCCAGCATCATATTGTGACTTGAAGGTATGATGTGGGGCGGGGGAGGGTTCAACTAAGCAAACATATGTAATTGTTTTAAGACAGTCATTTAGCTATTTGATTTTGAATATTAGGACCCCTTTAGGTATAAAAAAATAATATCTAATGAAACATTGAATTTGACCATACTGTATTGACCCATAAAAACACGTTGAAAAACAGATTCATACATGCAAAATAAGATACTCTAAAAAAGGTATGGTCATTTTTTTTATGGCACTAAACTACTTCCATACATGCAGTACTTCCATACATTTTTTAAAACTGGAACCGGCTTACGTTAAGACGAGTCTTGTGAGGCGTCCTAGAGCAAAACACTGACATTTACGTGTTTTGTTATAGTCTCATCTTTAGTGTGTAGCCCACTGTTTGGATGCCTCAGACGTTTTCGTGAGAAGACCATGATCTGAAAAACACTGCTGTAGCTCGGCCACCTTCCACCGCAGATGCGGAAGGACGCCATTGGCATATGCTGTAAATTGAGACGCAGCCCATGCAAAACATATCTCTAGCTTAAACAGACAGATTTTTCTGGGGATTTTTGTATTATGCTAATTAGATTTCTGCAGTGGCACGGGCATCGACTCTAGGGGGAGTTATATTGTGCATGGAGATGGAGAGAAGAATTACAATTGTTTCCATTTCCTCTTATTAATAATTCAGACTGACCTGAGGGCGACTGGGAACCAACTGGAAATATTTGGTTTGTCTCCTGCTCAAATTATGAGTACCACACCATACGGTAACCTTTCAGGATAGGACTGCGACACTGAAACTTGTTTGGGAGGGTTATCTTTCAACAAAGTGGTGGTGATTGATAGTAAAATGTCCTCCCCTTTCCTGGTAAGGTGTCCTTGAGGGATTAAAAAATACAGTTGATGGCCACTCCAATACTTTGACTTTGTTGTCCAATACTTTTACTTTGTTTGGAGGAAAAATGGGGGAGGCTTGCAAGCCGAAGAACACCATCCCAACCGTGAAGCAGGGGGTGGCAGCATCATGTTGTGGGGGTGCTTTGCTGAAGGAGGGACTGGTGCACTTCACAAAATAGATGGCATCATGAGGGTGGAAAATTATGTGGATATATTGAAGCAACATCTCGAGACTCGAGGAAGTTAAAGCTTGGTCGCAAATGGGTCTTCCAAATGGACAATGACCCCAAGCATACTTCCAAAGTTGTGGCAAAATGGCTAAAGGACAACAAAGTCAAAGTATTGGAGTGGCCATCACAAAGCCCTGACCTTAATCCAAATCCTCTCTACTATTATTCTGACATTTCACATTCTTAAAATAAACTGGTGATCCTAACTAACCTAAGACAGGGAATTTGAACAGGAATAAATGTCAGGAATTGTGAAAAACTGAGTTTAAATGTGTTTGGCTAAGGTGTATGTAAACTTCCGACTTCAACTGTATTTTTTTTATCCCTCAAGGACACCTTGCCAGGAAAGGGGAGGACAGTTTACATAGCTGGCCATATGTGGATGTTCATTTTTACTTTATGGGCTGGTTATGTCAGCTTCTTCTAACCCATCGCTTTCTACTACATATAATAATATGATTAAATTATATCTTTACTATCTTTACATTAGAAACCAAAGTATATCAGAATTCCAGTCATTCCAATAAATGCTCTTGCTCTTCAATAATTGGACGTGGAAATATGAACGTATAAATTATCCAAATTGTTTTACCTGAGAATAACCCCAAAACTAAGGACTTATTAACCAGCCCTACTCTGATGTTTATGAGTTTGTTGTCAACGAGGACTGATTGGGCTCATTGATTCAAGTTGAAAAATAAATGCTCCGCTCATGTAATTGCATGCTTTGAGCACCACTGAAAAGTGCTATTTACAGGCAAAAACCTGAGGAAAAACCAACCAGGAAGTGCTGTTTTTCTGAAACCTCTCTTTTCCATTGCAAGCTTATCCTCCATTTAATGGGACATAAACCAGATTCATTTCCCCATGGCTTCCACAAGCTGTGAATAGTCTTTAGACATAGTTTCAGGCTTTTATTCTGAAAAATTAGCTAGAATGATCACATCGCGTCAGTAGCTAGGTGTCCCCAGATTTGTGCATGCTCTCTCCCTCCTATTGAAAAGGCTACCGTCGGGTTGAAATATTATCGATTATTTATTGTAAAAACAACCTGAGGATTGATTATAAAAACCGTTTGACATGTTTCTACGAACTTTACGGATACTATTTGGAATTTCCGTCTGCCCGTCGTGACCGCACCAGCCTGTGGATTACTAAACAAAACGTGCCAACCAAATGGAGGTTTTCGGATATTAAATTAATCTTTAACAAACAAAATGAACATTTATTGTGTAAATGGGAGTCTCGTGAGTGCAAACATATGAAGATCATCAAAGGTAAGCAATTCATTTAATTGCTTTTCTGACTTTCGTGACCAATATACTTTGCTGCTAGCTGTTTGTAGTGTTTTGTCTGCTGACATCTGTCCTCACATAATCACATGGTTTGCTTTCACCGTAAAGCTTTTTTGACACGCCAGATGGATTAACAACAAGCTAAGCTGTGTTTTGGTATATTGCACTTGTGATTTCATGAAAATTAAATATTTGTAGTAATTTAATTGGAATTTGTCGCTCTGCATTTCACCGGATGTTGACGAAAATTATCCCGCTAAAGGGATCGGTGCGCCAAGAGGTTAGGGCAAATCCAACCATGAAACAATAACAAAACGCAACCCTGCCTCTATTTAGGTAGGATGGGCCTGAAGAACCTGGGCCTGTAACCACTCTCAGATTAATAGACAGAGCTATGGATGCATGGACTGACCATCCATGATATCAAAATTACTGTTATGAGGCTATACATTGTTTGTTTACATTTACAATGTTGACTAACATTAGACAAAACAAGCTTATATTTTGGGTTCTCATGGAGTGTGACAGTTGAACTAACCTCATGAGGCATTTATAAGTTATATTCTTCAAGAAACAATGGATATACAGTTCCAGTCAAAAGTTTGGACACCTACTCATTCAAGGGTTTTTCTATATTTTTACTATTTCTACATTGTATAATAATAGTGAAGACATCAAAACTATGATTTTGCTGCAAAGAAACCACTACTAAAGGACACCAATAAGAAGAAGAGACTTGCTTGGGTTGAGTAACACAAGCAATGGACATTAGACCGGTGGAAATCTGTCCTTTAGTTGATGAGTCCAAATGTGAGATTTTGTTTCCAACCGACATGTCTTTGTGATACGCAGAGTAGGTGAACGGGTGATCTCCGCATGTGTGGTTCCCACTGTGAAGCATGGAGAAGGAGGTGTGGTGGTGCTTTGCTGGTGACACTGTCAGTGATTTATTTAGAATTCAAGGCACATAATTCGAGACATTCTGCAGCGATACGCCATCCCATCTGGTTTGATGTTAGTGGGACTATTTGTTTTTCAACAGGGCAATGACCCCAAACACACCTCCCGACTGTGTAAGGGCTATTTGACCAAGAAGGAGAGTGATGGAGTGCCGCATCAGAGGACCTGGCCTCCACAATCACCCAGTGGTGTAAAGTACTTAATTAAGTACAACTTCTTTCTAATTAAGTCGTTTCTGGGGGTATCTGTACTTTACTATTTATATTTTTGACTACTTTAACTTGTACTTCTCTACATTCATAAAACAAATTATATACTTTTTACTCCATACATTTTCCCTGACACACAAAAGTACTAGTTACAAGTTGAATGTAGCTAGTAAACTTAAACTTGCGCATTTTTTCAATGCTGATTTGATTGTCATTGAGAACACAGAGAAGTGTCAAAGATTTTTTTTCGCAAACATCCTTTCTGAATATTAAAGTAATCCTCAAAGTAATCATCTAGTTTTTCAAAAGAATCTGTAATCTGATTACAAAATTTGGGGCGGTAACGTAACAGATTACAGTTACCATTTTCATGTAATCTGTTACTCCCCAACCCTGTATAATGTTCTCCTCTTTTACACTTCCTCAACCTCTCATCTGGCCAACATTGCAATACCATTTAAGTGGGCCACTAGATTAGTCCATTCTTTATGGTACATGACACCCTGCAAACTCACTTCCAACATACGCAGACAAACACTGGCCTATCTTGACTTAGTTCTCTCTAGTTCACTTCTAATGGGGTGGGTTGCTTTCACAGGTATAGGAGATTTTGATTTGGATGGGGTGATGCTGATGCATAAGTTGCAGGTAGTGCTCACACACACACACACACACACACACACACACACACACACACACACACACACACACACACACACACACACACACACACACTAATACATGCACCCATTTAAGCAGTACCTGTAAGTTAACTTGTACGGTATGTCATATGTGGCTACTGCTCTGTTGTGAACCTTGTAGTGTCACACCCTGATCCGTTTCACCTGTCTTTGTGATTGTCTCTACCCCCCTCCAGCTGTCGCCATCTTCCCCAAAATCCCCTGCGTATTTATACCTGTGTTCTCTGTTTGTCTGTTGCCAGTTCGTCTTGTTTGTCAAGTCAACCATTGTTTTTGTGACTCAGCTACTGCTTTCCCAGTCTCTCTTTTTTTCACCCTCCTGGTTTTGACCCTTGATTGACCTGTCAATTGCCTGCGCCTGTTGGATTATTAAACCAATGTTAATTCGACGTTGTCTGCATCTGGTCTTACCTTCACACCTGATATGTAGATTAACTACATCAAGGGACATGTCTAAAGGTTTGATTGCTCTCATTGGCTGGACATGGAAATGTGTTCTCTCATGCAACTCCACTAGCTACATGAGTTTGAGCCTCCATTGTATGTTTCCAGGGTCGTTAGTGAAGGAAGCCGCTCAACCAAAGAAGGGCTATGCCAGCCTAGGTCCCATAAGCTCTACACTTTGAAGTCTGTGAACTTTCCTCAAACTAGATTTATTTTCTCTCTCAGGGGAACAGAAAGTTATGTGACTTCCTTGCATGGTCATGCGTGTGTGACTCAATTCCTCGCCGACACTCTCCAGAATGAAAATTGATGCAAAGGCTGAGAAAAAGGATTATCCTCTTTTCTTTGCAGGGAGATATTTCTCACCGCTCTGTCACTTTCCTCTGAGACAAATGAGGTACCTTGAACTGGGAAAGTCATGAGGTATATATGCACCACCTAGTCCTCCTTAGGAACTACTGACCTTGTTTGAATTCCCAAGCCCTTTATCTGATTACAATTGATATAGTTGAGCTGCAGACTGACCCTTCAAGTTGTGACACAGACATCATGTGTGTATTGTGAGAGGCCGACAGAGTGAGAAAGAGAGCCAATCATGTGATCATAATTCAAGAGCTAGCATGCTTACTGTTTTCCCAAAATACAAGTATTGTGTAAATGTAACACACCCTACTACACTACGCCAAATTGACAAACTGGACATAGGTGTGACACTGACAGTGACTCTCCTGCGACAAAAGAACATCCCAACTATGCCCGAAACGTAAGGCATGGCTAGACTGTGCAAGGTCGCAGTTGTATTAAATTTAACTTATAGTATAATCACACATCATTTTCCTGTTTGATCTTTTGTTATTATTTTTTTTACAGTAGATTAGACACTGTCCATTGGCTTGTCCTTTATATCGATATATGCCATTCTTCTTCGAACTTGGCTTCCGGGAAGAGGAGCTGAGTATATTGTAGAGCTGAGGATGTCCCATGGACCATAACTAAGCATTATTGAGTGTAATGAGTGCGCTGAGAGTCGGGAAGCAAGTACAGGGAATGAGTGTTTTAATCAATAAACAAAACAATAAACACGGACCACAATTAACGCACCACATGAAAACAGAGTCAATAACACCTGAGGAAAGAACCAAGGGGAGTGACAGATATAGGGAAGATAATCAAGGAGGTGATTGGAGTCCAGGTGAGCGTCATAAGGCGCAGGTGCGCAAGACGATGGTGACAGGTGTGCCAGGATAATCAGCAGCCTGGTGACCTAGAGGCCAGAGAGGGAGTATGGGTGACATTTAGTGTACATTCTGGTCCCTGGATTCCTGTGTCATCTAAATAGAGACAGGAGGGACAAAGGCCCACCGCCATGGTAGCAGCTGGTTCCATGTCAGGGATTGTTGTTCTATAGAATGTAGAGGACTGACTGACAAGGCGGAAAGCTTGATGTAAAGTATAGTTGAGATTCAACATGGGGCCAACTAACTTTAAAGACTGACCTTGTCTTAATGGATCTTTGCCTCATGTTGGATCTCACCACTTTGCTTCAAGCTTACCAGCACTGTGTCCTTATAGATTCTCCCAGAAAAAAATAGCATTACCCCCACAAAGCTCCTTCATGTGTCGTGTGAAGTACTGTGCTTCAAGTATAGAATAAACCGAAGTAATGTATCCTAGAGCCTATCCAATTTGAATTATGCCTGATGATGAAGCTCAATTGAATTCAATAGCGGAGTAGGTGAGTCATCCCATTTCAACTTATTATAACCTTGTTGTGTTGTTGTCGTGCTCACTCCCTTTGCAACCTTTCCATACAACAGTTGTTCAATGTAAAGTGATAATATCATCATTCATCCACAGTAAATGGCAGCACTTCATCTACATATTAATGACAGTTGTTTTCAACCTCTGAAGGCTATCAAGAACTGATTTACTATGACGCTGTTGTCCTATTCTTTATTTATTTCAATTTTTCCAGTTCCTACTTTGCAGTTTTTGAAGATGGTTTTTATAACAGTTCAGCTTTTTATAGAGTGTACCCTGTTCATAGCATTTCTAGTTATTTAATTTCATAATGATGGGGTGGCAATAACTACATTTCACAGCTGTCTCTGCAGACTAGAAATAGTGTTAACTGCTGCTATTTCATACTGCAGAAGTAAAGGCTTTCCAAGCTCAGCAGTCTGCTTATAGTGAAATGGCTCTAATGAGGAAAAGAAAGAGGCAGATGGTCACTGACATTGATCCACAGCTTTAGAAAAGGGGGAAGACTTGATTGCATGTATTCAAAGCAGGATTGGGTACAAGCTTGGTTATAAACCGTGCTTGACTATATCATACCTGATTAGCTTTTTTTTAAGGTCTTATTTTGACCTTTACGAAAGCATGGCTATAAAAAACATTGCGATATTCTGACTAAAGGCAATGAAATGCATATAGATATGATAATCAAACGATTAACCTTGCTGATGCTGAAGAATGCAGTTGAGACATAGTCCCTACATTGACTTATACCAAACTGAAGGCTTGGGAACTGGGGACCACTGACCAGCCGTTTGTGTCTGTGTATCCTGCCTAAATCCTGGCCATTTCACAATAAATATAGGTAACAACTCACTGAAAAAATAATATGGATGGTTTCCTGAAGTAATGTTGACAGTGAATATCTACATAGTCCCCTTCACCTGAGAGCCTACTCATTTTTCACAGAAAAAGTAATTTCCTAAGCTGACAAGTGAAACATCTCAGCTATCAGGAAGCTCACGAATAAAACCATCCATATCCCGCCTCACACTCAATCCAAAGGGAAGGCCATGGTTTCAACAAAATCCCCTTTCTCATTTGTCTTCCAATTCTCCAGCTTAGATTAGGAGCATTGCAGTTCCAGAGTACTTTCCTAACTTTCCATTGAAACTCACCTTCAATCATTTTCTTTTATTTTTAGATTTTCATATCCGTCTTCTCTTCTCCTCCCCACATTTCACAAACCTTGACATGCACAGTTTTAAAAGGAGGCAATTGCCAGTGAGATGTTATTCAGTGTTACTGGCGCGTTTATATTTCATAGGAATTCATTGTAGCTTTATATTCTTTAAATGATAATAATGATTAGCATTTATAAACTGAAAACGGAATACTTTTCAAAGCTTTTTTTGCTCCATAAACACATGCTTCAAAAAGAGTCCCAGGGGAAAACATTAAATATGGATGGTTCTCCTTAAGAGTCCTATTGGTTTATTTCTCTGAGACAGTCGGAGAGGCGACAGCCAGCAGACCATAAGCTGTGTTGACACAGTCAGCTCAATTCTGAGAATTTGCCAATAATTGATATTTTGACCAATCAGATCAGTTATTTTGCCAATAATTGATATTTTGACCAATCAGATCAGTTCTTTTGACAATAATTGGACCAAATAGCTGAATTGGGCTGCGAACACAGCCTTAGAGCAGGGGTAAGTAGGGAGGCGTCACACACAGTTACCCTTATACTGTAATATGCTGCCCAAGCAGGGAGGAGATGGAGAGAAACTGCTTCCAATCTGATATAAGGTTGAAACAGTGAATGATGAAACATCTGCTGAATCCAATTGAATGCAAAAAACACAGAATATTTGAATGCAGAAAATACAGAATATGAATACATGATATATAGGCTGCTATCCTTCTCATTTCTGTACACTTCTCTTGTACAGATCAGTAGAGTAGAATCTATTATCCCGGGGGCAATGAATTTTGCAGCACATAGTAAAAACACAATGTACACATGAAAATAAATATACACAAAAACAACATATATAGCAAAAATATGTACAGGAAGAAGATCTGTAAACCATTCATGAAAAGAGTCAGCCTATACCTAACAGTACAGTACTATGTTGTATTAAGAAAGCTAGTAGCATCTTACATGAAGGAGAGTTTTGACCGGTTAGTTTTAAATTTAAGGAACCTGTATCTGCACTTAGAGGGAAGCAACAAAAATTCATCAAACTTGGGAGTTCCTCAGAATGGATGGTGCCTTCCGCATGACTCATGTCTGATACAGGTCAGAAAGGTCAGTTACGTTCGTACCAATGATCCTGCTAGTGATCATACTAAGTATTCTGTTGACAGTTGGTTTTCATTGCTTAGGTTCTGTGAATGCAGAGGACAGTAATGTGGTTCAAATCAAATAAGATTGTATTGGTCACATGCAGATGTTAATGCGAGGGTAGCGAAATGCTTGTGCTTCAAGTTCGTGCAGTAATATCTAACAAGTAATCTAACAATTTCACAACAACTACCTTATACACACACAAGTGTAAAGGAATGAATAAGAATATGTACATATAAATATATGGACGAGCAATGGCCTTGCGGCATAGGCAAGATCAGTAGATGGTGTAGAGTACAATACATACATATGATATGAGTAATGTAGGGTATGTAAAAATTATATAAAGTGTCATTGTTTAAGTGACTAGTGATATATTTATTACATCCAATTTTTAATTATTAATGTGGCTGGATATTTGAGTCAGGATGTTGGCAGCAGCCACTCAATGTTAGTGATGGCTGTTTAACAGTCTGATGATAGAAGCTGTTTTCAGCCTCTCAGTCCCAGCTTTGATGCACCTGTACTGACCTCGCCTTCTGGATGATAACGGGGTGAACAGGCAGTGACTCGGGTGGTTGTTGTCCTTGATGATCTTTTTGGCCTTCCTGTGACATCGGGTGGTGTAGGTGTCCTGGAGGCCAGGTAGCTTGCCCCCAGTGATGCGTTGTGCAGAACTCACTACCCTCTGGAGAGCCTTACGGTTGTGGGCGGAGCAGTTGCCGATTGTTTTCGCTGACAAGCCAAATTTCTTCAGCCTCCTGAGGTTGAAGAGGCGCGGTTGCGCCTTCTTCACCACGCTGTCTGTGTGGGTGGACCATTTCAGTTTGTCTGTGATATGTATGCCGAGGAACTTAAAACTTTCTCACTTTCTCCACTACTGTCCCGTCAATATGGATAGGGGGGTGCTCCCTCTGCTGTTTCCTGGTTGTCTCCTATTGGCTGTTTCCAATCCTAATGGCTTGCCTTTCATCTCCCTAGATCTTTCTAGAATCAAGTCTGCATGTTAAGTGTGGGAGTCTATGTGTCTGAAATAGAAATGGTCCCTGGTCAAAAGTACCACACTAAATTGGGCTCTGATCAAAAGTGTACAAAATAGCAAATAGGGTTCCATTTCACATGTATACATTGACTCCCACAGCTTATACGATTCTAGCCCAGGTCCCTGGTCAAAAGTAGTGAACAATAAAGGGACTTTTTTCCAAGCACAGAGATATTGAAAAAGGCCACTATGGGATGAGAAGATAAGATCCCAAGGGCCGTAAGCCAGATGATAGAGCACAAGGCTGACTGCTTGAAACTGATGAACAGCTAAGAGGTCACGCAAATTGTCACACTGACTGTTAAAATCAGACTTTAAGAATTGAACTTTTTATATCCACCATCATATTTTCCTTGAAAGCATCCTTGAGTGATTCAGTAACCCTGAGTCAAGTGAGATGTTCGAGTTGCACGTGGAGGAGATATGATGGGCAGGCCAGGCCACATCTCCCAAAAACACTAGGAAGGGCTGAATGACATCAAAGTTACTTAGCACCCCCTTGAGGACTGCAGATCGGTCTTCCACAGAACTCATTCAGATCTTTCTCTGCTCATCTTTAGTGGTATTGACAGAAGTAGAGTGTTGAAATGTTTTTGTCAGTAGAAAGTAGGGTGAAAATGGATCTCTGCATAAAAACATAGCAAATCTGAGATATCTTGTGATTGATTACATTTTTTCAGGAGTATGTCGACAGATGTGTGACAGAATGACAATATCAACCTTTTTTTTGACATTTCCATTTTCCATAATGAATAATAGTGTATTAGCAGCCTTCCTTGTTTTCTATACTTTTTTTGTTAGGTATCATTTACAATGTAAATTGAGCCTTTGTTTTCAAAGGAGACACAACAAAGCAATTTCCATTTGATTGCCTACTAGATGACGTGCTTAATTTCTCTGTCGGTTTCCCTGGGACTTTGATCAACCCTTCTGGCTACCTCAGAAGCATTCATTCATTCAATCAAAAATAATGTGGGTTTCATTAACACTTTTGAATCAAAATATATTGCCACACACATTGTGGCTATTCATTGAGAACTGTTGTTACGAGCCACTGTTCACACAAACAGTTTCTCAAAACTCATTGTTTTCTCTCACGCTCAGTTATGCTTCTTCATTCAAATACAATTATCGTCATGATTCATTATTGTGTATTCCCCATACAAGCAGGAAATGAAACATCAAGGGTGCCACATCCATTCAATAAGTTGTTCACTCTTTAATTTAGTTACTGGCAGAGCCTCTAGAAAACCTACACACCGTTATGTAACGCTGTTAATTAACTGTTCGTAAACAAATATGGGAAAAATAGAAATACTTTTATTGGTTTCCTTTGTATTACCCTGTAAATTAGGCTAAATGTTAGTGGTCTATTCAGATTGATTTAGCACTGAAACTTGGTCTTTCTTGTTCACATCTATCATTGAACTTGTTTTATCCTAAGGTGTGCATTTGATGCTTTGATCAAGCTAATGCAAGATGTACATGCTACAGAATGCCACAGTAATGTTTTGAAATGAGACTATATGAAGAGTTTCATTCCAAAATGCTATACACTGAGTATACCAAACATTAGGAACACTTTCCTAATATTGAGTTGTGTTTTGGAAATACACTTTGGCGAGTATAGAGATAAAATATGAAGTGCATTATTATGATTCCAAAAGTGTTCTTTGCGGAGAGATAGAGTTCTACCCAGAACCGTTTTCATATGAAGAACCCTTTTTGGAAGACAAGGGTTATTTGTAGGGCAAAGGGTTCTACTCAGAACCTTTAACATGTTTTTGGTTCTACTTAGAACCCTTCTGAATCTGAATAAGCTTTTGATTGTATTTTTTTTTGTCTTTCTTTTAAATAGTGCATGACCATTACCGTTTACCTCAGTGTTTAAACTTTAACATTAGGAGTTTGAGTAATCTGAGAAGTTTAATAAGATAAGAGAATGTGTGAGAATGTTTTAAACTATACCTATTGTATGTGGGAATATGTGTGCATGTATCTAGTAATTGTACTTATATAGTACTAACAAAGATTTGTTTGTTTTAATATCTGTGTTTTTGCATGTACATTTATTGGTTGATTATCTTATGCTTCACAAGACACATAACATACCTTTTTCTAAACTAATCCAATCAAATAACCAGTGGTGATTTTAGCATGTATGTCTTGGTGGGGCAAACAAAAAAGTAAATGTGGGATGCATGCCAGCAAAGCTACTACACAACACAACACTGAACAATACATTAATTGCACTATAAAGGTGACAAACGGTGCACACAAATTGTCAGGGCCTACATAAATCTGTCCCAACAGCAGAGTTCCAACAACAGCCCCAACATCTTACCACTGCTACACCTGGCTATCAGCAGAGCCTTGTCTAGCAATGAAACAGTTCATTCAGCCTCATTTAATGCCTTAAAAAAAACATAGCTGATACGGCAGTCTTGCTTAAAACAATAGTGGTTTCTACTGACAATTGAGATGTACAAACTATGGCATAAGGGGACGACAAGTGGAAATGTGGCAATCCGTAATTTCGATAAATACATTAATGAGCGAGCTAGGACGGACGTAGTTAATATAAATATTTGTAAAGCACTTTAGAAATGCACAGTGACATAATTCAGAACATGGACCGTTCTTACAGTGTTGTCCCTAAGCCAGAACCGCAGGATAAATATAGGGGGCATGTAAACATATAAAACTCTTACAATAATCAACAATTACATTTCTCTAAAACAGGTTATAGGCTACATACAGTGCATACAGACTTAGTGGTGCATACAGTATGCACCACTAAGTCAGAACAGTGGGTGAAATTAGACCAAATTATTAGGGTGAGGCACATGGGCATTTAAAGCTTACTACACAACATACACTTAGTATTGCTTTCTTAGCTACAATATACATATCTCCTTGGATATTTACATACTTTATGCAGCAGCATACAATACATTTTTGGACTCATCTTGTTGTGCGGTACTCACTTGAACAGTCCTTCATGGGCAAATTATGTCATCCAACTTTGTCATCAAAGTCTGGCATTCTCTGGATTCATGGTGCTTTCAAGACAACAGGTTGATTCATGATGACATCAGTGATCTTCAGGTCGTAGCTCTAGAAAGAGGCCCGAGTTCCCGATTTACCATTCTGAGTTGGATGACCATTCAGAACATATTTTCCCAGTAGGAGCTTGTTTTTTCCCGAGTTCCCAGTTGTCTTGAACTCACTGAAGTCTGAGATGTTCCAGTTCCGAGTTAACAGTTGTTTTGAGTGCGGCACAAATAATGCTTCATTGACATCATGGCCAATGTTGAATGTTTGTCATTTTAAGCTTGGAAAAGAGACCCTTAATTACAGCCACTCCACTGAATCACAGGCTAGGGATTGCTTTGCAATTCTTGCAGTTAGCCACTGATTCCTTAAAAACCACTCATTGTTGAATTTGCGACTTCCAATTTGTTGTGTAATGCTTAACAATTAAAAAGGATTTGCCAGTAGATTGTGAACTTGATTCATGATGATGACTGCTAGCTAAGATTTTTTTTCAGTCCAATCAAAGCTACTGTAGATAAAATGATGTCAAATCACGTTATATCTGTGACCAATGTCCTTGAGCCTTCTTGGATGGGCACTTCTAATGTAACTCTATATCAGCAACCAAGGGGCTTGATTCTTTGAGCTCTCCCCATCGACTTGGCGGTGACATAGAGTCCCCATGAGTGACAGAACACTGAGCCAATCACGGCACAACTAGAGAACATTACCAACTCCTACACTCCGTTTTTTCCGCTGGTTGACCCACCACCACAGAAAGCACTGAGCTAGGCTGAAACACCTGCATTTTGAAGCTGCATTACTCAAGAAAGCCAAAAGAAGACCATGTTTGTATGCAGCTTTATTAACTCAAGCCCTGAATGACTGGTCGCCATTCAAATAATATACCTTTTTCTAAACTAATCCAAATTGTTGGTAGTTGTATTTATTGCACCTGTTACTGATATGGTTTTTCCAGTTTATATAATTTAGGTAGTCTCATTAATCTGTCTTCCCTACCCTGTCAGTCATTCTGAATGCAGGTTATGGTGATGGAAAGGTCCAATTATTGTATATCCTCACTCTGGCTAAGCGTTTAATAGTTTCCCTGTATTTTAGAAATGCTCTATTTGGAGAATAAATCACTTATCTCCTGGGTAATGCGGAATTTCCTGGTTAAGCCGTAGTTGTCATTCTAAATCATATAAAGCATATAAATCTGTCTGGATTTGATTAGAGCTTTGATCGGCATGAAAATTCAAACCTGATGCTACAGTACCTGAGCCAGATTAAAGACAATTTATGAGCCAAAGTCCAAAATATTCAGACACCTTCCCTTTTTCCATATTTTGTTTTGTTTCTTGTTCTAAAAATCGATAAAAAAAAAAACTCAATTTACACACAATACCCCATAATCACAAAGCGAAAACAGGTTTTTAGAAATGTTTGCAAATGTATTCAAAATAATAACAGATACCGTATTTACATAAGCATTCCGACTCTTTGCTATGAGACTTGAAATTGAGCTCAGGTGCATCCTATTTCCATTGATCATCCTTGACATGTTTCAACAACTTAATTGGAGTCCACATGTGGCAAGACGGAAGTCGCCCCTCAGAAAAAGGCAAATGACAGTCCACTTGGAGTTTTCCAAAAGCCACCTAAATGACTCTCAGACCATGAGAAACAAGATTCTCTGGTCTAATGAAAACAAGTTTGAACTCTTTGGCGTGAACGCGAAGAATCACCTTTGGAGGATACCTGGCACCATCTCTACGGTGAAGCACGGTGGTGGAAGCATCATGCTCTGAGGGATGTTTTTCAGAGGCAGGGACTGGGAGACTAGTTAGGAGAGATCCTTGATTAAAACCTGCTCCAGAGCGCTCAGGACCTCAGACTGGGTCGATGGTTCACCTTGCAACAGGACAACAGCCCTAAGCACACATCCAAGACAATGTAGAAGTGGACCAAGGCGCAGTGAATGTAGAGTTCCACATGCTTTAATAATAGTGAAACTTAACAAAACAAAACAATAAACAGTGACTACAGAGGTGCAACGTGCACAAACTCTAAACACAGTAACATAAACAATATCCCATAACCCACAGGTGGAAAAATGCAACTTAAATATGATCCCCAATTAGAGACAACGATTACTAGCTGCCTCTAACTGGGAATCATACACAAACACCAACATAGACAATAAACCTAGAACCCCACATAGAAATAATAAACTAGACTAAAACCCCTAGTCACGCTCTGAGCTCCTCGACCATAGAAAATACAGGCTTTCTATGGTCAGGACGTGACAGTCCTTGAGTGGCCAAGCCAGAGCCCAGACTTGAACCTGATCAAACATAGCTGTGCAACGAACTCTCCATCCAACCTGACAGATCTTGAGAGGATCTGCAGAGAAGAATGGAAGAAACTCCCCAAATACAGGTGTGCCAAGTTTGAAGTGTCATACCCAATGAGACTTGAGGCTGTAAATCACTGCCAAAGGTGCTTCAACAAAGTACTGAGTAAAGGGTCTGAATACTTATGTAAATGTAATATTTCAGTTTTTTATTAAAATAAATTTGCCATATGGGTATTGGGTATTGTGTGTAGATTGGGTATTGTGTGTAAACTATTTAATAGATTTTAGAATAATGCTTTAACGTAAATATTTTGGGAAAAAGTCAAAGGGTCTAAATACTGGGCTCCCCGATTGGCGCAGCAGTCTAAGGCACTGCATCTCAGTGCTTGAGGTGTCACTACAGACACCTTGGTTTGAATCCAGGCTGTATCACAACCGCCCGTGATTGGGAGTCCCATAGGGTGGCGCACATTTGGCCCAGCATCGTCCGGTTTTGGCCGCTGTAGGCCGTCATTGTAAATAAGAAATTGTTCTTAACTGACTTGCCTAGTTAAATAGAGGTTAAATTAACAAAATAAAATGAAAATGAATGCACTGTACAGGCACATTATGTATGACAGAAAAGCAAAAAAGCCCATACCCTTTGACATATTCCACATTTTGTTGTGTTACAGCCTGAATTCAAAATGGATTAAATAGTTGTTTTTTTCTCTCACACATCTACACACAGTACCCCATAATGACAAAGTAATTAATTATTTATATATTTTTTAAAGATTCTAGCTAGCTAGTAATCATGGCCGAATACCGATCAGTCAAGCAGGGCACGTGCCCAGGGGCCCTGACCTCCAGGTTGACTAACAATTGATTTTGTTAGTCGCTCTCACTCAGATATCATTAACATTGCATAAATCACGGAAAAATGTGTAGAATTGCAGGAAATGTAAGTTTTACTCAGTCGCGGACTCAATTCACAACAGTAAATTCAGGACAAAAAGTGAATTGCTTTGCCACACACAGGATGCAGGATTATTGAGTTTGTCCCCATTGGGCATGTGTCAAACTCATTCCACGGAGGGCTGAGTGTCAACGGGTTTTCACTCCTCCCTTGGACTTGATTAATAAATTAACCCTCCTTTTGTGTTCGTTTCATGTTAATTCATTTTGTGTTCTCGGTTCAAAATTACAGCCCTATTATAGCTGATTATAAATCCATAATAATACATATATTATCACCTAATGTTGTGCTAGATCTTTTTATCAGGTTAAGCTCTTGTGAACATTACACATTTTGAACTTCTATTTGCTATTTAATGGCCTGTAGGCCTCATTGACCTGAGCTCATACAAATCATTTTTGAGTTCAACATTTTTTATTTTGACTATAACAAATACTCAGATGAGACATATTGTGCTATTTATCACAGACTAAAACACTGCCAGTTTCCTGGCCTCTCTCATCCTCACCAGTGTCATAATCAAAGATATGATCAAGAGCCTCACATACAGTTTATCGTTTGGTCATTGTGCTGCCACAGAATGACTTGTGACAAGGCCTCAAAAAAGCTTCAAATACCAGAGCTGCGTGAAAGTTATATACATTATTGAAACAATGTTGTGATTGTCTGTGAGAATGCCAACAGGTGTGGTTCCCGTGGGGGAAAGGTTCTATTGGGAAAAGGTTCCCGTGGGGGTTGCCATGGAAGCCAAGAAGGGGAGTGAGGTGTGTGTGTGTGTGCTCAAACATACAGGCATGTGGGGGTCTGGGAGAGGAATTGTGTCCATCTTAAGCTTTATGTTTTGTATGTAAATCCATTCATTTTACAAAGTGACATATTGTACAATTCATAACATACTGTATGTATCATATACATATTCATTTATAACATATCATACGAAAGGTATGATGAACATCCACAAATTAATACATACTGTACGATACGAAATGTAACATACAGTGACTTTGGAATGTATTCAGACCCCTTGACTTTAAATTTGATTAAATAAACAAAAATCCTGAAATCTACACACAATAACCAATAATGACAGAGCGAAAACAGGTTTTACGAAATTCTTGCAATTTTACTATTGATAAAAAAACATCTTATTTACATAAGTCTTCATACCCTTTGCTATGAGACTTGAAATTGAGCTCAGGTGCATCCTGTTTCCATTGATCATCCTTGAGATGTTTTTACAACTTTATTGGAGTCTACCTGTGGTAAATTCAATTGATTGTACATGATTTGGAAAGGCACACACGTCTATATAAGGTCCCACATTTGACAGTGCATGTCAGAGCAAAAATCATGCCATGAGGTCAAAGGATTTGTCCGTAGAGCTCCAAGATAGGATTGTGTCGAGGCACAGATCTGCAGGAGGGTACCCCAAACCAATTCTGCGGCATTGATGGTACCCAAGAACACACTTAAATTGAAGAAGCTTGGAACCACCAAGACTCTTCCTAAACTGAGCAATCGGGGGAGAAGGGCCTTGGTCAGGGAGGTGACCAAGAACCCAATGGTCACTCTGACAGAGCCCTAGAGTTCCTCTGTGTAGATGGGAGAACCTGCCAGAAGGACAACCATCTCTGTTGCACTCCACCAATAAGGACTTTATGGCAGAGTGGCCAGACGGAAGCCACTCCTCAGTAAAAGGTGCATGACAGCTCGCTTGGAGTTTGCCAAAAGGCACCTAAAGACTCTCAAACCATGAGAAACAAGATTCTCTGGTCTGATGAAACCAAGATTGAACCTTTTGGCCTGATTGCCATGTGTCACGTCAGGAGGAAACCTGGCACCGTCCCTACGGTGAAGCATGGTGGTGGCAGAATCATGCTGTGGGGATGTTTTTCAGCAATAGGGACTGGGCGACTAGTCAGTGTCGAGGCAAAGATGAATGGAGGAAAGTACAGAAAGATCCTTGATGAAAACCTTCTCCAGAGCTCTCAGGACCTCAAACTGGGCCGAAGGTTCACCTTCCAACAGGACAACGACTCTAATCACACACCCAAGACAAAGCAGCAGTGGCTTCAGGACTCTGAAAGTCCTTGTGTGGCCCAGCCAGAGCCCGGGCTTAAACCTGATAGAACATCTCTGGAGAAACCTGAAAATAGCTGTGCAGCAACGCTCCCCATCCAACCTGACAGAGCTTGAGAGGATCTGCAGAGAAAAATGGGAGAAACTCACCAAATACAGGTGTGCCAAGCTTGTAGCGCCATACCCAAGAAGACTCAAGGCTATAATCGCTTCAACAAAGTACTGAGAAAAGGGTCTGAATACAAATGTGACATTTCAGATCATTTGTAATAAATTAGCAAACATTTTGAAAAAAATGTTTTTGCTTTGTCATTATGCGATATTGGACCCACTCCAATTTGCATACCGCCCAAATGGATGAGGAAAGAAAACAATTAAATCAATTTTAGCATAAGGCTGTAACCTTACAAAATGTGGAAAAAGTCAAGGGGTCTAAATACCGTCCTAAGGCACTGTATCTGTATTCCCAGTCATGTGAAATTCATAGATTAAGGAATAATTAATTTATTTCAATTCACACATTTCCTTATATGAACTGTAACTATTGTTGCGTGTTGCATTTATATTTTTGTTCAGTATATTTACCAATAGTTTTCATCAGTATTTTTCGTAGCTGTCTATTTACCACCACAAACTGGTGCTAGCACTAAGACTGCACTTAACGAGCGATATAGGGCCATTAGCCAACAAGAAAATGCTGTCGGTGGAGTCAAGCATGTGTGCATGGATTCAGTGCAAGAGAGTTTGTGCAAAAAAAGGTCTATGCAGGTAGTCTGGGTAGCCTTTTGATAAGCTATTTAGCAGTCTTGTTTAGAATTGTTATGGCTTGGGGGTAGAAGCTTTTCAGGGTCCTGTTGGTTCCAGACTTGGTGCATTGGTACCACTTGCAGTGTGGTAGTAGAGTGTGTGTGTGTGTGTGTGTGTACAGTACATATTATAGCTATCTCAATAACCTCGTACCCCTACACATTGACACGGTACTCGTAGGCTACTCCTTGTATACAGTGCGTTCAGAAAGTATTCAGACCCCTTCACTTTTTCCACATTGTCACGTTACAGCCTTATTCTAAAATGTATTTAAATAAAATACCACTTTGTAATATACACACAATAACCCATAATGAGAAATATAAAACAGGTTTTTATACTTTTTTGCAAATGTTTAATAAATAATCAAAAACAGATTTATTTATGTACAGTACCAGTCAAACGTTTGGACAGACCTACTCATTCAAGGGTTTTTCTTTATTTTTTACTATTTTCTACATTATACAGTAATAGTGAAGACATGAAAACTGTTAAATCAAATTTAATTTGTCACATGCGCCGAATACAACAGGTATTACAGTGAAATGCTGTTGTTTGTTTGGGTCTTATGGTTTGGGGATAGAAGCTGTTTAGAAGCCTCTTGGACCTAAACTTGGCTCTCCGGTACTGCTTGCCGTGCGGAAGCAGAGAGAACAGTCATTGACTAGGGTGGCTGGAGTCTTTGACAATTTTTATGGCCTTCTTCTGACACCGCCTGGTATAGAGGTCCTGGATGGCAGGAAGCTTGGCCCCGATGATGTACTGGGCCGTACACACTAGCCTCTGTAGTGCCTTGCGGTCGGAGGCCGAGCAGTTTCCATACCAGGCAGTGATGCAACCCGTCAGGATGCTCTCGATGGTGCAGCTGTAAAATATTTTGAATATCTCAGGACCCATGCCAAATCATTCCAGTCTCCTGAGGGGGAATAGGTTTTGTCTTTCCCTCTTCACGACTGTCTTGGTGTGCTTAGACCATATTAATTTGTTGTTGATGTGGACGCCAAGGAACTTGAAGCTCAACCTGCTCCACTACAGCCCCGTCGATGAGAATGGGGGCGTGCTCGGCCCTCTTTTTCCTGTAGTCCACAATAATCTCCTTTGTCTTGATCATGTTGAGGGAGAGGTTGTTGTCCTTGCACCACATGGTCAGGTCTCTGACCTCCTCCCTATAGGCTGTCTCGCTGTTGTCGGTGATCAGTTGTGTCATCAGCAAACTTAATGATGGTGTTGCAGTTGTGCCTGGACATGCAGTCATGAGTGTACAGGGAGTACAGGAGGGGACTGAGCACGCACCCCTGAGGGGCCCTCGTGTTGAGGATCAGCGTGTTGTGTTGTACCCTTACCACCTGGGGGCGCCCCGTCAGGAAGTCTAGGATCCACTTGCAGAGGGAGCTGTTTAGTCCCAGGGTCCTTAGCTTAGTGATGAGCTTTGAGGGCACTATGGTGTTGAACACTGAGCTGTAGTCAATGAATAGCATTCTCACATAGGTGTTCCTTTTGTCCAGGTGGGAAAGGGCAGTGTGGAGTGCAATAGAGATTGCATCATCTGTGGATCTTTGGTGCGGTATACAAATTGGAGTGAGTCTAGGGTTTTTTGGATAATGGTGTTGACGTGAGCCAGCCTTTCAAAGCATTTCATGGCTACAGACACGAGTGCTACGGGTCGGTGGTCATTTGGGCAGGTTACCTTAGTGTTCTTGGGCACAGGGGCTATGGTGGTCTGCTTGAAACACGGTACTATTACAGAGAGGTTGAAATTATCAGTGAAGACACTTGCCAGTTGGTCAGCCCATGCTCGGAGTACACATCCTGGTAATCTGTCTGGCCCAGCGGCCTTGTGAATGTTGACCTGTTTAAAGGTCTTACTCACATTGGCTGCGGAGAGAGTGAATACACAGTCATCCGGAACAGTTGGTGCTCTCATGCATGTTTCGGTGTTACGTGCCTTGAAGCGAGCATAGAACTTATTTAGCTTGTCTGGTAGTCTCGTGTCACTAAGCAGCTCTCGGCTGTGCTTCCCTTTGTAGTTTGTAATAGTTTGCAGGCCCTGCCACATCCAACGAGCATCGGAGCCGGTGTAATACAATTCGGTCTCAGTCCTGTATTGACGCTTTGCTCGTTTGAGGGCGTAGCGGGATTTCTTATAAGCTTAGAGCGGGTTAGAGCCCCACTCCTTGAAAGTGGCAGCTCTACACTTTAGCTCAGTGCGAATTTTGCCTGTAATCCATGGCTTCTGGTTGGGGTATGTACATACAGTCACTGTGGGGAAGACATCCTCGATTCACTTTTTAAAGCCAATGACTGATGTGGTGTACTCCTCAATGCCATCGGAAGAATCCTGGAACATAGTCCAGTCCTGTAGTTTAGCATCTGGTTCATCTGACTACTTTTTTATAGACTGAGTGACTGGTGTTTCCTGCTTTCATTTTTGCTTGTAAGCAGGAATCAGGAGGACAGAGTTATGGTCAGATTTGCCAAATGGAGAGCAAGGGAGAGCTTTGTATGAGTCTCTGTGTGTGGAGTAGAGGTGGTCTAGAATATTTTTTCTTTAGTTGCACATTTAACATGCTGATAGAAATTCAGTGAAACTGATTCAAGTTTCCCTGCATTAAAGTCACCGGCCACTAGGAACGCCACCTCTGGATGAGCGTTTTCCTGTTTGTTTTGGGGGGAATACAGCTCATTTAGTGTGGTTTTAGTTCCAGCCTCACTCTGTGATGGTATGTAGACAGCTATGAAAAATACAGATGAAAACTTTCTGGGTAAATAGTGTGGTCTGCAGCTTATCATAAGATACCCAACCTCAGGCGAGCAAAACTTTGAGACTTCCTTAGATATCGTGCATGTTGTTTACATAAATGCATAGGCTCCTGCCTCGGGTTTTACCAGAGACTGCTGTTCTGTCTTGCCGATAGAGTGTATAACCTGCCAGCTCTATGTTCTTAATGTCGTCGTTCATCCACAACTCAGTGAAGCATAACATATTACCGTTTTTAATGTCCCGTTGGTAGGATAGACGTGCTTTCAGTACGTCCCATTTATTTTCTAGCGATTGAACATTAGCTAGCAGAATGGAAGGCAAGGGCAGAATAGCCACTCATCACCTGGTCCTCACAAGGCACCCTGATCTTTTGCCTCAAAATCTCTGTTTCCTTCTCCTTCTCCTGGGAACTGGTCGGGTGTCAACAGTATAGCCCTTGCGTCCAACTCATTGTAGAAAAACTCTTCGTCCAGTTTGAGGTGAGAAATCCCAGTTCTGATTTTAAAAAGCTTTTTTCGGTCATAGGAGACAGTAGCAGCAACATTATGTACAAAACAAGTTACGAACAACGCAAAAAAACAAACAAAATAGCATGATTGGTTGAGAGCCGATAAGACAGCAGCCCTACCCATTGGCACTATTTTAACATTAAATAACACCCAGTAACCAAAAAAGTGTTCAACAAATCCAAATATATTTTATATTTGAGATGCTTCAAAGTAGCCAACCTTTGCCTTGATGACAGCTTTGCACATTCTTGGCATTCTCTCAACCAGCTTCACGAGGTTGTCATCTGGAATGCATTTCATATAACAGGTGTGCCTTGTTAAATGTTAATTTGTGGAATTTCTTTCCTTCTTAACACATTTGAGCAAATTAGTTGTGTTGTGGCAAGGTAGGGGTGGTATAGAAAAGATAGGCCTTTTCAACAGGACAATGACCCAACACACCTCCAGGCTATGTAAGGGCTATTTGACCAAGAAGGAGAGTGATGGAGTGCTGCATCAGATGACCTGCCCTCCACAATCAGCCGACCTCAACCCAATTGAGTTGGTTTGGGATGAGTTGGACCGCAGAGTGAAGGAAAAGCAGCCAACGCGTGCTCAGCATATGTGGGAACTCCTTCAAGACTGTTCGAAAAGCATTCCTCATTTAGCTGGTTGAGAGAATGCCAAGAGTGTGCAAAGCTGTCATTGAGGCAAAGGGTGGCTACTTTGAAGAATCTAAAATAAAAAATATTTATTTAAACATTGTTTGGTTATTCCATATGTGTACTTCATAGTTTTGATGTCTAAACTATTTTTCTACAATGTAGAAAATAGTGAGAGAAAAAAAAAATTAATTAGAAGATGTGTCCAAACTTTTGACTGGTACTTTAAGTATTCAGACCCTTTGCTATGAGACTGATGTTTCCACAACTTTATTGGAGTCCACCTGCAGTCAATTCAATTGGATATGTCAGACTGGGGCAAAGGTTCACCTACCAACAGGACAACGACCCTAAGCACACAGCCAAGACAACGCAGGAGTGGCTTCGGGACAAGTCTCGGAATGTCCTTGAGTGGTTTAGCCAGAGCCCGGACTTTAAACTGATCGATAATATCTGTAGAAACCTGAAAATAGCTGTGCAGCAACGCTCCTCATCCAACTTGACAGAGCTTGAGAGGATCTACAGAGAAGAATGGGAGAAACTCCCCAAATACAGGTGTGCCAAGCTTGTTGCTTCATACCCAAGAAGACTCGAGGCTGTCATTTCTGACAAAGGTGCTTCAAAAAAGTACTGCGTAAAGGGTCTGAATACTTATGTAAATGTGATCATTTCATTTTTTATAAATTAGCAAACATTTCTAAAAACCCTGTTTTTGCTTTGACATTATAGGGTGTTGTGTGTCATTTTTAGAATGAGACTGTAAAGCAACAAAATGTCGAAAAAGGGTCTGAATACTTTCCGAAGGCACTGTATAGATAACTATGTTATTTTCAACTCCCTGTATGGGTCCTTCTATAAACTAGGGCAGCAGTTACAGCTGTTAATAAGTCATTGATAATAATACAAATAAAAAAAGATGTCACTACATCAACTTATAAGGGGGATCATAGCTATATTCAATACAATTCACAAGTTGGTTAAAAACCTCTGTTTAACCCTTTATCATGGTTGGTGTCTTGAAAGTTCCATACAAAATCGTGTGATATAAAACATTACTTTTCCGTCCTTGCATTTATGGCAGTATATGTTGTCATTATATCATATATATTAAGCATGAATCAGTTAGATTAGATATTAGTTACGCCATGATATTTTCACACATCATCATCTGATCCAGGTAGACATTTTCCGAATGACAGACAGCTGTTGTGATAGCACATGCAATGCAACAACAGCCCAAGTGCTGGAAAAAAGGTGTTGGCAATGAAGGTCCAGAATATTCCTTTACGCAAGTAAAGACAGTTGTGCCTGGATCCACGTTGGATCTACTATCCCTAGCAAATGAATGTTGATCATCTGTTGTTGTCTACTCGATTTCCATATTACATAGCCTAGTGGTCTTCTTCACAATATGATTGGGTAATGAAATAACATGACAAACACATTTTGGTAACCATGTTACACCTGCAATTTTAAACAACACATTATCAAAGCTTATTGTGAAATAGAAACAAATTACTTATTCAGAATTTGTGACTGGCACACGAAGGACACTAATTTTGTGTGTATTACACAATTTTCATTACAATGCATTTTGTGTACATTACACAAATTCCAATTTGTTGTGGCTAACGTTAGCAAGACTAGCTAGGTGGCTAATGTTAGCTAGGCTTGGGGTTAACATTAGGGTTAGCGGTTACGGTTCAGACTAGGGCTAGTTAAAGGGTTAGGTTTAGGAGTTAGATGAAAGGATTAAGGTTAGAGGAAGGGTTAGCTAACATGCTAAGTAGTCGCAATGTTGCTAAAAAGTAGAGTAAGTTGTTGCAAAGTAGCTAATTACGTTAGCAAAAATGTGAACGTTTTTCATGATAAGATTCAAACACACAACCTTTGGGTTGCTAGACATTCGCGTTATACTCCTACCCATCCTCCCCGACCAGCCTCACTTTCCTCATGTCATCTAATGTTCGCTTCTATCTTGGCTTCCATACAAATCCATCTATTAAAAATGGAACCAAGTTTTTGGTGACTTTCTCATTAGGAAAACAGCGATGGTGATATTCAAATGGTGAGATTAATGCTACTGCTGTTCGTGGATTTATTACATGTGTCTGTGTCGGACACATAGGACACAGAAACAATTGCCAAGCATGCATCCAAACTATTTAGTCCACATTATTCTCAATTTTGTTTATGTAATAATAATTTCAATATGAATGCATTGGCAAGCCCCCCCAAAAGTATAATTTTTCTTAAAGAGGTAACGGCCTACTTTTTATTTTATTTATTTACTTTTGCATGGTTTTTGGGGGAGGGGGGGGTTCTATATTACACTCTACATGTACAATTATATGAATTATACAATTGTATAACATTGAGGTCCTTAAAAATTACAATTAAGTGCTTGAAAAGTTCCTGAAAATCCTTGAATTTGACTTGACAATGTCTGTATGAACCCTGCTTAAGAATGAGTTATGGACCAATTTGCATATATTAGAGTTATGGGCCAATTTGCATATATTCACTTTTATTCCTCTAAATACACGTGTGGAACTGCATGAACCTCCCTTTTTATTTTGTTTCAAACCATTTTGAAATGTTGATCTTAATGTCACACGTTGGCCCATTTGTTTTTAGAAAGACCCATATGCTATTTTTACTCTTTGTTTTTATTTCTTATTCACTGTGTCACTATTTCCATTTATTTTTAACTTTGCATTGTTTGAAAAGGACCCGTAAGTAAACATTTCACTGTTTGTCTACTACACCTGTTGTCTACAAAGCATGTGACAAATAAAATAGTATTTTATTTGAAAGGTGTCTAGTCCTATATCCTGCTTGGTCACGTTTTCCCGCTTGGCCTTCATCGACATGGCGACCCCAATCAGGGGTGACCATTGTGGTCAACACTGTCTCACCCATCTCGTATCCCTCTGGGACAACATTCTGACCTCACTCCGAAACCTGGAGACCGCACACCAGCCACCAGCCCTATGGGCGAAGGGAACGGGAGAAGACAGCAAGCCAGATGGTATAAAGTCAAAACTGTAATTTCCTTCTCAGTACTGACCCTCTGACTCTGCTGCATGCAATATTACAGTAGGGCAAGCGGGTCTATGGATCGCATATTGTGTAATGGAAAAACAAGGCTGTAAAACCAATTAACACAATTTGAGCCTTATGCCCTCATTTGTGTTGCTTTCTCAAGTGTGTGTGTGTGCACGCATGTGTAAATGTCAGTCTCAAAACTGCTCAAAAACTTGAGATTTCAAGAAGGGTCTACAATCCTACTTAAAAAGTTCTGATGGTTTCAAAAATGTGGAGTTGAGGTTTTAAAATATTGCAAAATATCCCTGAGCATAACACTCTAAGAAGCTACCCAGATAGGTAAGCTACAATACAGAGACATGTCAAGGAACTGAAACAATTATAGTATTTAAAAACACACTTGATCTCTACTTCTAACTGTGTACTATCTTGACAGATAATTTTGATCAAGTCTTTGCAAAGATGACATGTGGAATCACGGGAGTGAGAACCTAGAATTGAAAATGTTCTGTTGAATGTCAATTCATCACTTTATTTGACAGCCACTATAATACACAGGCAAACACTTAAAGTATAAAGTTTGATGAGAGAGCTGGAATTCAATAGATTCATCAGATGAACCATACTTGGAAAGAATGAATTTCCATTTATGGAAGATGAGAGAAAAACACGCCTGTGGGAGCATTAGTCCACCCATCTTACTGTATTTCAGTGAAACAAAAATTATTTAAAAGTCAAAAAGTATTGTTTTTAACCTGACATTTTCTACAGCAATTAATTCTGTTGATTTTATACTTATCCATCTCAACCAAAATTCTAAATTAAAGATTAGGACTAAATCAATTCAAACTTTATTTCAAGCACTTTTAAAGTTTAATTTGAATTAGACCTATTCTTTAACTTAGATTTTTTTCTTTGAGATGTGAATCCAACATATGAATTAATAATTTGTAGACAAACTGGAATTAAAGCTAGACTAAGTCAATGGTACCGATGGAACTATCAATGCAGAAGATAAATCTACTTTAAATGTGTAATGACTTTCCTCTTCGTCTGGTGAGGAATAGGAATCATCGGACCAACACGCAGCGTGGTAAGTGTTCATTGTAAATTAACTGAACACTGAATGACAAAAAAAACAAGAGAGTGAATGACACGAAACAGGAAACAACTACCCACCAACACAGGTGGGAACAGGCTACCTAAGTATGGTTTTCAATCGGAGACAACGATAGACAGCTGCCTCTGATTGGGAACCATACCAGGCCAAACACAGAAATGAGGGGAAACAGAGGGTTAAATACACAACAGGTAATGAATGAGATTGAAACCGGGTGTGTAGGAAGACAAGACAAAACCAATGGAAAATGAAAAATTGATCAATGATGGCTAGAAGACCGGTGACGTCGAGCACCGCCCGAACAAGGAGAGGCTTCGACTTCGGTAGAAGTCATGACAAGCCTATTAACTTGTCAACATGTTAACAAATTATATGTTGGATTCACTTCTTCAACTAAAAAAAAAAAAAAAGTTAAAGAATGGGATTAAGCCTGTGGCTCAGATGGAACTATACAAGCAGTAGATAGATCTCCTTCAAATGTTGATATTTGGTTGCACAACCAAACACAATTCAATATGACTTTTGTAATACAGTAAATAGCGTAAGGTTCAGGCTATTTTACAACCTAATGTAACATTCAATCTTTAAATGAGTAACACATCCATGGCCACATTTTGAGGTTACTGTAACTATACACTTCTTCTTATGTAATCATATAAAGTGTGCATGTTCAAGATAGCATGCATAAATCATCGCAAATCCTCGTACGGCATTGATCACTTGCTCAATGTATTTTCTAATGTAATCTGAACTGCAATCCAAGTAATTTGGTTTTGCTATTAGACGTAGCACAATGATAACACAACCTGTTGCATAAATTAACAAATGATCGGACATTGTATTTCCATTTGAACTTTGTTGTGCTTTTAAATAGTTGAAAGTGCAGTGATGGACGTTATGGGTGACAACTAAACCAAATATCAGACATTGTTTTTCCACTGGAATTTGATTGTGCTTTTAGATGGTTGAACGCCGCATTGGAAATTCAACTAGCTTTTGGCTTTATTTTGGAGTGGGAGAATATAAACTGTAATCTCATGGGGTGCCCAGTGGGTTCCACGCTGTAAAAACACTTTCTCGTTCCGTTTCTCTTTCTGCTGGATTCCCCCTATTCATATAGAGATGATTGGAAACATTGGTCTCTATAATATGTGCTTAAGTCCTAGAAATTGTGATATATGAACACTATAGGGCCCGAAGTATGGTATATACTGTATACTGTATTATTTACTATGAGGCCTACAGGTATTTCAATTTTTCTCTGCTCTTTCTAGACAAGTTGAAAGTGGTTTTCTCAATTCAATATAACTTTTATTTTCATTGTGAAATTGCCTGTTTATGTATCTGTCACAACTTCTCCCGAAGTCGTTGCCTCTCCTTGCTCGGGCGGTGCTTGGCGGTCGACGTCACCGGTCTTCTAGCCATCATCAATCCATTTTTCATTTTCCATTGGTTTTGTCTTGTCTTCCCACACACCTGTTTCAATCCCATCCATTACCTGCTGTGCATTTAACCCTCTGTTTCCCCTCATGTCTTTGTCAGAGATTGTTTATTGTCAGGGTAGTGTTTAGTTTTATAGGTGCCCGATGGGGCCTTGTACCCATATTTGTTTATATTCATTTTTCTTCTTAGTTTTATGGAGCATGTTACTTGGACATTTATTAAAAGACTAATTTTACACTCCGTTTGACTCTCCTGCGCCTGACTTCCCTGCCACCTATACACACGTCTCTGACAGTATGCTATTGTCTATACATTTTAAATTGCAATTTCCAAAAATCATATCAATTGTATAACCATACTCACATACTCCTATTCATAACTGCATTCATTGTGGACAGTTTATCCAGCAGATTTAGATGTTTTACTTCCTTTATACAGTATAAATGATTTAATGAAAAGTTCAGACCGAACGGTTGAAAACGAAACCCTGATACCTACAATATAATGTATCATGTATAATTAGTGAAACACCGCCAACAACCCATACAGCATTAATGGCACAGCTTTAAAATAAGAACTGAAATTGTACACTCTCCTTTGGAAGTGTCTGTCAGATACTTTTTGTACAATTAATCCCTCCCTCCACTTTCCACACCTTTGGAGACAGGGAGACAGCTTAACCTGCTGCAATCTGCAGAATTCATGGGCCGTGGATAAGAACCAGACAGCTGGCCGATTTTCTCCTCCTAAAAGACTCTTCAAAACTTCACAAGGAGTGTTATTAAATTAAAAAGATAAACGGTGACTTTTTACTCATAACAAAGACTCACCTCATCCCACTCCTATTTCGCTCATCCTCCTTTTTTTCCATCCTTAAACTACAAACTGTGTCTGGAGTGCCTAAATATAGCACTCCATTTTGTCATGTTCAGCATTCTTCGGGGACGTTGAAGCTAGCTAGCCCCAGATTTAGTAACAGTGGCATTTATAGCTTTAGAGAAAGAAGAATGAGGATAAATCATCTGGCGGTGGCTTTGGCCAGGGTTCAATCACCAGTAGCATGCCATAAATACTACCACTGCCTTTCAGTTTGATGGGAAAGCTATGCAATTTGGAAGGTACAAATAAAGTCTTAAAATCAATGTTGAAAAGGGAATATAGTATTAGCTAGCTTAGGTATGTTCCTAGGAGAGAAAACAAGTACGTAACTTACAAAATAGTTTAGGGAAATTTACAAAGTTTCTAGAATGAATGGAAAATGTACCTAAACCACACTTACCGACAGTACACTTCTATTTTATACACTACATGACAAAAGTATGTGGAAACCTGCTCATCAAACATTCAAAAATCATGGGCATGAATATGGCGTTGGTCCCCCCCTTTGCTGCTATAACAGCCTCCACTCTTCTGGGAAGGTTTTCCAGTAGATGTTGGAACATTGCTGCTGGGACTTGCTTCCATTCCGCCACAAGAGTATTAGTGAGGTCAGTCACTGATGTTGAGCGAATAGGCCTGGCTCGCAGTCTGCGTTCCAATTCATCCCAAAGGTGTTCGATGGGGTTGAGGTCCACTCCAGCCAACGCTTGGCATTGCACATAGTGACCTTAAGCTTGTGTGCGGCTGCTAGGCAATGGAAACTAATTTCATGAAGCACCTGACGAACAGTTCTGGTGTTGACGTTGCTTCCGGAGGCAGTTTGGAGGACAGAATTTTTACGCCCTACGCGCTTCAGCACTCGGCGGTCTCGTTCTGTGAACTTGTGTGGCCTACCACTTTGCGGCTGAGCCGTTGTTGTTCCTAGACATTTCCACTTCACAATAACAGCACTTACAGTTGACCGGGGCAGCTCGAGAAGGGCAGAAATTTGACAAACTGACTTGTTGGAAAGGTGGCATCCTATGACGGTGCCACGTTGAAATTCACTGACCTCTTCAGTAAGGCCGTTCTACTGCCAAAGTTAGTCTATGGAGATTGCATGGCTGTTTGCTCGATTTTATACACCTGTCAGCAACGGGTGTTGCTGAAATAGCCGAATCCACAAATTTGTCGGTGTCCACATACTTTTTTAATATATAGTGTATCCCTCAAATATCCAATTAAATGGTGGCCAACATTGAGAGAGAGAGAGAGAGGTGTACTCCATTTGTGTTTTGCCACCCAGCTGGGATTGGAATGTTTGAATATGATGATATTGATAACAACCTATTGACTGGAATCAAAATGGTATTGACCCCAATACTGCTCCCAATGCACTTGAACTCAGCGAAGTCGAGAATCCTATTACTTTATTTTTCACATAAACCGCAAGAGGATCTGCAATCTGCAGAAACATGTACAGTACCTGTAGTCAAGTCAATAGTTCAATGAGTCATTTGGTCTTTTATTCTTATAAATTATTATTTTATTCTTTGATCTGCTCCTTTAGGGTTTTGTGTTTTTCCACACTTCCGACAAAACCCATTCCAATTGGCAATAAAATGCTTGGATCAGTGATGCCTTTGTTCTAGTCTTTCTCTTTCTCCTTGAATTTCCCCTGGACGTCATAACGTGAGTGATTGACATCTGTAACGGATTAGAGAGGGAGGTTGAAACTCTCTTGAGATACCATTATAAACTATGAAAGCTGGTATACTCTTCAAAACGTTTAGGTTGAATTCACATTCATGCTGCTTGAAACAATGGGGTGCCCCACAGAGCTGTGTTGTATTCCCAAAACAAATCAGAGCATGTCTATCAATTTCAAAATATTAAAGTTGGGAACCCCATAACTCAGTGCATCTGATGCATCTAATCAATACATGGAATCAAAGATTGATTTACTCAATATGAACTCCTAAGAATAACCAAAAAGTTGTGAGATGGACCATTTTAATGATTTAAAAAAGTGTAGCCCAGTGTGTCCTGGGCCTGAATGTGTATTATTTGTCCCAACTGGAAGACACAATGTGCTGCATATATGAATTAAGTTTAAAAAAAGTTCAGCTCTGCTTTTTAACAAGGTAACTTGTTAAACCAGCCTATTCTATTCTAGAGATCCGGAACAATTTCCAGTTGCCTGTTTCCATTACTCGGTGACATAAATGAGCCAGGGGAGCTATTATGGTGGGCGGTACTGCACTTTGGAGCCTTTTAAAGTGCTGCTTGATCAATTCTGTCACAAACAGTGAGGTGATTAAGAATTCCATATTCCTGTGGACCTACTGAGAGAATACAAACAATGTAAGTTGTGTGTTTCAGTTGGGTTATTCCAAACAATACCACTGGGAATTCCCAGCCATGCACCACAACAGTCAAATGCTTAGAAGTCATTAAAACATTTCTCAACTACAAGAAATGTATAGCAAAAAAAAAAAAAATTGATTGTTGTTGTTTTGGGAGGCAGTCGAAAGCTCAGGTCTTGACAGAAAAATAAAAATCCATCCAGCCGAGGGGTTGGATTGGGGGTGTGTGGGATGCTTCAGTGTTTGTTGTTGTCACTCATGCTTTCCATCATGACATTCCTTGGCTGGATGTACGAGCCTGAGGACTCGCTTTCTTTATTGGAGATTCTCAATCTGCTTCAAAAAAACTTTTGTAAACTACATACTGTTGCTGGGCGAAAATGTAAGAGCTGGGGGTTTTGTCTTCGAAATTACAGTCAGTCATTGAATGAAGACATTACAACATCTCCCATCTGTTGTTCTACTTGCCTTGCTGGAAGGGTTGAATGTTAGTCAGGCGGCCGAAGCTACTTCCTCAAAGAGAGAAAGAGAGTGAGAGGGAGAGATCGTGCCTTGGGATCAAATCGTTAATCTCTGGTGACTGGCTTGTGTAACACAACAAATCTCTCTCTTGTTAAAACATTTGAACCAGCTTCAGGCCAGCAACTTTGGTGCTTCTGCTACATTCTTTATTTTCTGGAACCATTTATTGTGCCGAGGACAACAAGTGGCAATTTTACAGTCAGACCCTCCCCATCACCCAGAAGTGCGACCACCGCATCAAGAACCCCTACGTCATCCACAAGTGCAACCACCGCATCAAGAACCCCTACGTCATCCACAAGTGCAACCACCGCCGCCACCGGTGCAGCGAGACCCTCTACGTTAGGGATGGGAAACTTTGATGTTGGTGGGGGGCACAAAAACATCTAAACTCATCATGAGAGGCCATAGTTGCCTGTGGGTCTGCATACCCACATAAACACCCCCCTTTACAGCTAATTTCTTGCAATTCTGCACATTTTGCCATAGAGTGGAATGAAATGTTTGCAGTTTTTAATATATCTGAATGAAGATGTTTCTATAGAAGATGTTTTTTTTTGTCACATACACCGAGTAGGTGCAGTGAAATGTGTTGTTTTACAAGGTAGGCCATAGTAGTACGGCGCCACTGGAGCAAAGGCTTCCTGCCGCTTGGCTAACAAAATCAAGAAACAAAATAAAATGGGCCTCACGGATGGTAATTCGACCATGGTAATTGACTGACTGTCAGTGACTGACACAACAAGAGATAAGTTGCTGATGCACAACCACATTTTCGAAATTGCACCTTGTGCCTTCTACTATTCTAACACGCAACAGTAAGTTGAGACACCGACAGAATGAAACAACAGTTCAACATTCACCTTTTGCTATTATTCTGACAGTCAACGCACACAATTTGATGCATAAATTGGATATTCAACGTATGCAACACACATAATGCACTGCAACTGCCTCCGCAACACATTGCTGCAAGGCAAACACAGCGTTGCATTCGCGCAAAACTGAAATCGCGAACCACCGCATTTAACCATGGCAAGGTGACTGGGAATATGGCCGAATACAAACAATGGAGTTATTCCCTCTATAAGGCAATCAAACAGGCAAAACGTTGGTACCGAGAAAAAGTGGAGTCGCATTTCAAAGGCACAGACATGAGACGTATGTGGCAGGGTCTACAGACAATCACGGACTACAAAGGGAAAACCAGCCACGTTGCGGACACCGACATCTTGCTACCAAGGACTGTGGGCTCTCCTTTTCCGTGGCCGACGTGAGTAGGACATTTAACACTCGCAAGGCTGCCGGCCCAGACGGCATCCCTAGCTGTGTCCTCAGATCATATGCAGACCAGCTGGCTGGAGTGTTTACGGACATATTCAATCCCTCCCCATTCCAGTGTGCTGTCCCAACATTCTTCAAGATGGCCACCACTGTTCCTGTACCTAAGAAAGCAAAAGTTACTTAAATAAATTTCTATCGCCCAGTAAACTCACTTCTGTCATAATGAAGTGCTTTGGGAGACTAGTCATGGATCATATCACCTCTACCTTACTTGACACCCTAGACCCACTTCAATTTGCTTACAGCCCCAATAGATCCACAGAATATGCAATCGCCACTGCACACTGCCCTAATCCATCTGGACAAGAGCAATACCTATGTAAGAATGCTGTTCATTGACTATAGCTCATCATTCAACACCATAGTACCCTCCAAGCTCATTATTAAGCTTGAGGCCCTGGGTCTGAATGCCGCCTTGTGCAACTGGGTCCTGGACTTCCTGACATGCCGCCCCAAGGTGGTGAAGGTAGGAAACAACACCTCCACTTCGCAGATCCTCAACACTGGGGCCCCACAAGGGTGCGTGCTAAGCCCCCTCCTGTACTCCCTGTTCACCCATGACTGCGTGGTCATTGACGCCTCCAACTCAATCATCAAGTTTGCACACGACACAACAGTAGTAGGCCTGATTGCAACAATGACAAGACAGCCTACAGGGAGGAGGTGAGGGCTCTAGGTGTGTGGTGTGGGGAAAATAACCTCTCACTCTACGTCAACTGAACAAAGGAGCTGATCATGACTTCAGCAAACAGCAGAGGGAGCACCCCCTATCCACATCGAACTGGACCTCAGTGGAGAAGGTGGAAGCTTCAAGTTCGTCTGCGTACACATCACGGACAAACTGAAATGGTCCACCCACACAGACAGAGTGGTGAAGAAGGCACAACAGCACCTCTTGAACCTCAGGAGGCTGAAGAAATTTGGCTTGGCACATAAAATCCTCAGAAACCTTTACAGATTAACAATTGAGAGCGTCCTGTCGGGCTGTATCACCGCCTGGTACGGCAACTGCTCCGCCCACAACGCTAAGGCTCTCCAGAGGGTAGTGAGGTCTGCCCAACGCAGCACCGGGGGAAAACTACCTGCGATCCAGGACACCTACAGCACCTGATATCACAGAAAGGCCAAAAAGATAATCAAGGACAACAACCAACAGAGCCACTGCCTGTTCACCCGCTATCACCCAGAAGGCAAGGTCAGTACACGTGGATCAAAGCTGGGACCAAGAGATTGAATAACAGCTTCTATCTCAAGGTCATCAGACTGTTAAATAGCCAACACTAGCACATTAGAGGCTGCTGCCCTATATACAGTGCCTTGCGAAAGTATTCGGCCCCCTTGAACTTTGCGACCTTTTGCCACATTTCAGGCTTCAAACATGAAGATATAAAACTGTATTTTTTTGTGAAGAATCAACAAGTGGGACACAATCATGAAGTGGAACGACATTTATTGGATATTTCAAACTTTTTTAACATATCAAAAACTGAAAAATTGGGCGTGCAAAATTATTCAGCCCCCTTAAGTTAATACTTTGTAGCGCCACCTTTTGCTGCGATTACAGCTGTAATTCGCTTGGGGTATATCTCTATCAGTTTTGCACATCGAGAGATGTCCCCCATTCCTCCTTGCAAAACAGCTCGAACTCAGTGAGGTTGGATGGAGAGCATTTGTGAACAGCAGTTTTCAGTTCTTTCCACAGATTCTCGATTGGATTCAGGTCTGGACTTTGACTTGGCCATTCTAACACCTGGATATGTTTATTTTTGAACCATTCCATTGTAGATTTTGCTTTATGTTTTGGATCATTGTCTTGTTGGAAGACAAATCTCCGTCCCAGTCTCAGGTCTTTTGCAGACTCCATCAGGTTTTCTTCCAGAATGGTCCTGTATTTGGCTCCATCCATCTTCCCATCAATTTTAACCATCTTCCCTGTCCCTGCCCCTGCTGAAGAAAAGCAGGCCCAAACCATGATGCTGCCACCACCATGTTTGACAGTGGGGATGGTGTGTTCAGGGTGATGAGCTGTGTTGCTTTTACGCCAAACATAACGTTTTGCATTGTTGCCAAAAAGTTCAATTTTGGTTTCGTCTGACCAGAGCACCTTCTTCCACATGTTTGGTGTGTCTCCCAGGTGGCTTGTGGCAAACTTTAAACAACACTTTTTATGGATATCTTTAAGAAATGGCTTTCTTCTTGCCACTCTTCCATAACGGCCAGATTTGTGCAATATACGACTGATTGTTGTCCTATGGACAGAGTCTCCCACCTCAGCTGTAGATCTCTGCAGTTCATCCAGAGTGATCATGGGCCTCTTGGCTGCATCTCTGATCAGTCTTCTCCTTGTATGAGCTGAAAGTTTAGAGGGACGGCCAGGTCTTGGTAGATTTGCAGTGGTCTGATACTCCTTCCATTTCAATATTATCGCTTGCACAGTGCTCCTTGGGATGTTTAAAGCTTGGGAAATCTTTTTGTATCCAATTCCGGCTTTAAACTTCTTCACAACAGTATCTCTGACCTGCCTGGTGTGTTCCTTGTTCTTCATGATGCTCTCTGCGCTTTTGACGGACCTCTGAGACTATCACAGTGCAGGTGCATTTATACGGAGACTTGATTACACACAGGTGGATTGTATTTATCATCATTAGTCATTTAGGTCAACATTGGATCATTCAGAGATCCTCACTGAACTTCTGGAGAGATTTTGCTGCACTGAAAGTAAAGGGGCTGAATAATTTTGCACTCCCAATTTTTCAGTTTTTGTTTGTTAAAGTTTGAAATATCCACTAAATGTCGTTCCACTTCATGATTGTGTCCCACTTGTTGTTGATTCTTCACAAAAAAATACAGTTTTATATCTTTATGTTTGAAGCCTGAAATGTGGCAAAAGGTCGCAAAGTTCAAGGGGGCCGAATGCTTTCGCAAGGCACTGTACATAGACTGGAAATCACTGGCCACTTTATTAATGGAACACTAGTAACTTTAATAATGTTTACATTGCATTACTCATCTCATGTGTATACTGTATTCTATTCTACTGTATCTTAGTCTATGCTGCTCTTCCAAATATATAAAATTATTTATAAAGTCGAAAGTTTACACACAACTTAGCCAAATACATTTAAACTCAATTTTTCACAATTCCTGACATTTAATCATGGTAAAAGGTTGCTGTCTTAGGTCCGTTAGGTTCACCACCTTGTTTTAAGATTGTGAAATGTCAGAATAATAGTAGAGAGATTTATTTATTTCAGCTTTTATTTCTTTCATCTCCTTCCAAGTGGGTCAGTAGTTTACATACACTCAATTAGTATTTGGTAGCATTGCCTTTAAATGGTTTAACTTGGGTCAAACATTTTGGGTAGCCTTCCACAAGTTTCCCACAATAATTTGGGTGAATTTTGGCCCATTCTTCCTGACAGAGCTGGTGTAACTGCTTAGTAGGCCTCCTGGCTCGCACACGCTTTTTCAGTTCTGCCCAAATACATTCTATAGGATTGAGGTCAGGGCTTTGTGATGGCCACTAAAATGCTTCTATATATCCACATAATTTTCCTGCCTCATGATGCCATCTATTTTGGGAAGTGCACCAGTCCCTCCTGCAGCAAACCACCCCCACAACATGATGCTGCAATCCCGTGCTTCACGGTTGGGATGGTGTTCTTTTGTTTGCAAGCCTCCCCCTTTTCACTCCAAACATAACGATGGTCATTATGGCCAAACAGTTCTATTTTTGTTTCATCAGCCCAGAGGATATTTCTCCAAAATGTACAATCTTTGACCCCGTGTGCAGTTGCAAACCGCAGTCTGTTTTTTTTATGGCAGCTTTGTAGCAGTGTCTTCTTCCTTGCTGAGCGGCCTTTCAGGTTATGTCGATATAGGACTTGTTTTACTGTGGATGTAGATACTTTTGTACCTGTTTCCTCCAGCATCTTCACATGGTCCTTTGCTGTTGTTCTGGGATTGATTTGCACTTTTCGCACTAAAGTACGTTCATCTCTAGGAGACAGAACGCGTCTCCTTCCTGAGCGGTATGATGGCTGCGTGGTCTCGTGGTGTTTATACTTGCGTACTATTGTTTGCACAGATGAACATGGTACCTTCAGGCGTTTGGAAATTGATCCCTTCTGGAGGTCTACAATTTCTTTCTGAGGTTTCTGCGGGAATTCTTTTGATTTTCCCATGATGTCAAGCAAAGAGGCACTGAGTTTGAAGGTAGGCCTTGAAATACATCCACAGTAACACCTCCAATTGACTCAAATGATGTCAATTAGCCTATTAGAAGTTTCTACAGCTATGACATAATTTTCTGGAATTTTCCAAGCTGTTTAAAGGCACAGTCAACTTAGTGTATGTAAAATTCTGACCCACTGGAATTGTGATACAGTGAATTATAAGTGAAATAATCTGCCTGTAAACAATTGTTGGAAAAATTACTTGTGTCATGCACAAAGTAGATGTCCTAACCAACTTCCCAAAACTATAGTTTGTTAACAAGACATTTGTGGATTGGTTGAAAAACGATTTTTAATGACTCCAACCTAAGTGTATGTAAACTTCCGTCTTCAACTGTATATATTTTTTTTATTCCATTTCTTTACTTAGATTTGTGTGTATTGTTATGAAATTGATAGATATTACTTGTGAGAATTTACTGCTCTGTTGGAGCTAGAAGCTCAAGCATTTCGCTACACCCGCAATAACATCTGCCAAACACGTGAATGTGACCAACAAAATTTGATTTGATTTTATATGATTGTATTTCTGGTGTAGCGAAACACAATGACACTGTCAGTGTGAATGATGTGTTACAAATATGCAACTGCGGTTATGTTTACTGCTCTTTATCTGCATGCACGCATGCGCGTACACACACAAACCTTTTTTCATGCACAAACACACATACACAAGCACTTTCTGGAGAATTTAGACATCTTGGGACAATAATCCTCTCCATCAGCCCACTGAGAAGATGAGCTGGGCTAGGTGGATTTGTAAGGTTTTCATAGTAGACATCTTTCCAGCCACCTGGTTTCGCCTCCTGGGTTTATCCTACAAGGCTGGCCAAAGAGTGACGATTCCTCGCCTTGTAGAAGACATGGTAATCTACAGTAGCAGTAAGTCATTTGGTGTGGGGAAGTGGATGCCAAAGGGTAACATGTTCATGCACCATTTAAGGCCTCCTGAAAGTGGCATCCCACCGAGAAATGTACATGCCCGGACGGTGTATCAGATGTGAACGTACAAACATTGAGTGTCCATATTTTTGAGGGGATGATCCCTGGTAGAGAGCCATCTCCTGTATGTTGAGCGCCATAAGAATGTGACACAATCCTGGCTTAACCAGTCTCCAGACCTGCCAGAGCCAGTCTCCCATCTGACACAACTGTTCTTCATCATCGTCTGTCATAGCACATTATCCCCATGTCACTGTTGGCCCTGTACAAGGACAAACACTGCACGCCAGGCCCACAGACAATAAATCTGCTGCTCCTTCCAGATCCTATAACACTCATGTCAGTCAGTGAGAGGCGAAAGGTTACCTCCTTCCAAAATTAACAAACATAAACAAACAATGGCCGGGATTACAAAAGCAAGTGGACAGTCAACCTACATAGATTCTAGATCAAAGAAGCCCTCCTCTATATAAAACAGTTGGAAGATTTTTAAAAAATGATACGTTTTATGATCATCTGTAGACCAGAGTAGGGGTGGGCTCAATGGATGTGGTTCCCTGTTGGACTGGCTTACCCAGTGATGCCCCCGAGTCATTCTGCATGCTGACTTTCACCAGAGACCTCTGATGGGGCCAGTAACATGAGAGGACCCATCCAGCCATAGCCCAGAGGGGACTTAAAACCTGAGAACCTGCCAGATGCGCCCCTACAGACACACTGCCTTTACAACCATTGTGAAAGAGCAACAGGCTTAAATCCAATCTGGGTAGGTCCGCTGGAGCCCGCAAGTGGGTCTGGGCTTTTTAGGATAGGGCATGAATGTGGCTACAAGTATTCATCTGTAAGGGCTGTTTTTCTATTAACGTCTACCTCTGATCTGAAAGGGCAGTTGTGGAGGTCTGCCTCAGTAAGTCAAAACCCAAGACAAAATATTTGGCTTACTGTGACAAAGTCGGTGGATATATCTTTATTCCCTCAATTGCTCACTGCCTAGAGCAGTTGTTATAAAACATATTAAATAGACATAGAAGTCTGAAATGAAGCTTTGAGTAAGACAACATTGACTGCAATAATGTGCCCAATCATGTCTGTCGTGTATTCTACAATGTTGCAACAAGTCAGAGGAGAATTACAACAGAAGGAGAAAAAGAAAATCAAATAGCAACTGGTAGCTTAGGCTCTTACTAAATGAAAACGTTTTAACGTTTCACTTAGAAGCACTGATTGAAGTTGTTTTCAATAAAGCTATTCGCAGCTGCTTTGGTAAATAGGAGCTAAATAAATCCAGATGGTTCCGTGTCTAGAGGTACAGTATGGTCCTCTGCTGGTCAATCTCTAAGCAGCAGGCGGTCTTAGCCTGTTTACATTTGTCAGCATGTAGCGAGTGTGCTGCAGACAGCTAGATATGGATTAGAATGGTCTTCCTCAGCCCCCCCAAAAATGTACAAACTAAAGTGTGTTTAATTGTCAGATAAACACGTTTTCATTAGTTTTTCAAATCATTTGAAAAGGGAACCCATTCGGAAACATGAGACAGGATAGAAATATATGTCCCACAAGATGAGAGGAACAATCCACTTCAAAACGGGGTATCCGATTGAGATTTTCCATGCTTGCGGTATTTGAGAGGGCAATACATTTTCTAAGGTGGAGATAAACGTGATACTTCCTCACAAGCCCTTATGAAAACAGTGTGTGTTTGGCAGAGCTCTCTACTCCGTCATATGGCATTTGGTAGTTTATGTGTACTATGTCCGTATGGCTTTGAGAAGATTGATATTGTTTGCACCAAGTGTGTTTTTATATATCCGTGACACCTGAAGATCCAGACGGAGGGCAGGAGCCCAGAGTTTACTCACTCACACAGGGCTAATCTCCTCAGCCAATCCCCCTCTATCCTGGGATTTCTGGGTAATTATGTTTGTGTCTGGTCTCTTTTCCTCTTCCTACACTGTCTTGTTCCCTGCCTTTTTTTTGTCTCATTCTCTATCCGGCATGCAGGCACACAAAGATACAGGCACAAGAAGATGCAGGCACACAAAGATGTGTGCACGCACGCACACATGCACACACACCAAAACCTAGATCATTTACACGCGTATTTTCACTTTTTCATGTGGAAATAATGATGCGAGCATGCCACTCTCGTTGTCTCTTTCACACCTTTTTTTCATCTTCCGTATCAATGGCTTCCATTACATGCTGTTCCTTCATGCTTTGTTCTTTCCTGCTCTGGTCCTTGCAGTTGTCATTACTTTACTTCATGTCACGGGTCCCCATCATGGTTTTAAAGGCCTGCTGGGCCATGCCAACTGTGCCAGGTTGATACCACATCAAATCCCCTTTGTCTGTGGGCTTCAGGCGTCATGCTGCACCTCTGCCATCACAGCCGCTATGCAGTGCCAATGGGCACCTCAGTGTGGCACAGCCCTGTTTTATTGTCAGTATAAGGCAGCTATGCCTATTATATTATACATGGTGCGTGGGATTGGTTATGCAAGCTTTGGAAACATCTCATTGCTTCCAATTCCGTGAGCTCTCTTCCTGTTATTGAGTTTGTCTTAATGAATGAAAGGGGATAGTGCCTTGGTGTTTGTTTATTCATCACTCACCGTTGAAATATACAGCTGTTTCTTTGAGACTCTACGGCTACATGTTAAAGCCTATCCACTGCACCGTTTGGAAAAGAATGTAAACATTGGGGTAAAGGAGTGTTAATATATTGTTATATTATGATGTGGTGCTGGGGCTCGCCAAACTTGTTGTGAGGCGGCTGTGCTTCCCTATTTGATACACATCATTAGTTTGAAACTTCAGACTGATGTTCATGTTTCTCTGTTATGCTACAGTATCACTGGAGAATATAGCTTGCAGTGAAAAAATGTGGACAGATGCAGTGGTAGTGAACGTTTCAATGATGTTTTAGCCATTTAGCACAAACACTTATCCAGACAATGTAGCCTTTCCTGCAGTCACGGACCAAAGGCGCCCTCTTTGGCCTCATGGGTGGAATGTTATTAATATTTTTCATAATTAATAACGTTTTTTGTTTACGGATGAAAGCGTGATGTTTCTGTGTCAAACAGTTGTGTTATATTTCAGTCATCTGTGAAGTATATAATAATATGTAATATTGGGATGCTAACTCAAAATTGAATACATTTCAACTCTGTTTCTGACATGGTACCGTTTTTTTATTTTATCTTTATTTTCTGACCATGTGTGTGAGTTGTGTACTTTTGTTTCAAAGTAGATTTGTTTAAGACTACCAAGAATCACTCTGTGTGGCCCTGATTTAGCCAACTGCAGTAAAAGGTTAAAGGAGCAATTAGGGTTAAGTGCCTTGCTCAAGAGCACAACAATAGTTTTTTTTTTTACCTAGTCGGCTCAAGTATTTGACCGGGGATCTTTCGGTTACCCAACACTCTAAACTGCTAGGCTAAACCACTCTTAACCGCCGCTACCTGCCAGCTCAATGAGCTGCTTGTTTGAAAAATTAAGATAAGCTGTATTTTTCCAGATGCTAGCACATTCTAGTGTACTACTGCCTTTTTTTCCAGACATTTACAGACCGGTGCTGGAGCCGGGAGCTCTGAGGAACTGACATTTAGGAGATTAATTAAGAAACATGTATCTAACTGGCTTCGACACTCGTATCCTGTCTAGGAAAGAATACTCTGCTGCTGTACCATGTCAGCAAATGCTTTTGGAGTCACTAAATGATTTTAGCTTCAGTAAAATGCCAAAAACTGGTGGTTTTTCAAAGAGATAAATGTTGAGTCAACATCACTGAATGTTGATGAAAGAATGCACTTGCTATGCAAATAGGACAGGATTGATGTTCAACCAAACTAACAGCACTGACATTTAGACAGGCTTCCGACGTGTACAGCTAACGTCTGTGTAGAACTAAAACAGCAGAGACAAATGCATGCAGACTCATGTACACAGACTACGCAACCAAATGCACTCAAATTTAGTTCATACCTGTCATTTAGAGTTATTAGCAACATCAGTTATTGGCTTCAAAGTTGTACTGCCGGAGTTTAACATAGTATACCGTACAGAGAGAGGACAGCTCACTGCCTACAGTGATTTAGGCGATGTTGAGAGTTCATAAACAACATGTTAATTAATATAATACATACCATTTAGTCGGAGATTTATCCGAAGAAACTTAGTCATGCGTGCATATATTTCTTTTAACGTATGGGTGGTCCTGGGAATCGAACCCACTATCCTGGCATTGCAATTCCTACCAACTGAGCACCACATTAACAGTATTTTTTTTAGATAAGAGAGAATAGGAGCTTGCCTGAAAGTCATGTGATATGACATTGGATCTGAGATATTATCTAACAGGAACAGCCTTGATATTGGGTTACTTTGGTCTACTGTATGAAGTATAATTAGGGCGCTGTGTTTTGCGCAATCATGTGACATAGCAAGCCTGTATCCTTTTTAAAAACCTATAAACCAGAAATAAGAATTACAAATTTTACATTTTACATTTTAGTCATTTAGCAGACGCTCTTATCCAGAGCAGTGAGTGCATACATGTTCATACTTTTTTTTACACCAAAACTGAATGCAATCATCTAAGGATGGTTCTCTCCATCTGACATAACAAAAACAGGACTGTTTGAAGAAAAAGCTTTAATAAATAAGGGTTCAAATCCAGGCATGTCACATGATTGCACGCAACACAGGGCCCTAAAATAGAATATGTTTAATAGGTAATTGGGGGAAAAAGGAATGGAAAATGATTGGAAAAGCATAGCCTTTCTGTCTGTATACAGTACACTTCCCACTCTCATGAGCGACAGCTTAATTAAGTAAGATAACATTATTTCTGCTAGTAATATAGTTACTAGAAAAAGTAATATCTAAACAGAGTTAGAGGAGCAATTATTTTCCTCATTTATACTTCCTAGTTTGTTTGTTTTTTCTTTCTAATTTCTAACTTCTAGTCCATACGACCCCCTGTTTTTGAAGTAAAAATATATGATTTGAAAGCTTGTGAGGGTGTCGGAAATATATGCCTGAAACATAGTTCATAAAACCCTTTCTTGGGTTTTCATAGTTGGGTGGGCTATTTACAGATGGGCTCACAGTGATCTGTGAGCTATTCTGGCAGCTGGTGCTTAGTCAGTGAGGGAGATATGAGTCTCCAGTTTCAGTGATTTATGGAATTCGTTCCAGTCATTGGCAGCAGAGAACTGGAAGGAAAGGCGATCAAAGGAGGAATTGGGTTTGGGGGTGACCAGTGAAATATACCTGCTGGAGTGTTTGCTATGGGTGGGTGCTGCTATGGTGACCAGTGAGTTGAGATAAGGCATGGCTTTACCTAGCAAAGACTTATAGATGACCTGGAGCCAGTGGGTTTGGCGGCGAATAGGAAGCGATGACTCTAGGAAATTTCAAGTTGAAAAAATATCATTTATAGGGTTTTCTCTGCTGTTAAACATAGTGGCCGGTCATTTTCGACCCTTAAGACAACACAAGGGTTAAAGTAATGATTGACTGTCATTTCTCTTTGCTTATTTGAGCTGATCTTGCCAAAATATGGACTTAGTCTTTTACCAAATAGGGCTATCTTCTGTGTACCACCCTTACATTTTCACAACACAACTGATGGGCTCAAACTTTTAACAAGGCACACCTGTTAATTGAAATGCATTCCAGATGACTTCTTCATTAAGCTGGTTGAGAGAATGCCAAGAGTGTGCAAAGCTGTCATCAAGGTAAATGGTGGCTACTATAAAATAATCTCAAATATAAAATATATTTTGATTTGTTTAACACTTTTTGGGTTAGTACACGATTCCATATGTGTTATTTCATAGTTTTGATGTCTTCACTATTATTCTACAGTGCGGAAAATAGTAAAAGTTAAGAAAAACCCTTGAATGAGTAGGTGTGTCCAAACTCTTGGGACTGTGTACTGTATACAGACAGAAAGGTGTGTAGGTGTGTCCAAACTTTTGACTGGTACTATATATATAGTACCAGTCAAAAGTTTGGACACACCTACTCATTCAAGGGTTTTTCTTAACTTTTACTATTTTCCGCACTGTAGAATAATAGCTTAACTTATTTATATATATATATATATATATACTGTATATATTCCATGTGCTTAGTATATGTGTTCCCAAATGACCCCTTACGGCCTGAACCAGTCACGAACCCCAATTTAGGTTTATTTTTGAACCAGTCATTTATTTTTCATCATGTGTATGTCTTATGCAATGGGTTATGAGAAACAGAGGGCTCACGTTGAAACATTAGGCCTTGTTTTTAAGCAAACATTTGCTCACAGAGCCAATAGCCAATCTTTGGCCACTTTCCAGGGCTAGGTCCCAAATGCGACCCTATTCCCTTTATAGTGTGTGCACTCTGGTCAAAAGTAGTGGACAATAACGATGTGGGACACACACCAGGTGTCAAGCTAAAGAGAGGTGAGTCATGGGTGAAGAGCTGAAGCTTTCTTATTAACTTCAATAACAACCACTACTTATCCCCTTCACTTTGTAGTTAATATTATACAAAAACGGAGTGCATTGAAAGCCAATGTCTTTTAAGTGCATAAAGTGCTGCCCTTAGAAACCTCTAATGGTTTCATGTGGAGAGAGGAAATCTACATAATTTAACAGTTTAACCAATCGAACACGGCTTTTGTATGAGTTAACCTATTAGGACGCTGATAATGTATAATTTTAATGTTCCATATTCATATTTAAGGGTTCCCAGATGGTCTCTGTGTAGACTACACAATATGAGAGGTAAATCAATACTATTTGCAAACACAAGGGTCATTCAACATAGATGTGACTTACATATATAAAATGTCAGGGAGAATTTGAATAGACCCCCCTCACATATAAGTGTTTAGGCTACTCTACAAAGACAAAATAAACTCATGATTACTTGAATGCAACACGCCTTTATGGATCACAGAGCATATCAAATGAAAAATGATTTGTCTAGACTTGATGACGACATCCATCATAAAATGACAAGGAGTAATTAACGTGCCATTTACTCACTATTGATGCCAAATTATTGTGCAGATTTTTAACCACTTTGCTAATGCAGTGCTTTTGTTTTAAACAACCAACAGCACAGCACTACACTGTGCTTAAAAGTGTTTCGTGCAGCTGAATAGGTAGGGCTCGTTATCCTGCTGAAATTAGTTCCCTCGTTATCGCAGTTCATTAGTTAAAGAGCACAGCGGGAGGTGGTGCCACTGATTGGACCTTTTATCATATTAATATTCGCCTTCAATAGTTTTTTCCTGCAATAGGTTTTTTTCACTGCTTTGACTTCCTTGATCAAAACTGAACCTGGGAGAATATTACATCTTTGTTGGCTTGCATTCATATGACCATGATATGGCCTTGTCTGTTACAACTTATCATGTAGACACCCTACTGGCTGATATAAATATGATGTTCCATTCGAATATAGAAATATAATTGAATACCTAGAGTTCTCCAAGACTCAAAGTGTATAACAAGATATAACATACCCTTCTTTGCTCTGGGCTGCATCATATGAATTTCCCCACTGTCCTGTAATAGAAGATTCTCTATTTAATCATGTCCTTCCTTGTGGTCACATCTACCTTGATAGTGATTCCTCTGTCTTAACTAGCAACTTCTGAAAACTCTCTCTTCTTTCCTTTGAGTAGGGATCATTTCTATAGCATACTAATGAAATCAGTGGGTTTATGTCACATCACTCTCCTCTCCTGGCTATATAATAGCTACCTGATCCATCTCAATGCCTCATTGTTAAACATCTAAGTAACCTGTATCACCCTTTCAGTCCATCCCACACAATGTTTGCACTTCCCTACATTAAATTTGCCAAGTCTTGATTTGATGTTGAATTTATTTGAATAATACTCTGCCTCGAAAGCCCATGGGCCCTTGGATTAATGATGACATTCCGATTTGACTGGCGACGTCTTTTTAAAGATCAAAACCTCAAACCCTGTCTGATGCATGTTGTGTCAGTTGCCTGGGGAATGGGTATGATTCATAAGACAACAGGAAGTAAAGGGTAACTTTACCAGGACTGAGGGGAAACATCCTATGCTGAGCATCCATTCCTGCCTTCCTGCATTGAAACGCATCAGAGCTTGACAAAGTAATGATAACACACACCCCCCCCCCCCCCCCCAAAAAAATGCTGGGTTAAAAACAATCCAGTTTGGAGAAATATTGGACAAAACACACACTGGGTTATTTTGACCCAGCCAGTTGGGTCACAAACAACCCATTGCTTTTTTAGTTGGGTTATTGAGCTATGATCAACTTGGTGAGATCAGAAGACTGGAGTCAATGCTTAGTAGGGGTGTGGCTTTCAGATAGTTATTTTTGGCCACCCTTGAGAGCAAATAGCTTTCCAGTTAATATTTTCTGTGTTATTGTCAATACATGTTAAGGTTGAGCACTGACACTTCTGTAGCGTAAGCTTTAAGACTTACTCAAGAGTATGAGTTCTTTAAGTACCTATCCCAATGCTGGGATAGTAACCACTTTGTTATAATATTAATGTATTAATTGTATTCATTTTATTTTAAAATGTGTAATGTGCAAAAATATTGATGTGAAAACTACATTTGTGGTGAACATGAATCACATTTACGGGTGGCCACAAAAAGCTATATTAAAGCCACACCCCTCATAGGCCATGCCTTTGGATTACCCAAAAGTGGGTTAATTTTAACATCAGTTGGGTTGACGCAGCAGATGGGTATTTTTTTATGTAATACAAAGGTAATTTTCAGGAGGCATGGCCTATAAGGGGCATGGCTTTCAGATAGGTCATTTTGGCCACCCATGAGAGTAAATGTCATTCCTGTTCATCATGTTAAATTTGTACCCTGCAAATGTAAATTTCCATTCAATATTTTTGCAAATTAAATAGTTTAATATAACATTAGTAACATAATTAATGAAATGTTATAACAAAAAAAACAAAGTGGAAACTATCCTAACATTGGGATATGCATAGGCACTTGAAGAACTCAACTTGTGTAAGCCTCAATAAATACAACAGAACAGATTGACTGGAATTACATTTACTCTCACCGGAGGCCAAAAACAACTATCCGAAAACCACTCCCCTACTAAGCCATGCCTCCAGTCTTGTGATCTGACCCGGTGGATCATAGCTCAAGAACTTGCTGGGTAAAAAATAACAGTGTGTGACCTGTTTACTATTTACCTAGCGCTGGGTTGTTTTTAACTCAGGATTTTAAATTATGAATGGATATGGAGATTGAAGATAAAAGATGGTACAAGTTTAGGGCCTCAAGTTGTAAATAGTGGTATCTTGCACTGAATATGTATATGAGAATAACATGGAAGTTTGTGGCATCCTGAAATGTATTGTATATTAAGTTAGCTAACCTATGCTAACGTATGCTCTAGTAGTAGTGGAACATAGATATCCCTAGGCTCTAACCTTGGGACTGTGCTTGAGAACTTAAACTTGACAGATATACATTGTTTGTAATCCGGCAACGAGTCTCAACCTCACCACTTAGCCACCAGTGGGTAATTGTTAGAGTGCAGGTAAATGTATCTTGTCACGCTGTGAGATGACAGATTGAGGTGACACACTGGTTATGATTCGCCCACAGCCCCTGTGTTACTTTACTCTGCGGCCTCTCGCCAGCGTAAATAGTGTTTATGTGTCTGGAGAAGGATGAGCAGGAGGTGGAGAAGGAGAGGTAACTTGGGGATTGCGAAATGTAGGTACTTTATCTCCCCGCCAGCCCGTTGGATGGGCAAATTAAACCCTCCCAGCTGAGCGCTCCGACCGACACACTGGCTCCAGTAAAACATCCGTACCACTAGTGATGAATGGGGTTGGGGGGATACAGTCAGAGACTAGGCTGCCATTTTGTGCCAAGAGTCGCTTTGTCAAGTTTTGCACTTTGTAGTCTACTAGCTTGCCATTGCATTACATGACATATGAGGTAGTATGTACTACAATGTTATGATAAGGCACTGATTAGCATGCTCTCTTGGTGAGGCAGGTGAAGAGGTAGTGGTCTTCCATAGATATACACCCTTCCAGGTAATAAAGGGAGGGGTGGCTCAAGAAGACACATTTACGGCATAGTGCTCCAGCAGTCTGAGTGATCTCCAAGCCTTCATCGCCTGTCTGTATCAACCATGTAAAGAAAAGTTTGTCCAGTCAAAAAGATACTATTTTATCAGTCAGTTTAAAGCATTCTCTTTCAGGCAGTCATCAAAGGTGTGATTGTACTTTTTTATTCAAACCTCAATTGCCATGCCAAGTAGGCCGACAGTCAGTCACTCGAATGCTGGCATCTCAGCCAGCTGAGGCTTTACAGCTTTCTACTGTGCTATTCACAACCTGATTCACCCTGTTTGGTAGGATGACAGCAAATGTGATTTCCTCATCTATCATTTAACACACACACTCACCAACTTTAATACAGAAGGCAGACCAAAATACAACATCAAGTATATGGATCAGGCACTCTTGAGCTCTACTCAGGCTGCTTTCTTTCTTACTCTGGTTCGTTTTAACACAGACCAACTTTGATACAGAGACCAAAATACAACAGCAAGCATACGGATCAGCCGCTCTTGATCTCTATGCATGATTCTTTCTCTGACTCTCGCTCTCTTTATCTTACTCGTTCTCCCTCTGGTTCATTTAAACACTCACCAACTTTGACACAGGAGGTGGCGGAGACAAAACATACAATCCCAAGCACATGGTGTCCATCCATGCTTCTTTCTCTCAACCTCTTTGTCTGATTCTGTCTTCTTGGTGATAGAATAATTAAGGCCAGAGCTGTTTCAGAGATCTTGCTTTGGAGTCTTGTTTACTCATGTAGGGAAGGGATGGGGGACGGGTTTCTTAAGTTGTTTGGCTGTCAGATAGCTTGGTTAAAACGGAGATTCAATTAAGATCATATTGCTTGATAGCTGTTTCCAGCTAGGAGAGTTCCCTGGGAATGTATTTTGGATTGAAAAATCCACAATGGGACACTGCAACACTGATATTTTGAATACTCATTCTAAATACCTGTATCTCAGGGTTATTTTGTAATTTTGTCACGAGGTTATACACAACATACTCTACAAGATCAACCACATCATGACACCATAGTACCCTAAAAAAGCCATTTTAGTACCCTAAAAAGCCATTATTACTTCATATGTGTGTGGTACTGACTTGAGAAGACACGTCATTTTCCATGTTTTTAAGCATGCTCTACTACAGGTAGATTTTGGGGAAATGGTTTAATATCTGTTTTTTTGCATGCACATTGAGTGATTGATTGATTGATTACTCTTACGCTACACAAAGATAAATAATACATGTTCTAAACTAATCTAATCATTTAGTTCGATTTTTAGCACCAGTTACTGAAATGGTTGTTCCAGTTTAAAGGGCTTAGGTAGTCTCCTCACACTGTTCCTAACCCTGGCAGTTATTATGAATGCAAGCAGTGGTGGAAAAAGTACCCAATTGTCATACTTGAGTAGAAGCATAGATACCTTAACAGAAAATTACTAAAGTAAAAGTGAAAATCACCCAACATCCTACTTGAGTAAAAGTAAAAAAGTATTTGGTTTTAAATATACTTAAATATCAAAAGCAAATGTAATTGCTAAAATATACTTAAGTATCAAAAGTAAAAGTATAAATAATTTCAAATTCCTTATATTAAGCAAACCAGATGGCATATTTTCTTTTTTTAAATTTACGGATAACCAGAGCCACACTCCAATAGTCAGACATCATTTACAAACAAAGCATTTATGTTTAGTGTGTCCACGAGATCAGATGCAGTAGAGATGACCAGGGATTTTCTCTTTAATTGCTTGAATTCAACCATTTTCCTATCCTGCTAAGCATTCAAAATGTAATGAGTACTTTTGGGTGTCAGGGAAAATGTAGAGTAAAAAGTACATTATTTTAATGTAGTGGAGTAAAAGTCGTCAAAAATATGAATAGTAAAGTTCAGATACCCAAAAAACGGCTTAAGTAGTACTTTAAAATATTTTTACTTAACTGCTTTAATCCACTGAATGCAGGTTGAGGATGAATTAAAACAAACTGTTGGATATCCTAACTCTGGCTGGATTCCAATAGAAATTAAACATAACTTTCCAAGCCAGCATAATATGAGTTGCAGGTAGGGTTGCACACGTCTGGTAAATGTTCCAGGTTTCCCAGAATTCCAGGTTGGAATATTCCTGAAAATCCTTCATCCAGAATTTTTGTAATATTTGAGAAATTTTAGAAAGCTACATTTATTTTGCAACCCTACTTGCAGGCCTGATGTGTCATGTAAAACATATTTCAGGCAACTGTATTATGGTAAACCTAGGCCTCATGAGATACAGTGGGGCAAAAAAGTATTTAGTCAGCCACCAAATGTGCAAGTTCTCCCACTTAAAAAGATGAGAGGCCTGTCATTTTCATCATAGGTACACTTCAATTATGACAGACAAAATGAGGGAAAAAATCACATTGTAGGATTTTTTATGAATTTATTTGCAAATTGTGGTGGAAAATAAATATTTGGTCACATACAAACAAGCAAGATTTCTGGCTCTCACAGACCTGTAACTTCTTTAAGAGGCACCTCTGTCCTCCACTCATTACCTGTATTAATGGCACCTGTTTGAACTTGTTATCAGTATAAAAGACACCTGTCCACAACCTCAAACAGTCACACTCCAAACTCCACTATGGAGAAGACCAAAGAGCTGTCAAAGGACACCAGAAACAAAATTGTAGACCTGCACCAGGCTGGGAAGACTGAATCTGCAATAGGTAAGCAACTTGGTTTGAAGAAATCAACTGTGGGAGCAATTATTAGGAAATGGAAGACATACAAGACCACTGATAATCTCCCTCGATCTGGGGCTCCACGCAAGATCTCACCTCGTGGGGTCAAAATGATCACAAGAACGGTGAGCAAAAATCCCAGAACCACACGGGGGGACCTAGTGAATGACCTGCAGAGAGCTGGGACCAAAGTAACAAAGCCTACCATCAGTAACACACTACGCCGCCAGGGACTCAAATCCTGCAGTACCAGACGTGTCCCCCTGCTTAAGCCAGTACATGTCCAGGCCCATCTGAAGTTTGCTAGAGAGCATTTGGATGATCCAGAAGAAGATTGGGAGAATGTCATATGGTCAGATGAAACCAAAATATAACTTTTTGGTAAAAACTAAATTCGACGTGTTTGGAAGACAAAGAATGCTGAGTTGCATCGAAAGAACACCATACCTACTGTGAAGCATGGGGGTGGAAACATCATGCTTTGTGGCTGTTTTTCTGCAAAGGGACCAGGACGACTGATCCGTGTGAAGGAAAGAATGAATTGAGCCATGTATCGTGAGATTTTGAGTGAAAACCTCCTTCCATCAGCAAGGGCATTGAAGATGAAACGTGGCTGGGTCTTTCAGCATGACAATGATCCCAAACACACCATCCTGGCAAATAAGGAGTGGCTTCGTAAGAAGCATTTCAAGGTCCTGGAGTGGCATAGCCAGTCTCCAGATCTCAACACCATAGAAAATCTTTCGAGGGAGTTGAAAGTCCATGTTGCCCAGCAACAGCCCCAAAACATCACTGCTCTAGAGGAGATATGCATGGAGGAATGGGCCAAAATACCAGCAACAGTGTGTGAAAACCTTGTGAAGACTTACAGAAAACGTTTGACCTCTGTCATTGCCAACAAAGTGTATATAACAAAGTATTGAGATAAACTTTTGTTATTGACCAAATACTTATTTTCCACCATAATTTGCAAATAAATTCATAAAAAATCCTACAATGTGATTTTCTGGATTCTTTTTCCTCATTGTGGCTGTCATAGTTGAAGTGTACCTATGATTAAAATTACAGGCCTCTCTCATCTTTTTAAGTGGGAGAACTTGCACAATTGGTGGCTGACTAAATACTTTTTTTGCCCCACTGTATGTCATGTACTGTCATAAATAGTTTAATTATAATGATAACATTCACTTTGGAACTCACTTGGTGTAAGCACCAGGCTTAAAAATGAATGAATTTGACAACCATGTCTCTGTCACTACAAATACAGTCATGGGTGGTAACTCTCCAATTCACTCGAAAGGCAAGGCACACTGGGAAATTATATTGGAGGTGTGGCTTATTGGGGGTATTACTCTAAATTTTCTCGCTGATACAACTCAAATCTAGAACCCCTACAGCAGGGAAGGGCAACTCCAGTCCTCAGGGGCCAGAGTGGTGTCTCACTTTTTCCCCATCCCTAGCAAACACAGCTGTTTTTGTATTATAAACTGAATATCATGATTAGTTGATTATTGGAGTCAGGTGGGTTAGCTGGGGACTGGAGTTGCCCATTCCTGCCCTACAGGGTCGGTTTGAGTAATGACTGAATCAATTTAAGTAACTGTACTGAGATAGAAATATCAAGTTTTGAGTAATGACAGCACATTGGGATTTACAGTGTAGTGATATAAAATCGACAAAGTCGCATTTACTCCCTGTTATAGAGCAGCCAGTAATTACAGCCAGCTGTGTGATGAGTTAATTATGATATAGTGCTGACTGAAACAGGGTTTAATGAAGTACATTTCTGAATCATCCAGGCAGCATCTCTTTACTAAGCAACTGAAATGACAGACAGCAACTGATATTGAACTTTCATTCTAACTGAAATTAGACTTTCATTCTCCATAGAAGTCAAATGCAACGTTCCCAAAAAATTGTGTAGACCATAGAGCATACCCTGCCCAACCAATGCTAAACTGCCAAGCTCACATTCAAAGATTTTGTTTACACATTTCTTGAAAATACTTGGTCTGCTCTTGACCCTTTTTCCATTCAGTAAGCTCCAAGAAATCAGAATGGTTTTTAAGTCATAAAATTGTGAAAGGGAGAAACATGAAAACAAACATTCAGTACTAACTGCTACTAATGACATATAAAGAAGCTCATTATGTAAACACCAATTTATATCAGGGAAAACTTTTCTCTCGGAGGAACCAACAAACACAAGAAGAGTAATAATGAACTGTGCAAAGTAAAGAAAATAAGCTATCCCTCTCGAGATGATTAATCTTCTAAACGTTCAGTCCCATATCCCTAAACAAATACATTAAGCTCACACTTGACTTAATTGACCCCTCACGGGAAACAAACAGAGCAAGGCTCCATCCCAAATGGCTCACTATTCCTTGCATAATGGTCAAAAGTAATGCACTATACCGTATAGGAAATAAGGTGCTATTTGGGATGCACAAATAGTATGTGAGTGGACCGGAGCACGGAGCGAGTTTCCCAAAGCAAGTGTTAATATGCTGTTTAAAATGGCATGTAGCCTTTTTGAAATAGTGAGAGCTTCATACATTCACGTTTTCGTGTGTTGTTTATTAAAATACTTTTCAATACTTCAAAACCAAATGGTAGGTCCAGCTAGGCTCAAAAATAGATGGGTGTTGGTTAAATAGTGATTTTAATAAATGGAGCGAATCTGGAGTGGCATTTTGTTTTCCTGTGAGTGAGGAGTGATTTTTAGCCAAGTGGTTGGAAAGGACATGGAGCGCTGATGAGCGGAATATCCGACTGCTCAACTCTGCTCACATACTCTGACCCCCATACACAACGGACATAACAATGCCCCTTCTGAAAAGGTCAGGAAGTTGTCTGGGAGACAACATGCTTGTCTGAAATAGGAGGAGTGAAGACATAATGAAATGAATGCAAACTGAACACAAACTTGAAATCAGACGCAATTTGCGCATCAGTGTCATTTGTCAACGGTCATCAAATGAAGGGGCATGTTGTTGAAAATATCTGACTGGAAGTATGGAGATATTAGCTGCTGTAAACAATTACCAATCTATCCTGTCATCGTATAGAACTAAGTGCTGTCTTGAGCAGTTCTACACAATTTATTGAATCGTCTAGATGGTAGGGTTTGTTGTCAGCGTGTTATCTAATGGCATCTTTTTAAATCATGCTGACGCTCAAAGAATTGAGAAAAGTTGGAATTTCAAATTGGACATGTTGTGTGAATTGCTGTCATTGAATAATATAGGTTTAATAAAATGTAATAAACCTAGCTAGTCCTTTCAGAAGTGATATTTTTGAGAATGCGATCCTCAACTGACAGTAAGAACATGTATCCTGCTATGTGTTGGAAGGATATCAATGAGAAATCAAGTGCTTCTGGCATTATGATGACATTACACCTCTTCCAGACACCCATGTATTACTGGTCATGGTCTTTGATGTTTTGGGTAACCACTGTGGAGAAGAGAGATGGCTGAGGGGAAAAGAGGGAGTAGAAGAGACGGATAATCTCATACTGACACAAATCAAGGAGAGACAATCAGGGTCGGACTACTGCTCCCCCCTTTTTGTAGAAATCAGCTAACTTACTGCATTTCAACCATTTATGGGAGTTGGGGGCCCCCTGGAGGTTAGGGGCCACGGGAGACGTGCCCTGTGTGCCCGTTCGGTAATCCGGCCCTGGAGACAAAAAGCACTCTGGTTGTCACTCTCTTTTGGTATTTGTTTCTCTGGGTAGAACCACTTTGAAGAATATTTGGAAAGTGACTTTTATTGTATGAAATTAAACCCATTGTGCTGATAGTTATTTGCTACAGCACGTGGGAGCCAACAAATAAATGGGAGTCTTGATTTTTAAAAGTAGATTTAGTCTGCAGAGTTGCTTGATCATGGAACGCTGATTCCAAAATTCTGTGAGAACATTAATTGGGGGCGTCAAGTAGGACAGCATTGATTGCATTACTTTGAGAGGGAGGGATATGCTAAAAGTAATCATTATCATTGTGTACCTCATCCTAAACATGCTCTGTAAAATTGTATGCAGTTAAATGTTTTTTGCATCAAGTAGGACAGCATTGATTGCAGGACTTGTATTTCTTATATTAAACAAGTAATCATTGTCCTAAACTTTCTGGGCAACTTTTGTTTCTTTCAACAGGATCAATCACATTCCTTCCTTCCTACCTCCAATGTGGCCGAGAAAAAAACCTGACCATCTTGGCCCACATAATACTCTAGAAAACACTTGAGATGGTGTTTAACCATAGTCCAACTTTTTTGAAGAGCTGTCAGTCCTAGTGAGTCATAGCCAAATGTTCCCTCTAATTTTGGAGGGCACTAAGCACATTTTTGGTCTTGTGAACAGAAACTTGAACATTGTGAGAATGTTGTGCAACTTCCCGTGGGCATTTACAGTGAACACTGAGGCGGTACCCTTACAGTTCTAGATAGTAGCCAATAGGCTATTGTGGCTACTTGAGCACTTTGTAGGTCAGCAAACAAATCCAATGGAGCAAATCCCATAACATTTTAACATGGAAATAACAACGCTTGAGTTCTATGATATAGACTACAGTAGCCTACATTGCATGAGACTTTTAAAAACGTTTTTACAGGTTGAAGGGCTTGACATTAACTCATGATTTTTTACTTGGTCTGTAACACCATGGGCCAAATAGGTGACTGCAAATTGCATTGTATGATGCAATAAAACACTATATAAAACGAAATGAATTATTATTACCATAGAGAGAATTCGATAATGTAGGCTAACCTGCCTATTGGCTTGTGTGCATATTCTAGCCTGTCTCAAAATACAACACCACTCCTTTAATTAAGACATAAGCTTTTAACCTGACTGGCTTTTCAAAGACAGCTTGACATGTAGCATATGCATTTTGTGCTTATGTAGGAAGCAGTAACTCCCCATTGCTGACCTATACTTTACTCTGCTAATAACTCGCTAGCAAATAACTCGCTAACTCAACTAGCAAAGCATATCAACAAATGAGCACATATGTGGCTATGCGCTCTGATCTGAAAAAGGCATTCACTTGCTGGTGGGGCTACTCCCACCAATATAATTATACTACGTTGCGCTCTGGCTCTGCCAAGAACAAATCATTGAATCAATCTTGCAAAGTTAAATGCGTTTTGGTTTGTTGTATTGAAAAGGGGCTGATATAATATTGATCCAATCACAGAAAAAACATTGGATCAATAGTCCAAACTAATGGGGCGAACTCAGCGAATTTCAATCTCTTGCATCTCTGCGGGGCATGGCATTTCTTCTGCGCCACAGTCCTGGAGGAAATATGCGCACAAGCACAGTTTAAAGAGTACATTGCTCATAGCCTTGACAAAGTTTCCCAAATGTACTTTAGTTGCGCATTTGAGTCAATTGGAGGTATACCTGTGGATATATTTCAATGCCTACCTTCAAACTCAGTGCCCTCTTTGCTTGACATCATGGGAAAATCAAAAGAAATCAGCGAAGACCTCAGAAAAAAGTCTGGTTCATCCTTGGGAGCAATTTCCATATGCCTGAAGATACCACGTTCATCTGTACAAACAATAGTATGCAACTATGAACACCATAGGACCACGCAGCCGACATACCGCTCAGAAAGGAGACTCATTCAGTTTCCTAGAGATTAATGTACTTTGGTGCGAAAAGTGCAAATCAATCCCAGAACAACAGCAAAGGACCTTGTGAAGATGCTGGAGGAAACAGGTACAAACTACCTATATCCACAGTAAAACGAGTCCTATATCGACATAACCTGAAAGGCTGCTCAGCAAGGAAGAAGACACTGCTCTGAAAACCGCCATAAAAAAGCCAGACTACGGTTTGCAACTGCACATCGGGACAAAGATCGTACTTTTTGGAGAAATGTCCTCGTCTGATTAAACAAAAATTTAACTGTTTGGCCATAATGACGACCGTTATGTTTGGAGGAAAAAGGGGGGCGCTTGCAAACCGAAGAACACCATCCCAACCATGAAGCACGGGGGTGGCAGAATCATGTTGTGGGGGTGCGTTGCTTCAGGAGGGACTGGTGTACTTAAAAAAAATAGATGGCATCATGAGGTAGGGAAAATGAAACTTCTGACCCACTGAGAATGTGATGAAAGAAATAAAAGCTGAAATAAATCATTCTCTCTACTATTAATCTGACATTTCACTTCCTTAAAATAAAGGGGTGATCCTAACAGGGCATTTTTACTAGGATTAAATATCAGGAATTGTGAAAAACTGAGTTTAAATGTATTTGGCTAAGGTGTATGTAAACTTCTGACTTCAACTGTATATTTACTTCTCAACTTTCCTAATTTTAAGCACATTGCTTTTCTTTATATTTTATGAACCACAGGAAAAGCATCCTCCATTCCCTATTTAAGTGCATAGATTAACTGTGTTTTTCCCCCTGCCCCTGCTTCGAGACAGGTGTATGATAATGGTCCAGTCGAAATAAAATAAAAATCACCTTTTAGACTTTTTAAAATGTAGATCTTCCAAAGGTCTGCATCAGTGGCTTGTAGGCTATGTGTGGAAGCCAGGAGATGCTAAATGTATTTATGTTTATTAACGGTCAATAACCGGGAGACTGGCAGTTATTTGCTTGACAATCACCGGCTAACAAAATGTGTGACAGACACAGCCCTTGTGTTTACACCCTTGAGTCAATACATGTTAGAATCACCTTTGGCAGCTATTACAGGGGTGAGTGTTTTTGGGTAGGTCTCTAAGAGCTTTGAACACCTGGTTTGTACAATATATGCACATTATTCTTTAAAAAATTCTTCAAGCTCTGTCAAGTTTGTTGTTGATAATTGCTAGACAGCCATTTTCAAGTCATGCCATAGATTTTCAAGCCGGCTTAAGTCAAAACTGTAACTAGACCTCTCAGGAATGTTCAATGTCTTCTTGTTAAGCAATTTCAGTGCATATTTGGCCTTGTGTTTTAGTTTATTGTTTTGCTGAAAGGTGAATTTGTCTCCCAGTGCCTGTTGGAAAGCATACTTAACCAGGTTTTCCATTTATTTTTATCCCCCCAAAAAATCCCAAGTCCTTGCCAATGACAAGCATACCCATAACATGATACAGCCACCACCATGCTTGAAAATATGAAGAGTGGTATTCAGTGATGTGTTGTATTGGATTTGCCCCAAACATAACACTCTTGCTTGTTTGTAGGTGACCAAATACTTATTTTCCACCATAATTTGCAAATAAATTCATAAAAAATCTTACAATGTGATTTTCTGAAATTTTTCTCTCTCATTTTGTCTGTCATAGTTGAAGTGTACCTATGATGAAAATTACAGGCCTCTCTCATCTTTTTAAGTGGGAGAACTTGCACAATTGGTGGCTGACTAAATACTTTTTTGCCCCACTGTATAACTTCACTGTGCTACCAATAGGTGAACTTATTTGCGAGGCATTGGGAAACTTCCCTGGTCTTTGTGGTTGATTCTGTGTTTGAACTTCACTGCTTGACTGAGATATCTTACAGTATGTGTGGGGTACAGAGATGAGGTAGTTGTTCAGAAATCATCTTAAACACTATTATTGCACACAAAGTGAGTCCATGCAACATATTATGTGACTTGTTAAGCAAATGTTTACTCCTGAACTTATTTAGACTTGCCTTAACAAAGGAGTTGAATACTTATTGACTCAAGACATTTGAGCTTTTCATTTTTAATTAAATTGTAAAAAATAAAAACATACAATGACATAATGAATATTGTGTGTAAGCCAGTGACACAAATGTTCAAAGTAATCCATTTTAAATTCAAGGGGTGTGAATACTTGAAGTATATCAAACCTTTCAAACACCTTCCTAGTATTGAGTTGCACCCCTCCCCCTCTCGATTTTTGATTTATCTTGCAGTATTATGTAATAATGTCTAAGTTATGTTTTATGTGTTTCCAGTTCCTCAGGCTGTCTGTGGTCGTCTCTGTTGATACAATTGAGAGAGTTATCTCCGATGTTGAAATGCAAAGCATTGTGGGTGGAGGTGTAAATGATTTATGCTAATTTGAATTGAGCCCAATCTACACCATGTACTGGTGAGTCAATGGATACAGATGGTGAGCTCACTGTTTGCTTGCCAGTGATGAGGAACTGTCTGATTCACATTCCAGATTCTGCCTCATTGGCAGTCATTGGATCCAAGTTAGCCTGACAAAACACATAATTATTTTTAGTTTATGACTTGGTATTAGGTTATACAGAACCTTTCCAGCTTTCAAGATGGAGCAAATTAAACCCTTTAGAACCCATAGCAGCCGTCAGCAACCTTCTTTAAATTACTATAGTGGCTGCAAATTATCTGTGTCAATATCGCAAAATGTACTTGCTAACAACCTGTTGTCATATTCCCGTGGCTGTTGTCATTACCCAGAAACCGGAAACAGGGTATGCTGTCATTTGACTTACTGTGGAAGAGGCTGTATCTATATTGGTTGGTGATATGGATTTGGACACTTTCTTGCACTTGGAAAGCGTATCACACATTTTATCATGGAAACCCCTAAGAGGTGATTATTAGGAAGAGGGTATATGTATGGTTGAGAAAGAGAGGAAGGAAAAGCAAGACAGTGTGAAGGGGAGAGGGAGGTAGAAAGAGATGTTCCTGACCACATTTGCATCCTATATGTTACTTCTCTCTCTCTCTCTCTCTCTCTCTCTCTCTCTCTCTCTCTCTCTCTCTCTCTCTCTCTCTCTCTCTCTCTCTCTCTCTCTCTGTCTCTCTATTCCTTTAGGTCAGTTAAAGCGAGGGAAGTGATATGGAGAGTCAGGGCTAAGCAGCAAAAGGCATGGAGTTAGAGATGTTAGTTAGAGATGTCGGAGTTAGAGATGATTGGAGGAATAGATATGTGGAGCGAGGGGAGTGAGAGTAAAGTGGAGGGAGAGAGGAAGAGGAGAGTGAAGAGGGAGAGGTGAGTGGAGGGAGAGAGAAAGCACAGAGTGAAGAGGAGGAAAAGTGGAGGGAGGGGAACATGGAGAGGAAGAGGAACATGAGGAGGAAGAGGAATAGGGAAAATATGTTTGTGCATTCACTTTGTGATAGCTACAGTGGCAGGAAGCTACAGTAGGCATCACAGTTGTAACTCATAATTTGAAAGCAGGTCACTCCCTCGTGAAGTTCGAAGAGCACAAGAGGTGATGTTGTGTGATGTGTATCCAGAGTGTAAGCAGGGCAAAGAGAGGTAGATGTGTAGAAACCTCCTTTAGGTGCTCTACATGTTCTGTGACACTTTAAGGGACGGGGCAGTGCTTCCACAAGTTCCATTACATGTTGTAGGCTGAATGCAAACACAAAGGTGACAGTGTGAAATAGGAATTTGTTCTACAAATTTGTTAGGGAAATTGTGTACTTTTTAAAAATAGTCTCTGAACAGTTGTGTTTTGTATCTTCTCTCTGTATTTGTCTCTATCTTAAACTTGTTGCATTCACTTAATTGTTGTCAAAGTACTATTTTTACGTGTTGTGCTACTTTGCAGGATGGGTCTGTCCTTCCAAAAGTTCCATAATATGTTGTAGGCTAAATGCAAGAACTAAGGTGAAATATGAATATGTCCTACAAATCGATTATTGTCTCTGAACAGTTGTTGGGTTTTGTATCTTCTCTCTTTATCCGTCTCTATCTAATACTTGTTGCATTCACTGAATTGCTGTCAAAGTAGTCTACTATTTTTACATTTTGTTTCAGGCCTGGTCTGTAGAAAATATTATTGAGAGAGGTTATCTACATTTTTAACCAGTTGCATCTCTAGGGGCGCTATTTCATTTTTGGATAAAAAACGTTCCCGTTTTAAGCGCGATATTTTGTCACGAAAAGATGCTTGACTATGCATATTCACTCTGAAGTTTCAGAATCTGCAAAGATTTTGTCTGTAAGTGCCCCAGAACTCATTCTACAGGCGAAACCAAGATGATACGTCAAACAGGAAATGAGCAGAATTTCTGAAGCTCTGTTTTCTAATGTCTCCTTATATGGCTGTGAATGCGACAGGAATAAGCTTAGACCTTCTGCCGTTTCCCCAAGATGTCGGCAGCATTGTGACGTATTTGTAGGCATATCATTGGAAGATTGGCCATAAGAGACTACATTTTCCAGGGGTCCGCCCGGTGTCCTTTGTCTAAATTTGTGCGTAATCTTCAGGTGCGGGCATTTTCTCCTGGGATTCAGGAGAGAAAGCACACTTCCACGAACGATATATCATCGAAGAGATATGTGAAAAACACCTTGAGGATTGATTCTAAACAACGTTTGCCATGTTTTCAGTCGATATTATGGAGTTAATTTGGAAAAAAGTTCGCGTTTTGAGGACTGATTTTTCGGGGTTTTTTGGTAGCCAAATGTGATGTACAAAACGGAGCTATTTCTAATACACAAAGAATCTTTTTGGAAGAACTGAGCATCTGCAATCTAACTGAGAGTCTCCTCATTGAAAACATCAGAAGTTCTTCAAAGGTAAATTATTTTATTTGAAGGCTTTTATGTTTTTGTTGAAATGTTGCGTGCTGGATGCTAACGCTAATGCTAATGCTAAATGCTACGCTAGCTAGCTACTTTTACACAAATTATTGTTTTCCTATGGTTGAGAAGCATATTTTGAAAATCTGAGATGACAGTGTTGTTTACAAAAGGCTAAGCTTGAGAGATGGCATATTTATTTCATTTCATTTGCGATTTTCATGAATAGTTAACGTTGCGTTATGGTAATGAGCTTGAGTCTGTATTCACGATCCCGGATCCGGGATGGGGAGATCAGAAAGGTTAAATAGTCTCTCAATAGTTGTTTGCATTTTTACATTATAGAAGGAAGAAACATTGTCAATCCAATAGCCTTTCTGAATATTGTCCTCTGACCACATAGTACCAAAAGATAGGTTCTTCCTTTAAAAGTTGTGTCATACTGCAGCACACCTTGCGGGCTGCCGCAGAATTCTATGGCATGTTACTTAAGTGTCAGCCATTGTTGCCATTAATGCTAGTTAGTGCTAGTTTGACCACCAGAGGGCATCTTTGAGAAGCATTTGACAGTTTTTAATATTGGCTGTACTAGAGAATGTAAAATATTTTTTGTAAGAACATAGTATATGGGATTGATTTGAAGAAATGTAGCTTAATTAGTTTGATTAATATTATGGTGATTCTATGCCAAGAAAAATTATTTTAAAAACCCTCAGGGTTCCCGTTAGGAAAATATGGCGCTGTACAACGTGACTGGTCAGGAGTAGGCAACTAAAGGCAAAGTAATCCTAAAATTTCCACACCCTAATTGTAGGCTAACCATTACCTAAACAGAGATTTAGTGAAAATAAAAATCTCATTGATTTATCAAGATCAGTCCCCATGCTTGTCTCAGTGCAATGCAAAATTGTGTTGAAATAATTGACCACACGTGGGTAAGCTATTGCTTCAATCCTATTACAACAATTGGATGACTTTGGGTGTTCCATGAACCTTTTGTAACTAGGGGGCTGTATTTTCATTTTTGGATAAAAAATATTCCCGTTTTAAACGGGATATTTTGTCACGACAAGATGCTTGACTATGCATATAATTGACAGCTTTGGATAGAAAACAGTCTGACGTTTCCAAAACTGCAAAGATATTGTCTGTGAGTGCAACAGAACTGATGTTAGAGTACTTAAGCATAACTTTAGAGTATTTAAGCATCGAATACATTTTAATCTGTGAGGATTTTCACACCTACCTTAGCCGGGCTATTAAACTAATAGTTGGATAACAGATCGGTTCTCGGGAACTCATTAAGAGGCGGCTTCTATCATCAATATGCTTTAAATACAACAATGTCACAAATAATTCAACACACACAACTTGAGCAGATTAACTTGGTAAAAAATAATGATATTTTGGAGAAGATATTAGTTTCAAATAACCAAAAGTGAGCGATTGTAAACTTAATAAAGGGAAATAATAAATAATGTCTCACCCCTTAACATTCTTACTAATTTATAAATAATGCTAGTTTGTTATTTAGAATTATTTATTTCTGTTTTTAGAAGGAGAGAAACCAAAAGCCCACCGTGCAAATTTTTCGAAAATCATTGTTGCCTGATGCAGGACTCCAGTGCCAGAGGAGATACTCTCAGACTGAAAACGCCTCCATTAATTGTCACAATTTAGACTACCAATAGATCAGCGTTCTAACTCCCCCTTGTGATAATGTGATGCAAAGACAGAATGCCACCATCTGCCACAAACGGTCACGGCCTAAGCTCATAACTTTTAAAGGAAGAACCACTTTCGCTAGCTGTTGTAAGTAATCAACCCAATCAACAATATTATCTCCACCTATTTTATGGTGAGTTGATGTGTGTCCCAAATACACACAATGTTTAATAACAGATTTTCAATTGTTTTACTGTATTATTTGGGATTTTCTCCCTCCTCTCACCCAGCTCCACCAAAACCCTTTGGACATCAAAGAGCTCAGACCAACAACAGACAGTAAGCATTTCACAGTAAGCAAGTCTACAGCTGTTGTATTTGGTGCATTTGACAAATTATGTACTAGCATAACAGTCCATGTCTGGTCCCTTAGCTCAGTGGTTCTTTCCCTTTTTTGGTTTCTGTACCCAGTTGTGACCCATCATTCAGATCATTATTTTTTGTTGTTGCCTGTTTTGTGTCACGCCCTGGTCTGTTTCACCTGTCCCTATGATTGTCTCCACCCCCTCCAGGTGTCGCTTATTTTCCCCAGTGTATTTCTCCTTGTGTTTCCTGTCTCTCTGTACCAGTTCATCCTGTATGTTTTCCAAGTCAACCAGCATTTTTTCCGTTCTCCTGTTTTATGCTATTCTCCTTTTTCTAGTCCTCCCGGTTTTGACCCTTGCCAGTTTCTGGACTCTGTACCCGCCTGCCTGACCTTTCTGCCTGCCTTGACCACGAGCCTGTCTGACACTTTGTACCTCCTGGACTCTGGTTTTGATCTTTTGCCTGTCCATGACCATTCTCTTGCCTACTCCTTTTGGATTAATAAACATTGTAAGACTCCAACCATCTGCCTCCTGTGTCTGCATCTGGGTCTCGCCTTGTGTCATGATAGTTTTGCATATTATTTTGGCATTAATATGTGTCACATATCAGTTTGCAAACATTGAAAAAAAAGTTAATAAAGCCGCATACAAACATGGAAGGAATCAGTGACTAACAGCAAGCATTGCAAAGCAATCACTAGCCTGCTATTCAGTGGTGTGGGTGTGTGGTACAAGTCTGGTCTAAGGGTCTCTTTTCCAAGCTTAAAAGGATAAACATTCAACATTGGCCATGCTGTCAATCCAGCATGACTTCTGCCATGTTCAAAACAACTGGAAACTCGAAACAGGGAAATCTCAGACAACTGGGAACTCTGGAAAAAAACTAGCTCTGACTGGGAAAGTAATTTGAACGGCCATCCAACTCGGAATTCCAAGTCTGGAACTCGGGCCTCGTTCTAGAGCTCTGACCTGAAGATCACTGATGTCATGATTCGACCTTGGATTTTTCCCAGAGTTCCCAGTTGTCTTGAAAGCGCCATAAATCCGGTGAAAAACAGAATTTGATGACAAAGTTTGATGACAAGATTTGCCCAGGAAGTACTGTCGCGCTACCTTCTTGTTCAAATGAGCACAGCACAACAAAGTGCGTACATTTTTTTATTGTATGCTGCTGCATAACTGATGTAATATGCCAGGGGGATATGTATACTGTAGCTAAGAAAGTAATACTAAGTTAAGTGTATGTTGTGTAGTAAGCTGTTAGTACCCCATGTGCCTCACCCTAATAATGTGGTCCCTTCTCCCCTCATAATTTAGCCTACTGTTCTGACTTGGTTGTGCACATGTAGCATATGAGACCCGATTCAAGGAACTAGGCGTATGTCGCAATCATGACTTCACAGGAGAGCTGTTTGAAAGTAAAAAATATTTTTTATCAAAATACGTTTTTTTTGGGGCAGAAATGCCTTCTCGACCATGTGAACTTTCATGTGCCTTAAGATAAAACTTGTATGCCAAATTGTTAAATTACTAGCCTAGTTGGTTTAGCCACAGACAAAAAAGGGGCAACCTTCCCACTATGCATGATTAGCTGATATAATGAGTGGACATGCCGAGAGATGAGTTTGGATTGCCATATAGCACAGCACGTCTATTGGAGCTGGTCAGTATGTCTAGGTAATCGTGTCAAAAGCGTATTTTTTAAATGTGTCGTTTAGTAAAACTGAATAAACCTAATGTCAAGTTAAAGTGTACTGTTATGTGTATGCTATGTGTATGCTCTCCACTTTCTGGAGGACCGAGAATTTACATTTGTGGAATTCGAGTATGATCGCAAAGGAGATGGAGAAAACACCAGTCTGGATTACATAGTCAAACTAAGGGCAACCATGCATGGCATCAGACAGGAGACACATCCAGCCATTATGTATACTGGTAAGATAGTCTAGCTAGCTACATTTTCAGATATGACACATTTCTAATTTTGACAGAAAATTGTTTAATTTCAAGTGTACTGTTAGCTAGCTAACATTAGCTGGCTGGGTCGCTAGCTAACATTATGTGTATGATCTTATTCTTCGTATCTCAGACACATTTGCTTGACTAGTTATAGCCATTGAACCTGGTTGGAAGCTACCTGCAGGTTCAGATTTTAATTATGAGATTTCTGTTGTTTTGAATTTAGCGCCCTGCACTTTCACTGGCTGTTGAGCCACATCATTACAGAAATACTCATTATAAATGTCGATGAAAATTCAAGCGTTAGACATGGAAATATAGATATACCTCTCCTTAATGCAACTGCTGTGTCAGATTTCAAAAAAACTTTACGGAAAAAGCAAACCATGCAATAATCTGAGACGACGCTCAGAAAACAAATACAATTTTCCGCCATGTTGGAGTCAACAGAAATCAGAAATTACACTATAAATATTCCCTTACCTTTGATGATCTTCATCAGAATGCACTCCCAGGAATCGCAGTTCCACAATAAATGCTTGATTTGTTCGATAATGTCCATTATTTATGTCCAAGTAGCTACTTTTATTATGGCATACAAATCCAAACGCTCCTGCAGGTTCCGCATAACTTCGGACAAAAACTCCAAAAGGTTATATTACAGGTATTAGAAACATTTCAAACTAAGTGTAGAATCAATCTTCAGGATGTTTTTATCATAAATCTTCAATAAGGGTTCCAACCGAAGAATTCCATTGTGTGTAGAGGAGCAATGGAACGCAGGTCGATATGTGGAATGCGCATGACCAGGAAATGGCTCTCTGCCAGTAACCTGACACATTCAGCTCTTATTCAGCCCTACAACACAGTAGAAGCGTCATTCAAGTTTCTAAAGACGGTTGACATCTGGTGGAAGCCCTAGGAAGTGCAACTTCATCCATATCCCACTGTGAATTCAATAGGGCCTGGGTTGAAAATCGACCAACCTCAGATTTCTCACTTTCTGTTTGGATTTCTTCTCAGATTTTTGCCTGCCATATGAGTTCTGTTATACTCACAGACATCATTCAAACAGTTTTAGAAACTTCAGAGTGTTTTCTATCCAATACCAATAATGGTATACATATATTAGCAGTTGGGAATGAGGAGCAGGTCGTTTACTCTGGGCACCTTTCATCCAAGCTATTCAATACTGCCCTTGCAGCCATTAGAAGTTAATGTTATAAATGACTATTGTAGCTGGAAACGGCTGATATTTAATGGAATATCTACATAGGCGTAAAGAGGCCAATTTTCAGCAACCATCACTCCTGTGTTCCAGTGGCACGTTGTGTTAGCTAATCAAAGTTTATCATTTTAAAAGGCAAATTGATAATTAGAAAATCATTTTGCAATTATGTTAGTACAGCTGAAAACTGTTGTCCTGATTAAAGAAGGAAAAAAACTGTCCTTCTTTCGTCTAGTTGAGTATCTGGAGCATCAGCATTTGTTGGTTCGATTACAGGCTCAAAATGGCCAGAAGCAAAGGACTTTCTTCTGAAACTCATCAGTCTATTCTTGTTCTGAGAAATGAAGGCTATTCCATGCGAGAAATTGCCAAGAAACTTAAGATCTCGTACAACTCTGTCTGCTTCTCCCTTCACAGAATAGAAAGAGGAGTGTGAGGCCCCGTTGCACAACTGAGCAATAGGACAAGTACATTAGTGTTTAGTTTGAGAAACAGATGCCTCACAAGTCCTCAACTGGCAGCTTCATTAAATTATATCGACAAAACACCAGTCTCAACATCAACAGTGAAGAGGCGACTCCGGGATGCTGGCCTTCTAGGCAGAGTTGCAAAGAAAAAGCCTTTTCTCAGACTGTCCAATAAAAAAAAAGATTCAAATGGGCAAAAGAACACAGACACTGGACAGAGGAACTCTGCCAAGAAGGCCAGCATCCCAGAATTGCCTCTTCGCTGTTGACGTTGAGACTGGTGTGAAAATATTTAATGAAGCGGCCAGTCCCTTGCATTTTATCCTCAGCAGCCCACATCACTGCACGTCGCCAACAAATTTCTGTCTCAGCACATGCAGGGAGAGGAGTGGCTCGCTCATCACAGCAGCAGGTCCAGCATTGGCACAGGCACAGGGGCACCGCAGACTTTCGTTACAGGTATCATGAGGATAATGCCCTTTTACTGTTTGACCAAATCATGGTTTTAGCCGCCCAAAAAATATAATGTTTTGAGTGAGAAGACAATGTAAAATGTGCTATTTCTACGTTTAAAAGGCACCTTTTCCCTTTTTTACGATCCGTGATCTTGGCTGTTGTAATCGACCTGTGTGTAGCTGGTGTGGAGGAGTCAGGCGCAGGACAGCAGATATGAGTTATGAACATACTTTACTCAAGAAATCAAATATATTCAACACAATAAACTAGCCCACAATAACGGTCCGTATACATACAAACAATCACTCACAAAAAAACATGGGGGAACAGAGGGTTAAATAATTAACGGATTGAAACCAGGTGTGTAAAACAAAGAAAAAACAAATGGAAAATGAAAAGTGGATCGGCGATGGCTAGAAAGCCGGTGACGTCGACCGCCGAATGCCGCCCGAACAAGGAGAGGGACCGACTTCGGTGGAAGTCGTGATAGCGTCCGAACAGGTCTTTTTGCTTATGCTGAGTTTGTCTTGGTATTTGAATCAGACAAGATCACTCAACAACAACAAAAATGGTCCAGCCCATCTGGCATTTGCCAGAATTTCCATATGGCCAATCCGCCCAGAGGAATCCCCAACCAGTTGACTATTTTAATGGCGGAAACATGGTGGACTCCCTCAATGGCGCTGCCCATGTTAAAACAGCCTTTTGGCTACTTAGAGACCTCTATCATTCTCTAAGGTGTGGATATATCATAACTGGTACACTGCCAAAATGAGACAAAGTCACCTGGGAAGCCTTATAGGTAATACATTGCTTTATGGTGGATTGATAATAACAATGGAGGAGAACCTGAACTCTCAGATCAGTATAGCTTTCAACTTGATGAAATAACATTGTGTTTAATGTGCAGCATTTCTCACAGTGGAATCTGAGGGATTGGTGTCACTTTTAAAATGTGCTGGTTGTGTGCATTTGCCATTATGTACAATTTGGAAAGACATCAAATAACCATAACCCTAGACTCATGTCTACATCCTGGCTCAACTTCAACAATAGCCTCAACCCTTACTCTAACCCCTACCATAACAGAGACCCCAGGTACTGAGCCAAAGAGCAACTGTATTGACTGTATAGATAGTATTTCTTATTTTGAATGACCTTTCCCTTTTTCATTCTGATTCTGACAGAACTCCCTCCGCTAGATGACTATACACATTCTATCCCAGACAGAGAACACCAATTTCGCTGCCGGGATCGAGCCTCCTAACAACTACATACAGGTACTCGGGCCCGGTTTCCCAAAACCATCTCTATTAACGCTCATAATCTAATGCCTGCCTCAGACCAGAACAGCTAAGTGCATCGTTTTATGCACACTTTATACACAAACACACTTTGTTTATGCACACTTTTCTGCAGAATCAGTGTTTATCCGTCTCTCCATGACCGCCGATAACTTCACAACGAAGTTGACTAGAAATACAAAAGTTGCCAATGCCTTTGCAATTGTTACAAACAAGTGAAGGATTAAAAATATGCTTCAAATGAAAACCGAGATGACTGCAATAAAATATGAATTTCATGTTAATTCAATTGAGTTATTTGGCTACCATCAAATTTGTGTTATTATATTTCATGATGTTTAGCCTAACATGCGCATTGACGTGTCAAATTTTGATTTAGTGCACTATTGTAGAGTAAGCCTCATCAATATCTGCAGCCATAGGTAATAATAACACTCTAGGAGCTGATCCGTCATCAGTATTGTGGAATAATTTGAATGTTAAGGTAAGACTTTAATGGAGAAAGCTGACCTGAGAGCAGTGCTGTCTTTCTTTTGATCCTATCAGTATTGACACATGCCTCAACACCGCACATAGCGAATGTTCTCTCTGCGTGGTGTTTTGGGAAATGCATGTTGTAAAAAATATGCATTGTTAAAACACTTGTAAGCCTAAATTCCATCGCTATCGGGAAACTGGGCCCTAGTCAGCAGCCCTAACCCTACCCTTAACCCAAGAGCTTCCATTGGTCAATAATAACATTAGGCCCTAGATAAGACACAGACCAGACATAGAGACAATCAAGCAACATAGATGGAGTGGTGAAGGTGAACAATAGCTTTCGAACCTTGACCATACCAGGGTGGGTTCATAACATTGGTAAAGATTGCAATCCAAAAGAATAACAGTGATTCATCATTCCAACAAATCAATATTCAGTATGGAATTAAGATACATTTGTTGAATCCTTAAAAGCAAGTTGGCTGGTGGTCATTTGGAGGTAGGTGGGTTTGCGCTCCAATAAGTATATAAAATGTATAAGCCACACATGTACATCATCCATCTGTAAGTCTCTGCACTTTTGATCTGTGTTTATGTTTTAGTTGTATTCAGACCTTCAAAAACACGGTACACAACACACACTCATACTGTCACGATCGAGGTTGTAACGGCTTTCTTCCTGGGAAGAAGAGGCGGACCAAAACGCACCGTGGTTAGAGTTCATGTTATTTTAATAAGGTAACTCAAAATGAACAGAATACAAAACAATAAACGTGGCAAAACCGAAAGTCTTAACTGGTGCAGAAAACACAAAGACAGGAAACAACCACCCACAAATCAGGCTACCTAAATATGGTTCCCAATCAGAGACAATGACTAACACCTGCCTCTGAATGAGAACCATATCAGGCCAAACAGAGAAATAGACAAGCTAGACATACAACATAGAATGCCCACCCAGCTCACGTCCTGACCAACACTAAAAACTAAGAAAACACAAAAGAACTATGGTCAGAACGTGACAGTACCCCCCCCCCCTCCCCCACAACCTAAACCTATAGGGGAGGGTCTGGGTGGGCATCTGTCCGCGGTGGCGGCTCTGGCGCTGGACGTGGACCCTACTCCATCATACTCTTTGTCCACCTCCTTAGCATCCTTTGAGTGGCGACCCTCGCCGCCGACCTTGGCCTAGTAACCCTAACAAAGGGCCCCACTGGACTGAGGGGCAGCTCCGGACTGAGGGGTAGCTCAGGACTGAGGGGTAGGTCAGGACTGAGGGGTAGCTCTGGCGGATCTTGGCTGACTGGCGGCTCTGGCGGATCCTGGCTGACTGGCGGCTCTGGCGGATCCTGGCTGACTGGCGGCTCTGGCGGATCCTGTCGGATCCTGGCAGACTGGCGGCTCTGGCGGATCCTGGCGGACTGGCGGCTCTGACGGTTCCTGGCAGACTGGCGGCTCTGGCGGCTCCTGGCAGACTGGCGGCTCTGGCGGCTCCTGGCAGACTGGCGGCTCTGGCGGCTCCTTGCAGACTGGCGGCTCTGGCGGCTCCTTGCAGACTGGCGGCTCTGGCGGCTCCTTGCAGACTGGCGGCTCTGGCGGCTCCTTGCAGACTGGCGGCTCTGGCGGCTCCTTGCAGACTGGCGGCTCTGGCGGCTCCTTGCAGACTGGCGGCTCTGGCGGCTCCTTGCAGACTGGCGGCTCTGGCAGCTCTGGACAGACGGGAGACTGGCAGCTCTGGACAGACGGGAGACTCTGGCAGCTCTGGACAGACGGGAGACTTTGGCAGCTCTGGACAGATGGGAGACTCTGGCAGCTCTGGACAGACGGGAGACTCTGGCAGCTCTGGACAGACGGGAGACTGGCAGCTCTGGACAGACGGGAGACTCTGGCAGCTCTGGACAGACGGGAGACTCTGGCAGCTCTGGACAGACGGGAGACTCTGGCACCTCTGGACAGACGGGAGACTCTGGCACCTCTGGACAGACGGGAGACTCTGGCAGCTCTGGACAGACGGGAGACTCTGGCAGCTCTGGACAGACGGGCGACTCTAGCAGCTCTGGACAGACGGGAGACTCTAGCAGCTCTGGACAGACGGGAGACTCTAGCAGCTCTGGACAGACGGGAGACTCTAGCAGCCCTGGAGAGGAGGAAGGCTCTGGCAGCGCTGGACAGGCGGGAGCACCTGTAGGGCTGAAACGGAGAGACAGCTTGGTGCGGGGAGCTGCCACCGGAGGGCTGGTGCGTGGAGGTGGTACTGGATAGACCGGATCATGCAGGTGCACTGGAGCTCTTGAGCACCGAGCCTGCCCAACCTTACCTGGTTGAATGCTCCTGGTCACCCTGCCAGTGCGGCGAGGTGGAATAGCCTGCACTGGGCTGTGCACGCGAACCGGGGACACCATGCTGGTGCCATGTACGCCGGCCCAAGGAGACGCACTGGAGACCAGATGCGTAAAGCCGGCTTCATGACACCTGGCTCGATGCCCACTCTAGCCCGGCCGATACGAGGAGCTGGTATGTACCGCACCGGGCTATGCACCCGCACTGGGGACACTGTGCGCTCCACAGCATAACACGATGCCTGCCCGGTCTCTCTCGCCCTCCGGTAAGCACAGGAAGTTTGCGCAGGTCTCTTACCTGGCTTCGCCACACTTCCTGTGTTCCGCCCCCCAATACATTTTTGGGGCTGACACTCGGGCTTCCATCCACGCCGCCGTGCTGCCTCCTCATACCAGCGCCTCTCCGGCTTCGCCGTCTCCAGCTCTTCTTTGGGGCGGCGATATTCTCCTGGCTGTGCCCAGGGTCCTTCTGACGCTTCTCCTGCTGCACCTTGGGGCGGCTACACTCCCCTGGCTTTGCCCAGGGTCCTCTCCCGTCGAGGATTTCCTCCCATGTCCAAGAGTCTTGTGTCTTCGGCCGCTGTTTCTGTTGCCTGTCACCACGCTGCTTGGTCCTGTTTTGGTTTGTTGGTTCTGTAACGGGATTCTTCCTGGGAAGGAGAGGCGGACCAAAACGCAGCGTGGTTAGAGTTCATGTTATTTTAATAAGGTAACTCAACATGAACAGAATACAAAACAATAAACGTGGCAAAACCAAAACAGTCCTAACTGGTGCAGAAAACACAAAGACAGGAAACAACCACCCACAAATCCCAACAAAAAACAGGCTACCTAAATATGGTTCCCAATCAGAGACAATGACTAACACCTGCCTCTGATTGAGAACCATATTAGGCCAAACATAGAAACAGACAAACTAGACATACAACATAGAATGCCCACCCAGCTCACGTCCTGACCAACACTAAAACAAGGACAACACAAAAGAACTATGGTCAGAACGTGACAGAGGTCTTCAAATTCCCTGTCATAAATGAGCCAAGGCGCAGCGTGCATGCAATTCTCTGTCTTTAATCGAAGTGAAACCTTCACAAAAACTGGTAAACAGAAACCGACCGTGACGCAACCGTGGCGCACACAAACACTCACAGAAAATAAATAATTACCCACAAACACAGGTGGGAAAAGCCTGCCTAAGTATGATTCCCAATCAGAGACAACAATAGACAGCTGCCACTGATTGGGAACCATACCCGGCCAACAAAGAAACAGACAAACTAGAATGCCCACCCAAATCATAACCTGACCTAACCAAATAGAGAAATAAAAAGGTTCTCTAAGGTCAGCGCGTGACACATACATACACGTTCAGGAACTGTCAGATGGCGCCGGAGAAGAAGGCACACATTTTATGTGCCCCCAGCAGATTGTTTTTTTGTTTGTTTATTTTGCGTTGTTTGTAACTTTTTTTAAAAACTTATTTTGCACATAATGTTGCCGCTACCGTCTCTCAAGACCGAAAATAACTTCTAGACATCAGGACTGCGATTACTCACCACTGACTAGCAGAATCCTTTTTTTTCCTTTCATGACTCTGATGAGCCCGACGCAAAGGATATGCTGCTTCCTCGGGAACAGTCCCTGATCCCTGTGATCTGCAGAGAATTTGGAGAAAGAGGGGCCGAAGATCGGGCTGCCTTCTGAGAATTCGTAGGCGTTCGAATAAACCCCCACTTCCCTCCAATCTGCTAGCAAACATGCAATCTTTGGGGAATAAAATCAACGAGTTACACAGAAGATTAAACTACCAACGGTACATTAAAAGCTGTCACATCTTATTCGTACAGCTGGCGTGTTATACGATGTACCGGCAGGATAGAACAGAGGCGTCTTGTAAGACGAGGGGCGGCGGTCTATGTATTTTGTAAACAACAGCAGGTGCACGATATCCAAGGAAGTCTCCAGCTATTGCTCACCTGAGTTGTAGACCACACTACCTACCGAGAGAGTTTTCATCTGTATTCTTTGTAGCTGTTTACATTCCGCCACAGTCAGAGGCTGGCACTAAGTCAGCAATGAATGAGCTGTATTCCACCATAAGCAAATAAGAAAACACTCACCCAGAGGCGACACTCATAGTAGCTTTAATGCAGGGAAACTTAAATCCGTTTTACCAAATTTCTATCCGAATTTTAAATGTGCAACCAGAGGAAAACTCTGGACCCCAATAACTCTGGACCCCAATAATCCACACACAGAGATGCATACAAAGCTCTCTCACACTCCATTTGGAAAATCTGACCATAATTCTATACTCCAGATTCCTGCTTATAACCAAAAATTTAGGCAGGAAGCACCAGTGACTAGACCAAAAAAAGAGTCATCCAAGGAAACAGATGCTAAGCTACAGTACTGTTTTACTAGCACAGACTGGAATATGTTCCTCCGATTGCATTGAGGAGTACACCACATCAGTCGTTGGCCTCACCAATAAGTGTATCGATGACGTCTTTCCCACAGTGACTGTACCTACATACCCCAACCAGACTCCATGGATTACAGGCAGCATCTGCACTGAGCTAAATGCTAGAGCTGCCGCTTTCAAGGAGCGGGACTCTGAGGCTTAAAAGAAATCCCGCTATGCCCTACCACAAACCATCAAACAGGCAAAGCGGCAATACAGGACCAATTTCCAATCGTACTACACCGGCTCTGACGCTTGTCGGATGTGGCAGGGCTTGCAAACCATTACAAACTACAAAGGGAAGCCGAGAGCTGCCCAGTGACACGAGCATACCAGACGAGCTAAACTACTTATATGCTCGCTTCGGGGCAAATAACACTGAAACATGAACGAGAGCACCAGCTGTTCCGGAAGACTGTGTGATCATGCTCTCCGCAGCCGATGTGAGTAAGACCTTGTAACAGGTCAACATTCACAAGGCCGCAGGGCCAGACTGATTACCAGGATGTGTACTGCGAGCATGAGCTGACCAACTGGCAAGTATCTTCACTGACATTTTCAACCTCTCCTTGTCCAAGTCTATAATACCAACATGTTTCAAGCAGACCACCATAGTCCCTGTGCCCAAGAACACTAAGGTAACCTACCTAAATGACTACTGACCCGTAGCACTCACGTCTGTAGCCATGAAGTGCTTTGAAAGGCTGGTCATGGCTCACATCAACACCATCATCTCAGAAACCCTAGACCCACTCCAATTTGCATACGCCTCAACAGATGATGCAATCTCTATTGCACTCCACACTGCCCTTTCCCACCTGGATAAAAGGAACACCTATGTGAGAATGCTATTCATTGACCACAGCTCAGCATTCAACACCATAGTGCCCTCAAAGCTCATCAATAAGCTAAGGACCCTGGGACTAAACACCTTCTTCTGCAACTGGATCCTGGACTTCCTGACGGGCCGTCCCCAGGTGGTAAGGGTAGGTAACAACACATTCACCACGCTGATCCTCAACACAGGGGCCCCCCAGGGGTGCGTGCTCAGTCCCCTCCTGTACTTCCTGTTCACTTATGAGTGCACAGCCAGGCACGACTCCAACACCATCATTCATTTTGCCGATTACACAACAGTGGTAGGCATGATCACCGACAATGACTAGACAGCCTATAGGGAGGAGACCTGGCCGTGTGGTTCCAGGACAACAACCTCTCTCTCAATGTGATCAAAATAAAGACAATTGTTGTGGACTACAGGAAAAAGAGGACCGAGCACGCCCCCATTCTCACCGACGGGGCTGCGGTGGAGCAGATTGAGAGCTTCAAGTTCCTTGGTGTCCACATCACCAACAAACTAACATGGTCCAAGCACACCAAGACAGTCGTGAAGAGGGAACGACAAAGCCCTTTCCGCCTCAGGAGATTAAAAAGATTTGCAATGGGTCCTCAGATCCTCAAAAGGTTCTACAGCTGCACCATCGACCGCATCCTGACTGGTTGCATCACTGCCTGGTATGGCAACTGCTCGGCCTCCGACTACAAGGCACTACAGAGGGTCGTGTGAATGTTCCAGTACATCACTGAGACCAAGCTTCCTGAAGTCCAGGACCTCTACACCAGGCGGTGTCAGAGGAAGGCCCTAAAAATTGTCAAAGACTCCAGCCACCCTAGTCATAGACTGTTCTCTCTGCTACCGCACGGCAAGCGGTACCTGAGTGCCAAGTCTAGGTCCAAAAGGCTTCTAAACAGCTTTTAAGCTCAAGCCTTAAGACTCCTGAACATCTAGTCAAATGGATACCCAGACTAAGACTATTTGCAGTGCCCCCCTCACCCCCTCTTTACACCACTGCTACTCTCTGTTGTCATCTATGCATAGTCACTTTAATAATTCTACCTAAATGTACATACTACCTTAACTAACCGGTGGCCCCGCACATTGACTCTGTATCGTTACCCGCCTGTATATAATCTTGCTATTGTTATTTTACTGCTGCTCCTTAATTACTTGTTACTTTTATCTCTTATTCTTCTCCGTATTTTTTTTAAAACTGCATTGTTGGTTAGGGGATCGTTTCAAAACGTTGGTTTACTTTAATGTATTTGTAAGGTAGGTGTTGATAGCAACTGGCTGACTCATTCAGTGCTAATGTAACGTTAGCAGGCTAGTAGGGCTAACATGAGCAGGCTAGTTGGCTAGCAACCTTGCAAGTTGATTTGTAACAATAAATTCGTGAAGAATTTGCTTGTAAGTTGGCTGAAAATTCCATTTAAACCAGTAGTCATGAGTACATTACATTATTGGGAATTGGCTGGCTTGCCAGGTCCTCCATATTACAGCCCACACTGTAAAAACAATGTCTGACATGACTTCGACATTCTTCGGAATTCAGATCTGTTTTATGTGATAACTCCAAAAACTGAAAAGTGAGGTGTAACATTGCGTTTGAACTTTTGATGTGTACACTAATGCAAAGCCATATGTTACATGTGGTTACGTTTATGCTACCTACCATTTAAGAATGGAAGTCCTTGAATTTTTATCAACTGTCTGAAGGTTATATGCCAATATCCAAGAGTTAATAGTAATCTTATAACGTCCGTTGTCGTGAGAGCCGAGATAAGTTTTTTAAAAAGGAACCTATTTAAAATCCAATAAAAAATGAATTACTAAAGAGATGGTCAAACAAGGGTGCCAACATTTGAAATTGCAGTATTTTAGATAAGATGGGTCTTCAGCTTAAATGTGTTCGTGTGTGCATGCGTGAGTGTGGCTAATTCCTCTATCGTTCTCTGAGGGACCATCGACCCATGACTCATGAGATGTGCACTCTCACTGCCATTTCATCCTTAAACCTCCATGTTTGACCCTTCCATGTGGTTCTGATTCACTGCAGTGTCCTCTGGGTCACTGAGCCATATGGCTTGAGAGAATAGTGTTGAGATGTGAATTACAGTAACACATTCCAAAATACTACACTTTTGCTGCTCTATGCATTAACAGGCACAATGTGGTGAGGGAGGGACACACATTTCTGGGTGACTTTATTCCTTGAATGTATCTATAACAGGCATGACTGGACATGTATAAGCGAGGATAAACAGGACAGAAACTGATCAAGGAGTGACAGATAAAGATATACATGTTATAAGTTTCAGGATTGGCAGATAAGGATGCATGTCACATGTGTCAGAAATTACGGATGAAGATACAGGTCACATGACAGATAAAGATATGCATATTAGATGTTTCTGAAATGACGGATAATGATGTACATATTACATGTTTCTGCCGGTCATGACAAGACTCCAGATGGAGTGAGACAGTCTTAGATTTGGGAAAGCAAGCAGACAGCAGCTGCTTTGATCCAGTGCCTTTATGGGAGCTGCATGAGCTGGTGACAGTCAGTTATCTTCACTGCAGGCTCAGTCTCCCGTCGCTCTCGCTTAGCGCTAGCTCTCCATGGAAACCCACCCCTGCCTTTCCTAGAACTCACACCAAGCACACTCATTGAACTGTCAGGGAAAGCACTGCTGGGTGAAAAACAATTGTTGGTCAATGTAATGTTCATAACCAATTAACAGCACTTTGAGTAAAGAAGTAATGCTTGAATACATTTCCCAGGGTGGAATACACTACAGGGAGCTTGGCAGTAGGCTGTAATAGTGGAATAATGTACAAACCTCATGTCACCGGCTGGAGATCTGTGGTGTGGCTGATGATTTATTTCATTTTGCTTCATGTGCAGGCCTACTATCGGAGCCAAAAGCTGACTTACAGTATCACATACAAGAAACAGCCATTAACACAAGAACCGCCAAGAGAGAGAGCTGACAATAGAGCTCTTTGACCATGCACGCCAGTGGTGGGTATGGCATCTAAATGAGAAAGCTTTGACGAAAGAAGAAAAAAAACATACCTACTGTAAAATATGGGTGGATCTTTGATGTTTTTGGATTCTAGCTTGAAATATGTTACCATATTAGAAAGTATTAGTTACTATACATGCATAATGAATGTAGATGTTGGGGTCAATAGAGGGCTAAGAACTGTGTGTATGGAAAGTTGCTGAGTGAGCAAGGGGAGTGCAGAACGTTTACATTCTGTCAGAACATTGTTGAATCTCATGTAACCTATGGAGAAGGGCAAAGGGAAACAGTCTGGTTTCAGTCACTGATAAGGTAGGACAGCTGTGGAGGAGTGAGGAGTTCGGCCCGAGGTCAGGTCAGATGAAGTGAGAAGGAAGTCAATCCTGTCACACACATATATTTCTACACCCATGAAGGTTCTAGCAGGAGGCTACACCAATGAGAGGAACCAATTACGCTCCTGACTAGCAACAAAGATGTATTGGCTGTCTAGATGTGCAAGGAGTTGACTCCGTTTGGTAGGAGGGAATAAATATATGTGATTATATGTGCTTTGTCATTTTTTTTCATGTCAATCCTTGCTACTGCAGATTTAAAAAATATATATTGATACGGACAACTGCAAAAGTGTTGCTACAACTCTCATTAACATTGCTGCCCTGAATTCCAACTCAGTTGGAGAAAGTTTATGTAGAGAGACTACTTTCTGGAAGACAGTGCCATGTTGACTCACATGAATTTACATGTACATTCCTAAAGAAATGGGTGGGACAAAGGCTTAATTTAGGATTTTTTTTCAATTTGCGCCTAAAATGACATACCCAAATCTAACTGCCTGTAGATAAGGACCTAAATCAACGATATGCATATTCTTGATACCATTAAAAGGAAACACTTTGAAGTTTGTGGAAATGTTTTAATTAATGTAAGAGAATATAACACATTAGATACGGTAAAAGATAATACAAAGAAAAAACAAAGCTTAAATTATTGTAAATCTAACTGCAGTGTCCAATTTACAGTAGCTATTACAGCAACAACAACAAAAAACATGCTATTGTTTGAGGATAGTACACAACAACAAAACACTTTTATCCTGGGATCTTGTTTGATACATTCACCTCTGAAGATAAATAGTGCACTTACATTAAGTAATCTTGCTCTGATTTGTCACCCTGAGGGTCCCAGAGATAAAATCTAGTGTCGTTGTGTTTGAAAAATAAATATTTATATTCAAATGTAGGAACTGGGTTGTACAGTTTGACCCCTCTGCTGTCTCTGGCTCCACACCCACCCCGCACGGCCATCTAGATGTTTGAAGGTCAGTGCCTTTTCTGTAGGTGTCACGACTTCCACCAAAGTTGTTCCCTCTCCTTGTTCGGGCGGCGTTCGGCGGTCGACGTCACCGGCTTTCTAGCTGCCACTGATCCATGTTTCATTTTTCCTTTTGTTTTGTCTGTTTACACACCTGGTTCCCATCTCATAGTTATGTTCCTTATTTAACCCTCTGGTTTCCCTTTCTGTTTGTGCGTGATTGTCTTTCGTGTGTTGGAGTTCTATCCTGTTTTGTCCTTGTTTGATAACAGGATTTTTGTCACGTTCTTGGATTGAGTAAATACAGTGTTTTTTTTTTACTCTTACCTGTGTCCTGCGCCTGACTCCTTCGCTATCTTCTAGATAGACTCTGACAGTAGGGAAGCTAATGATCCATCATGTATGACATTCCTGGGAGTGTGTAAACTTAATTTTTTTTATTATCATAGTATTTTTTGTGTTCTCTATAGTTATGTACTTGAAAATGTATAAATTGACCCAATTCGGCACATTTGGGCAAACTCCTGGCAGACGTGATACAAAATATTGTGTAGTGATGTAAATCTTCACTGGATTAGTCTAAAACTATGCACACACACACTGCTGCCAACATCTAAACAACAGCTAGAATCCTACCTCAATGTATGGTCTGTCTCTGACATTTCAAAGATGAAAAAACTAAATAGAAAACACATTGTTTTTTTGATTGTATTATCTTTTACCAGACCTAATGTTTTATATTCTCCTACATTAATTTCACTTTTCCACAAACTTCAAAGTGTTTTCTTTCAAATGGTATCAATAATGTGCATATCCTTGCTTCAGGTCCTGCCCTACAGGCAGTTAGATTTCTTAAGATGTTTTAATGGCTGTGATAGGAGAAAACTGAGTTTGGATCAACAACAATCTAGTTACTCCACAATACTAACCTAAATGACAGAGTGAAAAGGGGGAAGCCTGTACACACACAATAACATATTTTAAAAAATGCATCCTGTTGGCAATAAGGCATTAAAGTAAAACTGCAAAAAATGGAAATAAATAAACTTTATGCCTTGAATGCAAAGCATTATTTTGGGAAAAAATCCAGCACAATCCATCACTGAATATCACTTCATACTTTCAAGAATGGTTGTGGCTGCATCATGTTATGGGTATATTTGTCATCGGCAAGGACTATGGAGGGCTTTTTTTTATATAAAAAGAAACGGAATAGAGCTAAGCACAGGCAAAATCGTAGAGGAAAACCTGGTTCAGTCGGCATTCCAACAGACACTGGTAGACAAATTCACCTTTCAGCAGGACAATAACCTAAAACACAAGGCCAACTATATACTGGAGTTGCTTTGAATGTTCCTGAGTAGCCTAGTTACAATTTTGACTTAAATTGACTTGAAAATTGCTGTCTAGAAATGATGAACCAACTTCATCATGAACCAACTTCACAGAACTGGAAGAATAATTTAAAGAATAATGTGCAAATATTGTACAATCCAGGTGTGCAAAGCAAACAGACTCACAGCTGTAATCGCTTCCAAAGAGGATTCTAACATTTATTGATTCCGGGGGGTGAATACTTATCTAATCAAGATATATTAGTGATTTGATTTTCATAAATGTTTTACAAATGTTGCACTTTGACATAACTTGGTATTTAATTAACTTAGTACTTGAATCCCACTTTGTAACACGACAAAATGTGGAAATGGTTAAGGGGTCTGAATACTTTCTGAAGGCACTGTATTTGGGAATGAGTTAACAGAATATGAACTTTTAAAAGTATGATTTTCACTGGACAGTTACTTTAAGCTCTCATAGAGAAATATGGTCACATATGGAGCTTATGACTTCTTAAGTCTTGAATAGGCTTACATTGACATTTTGGTCAGTTAGCAGACACTCTTATCCAGAGTGAATTACAGTAACTGTATTCGACTAGGGTATTATTAACTGTCACGGGCGTCGTAAGAAGTTTACCTAGGTGCAGCGTGGTGAGCGTATATATTCCTTTTTATAAGAATGCCGCCAACAAAAACAATAAACCTTACAAAATGACCGTGACGCTTAACAGTGCTATGATGCCTCTAACAAAGTTAACTACCCATTCTGAATGGAGGGAAAAAGGGCTACCTAAGTATGATTCCCAATCAGAGACAACGGTAGACAGCTGTCCCTGATTGAGAACCATACCAGGCCAAAACATAGAGATAAAGAAACCTAGAAAACAAAACAGAGAATGCCCACTCCACATCACACCCTGACCTAACCAAATAGAAAAATAAAACGGATCTCTAAGGTCAGGGCGTGACATTAACGACGTCTCAAATTTGTCATTTTGGTCTTTAACTCAACTGGCTATTTATGTTACTTTCATAAGAAGCTTGGTGGTATGAGTTCTATGCCTTTAGCTCAGTCATCAGGATGAGAGTGTGGGCTGCTGTTCATGAATTAAAAGTGTTATTTTATTATCAACTAATGCATACTTGCCCATTTCTGTACATGCCAAAGGTAAAGTAAGACACGGCATGCTTGAAATAAGCTTGTCAAGCTTGTGTCCAATAAGCCAGCAAATGTTCTTCTTGAATATACAGTTGAAGTCGGAAGTTTACATACACTTATGTTGGAGTCATTAAAACTCCTTTTCAACCACTCCAAAAATGTCTTGTTAACAAACTATAGTTTTGGCAAGTCGGTTACATCTACTTTGTGCATGACACAAGTCATTTTTCCAACAACTGTTTACAGACAGATTATTTCACTTATAATTCACTGTATCACAATTCCAGTAGGTCAGAGGTTTACATACACTAAGTTGACTGTGCCTTTAAACAGCTTTGGAAAATTCCAGAAAAAGGCCAGCATCCCAGTCGCCTCTTCACCGTTGATGTTGAGACTGGTGTTTTGTGGGTACTATTTAATGAAGCTGCCAGTTGAAGACTTGTGAGGCGTCAGTTTCTCAATCTAGACACTCTAATGTAATGGTCCTCTTGCTCAGTTTTGCAGCGGGGCTTCCCACTCCTCTTTCTATTGTGGTTAGAGACAGTTTGCTCTGTTCTGTGAAGGGAGTAGTACACAGCATTGTACCAGATCTTCAGTTTCTTGGCAATTTCTCGCATGGTATAGCCTTCATTTTTCAGAACAAGAATAGATGATGAGTTTCAGAAGAAAGTACTTTGTTTCTGGCCATTGTAATTGAACCCAGAAATGCTGATGCTCTAGATACTCAACTAGTCGAAAGAAGGCTAGTTTTGCTGCTTCTTTAATCAGAACAACAACTTTCAGCTGTGCCAACATAATTGCAAAAGGGTTTTCTAATGATGAATTTGCCTTTTAAAATTATAAACTTGGATTAGCTAACACAACGTTCCATAGGAACACCGGAGTGATGGTTGCTGATAATGGGCCTCTGTACACCTATGTAGATATTCCATAAAGAAATTCTGCTGTTTCCAGCTACAGGAGTCATTTACTACATTAACAATGTCTACACTGTATTTCTGATCAATTTGATGTTTTTTTAATGGACAAAAGGTGTTTTTCTTTCAATAACAAGGACACTTCTAAGTGACCCCAAACTTTTGAACTGTAGTGTATGTAAATATTATACATCTTAGTCTAAACAACAACAGATATTTGAGTAGTAACATGTAGGCTATTATTACTAAAACATCATTTCAGTTGAACATTTAAAAAAAACTCCATGCCAGCGGTGGCCAACTTTGTTCCACTGATCTACTGGGTGAGCAGACTTCTATTCCAGCCCAGCAATAGCACACTTGATTATCAATGACCTGTCCTATCGAATAGCTTGCACTCTCCCTTTACTGACAGCAGGAGCTTCAATTTCACCCTCTTTAATGCCTGTTATCTACAAATCTATTTGGAGACTATGTTTTTAATTTACAATGATTAAGTCAAGATAGCTAGCTAACAGTAAGTTAGCTAGCTGATGAAATTTAATTTACTTTGCTAAACTGTGTGTGAAGTTAGTTAGCTAGCTAGCAGATTAGTTGAGTTAGCCTAAAAAGTGTCTGGCTAGCTAGCTAATAATTTGTTGTTTTTTTACATAAAAAATGTATTTACTTACTTGAATAATTAAATACCCACTGCCTAAGTTTTTTCGGTCCTTACAAATACTAAATAATGTGCAATCTTCGCAATCTTTTCAGTGGTAGCAAAGCGCAGCCACAAGAAAAAAAAACTCTTTCACCAGAGAGGTTTTGAACGTGTTGTGACATTTGACTTTACCAGTGTAATACACTGTCGGCCATGCTTCATAACTGGAAAATTGTCACTTGAAACTAGCATAGGCATCAACTACCTGAACGGAAAACAGTGACGCACATAACACACAACACCCTTTCTACGCGTGCGTGGGGGAGGGTTTTTGAGCTGTAAACTCCAATCAAAATCTTAACCATTCAAACCGTCTTTGTAATACAACATTCTTCAGACCTCTAAGGGAGGCGTGACAACTACATGATTTTGGAGGTGTGGCAATGCGAGACCACTCTTCGACTGACCCTTTCCACAAACCCTTATATTGTGGTTGCACTTCAGAGTGACGTTTGCTGGATGTGTCAAATTGCGTTAATCGATTGTGGCCAAAAGAAGCATCTGAGAACACAAGCAAAAGTTTTTGTGGAAAATGTGGTCTTGCCAAACATTCCGGCAGTAAAATTAGTTGGTTGTGATTTATTATGCAAGGTTAGTGTTTCTCATTCCTGGTGCCCACAGTGGTGCCCATGGAATTCTGTGATGGAATATTCCGGGCCCACGGATCCTCTGTCGGAATGTTGAAGCTGATGTGCTTGGCAGGTGCTACAAACCTGTGTGTGTGTGTGTGTGTGTGTTTGCATGGTGCTCTTCTTCTGTCCAACTTCATAACCTGTTGCAGTGCCTACTAAGTGTAATGAAAAGGTATAACCAAGGTGAGCTGTCTTTCATATCAGTTAGAAGAGCTCTCTGCCTTTGTTGCTGTAATGAAACCCAGAGTAGAGTGGTCGGGGATCGATAGGTGCTCATGACCTTTGTACTCTCTAAACTGACAAGAAACCAATGCGTGTGTTTGTGTATGTGTGTGTGTGCATGTACAGTGGGAAGAAAAAGTTTGTGAACCCTTTGGAATTTTCTGGATTTCTGCATAAATTGGTCATAACATTTGATCTGATCATCATCTAAGTCACAACAATAGGCTAACACAGTCTGCTTAAAGTAGTAACACACAAACAATTATAATGTTTCATGTCTTTATTGAACACACCATGTAAACATTCACAGTGCAGGTTGGAAAAAGTATGTGAACCCTTGGATTTAATAGGTAGGAGGTAGACCCTCCTTTGGCAGCAATAACCTCAACCAAATGTTTTCTGTAGTTGGGGATCAGACCTGCACAACTGTCTGGGGGAATTTTGGACTATTCCTCTTTACAAAACTGTTTCAGTTCCACAATATTCTTTGGATGTCTGGTGTGAACCGCTCTCTTGAGGTCATGCCACAGCATCTCAATTGGGTTGAGGTTAGGACAGACTGGGCCACTCCAGAAAGCACATTTTCCTCTGTTCAAGTCATTCTGTTATTGATTTACATCTGTATTTTGGGTTGTTGTCCTAACTTCTGTTGAGCTTCAATTGGTGGACAGATAGCCTAACATTCTCCTGTCAAATGTTTTGATAAACTTGGGAATTCATTTTCCATCGATGATAGCAAGCTATCCAGGCCCTGAGGCAGCAAAGCAGCCCCAATCCATAATGCTTCCTCCACCATAGTTTACAGTTAGGATAAGGTTTTGATGTTGGTGTGCTGTGCCTTTTTCTCCACCCATAGTGTTCCTTCCAAACATCTCAACTAAAGTTTCATCTGTCCACATAATATTTTGCCAGTAGCAATGCGGAACATCCAGGTGCTCTTTTGCGAACTTCAGTCGTGCAGCAATGTTTTTTTTTGGACAGCAGTGGCTTCTTCCATGGTGTCCTCCCATGAACACCATTCTTGTTTAGTGTTTTACGTATTGTAGACTCATCAACAGAGATGTTAGCATCTTCCAGAGATTTCTGTAAGTCTTTATCTGACACTGTAGGATTCTTCTTAACCTCAATGAGCATTCTGCGCTGTGCTCTTGCAGTCAGCTTTGCAGGACGGCCACTCCTAGGGAGAGTAGCAACACTGCTGAAAAGTCTCCATTTATAGACAATTTGTTTTACCGTGGACTGACTTTTAGAGATACTTTTGTAACCTATTCCAGCTTCATGCAAGGCAACATTTCTTTCTGAGATCTCTTTTGTTTGAGGCATGGTTCACATCAGGCAATGCTTCTTGTGAATAGAAAACTCACATTTTGTGAGTGTTTTTTATGAGGCTGGGCCACTCTAACCAAAATCTCCAATCTTGTCTCATTGATTCAACTCCAGGTTAGTTGATTCCTGACTCCAATTAGGTTTTGGAGAAGTCATTACCCTAGGGGTCCACATACTTTTTCCAACCTACACTGTGAATGTTTAAATGATGTATTCAATATAGACAAGGAAAATACAATAATGTGTGTATTATTAGTTTAGGCACACTGAGTTTGTCTATTGTTGTGACTTAGATGAAGATCAGTTCAAATTTTATGTACAATTTATGCAGAAATTCAGGTAATTCCAAAGGGTTCACATACTTTTTATTGCTACTGTATCTGGGTGGCCTTGGTCTCTGGCAGAGCCTCTCACACCAAAGCCACAGGGCTGGCTGGTCCTCATGTCTCTACAAAACGCCAGACCTCTACAGTCCCAGGCAAAGCAGCATGCTCTGGATATAGTGCACACTCCCATTCCTCAAACACATTGTCATCAGTAGTCAGACTTTCCTGCCTCTTTGTCTCAGTGTCTGCACTCTTTCACTGAAGATATAATTTTCCTCATCTGCCGTGAATGGAAAAAGATTGGTTGATTTACCACTGTAGCTCCCATGAGGACAAAGGTTGTATCTGAGGAATTTTGACTTGTTTTTTTCCCCTTGGTGAATATTTTGTGTGAAGCCCATGCCACAGAGTAATTATTTTCTTTCCTGCTGGGTGACATTCAACCCACTCAGACGGACAACCCACACACACTGACAATGATCCACACACACACACACTACACACACACACACACACACACACACACACACACACTCCTCTACCGCCCCCGAACTTCATCCCATGCCTGCTAGGAAATTGATACAAACTATAACCATGTAATGTCTTTGTCTCTCTTGGGAGACTAAGACTGATAATTATCTTATTTTGGCATCTTATGGCAATTTGTTACTGACTCACTTGGGCTTTCAGTGCCACATATATTTTGAGTGTTTGTTCACCTATGAAGCTCTTCGATAAAGAGGTCTCTATTTGCTTTTAACATGTTGGATGGTCCAAAAACAACCATGTCGATTTTGTGTAATTTTGTAATCTTCCTCTGGTCTAAAAAATATCCCAGTTCCCCAGGGGAGTGATTGGGGACACTGCCCTGTGTATGGTGCTGTCTTTCAGATGGGATGTTAAATGGGTGTCCTGACTCTCTGAGGTCATTAAAGATCCCATGGCACTTATTGTAAGAGTAGGGGTGTTAACCCCAGTGTCCTGGCTAAATTCCCAATCATTATTTTATTATTTTAGTTTATTTCACCTTTACTTAACCAGGTAGGCTAGTTGAGAACAAGTTCTCATTCGCCACTGCGACCTGGCCAAGATAAATTATAGAAATTCGGGACATACAACAACACAGAGTTACACATGGAATAAACAAAACAATCAATAATACAGTAGAAAAAAAAATATATATATACAGTGAGTGCAAATGAGGTAAGATAAGGGAGTGAAGGCAATAAATAGGCCATGGTGGGGAAATAATTACAATATACCAATTAAACACTGAAATGGTAGATGTGCAGAAGATGAATGAATAAATAAATACTGTATGGGGATGAGGTAGGTAGATAGATGGGCTGTTTATAGATGGGCTATGTACAGGTGCAGTGATCTGTCAGCTGCTCTGACAGCTGGTGCTTAAAGCTAGTGAGGGAGATATGAGTCTCCAGCTTCAGAGATTTTTGCAGTTCGTTCCAGTCATTGGCAGCAGAGAACTGGAAGGAAAGACGACCAAAGGAGGAATTGGCTTTGGGGGTGACCAGTGAGATATACCTGCTGGAGCGCGAGCTACGAGTGGGTGCTGCTATGGTGACCAGTGAGCTGAGATAAGGCGGGGCTTTACCTAATCTGGCCCTCAAACCATCACGGTCACCTAATAATCCCCAGTTTACAATTGGCTCTTTCACCCCCCCTCCTCTCCCCTGTAACTATTCCCCAGGTTGTTGCTGTAAATGAGAATGTGTTCTCAGTCAACTTACCTGATAAAAATAGTCAGAAAACTTAAATAGCGATTTTCATAAATTAACATTATGACAAAACAATAACACAAACATTTGTGTCTGCATTAAGTAACATATTCCTCTCAATTGCAATTGTTTTGCTTGACTCGTTGACATTATAACTACTGACATTTGGTTCCACCGTAATGTTTTGTCAGCCATCTCGCGTCAAATTCGTCATTAGAAACACTCAATATGATTGGTCATATAAAAACCTTGGGACCCAAATGCATAATGAGTGCTCTAACTCCCCCTTGTGGTGGTCTGGAGCAGTGAAGCCATTAGGCGGGGTACCTCTCAGTCCCACGGTGCAAGACCACAACTTTTAAAGGAGGAACCACTGTAGGTAATTATTAAAGTGACTTTGCATACATGATAACAACAGAGAGTACAGTGGTGTAAAAGGGGGAGAGTGACAATGCAAAAGGTCTGGGTAACCATTTGATTAGATGTTCAGGAGTCTTATGGCTTGGAGGTAGAAGCTGTTAGAAGCTTCTTGGACCTAAACTTGGCGCTCCGGCACTGCTTGCTGTGAGATAGCAGAGAGAACAGTCTATGACTGCGGTGGCTGGAGTCTTTGACAATTTTTAGGGCATTCCTCTGACACTGCCTGGTGTAGAGGTCCTGGATGGCAGCAAGCTTTTCCCCAGTGATGTACTGGGCTGTTCGCACTACCCTCTGTAGTGTCTTGCGGTCGATGCTGAGCAGTTGCCATACCAGGCAGTGATGCAACCAATCAGGATGCTCTCGATGGTGCAGCTGTAGAACCTTTTGAGGATCTAAGGACCCATTGCAAATATTTTCCGTCTCCTGAAGGGGAATAGGTTTTGTCCTGCCATCTTCACATATATAAGATGAAAATAAGATGTAAACTCAGCAAAAAAAGAAATGTCCTCTCATTGTAAACTGCATTTATTTTCAGAAAACTTGTGTAAATGTGTAAATATTTGTATGAACATAACGAGATTCAACAACTGAGACATAAACTGAACAAGTTCCAAATACACATGAAATGGAATAATGTGTCCCTGAACAAAGGGAGGGGGGGTCAAAATCAAAAGAGACAGTCAGTATCTTATGTGGCCACCAGCTGCATTAAGTACTGAAGTGCATCTTCTCATGGACTGCACCAGATTTGCCAATTCTTGCTGTGAGATGTTACCCCACTCTTCCACCAAGGCACCTGCAAGTTCCCATACATTTCTGGAGGGAATGGCTCTATCCCTCACCCTCCGATCCAACAGGTCCCAGATGTGCTCAATGGGATGGAGATTCGGGCTCTTCGCTGGCCATGGCAGAACGCTGAAATTGCTGTATTGCAGGAAATCTTGCACAGAACGAGCAGTATGGCTGGTGGCATTGTCATGCTGGAGGGTCATGTCAGGATGAGCCTGCAGGAAGGGTACTATATGAGGGAGGAGGATGTCTTCCCTGTAACGCACAGCATTGAGATTGCATGCAATGACAACAAGCTAATTTAGATGATGCTGTGACACACCGCCCCGACCATATGGACCCTCCACCTCGATCCCGCTCCAGAATACAGGCCTCAGTGTAACGCTCATTCCTTCGACAATAAACGTGAATCCGACCATCACCCCTGGTGAGACAAAACCACAACTCGTCAGTTAAAGCACTTTTGCCAGTCCTTCCTGGTCCAGCAACGGTGGGTTTGTGTCCATAGGCGACATTGTTGCCAGTGATGTCTGGTGAGGACCTGCCTTACAACAGGCCTACAAGTCCTCATTCCAGCCTTTCTCAGCCTATTGCAGCCAGTCTGAGCATTGATGGAGGGATGGTGCGTTCCTGGTGTAACTTGGGCAGTTGTTGTTGCCATCCTGTACATGTCCTGCAGGTGTGATGTTTGGATGTACCAATCTTTTGCAGGTGTTGTTACGCATGGTCGGCCACTGTGAGGACGATTAGCTGTCCGTCCTGTCTCCCTGTAGTGCTGTCTTAGGCGTCTCACAGTACGGACATTGCAATTTATTGCCCTGGCCACATCTGCAGTCCTCATGCCTCCTTGCAGCATGCCTAAGGCACATTCACGCAGATAAGCAGGGACCATGGGCATCTTTCTTTTAGTGTTTTTCAGTCAGTAGAAAGGCCTCTTCAGTGTCCTAAGTTTTCATAACTGTGACCTTAATTGCCTACTGTCTGTTTATTTAACTGTTTTTATTTCACCTTTATTTAACCAGGTAGGCTAGTTGAGAACAAGTTCTCATTTGCAACTGCGACCTGGCCCAGATGAAGCATAGAAATTCAACGCATACAACAACACAGAGTTACACATGGAATAAACAAAACATAGAGTCAATAATTCAGTAGAAAAAAGTCTGTAAGCTGTTAGTGTCTTAATGACCGTTCCACAGGTGCATGTTCATTAATTGTTTATAGTTCATTGAACAAGCATGGGAAACAGTGTTTAAACCCTTTACAATGAAGATCTGTGAAGTTATTTGGATTTTTATGAATTATCTTTGAAAGACAGGGTCCTGAAAAAGGGCCGTTTATTTTTTTGTTAAGTTCATAAGTTGAATGATTATGTATACGAATACTTTTGAAACAATAACAATGTAATTTAGTCTTCTAAATGAGAATTGGTTGTTTTATGGTAACTTATGTACAGTCAGTAGCCACACCCGGGTGGGCGCAAACATGATGAGACGGCCCCTTTTCTACCCAAGTATAAAAGCCACTGTGACGCAATTCACACCAGACCATGCAAACCACAGTGTAAGATAAGGCTGCAAATGGTTGAATTTCTAAGTCCAGAAAGAACGTTGGAGCTTGAGCCACACGTTTGAAATGGTTGAATTTCTATTAGGCCAATCTACACACGGTGTAAGCCGGGTGTTACAAATGGTTTGAAACTACAACTCTACCAAAAGACCAGACGGCGTGGAGTGCGAGCTACACGGCTGGAAATGGAATGAACTCTGAACTATTGATCACGAAAGAAGACGTGAATCCTAGACTACAACCTGTATCAATCTGCAGCTGAAAATGTGTGCAAGTCTAGTCCGAGAACACTGACAACAACCCGGAAGCATCTATAAAGTGAGATGAATCTGTCACACCACTACGACCCGGAAGACTCTACAAAGGACAATGGCGATCTCTACTGGGAAAAACAGAGTCTAACCTCATCGACCAACTATCGTAGCCAGCTTCACGTAAATACATTGCATTACTTTTTCGAATGAGCGATATATTAGTGGCATATGTATTTATATTTCTGTGAGCGTAGCTTCCCCATTGTCCTAGAGGCCCATTCCCTTGTCTCCCTTCCTTCCCCCCTTTCTCTCTCTATCTATCGTGGTAAACTGTCATGTTTTGTTAAGTCCTCTAGGGAAGTTATTTACTGTATAATGTTAGGATGTTTTATATATTCTGTAATTGTTTAATTAGTTAGTAAATAAATAATTGAGCCAATATGTGTATGGATGACTCATCAAGTAAAGTCTGGGTTTGTGCAGACTACAAGGAATTACGACGTTCAAGAATGAGACTGATCGAGGTAGAATTAATTCATTAGGGACTGTTTTAATAAGATATAAACATATACAAAGAGTTATTTTCAGGAAGTAGTAACTCTGTAACGACATCTTCCCGTGGTGCCCCGAATTCCTAGTTAATTAATGTTTACATTATTAGTTTAAGTCACATAATAATTCAACCTAGAGAATTGATTTGATAATAGAACAGTCTGCACTTTTAATGATAGTGAAGACACGACACTCCCCAGCTGGTACTCCAGGCAGGCTCAATCAAACCCTCCCAAAAAATTAAAAAGAAAACAAACACGATTTGAACTCAGGTCTGTTTTAGAATGCTTTCAACAGGATACATGTACAAATATTCCAGTCATTGCTGAGAGGTTAACTCATCCATTGAGATCAGCAACTCAGAAAGAATGACCCACGCACACCACGCATCTTCTGCCGTCCTCCTCCTCTCCTCTTACTTGCTCCATCTGACTTCTCATTGGAAGGCATTTAAAGCATTTTAAAATGTTAAAAAGAGGAAAGCGTGGCATCCGATTAAAGTATACTAGCATAATTGTGCTGGCGACGAGGAGTGGTCCAACGAAAGCAGAGCACTGTGGCTCCACTCTCTCCGCCCATCCATCCATAGGCGAATGCATACTGAAGAAAGAGAAGATTGCAGTCAATCTGTCAATGAGTAATGGAGATGACGTCAACATATTTTATTCTCTTCAAAAAGCGCCAGGTGGCTTGGTTCTATCACCCACCACCCACCACTGGGCACACATTGTTGAATCAACGTTGTTTCCACATTATTTAAATTAAATTACCTTAAATAGACTTTGATATGACGTCTATGCCCAGTGCACAGGGAAAATATGGTGTAATAGAAAATACTTGCCTATTTTTTTCACAAACAAAGCACAGCGTATTATTAGTACAATTAATGGAAATCAATGGTATGATAAGTCACCACCTGTTATTACTAATGTTTAATTTAGTGTTGTTCAAATGCAACTCATTCATAATGTTGATGACAAACACTGATTAATCGTGAGAGGAGTCTGGCTATATCCTTCTGCTCCATCTTGTAGGTGTACTACAATACCAGATTCAGTACAGGTTTGGCACTATATTGTTTAAAATGGCAAGTAGCTGTTTGCATGCAACCCCTTTTAGCACATGATCAGTTAATGGTTTGTTTACAAGCTAGCTGAGGGAGACGCTTTTGGTGAAAATTAGCTGATGTAAGCGAAGCGAATATTAAAAAGGATCCTCCCTCGGGAACCGATAAACTGAAGTCATCTAAAATGTTGAAAAAAGAAAACTAGGTACTGTGAAAAGGATTATTAATAATTTTCTCTCCAAATAGGTCAAACTGCCTGAGGCAAGGGAAGGAGAACATGCATGCTTGCCTTTTCAATGCATCACGTTTCACAGCAACACTCACATCAATGCTGAAGAGGGCCTCAGAAAAACTGCTCCACTTTTCAAGAACAAAAGTGTGGTGTGGTGTGTGTGTTTGCCACGTGTGTGCGGGAGTGTACTTTGAATTTGTTAACTAGGAAGGCAGAGGGTGACATGTAGTTTCAATTATTTGTTACCTTTAAGCTTTGCGTATACAACACACCATGTGAAATATTACTGTAATGCAAACACAGGATCAAATGAGTACTATTCATCTGGCTTGCGTGGATGTGCTTGTGTTCTTGTTGTAAAATGAGTGATGCTTCGCCAGGGTCTAAGCGATACCAAGTGTTACAGTAGCTATAAAAATGATTCATATGAGATCTGAAGACCACAATCAAACCTTTATATTGCTGCTTTGTATCTGAAAAAGATTCAGAACATCCACTTGTCGAAGGGCAAGTCCAAATGTGTTTTTTAATGAAAGTGTATTGTTGGTTCTATGCCTGGACCACGTCTATGACTCCCATGTGAGGTTAGGTTTGATATGGAGCTACTGTGAAAACTGGGGAAGCAGCAGTGAGTAACAAGAGGGAATTATTTGTCATTGTACATCACAACTAACAAAAGATTGCATAGTTGTACTGATGTAGCCAAGCCAACCGAACTGTATCTGTAGAAGTTTTCTGAAATTATGTTTATCCCTCTGGAGTGGTATATTCATTATACATCATACCAGAAGTTTACTTAGTATTTATTTTTCTTATTTTCTAGTTTTCATTTTACTTAATGTTTTCAAACCAACCAAACTGTGCTTTCCTCAAGGGTGGTAGATTTGTGTTGTGGATTTGAGACTGTGTCACCCTTTAGTGGTGCTGCCTGTCTCTGTAACACTCTGTAATGGTAGTGCCTGTCTCTGTAACACTCTGTAATGGTAGTGCCTGTCTCTGTAACAAGTGGTTACCACTCCTCCATTCCTGTGGATACAATCTGACTGTCACCCACAGCTGCTGGATCCCTTATCTGTCTATCAGTGGAGGCTGCTGAGGATAGGACGGCTCATAATAATATCTGGAATGGAGCAAATGGAATGGCATGCATTTGATACCACTCCACATTGCATGCATGCCCATCCTCCCCAATTAAGGTGCAACCAACCTCCTGCACTGTCTGTGGGCTGAGGCTCAGAACAGCACCTGTGCACCCTCACACTGATGGGGGGAGTAAATTGTGGTGAAGGCAAAGGCTGCCTGTTCCTCCAGCACACAGCCTGTCTGTCCTCCTCACAGCCCACAGCACCTCTCTGTGCTCGCTGGCTTTTACAGCCTCATCCATCATCTACTGCCTCAACGTGCTGCTCTGCAGCTCCTGTCCACTCACCAAGTCGACTTATTTATGGTTTCGACACCAAGCCAACAGCCAGGAGCCGTGTGTGTATGTGTGTGCACGTGAGTTTGTGTGTATTCTTTCTACTCTCTGCAGGGTAAGGCTCCATTGGTAATTAAGCAGACGTCTAGCCCTTCTGCCACAGCCTCTACCCCCTTGCCTTCAAACACACCAAAAGGAAGACAAATCTAAATACGGTTCAACAAAGATTCAGTCAACAAGACCATCCATGACTTTAAGCTTTATATCTCTGGCACCTTGTGGAACCAAGTGGAACAAACAAATATAAGGGTCAAGTGATTACATGAAGACTTCCACACAGGGACAATATAATAATAATAATAATAGAGTATCTGTCTCTCCCTGTGTCTGGTTGCTCTAGTCTATACACAGCGTGGTGGCATACTCTTCTCTCTGTCCTTCCATTTCTTTCTTTCTTTCTTTCTTTTTATTTCTCTCCCCCCTCCTCTCTCTGTCTCTGTCTCTCTCGCCCTCCTTCCCTCAGGCCCATGTGAGTCACACGCATCCCCCAGAGAGACATGGTCATTGATTAAAGCTTGAAATTAAAAGCTGTCTAAAAAGAGGCATGTCCGCCTCCAGGTGTATAACACAGCACCACAGTAATCAACCCTGTGGAGAAGGAGAAGGAGGGGTTTAAATGTCAGCTCTGGGGAGTGTTAGGGCAACCCAATGTCTCTCAATGAGTAGAATAACCCAAGAGGGATTTTTATTTGTCTGTTTTCTATACTGCCGCTATAAATACGGCTGATGGTGGGAGTTTGATGTGAGGGCATTGACAGTGCAAAAAATATATATAATGTAATTTTATAATGTAGTTGTTGAATGAAAAGTACTGTAGGAATATTGAATGTGAGTGCATATGCTGTATAGTAACTAAAGTGGAGGAAAAGTGCATCGACAAGGGCGTTTGCTGAGAACTGACTTCATAGTACAGTGGTGAGGGAAGAATAGGCTACACAGGGGAGCATGTAGGCCACACCGTAGTTAGGAGAGGAGATGCTCCATTCATCCTGTGGCCAATTTCATTCTGCACTACCTAGGGCTGTACATCTTTCCACCGGACAGGGTGATGGGACATGATGGATGGCTGCAGCTGCTGTGGAGCCACTGCTGACATTACCATCTCAGGATGCATGATGGCATAGAGCCAGCTCTCTGCAATTACTCAGGTCTCATACCATTTACACAATGGGCAAATCTATTTTTCGAGTGGGGTTTGCTCATTTTCGACCATTCCATCGGTCCTAAGAAAAAACATCCTCCCCCCACCCAGGGCACTGGGCCATGCTAAATGAACTTGCCCATTATAACCCAACACATAGAAAGAAGGAGAGGAATATATTTACAGTACATATACACTGGCAGCCAAGTATATTGGCACCCTTGCACTTTTCTTAAATAATTCCCTATTTCCTCACAAAGAAGTTGAAATATAACTCCAGTTAACAATTTTCATATAGAAAAGAAAAACAAATGGCATGGACAAAATTATTAGCACACAAGAGCTAACAGTTGGTTGTACAGCCTTTGGCCAAGATAACTGCTGACAAACCTTTCTTGTAGCCATCATTGAGCCTGCTGCGCCTTTCTACTGGAAATTTGGCCCACTCTTCAGCTGCAAACTGCTCCAATTCTGCTATGTTTGTGGGGTGCCTTCCACCAACGTCTGTTTTCAGACCACACAAAAGGTTTTCGATGGGATTCAGAAGAACAGTCTAATGGTTCTTCTTGCACCCTTCCTGGGTGATTTTTGATGTGTGTTTGTGGTCGTTGTGCTGTAAGACCCACAACCTCCAACAGAGAACCAGTTACCAATGACCAAATAAAGCATTCAAATGAATTAAAAAAAAAACACCCTGCCTACAATCAAAGAGGGGGAGGTTCGATAATGCTGTGGAGTTACTTTGCCACCTCTTGTACTGGGGGCCTTGCACGTGTTTTACACTCTTTTAGATTCCAATATTCATCCCAGTGTCCAAAAACAGGGTCTCCAAAGACAAACAAAAATGTAATGGTTCTGCAATGTTGAAGATCAAATAAAATGTCTGCAGACCAATTTTTTATTTTATATTTAAACATTATTTAAGGATGCCAAAATATTTGCCGGACACTGTAGGAACCGAGGAAGTACACAGAACAGAGCATATCTAGAAGTGATTAATACAGTAGGTGTAACGGTCATCGTCATCTGATGAGGAAGAATCGGACCAAAGCGCAGCGTGGTAAGTGTTCATGACTTTTATTAAACTGAACACTGAAACAAAAATAACAAAGTGCAAACCTAAATCGAAACAGTCCTGTCAGGTGCAGAACACTAAACAGAAAACAACTACCCACAAAACATAGGTGGGAAAAAGCTACCTAAGTATGGATCCCAATCAGAGACAACGATAGTCAGCTGTCCCTGATTGAGAACCATACCCGGCCAAAACAAAGACATACAAAAGATAGAATGCCCACCCCAAATCACATGCGTGACAGTAGGTTCCCCGAGTTGTGATTTTTCTGAGTAAATGCATTGCTACCATGTTGAGTCCTGAAGAGCCCAGAATTTGTTAGCAACCCCCCTGATCCCTGACAAAATAACTCACCAACATCTCAACCCCCACCTCAGCCCCAGCTCAATGAGGAATGGGATACATTTGCCAAATATATTAAGGAAGAGCAAGGTGAGTTCTCTCAAGAGGTGCATACACACACACACACACGCTCACACGTATGAGCACAGGCAAACACACAAACACGGAGGCACACACACAGATGCACACACAGGATTTAACATTAACATACAGTGTCTTGAGGCTGGATGGTGTTGCCCCCATCGTTGATTATATGCCAGGCCAGATTGATGGCTGAGAAGTTTTCTGGATCACGTCCACTCGCTAGGCCTTAGAGGGTGACAGGCATCCCATCTTCCAGCCAGCAGACAAGACAGTTAATAAAGCGAAGCAGACACACACACTTACACAGACACACGCACTTCATTATTTGCATAATAATGTAGTTGGTTCATGTATAAATTCCCTGGGTAATCGGAATCATGGGGCTGATTATCAATATAATTTTGTAATTTGCAATTCTAAATGATTCCTCTGAGACATGGACAGCAAATCCTCTTTGTAATATAGAGATCAAACCAGCAATTTCTTCCATTTTATTTCTCTGAATACGCAATTACCCACGAGGAAAGCTACATGTAGTTAACCACTGATTTGACTAGTGCTAAATTTAATAATTATTGAACACTGTAAAGACTTCATATAGTTTAAGATTATATATATAAAAAGATAAAAGGCCACAACAACAAAAGTGTATCAGACAGCGATAACTAAAGCCATGATGGCTGAGCATCGTTGACCAGCACGGTAATACATTGTTAGCTAGTTAGCTGTAGCATGTGAGAATGAGCACTGTGCAAGACGTGAACCAGGATTGATAACTCGTCATATAAATATGATTGGAAGGCCAACGCCATGGACTTAGCTCTATGTTTGACTTTTCCTGGAGTATCTGAATTTACAATGTACAAACAAACAAACTACAATAAACAAACAAACATTCCTGAACCTACAGACTCAGAAGAAGCTGCATGTGGAAATAGTGAAGCCACAACCTCAGAGCCCAGCACCCTCAGACAACCTGAGCTCTGCAAACACCTGAGCTCTGCACCCCCAACCCAGGCACCTAGTGTCAATGTCAATTGATTGTCATGTTCACTTGTTTAGCCATAATTACACAATTTAGCTGTCTTCAAAGGGGGTGGGCAATGTCATCCACAGAGGACTTTTGTCATGGCAGTGTTATGAGACAGTGTGGCTCTATGAATGTATATATAAAACTGTCAAACTGATTCAATTAATCATATTCTGACCCAAGACCTTTATTATTTGCATCATTGGTATATCTGGTTGGCTCCACACTGGAAAAGATTTTAAGAAATTTCATGAGACAATACAAACTGCACTCACGCTGACTGCCCTTAGGTTTGCTTTGGAGTCTGTACCTTATCAATCCTGTACACCATGACGTCTGCCTATATACATTACAAAAGTATGTGGACACTCTTATTCCAAAATGATGGGCATTAGTATGGAGTTGGTCCCCCTTTGCTGTTATAACAACCTTCACTATTCTGGGAAGGCTTTCCACTAGATGTTGGAACATTGCTGCGGGGACTTTCTTCCATTCAGCCAGACCATTAGTGAGGTCGGGCACTGATGTTGTGCAATTAGGACTGACTCACGGTCAGAGTTCCAATTCATCCCGAAAATGTTCGATGGGGATTAGGCCAGGGCTCAGTGCAGGTCAGTCAAGTTTGTCCACACCGATCTCGACAAACCATTTCTGTATGGACCTCGCTTTGTGCACTGGGGCATTGTTATGTTGAAACAGGAACGGGCCTTCCCCAAACTGTTACCACAAAGTTAATATTAATATTTCCCTTTACTGGAACTAAGGGGTCTAGCCTGAACCATGAAAAACAGTCCCAGACCATTTTTCCTCCCCCACCAAACTTTACAGTTGGCATTATGCATTCAGGCAGGTGTGCATAGTTTGCATTCACTGGTGGTCAGTCCCGTTTAACCTGTGTGCTTTTCCTTTCTTTAAACTGTATCTTTAGTCGTGTCTTTTGATCGGACATTAGGTCTCACCCGTATACAACCTATAAGCTATTTTCCAGGGGTTGTAAATCCCTAGTCAGCAGCCTATTTTTCTGTTGTTACTTGTTCTTTTGATGTTAATATCTCGTATCTCACTCTGCTATATTAGGCTTCCCTTTTTTCTACATTTTTGGGACTTTATTTCAGTATTGTCTTTTGAAACGGATCTGTGGTTAATTCACTTTTGTTAATTGACCATTTGAGTTATCTTGTTCGCATAGAATTACCGTCCTATCTCACCAAACCTATTTTATATCCTCCTCTCTTCAATTTAGGAATGTATTTAGGTATGTCTTTTGAATTGGATCTATGGTTAATTTACTACTGTCACGGTCGTGAGGAGCAGGAACAGGGCGTGCTGGACTGCCGAGGCGCACTGTAGGCCTGGTGCATGGTGTCAGCACTGGTGGTACCGGGCTGGGGACACGCACCTCAGGGCGAGTGCAAGGAGGAGGAACAGGGCATACTGGACTGCCGAGGCGCACTGTAGGCCTGGTGCGTGGTGCCGGCACTGGTGTTACCGGGCTGGGGACACGCAACTCAAGGCGAGTGCGAGGAGCAGGAACAGGGCGTACTGGACCCTGGGGGCGCACTGGAAGCCTGGTGTGTGGTGTCGGCACTGGTGGTACTGGGCTGGTGACACACACCTCAGGGCGAGTGCGGGGAGCAGGCACAGGACGTACTGGACTATGGAGGTGCACTGGAGGTCTGGAGTGTAGAGCTGACAACCTGTCCTGGCTGGAAGTTTATTTTTGCCCTGCAGGGCGCTGGCACAGGACGCACTAGACTGTGCAGACTCACCGGAGACACAGTACGCAGAGCCGGCGCAGGATATCCTGGTCCAAAGAGGTATACTGGAGGCCAGGAGCGCTGAGCCGGCACCCTCCTTCCTGGCTGGATGCCCATTCTAGCCCGGCCAATGCGAGGACCTGGAATAGAGCGCACCAGGCTAGAATAGCGCACTGGAGACACCGTGCGCTCTACCGCATAACATGGTGCATGACCAGTAACAAGCTCACCACAGTAAGCACAAGGAGTTGGCTCAGGTCTCCTACCTGACTCATGCAATCTCCTCGTGAGCCCCCCCCCCCCCCCCAACCGATTCTGTGCTAGCCGTGTACCTTCATATCATCGCCGTTCCTCTTTTCTCCTGCATTTTTCCTTGTAGTATCGCCGTTCCGTTTTCGCTGCCTCTATCTCCTCCTTAGGACGGCGATACTCCCATGGCTGTGTCCAGGCTCCTGCTCCATCTAATATCTCCTCCCAGGTCCATTTCCTCATTAAGCGCTGTTCCTCCTTTTCACGCTGCTTGGTCCTGGTTTGGTGGGTTGTTCTGTCACAGTCGTCATAATGAGGAGATCAAGGCACAGCGTGATAAGCGTACATAACTATTTTAATGGAAATAGTGAACACCGAAAAAAACAACAAAACGAACCGTGACGCTATATGACTAGTGCAAACAGGAAACTAAACATAGAATTTAACCCACAAAAATAAAATGGAAAATGACAACCTAAATAGGATCCCCAATCTGGGACAACGATAAAAAGCTGCCTCTGATTGGGAACCAATTCAGGCCTCCATAGACCTACATTACCTAGACAAACCAAAACCCCATAGATGTACAAAAAACCCTAGACAAGACAAAAAACACACATACCACCCTCGTCACACCCTGACATAACCAAAACAATAAAGAAAACAAAGCTAACTAAGGTCAGGAGGTGACAACCACATGTTAATGAACCATTTAAGTTATTCTATTTGAACAAAATCACCGTCCTATCTCACAGCACCGATTTTACATCTAAAATACACCTATTTTAATAACCTCTCAGACTTTTCTCACAGACCTCAAATATTAAGCTAGTTTTATTTATGGTAGTGCACAGGTACTTCAGGTCTTTGCGGACCTGAATTACTTTGTTAATACACAAAGTATTAGACCGTCCCGGTGAATCTGTTTTAGAATACCTAAGTTCCTATCCTTGATTAATTCTAGGTGTTTAGAATAATGTCCAAGATGTCTTAAAATATTCCCCCAAATTCGTGAATAAAGACTTACTGACCATGTCTCGTAGGCTGGGAAAAGCAATGTCGGTTGGATCACGTCACCGTTTCTGTCGCATACCAGTTCGCCACCGGCCTGTAAAGAACCCTCAAAGGGGCCAGGTCTTTAATCTACGGATATTTCATCCACCCGTGCACGGTTTCGGTGTATCTCTGGACCGACAGAAGCAGGTATTGAGGAGCAGGTATTGAGATCCGGCTCGAAGGACCAAATTGATAGGAGAATTTTGTTATCAATGTTCATAAACTTCAATTAACCTACTCAATCTGCAACCCAGAGTTTGTAAGATTCTGGTTGAATGAAGCAGACAAGAGTCCCAGCTTACAAAAAAATCTAAGTGTTTATTCACGAGGACGTCCAAGTCCGTTGTACAAAACCATTCATTTTATACTGGCTCCTTACGCACATACCTTCACACACAAACAGTAGGTATCCTACGCACATACTGTATCACTACCCAGCCGACAGTTCCATTCCACCGAGATTAGGGAGACCTTGAGAAGTACTCCCTGTCCTCTCCCCAATCTCTGAGGTCTAGCCAGGACGGCGCCGAAGCTACGCCTCGCTCAGACAGTCTGTGTTTTTCCACTATACAGACACATGGTTTATCCTAATTCTGACTAAAAACTACACACATCATCAGATTATAATTTTATGATTCTAATCAATTTCATAAGGTTTCAGAGTGAGTTATTTCATCATTATCTATCAACATTAAATTATTTTATCAGGAACCCTGCTCTACACAATGTTCTAAGCCTGGTGTTGACAATTTACGGTTGTCAATGCAATGATATTTTTTGTAAATGTTTTGTAAAAATAGATTCTTCGTCTTGTCTAAAAACATGCTATCTGGGTACTCAGACTAGGCTGTAGATATGCCATACAAGCTTTCACAGACTTCAAAACTATCTCCACTGAGTGCCACTGACAGCCAGACAATTACATTATATGACTTGCTCAGCAATTACACTAGGCTTATATGACTTGCTCAGCAATTACACTAGGCTTCTTCTCAATCTTCTTTCTACTGTGAAACCATAATTGAGATTTCGAAGTGCTCGTACCATGAATGTGATAGATAGCTGCTCAGGTACTGTAATAACAGCATCCTGACTGCTTTCCTTGCAGGAATATTCACCTCGGCAAGGGTTTGTCTTTAATTGTAATAGAACGGGCTGACAGGAAGAAAAAAGGTTGAGGTAAAAAGGGGACGCGCATATTCTGTCGGTTCTACGTTTCTCATTTCAGAGAATGGATGGGATGGGCGCTTTAAAGTTCAACTGCCCTTTAGAACCAACTCCTCTGGTTTTAACATCTTACTGTAGGTTTGGGTATGCATTACTTACATGCCTACTTTAGGAGAATGATACTGTAGCTAGCGAAATACATCAGCCTAATTTACAATGTGATGTAGCATATCAGAAGAAGATGTGCATAGCTCACGTTAGCTAGCTACTGATGATAGCTAGCCAGCAAACTAATTTCAACCCAGATTTGCAAGTTAGGTAGCTAGCTATCTAGCATTCGGGAGCTTCATCTGCTAACCCAAAATAACATGCCAATTCTCATAAAAGTTTATCATGTATTTTCTAGGGCAAAAACAAGTGAAGGATGGTACAAATATAACTATAACTCTAGTAGCAAATAGCAAAATGAATCAGCAAGAATTCAGCTACTTACACAGCTGATTGCAATGGCATCAGAGTTATGTAGTTACAGTCCCTCTATTAGCATATAAATGACCTCCAAACTATATGTTATAGCTATATATTTATTGAGTGATGATATTTAATTTAATTCACAGGCTGTGTACAAAACCTGGTTGATTTGTTGTTCAGCAGCATCATATGGGAAGCCTGCTACCATATCAGGAGCATATCAGGAGCTTATTTACAATGACAGCCTACCAGGGAACGGTGGATTAACTGCCTTGTTCAGGGGCAGAATGACATTTTCACCTTGTCAACTCAGGGAATCAATCAAGTAACCTTTTGGTTACTGGCCCAACGCTCCAACCAATAGGCTACCTGCCGCCTCAAATGTAATCAGTGCTGTGTGTATTCACATACAAAACCTTCCTAATATTGAGTTGCACTCCCTTTTGCCCACAGAACAGCATCAATTTGTCGGGGTATCAAAAGATTTCCACAGGGATGTTGGCCAATGTTGACTCCAATACTTCCCACAGTTGTGTCAAATTGGCTGGATGTCATTTGGGTGGTGGACCATTCTTGATACACATGGGAGTGTGAAAAACCCAGCAGCATTGCAGTTCTTGATACGCTCAAACCGGTGCGCCTGGCACCTACAACCATACCCTGTTTAAAGGCACTTAAATATGTTGTCTTGCCCATTCACTCTCTGAATGGCATACAGTGCCTTGCGAAAGTATTCGGCCCCTTTGAACTTTGCGACCTTTTGCCACATTACAGGCTTCAAACATAAAGATATAAAACTGTATTTTTTGTGAAGAATCAACAACAAGTGGGATACAATCATGAAGTGGAACGACATTTATTGGATATTTCAAACTTTTTTAACAAATCAAAAACTGAAAAATTGGGCGTGCAAAATTATTCAGCCCCTTTACTTTCAGTGCAGCAAACTCTCTCCAGAAGTTCAGTGAGGATCTCTGAATGATCCAATGTTGACCTAAATGACTAATGATGATAAATACAATCCACCTGTGTGTAATCAAGTCTCCGTATAAATGCACCTGCACTGTGATAGTCTCAGAGGTCCGTTAAAAGCGCAGAGAGCATCATGAAGAACAAGGAACACACCAGGCAGGTCCGAGATACTGTTGTGAAGAATTTTAAAGCCGGATTTGGATACAAAAAGATTTCCCAAGCTTTAAACATCCCAAGGAGCACTGTGCAAGCGATAATATTGAAATGGAAGGAGTATCAGACCACTGCAAATCTACCAAGACCTGGCCGTCCCTCTAAACTTTCAGCTCATACAAGGAGAAGACTGATCCGAGATGCAGCCAAGAGGCCCATGATCACTCTGGGTGAACTGCAGAGATCTACAGCTGAGGTGGGAGACTCTGTCCATAGGACAACAATCAGTCATATATTGCACAAATCTGGCCTTTATGGAAGAGTGGCAAGAAGAAAGCCATTTCTTAAAGATATCCATAAAAAGTGTCGTTTAAAGTTTGCCACAAGCCACCTGGGAGACACACCAAACATGTGGAAGAAGGTGCTCTGGTCAGATGAAACCAAAATTGAACTTTTTGGCAACAATGCAAAATGTTATGTTTGGCGTAAAAGCAACACAGCTGAACACACCATCCCCACTGTCAAACATGGTGGTGGCAGCATCATGGTTTGGGCCTGCTTTTCTTCAGCAGGGACAGGGAAGATGGTTAAAATTGATGGGAAGATGGATAGAGCCAAATACAGGACCATTCTGGAAGAAAACCTGATGGAGTCTGCAAAAGACCTGAGACTGGGACAGAGATTTGTCTTCTAACAAGACAATGATCCAAAACATAAAGCAAAATCTACAATGGAATGGTTCAAAAATAAACATATCCAGGTGTTAGAATGGCCAAGTCAAAGTCCAGACCTGAATCCAATCGAGAATCTGTGGAAAGAACTGAAAACTGCTGTTCACAAATGCTCTCCATCCAACCTCACTGAGCTCGAGCTGTTTTGCAAGGAGGCATGGGAAAAAAATTCAGTCTCTCGATGTGCAAAACTGATAGAGACATACCCCAAGCGACTTACAGCTGTAATCGCAGCAAAAGGTGGCGCTACAAAGTATTAACTTAAGGGGGCTGAATAATTTTGCACGCCCAATTTTTCAGTTTTTGATTTGTTAAAAAAGTTTGAAATATCCAATAAATGTCGTTCCACTTCATGATTGTGTCCCACTTGTTGTTGATTCTTCACAAAAAAATACAGTTTTATATCTTTATGTTTGAAGCCTGAAATGTGACAAAAGGTCGCAAAGTTCAAGGGGGCCGAATACTTTCGCAAGGCACTGTACATACACAATCCATGTCTCAATTATTTCAAGGCTTAAAAATCTTCAACCTGTCTCCTCCCCTTCATCTACACCGATTGAAGTGGATTTCACAAATTACATCAATAAAGGATCATAGCTTTCACCTGGATTTACCTGGTCAGTCTGTGTCATGGAATGAGCAGGTGTTCTTAATGTTTTGTACACTCAGTGTATGTGTATCTTGTATGTTGTAAGTAGGTGCCAATGGATTACTCTTGCGCCTGAGTGAGTAATGCCAACCAGTCAGTGCCATGCTGGCACGTGTCCCTCATGAATTAGCTGTGAATCACGGTCTCTGATTGGCTACGTTCAACAGTGTACTGCTAGCTTCCATGACTGTATGGTGACAGTCTTTCTCTCTCTCCCTCCCTCTGTGATATAAAGGAAAGGGGATACCTAGTCAGTTGTACAACTGAATGTGTTCAACTGAAATGTGTCTACCACATTTAACCCAACCCCTCTGAATCAGATAGGAGCTGGGTCTTGTATAGGAGCCAAAGTTTGTGAGAGGAGCCTGGAGGTAATCTATGCTGCCATAAACATCAGGCGTTCGCAAACACCTCAGAAGGGACAAAAGGTGATTACTAATAAGACAGTACATCACAAGTGTTTAGTAATATCACCCTTTAATTAGTGTCACTCATCAACACTTCCTAATTTGTTCTACAGACAGGCAGAAGAGATGCTTTCGAAATCAAACCTCTGATTGAATGACAGGTTGATACTGACGTATGAATTGGGAGAGCAATACAATTATGCAAGACATCTATTACTTTTCATTGTCTTTTGTTATTATTGAACCTAATGGTACTGAATTCTTGTCAGGGAACTCCTGTCTTATTTACTTGGAACTGTTACACTTGAAAGTTATAAATACATTGTTCAGCAATTGCAATCTTCTCATATACTCTGTAGGCTACTGACCAATGCAAAGATTCCTCCTGCATTACATTACATACAGTAGTTGGAAGGGACTTCATCACCCACTGGAGACTTTAAAGACAGAACCTCACAAGACAGCTGTGCATGTCAGTGAGAGGTTAGAAAGCCAAATCCTTATTTTTGCTCAAACAGACAAATAGAATGCCATTCTAGTTCTGGTTAGACAGCTAAAGTTGTACCCTACACACAACTTATTTTAGTTTGCTACTTAATTTGTTAACTGTGAAATTGCATTTTTCCCCCAAAGTTTAGTAGGGGTTGATAACAGGCTGATTGGTCGACTATTTGAGCCAGTAAAGGGTGTTTTGTTATTATTAGGTAGCAGAATGACTTTTGCTTCCCTCCAGGCCTGAGGTCACACACTTTCCTGTAGGCTTAGATTGAAGAGAGGAGTGGCAATTTTGGCCTCTATCATCCTCAGTCATTTCCATCCAAGTTGTCAGGCCGAGGTGGATTGTCATTGTTGACAACAATACTTTTTTCACCTTCTCCACACTCACATTACGGAATTCAAAATTATAATGCTTGTCTTTATACAGTAATTTGGTCAGTTTTGCATATGGATGTCTAGGTTCAGAATTTGTGGTTGACATGGCATGCCTAATTTTGCCAATGAACAAAATAATTCAAGTAGTTGGCAATATCATTGGGTTTTGTGATGAGTGAGCCATCTGATTAAATGAATGATGGAGCTGAGTTCACTTTTGCCCAAAACTTAATTTAAGGTGCTCCAAAGCTTTTTACTATTGTCCTTTATATAATGTATGTGTTTGATAGTACAGTTTCTTCTTACTTTAGTCACATGATTTCTTAATCTACAGTACAGTCGTGGCCAAAAATTTTGAGAATGTTACAAATTTAAATTTCCACAAAGTTTGCTGCTTCAGTGTCTTTAGATATTTTTGACAGATTACTATGGAATACAAAATCAGCAGGGGATCAAATACTTTTTTTTCCCTCACTGTACATTTGTTTTATTTGATGACTTTATTATTTAATTCCAAGTCATCTCATTTCTGTAGAGCTGCTGCCTATGCTGTCTGACAAAATTATTATTTTGTAGTGCTTCAAAGTAAATAAGGCATACTTTTATGACTGCTGAATACCAACTACCAATCACTTAGGGATGGGCAACTTTGATGGGGTGGGGGCCATAAAAAAAAACTGATGTTATCAAGAGGGGCCCCAGTGGCTCGTGGGTCTGCCACTGGCTCGTTTTTAAGTTAATTTCCTGCAATTCTTTACATTTTGCCATCGGATATAATGTGCTGCAATTCTACACATTTTGCCATGGGGTGTAGGCAAATGTTTCCAGTTTTTAATATGATAACTGATGATATTTCGACCATGCTTAGTAACTTACTAATCTAAAAGAAAATTGCTGACATAGGCTAATTGATTGACTACTGATGCGCAACCAAATTTCTAAATTGCACCTTGTGTATTTTTTATTCTTACTCTCAACAGTAAATTGAGATCCTGACTGAGTTCCCCCCCCCAAAAAAAAAAATTGGTACACGGACCTACAAAAGGGGGGCCGCCAGTTACTCATCCCTGACGTAGATCATGTATTTTCAGGGAGAGATACCTTGCGAAGCAACAGTTGCTCTTTATATCAACTCACGAGACCATGCATTCTTCTCTTTTCTGTAGCAGGCATAAAAGAAACACAGACTGGAAAAATAGATGTGCGATGGATTTTGGTCATTCTAGTTCATTACCACGTTTTATGTGCTAATCTATGTAGAATTTTTCCTACTACATTACACAGTTCAGGCTTGATCTGATTGATCTCTAAAGAAACTGCAATGTGGGCATTGAGCTCACAGAAAAACCCAACAAAATGGAATTCAAATAATAAAGGTTAATTAGTTGTTTAAAAAACTAAAAATAACCAACAAATTACCAGAATGTCAGTTAATCACTCAGCACTAGTTTGAAGCTTTTTCTTGAGTGGACTGATTGATGAAACCTCTCTGTTGATATCACATACAGTATATTACCAAGCATTTCACACATAATATCCAGATACGGACTGTTACCACTTGGTGGCCTATAGCAACTTCCCAACAAGAATAGGTTTTAGGTGAGGCAGAATTTGACATGAGATCCCCTCAAAGCTTTACAGGAATATGACTCTAAATATGTGTGCACATACAGTATGCACCACTTCCTTGCTCTCTCTATGCTGAGTCCTCTGAGCCGTTGGGATAATGGTGGGCAGGCCTCTTGCTAGCTGTCACTTCAAATTGAGCGGCTGTAGCTCAATGGCTAGAACTCGAATTGCTAGGGGGCTGACCCACATGGGGGGACATGTAGGGACAATGGCGTGGCACAGATTCAAGAAAACAGTTGCTTTCAAATGAGGAATTAGGTAGCTAATTGAGTTAAGACAGTAATTCTGCTCATAGATAAGGCGTCTAGGAACTCCACATTGACACATCCAGCCCAAAGCGGGAGGTTTAAAAAAAAATGCTTTCTTAGTCACCAAAGTACCGGAGCATGTCTTTAAGAAAGACAAGAACGGGTCAATTAAACAACTTCAAAAGTGATCTCTTTGATTTCCACAATGCCTCCCTAAGACCCAGTCACACTCTCCAACCTTTACATGACAACAGCCAATGGATGCAGCAAGACCAATCCGGACCAGACCTCATGGGTTCCAAAAGTATTTGTTTTCATACAAACGGACATTATCTCCCTTCATTACATTGCCTCTCATCACATGAAAATTGCCCTTGGAAATGCCAATGCAATCCAGTAAGTACACAACCTTATTACAGTGCATTCAGTGTGTTGAAGATAGGCACTTAAAAGTGAGGTGCCTCTCGACTTTATATCGACTTAATATCATCAGAGCCTTTGGAGATGCTTATCACATGTTTTTCTCTCCAAATGTATGACCTATGCACTATGTACTCTTGAGTGGGACCTGACATGAATATTACAAAGTGCAGTACATCAATGAGACTATGAGGCTTGACTGAGATTTTTTTTACAGGGTTATCGCTATGACAGTCACCGGCACAGCACTGCTGGAACGGTGCATGTTATTGGAGTTTCCTCGTCATTAGGCGGTAAACGTCAAGGAAATACCACCCGTTTAATCTCGCTGGGCGTCGAGCCACACTACTCTCCTCTTTGATTTTCGTTCTTTTCCGTCAGTTCTCTCTCTTTCTTCTTTATTCTCTGTTTTATTTCTTTTAATCATTTGTCCTTTTTTTTAACTCTCTCTGATGTGTAGCGGTGGCTTCTATGCCGGATATTCTCCCTGATATTGTCTCTGTTGCACTGTCTCTGTCTCTCGTTCTTTCTTTCTTTCTTTCTTTCTCTATCTCTCTTACCCATAGTAATTCACAGGTTGGTAAGACAGGTCCCATGATTACATCCATCTCTCCATTCACCCCTCTCTCCGTCCGTCTGTCTGTATGTTCATCTGTCCATGCGTCCATGAGTCCATCCATCCATCCATCCATCTCTCCATCCCCAGTAATGTCATCTTCCTGGTGACACTGCACCTGTTTTCTCTCTGGAGTTCCTCAATGGGTTCTGAAAGGCTTCATAACTCAACAGATTTCCTGCAGGTCATTCAAGCTGTTCATTCCACTGCTCACATCATTTCCTCTTCGGAATTGAACTAATACACTGCACAAAAATATAAACGCAATATGTAAAGTGTTGGTCCCATGTTTCATGAGCTGAATAAAAAGAATAACAGAAATGTTCCATACGCAAATACGTTCCATTTTTCAAATTTTGTGCCCAAATTTGGTTACATCCCTATTAGTGAGCATTTCTCATTTGCCAAGATAATCTATCCACCTAAACAGCATAATCATTACACATGTGCACCTTGTGCTGGGGACAAGAAAAAGCCACTTGTGCAGTTTTCTCACACAGATGCCTCAAGTTTTGAGGGAGCGTGCACCAATTGGCATGCTGCCTGAAGGAATTCCCACCAGAGCTGGGGGGGTGCTGATGAGTATTTCTGTCTGTTATAAACTGGGCCTGGCTCCACAGTGGCTGCACCGCTGACCAGTTATGTGACATCCATAGATTAGGGCCTAATTCACTTACATATATTGATTGATTTCCTTACATAAACTTGAAATTGTTGTGTTTATATTGTGGTGCAGTATATATATATATATATATATATATATATATATATATATATATATATATATATATATATATATACAGTATGTGGCACTGTTAGTCTTGACATAATGAACTGCTGTTTGTCTATTTTATTTTAGTTTGTTTTGTCTCCCACGATGAAATCGGGAAGGGGACTGTGGATCTGTCTCCATTCGTCCGTAAGTACTTTTGTACATTGGGCGGCAGGTAACCTAGTGGTTAGAACATTGGGTCAGTAACCGAAAGATTGCTAGATCGAATCCCCGAGCTGACAAGGTAAAAATCTGTCTTTCTGCCCCTGAACAAGGCAGTTAATTAACCTACTGTTCCTTGGCTGTCATTGTAAATTTAACTGACTTGCCTAGTTAAATAAAGGTTAAATAAAAAACAAATTAAAATTGAAATTATTCACACGCAAAGGCTCAGACACCACTGGCCCGATTTGATGAAACACGGGTGAATGACAAGGCTTGCCACAGAGATCAGGCTCAATTTTGCCTCAGGGACCCATAAGGTTCACCATGATGGATTTTCCGCCATTTGGAATTTTGTGAAAAAACCCTTAAAACGTGACCGAATGAATGATCTGCACAAAACTTGATATGTATCATCTATGCACAAAGGTCGCTCAACGCAATATTTACAGACTAGTACCTAAAACACTATTGATCAATAAACATTCACGTGGGCGTGGTCTAGCACAAAAATGCATATAAATCAGGATATTTGTATTCTAACACAATTTGGTACACATGTTGCAAACACTGTCAAGACTCAACATATTCAAGAACATTCATATCAACCTCTTGGTTGTGCTATAACAGGCACGTATTTACATCTCTTGATCTGTTTTGCTGAAATTTGGCACACATGCTCAGGGATATAACCCACTCGATATCTCAGACACCACTAGCGCGATTTGTACAAAATTACACTGATTGACCCAAGGAGGACCCTGCAGCATTCGTGTTGTAAGACATGTTTACTGTTCACTTGTTTGTTTTTTTGCGCGTTGGCTGATTTGGTATGATTAGGAATAACATTTGTATGACTAGAAAATTAGTGTACAGATATAGATGTTTACAGGCAGAGATATCAGCTATTCAATCAGCCAAGGAATTTGGCATGAGTCCATGTAATTGATCAACTCCATAGTAGTCTACTAGCTGATCAGCAATCCCCTACAGTAGCTGCATGAGACTTAGCAATCAGCTTTATAAGAGGAGTGTGTGAGAATTACCATCACAGTACTGTCACATACTTTAGTGTAAAATCACTTAATGTAAGCAAACCCCACTGTTATCAGTCATCACATGATCATTGCATGATTTCAGTATGTGCATTGAATAACTTAGCTTTAATTTAATTAGATGACTTTGTGTGGACACATTCTACATCTAGATGAGATTGTGTGGACACATTCCCCTACTATTTTAGTCATTTGCATAAAGTTTTCAGGTGAAATTCCTTCATATGGGGAAGCATGACTAGAACAGGAACACTCTGGGTGAATCTCTTTTGTAATCAATGTGTCTCCTCTGCCAGCTATGTATACAAGGAGGCAATTTACAGAAAGGGAAAATGCATATTGTAATGTCATATACATGCTCCTCTTACAAACACCAGGTGGTAAAGATTTAACCTTTTGGACACTGCCACATGCAATTAACTGGTACCAGTTAATTGCATATGGCAGTGTCCAACTGCTTCAAAAGACTAGTCATTATGGTTGTGTAGAACCGTTATAATTCAGCCCAATTGCTAGATGTGAAAGAGCAGCTAATGCATTGAGCGTTAATGCTGGTCTTTATCGTTGCTCACCAGCTTTGGTGGATTGTTGTGAAGGATTTGTATCCTCTAATTACTTTCGCTATTGATACCAATGACCTTTATAGTTCATTGCTTTGTCACACGATGTGATTGTGTGTGTGTGTGTGTGTGTGTGTGTGTGTGTGTGTGTGTGTGTGTGTGTGTGTGTGTGTGTGTGTGTGTGTGTGTGTGCGTGCGTGTGTGCGTGTGTGCAACGCTATGGATAATTAACAATAACACAGGGCTTTCATGTCATGGTACAAAATCGACAACAAAAAATCGCGTCTGGGCTGAGTGTTTGTCAACATCTGTTAGAAAACTGAACGATGCCCACAGATCGAAACACACACACACACACACACACAAGTGGGATTTTTATGAACATCGAGCATATCTCTTTGAAACGATCACGACCTGAAAGGTGCTTGGAGTCTAATTCTAAGGGCTTTATTTAGTACGTCTGTTGAACATTAATATGACGCCATAGAACACAGTACCAAAACAATGTCCAGATGCTCAACTCAAAATGGGAATTAATTTGAAAAGGAAAAAGAGATTATACTCTCAAAGTAATATCCAGGCAATAGGATAGCACTTTTCATTGGGGAGTTATTGCATTTAAAAAAACGAATTTCCAGGAAATACGCAAAATTAAGACATGAAAATAGATAATAAAAGAAATAAGTAGCAATAAAACCTCCCAGAAAGTGCTTACTGAGATGGACAAAGCCTTTCTTTCTCTGGACAAAACTTTTCTAAGAGTGTGGGTCGAACAGTTTATGTTGATATAAATGCCAGAAATGTATAAATCCAATAAGCACAGCTTTGAAGTATATGTTTTTCACAAGGTAGAGAGAATATGTGAGCTAACATGCTGCAATGCTCAGAGATTGCTAACCCACTGCTAAAAGTGCCAGGTTGTTGGGCCTTTATGTACATTTTATGTTTATTTTTATTAGATTTATTTTTTTAATGTAACCTTTATTTAACTGTACATAATGTACAAGTCTATTAACATAAGTATATCTAGCTCTCATCTCCCTGTCTGTGCACATTCGCAGCCTGCCACACAAAAGCTGTCTGGTAAACCTGGGAACAATTAATATTTCAGTCTAAACGGATATTTATAGAAAGAGCCTCCAGGCCTTTTCCTTATAGCTTAATTCATTAATATCTGACTGCAGCCCTAACATGGACACAGTTTCCCAGGGGGAATGCACAGTGCCGTCAGAAATTATTCTCACCCCTTGACTTTTTCCACATTTTCTTGTGTTACAAAGTGGGATTAAAATGAATTTCATTGTAATTTTGTTGTCAACGATCTACACAAAATACATAACAAAATATATATAGACATCTATGTGTATATACAGTGCCTTGCGAAAGTATTCGGCCCCCTTGAACTTTGCGACCTTTTGCCACATTTCAGGCTTCAAACATAAAGATATAAAACTGTATTTTTTGGTGAAGAATCAACAACAAGTGGGACACAATCATGAAGTGGAACGACATTTATTGGATATTTCAAACTTTTTTAACAAATCAAAAACTGAAAAATTGGGCGTGCAAAATTATTCAGCCCCTTTACTTTCAGTGCAGCAAACTCTCTCCAGAAGTTCAGTGAGGATCTCTGAATGATCCAATGTTGACCTAAATGACTAATGATGATAAATACAATCCACCTGTGTGTAATCAAGTCTCCGTATAAATGCACCTGCACTGTGATAGTCTCAGAGGTCCGTTAAAAGCGCAGAGAGCATCATGAAGAACAAGGAACACACCAGGCAGGTCCGAGATACTGTTGTGAAGAAGTTTAAAGCCGGATTTGGATACAAAAAGATTTCCCAAGCTTTAAACATCCCAAGGAGCACTGTGCAAGCGATAATATTGAAATGGAAGGAGTATCAGACCACTGCAAATCTACCAAGACCTGGCCGTCCCTCTAAACTTTCAGCTCATACAAGGAGAAGACTGATCAGAGATGCAGCCAAGAGGCCCATGATCACTCTGGATGAACTGCAGAGATCTACAGCTGAGGTGGGAGACTCTGTCCATAGGACAACAATCAGTCGTATATTGCACAAATCTGGCCTTTATGGAAGAGTGGCAAGAAGAAAGCCATTTCTTAAAGATATCCATTAAAAAGTGTCGTTTAAAGTTTGCCACAAGCCACCTGGGAGACACACCAAACATGTGGAAGAAGGTGCTCTGGTCAGATGAAACCAAAATTGAACTTGCAAAACATAACGTTTGGCGTAAAAGCAACACAGCTGAATACACCATCCCCACTGTCAAACATGGTGGTGGCAGCATCATGGTTTGGGCCTGCTTTTCTTCAGCAGGGACAGGGAAGATGGTTAAAATTGATGGGAAGATGGATGGAGCCAAATACAGGACCATTCTGGAAGAAAACCTGATGGAGTCTGCAAAAGACCTGAGACTGGGACGGAGATTTGTCTTCCAACAAGACAATGATCCAAAACATAAAGCAAAATCTACAATGGAATGGTTCAAAAATAAACATATCCAGGTGTTAGAATGGCCAAGTCAAAGTCCAGACCTGAATCCAATCGAGAATATGTGCAAAGAACTGAAAACTGCTGTTCACAAATGCTCTCCATCCAACCTCACTGAGCTCGAGCTGTTTTGCAAGGAGGAATGGGAAAAAATTTCAGTCTCTCGATGTGCAAAACTGATAGAGACATACCCCAAGCGACTTACAGCTGTAATCGCAGCAAAAGGTGGCGCTACAAAGTATTAACTTAAGGGGGCTGAATAATTTTGCACGCCCAATTTTTCAGTTTTTGATTTGTTAAAAAAGTTTGAAATATCCAATAAATGTCGTTCCACTTCATGATTGTGTCCCACTTGTTGTTGATTCTTCACAAGAAAATACAGTTTTATATCTTTATGTTTGAAGCCTGAAATGTGGCAAAAGGTTGCAAAGTTCAAGGGGGCCGAATACTTTCGCAAGGCACTGTAAATAAAACATTAGATACAGTAGGTATTCAACCCCCTGAGTCAATACATGTTAGAATCACCTTTGGCAGTTATTACAGCTGTGAGTCTTTCTGTGTATGTCTCTAAGAGATTTGCAAACCTGGATTGTACAATATTTGCCCATAATTCTTTTTTTTTATTCTTCAAGCTCTGTCAAGTTGGTTGTTGATCATTGCTAGACAGCCATTTTCAAGTCTCGACATAGATTTTCAAGCCGATTTAAGTCAACACTGTAACTAGGCTATTCAGGAACATTCAATGTCATCTTGGTAAATAACTCCAGTTATGTTTGGCCTTGCATTTTAGGTTATTGTCCTTTTGAAAGGTGGATTTGTTTCTCAGTGTCTGTTGGAAAGCAGACTGAAAGAGTTTTGACTTTATCCTAAAAAAAACTCTCTATCCCTAGCCGATGACAAGCATACCCATAACATGATGCAGCAACCACCATACTTGAAAAAGAGTGATGTGTTGTGTTTGCCTCCCCCCCAAATGTATTTTTTGCAGTATTGATTTAGTGCTTTATTGCAAACAGGATGAATGTTTTGGAATTATTTTTTCTGTTCAAGCTTCCGTATTTTCACACTGTCATTTAGGTTAGCATTGTGGAGTAACTACAATGTTGTTGATTCCTCCTCATTTTTATCCTATCACAGCCATTTAACTCTGTAACTAGTCTAAAATCACCATTGGATTCATGGTGAAAGCCCTGAGCGGTTTCCTTCCTTTCCGTCAACTGAGGAAGGACGCCTGTATCTGCGTAGTGACTGGGTGAATTGATACAACATCCAAAGTGTAATTAATAACTTCACCATACTCAAAGGGATATTCAATGTCTGCTTTTTATTTCATTTTAACCCATCTACCAATAGGTGCCCTTCTTTGAAAAACCTCCCTGATCTTTGTCGTTGAATCTGCGCTTGAAGTTCACTGCTCAACTGAGGGTCCTTACAGATAATTGTATGTGTGGGGTACAGATATGGGGCAGTCATTCAAAAATCATAAACACCATTATTGCACACAGTAGTCCATGCAACTTATTATCTTACTTGTTAAGCATATTTTTACACCTGAAGTTATTTAGGCTTGCCATATCAAAGGGTTGAATACTTATTGACTCTACACATTTCATCTTTTAATTTTTCATTAATTTGTAAACATTTCTAAAAACATAATTCCACTTTGACATTATGGCGTATTGCATGTAAATCAGTGACATAACATCTAAATGCAATCCATTTAAATCTCAATCTCTTCATTCAAAATCATGGACACCCATACTGACAGTTGTGGCTGCTTTGTGTGATGTATTGTTGTCTCTAACTTCTTGCCCTTTGTGCTGTTGTCTGTGCCCAATAATGTTTGTACCAGGTTTTGTGCTGCTACCATGCTGTGTTATCATGTGTTGCTGCCTTGCTATGTTGTTGTCTTAGGTCTCTCTTTGTGTAGTGTTGTGTTGTCTCTCTTGTTGTGATGTGTGTTTTGTCCTGTATTTATATTGTATTTAGTTTTTATTTTTCATCCCAGGACCCGTCCCCGCAGGAGGCCTTTTTCCTTTTGGTAGGTCGTCATTGTAAATAAGAATTTGTTCTTAAAGGGCTTGTCAGTTTAAATATAGATGAAATTAAAATTAATGGCAGGCTGTGACGCAACAAAATGGGTAAAAAATCAAGAGGTGTGAATACTTTCTAAAGGCACTGTAATTACTTATTTATGATCAGCACCTGAATAAGGGAATACGAGATTACAGTTAGAAATGGAAGAGCTGTCACGTTCTGACCATAGTTCTTGTGTGTTTTCCTTGTTTTAGTGTTGGTCAGGACGTGAGCTGGGTGGGCATTCTATGTTGTGTGTCTGGTTTGTCTATTTCTATGTTTGGCCTGATATGGTTCTCAATCAGAGGCAGGTGTTAGTCATTGTCTCTGATTGGGAACCATATTTAGGTAGCCTGTTTTGTGTTGGGATTTGTGGGTGGTTGTTTCCTGTCTTTGTGTTTTATGCACCAGTTAGGACTGTTTCAGTTTTCACGTTTATTGTTTTGTATCCTGTTCATGTTTGAGTTACCTTACTAAATTAACATGAACTCTAACGACGCTGCGTTTTGGTCCACCTCTCCTTCCCAGGAAGAAAGCCGTTACAAGAGCATGTAAAGATTTTCAAGTAGAATGAACTTAACATACTATTGTAAATGTTCTAACTCTGCATGGGCTCAATCGTCAAGTCTTTGCATAACATGTATTATATGTTTTGTAACTTATTAGGCCCATGTTTGCTTCACTAATGTACCTCTGACTGTCTGTCTCAATGTTAATGTCGTTCTCCATTGACAATGTTAATTTTGACAACGTATGTGTCACGCCCTGACCATAGAGAGCTTTTTATTCTCTGTTTGTGTAACGTTCTTCTTCCTCCTCTTCTGAGGAGTAGTAGTAGGAAGGATCGGAGGACCAATGCGCAGCGAGGTAAGTGTTTTTTTATTTTTAATAACGTTTTTTTTTTAATTCTTTTTTTTTTCACCTTTATTTAACCAGGTAGGCTAGTTGAGAACAAGTTCTCATTTGCAACTGCGACCTGGCCAAGATAAAGCATAGCAGTGTGAACAGACAACACAGAGTTACACATGGAGTAAACAATTAACAAGTCAATAACACAGTAGAAAAAAAGAGAGTCTATATACATTGTGTGCAAAAGGCATGAGGAGGTAGGTGAATAATTACAATTTTGCAGATTAACACTGGAGTGATAAATGATCAGATGGTCATGTACAGGTAGAGATATTGGTGTGCAAAAGAGCAGAAAAGTAAATAAATAAAAACAGTATGGGGATGAGGTAGGTAAAAATGGGTGGGCTATTTACCGATAGACTATGTACAGCTGCAGCGATCGGTTAGCTGCTCAGATAGCAGATGTTTGAAGTTGGTGAGGGAGATAAAAGTCTCCAACTTCAGCGATTTTTGCTAATCATTCCAGTCACAGGCAGCAGAAAACTGGAATGAAAGGCGGCCAAATGAGGTGTTGGCTTTAGGGATGATCAGTGAGATACACCTGCTGGAGCGCGTGCTACGAGTGGGTGTTGCCATCGTGACCAGTGAACTGAGATAAGGCGGAGCTTTACCTAGCGTGGACTTGTAGATGACCTGGAGCCAGTGTGTCTGGCGACGAATATGTAGCGAGGGCCAGCCGACTAGAGCAGACAGGTCGCAGTGGTGAGTGGTATAAGGTGCTTTAGTGACAAAACGGATGGCACTGTGATAAACTGCATCCAGTTTGCTGAGTAGAGTGTTGGAAGCTATTTTGTAGATGACATCGCAGAAGTCGAGGATCGGTAGGATAGTCAGTTTTACTAGGGTAAGTTTGGCGGCGTGAGTGAAGGAGGCTGTGTTGCGGAATAGAAAGCTGACTCTAGATTTGATTTTTGATTGGAGATGTTTGATATGAGTCTGGAAGGAGAGTTTATAGTCTATCCAGACACCTAGGTACTTATAGATTTCCACATATTCAAGGTCGGAACCATCCAGGGTGGTGATGCTAGTCAGGCGTGCGGGTGCAGGCAGCGAACGGTTGAAAAGCATGCATTTGGTTTTACTAGCGTTTAAGAGCAGTTGGAGGCCACGGAAGGAGTGTTGTATGGCATTGAAGCTCGTTTGGAGGTTAGATAGCACAGTGTCCAAGGACGGGCCGGAAGTATATAGAATGGTGTTGTCTGCGTAGAGGTGGATCAGGGACTCGCCCGCAGCAAGAGCAACATCATTGATATATACAGAGAAAAGAGTCGGCCCGAGAATTGAACCCTGTGGCACCCCCATAGAGACTGCCAGAGGACCGGACAGCATGCCCTCCGATTTGACAAACTGAACTCTGTCTGCAAAGTAGTTGGTGAACCAGGCACGGCAGTCATCAGAAAAACCGAGGCTACTGAGTCTGCCGATAAGAATATGGTGATTGACAGAGTCGAAAGCCTTGGCAAGGTTGATGAAGATGGCTGCACAGTACTGTCTTTTATCGATGGCGGTTTTGATATCGTTTAGTACCTTGAGCGTGGCTGAGGTGCACCCGTGACCGGCTCGGAAACCAGATTGCACAGAGGAGAAGGTACGGTGGGATTCGAGATGGTCAGTGACCTGTTTGTTCACTTGGCTTTCGAAGACCTTAGATAGGCAGGGCAGGATGGATATAGGTCTGTAACAGTTTGGGTCCAGGGTGTCTCCCCCTTTGAAGAGGGGGATGACTGTGGCACCTTTCCAATCCTTGGGGATCTCAGACGATATGAAAGAGAGGTTGAACAGGCTGGTAATAGGGTTGCGACAATGGCGGCGGATAGTTTCAGAAATAGAGGGTCCAGATTGTCAAGCCCAGCTGATTTGTACGGGTCCAGGTTTTGCAGCTCTTTCAGAACATCTGCTATCTGGATTTGGGTAAAGGAGAACCTGGAGAGGCTTGGGTGAGTAGCTGCGGGGGTGGGGGGGGGCGGAGCTTTTGGCCGAGGTTGGAGTAGCCAGGCGGAAGGCATGGCCAGCCGTTGAGAAATGCTTGTTGAAGTCTTCGATAATCATGGATTTATCGGTGGTGACCGTGTTACCTAGCCTCAGTGCAGTGGGCAGCTGGGAGGAGGTGCTCTTGTTCTCCATGGACTTCACAGTGTCCCAGAACTTTTTGGAGTTGGAGCTACAGGATGCAAATTTCTGCCTGAAGAAGCTGGCCTTAGCTTTCCTGACTGACTGCGTGTATTGGTTCCTGACTTCCCTGAACAGTTGCATATCGCGGGGACTATTCGATGCTATTGCAGTCCGCCACAGGATGTTTTTGTGCTGGTCGAGGGCAGTCAGGTCTGGAGTGAACCAAGGGCTATATCTGTTCTTAGTTCTGCATTTTCTGAACGGAGCATGCTTATCTAAAATGGTGAGGAAGTTACTTTTAAAGAATGACCAGGCATCCTCAACTGACGGGATGAGGTCAATGTCCTTCCAGGATACCCCGGCCAGGTCGATTAGAAAGGCCTGCTAACAGAAGTGTTTTAGGGAGCGTTTGACAGTGATGAGGGGTGGTCGTTTGACTGCGGCTCCGTAGCGGATGAGGCAGTGATCGCTGAGATCTTGGTTGAAGACAGCGGAGGTGTATTTGGAGGGCCAGTTGGTCAGGATGACGTCTATGAGGGTGCCCTTGTTTACAGATTTAGTGTGAGATTGAGGGAATCTAGCTTAGATTGAGGACTGCCGGGGTGTTAAGCATATCCCAGTTTAGGTCACCTAACAGAACAAACTCTGAAGCTAGATGGGGGGCGATCAATTCACAAATGGTTTCCAGGGCACAGCTGGGAGCTGAGGGGGGTCATTAGCAGGCGGCAACATTGAGAGACTTATTTCTGGAGAGAGTAATTTTTAAAATTAGTAGTTCGAAGTGTTTGGGTATGGACCTGGAAAGTATGACATTACTTTGCAGGCTATCTCTGCAGTAGACTGCAACTCCTCCCCCTTTGGCCGTTCTATCTTGACGGAAAATGTTATGGTTGGGTATGGAAATCTCAGAATTTTTGGTGGCCTTCCTGAGCCAGGATTCAGACACGGCAAGGACATCAGGGTTAGCAGAGTGTGCTAAAGCAGTGAGTAAAACAAACTTAGGGAGGAGGCTTCTGATGTTGACATGCATGAAGCCAAGGCTTTTTCGAACACAGAAGTCAACAAATGAGGGTGCCTGGGGACATGTAGGGCCTGGGTTTACCTCCACATCACCCGCGGAACAGAGGAGGAGTAGTATGAGGGTGCGGCTAAAGGCCATCAAAACTGGTCGCCTAGAGCCCTGGGGACAGAGAATAAAAGGAGCAGATTTCTGGGCATGTTAGAACATATTCAGGGCATAATGTGCAGACAGTCGTATGGTGGGGTGCGGGTACAGCGGAGGTAAGCCCAGGCACTGGGTGATGATGAGAGAGGTTGTATCTCTGGACATGCTGTTTGTAATGGGTGAGGTCACCGCATGTGTGGGAGGTGGGACAAAGGAGGTATCAGGGGTATGAAGAGTGGAACTAGGGGCTCCATTGTAAACTAAAACAATGATAACTAACCTGAACAACAGTATACAAGGCATATTGACATTTGAGAGAGACATACAGCGAGGCATACAGTAATCACAGGTGTTGAATTGGGAGAGCTAGCTAAAACAGTAGGTGAGACAACAACAGCTAATCAGCTAGCACAACAACAGCAGGTAAAATGGCGTTGACTAGGCAGGGAGGGTCGGATTAACTACACACAGAGCCTGAGTGCGGCTGGGGCCGACAGATAAAACATAAATAAGCAGAATGGAGTACCGTGATTAATGGACAGTCCAGCATGCATCAGTGAACACTGAACAAAACAAATAAAAATGACAAATGAACAGTCCTGTACGGTGAAGAAAAACACAGAACAGAAAATAATCACCCACAACTCAAGGGTGAAAACAGGCTACCTAAGTATGAATCTCAATCAGGGACAACGATTGACAACCATACCAGGCCAATCAAAGAAATCCCAAATCATAGAAAAAAGAACAGACTGCCCACCCCAACTCACGCCCTGACCATACTAAAACAAAGACAAAACAACGGAACTAAGGTCAGAACGTGACAGTTGGTTAGATCGGGGTGTGACTAAGTGTTGGTTATCTAGGTGAATATATATATATCTATGTTGGCCTGGGATGGTTCCCAATCAGAGGCAGCTGTTTATCATTGTCTCTGATTGAGGATCATACAGTGGGGAGATACCGTATTTGATACACTGCCAATTTTGCAGGTTTTCCTACTTACAAAGCATGTAGAGGTCTGTAATGTTTTATCATAGGTACACTTCAACTGTGAGAGACAAAAATCCAGAAAATCACATTGTATGATTTTTAAGTAATTAATTTGCACTTTATTGCATGACCATAAGTATTTGATCACCTACCAACCAGTAAGAATTCCGGCTCTCACAGACTTGTTAGTTTTTCTTTAAGAAACCCTCCTGTTCTCCACTCATTACCTATACACTGTATATACTGCACCTGTTTGAACTTACCTGTATAAAAGAAACCTGTCCACACACTCAATCAAACAGACTCTAACCTCTCCACAATGGCCAAGACCAGAGAGCTGTGTAAGGACATCAGGGATAAAATTGTAGACCTGCACAAGGCTGGATGGGCTACAGGACAATAGGCAAGCAGCTTGGTGAGAAGGCAACAACTGTTGGCGCAATTATTCGAAAATGGAAGACGTTCAAGATGACGGTCAATCACCCTCGGTCTGGGGCTCCATGCAAGATCTCACCTCGTGGGGAATCGATGATCATGAGGAAGGTGAGGGATCAGCCCAGAACTACATGGCAGGACCTGGTCAATGACCTGAAGAGAGCTGGGACCACAGTCTCAAAGAAAACCATTAGTAATACACTACGCCGTCAGGGATTAAAATCCTGCAGCGCACGCAAGGTCCCCCTGCTCAAGCCAGCGCATGTCCAGGCCCGTCGGAAGTTTGCCAATGACCATCTGGATGATCCAGAGGAGGAATGGGAGAAGGTCATGTGGTCTGATGAGACAAAAATAGAGCTTTTTGGTCTAAACTCCGCTCGCCGTGTTTGGAGGAAGAAGAGAGATTAGTACAACCCCAAGAACACCATCCCAACCGTGAAGCTTGGAGGTGGAAACATCATTCTTTGGGGATGCTTTTCTGCAAAGGGGACAGGACAGGACGACTGCACCATATTGAAGGGAGGATGGATGGGGCCATGTATTGTGAGATCTTGGCCAACAACCTCCTTCCCTCAGTAAGAGCATTGAAGATGGATCGTGGCTGGGTCTTCCAGCATGACAACGACCTGAAACACAGAGCCAGGACAACTAAGGAGTGGCACCGTAAGAAGCATCTCAAGGTCCTGGAGTGGCCTAGCCAGTCTCCAGACCTGAACCCAATAGAAACTCTTTGGAGGGAGCTGAAAGTCCATATTGCCCAGCGACAGCCCCGAAACCTGAAGGATCTGGAGAAGGTCTGTATGGAGGAGTGGGCCAAAATCCCTGCTGCAGTGTGTGCAAACCTGGTCAAGAACTACAGGAAACGTATGAAATCTGTAATTGCAAACAAAGGTTTCTGTACCAAATATTAAGTTCTGCTTTTCTTGTGTATCAAATACTTATGTCATGCAATAAAATGCAAATTAAATACTTAAAAATCATACAATGTGATTTTCTGCATTTTTGTTTTAGATTCCGCCTCTCACAGTTGAAGTGTACCTATGATAAGAATTACAGACCTCTACATGCTTTGTAAGTAGGAAACACTGCCGATTTTGCAGGTTATCAAATACTTGTTCTCCCCACAGTATTTAGGTAGCCATTTCCCCATTGTGCTTTGTGGGATCTTGTCTAGGTATAGTTGCCTGCGAGCACTACTTTGAGCGTTATTGTTTTTGTTCTTTAAGTTTCTCTTCCAAATAAAAGGATGGAAACATACCACGCTGCATCTTGGTCCATTCCTTATAGCGATCGTGACAGTATGTAGAGATTAATCCACTTCAAACCTAACCATTAGGTATCCGTTCAGTTGGTCACCAACAACAACATGGTCCTGAGACACTCTAAGTTAACTTTGTACTCTTTAACTATCTAAATCTATATCTATCTTGTTTTTTGTAGAGATCATTCCACTTAAAGGGATTGGAGGAGTTGGTTACAAATGGTAGCATTGTCCTTTGACACGCTCCCACCAATGAATTCTAATTTACAGGATTTGACTTTGTTAACTTTGCACTATTAAAACATTCCCAACATATTTGATGTCTAATTTTAGTAGATTAATCCACTTAAAGGGATCATCTGAGTTGGTCACAAATGGGAGCATGGTCTTGTGACACGCTCATACTGTCTCCTACCGTTGAATCCTAATTAAAAGGATATGGTTCATGACAGGCCCAAAGAAGTTCCTTGTTGAGGAATGAGGCACCAACTGTCAACACTAATGCATATGTAACACTCCCCAGGATCGAGGCAGAGCAGGCTAAGATGTGTGGGGGTAGCTCCAGGGGAAGCAACACCTTAGACCTAGCCCATTAACACTTCTCATCTCTATTACCCACTGAAATGTAATGAGTTGTTTCAGGCACCGCTGTGTTTTTACTTTTACGGTGACAACCATTCGTAGTTACCCATGTACTAACTTTGGTTGTAGTTACTGTAGGCCGACCAAATTTTACAGCTATTCTATTTGCAATTGATTTAGGTCACTTCTCTCATTTCTGCTGTATTAATTGTTGTTTTTTCTTTGATTTTCAGATCATAGAAAGGTGTGCACGAGTACAGAAAAGTACAGTATGTAGCACAGGTACAGTATGTGCCTGCAGCATGTTGAAGTGAATAGGTTCAGTGCAGTACAGTTTCCTGAAAAGAGAATGATTGAGGACCAGTGCTTTTTTTAGTCCACAGTACATCTATGTCTATGCTATTGAGGTGATCTTGACCATGCTCATTATTACACCTTCATTCTAAAATATCCACTACAGACCACTTGACCAAGATCCACTTTTTGATCGAAACATGGTGTAGGCCTAACTAGCCTAGTTACAATTAAGTGGTGGAGCAATTGTGTGTGCAGGCCCTACTTTCTTTCTACAAGTTTTCTTTGGCCCAGCGCCTCCTAACAATTGATGTGCATTGTTCTTAGACTGTTATGTCCGGAAGGATCCAAAAGGGACAGTCAGAGGAAGATGACCGTGTGCTGGAAAAACAACTGCTCTGTCTCCTGTTGTCAGCTACGTCCCCCCCAATTACTTCCTATCCAAAACGGTCTTTGTTCCTGCCTAAACTAAGCTCAATTCCACTTATTTATGAGGGATGTTCTGCCTGCACACTGTCTCTCACTGCTCGAAGCTTTTCATTTCAGTACTGTCAGATGTATTATACTGGTGGTTGCAAAGCTACCACCAGAGAGGAAAACAGTTGTTTGCTCACCATCACTGCTTCAACAGAAGTGTTCTAGCTGCCCATTCGTTGAGCATCATTTAAAAAGGGATTAGCCACGCAAATGAACCCCTATCCCTTTAAGTGGGCTGAAAGTTCAGCAGCAGCTGAGTTCTTCTCTGCTAATTACAGCTGAATGACTGCTAAATTAAACAGCAAATAACAGATATCAGCTACTTAATATGATTCACACCCAATTTCCTCCTTGACGTCTCTCTTCTCTCTATAGCTGCAGATTTTTGAGCCTCTACTGTGATCTCTGAGAGATGATGCATTTAATCTTCCTTGAAGACCTGATTCTAAAGGGAGTAGGCTACTGCATACTGCATACTTTTCAGGATGTACAGTGCCTTGCGAAAGTATTCGGCCCCCTTGAACTTTGCGACCTTTTGCCACATTTCAGGCTTCAAACATAAAGATATAAAACTGTATTTTTTTGTGAAGAATCAACAACAAGTGGGACACAATCATGAAGTGGAACGACATTTATTGGATATTTCAAACTTTTTTAACAAATCAAAAACTGAAAAATTGGGCGTGCAAAATTATTCAGCCCCTTTACTTTCAGTGCAGCAAACTCTCTCCAGAAGTTCAGGGAGGATCTCTGAATGACCCAATGTTGACCTAAATGACTAATGATGATAAATACAATCCACCTGTGTGTAATCAAGTCTCCGTATAAATGCACCTGCACTGTGATAGTCTCAGAGGTCCGTTAAAAGCTCAGAGAGCATCATGAAGAACAAGGAACACACCAGGCAGGTCCGAGATACTGTTGTGAAGAAGTTTAAAGCCGGATTTGGATACAAAAAGATTTACCAAGCTTTAAACATCCCAAGGAGCACTGTGCAAGCGATAATATTGAAATGGAAGGAGTATCAGACCACTGCAAATCTACCAAGACCTGGCCGTCCCTCTAAACTTTCAGCTCATACAAGGAGAAGACTGATCAGAGATGCAGCCAAGAGGCCCATGATCACTCTGGATGAACTGCAGAGATCTACAGCTGAGGTGGGAGACTCTGTCCATAGGACAACAGTCAGTCGTATATTGCACAAATCTGGCCTTTATGGAAGAGTGGCAAGAAGAAAGCCATTTCTTAAAGATATCCATAAAAAGTGTTGTTTAAAGTTTGCCACAAGCCACCTGGGAGACACACCAAACATGTGGAAGAAGGTGCTCTGGTCAGATGAAACCAAAATTGAACTTTTTGGCAACAATGCAAAACGTTATCTTTGGCGTAAAAGCAACACAGCTGAACACACCATCCCCACTGTCAAACATGGTGGTGGCAGCATCATGGTTTGGGCCTGCTTTTCTTCAGCAGGGACAGGGAAGATGGTTAAAATTGATGGGAAATTGATGGATGGAGCCAAATACAGGACCATTCTGGAAGAAAACCTGATGGAGTCTGCAAAAGACCTGAGACTGGGACGGAGATTTGTCTTCCAACAAGACAATGATCCAAAACATAAAGCAAAATCTACAATGGAATGGTTCAAAAATAAACATATCCAGGTGTTAGAATGGCCAAGTCAAAGTCCAGACCTGAATCCAATCGAGAATCTGTGGAAAGAACTGAAAACTGCTGTTCACAAATGCTCTCCATCCAACCTCACTGAGCTCGTGCTGTTTTGCAAGGAGGAATGGGAAAAAAATTCAGTCTCTCGATGTGCAAAACTGATAGAGACATACCCCAAGCGACTTACAGCTGTAATCGCAGCAAAAGGTGGCGCTACAAAGTATTAACTGAAGGGGGCTGAATAATTTTGCACGCCCAATTTTTCAGTTTTTGATTTGTTAAAAAAGTTTGAAATATTCAATAAATGTCGTTCCACTTCATGATTGCGTCCCACTTGTTGTTGATTCTTCACAAAAAAATACAGTTTTATATCTTTATGTTTGAAGCCTGAAATGTGGCAAAAAGTCGCAAAGTTCAAGGGGGCCGAATACTTTCGCAAGGCACTGTAAGTTGACTTTAGGTGGCCACTCCAGGAATTGACCTGCTGCCACATATATTTCTTGGTGTTGTGGCTGTTAACAATGGTTGTCCAGTAGAGTTTACCTTTATTTAACTAGGCAAGTCAGTTAAGAATACATTCTTATTTTCAATGACGGCCTAGGAACGGCCTATTCAGGGGCAGAACAACAGATTTGTACCTTGTCAGCTCGGGGGTTTGAACTTGCAACCGGTTACTAGTCCAACACTATAACCACTAGGCTACCCTGCCACCCTAGATGAGCTACATTCTACTATAATAGGCTAGCTAAACCTTATATCTTTAGAGTATGCCTAGCTAGCCACCTGACTAACACACTAGAATGGTGCATCATTGGTGAGTCCAAAGATACCTCGAACCCTGAACTAAAAGAAACCCAAAAGAGTCTATTCATTTACATTCTCAGATACTGAAGTTGGACAGAATTGTATCACTGTGTTGTTAGGTTTTTGCAACCTAGGTTCAAAGGCCTTGCTTTCATCCCTTACCCCAGGCAAGAGTGAGAGCTGTGAGCCTATGCCATTATTAAGGGTGGATATTCATTCATGGGCACAGGAAGTGGAATGATCACAAGACCCCACTTATCTGAACTAAGGGCTGATTTGACTTCAAAGGTCCATTCACAGTTGGTGGTATTTCTGGTTCTGAAGCCTGGGTCTGCCTCCACTTCTCCACTCTGGACTGTTATCACCTAGTTTGTGTCCCAAATGGAATCCTAGTCCATATATAGTGCACTACATTTGACCAGGGCCAATAGGGCTCTATATGTGAAATAGGGTGCCATACTGTATGGGATGCAACCCTACACTGTTCAAATACCTCTGGTCCAAACCATGAAGGCACCGGCAGCCCCATGTTTTATTCAAATTTGCAATTTAATTAAAAAAATATAACCAATAGCTATGAAATGTGTCCTTGTGTGTGTGCACTTATGTAAAACCAAAGTTTAACTAACCAGTGTTTTTGAAGACCATCAACAAAGGCGTGTATAGGCGTGTATAGAACTGATTGTAACTTTTTTGTTCCTCTGAGAATATTAAATACTTACAAACAGTAAATGCATTCAAACAGAATGAATGAGAGCTTATGGCAAATTGCTTTTCAAAACAAATGAAAGACACACGCAGGAATTGAGTTTGTTTGTTATTTTCTAGTTATCTTACAGGAGCTCATGAGTAAGCCCAAAGCTTTATAAATGTTTAAACACATAATGAAAATGCATAACAGACACTCGTAATTTTTCACAATAACACTACAAATACTTTTCCTTTTCATCGTCTTACGGTTTCTTACAATATACAGTGCAGGAGTATATGGATGTAATGGAAGGTATTGGTATACAGTACAGGACTGTATGGGGTAATGGAAGGTATTGGTATACAGTACAGGACTGTATGGGGTAATGGAAGGTATTGGTATACAGTACAGGACTGTACGGGGTAAAGGAAGGTATTGGTATACAGTACAGGACTGTATGGGGTAATGGGAGGTATTGGTATACAGTACAGGACTGTATGGGGTAATAGATAGTATTTGTGTACAGTACAGGACTGTATGGGGTAATGGATAGTATTTGTGTACAGGACTGTATGGAGAATGGAAGGTATTGGTATACAGTACAGGACTGTATGGGGTAATGGAAGGTATTGGTATACAGTACAGGACTATATGGGGTAATCGAAAGTATTTGTGTACAGGACTGTATGGAGAATGGAAGGTATTGGTATACAGTACAGGACTGTATGGGGTAATGGAAGGTATTGGTATACAGTACAGGACTGTACGGGGTAATGGAAGGTATTGGTATACAGTACAGGACTGTATGGGGTAATGGAAAGTATTGGTGTACAGGACTGTATGGATAAATGGAAGGTATTGGTATACAGTACAGGACTGTATGGAGTAAAGGATGACAACTAACAGGGTGGGAAATAAACAAAGGAATTCAAGTTAATTTTCTAGCTACAGTGTGTTCCATTTCTACATTACAGCAGGTGTTGCTCTAGTCCTCTTATTTGTCAAAGATAATGAATTGCATTGATTGATATCCTTGACATCTCTGCAAATGAGTTCATCCCGGCATGGTCAGAGTCCCCCCCCCTCCCCCCCACCCCCACCACCACTCCCCCCAGAATAAAAAAAATGGAATGTGTCAGCCAGACAGCCACTCACATACTATAGATTACCGATCGCTGCCCATGATGCTGAAATTGCGATATGTCTATGCGGCTGCCTATCAAATTGATGATAGGCTTTCTGTGGTGCCAGGGCATGTAGCCTATAGTTTTGCTTTAGCTAATGGATACAGGTTTATTGGTAGGCCTATTTGGTCATCATTCTCACGTTAATCCTAACATTTCACTTAGCTATGCACGGTGTCGCAATACTGACATTTAGACTGCAGACCGGCTGCAATAATGTAATTTACTTCAAACAATGCAGATTGTAACAGCATACTAATCAGCTACCAATATATTATTTTTATATACTGTACAACTGTCCTGTATAGCGTACCTGAACCTGCATGACGTAAGCAATCCTGTTGCTCTCTCCCAACTTGGATAGAAAGTTGTGGTGCGTCAAACCAGTCTCTTAATGCTAAATAATACAGTCAGTCCATTCTCAAAACACTAGCTTACTAGGGATCGATTCATTATGCAGTATAGCCTACTATCTACAGGTACAGTATTAAGCTGCTATTTAGCTGCAATTTATACACTTTTTATAAAAATGTAACATCAAACAGTCAAGCAATTTTCCTGAAGTATTCATTGCTGTCTCTCTCTCTCTCTCTCTGTCTCTTTTCTTTCTCGTAGGAAAAGGTTTCTGCGTCAATACTCTTTTTTTTCTACGTATAGGGCTATAGTAACTACAGTAGGCGACTGTGTTGCCTTTTACGACGGCCTGTAGGCCTAAGTTGCGGGCTCTACTTTTTTCTATACTAAGTATTGACAACCCAGACAGTCTTTTCTGAGACGTGTATTATATGTACATTACGCTGCACACAATTTAAACTTAGTCTTTAATGATGTATGACAAGATAAGGGACTGTTGCTAATGCAACCACACAACTGAAAAACCCGGTTCGCCAGTACGAACGAAATCACAAACCACTTTTTGTTTGAGCCCTCAAGAACCGTTGTCCACTAAAGATGATAATCTGTTTGCATCTACCAATTTATTGTCTGTCCTGTATCCAGACGATCTGTCCACAGAGCTTCCTTTACAGTTAATCTCTTTCCGTAATGTGTTGAGGCCAAGTAAAGCTGTTGCAGAACCAACCCAGCCAGCCAGCAACTGCTTATTTCAAGCACCACTCCTTTCTGCCCAGTTTCCCTGATTTTGTTACGGCAATCAAGCTGTTTTTAACCATCCCTGCAACCGTCGCTTCTGCAGAGAGATCGTTTTCTAAACTAAAACTAATAAAGGACTACTTAAGAAGCATTAGACTATCGGTCTGATATGTGCCTTTGAAGACCTGATTAAGGACCACATTGCACTGGTGGCGTCGCAGACTTGACCACGGCATTTGTTCACTGATATCCCCACACTTTCAATCAGTTCAATGATTTATTTTTCGAGCCCTGAGGCACTTTAATCAGTCACATTCTTGAAGCCCAAGAAACAACACTTAGCTTTCTAGTATATATGGAAATTAAAAAGGTTTATGAATAAGTTATCGGAGGGTTACTGGCGAAAAATGATGTCTACATTTTTTTTTTTTTTACTTCAATGGCAGGCGCATGAGCCCCCCTGCCTTGGCTGCGGGGGTGTCCGGTACGCCAGTGTCATGACAACGCTGAGAAGGATGAGTTCTTCTCCTCTCTTCTGGACTCCTTCCTTTGTGGTTTATAGTGCTATTGATCCAAGCCTCATACCATCTGTCTCTCCAACACATTGCTATTACTGCTGCTGCCTTTCGACTAACCCAGATTTGTCTCCCCTGTTTTTGATGCTCATATTCTCCAAAAATATTTTTCTTGTGCCCAGTTATTTGTGTCATAAGTGAGCATTTTCTAAAAAATATATATTCTCTTCTATCCTTCATTTATCTTAAGGCAGATATGAGGTATGTTTGCAGTTTTTCCCAATTGTTTACACACTAAAATTGGCGTGAGTGCAACGGGTCCTACAGTGAGGGAAAAAACTATTTCATCCCCTGCTGATTTTGTACGTTTGCCCACTGACAAAGAAATGATCCGTCTATAATTTTAATGGTAGGTTTATTTGAACAGTGAGAGACAGAATAACAACAAAAAAATCCAGAAAAACGCATGTTATAAATTGATTTGCATTTTAATGAGGGAAATAAGTATTTGACCCCCTGCAAAACATGACTTAGTACTTGGGGGCAAAACCCTTGTTGGCAATCACAGAGGTCAGACGTGTCTTGTAGTTGGCCACCATTTTTGCACACATCTCAGGAGGGATTTTGTCCCACTCGTCTTTGCAGATCTTCTCCAAGTCATTAAGGTTTCGAGGCTGACGTTTGGCAACTCGAACCTTCAGCTCCCTCCACAGATGTTCTATGGGATTAAGGTTTGGAGACTGGCTAGGCCACTCCAGGACATTAATATGCTTCTTCTTGAGCCACTCCTTTGTTGCCTTGGCTGTGTGTTTTGGGTCATTTTCATGCTGGAATACCCATCCACGACCCATTTTCAATGCCCTGGCTGAGGGAAAGAGGTTCTCACCCAAGATTTGACGGTACTTTGCCCCGTCCATCGTCACTTTGATGCGGTGAAGTTGTCCTGTCCCCTTAACAGAAAAACACCCCCAAAGCATAATGTTTCCACCTCCATGTTTGATGGTGGGGATGGTGTTCTTGGGGTCATAGGCAGCATTCCTCCTCCTCCAAACACAGCGAGTTGAGTTGATGCCAAAGAGTTCCATTTTGGTCTCATTTGACCACAACACTTTCCCCCAGTTGTCCTCTGAATCATTCAGACGTTCACTGGTAAACCTCAGACGGGCATGTATATGTGCTTTCTTGAGCAGGGGGACCTTGTGGGCGCTGCAGGATTTCAGTCCTTCACGGCGTAGTATGTTACCAATTGTTTTCTTGGTGACTATGGTCCCAGCTGCCTTGAGATCATTGACAAGATCATCCCGTGTAGTTATGGGCTGATTCCTCACCATTCTCATGATCATTGACACTCCATGAGGTGAGATCTTGCATGGAGCCCCAGGCCGAGGGAGATTGACAGTTCTTTTGTGTTTCTTCCATTTGCAAATAATCGCACCAACTGTTGTCACCTTCTCACCAAGCTGCTTGGCGATGGTCTTGTAGCCCATTCCAGCCTTGTGTAGGTCTACAATCTTGTCCCTGACATCCTTGGAGAGCTCTTTGGTCTTGAGAGGGGGTCAAATACTTATTTACCTCATTAAAATGCAAATCAATTTATAACATTTTTGACATGTGCTTTTCTGGATTTTTTTGTTGTTATTCTGTCTCTCACTGTTCAAATAAACCTACCACTAAAATGATAGACTGATCCTTTCTTTGTCAGTGGGCAAACGTACAAAATCAGCAGGGGATCAAATACTTTTTCCCTCACTGTATGTGTATCTGGTGTAGAGAGTCAGGCGCAGGACAGAAGATATGAGTAATCAACGTGCTTTTACTCAAAATGTCAAAAATACAAAGTAACAAATACACGCACACCACGACAGACCGAAAATACAATAAACAATCACACACAAAAAAACATGGGGGAACAGAGGGTTAAATAATGAACAAGTAATTGTGGGATTGAAATCAGGTGTGTAAAACAAAGACAAAACAAATGGAAAATGAATAGTGGATCGATGGTGGCTAGAAGGCCGGTGACGTCGACCGCGGAATGCAGCCCGAACTTCGGCGGAAGTCGTGACAGTGAGGCACAATGACCCAAACCTGTAATTCATTTAGCAGAACCCTACATCAAATCTGCAATACTACAATACTGCTTCACACTCAGATTGCAATTCAATAGCAAACATTTAGCAAAACACAACACACTATTCTCTACCTTTGGTATAACCTTCACAACTGAAATGTATTTTGTGCAAATAAAAAGAAACACTGTTCAACAAGCTAAGCTCAATTACCAATTGATCACTTTCACTCTTCACTTGTGCAAACACTAATTTTGTGAATGCAAAACTAACAATCAGACCTTTTGTGTGAATTAAAAAGACCACAGGTGTTTGGAGAACAATGGAAGCAAACTTGGCAGAGTAAAGAGAGTAAAGGTAAAGGTGGAGGTGGGGTAGAGGAAGACCAAGAACAAGGAGAGTAATCTCTGATGAAATTTGGGCGACTTTGATGTACCATGTGGTCAACCAAGGTTTGACCTGGATAGAGGATGGGTAGAGAGTGAAGCCCAATCTGAGCAACTTCACCGTAGCATCCATCATCTGGACGTTACAAAATGAAAATAGGTATGGATACTACTTTTTACTACTTGACAGTAGTACAGCATAAAGCACAGAAAATACTGTAGATTCCAATACATACTGTCAAGGGAAACAAAGTAAATGTTTAATGTATTACTGTATGTATGAAATGAAATGAAAATATACTACTTTGTAACAGGTTTGTCTTGTACACTGTATTACTGTAGTGTTTACTGTACTGTATGCTATTTTGTTTTTGTAGAACGCGTCTATTTACAGACGAACAGCAGGCTGCCATTGTGCAAATGGTAGTTGAAAATAATGCCATAAGACTGTGGGAAATCCAAAAACAGATTATTGAAAACCCTGTCATCGTCCACAACATCAGAGTGAGCTTTTCAACCATAGTCCGCATCCTGCATTTGTGTTCCTTTCTTGTTTGAGTACACACAAATACAGTATAACAACAGCTTAGTCTTTACACTAAAATAACTTCTGATAGTAGTGTTTTGAATATGTACAATTAGTGTGATCTCGGTTGTCACTAAGTTAGTGTGTGTGTGTGTGTCATTTGTATGCAGAGTTTCATTTTAAGCAGAAAGTACGTGATTTTGATTGCTGTGTTTTATTGTGCTAGATGTCTGTGGAGTTTGGGGAAATTGGATAACTGTTTTGTTTAGATTTTTTGTGTACCTGAGACGTAGTTTCAGCAAACGTGTGTTTACAATTCGGAAAATCTGTAATATGCCAGTGTATTTTTTGACTTACTTTAAGACATTTCGATAAAAAAAAAGGGTAATATTGAATATGGTAATTCATGCACTCAGTATGATTGATATAAATGTAACTGCCTGTCTTTGATTGTGTTTGTATGTGGGTGTGTCCCTCCCTGCGCACTAAAATATCTACAGTGCCTTGTAAAAGTATTCATACCCCTTGGATTTCATTTTTTTTTATTGTGTTACAAAGTGGAATTAGAATTGATTGTAAACAGAAATGTCAACAATCTACTGAAAATACTCTGTAATGACAAAGTGGAAGATTTTTTTGTTTGTTTGTTTTTGACTAATAAAAATGTAATAACTCAAATATAGTCGTTGCATAAGTATTCAGCCCAAATTAGTTCAGGAGTAAAATTTGGTTGAACAAATCCATAAGTTACATGGACTCACTCTGTGTAAAATAATAGGGATTGACATGATTTGTGATTTGTGATCCTTCCTCTGTCCCCAATACATACATCTGTAAGGTCCCTTAGTCAAGCAGAGATTAAACTACAGAGAGTAGGGATTGGTAGATGGATACCATTATCAAATCAGAAATGGAATATCTAATTAAGCATGGTCAATTTAATAATTATGCCGTGAATTATGTATTAAACCACCCAGACACATCAAATATACAGTCGTCCTTCTAAACTGAGCTGCAGGACAGAAATTAAACTGCTCAGTGACGATACCATGAGTCTATTGGTGGTTGTAAAACATTTACCAAGTTCAATGACTGTGATGGGAAAAAACACCAAAACATGCATCTTGCATGCAACAAGGCACTAAAGTAATACTGCAAGGAAAATGTGGCAAAGAAATTAACTTTATGTCCTGAATGCAAAGCCTTCTGTTTGGGGGAAATCCAGCACAACACATCACTGAGTAACTGCCTCTTAATTTTCAAACATGGTGGTGGCTGCATCATGGTATGGGTATGCTTGACATCAGCAAATACTAGGGCAGTTTTTCAGGATAAAAATAAATTAGATGGAGCTAAGCACAGGCAAAATCCGAGAGAAAAACCTGCTTCGGTCTGCTTTACACCAGACACTGGGAGAGGAATTCACCTTTCAGCAGGATAATAACCTACATCACAAGGCCAAATCTGCACTGGAGTTGCTTAACAAGAAGACAAGAAGGTTCCTGAGTGGCCAAGTTACCATTTTGACTTAAATCTGTTTCAAAATCTATGCCAACATCTTGAAGAATTATTAAAATAATAATGGCTAATATTGCACGATCAAGGTTTGTAAAGCTCTTAGAGATTTGACCAAGAAGACTGACAGCTGTGATCACTGCCAGAAAGCTTAAATTCTTGTTAATCTAACTACACTGTCCAATTTACAGTAGCTATTACAGCGAAAGAATACCAACCTCTTGTTTGAGGAGAGTGCACAATTTTGAACATAAAAAGTTATTAATAAACTAATTTGGCATATTTGGTCTTGAAACAACATTCTGAACAGAAATGCATTGGTTCATTGGATCAGTCTAAAACGTTTCACATCCACTGCTGCCATCTAGTGGCCAAAATGTATCTTGCACCTGGGCTGGAATAATACATCATGGTCTTTCTCTTGTATTTCAAAGATGATGGTACAAAAAAATACACAAGAACGGTTGTTTTTATCTTTGTATTATCTTTTACCAGATCTTTTGTGTGTTATTCTCCTACATTCCTTTCACATTTCCACAAACTTCTAAGTGTTTACTTTCAAATGGTACCAAGACTATGCATATCCTTGCATCAGGGCCTGAGCTACAGGCAGATAGATTTGGGTATGTCATTTCAGGCGAAAATTGAAAAAATTGGCAGATCCTTAAGAAGTTTTAATATAATATAAAATGTAGTCATTGCATAACATTTTCTTCCACTTTGACACTATTTTGTGTAGATTGTTGACACAAAATTACAATTAAATCCATTTCATCTCACTTTGTAGCACAATAAAATGTGAAGAAATCCAATGGGTCTGAATACTTTTGCAAGGCACTGTCTGGTCGTCCCTGTTCTGTCTTCCTTGTCATCAGCAGCACCAGCCACCTGCGGGCATGTTTCCTCTCTCATCTCACCATCACCCCCATTCCAGAACTATTAAAAAGCATTGGCTTGTAGGCTTGGGAAGGGCTAAAAGCCATTTTAATTATTTGAATTAGTCTTAGTGGCAATCAAGAGCTAACCTTTCAGACTGCATCATCCCTTCAGGGGCATATGTGTGAGGGGAGGCTTTGCAGGGGTGTTGTGTGTGTGCGTCATGTGTGTGTGCATGTGTATGTACATGCATACATGCTTGTGTGTGCGTGTGTGCGTGTGTGTGTGTGTGTCTGAGGTTGTGACTGGTCACGGCAGGCCTCTGCACACACACAGGGTATTAATAATCTCATTCTCTCATCACCTAACATCAACCAACCGGATGTCAAAAAGCTCTGCTGTGATTTCAGTTGTATTAATAAAAATAATCCAGTAGATGGGACTGATATAGAGCCAAATATGCTCCACAATAATGCAGCAATAAGGTCAAATAAAATAACAACAACAACAAAGTAAACGGGATAAGATAGAACAGAGGAGGCAGGAGCAAACAAGCAAGGAAACCACTTCCAGCCAAACACTATTGGATGTCATTGTCAAACACAAGCATTTCGATTGTTTTGGCCAACGGAATATCGAAATGTCCCATTCCAAGAAGAAGAGGAGGAACAGGGTTAAATTCACTGGTGCATATCGAACAAGATATTTGCACTCAGATACATTTTGTTTGTACTTCATCTAATTGCCACGGGGGACAGGGAACTGATGGGCTGCACCTGTACAAAATGCACATGATATGTTATTATCAGTGAAGTAATACAGCATCACATGATTTCATTCTCCCACAAGCAGCAATTTCATAGCAGCTACGTCAGATGCAAATTGCCTATTTGTTTTTTCATCAAAAATAGCACCCTATATCCATAGCCTGTAAAACATGAAATCGTTCCACTCTATAATTGCGCGATAATCAATACAAATGTAGGACGTTTACAGATTATTGAGGCAGAAGACTTTTATGGGAGCCAATCATTACATTGTTGTCTATGTCATGCTAATGGTACAACCAGTCTAGGAGTAAGCCTGCAGATCCATAGAATACAGATCATGTATTCTAAGAAGAGCTATAGCAGGAAGTCAGCATATGGTGCCTGGAGCAGACGGATGTTTCTGTCTGTGACTCTGGTTATCATCTATCCCCAATGGAACAATGACATATTAGTGCTATTCAAGTAAACAAGTTGTACTACTTTGAGATGCATCTCTACTAAAGGGACCCTGATCCATTATGAATAGATTATAGCTATAATAAACTTCATAGGTGTTCAAGTTGGAGAGGATTTCAATTGAATCATTATTTTCTAGATCCTTCTTTTCCATTTCAAAGCTAGGTGTTCCAAGTTCACATATTGATCGTTGTTCAGAAGCCTTTAAGTGGAAACAGAACACTCACCATGCCCATCAATGTTCTGTCTATCGTCTGCAGTAACTCACAGCTAGGCCTCTGATAGGCCGTTGTCCTCTGAATGCAGCTGTGGAAACCACAACGTAGCATTTTTCTCTGCTCTATGTTTCCCCATCCTCTTGTAATGATAGCATATAGTAAAGCACTGGCACTTCACACATACAGTTGGCAAACACTAGTGAGTAAGATGTGAAAATAGCACCAATTTTTTTCGAGGAGCTAGGCTTGGTACTCTAGCACAGCCCCAAGACAGTCAGATTGTACCTTAGAAGGGTGACCCATATCCATCAATGCAGCATATACAGTGCCTTGCGAAAGTATTCGGCCCCCTTGAACTTTGCGACCTTTTTCCACATTTCAGGCTTCAAACATAAAGATATAAAACTGTATTTTTTTGTGAAGAATCAACAACAAGTGGGACACAATCATGAAGTGGAACAACATTTATTGGATATTTCAAACCTTTTTAACAAATCAAAAACTTAAAAATTGGGCGTGCAAAATTATTCAGCCCCCTTCAGTTAATACTTTGTAGCGCCACCTTTTGCTGTGATTACAGCTGTAAGTCGCTTGGGGTATGTCTCTATCAGTTTTGCACATTGAGAGACTGAATTTTTTTCCCATTCCTCCTTGCAAAACAGCTCGAGCTCAGTGAGGTTGGATGGAGAGCATTTGTGAACAGCAGTTTTCAGTTCTTTCCACAGATTCTCGATTGGATTCAGGTCTGGACTTTGACTTGGCCATTCTAACACCTGGATATGTTTATTTTTGAACCATTCCATTGTAGATTTTGCTTTATGTTTTGGATCATTGTCTTGTTGGAAGACAAATCTCCGTCCCAGTCTCAGGTCTTTTGCAGACTCCATCAGGTTTTCTTCCAGAATGGTCCTGTATTTGGCTCCATCCATCAATTTCCCATCAATTTTAACCATCTTCCCTGTCCCTGCTGACGAAAAGCAGGCCCAAACCATGATGCTGCCACCACCATGTTTGACAGTGGGGATGGTGTGTTCAGCTGTGTTGCTTTTACGCCAAACATAACGTTTTGCATTGTTGCCAAAAAGTACAATTTTGGTTTCATCTGACCCGAGCACCTTCTTCCACATGTTTGGTGTGTCTCCCAGGTGGCTTGTGGCAAACTTTAAACAACACTTTTTATGGATATCTTTAAGAAATGGCTTTCTTCTTGCCACTCTTCCATAAAGGCCAGTTTTGTGCAATATACGACTGATTGTTGTCCTATGGACAGAGTCTCCCACCTCAGCTGTAGATCTCTGCAGTTCATCCAGAGTGATCATGGGCCTCTTGGCTGCATCTCTGATCAGTCTTCTCCTTGTATGAGCTGAAAGTTTAGAGGGACGGCCAGGTCTTGGTAGATTTGCAGTGGTCTGATACTCCTTCCATTTCAATATTATCGCTTGCACAGTGCTCCTTGGGATGTTTAAAGCTTGGGAAATCTTTTTGTATCCGAATCCGGCTTTAAACTTCTTCACAACAGTATCTCGGACCTGCCTGGTGTATTCCTTGTTCTTCATGATGCTCTCTGCGCTTTTAACGGACCTCTGAGACTATCACAGTGCAGGTGCATTTATACGGAGACTTGATTACACACAGGTGGATTGTATTTATCATCATTAGTCATTTATCATCATTAGTCATTGAAATATCCAATAAATGTCGTTCCACTTCATGATTGTGTCCCACTTGTTGTTGATTCTTCACAAAAAAATACAGTTTTATATCTTTATGTTTGAAGCCTGAAATGTGGCAAAAGGTCGCAAAGTTCAAGGGGGCCGAATACTTTCGCAAGGCACTGTATACTAGGACGCTGTTTGTGTCTCTATAACTACACTAGATTCCATTTTGAGTCCCTTTTATGAAGATCAAGCCCTGCCACAGCTGACGGTTTGCATAATTATACATACATGATTTAAAAAAAAACACAAATAAACAGGCTAAAGAGCATACAGTTTCTAATCGTCAGAAAACCCCCATGTGGCTCACAAATGTGTATTACATGGTTAAAAGATTAAACTATGATTGACTCATGAGCCAAAGGCTGAAAACAACTGATCTTAAATTCTTTCCGCTGTAGCATCTCTAAGCTACAGAATGTGCGTGGCTTTACCATCTGGTACAGTAGATCTACAGGTAACTGCCTAAATAAAATAAACACTTAAGTAAATGAGGGATACAAAGTATATTGAAGCAGGGGCTTCCACACAGGTGTGGTTCCTGAGTTAATTAAGCTTTTAATGCTTATAGTCTGGTATAAAAATGCCCAGTTGCCCGTTATTTTCGCTACCAGGCTAGAAAAGATCTCAGTGAGTGTGAAGGACAAGCCTCAAAGGAGCGTAGGGGGTTTAAGGGTGTGTGCGGTGTGTGTGTCAATTACATAACAAATTACACCTTTCATGGCATTAATTGACTCATCAAACATGACATTGGTGTTAAAAATTCCAAATGATGTTATATCACTTTCCCATGTATCACTCTATAAAACATTTTTTAAAGTGGAACCCCTCCTCTAGCAAAGTCTGCCTTTATATAATACCAAACATATTGCTGCCTGTCATCAACTGAAACACTTCACTGCGACATCCTAGCTAATCTGTGGAGAGATTAGGATGCGTAGAGTGGAGGAGCACATCGGAGTGGCCTCTTCCTGCTTTTATCTTAGACAAAAGACAGCACCTTCCCAACAGGTTGTTCCTCAGAACAAGTGTTACACAGCTTTGCTCTAGCCTGGGTTGTGTCTCATTACGGTTGGATGAGTTTTGTGTGTGTGTGCATGTGCGCGCGCGTGTGCGCGTGCGTGAGCGTACATCAGACAGAATGATGAATAGGTCTTCCGGTCCCCACAATTTCCCTGAGCCTTTATAAAGCAGGTGGCTTCAATCTGCTTACAGCAAATATGCCCCATCCAGTATAATGTATGTAAATGTACAACAAGTATGGCATTGATTATGGTAATCAGATGCACCGACCCAAAGCTCACACATGAATGAGATTTAAACCCATAATTAATTTATGCAGGATGCCAGATTTATAGGTCTAGCTTCTCATTATACAAGTTAATTTGGGGTTCAGGAATAGTATGGCAGAGTTATTTATACATATGGCACAGTGCTTCCAAGGTGTATCTTCTAGCTTATCTCTCACAGGCGAATTGGAAGGGGACTAGCCATATGACATCCCGTGGGACATCCCGTTCCACTGAAGTCCATCTGGCAGTTTTTACAGGTGAACTGTTAATATCCCCTTCGACTTTTGCAAAGAGCTGACGCATTTATCCAGTCAAGCAACTCAACCTAGTGCCAGGTTTGAGGTCAATTGAATTTCAATTCCGGTCAATTCAGGAAGTACACTGAAATAACAATAAAAATTCTCGTCAACATATTTCAATGAGGAAAATGTGGAATTGGAATTCCACATTTCAGTTCACCCCAACCCTGCCTGGTGCACATCTTGTTTTAGCGGAGTAGCCCTACTTATTAAAGCCATTGCACGGGTCTGACTGTGTTGCCAATTATGAGATTGAGATTTAAGTTTGTCAAATGTATTTGTTGCGTCGCTTGAAATAATTGGTAGTTGTGGTAGTTATTCTAATTTGGTAATGTACCTCATCTGGTGAATACCTAGCCTGCTATAGTCCAGTCTGTTTCAAATCAAAGTGTATTTGTCACGTGCGCTGAATACAACAGGTGTAGCCCTTACAGTGAAATGCTTACTTACAGGCTCTAACCAATAGTGCAAAACAAGGTATTAGGTGAACAATAGGTAGGTAAAGAAATAAAACAGTGAAAAAGACAGGCTATATATACAGTAGCGAGGCTATAAAAGTAGCAAGGCTACATACAGACACCGGTTAGTCAGGCTGATTGAGGTAGTATGTACATGTAGATATGGTTATAGTGACTATGCATATATGATGAACAGAGAGTAGCAGTAGCGTAAAAGAGGGGTTGGCGGGTGGTGGGTGGGACACAATGCAGATAGCCTGGTTAGCCAATGTGCGGGAGCACTGGTTGGTCGGCCCAATTGAGGTAGTATGTACATGAATGTATAGTTAAAGTGACTATGGATATATGATAAACAGAGAGTAGTAGCAGCATAAAAAGAGGGGTGGGGGAGGGCACACAATGCAAATAGTCCGGGTAGCCATTTGATTACCTGTTCAGGAGTCTTATGGTTTGGGGGTAAAAACTGTTGAGAAGCTTTTTTGTCCTAGACTTGGTACTCCGGTACCACTTGCCATGCAGTTGTAGAGAGAACAGTCTATAAATAACACTTTCAATATTTGGAAGACCCTCAGTCCTCTACACAATATTGTGCTGCTGATGCCAGGTGCCATAGTAGTCTCTTTCTGCTGTAAAGCAGAGGGTCACCAAGCATGTGGTGCAGGTGATGGGGGACTTCATTTTGCAAAGAACACAGCGATGCCTCCATGCTGTGCCCTTTAGGCCCTGAGGCTCCTCCATGCCTGCAGAAATACATTTGGGCAGATGAACACCACTTGTGGCAGGAGCAGAAGGGACAGAGGTAGAGGGGCCAGAACGTTGTGCAGTGGTGCTGTGGTGCTGTAGCCAGCAAAGCTCCTTGATGAGCAGCTCTCTGAAGGCTAGCTGTGAGATGGGGGGCTTTCCACAGCTCTTAGCCATTTCCTTGTGTAGGATGAATGCATTCACCGCAGCAATGTCGATGAAATGATAGAAGAAGGTCTTGTACCATTTCATCGTCTTATGGAGAACATTGCAGTAGCCTATCAGCGCATCTGACAGGTCCACACCTCCCATGCTCTTGTTCTAGTCCTTTATTGCAGTTGGAATGGGGACATTTTTTGCGGTCCATGCCCCAGTAGCGCTGAGACAACAGGCGTCCGGCTGGATGAACCAGCTTCAGTGGGGGATGGACACCTTGGCACTGGGGGCTCCCATTCAGAGTCAGTGTCACTGTGAAAGAAAATGTTCAGTTAGAATAGTTTCACATTTGATCCCTGTATCAACAGGTATAATATACAGATATATATAGAGTACAGGGAACATAAGGTTGAATATATTATTAAAGACCTGCTAGATCTACTGTCTCATTTATATTATGACAGACCAGCTAGATCTACACATACATACAAACATACCCCCACCCACAATATATAGCCAACGTGTACTTTACACATTTCATTACATTTGTGTATATTGCTACTAAAATTTTAAAAAATCACAAATAATATTTTATATTATTAATTTCAAACAACGGCATTAGCATGAGAAGAACTTACCACTCCAAAAAGATGTCCTCTCCGTTCAAAAAAAAATCCTCCATTTGGGAATCAAAGCTATGCTAGCTAAATGAATTGTCCTTCAACAATCTCTGTCTCACTTTCCCAATCAATTTCTTCTAAAATTGTGTGTATATCTAGATTTAGATTTAGCTTCCCCCGACTTATTTGCCATACTGATTGATATATAAACAGCTAAAGATGCCCTTTACCAAAATAGTGAGTAACATGAGTGGCTCCTTCCAGTATCAATCTTCAATGGCGAATGACCCTCTTTACGCCGGAGTTTACTACATGGGTTGGTCTTCCAACACATAACCATTACATATTGCTGTTTACCTCAGCTCATTGGCTATCTATCATGCTAGATTTCAAGACGATCAGTGGTCATTGGGTTAAAATACAGTCAATCAACGAAACAGTGGTCATATCATTGGTGCACAATGATACCATTACTTATTGTCTTCAAATCGATTTCTTTCAGTCAATACGTCCCGCGAAATGACCCATCAGTTTGGTTGTGTTACAAACAACCAGTTTTATTACAATGAAACCAAACATGACTGGATAAAGTCACGTTTAGTGTGTGTATTTACATCGAATGTGTCGTCGAAAATTGAATGAGACGGAATTCACGACACAAGCGGTTCACAAAATGTTTCGTGTTAGGCTATAAAAAACGGATTTTATCAAACAAAATACCATTCATTGTGTAACAATGAGCATTGGGAACAGAGGAAGATCGTCAAAGGTAAACAATTTATTTTATTGCAATTTGTGATTTTGTTACGCCTGTGCTGGTTGAAATATTTTTTTTTATGGGGCTCTGTCCTCAGATAATCGCATCGTATTCTTTCGCAGTAAATCCTTTTATAAATCTGGCAACGCAGTTGGATTAGCAAGATACTAGGCTTTCGAAACATGAGACACTTGTATTTTCATGAATATTTAATATGACTCTTTATGTAGCGAACACCGTATGTTGTCGAATTTAATCCCGCTAACGGGTTCGGTGCGCAGAGAGGGTAACACAGTGTCCAAAGAAGGGCCAGAGGTATACAGAATGGTGTCGTATGCGTAGAGGTGATAAATAAGCATGCCCACTCAAATAATGTAGAACTAAGAACAGATATAGCCCTTGGTTCACCGCAGTCTTGACTGCCCTTGACCAGCACAAAAACATCCAATGGCGTTCTGCATTAGCATTGAATAGCCCCTGTGATATGCAACTTTTCAGGGAAGTCAGGAACCAATTTACACAGTCAGTTAGGAAAGCTAAGGTTAGCTTTTAAAACAGAAATTTGCATCCTGTAGCACTAATTCCCAAAATGTTGGGGACACTGTAAAGTCCATGGAGAACAAGAGCACCTCCTCCCAGCTGCCCACTGCACTGAGGCTGGGAAACACTGTAACCACCGATAAATCTACGATAATCAATCATTTCAATAAGCATTTCTCCACGGTTGGCCATGCTTTCTACCTGGCTAGCCCTACCCCGGCCAACAGCTCTGCATCCCATGCAGCAACTTTTGAATCCCACCATACCTTCTCCACTCAGCCACGCTCAAGGTCCTAAACGATATCATAACCGCCATCGATAAAAGACACTACTGTGCAGCCGTCTTCATCGACCTGGCGAAGACTTTCGACTCTGTTTTAATCACCTCATTCTTATCGGCAGAATCAATAGCCTTGGTTTCTCAAATGACTGCCTCGCCTGGTTCACCAACTATATCTCAGATAGAGTTCAATGTGTCAAATCGGAGGGCCTGTTGTCCGGACCTCTGGCAGTCTCTATGGGGGTGCAACATGGTTCAATTCTCAGGCCGAATCTTTTCTCTGTATATATCAATGATGTCGCTCTTGCTGCTGGTGATTCTCTGATCCACCTCTACGCAGATGACACCATTCTGGCCCTTCTTTGGACACTGTGTTAACAAACCTCCAAATGATCTTCAATGCCATCCATCACTCCTTCCGTGGCCTCCAACTCCTTTTAATTGGTAGTAAAACTAAATGCATGCTCTTCCACCGATTGCTGCCCTCACCTGCCCGCCCGACTAGCATCACTGCTCTGGATGGTTCTGACCTGAGAAAATGTGTACAACTACAAATAACTAGGTGTCTGGTTAGACTGTAAACTCTCCTTCCAGACTCACATTAAGCGTCTCCAATCCAAAATTAAATATAGAATCGGCTTCCTATTTCGCAGCAAAGCATCCTTCACTCATGCTGCCAAACATACCCTCGTAAAACTAACCATCCTACCAATCCTTGACTTCGGCGATGTCATTTACAAAATAGCCTCCAACACTCTACTCAGCAAACTGGATGTAGTCTATCACAGCGCCATCCGCTTTGTCACCGAAGCCCCATATACTACCCACCACTGCAACCTGTATGATCTCGTTGGCTGGCCCTCGCTTCATATTCATCACCAACCCCACTGGATCCAGGTCATCTATAAGTCTTTGCTAGGTTAAAGCCCCACATCTCAGCTCACTGGTCACCATAGCAACACCCACCCGTAGCACACACTCCAGGAGGTTTATTTCACTGGTCATCCCCAAAGCCAACACCTACTTTGGCCGCCTTTCCTTCCTGTTCTCTGCTGTCAATGACTGGAACGAACTGCAAAAATCACTGAAGCTGGAGACTTATACAGTATTTCCCTCTCTAACTTCAACCATCAGATGTCAGAGCATCTTACAGATCTCTGTAACTGTACACAGCCCATCTGTAAATAGCACACCCAACTACTTTATCCCCATATTGTTATTTATATTTTGCACCCCAGTATCTCTACTTGTACATCATCATCTGCACAACTACCATTCCACTGTTAATGCTAAATTGTAATTATTTTGCCTCTATGGCCTATTTATTGCCTAACCTCTCCAATCTTCGACATTTGTACACACTGTATATATACTTTTTTCTATTGTGTTATTGACTGTGAGAATGAAAGGTGAGTTCAGGATGAGGGCAGACATTTTTATCAAGAGAGACCTTTAAAAAATATGCACATTTTCTCTAACAATAAATATACAAATGTGTATTTTACAGTTATAAGGAAGGTGAAATCTTATAGTTAGATGTTTTATCATTTAATTATACTATATTGCAACGAGTGCGCTGAGAGTCGGGAAGTAAGTTCAGGGAGTGAGTGTTTTAATAAATAAAAGAAACAATGAACACAAAACACAACACTGACATGAAAACAGAGTCAATAACAGCTGAGGAAAGTCCAAGGGGAGTGACAGATATAGGGAATATAGTCAAGGCGGTGAAGGACTCCAGGTGAGTGTCAGGAGGCCCAGGTGCGCAAGACAATGGTGACAGGTGTGCGGGATAATCAGCAGCCTGGTGACATAGAGGCCAGAGAGGGAGTATACGTGACATATATTTAGAAGACATATAAGTAATGTCAAGCCATATTCATACAGTTTTGTTGAATAGGAAATATAGGACATCATAAAATATTTAATATTTTAAATTTTTTCTAATATTTGTACTGTGTACTTGAGCTTGTGTCCTCAAAAGTGACTACATATCAGCAAGTTAACTATATGTAGTTACATTTAACTGGTTTAAAGCATGTTGGGAATATACAACACCATACTGTCACGACTTCTGCCGAAGTCAATGCCTCTCCTTGTTCGGGTGGTGCTCGGTGGTCGGCGTCACCGGTCTTTCAGCCATCATTGATCCATGTTTAGTTTTCCATTGGTTTTGTCTTGTCTTCCTACACACCTGGTTTCAATCCCATTCATTACCTGTTGTGTATTTAACCCTCTGTTTCCCATCATGTCTTTGTCAGAGATTCTTTCTTGTTTCAGTTTCGTGTTTGTATTTGGTGCGCGACGGGTCCTCGTACCCAATTTGTTTCATTTGTATTTATGGTTTTGGAGTTATGTTTTGTTTTATTAAATTACTCCATTTATCGAGTTTATTCTCCTGCGCCTGACTTCCCTGCCACCTATACACACGTTTGTGAAACATACTATTGAATAAAATGGTTCAACCAAAAAAAGTATTCAGACCCCTTGACTTTTTCCACATTTTGTGACATTACAGTCTTATTCTAAAATTGATTTAACAAAAAAAACACCTCATCAATCAACACACAATACCCCATAATGACAAAGTCAGAACAGGTTTTTATTTATTTTTTGCTAATTTGGGGGAAAAAAGTACTTTGTTGAAGCATTATTGGCAGCGATTAATGCATTTCTTCTTGGGTATGACACTAAAAGCTTGGCACACCTGTATTTAGAGAGATTCTTCCATTCTTCTCCCACTCTGCAGATCCTCTCAAGCTCTGTCAGGTTGGATGGGGAGCGTTGCTGCACAGCTATTTTCAGTTCTCTCCAGAGACATTCAGGTTCAAGTACGGGCTCTGGCTGGGCCACTAAAGGACATTCAGAGACTTGTCCCGGAGCCACTCCTGTGTTTTCTTGGCTGTGTGCTTTGGGTCGTTGTCCTGTTGGTAGGTAAACCTTCGACCCCGTCTGAAGACCTGAGCACTCTGGAGCAGGTTTTCATCAAGGATATCTCTGTACTTTGCTCCATTCATCTTTTCCTTGATCCTGACTAGTCTCCCAGTCCCTGCCGCTGAAAAACATCCCCCCAGCATGATGCTACCACCCCCATGCTTCACCGTAGGGATGGAGCCAGGTTTACTCCAGATGTGACGCTTGGCATTCAGGCCAAGGAGTTCAATCTTGGTTTCATCAGACCAGATAGTCTTCTTTCTCATGGTCTGAGAGTCTTTAGGTGCCTTTTGGCAAACTCCAAGCGGGCTGTCATGTGACTTTTACTGAGGATTGAGTTTCCAAAATGGCCTGATGGCCTGATTGGTGGAGTGCTGCAGAGATGGTTGTCCTTCTGGAAGGTTCTCCCATCTCCACAGAGGAACTCTAGACATATATCAGAGTGACCATCTGGTTCTTGGTCACCACCCTGAGTAAGGCCCTTCTCCCCCGATTGCTCAGTTTGGCAGGGCGGCCAGGAGTCGCTGGTTCCAAACTTCTTCCATTTAAGAATGATGGAGGCCGCTGTCTCTTGGGATCTTCAATGCTGCAGAAATGTTTTTGTACCCTTCCCCAGATCTGTACCTCGAGATAAAGTATTTCTCAGAGCTCTACCAACAATTCCTTTGACCTCATGGCTTGGTTTTTGCTCTGACATGCACTGTCAACTGTGGGACCTTTAAATAGACAGGTGTGTGCCTTTCCAAATCCTGTCAAATCAATTGAATGTACCACAGGTGGCCTCCAAGTTGTAGAAACATCTCAATGATGATCAAGGCAAACAGGATCCACCTGAGCTCAATTTCGAATCTCATAGTAAAGGGTCTGAGTACTTTTGTAAATAAGCCATTTCTGGGGGTTTTCATATAAATTCGCAAACATAGCTAAAAACCTATTTTCACTTTGTCATTTGGGGTATTGTGTGTAGATTTCTGAGGATTTTGTTTTAATTTAATACATTTCATAATAAGGCTGTAACATAACAAAATGTGGAAAAAGTCAAGGGGTCTGACTACTTTCCTAAGCCACTGTATATGGATTATTTTCTTAACTAATGCACTGATGTGGTCCAATTTTACTGCTGCTCTCTAATTATTTGTTACCTTTCTTTCTTATTATTCTTTGGAAGGTATTTTTGACTTGATTTGACTATATGAAATAGGCTGTTAAGAATCACTACATGACCAAAAGTATGAACACCTGCTCTTCGAACATCTCATTACAAAATCATGGGTATTAATATGGAGTTAATCCCCATTTTCTGCTATAACAGCTTCCACTCTTATGGGACTGCTTTCCACTAAATTGGGAACATTGCTGCGGACATTGATGAGGGCACTGATGTTGGGCCAGTAGGCCTGACTTACAGTCAGTGTTCCCATTCATCAGAAAGGTGTTTGATGGGGTTGAGGTCCGGGCTTTGTGCAGGCCAGCCAAGTTCTTCAACACTGGTCTCGACAAACCATTTCTGTATGGACTTTGCTTTGTGCATGGGGGCATTGTCATGCTGAAACAGGAAAGGGCCTTCTCAAAGCTGTTCCCATAAAGTTGGAAGCACAGACTCATCTGGAATGTCATTGTATGCTGTAGCGTTAAGATTTCCCTTCACTAGATTGGGGCGGCAGGTAGCCTAGTGGTTAGAGAGTTGGGCCAGTAGCCAAAAGGTTGCTGGATCAAAACTCTGAGCTGACAAGAGAAAAATGTGTCATTCTGCACATGAACAAGGCAGTTATCCCACTGTTCCCCAGTAAGCTGTCATTGTAATTTGAGAATTTGTTCCTAGCAGACTTGCCTAGTTACATAAAGGTTCATTTAAAAAAAGGGGGCCTTGCCCAGACCATTATTCCTCCCCCACCAAACTTTACAGTAGGTACTATGCATTTGGGCAGGTAGCATTCTCCTGACATTCACCAAACCCAGATTTTTCCTTCAGACTGCCAGATGGTGAAGCATGATTCATCACTCCAGAGAACGTGTTTCCACTGCTCCTGAGTCAAATGGCAGCGTGCTTTACACCACTCCAGCTGACGCTTCGCATTGTGCATGACAATCGTTGGCTTTTGTTCGGCTGCTCGGGCCAAGGAAACCCATTTCATGAAGCTCCTGACGAACAGTTATTGTGCCGGCCTTTTCTTCCAGAGGCAGTTTGAACAGTGTATTTTCCCCATTCTATGCTTGACAAGTAGTTCCCTTATTCCACCGCTTGGCACTGTGTGTAGGCCTGTGCGTAAATTTACGCACACTTTCATGCGAACATTCATATGGATAAATCTCACACTTTGCGTGGAAATGATCCTATGAGCAATTCACGCACAGATTGTGCTTACACATGATTGAAAAATAGGCCCCTGAACTATAAAGACGGAAATTGTATGTTGTATAATCCACCCTGAAGTCTAGGCTCCCTTTGTGGTGAAACACGTTGATGTGCATGAAGATGAATATCCAGCTGTTTTCCCCAGTGGCTCAATGTGTTGGCATTTGTATGTAACACGTTATGTTACCTTTCATGGATAAATATAGTTATTTATGAAATATTACCAACACTTATTTCATTATGTATAAACCTTTATAAGCATGCATATGCATTTACAATGGCTTGTTCATTAATGTTATTGTAATGTGATACCTTGACATTGTATTTGCATGTTATTGCAATGATAAATATAGTCACATTTTTGTTACTACATTTTAAATTATAATTCATAATAATTTATTTTTTTATTTGATTTATTTGACCTATATTTAACCAGGTAGGCCAGTTGAGAACAAGTTCTCATTTACAACTGCGACCTGGCCAAGATAAAGTAAAGCAGTGCAACACAAACAACAACACAGAGTTACACATGGAATAAACAAATGTACAGTCAATAACACAATACAAAAAAGTCTATATACAGTGTGTGCAAATGGCGTGAGGAGGTAAGGCAATAAATAGGCCATAGTAGCGAAGTAATTACAATTTAGCAAATGAACACTGGAGTGATAGATGTGCAGATGATGATGTGCAAGTAGAAATACTGGTGTGCAAAAGAGCAAAAAAGTTAATAAAAACAATATGGGGATGATTTGAGTAGATTGGATGCGCTATTTACAGACGGGCTGTGTACAGCTGCAGCGATCGGTAAGCTGCTCAGAGAGCTGATGTTTAAAGTTAGTGAGAGAGCTATAAGTCTCCAACTTCGGCGATTTTTGCAATTTGTTCCAGTCATTGGCAGCAGAGAACTGGAAGGAAAGGCGGCCAAAGGGGGTGTTGGGGGGTATATATATACCTGCCGGAGCGTGTGCTACGGGTGGGTGTTGTTATCATGACCAGTGAGCTGAGATATGGAAGAGGTTTACCTAGCAAAGCCGTATAGACGACCTGGAGCCAGTGGATCTGGCGACGAATATGTAGTGAGGATCAGCCGACAAGAGAATACAGGTCGCAGTGGTGGATGGTAAATGGGGCTCCGGTGGCAAAACGGATGGCCTGTGATAGACTGCATCCAGTTTGCTGAGTAGAGTGTTGGAGGCTATTTTGTAAATGATATCGCCATATTCGAGGATCGGAAGCATGGTCAGTTTCACGAGGGTATGTTTGGCGGCATGAGTGAAGGAGGCTTTTGTTTGCGAAATAGGAAGCCGATTCTAGATTTAATTTTGGATTGGAGATGTTTAATATGAGTCTGGAAGGAGAGTTTACAGTCTAGCCAAACACCTAGGTATTGTAGTGATGCTAGTCAGGTGGGCGGGTGCGGGCAGCGATCGGTTGAAGAGCATACATTTAGTTTTACTAGCGTTTAAGAGCAGTTGGAGGCCATGAAAGGAGTGTTGTATGGCATTGAAGCTTGTTTGGAGGTTTGTTAACACAGTATCCAGAGAAGGGCCATATGTATACAGAATGGTGTTGTCTCCATAGAGGTGGATCAGGGAATCACCCGCATCAAGAGCGTTGATATATACAGAGAAAAGAGTTGGCCCGGAAATTGAACCCTGTGGTACCCCCATAGAGACTGCCAAAGTTCCCGGACAACAGGCCCTCCGATTTGACACACTGAACTCTATCTGAGAAGTAGTTGGTGAACCAGGCGAGGCAGTCATTTGAGAAACCAAGGTAGACAAAGAGGAATGTGTTTGCTCAAATTATTCTTCTGATATGATATTGACACTGAACTATTGCCAGTTGTCTTTCAGACAAAATGTTCCTTCTCTGTCCTCTAAGATGCAGCATGTTCCTTTTCATTGTTTGTCTTGCTTGAAAGGTCAGAAATGACTGATTCGTTTTAGGCCTCAAAGCTAGAGATGTAACCTGTATCCCTTCGAAAGAATAAGCATCCAATTGACTTCATACGGTATGTACCAAAACCAAAGTACAAAGTCAGTTGGTGGTATTTTTTGGGAGTGTCTGAGCAAATTCATATGTCAATGTGGTGTCCTGGTGAGAACCCCTTCATCTTGCCAGCATTACGTCAACAATTGCTTTCTTATAATACTGTTTATTTTCCAAGATAGATGGCTCAACCCCTGTCTAAGTCCAAGGCCCATACACACATAAAAATGTATCAGTGTGATAAACCGATAGTTTTGCTGTTATAACAGAACCGCATTAAATCAATATGTTTTCCCGCTTGTCTTAAATGCGGTGGTATGCTCCCCCGTCTGTTTATGTTAGGCAGGGGATGAAGATTTACCGGTGTTCCATCTTTCTTGTAACTGAAGAGTGCTTTTCTACAATGATTAGCAAAGCAGACATGGGACCTATTTTTTAATAGGTCTCATCCACAAAAAATGTCAGACGTCTGCCAACTCAGAGGGTCTCGTAGACAGTGATTGTTGTTTAAACGCTTGACCACATTGCTTTATGTTCTTTCTTTTTTTCTTGGTATCCTTGAGACAAACTACGTGATGGCGGGGCTTTTGAGGTAGAGGGAGAAAATCTCTAACTATTGACAGCTTACTATATATTTTCATTTTTATATACTCTCAGATTTATATTGTGACAAAAACAACATTTAAGTGTCCCATTAGATACACCACAATATATTGTACTAGGTTGATTTGATACACATGTGCAATATTATTGTAACGACCGTTGGTGGAAGAAGGTGAGGACCAAGATGCAGTGTGGTAAGTGTTCATCATTATTTTAATAAACTGAACACTAAATACATCAAGGAACAAAAGAAACAACCGAAACAGCTCCGTCAGGTGCAAAACACACTAAACAGAAAATAACTACCCACAACCCATAGTGGGAAAACAGGCTGCCTAAGTATGGTTCTCAATCAGAGACAACAATTGACAGCTGCCTCTGATTGGGAACCATACCAGGTCAAAACCAGAAATACAAAACATAGAACAAAAACATAGAATGCCCACCCCAACTCACGCCCTGGACAAACTAAAATAGAGACATAAAAAAGGAACTAAGGTCAGGACGTGACAATTATACATATTTAGGAACATAAGAACATTGTTATTCTGTAGCTCCCCCTCTCTCAGTGAGATCATGGAGGCCTCATCAAAAACATAAACATATCTTGTGTATAAGACCTGTAAACAACTCTTTTATAAAACCATCCAGTGCTTGACTTGGACTGAGATATGTACCGGTACTGTTTACATCTGGGTGCAGGAGATCCACATTATTCGAAGCTTCTATTCGAGGTGTCGGTACTCAGCTTCGGTGAGCCCCTGCCCTGAAAATATAATCTTGTTTTCAGGAGAAAACAACCCTATTGAACCTTAATCCTCAATCCCCTTTCATTAAATGTAATTTGTCTCTCATCTCGCACAATAGCACACACAAAGCCATCGAATTGCGTCTGTATCTTATTTAAAGGTTTGAAGTTAGGCTGCTGAAAATAGGTGTAGTAATTGAATTTTTAAATGCTGACACGTTGTGATATTCCTCTACCTGGGAAGGAAAGAAATCACCACAGATGAGTCCCCATGCTCAGGTGATACCCTCCGAATGCCTGAGGAATTGTAATGACTGCTCAAAACCTATTTCAGTAATTCCTTCCCCCAAAACGTTGTTTTGTCCTATAAATGCTGAATATGAAGTGTACTGGATGAGATTCCATAACACACCAATCAATCAGGTAAGTCTTTCGGCCTGATGGCCACTCATCAGCCTTTTTTAAAAAGGAATATACTGTAATATTTGTACATATAGTAGCTCTATAGTCAACCAATTCAATAAATTCATTAAATATGGCACATTACAAAACAAAGCAGTTCAATCATTCTCATAGATCATTATATGATGTTAACATCCTAGATTAAGGGAAGGAAGGGGTTAAGGTGTGCATTTCTTAAGATTGAGGTCAATGTTCAAGCATCTTAATGAGTAGACACATACATGAACGCATATAGCCTACCCATATAAATACGTAAACATCCGGTGTCCCTGGACACAGACCAGGCCCAGTCCATGTCTGGAAAACCGGCCCTCAGGCATCCACATATCCATCCTCTCATGTATTGGTAGAGATGGGCATCAGAAATCAGGCCTGTAATTGCATCCCACATCTTGTTATGTCGTAATTCAAAATTCAGGACAGTTTTTCCAAAATAAGTGTGTCCAGACAAGTTCTGATCCACATTTCCTCTGACACAACATCACTATTCTTCCAATTCAGTGACGTTTAGCACACATACACGAAAAGGACATTCAACTTCTTTCCAAGATGGTTCAATAGACATATCCAAAGGGACCTATATTCCGATGTTCCATTCCGATAAGGGCTGAAACTGATTTCAATACCATGGACCAGTATCGGATTCATTTAGGGTATTTCCAGATCATATGTATAAATCGTCCATTGCCACCACTACAGAGCTAACATTTGTCAGACACTTTCACTTTCAATGACTTTCAATTTCCTAGGAGTAAGTTAAGCTCTACGCAGAAATATTAAATTGATAATTTTATTCCGAACAGAGTTGGACTCTTTGCATGTTTTTCCAGATATTTCCCATGTTTCAGGAGAAAGGTGGACACTCAAATTATTCTCCCAGCACAGTGCTACACCGTGGCATACAGAAGATCTGGAGTTATTAAGGAGTTTATAAAGTTGACTAGCTACAGTATGTGTCTTTTGGACAAAAACAATCCCCCCCAAAAAAATGTCAGTCTACTCTCCTACATGTTTTGAAAAAAGTGACCTTATTTGTAAGTAGAGTAGGAAGTATTTATTGGGTAAATTGAATTAATTTCTGAGTTGTTCACGCAATCTCATATTGTTTTCATCAAAGAAATCAGAGTCCGTGGAAATGGCCGCTCATCAGCCTGATGGCAAAAAAACATGATGTGTCCTGTTGAGTCAGAGACTGACTCCTAAATAGTTTCCTCGCACCATCTCCTTTCTGTCATTACCACTGAGAAGTCATAGGACTGGATAGATCTACCCCAGACCTAGAGTGCCAGATGGGTGGGATTTGCACTTTTGGGACTATTGCACCAGTTGCACCAGGTAATATAAATCAAGCCTGTTTGAAGCATCCGCAATGAATTGATTAGGCATGCTGAGCTCCTTCCATCAGATGTATGACTCGGGTAGTTAAAGACCATTGTGTTTGAGAGTAAGAGGTGGATCATGAGGGGTTGGTGGCTGCTGAGTGCTAAATGAAGGACGAGGTAAATGACAGTGGAGAGGGTGCATCAAGGTTGCCTTGGGTGGTGGATGAGACTGGGGTGGGGACATCATTATTGACTCCAGCTTTCTGAAGCTAATATGGATGATGACGCACATGATGAGTGGTGACCTGCCAACGTCACCGTAGGTGTTCATCTTTATCACAGCGCCTGCTTGCCAGTGAGGTGGCCATATGTCACTAAGCACATGGATGGATCGGCACAGCCTGCGCCCTCTGAGGGTACAGCCCACCTACCCAGCACAGAGGCCTGAGGTCTGTTCAGGAGGGTGAAACTGTAGAACTTAAAAAAACTAAACAGAGCTCAAATAATTGGACTAACTTGCACATTGTTTGGAGTTTTGTGGTACAGAAAAAATGTACCCTAGAACATTCTGAACATTGTATCATATTGTTTGTTGTGGTTTGTGTACTATTCAGTACCATTTTAAAAAGAGATTTCACCTTGTCATTTCAATTTAAAATAAAAACTGTAATTTGGAACTTACCTCTGACTCTCTGGTGTCTGTGTTGGTGTGGCCGGTAATCCTAAAACCTGAAAGGAAAATACATATGTTTAGTAACTGTTACAAACCATAAGTGAAAAAGTTTTATCTTCACTGTATTATCTCCAAAGGGAATTCTAGCAAGACGATGGAAGACATTTGGTGTCTTATGAAATCTTTAATGTAATCGCCTTCATGACAATGCTTGTCTCAAATTAATTTGCTTATTTATCCCTTTTGTCAGGCAAGACCTCTAAACAGGGTAACCAGAGGACCAAACAGGGTAACCAGAGGACAGAACATAATAGAAACCAGGGAATCCTTCAACAACCTGCAATTCATTGCTAGAAAACATTTAGGCCTAGGCTACAAGCTGTGATGTACACGGTGACAGTCAGTCTGTATAACAGTGTTATGTTGCAGCTTTCTGGGCTATGTTAATTCAGTGCTGTGTGTTTATTTTTAGAGCAGTCCTCTTGGAATTTCTTCTCTGAGTTGTTGCAGATTTTTTCGCAATGACTTCCCTGAGGAAGGAAGACACCATGCAGATTAGTTCATCCCTGGCACATAGGGCTCTGGTCCAAAGTAACGCACTATATAGGGCATAGGGTGCCATTTGGGACATAATCCAAATATTTTATTCCTCAGAACAATTAACCAATAGGATAGTCTATAGAAGTACATTAATAGCGTTTGAAAGAAATATACTGTCTGTTCTGGGGCTTTTTTTCTTTGTTGCGGCGGTTGTTGTTGCAGTGGAAATGGAATCAGCAAAATCGGAACGAACACACAATTGCCCCTAAAGCATCCGGTTAGAACTGATGGATAAACCATTCCATATTATATCATTCATTTCTAAGGCAGGAGGATTGTACAGTAAACCTCCCACATACATTCAACTGTTAAAAGGCTTATATTCCCTACTCTCTGTATCCACAACACACCAGACCTGAAGTACTGTCTCAGCTCTGTCAAGGGGATCTCATGGAGAATGCACATTGGATATGTCACTTAAAAATGATTTCTCTGTTGGTGCTATAGGCTTCTATAGTCCATGTCACCTCCTTTCAGTCGTGATTACGGGTGATATTTGTCAGGATTTGGCCAGGATTGTTCCGGTTTTGGTCACTAGATGCCCCCATTGTGCCTTTTTGACCCTTTTGTTTTCCCTTGTTTCCAGTTATTATTTGCACCTGTGCCTCGTTTCCCTTGAATGTATTTAAACCCTTAGCTTTCCTCAGTTATTTGCTCTGTGTTTGAATGTTAGCACCCAGCCCCAGTGATGCTGTGAACGTTTGTTACTCCAGTTGGACTCTCTTGTGGTACTCTGTTTTTGTTCTCGTTTATTTATTTTTTATTATCTTTTGAGGCTTTTTCCCTGCTGTACCTACCACCTTGTGGATTTTACTTTTGACTTTATGACCTTTATCTCTTGGAATTACTTTTGACATTGTGGATTTATATTTTTGCCTGAAGAACCTTCCTTTTTACTTTATTAAAACACTGTCTCAAGTACTGCTGTGTCTGCCTCATCTTCAGGGTTCTGCCGACTATTAGTGGCTCAGTTTGCTAAGTGACTGTTTCTCACACCGCAGACCCAAGTTCGTAACCGGGTCCTGACAATGTTATGAGTGGGCTGCTCCCCTCTGTCACCTATATGATGTGTGACTGTGAGAAGTTGGAGGGGGTGGTGGGAGGAAGGTAGATGGTCAAAGGTGTAGCCCTGGTTTACACTTCATGAGTATTCAGGCTTCTGCACATATTACAACCTGGTTTAGTTGACTAGTTTGGTTCAAGCACAGGCGGAGACTTTGTAGGTATTTAAATTGGAGCTGAAGTACAGTAGACGTGTTTTTAGGGGGGTTATCAATACTGTAAGAATATTGGGTCTTAAACATAGCCGTGGGAAGTAGTTTGGGGGTGCTTTAGTTTTTGAGATAATCAGACTTCTGTCAAGGGAGGAGCTGGTTTTTACATATTACATATTTATTTATGCTGAATGTAAATTCTTGCCATTTTTTCTAAATGCTTACTTTTATTTCACTAGCTGGACAGGCAAACACCGCTGAGTACTAAAGTGTAAACCAATCAAAAATGGTAGACTATCCATCGTACTATCTCTGCTGATCACGTCTGCCAATCATGTTATCCAAGCCTATGGCTTCATCTTCATCACTAGAGTCAGTGTGCCGGGCTGGGCTACTCAAGGACATTCATAGATTTGTCCCAAAGCCACTCCTGTGTTGTATTGTCTGTGTGCTTAGGATCTTTGTCCTGTTGGAAGGTGAACCTTCGCCCCAGTCTAAGGTTCTGAGCAGGTTTTCATGAAGGATCTCTCTGTACTTTCCTCCATTCATCTTTCCCTTGATCTGTCTCCTACTCCCTGCTGCTGAAAAACATCCCCACACCTTGATGCTGCCACCACCATGCTTCACCACAGGGATGGTGCCAGAATTCCTCCAGACGTGGCACATGGCATTGAGGCCAAAGAGTTCAATCTTGGTTTCATCAGACCAGAGAATCTTGATTTTCATGATCTGAGAGTCCTTTAGGTGCGTTTTTGCAAACTCCAAGTGGGCTGTCCTATGTCTTTTACTGAGGAGTGGCTTCCGGCCGGCCACTCTACCATAAAGGCCTGATTGGTGGGGTGCTGCACAGATGGTTGTTCTTCTGGAAGGTTCTCCCATCTCCACAGAGGAACTCTGGAGCACTGTCAAAGTGACCATCGGGTTCTTGGTCACTTCCCTGAGTAAAGCCCTTCTCCCCCGACTGCAACAATCTATAGGACAAGTAGTGTAAATCTAATACAGTCATCAAGGCAGGACCCACCAATTCCATTCATACTGACAAATAAGACATGCCTCATTATCCCTGTCAATAGTTGGAGTAGGATGATTGCGGGATGTTAATTTAGCTCACAACCTACATTCCTTTGCTGTGATGATTTATTTGATTTATTCTTGTCACTCACTTTTGTCTCACATGATCCCTGAGATCAGCCAAGTACTATTCACCAAGCAAGGGCTGATTCATTCATCTATGAGGAGAACCATCCCTCTGCCACTTGAACTAGCCCTACTGTCACTATTTATATTCTGGATTCTGTCTAACACAGTCTAGTGTGTCTTAGAAGAACACCCACTTGAGATACACATGCTTGTTTGAGCATCTTTATTCATTGTCTCACTTTTCTCTCCCATGATCTATTCACCAAGTCCTTCAGTTTGAACTAGCCCTGCCATCACTATTTAGACATTGAGACCACATGTGCATTTGCCTAGCAGTTGAGTGTTGGGCCTAGTAACTTGCTGGTTTGAATCGCTGAGCCGACTAGGTCAAAAATCTGTTGATATGCCCATGAGGAAGGCACTTGTACTTAGTTCCTCCTGTAAATCGCTCTGGATAATAGTGTCTGCTAAATTACTAAAATGTCATGTAAATGTCTCTCTCTACATCAATCAGCTACATTGGTGACCAGGGATCCTTTTGATATGCCTATGAGGCCTGGGCACACACATTTTCCTAGAGAGAAGCATGTGTTGATGACAGTTCCACAGTCTCCATTAGAGGCCCAGGCTTTTGGCATAGTTGGTAAAGCTCTCATTTCAGGACTGCAATATAGGATTGTGCCTTCCACAGCACTTGATATACATTGATTTGTAGGTTACACTACAGAACAAAAAATATAAACGCAACACATAAACTGTTGATCCCATGTTTCATAAGCTGAAATTAAATATAATTTTCCATATGCACAAAAAGCTTATTTATCTCCAATTTTGTGCACAAATTTGTCGACGTCCATGTTAGTGAGCATTTCTCCTTTGCCAAGATAATGCATCCACCTGACAGGTGTGGCATATCAAGAAGCTCATTAAACAGCATGATCATTACACAGGTTCACCTTCTGCTGTGGGCAATAAAAGGCCACTGGGTTTTGTCACAACACACACAGATGTCTCAAGTTTTGAAGGAGGACACAATTTGCATGCTGACTGCAGGAATGTCCACCAGAGCATTTGCCAGAGAATTTAATGTAAATTGTTCTACCATAAGTTTCCTACAACATCATTTTAGATTTGGCAATACGTCCAACCAGCCTCACAACAGCAAACCATGTGTAACCATGCCAGCCCAGTACCTCCACATCCAGCTTCTTCACCTGCGGGATCGTCTCAGACCAGCCACCTGGACAGCTGATGATACTGAGGATTATTTATTTCGGTAATGTGAGGAAGAACTCATTCTGTGCCCCTGCCCAGCCAGGACTGGGCAGGGGCACATTCATGGGTGGGCCTGGAAGGGCATAGGCCCACCCACTGGGGAGCCAGGCCCAGCCAGCCAGAATGAGAAATCCATAGATTAGGGCCTAATTAATTTATTTCAATTGACTGATATCTTCCAGCCAGTCATAATGTGAAATCCATAGATTAGGGCCTAATGAATTTATTTCAATTGACTGATATCTTCCAGCCAGTCATAATGTGAAATCCATAGATTAGGGCCTAATGAATTTATTTCAATTGACTGATATCTTCCAGCCAGTCATAATGTGAAATCCATAGATTAGGGCCTAATGAATTTATTTCAATTGACTGATATCTTCCAGCCAGTCAGAATGTGAAATCCATTGATTAGGGCTTAATGAATTTATTCCAATTGACTGATTGCTTTATGTGAACTGTAAAATTGTTGAAATTGTTGCATGTTGTGTTTATATTTTTTATCAGTATTGATACTTCAAATACAGTCAGACACCTTTGCTGTTTGTCTCGGTACTCAATACATAAAACACCTTGTGATGGTGTTCTTTGTTCATGTGTATATGCATGAAATCTACATTATGTAAAACATGTCTCACTCAGTCATAGTTAGTAGAATAATGAAAAGATTGGCAAGATTTTAGCACAGTTCACTTTTAGTTAGAAAGTTAATCATCTAAGCCACCTAAATATACACACATTCACTGAACATTTAGTATTTGAAACTCAAACATTAATTTCCCAACTGCTTTTTATATAATACTAAAGGCTCTTGATCATTCTCCATACCAGATTTTCCAATGCATCCATCATTATGCATGCCCACCATTGTATTTGGAACTGCTATTTGACAACTCATCTGGTTTAGAAATCAAACTCTTGTTATCTTATTGCAGAGCACATTGTACAACTGTTTTTAGAGAAGATTGTATTGTAAGGTATGCTATATGTGTAGCCTATGTGTTACAGGTTTTGGCTTTTCCATTTCTATTTTGAGATTGGACTTTTAGCGTGTAAAGCACACCGATTGGTGTCACCTCGTTAATCAGTATGTGTTGCACCTGTGCTGGCTTGTCCATCTTGTTAGACGGAAGGTGTTTCACCTGTGCTGGCTCAGGTGATATTTAAGAGTGGCTGGCCTAGTTCTCCAATTGTCTTGAGAGATGTGGAGTCTACACCTTTAGTTGGCTTTCCCGATTTGATTTCTAGAAAAACATTCCTTTGATCTTCCCTGTTTTCATTTTGCTCAACTTTTTGGTTTGCTTCCTGTCTTTAAGTTTGCTGTGGGATTTTTTTGTTGCCTCTTAGTGGGCAAATTTGGTGGTTGTCTTTTAGAATTGAGGCTGTTCTGAGGGCAAAAGTGTGTGCGCGACTCAATATTAGGAAAATGTTCCTAATGTTTTCTACACTCAGTGTATGATTGAATGTTTCTTGAAGCCTGTCAATAAATTTGATAAATGGTCAATGGAGTTACCTCGAGACAATTTGTATTGAAAGCTGCATATTTCAAGCGCACAGATATATCTTATTTCATTCTGGGAGATAGCTAGCTATCTCTGTTCATCTTCATCAGACAGCAGCTCACATTTTCACAACATGCTGTGTTTACATTGTACTGGCTGCCTTTATCACGAGGGGTGCGTGTGGGAGTTTTGATTGGTTCCAAGTGTAGTCGTTCGGAAAATTTGCCTGAGTGTTGAAATATACTTTATGGTTAATCTGCAAGAATTGAAGGAGCCAATAAATGTTATAGTCATCATGTTTTACTGTCGTATACAAAAAACAATCTCCTCCCTCGACGGGATTGATCAACTTCACGTTTAAAGGCTTCAGCCCACCACCTAGCTAGTTTATTTCATAAACTGAAGTTCAATTTCATTAAGGGAACAACAAGTGGCTGCCCAGTCACATGGATTCCTAAATCATTGCTAAGAAAATGTAACATTATTGCAGTTTTCAGATTGGTTACATTGGTGCTAGTGCTACGTAGGAACCAATCTAAAGCTAGCTAGCTACAATCCTTTCTGAAAGTATTCACCTGTTGTTTTTTTTTGGTCACTGGCAATACCCCATAATGTCAGTGAAATTGTTTTTCAACATTTAAAAAAATGTATAAATGTAAAGCTGAAATGTTCTGATTTAATAAGTATGTTGAATACTTATTAAATCAGAACATTTCAGCTTTACATTTATACATTTTTTTAAATGTTGAAAAACAATTTCACTGACATTTGTTATGGCAAGTCTAAATAAGTACAGGATGAAACTTTTGCTTAACAAGTCATACGTTGAATGGACCCACTCTGTGTGTAATAGTAGTGTTCAATGTGATTTTTGAATGACTAAATTATCTCTGTACCCCACATTTACAATTACCTGTAAGGTCCCTCAACCGAGCAGTGAATTTCAAACACAAAGACCAGGGAGGTTTTCCAATGCCTCACAAAGAAGGGTACATATTGGTAGATGGGTTTTAAAAAAAGCAGACATTGAAAATATCCTTTGAGCATGGTGAAGTTATGAATTACACTTTGGATGGTGTGTCAATACACCCAGTCACTACAAAGATACAGGCGTCCTTCCTTTCTCAGAGGAAGGAAACCGCTCAGGGATTTCACCATAAGGCCAATGGTAAGTGACTTTTTAAAACAGTAAGATTTAAATGGCTGTGATAGGAGAAACCGAGGATGGATCAACAACATGGTAGTTTCTCCACAATACTAACCTAATTCACAGAGTAAAAAGGAAGCCAGTACAGAATAAAACATATTCTAAAACTTGCATCCTGTTTGCAAAAAGGCGCTAAAGTAAAAAATGTGGCAAAACCATTTTTTTCCCTTGTCCTGAATACCAAGTGTTATGTTTGGGGAAAATCCAATTCAACACCTTCCATAATACCACGCTCCATATTTTCGAGCATAGGGGTGTCTGCATTATGTTATGGGTACGCTTGTAATCATTAAGGACTGGGGAGTTTTTCAGGATAAAAAAAATAAAAGGAATGGAGCTAAGCACAGGCAAAATCCTAGTGGAAAACCTGGTTCAGTCTGCTTTCCACCAGACAGAGATGAATTTACCTTTCAGGAGGACAATAACCTAAAACACAAGGCCAAATCTACACTGGAGTTGCTTACTAAGAAGACAGTGAATGTTCCTGAGTGGCCGAGTTACAGTTTTGACTTAAATCTACATGAAAGTCTATGGCAATACCTGAAAATGGTTGTGTAGCAATAATCAACAGCAAATTTGACAGAGCTTGTAGAATTGCGGAAAGAATAATGGGCAAATGTTGCACAATCTAAGTGTGGAAAGCTCATAGAGACGTACCCAGAAAGACACACAGCTGGAATCACTGCCAAAGGTGCTTCTGCAAATTATTGACTCAGGGGTTTGGATACATATGCTCAACAAAAATATAAATGCAACATGCAACAACTGAAGATTTTACTGAGTTACAGTTCATATACGAAAATCAGTCAATTGAAATAATTAGGCCCTAACCTATGGATTTCACATGACTGGGAATACAGATTAGCATCTGTTGATCACAAATACCTTTTAAAAAAAGGTAGGGGCGTGGATCTGAAAACCAGTCAGTGTCTGGTGTAACCACCATTTGCCTCATGCAGTGAGACATCTCATTTGCAGAGTTGATCAGGCTATTGATTGTGACCTGTGGAATGGTGTCCCACTCTTCAATTGCTATGCGAAGTTGCTGGATATTGACGGGAACTGGAAACCGCTGTTGTACACTTCAATCCATACCACCCCAAACATGCTCAATGGGTGACACGTCTCGTGAGTATGCAGGACATCGAAGAACTGGGACATTTTTCACCTTCCAGGAATTGTGTACAGATCCTTGCAACATGGGATCGTGCATTATCATTATGAAACAGAAGGTAGATGACAGCGGATGAATGGCACGACAATGGGCCTCAGGATCTCGTCACGATATACTGTATCTGTACATTGAAATTGCAATCTATAAAATACAATTGTGATCGTTGTCTGTAGCTTATACCTGCCCGTACCATAACCCCATCTCCATCATGGGACACTCTGTTCACAACATTGACATCAGCAAACCTCTCACCCACACACACCATCTTCCCGGGACAGTTGAAACAGGGATTCATCCTTAAATAACACTTCTCCAGCATGCATACTAATGGCCATTGAAGGTCTGTGAGGAAGACGAGCATGCAAATGAGCTTTCCTGTTACGGGACAGTTTGTGCAGAAATTCTTTGGTTGTGCAAACCCTCAGTTTCATCAGCTGTCCAGGTGGCTGGTCTCAGACTATCCCGCAGATGAAGAAGCTGGATGTGGAGGTTCTGGGCTGGTGTGGTTACACGTGGTCTGTGGTTGTGAGTCCAGTGGAACGTACTGCCAAATTCTCTAAAACAGCTGAGGCGGCTTATGGTAGAGAAATTAACATTCAATTCTCTGGCAACAGCTCTGGTGGACATTCTTTCAGTCAGTATCCAAATTGCACCCTCCCTCAAAACTTGAGACTGTGGATTTGTGTTGTGTGACAAAACTGCACATTTAAAGTGGCCTTTTATTGTCCAAGGTGCACCGGTGTGATGATCATGCTGTTTAATAATTTTCTCTATATGCCACACCTGTCTGGTCGATGGCAAAGGAGAAATGCTCACTAACATGTAAACAAATGTGTGCAAACATTTTGTGATGTGATTATAGAAAATGTAGGATCTTTTATTTCAGCTCATGAAACATGGGACCAACACTTTACATGTTGCGTTTATATTTTTATTCAGTATAAATGAGATTTCTGTATTTCATTTAACAAATGTGCAAAGATTTCTAAAAATATGTCTTCACATTTGTCATTATGGGGTATTGTATGTAGATGGATGAGAAAATAAATCATTTTAATCAACTTTGAAATCAGGCTGTAACACAGCAAAATGTGGAATAGGTCAATGGGTATGAATACTTTCTGGAGGCACTGTAGCTACCCCAGAAGTTGCTAATAACATCAGTATAAACTATATTTGTGAGTCACTTTGTTATGCTGCAAACTGAAGTCACAATGTTGTCAAAATGATTGATTGATTATTTTTCTGTACTTTGACTAGCTAGAATGAATCAGGTGCAACTGTTTGAGATGTGGCTGGCAGGCAGAAGCATTTTACATGTCAAGTAGTGAATATTTATTGTCCCGCAAAGACCCAAACGAAGTTCCATAACCTGATGGCATATCTAGAACCAGACTACAAGATGCCATGTCTAAAAACAGTGATTGCCCGGATGGAGAAATTGTATAAACGTCCATCATTGCTGAGTGGGTAGAGGACAGCAGGAAGGTGAATGCCATCTGGTAGCCATGACTGCAGTAGATGGAACTGCAGTGCTCCCTAGCAGTCATACGTGGGGCCATATCTGCAGTGTGAATTCACATGTCATGTTAAGATTTTTTTTTCTTATCCTGGAATAAACATTTAAGTATATAGCTTGGACACATTTGTGACTTTCAGGTCAAAAAGGTCAAACTCGGTGTTTGAAGAAATCTTCCTTTCCCTTGAGCATCACTGTGCATAGGAAGTTAATGTACCGCTACCACCAATCCAGTCCTGAAAGCATTTGGTCGCAAAATAACGTTTTCTTTATGATTTTTTTTTACAATCGCTTTGGCTCATTTTTTTTAAAGCACTCTTAATAACATTCTCTAAACTGTAAGTGCAATTGTCACAACTGTTTTATGGGACATCACAACTCTATTGCATGTCTGCAAAATGTGGTAACTCACCCAAAACATTGAATTCATGCTTCAAAACCTAGTTATTGTGTCAGTAAATTGGCCAATGCCGCCAAAATGATTTTTTTCTTTTTGTCATCGTGTGAGTCGTACTGGTTTAAAATGTTTAGATGTTTTTTCACCACGGCAGTCAACCCTGGAAATGTTTGTTATATACAGCTTTTTAGATACCAATTTCAACAGTAGGTCAAAGTTTACAGGGAAAAGTCAATACTGTACAATACTGTAGTCCACAGAAAAGGAAAAGGTGTTACATGCAAAACAGAAAATTCACATTTGCATGTCTATTTTTACATATTTCTTACATGTAAAGTCATATATAGTGAACAGAAAACTGGCCACAAAATGGCATCCATGCAAAAACAAATACCCGCAACAATGAAAAAACCTGCTATAGTTCTGTAAAAAAAAAAAAAAAAAAAATGTACCTCCTCACAGTACGTAACACTACAAGTTCCCATCTTCTTGGTGGACATCCTGTCGCTATTGTTGGTCTGGCCAGAGATTTGTCAACGTCACATCTGATGTTTTCACATCTGAAATCTCCTTGCGTGGCGCAACCATCCCCTGCAATGATCACCTGTGATGTCCTCACAAGCAGTATTCATGGCATCTAACAGGGACATCTGATCTTGTGTCCGATAGTCATATATTCCACCTCCATGCTGAAAAAAATCGGATTCAGGAACGGGGAAGATGGTGGAAGGAACTCCATGGTTATCCTTTCATGCGCAGCAAAAAACTTCCCCAACAATGTTGGTTCTGGGGAAGCTGACATTATCCCACACAGTCACATAATTTGGCAAATCTGGTCTAACGTAATCTCTTTTGTGTTCTGGTACCAGGTGAAGTTGAGTGTTATAGGTCCCAATGTGTGGAATATGTGTGCTCACACCATTCTCAGAAATGGTAGCACACATTGTAATATTGCCCCCACGTTGACCTGGTGTGCCAATTGTGGCTAGCAATGAGATTGCGGCCACGTCTCCTGCCTTTGGCCAGATTGAACCCAGCCTCGTCCACAAAAACAAGAATGTGGGTCATTTCATGTCCTTCCAACTACATTATTCTCTATATAGTAACACAGACACAAAATATAAATTGAGTTTTGTACAGCCTATTCTAGAATCGGACAGTTTAGTAGTAGAAATGTTTTCTGTTCTTATGGGTATCTACAACTTCAAGAAGTATATACAGGCATCATTGAAGTACAGAACCCCCTCCTAGTCATTTGATTTTGTTTCACAACTCTGTTGATATTTGCAAAGATATTGTTGTCATTTATGATTGCACTTTGGATCTCTCTTAGCCTGATGGAATTGTTGGCTATGACCATGTTGCACATTTCTTGTTCTTGTTGATGGCTGAATACTGCTGCTCTGCCACCAGCAGAGCAGCAGGTTGTTGTGCAGTCCTATATATGACACGTAGAATTCACAAATAGATCATGTTACAGAAGTATATTGTATTCAATTTATGCTGTATTGCTGTATATTCCTAATACATATCTTACAGTACATTGTGATTTTCAGACTTGCATTTACAGTGCCTTGCGAAAGTATTTGGCCCCCTTGAACTTTGCGACCTTTTGCCACATTTCAGGCTTCAAACATCAAGATATAAAACTGTATTTTTTTGTGAAGAATCAACAACAAGTGGGACACAATCATGAAGTGGAACAACATTTATTGGATATTTCAAACTTTTTTAACAAATCAAAAACTGAAAAATTGGGCGTGCAAAATTATTCAGCCCCTTTACTTTCAGTGCAGCAAACTCTCTCCAGAAGTTCAGTGAGGATCTCTGAATGATCCAATGTTGACCTAAATGACTAATGATGATAAATACAATCCACCTGTGTGTAATCAAGTCTCCGTATAAATGCACCTGCACTGTGATAGTCTCAGCGGTCCGTTAAATGCGCAGAGAGCATCATGAAGAACAAGAAACACGCCAGGCAGGTCCGAGATACTGTTGTGAAGAAGTTTAAAGCCGGATTTGGATACAAAAAGATTTCCCAAGCTTTAAACATCCCAAGGAGCACTGTGCAAGCGATAATATTGAAATGGAAGGAGTATAAGACCACTGCAAATCTACCAAGACCTGGCCGTCCCTCTAAACTTTCAACTCATACAAGGAGAAGACTGATCAGAGATGCAGCCAAGAGGCCCATGATCACTCTGGATGAACTGCAGAGATCTACAGCTGAGGTGGGAGACTCTGTCCATAGGACAACAATTGCACAAATCTGGCCTTTATGGAAGAGTGGCAAGAAGAAAGCCATTTCTTAAAGATATCCATAAAAAGTGTTGTTTAAAGTTTGCCACAAGCCACCTGGGAGACACACCAAACATGTGGAAGAAGGTGCTCTGGTCAGATGAAACCAAAATTGAACTTTTTGGCAACAATGCAAAATGTTATGTTTGGCGTATAAGCAACACAGCTGAACACACCATCCCCACTGTCAAACATGGTGGTGGCAGCATCATGGTTTGGGCCTGCTTTTCTTCAGCAGGGACAGGGAAGACGGTTAAAATTGATGGGAAGATGGATGGAGCCAAATACAGGACCATTCTGGAAGAAAACCTGATGGAGTCTGCAAAAGACCTGAGACTGGGACGGAGATTTGTCTTCCAACAAGACAATGATCCAAAACATAAAGCAAAATCTACAATGGAATGGTTCAAAAATAAACATATCCAGGTGTTAGAATGGCCAAGTCAAAGTCCAGACCTGAATCCAATCGAGAATCTGTGGAAAGAACTGAAAACTGCTGTTCACAAATGCTCTCCATCCAACCTCACTGAGCTCGAGCTGTTTTGCAAGGAGGAATGGGAAAAAATATCAGTCTCTCGATGTGCAAAACTGATAGAGACATACCCCAAGCGACTTACAGCTGTAATCTCAGCAAAAGGTGGCGCTACAAAGTATTAACTTAAGGGGGCTGAATAATTTTGCACGCCCAATTTTTCAGTTTTTGATTTGTTAAAAAAGTTTGAAATATCCAATAAATGTCGTTCCACTTCATGATTGTGTCCCACTTGTTGTTGATTCTTCACAAAAAAATACAGTTTTATATCGTTATGTTTGAAGCCTGAAATGTGGCAAAAGGTCGCAAAGTTCAAGGGGGCCGAATACTTTCGCAAGGCACTGTACCTTTACAATAGTGGCTGTATTGTTGTGAATTAAATGATGTAACAAAAGTTTAAAAAATAAATATATATATATTTAAAGTAAAGGACAAGTACATATTTACCTGTTTTCCTTATGGAATGTTTGCACAATTGATGACACTGTGGACCTGTTTACTCACTGACCAGCCTCTTCCATTGTAAGACAATGGTTTATGACATGGTCCACATTTGTGGCTCTGATTTCATCAGGGACTCTTAATCTTTGCCTTCTACCTCTTCGTCTATTATGTCTTGCCCTAACACCACCACCACACATTCAAACACATCTTATTTCTCTTCCACGAGCATGTAGCTGCTGTTCAGGGTTGTGATGTTCCTCCATGTTTAAAAATGGTAGTGATTGTGCCGTGGGCAAGCTCCATATATATGCTTCCAAACTTGATTGGTTGATTGGTAAGATTGTGTTTCCTATTTCAGTACTATGTCACCTGGCAGGTAATTTTCCAATTTAGCAGACATCACAAACATTCCATGTCATAGATAATTATAGAAAATACCTGTAAGTGCATCGAGGACGTTGTCCCCACAGTGACTGTACGTACATACCCCAACCAGAATTCATGGATTACAGGCAACATTCGCACTGAGCTAAACGGTAGAGCTGCCGCTTTCAAGGTGTCGGACTCTATCCCGGAAGCTTGTAAGAAATCCTGCTATGCCCTCCGACGAACCATCAAACACGCAAAGCGTCAATACAGAGCTAAGATCGAATCATACTACACCGGCTGCGATGCCCTTCTTATGTGGCAGGGCTTGCAAACTATTACAGACTACAAAGGGAAGCACAGCGGCGAGCTGCCCAATGACACGACCCTATGCTCGCTTCGAGGCAACCAACACTGAGGCATGCATGAAAGCATCAGCTGTTCCGGATGACTGTGTGATCACGCTCTCCGTAGCCGACGTGAGTAAGACCTATAAACAGGTCAACGTTCACAAAGCTGTGGGGCCAGACGGATTACCAGAACGTGTGCTCCGGGCATGTGCTGACCAACTGACAGATGTCTTCACTGACATTTTCAACATGTCCTTGATTGAGTCTGTAATACCAACATGTTTCAAGCAGACCACCATAGTCCCTGTGCCCAAGAACACGAAAGCAACCTGCCTAAACCTGCCTACTAGCACTCACGTCCGTAGCCATTAAGGGCTTTGAAAGGCTGGTAATGGCTCACATCAACACCATTATCCCAGAAACCCTAGACCTAATCCAATTTGCATACCACCCAAACAGATCCACAGATGATGCAATCTATATTTCAGTCCACATTGCCTTTCCCATTCTCACCTATGTGAGAATGCGATTTATTGACTACAGCTCAGCGTTCAACACCATAGTACCCTCAAAGCTCATCAATAAGCTAAGGACCCTGGGAATAAACACCTCCCTCTGCAACTGGATCCTGGGCTTCCTGATGGGCCGCCCCAGATGGTAAGGGTAGGTAGCAACACATCCGCCATGCTGATCCTCAACACTGGAGCCCCCCAGGGGTGCGTGCTCAGTCCCCTCCTGTATTCCCTGTTCACCCACGACTGCACAGCCAGGCACGACTTCAACACCATCATTAAGTTTACAGACGACACAACAGTGGTAGGCCTGATCACCGATAACGACGAAACAGCCTATAGGGAGGAGGTCAGAGACCTGGCTGTGTGGTGCCAGAATAACAACCTGTCCCTCAAAGTAACTAAGACTAACGAGAGGATTGTGGACTACAGGAAAATGAGGACCGAGCATGCCCCCATTCTCATCGACAGGGCTGTAGTGGAGCAGGTTGAGAGATTCAAGTTCCTTGGTCTCCACATCCCCAACAAACTAGAATGGTCCAAACACACCAAGACAGTCGTGAAGAGGGCACGACAAAGCCTGTTCTCTTTACTACCGCATGGCAAGCGGTACCGGAGTGCCAAGTCTAGGACAAAAGGCTTCTCAACAGTTTTTACCCCCAAGCCATAAGACTCCTGAACAGGTAATCAAATGGCTACCAGGACTATTTGCATTGTGTGCCTCCCCCAACCCTCTTTTACGCTGCTGCTACTCTCTATTTATCATATATCCCAAGTCACTTTAACTATACATTCATGTACATACTACCTCAATTGGGCCGACCAACCAGTGCTCCCACACATTGGCTAACCAGGCTGTCTGCATTGTGTCCTGCCACCCACCACCCGCCAACCCCTCTTTTACACTACTGCTACTCTCTGTTCATCATATATGCATAGTCAATTTAACCATATCTACATGTACATACTACCTCAATCAGACTGACTAACAGGTCTGTATGTGGCCTCGCTACTTTTATAGCCCCGCTACTGTATGTAGCCTCGCTATTGTTATTTTTCACTGTCTTTTTCACTGTTGTTTTTATTTCTTTACCAACCTATTGTTCACCTAATACATTTTTTTGCTCTATTGGTTAGAGCCTGTAAGTAAGCATTTCACTATAAGGTATAAACTTTGATTTGATGTCTGACAGATTTTGATAATTGAATGGATCATGTTGCCTGTGATGGTTCACATGATTAAAGAATGTTTAGAAGTTGTGAAGAGTATGACATTTTCACTGAGAATCAATTAATCAGTTTTGATCAGCAAGCCATGTGCACGTAGTAATTGTGCAAATTGTAGACAATTTACTTACTCTTTTGCACACGTGCCAAAACACGTGAAATTTGCTTAAATGAATAAAAAAATTAGGTCTCTGGTTTGAACAAGAAACTTATTGTTCAGAGATTTTAACATATTGCTTTGAAAAAAAAAATTCTAATTTGAGAATTGAGCCAAAGCGATTGAGAAAACTGTAATAAATGTTTGTCTATAGCTTGGATGCATTTGTGACTTCCGTGTTTAAAGGGTTCCCCCTCCCTGTCTTTCCACATAAACATGGTTGACTGAAATTTCCAGCCCTCACTCTTTGAGGTAGCCTCTCGGGAGGACATTTTTGAAATAAGCCCTGAATATCCCTACTGATTTAATGTCCTTCTGGTCATAAAGAGCCAGTTGATGATGAAGAATGGACTAGAAGACTGGTCTGGACTGGAGTATCCTCTCTGTCCAGCGTCCAACACAAACCTGTTTTCCTGTAAAAACAGGGTGAAGATAACAAGTCTCTCTCCAGTATAAACAAGCTGAGGGATTTATTGAGTGCCTGCTAAATTTGTTGGTTCCCCATTATAGAAGATCCTCATTCTTGAAATAATAATGAAAACACATCATGTATGTGAGTGGAGTGTCATTGCATAGTATGCATACAATACATACCTGGAACTCAGCAGGTACAGTATATTACGGGGAGAGAGGTCTAGCTAAATATTACATCATTTTAGAAAGTCTATCCAACACGATGAGACAATGAGTATGTGTTGTATTTCAACTTGAACTCTTCACGGTGATACGAAGCTTCAGGGAGGATCCCAAGTATCACCGTAAAGTGGTTCCAAAGAGCCAATGTCTCTCATCGAGCTCATTTTGATTGGTTAATGGGATGTGTAAGCTCCCATGGCTATTCCAGTGACATCTCTGGGTTTGTGTACTTTGCAGTATTCCCACTATTTTCGAGCATGTACTGTTTGACCACAGAGGATAGCGTTTGTTTTGTAAACACTTTGTCAAAAATGACTACATGTAATATGCAGCATGATAAAGGCTACCAGAATATTGTGAATAATTGTGCAAATGTATCTGCTTTTCTCTTAATGATGAATTTAACATTTTACAAATACGGACATAATGGTTCTCCATGTGCTGAAAGTGTCCATTTAAGACGGTAAGTTGATGAAAATTGAACATAAGTGTTTTGAACAGTTTGGAAAAAAGGACAGATCAAGAACAATTGAGCACTCTGTTCCAATCAGTGGCTTTATAGATATAGACAAGCACAGCTCCTCAAACTAAAGCAACTGAATGGAGAGGAGTGACCGATAGAAGCCCTAATATTCTGTCACAGTTCACTGTGACAGCCTCTCTAGGCTTCTGCTGATGATCACCGTCTACCATTTAGCCATAGGAAACACTCTCAAACAGTTGACCAGTTGAACAACACCCATTGGCGACACTACCATTTATTCAGCAATTAGATCCTGGTCCAGTGTCATCGTGATGCGACGTGAACACTCCTGGCTATCACTAATCTGTCCGGAACTGGAGGACAGAGAATGGGAGACCTTGAAGGCCGGGAGCCTCAACCTTGATCGTTTTCTGAGGCATGCGACTTGCCTGCCAACATAAACTTCTCTCCACGTCAGCTCTTATTTCACTGTAATGTCCGAATACAATACTGAGCGAGGCGCCATAGGATTGTTTGTGTTCCGCTGGATCACTGCCGTTTCTCTATCCAGCAGCCTGCCTCTCTTGGATTCTTCCTGTCTCAGTGTCTCTTTCTCTCTCTCTTGTATAGTAAGTAACATGTAAGAAATATGAACTAACGCATTGTACAATTACTTGGCTTTTCATTTCATCTTTATAGATTCACATGTACCCTTGAAAAAAGATCATGGGATACTCTGAGTTGTTTGATTAGGCTCACTGCTTTGTGTCGGGGGGAGCCACGAAGCTCTGTTTTAAACGAGTGCAGATGTTACCAAGGTGATGTCAATTACGTGCAGACTTACTGTAGGAGAGGGATTTGCCGTCTTTTGGGGATGAAGGGTGGAGGAACTCTCAAAATCATGTTTTTAGCACAGTTTATTTGCTAAACAAATCTGGGGCACTACATCAATGTTCAAAAGAGATGAATGAACTACATTGTATTTTGAGAGATGACCTGACGAGTGGATGATCAGTTCAGTTAAGTGTTGTAGTGCTGGGCTGGAGTAAAAGCCTGCTAACTGAAGGTCACCAGAACAAGGTTTGGTGAGTACTACTACAGTATATCTGACTGAGTTGGTGATTTTTCAAAGAAGCAATGTTGCCCTCTAGTGAAAATAGTCTTTAAAAGCATGCTGTTCAACTTGTCCTTTTGAGCTTGTTTACTGGCTTTCTGAAAGCCATTAGAAAACTAAGGTTTAAGAACACATGCAGACATGTACGCACAAGTGCGTGCACACACACATTTTAAGCAGACATCCATCTCCCCACACTGTGCTCTTAAACCCTTTTTCTCCTTATCCCTCGTTTCCATTAATAATATTAAGGGTGTTTGACTGACGCATAGCTAATGATTTCACAAACACAACTTAAACCATAACGCCGCTGAATGGTTATTTAGCGTACCAAACACAGCATGAAAACAAGCTAACATTGACATTTTGCCACATTTATGATGGGCTTACTACAGCACACAAGCCTTTCCAAAAAAAGCTTTCCAGTCGTGCAATAAGAAAGTGTTTATGATTCCTTCATTAGATTAGTTTAACTGCAATAAAAATTTTAAAAAGCCAGAGAAGCTCGATAATAAATTCCCTGCTTCAGAAAACACTCTTTTTCATTAAGGTCTGACCATTTCCATCCTCAAATGGTTCTGGCAGTGTGCATTACGACTTCTGACTCTGCTGCCAAGGTCATATAGCCATCAACAAAATAAAACTTAGCTGCTAAATGATGTTGGCTGCGTCGCAAATGGCACCCATAGCCCTTGGTCAAAAGTAGGAGTGCTCTATGGACACTGGACAAAATAAGTGCACTATGTAGGGTGTCATTTGAGACGTAGGCTGTGACTCAGTTTTTCCAGCCCAGTAGAAAGACATAATGAGACAATCAGACCATGAACAGCACATTGGAACAGGTGTCATCGGAACTAATCACGATTTACAAGCCGTTTGCATTTGGCGTAACTCAACCCAGGACAGGGGCCCCGAACAGGGCCTATATCAATGAGATCCTTGTGTTTTGTTTGAAGGTCCCCAAGGTAGACTCCTACACAGCTACAGTGCCTTCGGAAAGTATTCAGACCCCTTGACTTTTTCCACATTTTGTTAGTTTACAGCCTTATTCTAAAATGTATTAACAAAAAAATAACAAATCCCTCATCAATCTACACAAAATCTTCTTGGGTATGCCTCTACAAGCTTGGCACAAATGTACAGCTATTTTTAAGTCTCTCCAAAGATGTTCGATCGGGTTCAAGTCCGGGCTCTGACTGGCCACTCAAGGACAGAGATTCAGAGACTTGTCCCGAAGCCACTCCTGGGTTGTCTTGGCTGTGTGCTTTGGGTCGTTGTCCTGTTGGAAGATAAACCTTCACCCAAGTCTGAGATCCTGAATGCTCTGGAGCAAGTTTTTATTAAGGATCTCTCTGTACTTTGCTCCGTTCATCTTTGCCTCGATCCTGACCAGTCTCTGCCACTGAATAATGCTGCCACCACCATGCTTCACCGCTGCAGAGATGGTTGTGTGAACCTGATTTAGCCCACTGCAGTAAAAGGTTAATGAGGGGGAACACCTTAATCGGTATAAGACACAGGTTTGTGACAGGCCACCCATTGGATTGGGTCATGAGCAATACAATAGACCAGGCAAAACTTTAAAAAATATATATAAAATTGCCATTTCAATAAATACTTAGGACTACAATCACATTACTGTCACTTTTAAAGCAAATGTCATTTATTCATTATCATAACAAATCTACCTGGTGAAGCCACCTTCATCAAAAGTATGGAGGAGCACAGGGAGTGGTGCTTGGAGCAAGAACTACAAACGATAGCCTACAACCCTGAACACGGTGTGAACTACGTTTAGGACGGATGCCAGTATGAGTTAGCCCCAGCCAGAGCTCCACAGCTCAGACTATTGTAGTTCTTGTACTCCAGCACCATGGCCACGCTCCTGCTCCCCGCACTGCCCTAACACCTGTGCACCATAGTTTATATAGGAGGCAGAGGGCGTTAACTGCAATGAAAGAGAGTAGTTTAGGGGATGCTCCAATCAGGAGGGTGGTTAAAAAGTTCAGACCTTTAGGCACAGCAAATCACAAAGTCACAGCACACACATGCAATCAATTAAGGACAATCAGCAATCAATTAAGGTCAATCATTTGTGAGAGCATGCAAATATCAGTGGAAATTCTATTCATAGAAGAGCTAAAGTCCACCCTATTATTTATTGAACTGCATTATTGGTTAAGGGCTTGTTAGTAGGCATTTACAAGACCCTGCTAGGTAAAGTCCCGCCTTATCTCAGCTCGCTGGTCACCATAGCAGCACCCACCCATAGCACGCGCTCCAGCAGGTGTATTTCACTGGTCACCCCCAGGGCCAATTCCTCCTTTGGCCGCCTCTCCTTCCAGTTCTACTACTTTGCACATTCACCTACTGCAAATCTACAATTCCAGTGTTTTTAATTGCTATATTGTATTTACTTCGCCACCGTGGCCTTTTAATTGCCTTTACCTCCCTCATCTCACCTCATTTGCTCACATTGTATATGCACTTGTTTTGTGTTGTATTATTGACTGTATGTTTGATTTACTCCATGTGTAACTCTGTGTTGTTGTATGTGTCGAACTGCTTTGCTTTATCTTGGCCAGGTCGCAGTTGTAAATGAGAACTTGTTCTCAACTTGCCTACCTGCTTAAACAAAGGTGAAATAAATAAATACATTTCACGATAACGTCTACACCTGTTGTATTATGCGCATGTGACAAATACAATTTGACTTGATTGGACATATACACACACACCTTTATAGGGCCTGTGGTGCTTCATAGATGGGAGGCCTGTCAAAATAATGACTGATGGCTTTAGGTGCCACTGCCAATCAGCTCTTACAACTGAGTTATGAATGATTAATAACAAACATATTAATACTGTACATAAATTCAGCCTATTTGCTCTATCATGAAGGTCAAGACATTTGTACAGTCTCAGGGTTTTGGGCCCTGAACAAGACTGGACATGAGAGCTCATCTCACCCATGGCACTTTCTGAATGATTTTCTATGATGAATTGGCACTAAAGAGTTTCACATGGGCATAGAGGGAACACTAGGTTGTTTGTGGGCACAGATTTTTGGCGCTGGAGAAAAACTGATAGCCCAGGCAAACGCATGGCGCCAGAGTGTAGCCTACCAGACACCTCTTCTCTCTAAAGTAGGACAACGAGATGTAATGTTTAGAAAAATACATATAAAAGAAGCAGTGTAGGCCTACCGTTGAGAGATGTTGGAATATCGTTAGAATTTTACAATCCTCCTGTTTTTTAGTTCACAGGGTAAATATGTTTCCTTTAAATGTTCCCTTTTGGCAGCAATTACAGCTGTGAGTCTTTCTGGGTATGTCTCTAAAAGCTTTGCACACCTGGATTGTACAATATTTGCACATTATTATTTTCAAAATTCTTCAAGCACTGTCAAGTTGGTTGTTGATCATTGCTAGACAGCTTGCCATACATTTTCAAGACGAATTAAGTCAAAACTGTAACTAAGCCACTCAGGAATATTCACGGTCATCTTGGTAATCAACTCCAGTGTGTATTTGGTCTTGCATTTTAGGTTATTGTCCTGATGAAAGGTGAATTTGTTTCCGTGTCAGACTAAACCAGCTTTTCCTCTTGGATTTTGCCTGTGCTTAACTCCCTAGTCCTTGCCGATGACAAGCATACCCATAACATGATGCAGCCACCACCATGCTTGAAAATATAAAAAGTAGTACTCAGTGATATGTTGTGTTGGACAAACATAAAGCTTTGTATTCAGAACAAAGTTAATTTCTTTGCCAATTTTTTTGCAGTTTTTCTTTAGTGCCTTATTGCAAACAGGATGCATGTTTTCAAACAGGCTTCATTCTTTTCACTCTGTCATTTAGGTTAGTATTTTGGAGGAACTACAGTGTTGTTGATGCCATCCTCAGTTTTCTTCTATCGTGGCCTTTAAAGTTCCCATTGGCCTCATGGTGAAATCCAAGTTGTTTCCTTTCTCTTTAGCAACTGAGTTAGGATTAATACAATATTGGCCTCTTGCCAGATTGATGACTAAAGCCATAGATAAATGGATGTCAGCTCAACTGGATTTATAACTATTAATGAGTGTTGAATTATACAAAAAAACAACAGAAATGTGATATTTGGGGTCTCCTTTGACATACCAAATCACTGCTTAATTTTCATGCAAGGAAAACTGGGTCCGGTTTTGTAAGGCTTAAACACCATATGACGTGATTAGAAAAAATCTGGGCCCATCATAGCCCATATAAAACAATTTCACAGCTGATTTATTACAAGGGTCCGCAGTTGTATCTGGTTAGGTTAGCCTACCAGATCAGGAAAAACTCTGGGCCCCATGAAAATAACCTCACGCCTCGAAATGTTGAGATAGTATTGACGTTTATATTTTAAACAATAGGTGGTGGGAATTTGCATACATACACTGGTGACATCTGCTGGTCAGGAATAAATATAAGCCTATTTGATGTTTACCAGTTCCTTCAGAAAGTATTCACACCCCTTGACTTTTTCCACATTTTGTTATGTTACAGCCTGAATTCAAATGTATGAAATTGAGATTTTTGTCACTGACTTACACACAATTATTACCCATAATGTCAAAGTGGAATTATATTTTTCTAAATATTTACAAAATAATCAAACATTTTAAAGCTGAAATGTCTTGAGGCAATAAGTATTCAACCCCTTTGTTATGGCAAGCCTAAATAAGTCCAGGAGTAAAAATGTGCTGAACAAGTCACAATAAGAAATTCCTTTTGTGGAACTAGTTGCTCTCGTTCAGACTCACCACAAATCAAAGCATTCAGTGATTGTCCAGAGGTTCAAATTTAACTTCCAGAAATCAGGTCAGTCTGTTGCTAACTTTGTTGCTGAATTATGTGAGCTCTCTGAACATTGTGAGTTTGGGGCTATGTTAGAGGACATGCTCCGTGACTGATTAGTCTGTGGCATTAATGAGGACAGCACACAGCGCCGTTTGCTGGGGGAAGCCACACTGACTTTCAAGAGAGCATTGGAACTCTCTCAACGGATGGAAATGGCCGCTAGTAAAATAATAATATAATAATATAATAATTAGCAAAACAATGCATGGGTCCTAGGAGCAAGCCAGATGGTGGGCAGACTGGGCAGACCATGTTCACAGCATCGAAGCAACAGTCAGCAGCGCACCACCTAGAGAACGCAGGGGAGGAAGAGCATTGTTCCTTCAACATGTTTAATGTGAGTGAGCCGCGTGCAGAGCCTATCGATGCTACAGCGGAGGTAGATGAGGATGGAGGTTGACACGGGGGCCTCTACCTCTGCTGTCAGTGAGGAGACCTACAAACAAATGTGGGGCTCAAAACAGGCTTCTTCCCTCACACCGGTAGGAATCATGCTATGAATCATGAATCATGCTACATACACCGGGGAGACCATACCATTGCTGGGGGCTCTGGAGGTGGACATTGCATACAACAGCCAGGAAGCGAGAGCACAGCTCCTGGTGGTGAAAGGTAATGGCCCTAGTTTACTAGGGTGTGACTGGCTCACCAAAATACAACTGAACTGGGGTGTGTCACGCCCTTGCCATAGAGAGGCTTTTTATTCTCTATTTTGGTTAGGCCAGGGTGTGACTAGGTTGGGCGTTCTATGTTCTTTTTTCTATGTTTTTGTATTTCTTTGTTTTTGGCCGGGTATGGTTCTCAATCAGGAACAGCTGTCTGTCTCTGATTGAGAACCATACTTAGGTAGCTCTTGCCCACATGGGTTTTGTGGGTAGTTATTTTCTGTTTAGTGTGTTTTGCACCTGGCGGAGCTGTTTCGGTTTTTTCTTTTGTTCCTTGATGTATTTAGTGTTCAGTTTATTAAAATAATGATGAACACTTACCACGCATCTTGGTCCTCAACTTCTTCCACCAACGGCCGTTACATAACTACCCACCACAACCGGACCAAGCAGCGTGGTAACCAGGAGCAGAGGGTTCTGGACTCCTGGACATGGGATGAGATTTTGGACGGTAAGGGATCCTGGGCACAGGCTGGGGAATATCGCCGCCCCAGGGAAGAGCTGGAGGCAGCTAAAGCCGAGCGGCGGCGTTATGAGGAGTTAGCATGGCAGCGCAACAGTGACGAGAGGCAGCCCCAAAACTTGTATTGGGGAGGCACACGGGGAGTGTGGCTAAGTCAGGTAGGAGACCTGAGCCAACTCCCCGTGCTTACCGTGGCGAGAGGTGGACCGGGCAGGCACCGTGTTATGCCGTGAGGCGCACGGTGTCCCCAGTGCGCAGGCATAGCCCGGTGCGCTACATCGCAACTCCTCGTATCAGCCGGGCTAGAGTGGGCATCGAGCCAGGAATAATGAAGCCGGCTCAGCGCATCTGGTCTCCAGTGCGTCTCCTCGGCCCGGGTTATCCTGCGCCAGCTCTGCGCACTGTGTCTCCAGTGCATCTGCACAGCCCAGTGCGTCGTGTGCCTGGCAGCCGCACGTCAGTCAGGAGCCGCCAGAGCCGCACGTCAGTCAGGAGCCGCCACAGCCGCCCGTCAGTCAGGAGCCGCCAGAGCCGCCCATCAGACAGGCGCCGCCAGAGTCGCCCTTCACTCCGGCGCCGCCAGAGTCGCCCTTCACTCCGGCGCCGCCAGAGTCGCCCTTCACTCCGGCGCCGCCAGAGTCGCCCTTCACTCCGGCGCCGCCAGAGTCGCCCTTCACTCCGGTGCCGCCAGAGTCTCCCATCTATTTGGGGCACGCTGCAAGGGTCCCCAGTCCGAGGTTGGCGGCGAGGGTCGCAGCTCCAAAGGCGCCACTTAAGTGGGCCAAGACTATGGTGGAGTGGGGTCCACGTCCCACGCCAGAGCCGCCACCGCGGACAAATGCCCACCCAGACCCTCCCCTATGGGTTTAGGTTTTGCGGCTGGAGTCCTCGCCTTTGGGGGGGTACTGTCACGCCCTGGCCATAGAGAGGCTTTTTATTCTCTATTTTGGTTAGGCCAGGGTGTGACTAGGTTGGGCGTTCTATGTTCTTTTTTCTATGTTTTTGTATTTCTTTGTTTTTGGCCGGGTATGGTTCTCAATCAGGGACAGCTGTCTGTCTCTGATTGAGAACCATACTTAGGTAGCTCTTGCCCACATGGGTTTTGTGGGTAGTTATTTTCTGTTTAGTGTGTTTTGCACCTGACGGAGCTGTTTCGGTTGTTTCTTTTGTTCCTTGTTGTATTTAGTGTTCAGTTTATTAAAATAATGATGAACACTTACCACGCATCTTGGTCCTCAACTTCTTCCACCAAAGTCCGTTACAGGGTGAGATAAAACACACATGAGTGAGATTTTCAAAGATGAACTGGGCACACTGCAGAGCACTGTTCGTGGATCCTCAGACCGAGCCTTGCTTTTTCAAGCCCAGGACAGTGCCACACACCATGAAAAAGAAAGTTGAGGATGAGTTGGAGCGGCTGCAGGAAAAAACACCATTACTCTCATTCAGTACTCCCGCTGTGCAGCTCCAATCGTTCCTGTTCTGAAAAGTGATGGCACAGTGCATATTTATTCCAGTGTGTCCTATGGCCATGCAAATGTCAAAAGTGAGTCTAGAGTCGAATGTGTTAGCGTGACCACTGCATGGGGAGTATTGGCAGGCCATTGAAAGTTCAGAACCCAGTCTCATAATTTAATCTCTGTTAGCTACAAACTGAGACAGAGTCCTCCTAACGTTTCTGAAGAGTGGAGAGGAGAGGGACTCACAAATAAGTGGGTCATCATCGGATACATGGGGAATGGGCCAGGCATGGGAAACAGATTAGGCACACGTAGTCATCTGAGCGAATCGGCCCCATAGAAGAAAAACAAGTTGCTCAACCTTTGCAGAAAAGCAAAGGAGGAGGGAAACGTAAAAGGAACAAGTGCACAACACCTTAGATTCTGTTGCCGCCAATTCCCTGTGATGGTGCCACGGCACACGTGACTGTCACAGTCCAAATCCCCTATACCCATTTATCCATTAGTGGTAAGTACTGAGGGCCACTCAAAGCTGTTTTAATCAGGGGAGGGGGTGCATAAAGGAATTCTTTGTCAGTAAGGAAGACAGGAAAGCAGGAGAATGAGGATACAAGGAGGCAGGAATCAGTTGAGATGATGGAGGATATCACAATGGATCGATGATTACTAACTGAAGGACAGCAGATTCTACACTAACTGAATTAATCGATATATTGTATTTCATTGCACAGCATCTGCAGCTAACCATTCTTAACTTTTGCTCTAGTTATAAGAAAAAAAAGACTATAGTCTGCTTTTTGAAGATACCCACCTCATGTTTTTACATGACAAACATTTCACAAATGCAGGCCTCAATAGTCTCCCCTTGTTACACACACACACACACATACTGTAGTCTCCCTGTTTTCCGTTTTATGTATAATGTCCTACTATGACATTCCCTGTCATCTACATTCATCCCCATCTCCACATGTTGTTGAAACACCATCTCTCCATATCATATTTTACAGTTATCCCTGTCCTGATTCAACCAGCCTCAGGTACTGTATCAATTTCCATGACCTTGGTAGGAAGCTATCTCTGCAGGGGAATCTCAGTATAACTGTACTGCCATTGTTCCTTACTGACCTTCACATGCTTTACTGTGGTCGTGTTTAGTTCCCCCACCCTCTCTTAGTCACCCTGTTACACTAAAGCTTCCCTGGCCACTCTCTGTGATGAGAGAGCTCCCTTTGAGGGGATTAAAAATGCCTCTCTCTTGGCATCCTTTACCTGCTACTGCTGGCTTAAAATGCTGTATCTGGATTGTTTTTTGGGTGGACAGTATCTTGATCAGTTTATTTAAAATTATCCTAAACTCTGGTTGACCCCAGGTCAGGAAAGTACAGCTTTTCGATTAATCCCAGGGCACCACTAATTGCAAATCAGTTAGTTGGCTTTGGCTTGTTCAGCTCAATCCTCAGCCACACTCCTGAAAGATAGAAAGCTTCAGGTAACCATATAATCCTCTCTGGTGAAGCACTTTTCTTTGAGAAACAGAGGCAAGGGGGAATGTGAGAGAGTTAGAAGAAGGAAGAGGGGAGACTCCCCAGCTGCAAAGAGAGACCAGAAGTTAGCGCCCCCTCGCTAATGGCTGCACATTACCTATGGGTAATTCTGTGGCCCCCCGGAAAGAAGACACCACTCGACATTTACCGGCAGCCATCTGAGAGTACAGGAAAGCAGAAAGCCAAAACATGCATTGGCTAAGCTAAGCCTCCCCACCTCACCTCACCTCCACCCTTACCCACCTTCAGAACACATCACAATACAAGCAGTATACTGAGGGGACAGGTAAATAATCGCAGCGGGGAAAGAAAGAGGCCACCTTCCTGATATATGCGTCACACAGCGGTAGATGCCCCCTCTATATAGGTTCCCATTGCAGTCCCTTGTGGTTGTTTGGTTCTGCTGCTGCTGACTCCTGGATGTGTTTCATGGCAGAGCAACAAAAAAACAGAGAAACAGCACAACAGAGAGACAGAGATTCATTCATCCATCATGCAAGTCCTTTCCAGTCTGGCGTTGGTTCTGAAGAACATTTGGACACTTTCTTTCCTCCGGGATCTCCTGTGTGAATTTGTGGGCACTGCCATCTTCCTCTTCACCAGTCTGGCCTCTGTGGTGCTATGGCCCCAGCTTCCAGCCTGGGATGGGAGCCTCTCCAGTCCCACCAGTGATCATCATCTCCATGACTTGTCCTCAGAGTCCGACCCATCCTTTCTCTCGGACTCCCAGCCCCTCTCCGAGTGCCACCCTGACCCCCTGCATGTGGCCTTGGCATTCGGGGCCTCCGTGGCTGTGGTGTCTGTGTGCCTGGGTCCTGCTACCTCTGGAGGAGGGGTCCACCTGAACCCGGCTGTGACCCTGGCTCTGGCTGCAGGACTGAGGGTGAGCCCCTGGAGAGCTATCCTCTACGTGGGGGCACAGCTCCTCGGTGCACTCTGTGCTTGTGCACTTCTCATGGGAATGGTGCCTGCCCCGCTCAGAGGGCATCTGGGGCTGAATGAGGTCACGAGTCATGTCTAATACATTTGTATTTGATTCTAGGTTGTAGTGAAGTATTGTTTTCCTGTAGTATTGTAGCTTCCGAAAAGTCATGATTAGAAATGTTTTGCCAAAACATTTTGTATGGGCTTAATTGATTATGGGTGTTTATAAACATTTTAACTTAATGAATCCAGGTCTGATATCTGTAAAAATGTTTATTTTTCCAGGTAGGCTTGGGTGTCCACCCATGCCAAGCCTTCACAGTGGAGACAGCCATCACCTTTCAGCTGGTGGTCTGTGTCCTCGCCACGTCTCGACCCACATCAGCCTTCCACCTCCTGGGTCCTGTAGTGGTCGGCTTGTCTGTCATTCTGGGGAATCTCGTGGCAGTAAGGAAGATGCCAGATCCTATTTGTGTTTGTTTAAATTCTGTCTGACCATAATAGAGTTTCTATGGGTAATTTGATGGATTTTGTCTATTAAAACATTTTGTAGATCTTTACATTTTTCCTATGACTTATCTTTGATTTCACCCCCCCCCCCTCTCTTTTTCTCCCCCTCTCTCTCTTTACCTTCAACCTTTGACCAGATTGGGTACACTGGCTGTGGGATGAATCCTGCTAGGTCTTTTGGTCCAGCTGTGGTCACTTTAAAATTTCAAAACCATTGGGTGAGTCTGGCCAAACACAAGTTGACTCTATGAAATTACAAAAGTATTATTGACACTATTTACTAACATCACACCACAGTTCACACATACAAATCTACTTACAAAAATTTTTTCTCTCTCCTCTGCAGGTGTATTGGGTGGGGCCGTGTGCGGGGGCGTTACTAGCTGGCCTACTACATGACTTGGTGCTCTACCCACGGTGGGGTAGCCCTGGCGACTGGTTGGCTGAGTTTAAGGAACTGTTTCCCAAGGATCCACTCAAACAGCCCACCACCTTGGAACACACAGTGGAGTAGAAATGGAGGCAGTTATCTTACCATTGTCTGACCATTGACCAAAGGTGACCACACACACCATTCTCTGATATCTGACCATTTGCCACTGGTGTACACAAGTGGTCATGCTAGCTGGGTCCATCGTTGAGTACCACTGAGTGAAGAAACTCAACATTTGTACACATCTACAGTATTCATGCACATCTACAATGTAGCTATGATAATATACTCTGCTGTATTCTCTGGGAGACTGCTTTCTCCTCTCTTTTCCTGAGTGTACTAGATAGTTCCCTTTCTGGCCAGTTATCTGATATTTCAGAACTGAACAAAACACTAATCCACCCTCTCAGGTTCTTCACAATCATGTTGTTTGTCAGTTTGACTTCACTTTGTGCATCGTTGTACCTCTCTGAGATGTTAAACCATCTATAGAAGCAGATCATGTATATTCAGACCAAAGCCTGGACATGTCAATGAGTGTCCAAGGCGATTTCATTCAGGTCAGTTAAAGTACGGGTACCAGCTGTATAATCATTCACATTACGGGACAGATCACTATAATATGTGTTTTTATATACCGCTATCATGGTGTTTGTCTTGTTATACATATTTAAATAACGGCTGTATGACTCAGTAAAATGTTCTTTATTATATCATGAATTTTACATTTGTTTTTCACTATATTGAAACGGAATGTAATGTTTTTCATGTCCTCTGTGCAAGAGTTTATTAAAGCTGAAAACCGAACTGAGTCGTCCTACGGAGTGTACATGGGAGGGGAGGGGGGGGGGGGGGGGTGTAAAGTGGGTGTGAAGCTACAGGAGTCATTTTGTGTCCGGTCCACTTACAAGTTCCATCTGTTTCCATGAAATGTCATGCCCTGGGGAGGACTCATCTAGGAAGGAAGGGCTTGGGTGTAATTGACCAGTGTCTCCATAATCTCTCAAACCCAACAACCCTGCCCTGTGTGTGTTTCTGTGTGTCTGTATCTGTGTCTGTGTGTGTCTGTGTCTCTCTCTTTCTCTCTCCCAACAATGAAAAAATTTTGAAAAATGTGTATTTGGATCCACGTCGCGATAGTTTTATACCTTGGTAATACACACTCTTGAATCGTGTACTTACTTTTTTCATTTATGTACTATGAGACATTGTTTACGGGTTAATATAACACTATAAATATACGTGCCAATGTGTCTGAGAGCTGCAGTTCTGTTCTGACAGACTGACATCTCTTCACTTCATGTCACAAAATATTCTCTGCGAAGTCCTATCTGCAGGAAACAGTTAGTTACACTCCACTCAACACAATGCAATGAGAGCCGCAAATACATTTTGCTTAGCAAGAAAAAAATCCTTCAACTCACATCAACAACTCTGCCCTATCTATGACAGCCCTCTCGACATTACTGTGTAAGTTCCCTGACTTGCGAAAAACAACTGAAGATGATAAGAATTACTCACATAGGAAGAAGAAATTTGGATTCCAGTATCATTTGCAGTGAGGGAGTTGACGGAGACATAGAAGAGCTATGAAAAAGATGGAGGAACACCGGATTCATAGATCAATACAAATGATGGGTCTCCTGCTATTTGCTCTCCCACATTACTCTGACACCTTAAATCTAAACCTGGTTAACTTCACTGAGTTCTCTGGCCCCGAGGGAAGCTTCTTTGGCTTCTCTGCAGATTTCTATCAGTTTAGCAACAAAACGTGAGTATTGCAATATACTATTTGGTAAGTTTTGGCTTTGCTTCATTCAGTAGGCTTTGCATCATTATTATGATATCTGTTAAACTACACTGTATAGTTAAAAGTATGTGGACACCCCTTCAAATTAGTGGATTCGGCCATTTCAGCCACACCCGTTGCTGACAGGTGTATAAAATTGAGCACACCACCATGCAATCTCCATAGACAAACATTGGCAGTAAAATGGCCTTACTGAAGAGCTCAGTGACTTTCAATGTGGCACTGTCATAGGATGCCACATTTACAACAAGTCAGTTTGTCAAACTTCCGTCCTACAAGAGCTGCTCTGGTCAACTGTAAGTGCTGTTATTGTGAAGTGGAAACATTTAGGAGCAACAACGGCCCAGTCGCGTAGTGCTAGACCACAGGAACTCACAGAACGGGACTGTCAAGTGCTGAAGCGAGCAGCGCGCAAAATGTGTCTGTCCGCGGTTGCAACACTCACTACTGCCTCTGGAAGCAACATCAGCTCAAGAAGTCTTTGTTGGGAGCTTCATGAAATGGGTTTCCAAAGCCAAGCAGCCACACACAAGCCTAAGATCACCATGAGGAATGCCAAACGTCGGCTGGAGTGGTGTAAAGCTCGCCTCCATTGGACTCTGGAGCAGTGGAAACGCGTTCTTTGGAGTGATGAATCACGCTTCACCATCTGCAGACCAACAGATTAATTTGTGTTTTGCGAATGCCGGGAGAACGCTACCTGCCAAATGCATTGTGCCAACTATAAAGTTTGGTGGAGGAGGAATAATGGTCTGGGGCTGTTTTTTATGGTTCGGGTTAGGCCCCTTAGTTCCAGTGAAGGGAAAGCTCAACGCTACAGCATACAATGACATTCTAGACGATCCTGCGCTTCCATCTTTGGAAGGCCCTTTGAGGAAGGCCCTTTCCTGTTTCAGCATGACAATGCCCCTATTGACATCCAGGCTGTATCACAACCGGCGGTGATTGAGAGGCCCAGCGTCGTCCGGGTTTGGCTGGTGTAGGCCGTCATTGTAATTAAGAATTTGTTCTTAACTGACTTGACTAGTTAAATAAAGGTTAAATGTAAAAATGTCAAAACAACAACAAAAATTGACAAAGCGAGGTTCGTACAGAAATGGTAACTCGAAATCGGTGTTGAAGAACTTGACTCTCCTGCACAGAGCCCTGACCTCAACCCCATCGGTCACCTTTCTGATGAATTGGAACGCCGACTGCCCGGCCAGGCCTAATCGCCCAACATCAGTGCCCAACCTCACTAATGTTCTTGTGGATGAATGGGAGCAAGTCCCCGCAGCAATGATCCAGCATCTAGTGGAAAGCCTTCCCAGAAGAGTGGAGGCTGTTACAGCAGCAAAGGGGAGAACAACTCCGTCTTAATGCCCATGGTTTTGGAATGAGATGTTTGATGAGCAGGTGTCCACATACTTTGGGTCATGTACTGTATATGCTGGTATTACTCTCATATTAAATTGGACAAGGTATGTGGAGTTTGAATGGCTTTTCATTAGATTATTGTCTGAAATCCCAAAGAGAATATTTGAACCATAGTATTTTCTGTCCCACAGCATCAGTGTTGTGGTTGGGGCCCCTAGAGCCAACACCAGTCAGCCAAGAGTCACTGAGGCAGGGGCTGTGTATCTCTGTCCCTGGGCACAGACAGGAGGGGCCTGTACTACCATGACCTTTGACACAAAAGGTAAACCTTTCCTAATCAAAAGTCCTATTCATGCATTTCTCAATGTTTTCTAAAGCTGTGAACATATTATCATACTGTAGATCAGTAAGTAAGTAAAGAAGATATTTATTTATTCTGGGCTCAATTACAAAAAAGGTTGAAAAACTGGGCTGTCTGATGTAACTACAGGTGATGAGGTTTATCCTCACCAGAACTTAGTGATAAGCTCTTCAAAGTCCCACCAGTGGTTTGGTGCTACTGTGCGATCCTCCGGAAACTACATTGTGGTGAGTTTTTCCAGCCGTTGTGGCACAATACTGTTACCACTCTCTCACTCTTTGAATTCTCATAAACCAGTCACTCAGGCTGCTGTATACAGTCACTGTGCAGTATAGAATGCATCAGATATCGATCCTCTAAATCTTTCACAGAACCTCTCTCCCTCCCTCAATTTATTTTCCTTCCTCTCCCAACCACCGATCCCCTCTCTCTTTCTACCAATGTGTGTATGCCTCTGCTCCTTCTTAATTTGACTTTCTTTCTCTCGCGGTCATTCTCTTCATCACTTTGTGTTACCCTTCTCTATATCACGTTCCTTCTCCCCCTCTTTCTCTTTCTCTCCTCCCTTCTCTCTCTCCCTCCCTCCCCCTGCGCCAGGCCTGTGCCCCCCTGTTCCACTGGAACGTAATAGACGTGGGGGAACGTGACGAGGCCCAGAACACTCCAGTGGGGACCTGCCTAGTGTTGAATACACTGACGGGGGAAACGGTCAACTTCTCCCCCTGCAGAGACGTCATGACTGAGAAAAATTACAAAGCCCTGAAGTACAGTAAGAGATATTAGTCATGCCAGTAGTACCTGTACAGTACAGTAAGAGATATTAGTCATGCCAGTAGTACCTGTTCTGTACAGTAACAGGTTCCTCTGTTGTCCACTCAAAACTTAAAGGCTGCATTTATACATGCAATCCAAATTTGATCTTTTGCCACTAAATGTTATTTTGACCAATCAGATTGGGCAAAATAACAGAATTGGGCTGCCTGTGTAAACACAGCCAAACAAGTATCTTGTCAGAACTCTTTTGGTAATTGAGTATCATTCTCACTGCTATGCCACAAAACACCTCGGGTATATCCTTCTTAAAATAGCAGTTGACTTCATGTTCAAACGTTTGCCTGCTGGTTTTTCTTTCTACTCTGCATGTTTTCATCTTTGATCCTGATCTTTATTCTCAGCTACCGACAGACGATACTGTGAAGTGGGATTTAGCTCTGACATAACAAAGGTGCCCGCCATCCAAACATTTCTCATCAAACTTTTTATTTTTGACTCATATAATGTTATATACTACACAGCAATGTATAGTAGCAGAGTAGATCATTTAGATCCACATAGTTTATGATACTGTAATGTAGTAATTACACCAACAGTGTTATGATACCATCTATAACAATAATTTGATTTGTTTCTTGCCGTACTATTCTAGGAGGGAAGGCTCCTTATCGGTGCTCCTGGAGGCTACTATTTTCAAGGTAACATGTGCCATCTGGTGCCATTATTAGCCTGGTTAAACTAGATTTCACGCTACACCTGAGGTAAATCTGCCGGGGCATAAAATTGCTGGGGCATAACATTTGCTGCTGGGGCATTGGAGCTGGATGCCACACTTTCTGAGGCTGCTGTGGGATGGGGGGTTTGTTGCTTCCGCTGCTGGAGCATTGAACAAAAATGGGGTGGACAAACACTAAAACACTAAGAACAAGAAATATAAAATGTCACCATACATGGTTCTTAGGCTGGTGGCTTCCGTAATTATGGTGGCTTCCATTATTGCATTGTTCAACACTCCTAGGATAAATGTATCCACTAATAGCCCTGTTGTTGGAACGTCTCCGGGAAGGTTGATGATGACTGAGCATGATGAATTATCATATTGTCATATAGTCTCGCAAATGCCAGCCCTAGGGCAACAACATGTCAGAACATTGTTAAAGTGGGAGGCAACCTGCATGCTTAATTTGACTAATGTTACTGAAAATATTATGAAATAAATATGTATAAACATTACTAAAGGTGTCTTCTCCAAATGATGGTTGCGGTGTTTAACCTTTCTGTTGCAGGTCAGATCATCAGTGCAGGACTGCCTGACATCGTCGACAGTGCCAAGAGCCAGAATGCCAAACCTTATGTAGTAGGACAAACCCATTCCCCTGAGACTGGTGGATACGATCATTACCATGGTAAGAGGGTGACACGCAAGACTTGTGGTCTAATGCAATGGTTTTCAAGCCTCTTCTCCGAGACGCCAAGATGTTTCACAATTCTGTTGCAACCCTGAACTAGCAAACCAAATTCACCTCATTAAGTGCTTGATGATTAGTTGAATCAGGTGTTCTACCCCGAAGAGAGGTTTGAGAACCACTGGCCTAAAATATTCAGTACAAAGATATTCAGTGACATTCTTCTCAGTTCAATAAACCCGAAAGGTTTCGCCAACAGGGTATTCTGTGGCCACTGGCGAGTTCACTGGAGACTCAATACCAGGTGAGAAAGTTCCCGTCAAAAGTGTCCACACAACCAGATAATTACTAGCCCGGTCCCAGTTTGTACTATCATTCCGACTCATTGTCATGCCAAACATTTGTTCATGTTTTGCATGACAAAGAATGGCGCAAGGAATGGAATATTAGCACATAGGCCCATACTTCCTACGTTTTATGTGCCTGGTAGTGATGCTGACAGCTGTGCAAAACCTTCAAACATTTGTCAGTAAGATACAAAAGGTTGAAACATTTCTCAATAATTAATTTGTTAAGTCTGTTTTACTGTGTTTTAAATCCAGTACACGTATTTATTTTCTGTTTCAGATTATGTGGTTGGAGTGCCTAATGATCGCAACACAGCAGGCTCAGTAAGGGCTCCCGATGGCGTCATGATCATTTACTTTTCATATTCATCTATTAGAGAGTGATCTAAGCTAATGTTGTGGCTTTGTATCCAGGTCAAAATCTATAATGGAGACACACCTGGCTTTTTGGGAGTTAAACGCACATTCTTAGGCTCTCAGGTGAGACTGCATTTCCATCATTTCCATCACATTTTATTTCGATTGACTTGTTTACAGGAGAGTGATGAAGAAGTGTCTATACAGATATGCCTTTGTGTTGATATCTGAGTCCCGAGCAACGTAAGTCCACTCAAAACCACATGCAACTTTCATCTTGCAGGTGGCCTCTTACTTCGGCCACAGCGTTGCAGTGACTGATATTAACAATGATGGGTATGTCAGAACTCTCATACTTACTTTTTTTGAAGTCCTTGATCATGGAAGTATTAAACATGAATTAACCACCTAATAACATCTAAGCCACTGTTTGCTGGCCTGCTGTCTCAAGGAACCATGAAAGAGAGCTCAAATGTCCAGCCATTCTTGCTCTGTCCTCTGTCCCCTACAGAATAGACGACATCCTAATCGGGGCGCCCCTCTTCATGGAGCGTGTGTCGGGCCAGCAGTTGCAGGAGGTGGGCCAGGTGAGTTAAAACCTGATGAGTCCTGTGTGGTCTAGCACATGGGAGCATAGTGTGCAGTCTAGCACATGGGAGCATAGTGTGCAGTCTAGCACATGGGAGCATAGTGTGCAGTCTAGCACATGGGAGCATAGTGATGCAGTCTAGCACATGGGAGCATAGTGTGCAGTCTAGCACATGGGAGCATAGTGTGCAGTCTAGCACATGGGAGCATAGTGTGCAGTCTAGCACATGGGAGCATAGTGTGCAGTCTAGCACATGGGAGCATAGTGTGCAGTCTCCATTCACCTTTTTTTTATACCCAGCTCCGAGACAATGGATGTGTGTAATCCTTTCCCAGGTGAGTGTGTACCTGCAGAGAGAGCGCTCCACCTTCCACTCCAAGCCAGACCAGAAGCTGACAGGTTCCCAGTTGTACGGACGCTTTGGCAGCACCATCGCCCCCCTCGGTGACCTGGACAAGGACGGTTTTAGCGGTGAGGCTCTAATATACAATCATTTGACTTACAATATACGTATCTTCCCTTCTAATATAGTAACTGCCTCAGGGGCAGCAGAATCAGTAGTATCTGATTTTCTGGGTAACTTAAACAAGGAATGATATTAAATGTGAAAATGTCCTCTGCAAAGACTTTGTTTCCGAAAGGAGATTCATCTTTGAGTTCATGATTCCCTCTTGAAATGCTACATTTTCTAACGGTGAGGAATGCTTTTGTCATAGCAGTGTTTCAATGCACTCCGTCCGTGGATTACTCATCACTATAAAGTGTTTCTGTCTCTCTCAGATGTTGCTGTGGGAGCCCCATCCTCGGGCGTTGAAGGGAGGGTTTTCATCTACATGGGGACTAGTGATGGACTGTCTCCCCAGTATACCCAGGTCATCGAGAGTCCCTTCCGGTCCCTAGGCTCTCCAGCACAGTTTGGCTTCACCCTGAGAGGGGCCACTGACATTGATTCAAATGGCTACCCAGGTTAGTCTGAAAACGAACTCTTCGGAAACTGTAGGCTCGTTTACCTTGATTTAGAATAGATGTGGATTTGATTATATTGGGTGTTGTGTTTTGACTTGATGTGTTTTGACTTGAAGTATTTGATTCTAGCCCAAAAAACGTGAAATAATAATCTCATCAAGATTTGAGAAGTTATGGAACAACAAACCTTACCCCGGCCAACAATTCCCAACTATGTCCCTACCTCTCTTGTTAAGCCACAGTGTCAATCCTGCCAAGACCACTTGGAGATGTCAACCTGTAAGATCACGTGGAGGTCACTCTCTTCCCTTACAACTCCACAATCAGCCTCTGGCGCAGTTCAACAACAGCAGCTGCAAATATTTCTGTTGTCTTTTTCATTGTAGTTGACTACTACCCAAGGACAAATTGCCACTACTTAACAAAGTCCTTTCAGTCCCAGTAAAAACGTCCTCTGACATGTTGTTTGTCTCCCGTCCCCCTGGAGACCAAGGCAAAGTTTCTCGGACACACGAGAGAGAAACAGAAAAGTCACTCATCCAGTAGAGTGGCCAACATTTGTCGGGGGAGAGCACTAAAATGGAGATACATTTAGTGTCCCTTGGAGACTAGTGAACTACTCTCAACACAGCAATGCTTTTTGATGTGCAACACCTCTGGCTTTTAAAGACACTCATGGCGCTCTTTGTCTCTTGTTCCCCCAGTGAGCCTGTTACAGTTCAACTTTTTTTTCAGCTGACCTCTTTCCCTGAAAATAGTTTTGTTTCCTACTTTAAGTTTCTTAGGAGTCACTGTGATATGAAAGCAGAGGTCCTGGCTGTTACCAAAGGGCAATCAATCCCATGGACTATTTTTTTGATAGCACTTTCTCATGAAAGGGTATCAATCATGTCATTTTTTCCAAAGCTGTTTCATGACGTTATATTTCTTATGTTTCAAGACTAGAAAAATAAGAGCTTGCAACTTGTTATTGTCAATCTTTGTTGCCTCACAGATCTAATTGTTGGTGCATGGGGAGTCAATAAGATTGCTGTGTACAGGTACAGTAGTGTGAGACAAACAAACAGTTTATTTGTTACTTTAAATGAACTTGAAAAATGTTATCTGGAGCAAGTTTAACATTTGCATTCACAATGTACCCACACCGTCTATTCTCTGTTTGTGTGGGGTGGTACCAGGGCTCAAGCCGTGGTGATGGCCAAGACCCAACTCTCCCTCTACCCTGACTTCCTGAACCCAGATGTGAAGGAGTGTCAGCGCCCCACCACCAACGAGCCTGTGGCCTGGTAAAGATTCTTCTCAAACCAGAGTATCATACCATTAGTGTGGGCATTATCCATAGCCGTGGGAAGTTGTTTGGGGGTGCGGGTGCTGTGTTAATTATGATGTATATTTGATATTTTTGTATTTTCAAGGGGTGGTAGAGGTGCTGAAAAAACATTTTGCCTGCCCTACAAACACTATATCGGTCCGCTAATACAGCACTATTAAAGATCCAGTGCAATACTTTTGTGACAAAATTTCTTTTAAATCAATATTATTTTTTATAACAATTTTCAGGGGGTGCTGCAGCACCCAACTGGGAAGAACATTTATGATGGACAAATGTTGGTGGGCACGGCAAACATGCACGTGTTGTCACTATGTAGAATTGCTGCAGTATCCTAAGTGCCAAACATTTTATTAAGATGTGTGACATGTCTGGACAGTTCCTGGTTGTGTTAGACTGATCTTTCCCGTGATGATGTGTGAATTTGTTCTTGTAAATTCAGAATGGCATTATGACTGATGCGGTCTGTCTCTCTCCTTACAGCTTCACAGTCATGATGTGCATTAGTGTGTCTGGCCACAGTATTCCAGAGGAGATAGGTAGGAGACGCATACTGAAGTAATTTATTCATGTGGAAACATACACATTCTCCTTGAGTTTCAGTTTTCTGTTTGTTCAAGACCCTAAATCCACTCTTGTAGTTCTAGATGCAGAGCTTCAGCTGGACAAGATGAAACAGACAATGGCCAGGAGGACCCTATTGCTGCAGACCAATCTGCCCCAAGAGTATTTTCAGCTAACCATTCAGAGAGATGTGGGAGTGGTCTGCAGGAACCAAACTGCTTACCTACGGGTGGGTTGCTTGTGCCAGTTTAGCCAATTTATAGACCTGTATTTTGGTTTACAATGGTCAGAGCTCAAAACCTGAAATAAAACCATAATGGTGCAGCAGTGTTCTTATCAGGCTGAGGCCCCCAAGTGGCCATTCACTGAAGTGACACTACAACAGGCTCCAATCACAATACCATTAGTAACCTCACAAAAAGGTTGTGAACACTGCCATTGTCAGTGGCAACAGACAAACCTGAAAGGGGAATAGATTTATATTGTCTTAACACTATGTGATCCACTAAACTGCAGTAGATCTTTACTGAATTTCAACTGAATTGAGGGTTAATTGCATCAATGTCAGTACTGCGTCCTGTCTCTCTTTCCAGCATGAGTCAGAGTTCAAGGACAAGCTCAGCCCCATCTTCATCTCCTTGAACTACAGCCTGTCCAACTCCCAGGAGGCCATGCTGCATGGCCAGAGAGCTGTGGTCGCACAGGTGACATCACGCATTACATTCTAAATGTATTAAAACATTTTCATTTGCAAAGGAAAAACATTTATAAGTGGTAATTACACGGTCGAAACCTATGAATTAGCGTAGGTGTTTGTTTCTTTGGGTATAAAAATGTGTGTGTGTGTCTGTGTGTTGTGCAGACCAGGATCATTCTGGACTGCGGAGAGGACAACGTCTGTGTCCCTGACCTGAGGCTGACCGCTGAAGCGTGAGTGTCAAACTCCCCTGAGTTCCTCATCACTCAGTAGTGTCATCTGTTTTCTTGGTCATTCTACATGTTCAGGAATTTGACCAAGTAAGGTCTCGTGGGATCAGTGTGCGGAGATAATAGGGTTTAGTTAGAGTATGTTATTCCGGTCTACTAATACAACCCTTTGACCCATCCTCAGAGGTACTGGCCGTCTTCTGATAGGGGATGACCACCCTGCCCTGCTGGTCATCACAGCAGAGAACAGAGGAGAGGGGGCCTACGAGACCGAGCTGGAAATACGCCCACCAGCCAACACACACTACCAGAGTATGGTGACTGACAGAAAGGTGACTGTGACTCTCCTGTTCATAATAAAAGGGAATTGTTAACAGAGTGGCATCAACTGTCCCACACCTGCAGGAAAAACTTTGAGCCCAGAGTTTTGCTGGTTAGGTTATTTGGTCAGCATAGCCCACCGGCCCTACGTAAAACACACTCTCTGCGTCTGAAATGGCACCCTACTCCCTATATTGTGCACTACTTTTGACCAGAGCCTCATGGGCCCTGGTCAAAAATAGTGCACTATATAATGAATAGGCTGTCTGAGTGTGCCATCTCTCCCAGGACTTCAGCAGGTTGATTTGTGCTCAGAAGAAGGAGAACCAGACGGTGGTGATGGTCTGTGAGCTGGGGAACCCTATGAAGCAGGGCCAGAAGGTAACCACCATGTTATTAAATATAGTGTAAGTAAATACCCTCGCAAGTGCCTTGCATGAGTCAGAACGGCTCATTGGAGCAGGAGCCTATCTCCTGTTTCTGTAGCATGAAGCAGCTTGATGGACAGGACACTAATCTATCACCTTAATCTCCTTAGTGCTGTCTGAGTGCCAAGCAGAGACTCATTGGGTACCTTTTTTACATTCTGTAGTATAACTTGGCCGGGGATCGAACTCCCAACCTTCCAAACTCTGGCCGGACACACTGAGTTGGCATGGAATTACACATAGAGTAATAGTGCCGTTCTGGGTCTTCACTGTCAACGGATGTGGATGACATGTGACTGTGTTTGCAACAGCTCTGTCAGTCTGAATGATGCAGTACAGTATGTTCTTCTCTCTGTCTGTCGTAGCTCCAGGCTGGTCTGTTCTTCAGCGTGGGGAACCTGGAGGAGGTGGAGAGCCACGTGTCATTCACATTACAGATCAAAAGGCAAGAACAACACTTTCATCCCTTCTTGAGGTTTTAATGCCTTCGATGCTACCAAGGCTTTGTTTTTGTATTTTTAATACAACATTTTAATGGGGAAATTCAAGATCACTAAAGTCAATGTTTAGTGTAGAGTGATCAGCACAATGTAAGGCATATTTAGGGTCTTTGAGATACACATGGTTTACATGCTTGTTAATGAAGTTGTCTGTATTTTAGACATTCAAGGTGTCAGCTGAAGGTTCATGGCCTTTCTAATGACACAAGGGAAATGGTCAACATTCATTCAGCTTCTTCCTTCCTTTATACTCTCTAGCAAGAACAGCCAGAACCCTGACAGTAACGTGGCCCATCTGAGGATTGATGTCAGCGCTGAGGCAGCTCTGGAGATGCGGGGGTGGGTGGGCCTTCCTTCATTGTCTTCCAATTATCCTCCAATTATCATCAGAGCAAGAAACTGTGCTGTTTTGTGCTACCATGGAAATGAGCACTCCTCCTGACTCCCGAGACACACTTTCTGTTTGACAATTCAGAGCTGCCAATCCAGACAAGTAGCAGACTGAATATCTAATATCCAAAAAGGATGAGTGATGTTTGCCAATTGGAAGACGTTGTCCTAATAAGAGCGTAATACAGTACAGTAACACCATGGTTTCCTCTTGTCCTTGTAGTTATTGGCTTTCCCAGGACACGTAGTTACTAATTATCACTAGGACCAGGCTAGTGTTATCAGTGTTGTCCTCAGCGTTTGGTCCACCCTTGTAGCCTGTTGTTTTTTGGACAGGGGCTCCTCTCCACCTGAGTGTGTCCTGCCCATTGCCAAGTGGGAACAGAAGGAGCATCCTGCTGACCTAGAGGAGGTTGGCCCGCTAGTGGAACACGTCTATGAGGTAACCTTTTTATGGTTCACTCGGAAAAGAAACAAGAGCATTTAAGACATTTGTCTCTCTGAGGCTGGTGCAGTTTTAGGTCAAAATGCGTAACATCTATTTGAAGAGTCCATAAGGCCCTTATAGAGTAGGTTTTGTATATGTTATTTCATATATAAGCGAAGACAATGAGATCCAACTTAGTGAGCGAAATCTGAAATCATGTATTTTTTTGTTGTTGTTGAACCACTCAGTTGAGAAACCTGGGTCCGAGCACGGTCAACGCCAGGGTGCAGGTGGAGTTCCCTACCCATCACCATGGAGACGTCCTGCTCTATGTGTTCGCCAATGCTTCTGAGGATTTCCTCACCTGCCACACTGACTCCCCTGACATCGACCCATATCAGGTGAGAGAGGTAGCATGATGTGGCCCTGCAGTGTGCCAGACAGCAAATCTTTCTATAGCGGGAAAACTATGTTGTTTTTCCATGAATTATGTTTCATTTAAAAGGAAATCACTATTTTATTTTATATTTGCCTTAAATAGAAGCAAAACCAGATTTTCTATTGTTCTTTTGATGATGTTTTGGTCATATGAAATTGGAGTACACTCTTTTGTTTTGGCAGTTGGTGAAGACCGGGAATGCTACTGTTGGTAAAGTGTATAAGGTCAAACAGAATGAGGTGGCACAGCAGGAGCCTCAGCGCAAAGAGACCGTTCACGTGGTAAGCAAGTGTCGCCTCACTCGATTAACATAATGACATGCATCAGTGTACTTCTGACAGCAATACAATCAAACTGTCTTGTCTTTACTTGATACTGTACGATAGGCTAGTTCCTTTTTGCTGCAATTTCAGGGACAACTTGCAATATTCTATATGTGCCACAAGAGGGGGCTAAACAACAAAATATTACATCTCATGTGGATGGGTACATTCCATTGATGTGTAATGGGGGAAACAGGTTGACTCAGTTAGGTCTGTTCCTCTCTCTATTTCTCTACAGAACTGCACCAGTGGAGATACCTGTCTGAGGTTTGTGTGTGAGGCCACAGGTCTGGAGAGAGGCTGGAGCGCTGTGGTGAAGGTGATGTCTCGACTCTGGGTACAGACCTTCCTGGAGGTGAGAGGGACGGAGGCAAGAAGAGGGAGGGAGAGATAGGGAAAGAGAGAATCACAGTGACATATTTTCCACACAATTGTTCACTATATCTGCATTCATAGGTGTAAAGGAAAAGTGCTCCAAGACAGCTCTGCATAATTTTGAGATAGCATTTTGTAAGATCTTACTTCGTTGACATTATTCCGTAATGATTATGGAACCCTCATTCTGTTTCCCCTAGAGGCCCTATGAGAATTATGTTCTCCACTCTACAGCACGCTATGAGGTTATAGATATGCCCTCCAAGATCCAGCCTGAAGAGCTGCCAAGTGGACAGGCTGAGGTAAAAAAAAAAATAATAATAAAGTTTACCCTTTCCACTAGTGTGTAGACAACACTTATTTACTAATGACATAAACGGCTGACTTGAGGCACATACACAACCGTATCTCACAAGGTAACCATTTCTTCAGTAGTCATTGGACAGATTTAATTGGAGCCAGTTGACCATGTGTGTATGTGTGTAGACCCAGACCAGTGTGGTGTGGAGGGCTCCTGATGGAGAGAAGGAAGTGCCGGTGTGGTGGATTGTTGTGGCTGTGGTCTCTGGCCTCTTCCTCCTTGCTCTGCTGGCTCTGATCTTCTGGAAGGTAATGTGCTGACATAGTTAAAACAGCAGGTGGCGCAAGATTGGGCCCTATAACTGGGTAGCATTTAGAAGGTGCTACTCAGCTATCATCGAAGTATTGATCACTCAGTCTTTTTTAATGATATGTTTTCTTAAAATGGAGACTATTTAGAGGGGACATAAAGGAGAATGTCCTCGATGACACACGAATGAAACCGGAATCGGGAAACAATATGTGGAAATGTAAATGTTTTGAGTTTGTGCTTCAGGTGGGGTTCTTTAATCGCAACCGTCCCCCGTGTGATGATGACAACGACGATGCAGAACACCTAGCTGGGGCTGGACAGTCAGAATACGCTGAGATGCCCACAAACGCAGAGGACAAGCAAGCATAAACAACTGCTGTTATCACCCTGGAAACCCTGGTGTTTTATGTATTTATTTGGTTTGACACGGACGCCCACACTTTTCCCGAGTGTTAAACTGTTTCACATGGTTTGTAAAATGTTGCTGTGGGCTTCTTGTTTTACTCCCTATAACTGCACATTTTCTATTGTGTAGCTGTTGCATTTTGTTTTAAAATAATCATATGATCGCGATTAAACACTTTGTGTCCTTTTGAAGCCAAACTGGCATTCCAATGTTCACAGAGGGGATATCCTTGTTAGTGTGATGGCATCGGCCTGCTCTCTAAGCAACCATTGTGTTGGGGAGACCGTCATGACTCACTGAAGGCTGAGCCAGCTTCCTGTTGTTGTAGAGGGGAGACCCTAGTGACAATAACACTCAGACCCGGCAACCATGTGTTTATAATTAAAAAGAATAATAAATAAATACACAGATATGGCAAGAAAAGTACAACACACATGCTTGTTTTTTTGTTACATTGACATTTTATATGCATTTCAAAACAACTGCAAATGAATAGCGGCTATTGTGCATGCAAACAGATAGATAGCCTACTTTTAAGTGATATGGAACACTGTGTTCTTACATTTGTAATTACACCGTCCTCCTAATAGGGTTCGAGATTGACTTATAAGGGCCCATAGACCTTCATAGGGGCCCATCTGTGAACACACTCTACTTTGGTACCATTAGGGGGCGATCACGACCACCCACTAAGCAGAGCAAGCGTCCCCTCCCACGTAGGACAATGGAATTGTGAAGCCACTCCGGAGCGCGAGCCGAGCAAGGAGTAGGCATCCGAGGCAGCGTGAAAAGGGAGCAGTCAATGCCAACCTCAAAAGCAATATGGATGAATGGCCACCTAAGTGGAATTGGTGATGTCGCAGTGAGAATGCCACCACCGCACATATCACGTCTTCTTTTTCTCTTTATTTTTCTCGGCAATCTCTGGGAAGGACTTGCTAAATCCATTCCGGACCAGGGAGCACTTGGTGAGTTATTCGTAGAGATTCGTCAAGGTTCGAGTTTTGAGGGGAAAGTCTGTGATGGCGAGTATGATAGGCTGCTGTAGCTAACGCATTGGATGTTGTTATTATTTGTGCCCCTCTCAGTGATGAGGATGTGTTATTATGTAACCGTCGCATTTATTCAGCTATAACAGTCTACGCACGAATGAATACAATGTAGTCGCCGCATGCTCTGGTCTTGTAGCTACTTCATTGCAGAATAGGAAACAAAGGATACTGAAGTGCAGCACCCTCCCCTGATGGGCCATCTGTAGGTTAAATCTGTAAATCAATCTAATTTAACGTAAGGCAATATATCCGATCAATAGCAGCTGCATTATTCCGTTACGATGTCCAATAGCAATTAGGCTATGATGAGGCGTCAGTTTAGTTCAAACTTCTATCCCTGCCCGTTAACTTTATGTAACTTTGGAAGATCCCAACTAGATATTTTCAATTAGCAAACGGTCAATTGTCAGACACCAATGGTTAGTAGAACTATTTTTTTTTTAAATCAAAATCAATAAAATCATTCCATGCGAGAAAAATAGGCCTATAATATATTGTGCATTTGTGAATGCGAGATGGTCGACAAGCTTGGTTTGGCTACTGTCATTTGCACGCACCCATTGTTGACATTGTTCTTGTTGTTGTTGTTATGTCCCAAGAGGCCTCATGAATGGCCAAAGGACATATTATAATTTCAACAATGTTTGTTTTGGGTTCACAGGACTTTTGACACATTTAATTTATCCTGTTTCAAATCAGTTTCTCAGCAGGAATCATTTCACCATTTTATATTATTATTAAATAGGCTGTCCTGAGTCAGTAGACTATGGTTTGCAATTAAACAAACTGATATAGGCCTACTGCCTGTCATTGTAACTGAACAGGAGAAAGGGGAACTTTCAAGGTGCTTGAAGTGGATGCTAGTTTCAATGCTTGGTAGTGATTTAGACCCCCTCTCCCATACTGCTCCCTATCCTTCAACTGATCCAAGCACGGTTTAGTTCAGATACTTTCAATATGTTGCAATTCCTTGTAGATGCCTCTTTTTATAGCTAAGCAGGCTTTTAAGAAGTCGTGTCCGCTATCTATATTTCATTAGCTGAGCTGTTTCCCACCAAAGAAGCCTATTTCTGGAAGATGTGCTTATTGCTTAGTGCTTTGGACAAGACTGTCAAGATGGGTAGAGCTTCTTAACCCATACATGTCAAATTCAGTGTCATTTAATATTTTAGCTTCTCTAATCTGATCTATGAATAACCATAGATTATCCATGTGAATACCACTAGTTTCACAGACTGAGCAAACTGGTTGTGGTTGGTCTAATAGTTTGTCCTTGCAGTATAGCTATATAGATTCAACTTTCTTGAAACACTTTCAAATGGGAAATCACATCAAAGTCTCTAGCACCTTGTCGTTATACCATGCTATTACACCGTGGGTTGATAGAAAGTATCCCAACTGGAGAGACAGGAAATGTTGATTAATTCATTTGAAGGTGTTGTCGTCAACCACAACCACACCTTCGCCCCATATTGATTTGTCAGACGATGTTCTTTCATTACTTTATCATAGAGCTCATGGCCTCAACCTCTCCTCAGAAGTAGAGGTCCCTTTGAAGCAGTCAGAGAGTTTCCCATCCGAAGCGAAGTTGAGTCGCTGAAAGAATTAGGCGTTTGTGGATGGAACTGAGGCCGATGGGAAAAAGCTGGAGTGTCTTTCTTTTTTTTTTATCGCAGTAGAAGTTCCTTTCTTTTAACAGCTCAGTAGCTCAGCAAGAATGAGATGAATCACCACAGCCTATTTTTTTTAAAAGTATCATATTACCAACAAAATGCTTGGTCTAGGAATTAAAAGGAAATTATTTCCGAGATCAGTGGAGGGTGATGCTGTGGACAAAGTCAAATCGTGACCGACTGTTGTCTTGTCAGCTCAGCTTCTCCTGAAGATTCATATTTAGTTATGGGTAGGTGTTTGGATACGTCCCAAATGGCACCCTATGTCCAATATGCCCGGGTTAAAAGTAGTGCACTTCATAGGGAATAGGGTGCTATTTGGGAGGCAGATTTTCGGTGCACACTCTCTGCAGCATCAGTAATCAAGGCATACATATTAATGAATGTACTGTTGAAATGTATTATGTAGGGATTAAACCTAGTCATGGGGATGTTATCTATTCAACATTTAGTCTAATAGCGCAATATTCAATGTAAGCCTGATGTCTCCAGAGAGCAGGTTTGTATGGTAGAAGAGTTAAGGATACTTAGAAATACTATATATGAAAATGGTCACATTTTTCTTTCAAACAAATTTGACTTTTCACTGACATTAGAAATCCTCATATCTGAATTATTGTCCTGAAAAGGAACTTTTGATTCCAGGTCATCTTCAGTATGATGTTAACCGTGATCTTGGTTTGTCTTAACATTATTCCATGCTGAATTCTGAGATCAGAGTGACTGAGTGGAACGTGTCTTCTCTTTGTCCTCTCTTCGTCACTTGATGTTGTTGCCATTGTAATCTGTCCATGGTGAGTCCTGCCCCTTCCCCTCGGTGACCTCTATGTTGTCTCCTACCCAGTTGAGGCAGTTTGTCACATGTCCATTTGTGGCTTTCTTTTGAAGTTTGTGTTTATCTGTCTTACAAGAGCCAGGTGCTGTCTGTCATTCAGACAGAGATACTCATACGGTTGTTGATGCTTCTATGATACGAATCCTTGATTTTTCAAACGTCTGAGGCGTATTGCTAGCTACTTAGCGCCTGAGGTTGATTTTTTTTTTTTTTTTGCGAGGACGGAGGCAGTGTTGCTATTGTTGAGTTCAGGGGTTTATGTAGAAGCATCAGCTGTGTATACTTGCAGACTGACTGTGCCCACTGCCCAGAGCAACAACCAAAGCATGAAAAATGTGTGTTATTCTTGGGCTGTTTCTGCATGACCAACACCTAACTGTTCTAATCGGTCTGACAACCTTTGCAGCCTGCCCCGGTCTGCGGACAATAGCCGGCTGATGCCTGGCCAGGCAGGGGTCATATGTGAGCTGACTGCCATGGATTTGTGTTGTCTGTACCCCCCATCTTTCTCTCCACTGCCGCTGGGCAGGTGAACCATACAGGCGCAAATTCATAATTGTTCAGATTCGTAATTGTTTGGCAGAACAGTCGCTTCTGTACCCTGAGATCTAGGTTTTATTGTGTTTTTATTGAGCAAAATTATACATTTTCTTGTTTGTTTTCTATCGATGTCATGGGGTAATTTAGTTACGGGGTGGTTGTTCTGCATAGCTACACTTCAGGGGTAGTCTGTCCATATCTATACACTGCTGCACTTTGAGCCTTTGAGTTTGTTTAATTTAGGAAAACTATTCACAGGTATAAATTGATAGTTATTTTAAAATACAATCGATTTTTGGGCTAAATTGTGGTCGATTTGCAGTGTACAAATTATTATAATTATGTTTCCGGCCCCCGGACCATACGCTCCAACAAAAATTGTCAGTTGGTGTTTTATCTTTTTATGCCTCCAGCATCCATACAGTTTTTATGGAGTTTTTCCCTCATTGTGGTCATTGGGGACCCATTTCGCTTAGGGCGACAACCTCTCCAGGTCATATTATTTGATGTTTAGCCACAAAAAAAATATTGTGGATCTTTTGAAAATCTCAAAATGTAACATCTGGTTAAATTGTGATGTGAAAATGCTGTCTCACTAATCCGTCTGGGGGAAATAGCAGGCAGTGTAGAGTCGACATACACTTATGTCAAATATGGAAGCAATGTCAAGAAGAGGTCAGTTGTAATTAGCAACTCAATCGTTTCTTTTTAATTATACATTCTACTGCTGGGAGTGGAGCTGAGACACGGGCAAATGAGTTGGTTTCTACTGAGAGTACTAAGAGTCGTAGCCTGGTCCATGATCAGTTTGTGCTGTCTTGCCAAATCATATGGTCACAATGACCATAGGAGTTGGCAAGACAGTATAATAATGATCTAGGACCAGGCTAGAAAGAGTGGGTGTATCTGACTCAGGAACTTGCTCTGACTGACATCCTGTATTAGGATTCAGAGCACCGTGGACCAGGACCAGCCAGGCTGTTTTGCTGTAGCGGTAGCCTATGAAGGGGGGCTGGCTGTCTGCCGAGGAATTTTTGCCCAGGCAGCTGTACAGTGGGAGGAATCCGACTGTTGACACCTAACACCCTCTCTCTTCTCAGAGGAGACTAGTAGAGCTGTCTGGACATAGCATAGTAGCACAGCATAGCACCCCTTTAGAAATATAGACAGCCTAACACACCCGGCGCAGTCCTGCTATGACAGAGACACGCCCTACTCATTGAGTACTCAATCTTTTCTTTTATTCTATAGAATGTCTTTATTGGTTGTTCTTAAAGCACAACAAAAGTCATGTCCGTACATGGATTACTTCTCAGCAAAAGTTTTCCATGGTTTTTGTGTGCAGGACACAGGTTAATGGTGCTTCTTGTTTTTTTAGACCATACATTACTGTGTGTATATATAGGTGGACCATCATTCAAGTTATACACACATGCACTTATTCTTCCTAGGCTGGTGATAGCATATTTGAACAAATAGGATTCGTACTGGACATTTTGTTGACACAGGTCACATTTTTTTGTTGTTGAAGTCTTTTAAGACCAACAACTGTGGATCCACAATGGGTGGATCCCTGAACCGTGGCTCTTTCCTCGAATTCTTGCCTTGTGATTTCATTTTCCTCCTAATGACAAGTTTATTCTGGAATGAGATTCATTTACTCCACAGGTGAGCCTGATCAAATCTAAACAACCTGCCTTGTCTCGAAACAAGGACTACCAGCAAGCAATACCTAAATACACTGCTCAAAAAAATAAAGGGAAGACTTAAACAACACAATGTAACTCCAAGTCGATCACGCTTCTGTGAAATCAAACTGTCCACTTAGGAAGCAACACTGATTGACAATACATTTCACATGCTGTTGTGCAAATGGAATAGACAACAGGTGGAAATTATAGGCAATTAGCAAGACACCCCCAATAAAGGAGTGGTTCTGCAGGTGGGGACCACATACCACTTCTCAGTTCCTATGCTTCCTGGCTGATGTTTTGGTCACTTTTGAATGCTATAACCCACACAAGTGGCTCAGGTAGTGCAGCTCATCCAGGATGCCACATCAATGCGAGCTGTGGCAAGAAGGTTTGCTGTGTCTGTCAGCGTAGTGTCCAGAGCATGGAGGCGCTACCAGGAGACAGGCCAGTACATCAAGAGACGTGGAGGAGGCCGTAGGCGGGCAACAACCCAGCAGCAGGACCGCTACCTCCGCCTTTGTGCAAGGAGGAGCAGGAGGAGCACTGCCAGAGCCCTGCAAAATGACGTCCCGCAGGCCACAAATGTGCATGTGTCTGCTCAAACGGTCAGAAACAGACTCCATGAGGGTGGTATGAGGGCCCGACGTCCACAGGTGGGGGTTGTGCTTACAGCCCAACACCGTGCAGGACGTTTGGCATTTGCCAGAGAACACCAAGATTGCCAAATTCGCCACTGGCGCCCTGTGCTCTTCACAGATGAAAGCAGGTTCACACTGAGCACGTGACAGACGTGACAGAGTCTGGAGACGTCGTGGAGAATATTGTGCTGCCTGCAACATCCTCCAGCATGACCGGTTTGGCGGTGGGTCAGTCATGGTGTGGGGTGGCATTTCTTTGGGGGGCCGCACAGCCCTCCATGTGCTCGCCAGAGGTAGCCTGACTGCCATTAGGTACCGAGATGAGATCCTCAGACCTCTTGTGAGACCATATGCTGGTGCGGTTGGCCCTGGGTTCCTCCTGGGTTCCTCCTAATGCAAGACAATGCTAGACCTCATGTGGCTGGAGTGTGTCAGCAGTTCCTGCAAGAGGAAGGCATTGATGCTATGGACTGGCCCGCCTGTTCCCCAGACCTGAATCCAATTGAGCACATCTGGGACATCATGTTTCGCTCCATCCACCAACGCCACGTTGCACCACAGACTGTCCAGGAGTTGGCGGATGCTTTAGTCCAGGTCTGGGAGGAGATCCCTCAGGAGACCATCCGCCACCTCCTCAGGAGCATGCCCAGGCGTTGTAGGGAGCCTCATTTTGACTTGTTTTAAGGACATTACATCAAAATTGGATCAGCCTGTAGTGTGGTTTTCCACTTTCATTTGGAGTGTGACTCCAAATCCAGACCTCCATGGGTTGATAAATTTGATTTTGTTGTCAGCACATTCAACTATGTAAAGAAAAAGGTATTTAATAAGAATTTTTCCTTCATTCAGATCTAGGATGTGTTATTTTGGTGTTCCCTTTATTTTTTTGAGCAGTGTATATCGTTTGACTTGCTATATAGTTTTCAGTTTGGCTAGGATACTCACAGTTCATATCCAACTTTCCTGCCCTTAGTAATGGATCAATTTCTGCTCCTTGGAAAATGTGATATTTGGAAAGGCTTCCAGTAAGAAACCATATCAAATCCTCTGTGGATTGGCATTTAAAACTAAGTCCCCTCATTATTTTCTGTTTCTATTATCTCACTTGTGTTAAGTAGGCTTCCACATTTTAATATGGATTATGTTTGAGAACAGTTGACTAATTTGGCATGTAAAGCTTATTTGCCACACATACCCGTTTTATAAAAATGTCCAAGGAGAATTTGCTTCCATATTCCCAAAATACAGTTGGCACACAACGTATTTTGTAAAGAAAGAATGACTCAAAAAGACTGGTAAGAAAATAACTTTTTTTTCAACGCTCTTATCCAAAGCCATTTACAGGAGCAATGAGGGTTAAGTGCCTTGCTCAAGGGCACATCGAAAGGTTTTTCACCTAGTCGGCTCAGGGATTCGAAACAGCGACCTTTCAGTTATTGGCTCAATACTCTTACCTGCCCCTTTATGACATTGCAAAGAAAATGCAAAAAAGTTGCAGGAAATTATGGACACAACAATGTATTCAGTTTCGCAACTACCCTTTCTCGGTGTGAGGGTGAGTGAGCTACATCGTCGTATAACCGTCATATCTTTCCTTGATTTAATATGTTAGGTTAAGGCATGAACAGCCATAATTCAATTGTGAGATACTGACACTGTACACGGTTGTTGTATGTATGTCAGTGCCATATACTGTATGGAGATACTGTATGAAAGGCTCTGTGTATGTAATTCACCTCCACATGCTAGTTTCTCTAGCTACTCCTCTTAATCTTCTCACTGACCACATGCAGTACAAGCCAATGTGATGTCCCAGGCCAGCTTTAAACATCTGGGCTAGGCTGCAGAGATCCAAAACATCTGGACATGATGACCAAGTTGTATTACTGCATCCCAGCAAGCTGCCGTGGCCTCACTCTGACCACAGATTATTCCGAGTGTAACCAGATCGTGCAATTGTGTTTTTTTTCCCTTCCAGCAGCTGTTTGATTCAGATACCACTCTTTTTGCTCAGAGTGCTACGAGTGCCTAAACACTGTAGATTCAACTCTTCTGTGAGTTATGTATTACTATCCAACACAAAAGCTTTTGATACCATTAATATGTACTAGCTGGGGTTTTGTGTGGGCGCGGGTGAGCGTGTTCTTCGGTGATTGCCATGGTAACAAATTGCCGCATTCGGCCTGTTGTGTAGACGTCAGGTGCTGTGGAATTGTGACTGTTAACAATGGAAGTATCGTTCATTTGCACGCCACTCATTCATGTGGTGAAATCATGTGATTTTATTGGATTATTCACCACTTCCTTCTTGTGCAAATGAGCAGAAACAATTACTGTTACCCAGCAATGAAATGTAGTGACCCCCTTAATGATATGAATCAGTGTTCATAATTACAGATCAGAAATGACTATTGGTTTCATATGGAGCAGGATGGCACCGGTAAAGAAAAAGCAGGGACGGTGCATTAACTCTGAGTTGATTGTAACAGTTATGTTTCTACTTCATCAATCAGAAATGGTGCCCTCTGTTTGATTGGTGTGTGTTATCCTGTTTTCTCATATCAAGAGTATTTAGTGTCCTCTCCTTTTTCCTCTGTGGTAATCAAGGGGACTAGCCTCTTGTCACTGGGATCCTGGCTCTCAGGGAGAGCACAGTAGGGGGAACTGTTTGTGGACTTTGGCTTGGAACTGTGTTTTCCTGTACTAGAACAGCCTTGATGTGTCCTGTGAGGCTGTGCTTCCACATGGAACAATGTCTTGCACCAGGGCCAACACTGTCTGACCGGTGGATGGGTTTCCTCTCTGGGGACACTAAGCAGTAGTTTATGACACTTGGAAATCAGCCATATCAACCTGTGTACTTTTCATTTCATCAAAACTTTTACTTATGTAATGACAAGCTAAGCTATCATCGCTTGAAGAGTTAGTCAGAAACCTCCACGCATGTTACGACAAAAGCAGCAAACCATTCACTTTCTAAGCTCATCTCATGCTGGAGAGGAGCTGTAATTATTCTGAAATGTCTTGCTAAAGATGAAGTGCTTTTGGGGCCCTTCTTGTGTGTAACCCAAGATAACATTTTTAGCATGCAGGTGGTAGGGTTCAAGCTGAAAGTCTCATCCAAAGCTGTAACCCAACTTTAAGGACCCCTAACAACCTTCACACACCATATAACTCTCCCCCTGGGCCCTGGTAGATAATGGTGTTGAGGCCTGAGAGAGATCCTCTCTACTGATGTACTCCAGCTGTGGACCTAACCATGGACCCCCCCCCCCCCACCCACCATGTCTCTCTCTTTCCAGCTCTCTTTGCTCTCTCTCTCCTCTCCCCCTCTCTGTGCAGCCTGAGGAAGTCCATCATGATGACTTCCAGCAGGTCAATGCGAGTAGGGAGGAGGTGATTTGGTTTGATTTATCTCCTCTTAACTCTCTCCTCGCCCCTTGGTACCTCTACCTCAAACCCTTTGTGTTTCATTTGGGTTAAGAGTGAGTCAGTCTTCTTAGATCAAAGAGTTTCCAAGGAGGTTTGACCTTGCTCACAGCAGAAGGACAGACTGTGATTGTGACACGTCAGCCTTCCATCCTATCTGCCCTCTCAGGAAACTCACCCAAACAGTTTTACAAGGCTGTCCAGATTGAGGAAGCCCTTATGGCAAAAAAAACCACCAGATTTCACATATTTTGCACATGCAACAATTTATTTTGTAATGTTATTATTGTTATTATTATAAATAATGTAAAACCATGTGGTTTTGGAAAACTTCACGTGATGCTATTTCACGCGAAGTTCTGTGAAATTTGACTATGTACTCTCTCATCATTGATTACATTTTTTTAATCTGAGGGTTTTCAAATTGCTGAGAGAAATACATTTGATCAATGATGAGAAAATTGTCAGATTAACAAATAACTAAAATAACAGTGCAGACGGCACACATTTGCTACGTGCAGAGATGTACTGTATTATAGGTAATGAATGTGTAGGGGACTTCTGAGAATTCTACAACAACAAACATTATTACACAGTTTAGCTCAACAGTGTGCCATTTAGCTTGAAGCTAAAGACCTTCATTGAAACAATACCAAAGCTGTCACTCCACCTGTGTTTTGGTGAAAAGCTGAGCGATGGGCCTGGAGAAATGTAACCCACTCTCAAATTCGTAGACAGAGCAAAATTGTATTTTTAGCCATGTTTTGTGGCTATGCAGTGTTTGTTTACATTTGCTGTTTACAAACATTGTAGTAAAACAAGCTTGTATTTTGGGTTGAACTAAGCTGATGAGGCATTTAAAAGTTATATAATGTTTTAATAAGTTAAACATTCAAATATTGTCATGTGTAGTTTCGTGGTTTCACATTAAATCGTGTTTTCACATGTGCTCAAATGTTTTCACATGTGTAGTTTCTTGATATCGCATGTTGCTTTTACATTTTGTCACATTATCACATTAACTTCACATAAGATCACGTGAAATTCATGTGGTTTTTCCATAAGGGAAGTTCTTACCCCACGTCAGATACAAATTCTACGGAGCTATTCATCAGTCAAAGTGCTCCACCATATCAAGCAGTCCCAGGAGAGCTGTCTGTCTGTCTGTCTGACTGACTGGATGGAGGGCCCAGAGTCTGCTGGCTACTGAAGAGGGTCACAGGCAAGGACAGACATTCCTGCATGGCTGTGGTCTGTATGCTCCTGCTCCCCCCACCTCGCTCTCCTTTAACAAACAAGACCGCTATCTCTCTTTGGCTCTCTCTGTGACGGAGCCCTTGTTACTGAATTGCATTCTGGAACAATTACTGCTTGCACTGAGACCACCTGATAGTGAGTGTGTAATCGATGGCACATTTTAACAAGAAGAGACCGCAGCAGTGTATATAGAGGCATCGGGACAGAGGAGCTAAAGACACACAATGAAGATGATCTCCATTTTACACCCTCGTTCAGTGGAGGCATCCTCCTCGGTGAATTTCATAAAAATAGTGAAACATTAAAGTTATAATTTTTAGATTCAACTATACTGAATATATTTACATCACCAAATAATTGATTAAAACTAGAGGTCGACCGATTATGATGTTTTCAATACCGATACCGATTATAGGAGGACAAAAAAAGCCGATTACCGATTTATCGGACGATTTAAAAATAACAATAAATGTATTTGTAATAATGACTAATACATCAATAAAATAAATGTAGCCTCAAATAAATAATGAAACATGTTGAATTTGGTTTAAATAATGTAAAAACAAAGTGTTGGAGAAGAAAGTAAAAGTGCAATATGTGCCATGTAAGAAAGCTAACGTTTAAGTTCCTTGCTCAGGACATGAGAACATATGAAAGCTGGTGGTTCTTTTTAACATGAGTCTTCAATATTCCCAGGTAAGAAGTTTTAGGTTGTAGTTAATATAGGACTATTTCCCTCTATACCATTTGTATTTCATATACCTTTGACTATTGGATGTTCTTATAGGCACTTTAATATTGCCAGTGTAACAGTATAGCTTCCGTTCCACTCCTCGCCCATACCTGGGCTCGAACCAGGAACACATCAACAACAGCCACCCTCGAAGCAGTGTTACCCATGCAGAGCAAGGGGAATAACTACTCCAAGTCTCAGCGCAAGTGACGTTTGAAACGCGATTAGCGCGCACCCCGCTAACCATTTCACATCGGTTACACCAGCCTAATCTCGGGAGTTGATGGGCTTGAAGTCATAAAATCGCAATGCTTGAAGCACAGCAAAGAGCTGCTGGAAAAACGCACGAAAGTGCTGTTTGAATGAATGCGAATGAGCCTGCTGGTGCCTACCATCGCTCAGTCAGACTGCTCTATTAAATCATAGACTTAATTATAACATAACACATAGAAATACGAAATACATTAATATGGTCGAATCCTTAAACTATCATCTCGAAAACAAGACGTTTATTCTTTCAGTGAAATACGGAACCGTTCCGTATTTTATCTAACGGGTGGGATCCATAAGTCTAAATATTCCTGTTACATTCCACAACCTTCAATGTTGTCATAATTACGTAAAATTCTGGCAAATTAGGCGGCCCAATCTGTTGCATATACACTGACTCTGCGTGCAATGAACGCAAGAGAAGTGACAATTTCACCTGGTTAATATTGCCTGCTAACCTGGATTTCTTTTAGCTAAATATGCAGGTTTAAAAATATATACTTCTGTGTATTGATTTTAAGAAAGGCATTGATGTTTATGGTTAGGTACACATTAGAGCAAGGACAGTCCTTTTTCGCGAATACGCACCGCATCGATTATATGCAACGCAGGACACGCTAGATAAACTAGTAATATCATCAACCATGTGCAGTTAACTAGTGATTATGATTGATTGATTGTTTTTTATAAGATAAGTTTAATGCTAGCTAGAAACTTACCGTGGCGTACTGCATTGTGTAACAGGCGGGCTCCTCGGAGTGCAATGAGAGGCAGGTGGTTAGTGCATTGGACTAGTTAACTGTAAGGTTGCAAGATTGAATCCCCGAGCTGACAAGGTAAAAATCTGTCGTTCTGCCCCTGAACAAGGCAGTTAACCCACCGTTCCTAGGCCGTCATTGAAAATTAAGAATGTGTTCTTAACTGACTTGCCTAGTTAAATAAAGATTAAATAAAGGTGTAAAAAAAAAACCCGGCCAAATCCTTGTCCAAAAATACAGATTTCCGATTATGAAAACTTGAAATCGGCCCTAATTAATCACCATTCCGATTAATTGGTCGACCTCTAATTAAAACACACTGTTTTGCAATCAAGGCCTACAGTAGCTGCCGGAACTCTATAGGGTAGCACCATGGTATAGCCGGAGGACAGATAGTTTCCGTCCTCCTCTGGGTACATTGACTTCAATACAAAATCTAGGAGGTTTATGATTCTCACCCACTTCCAAAGACATGCACAGTAATTATGACAACTTCCAGAGGACATCCTCCAACCTATCAGAGCTCTTGCAGCATGAACTGACATGTTGTACACCCAATCAAAGGATCAGATAATGAATCTAGCTAGTTTGCACAGCAGTGCATAAAACGAAGAAGCAAGAGAGAGAAAGAGCCAGCTATATATCTTTTCTCACTTTCACTTACAGTATTTGATCCCCTGCTGATTTTGTACGTTTGCCCACTGACAAAAAAAAATATCAGTCTAAAATTTTAATGCTAGGTTTATTTGAACAGTGAGAGACAGAATAACAACACAAAAATCCAGAAAAACGCATGTCAAAAATGTTATGAATTGATTTGCATTTTAATGGGGGAAATAAGTATTTGACCCCCTCTCAATCAGAAAGATTTCTGGCTCCCAGGTATCTTTTATACAGGTAACGAGCTGAGATTAGGAGCACACTCTTAAAGGGAGTGCTCCTAATCTCATGTTCACAGAAGCAATCAATCAGATTCCAAACTCTCCACCATGGCCAAGACCAAAGAGCTCTCCAAGGATGTCAGGGACCTACACGAGGCTGGAATGGGCTACAAGACCATCACCAAGCAGCTTGGTGAGAAGGTGACAACAGTTGGTGCAATTATTCGCAAATGGAAGAAACACAAAATAACTGTCAATCTCCCTCGGCCTGGGGCTCCATGCAAGATCACCTCGTGGAGTTGCAATGATCATGAGAACGGTGAGGAATCAGCCCAGAACTACACGGGAGGATCTTGTCAATGATCTCAAGGCAGCTGGGACCATAGTCACCAAGAAAACAATTGGTAACACGCTACGCCGTGAAGGACTGAAATCCTGCAACGCCCGCAAGGTCCCCCTGCTCAAGAAAGCACATATACATGCCCGTCTGAAGTTTGCCAATGAAAATCTGAATGATTCAGATAAGAACTGGGTGAAAGTGTTGTGGTCAGATGAGACCAAAATGAAGCTCTTTGGCATCAACTCAACGTGTTTGGAGGAGGAGGAATGCTGCCTATGACAACAAGAACACCATCCCCACCGTCAAACATGGAGGTGGAAACATTATGCTTTGGGGGTGTTTTTCTGCTAAGGGGAGAGGACAACTTCACCGCAACAAATGGACGATGGAGGGAGCTGAAGGTTCGAGTTGCCAAACGTCAGCCTCAACCTTAATGACTTAGAGAAGATCTGCAAAGAGGCGTGGGAAAAAATCCCTCCTGAGATGTGTGCAAATCTGGTGGCCAACTACAAGAATCGTCTGACCTCTGATTGCCAACAAGGTTTTGCCACCAAGTACTAAGTCATGTTTTGCAGAGTGGTCAAATACATATTTCCCTCATTAAAATGCACATCAATATATAACATTTTTGACATGCATTTTTTTGTTGTTATTCTGTCTCTCACTGTTCAAATAAACCTAGCATTAAAATTATAGACTGCTCATTTCTTTGTCAGTGGGCAAAAGTACAAAATCAGCAGGGGATCAAATACTTTTTTCCCTCACTGTAGCTAGTGAATGCAGCTAGCTTGTTCAGCCTACTCAAACACCAGGCTCTAACGGCGAGGGATGCAGTGTTAGATAGCTGGTTATGGCTATCCAACACTGGAACTCTTCCAAGTTAAGGTAAGCTTTTGGTTTTATAAATTTATTGCAACCCGGGGCCCACCGGTGTAATTACTAAACTGCTAGCTGACAACACTGTACTGCATGATTCTAGTGGGTTTACAAACATGTTAGTTATAGTAGTTATGTTTACTATGACTTTAGCTAATATGGTGACAACGATGTAGGCTGTGTGTAACAGTTATATGGTTTGGCTTGGATTTTTTTTTTTTTTCTTGCCTGATCTGAGACAGCTGATGTGTTGTGCACTGAAGTCCACAAGCGAAGGGAAAAGGTAAGGGAGTGCGTAGATTCGAGTAGGAGTTATACAACGAGCAGAAATTATCATACTGTTTGTATGTGGCTGCTATGAAAGTAAACTGTGTTTACGTGTGATCAAGTGTGTATTCATTCCGCCGATTCTGTTGAAAAACATTTCTTAAAATCGAAGCAAACGGAACCAAACTGGGATTACAATATAAACAATTTTGTAATTGTTGGACTAATGATTACACCCTAGATCAACTTGATGCAGGCAGGAGTGTGCAAGGCGGTATTGAATGTGTCACTGTCTGTCACTTTGATTACTCAAATGAATTCCCTCGACCTGTGTACCTACGTTAAAAACTTTCATTCATAGGCTAAGTTAGATTGTTGCAACCTCATGATGGGTATAGGGAAAATTTGTAGCCTAAACCTATTGACGTTACATTGAGCTGGGTGAATGGAATATGAATGACAGTCATATTCTGTAATAGAAATAAGGCCATGCTCATAATATAAAAAAAAAACTTCTCCCTCATCTTAAACGTCACCGACCGGCACTGTCCTCGTTCACCCCCTAAACCTCATTGTTAGTAACCCTCACGTATGCTTGAATAGGTTTGTGCGTCATGTCTGTGGAGGCTAAAGAAAGAAAGTGTGTGAACGTTGAATAACAGATGATTTCTATTCAAATAGCCTACAGTACCTCAATCAGCAAAATCACCAATTTATATTGAGTTGTGTAGTGTGAGCGAGGTGTGAAGTGACTAGATGAGATTTGGCCCGTAGCCAGAATGAGATGGCTCAGATCAGATCGTGGTGGGTAATGTCTGTGTTAAACAATGGAATGGAAATGAGCTTACTGCACATACAGGAAGAGCTGGCTGTGAGCAAACATGGAAATGGGACGTTGTTCGATTGCAGGAATACTTACCTTCCTATTCCAAGGCCACCCTGCTGCTCAGCTTCCCTCAGCCTTTTCTTAATACCCATCTGCAGAGGGAGGAAGGGAAGGAGGGAGAGAGGGAGGTGGGGAAAAAAAGAGGTACCAGAGGGAGGGAGAGAGAAAGAGGAGTGAGCGAGGGTGGGGGAGCCTATTCTCATTGACAAAAGTTGAAGGAGCGGCACTGCAACAAGACATTAATTGACATATGTACATACACTTTTCAATTTACATCACATCTTTGCCTTACCTTTTGTTGCAGCTGGCAACATGACATTATTGCTCTGCTGCTCCAATTTGACTTAAACATCAGAGTAGCCACTAGCCGATAACAGGTTTTAACTCCGTTACACTTGTTTATGGCTGCAATCCCCCAATCGGGATAAGTGTCATCAACAACCGCTGAATAGCATAGCGCTACATACAATAAATATTACTATAAATATTTATATTCATGAAATCACAAGTGCAATATGTTAATCCACCTGTCGTGTCAGATTTAGACATTTTGCTTTACAGCGAAAGCAATCCAAGCGTTTGTGTAAGTTTATCAATCGCAGGATAAAACATTAAGTACACTTAGCATCAGGTAGCTCGGTCACACAAATCAGAAAAGCAATCAAATTAATCGTTTACCTTTGATCTTCGGATGTTTTCACTCACGACTCCCAGTTACACAACAAATGTTCCGTTTGTTCCATAAAGATGATTTTTATATCCAAAATACCTCAGTTTGTTTGTCACGTTATGTTCAGAAATCCACAGGAAAGAGTGGTCACGACAACGCAGACAAAAATTTCAAATAGTTTCCATTATGTCCACAGAAACATGTCAAATGTTTTTTATAATCCATCCTCAGGTTGTTTTTAAAATATATAATTGATAATATATCAACCGCAAATGTCTTTCACAATAGGAGAGGGAAAGGAAATGGCTGTCCAAATTCTGTTGTGCAAGCAAAACTCATGTGACCACTTGACGCGATGTTATCGTTCTGGCTCATTTTTCAAAATAAAAGCCTGAAACTGTCTGAAGACTTGACACCTTGAGGAAGCGATAGGAAAAGGAATCTGGTTCATATCCCTTTAAATCCAGCAAAGGGAGGCTATGGAACATGGCGTTTTCAAAATAGAAGCCACTTCCTGTTTTTAGATTTTCCTCAGGGTTTCGCCTGCAATATCAGTTATGTTATACTCAGACAATATTTTGACAGTTTTGGAAACTTTAGAGTTTTCTATCCAATACTAATAATAATATGTATATATTAGCAACTGAGACTGAGGAGCTGGCCGTTTACGATGGGCACCTTTTCATCCAACCCCTGCAGCCATATGAAGTTTAGAATGTGCCATAAGCTCACTTCAGAGCTGGCTTGAAATGTTGCGGATGGAGCCATCCAATCAGTAACTTTGAGGTGTATCAAACTGTTGGTACGTTGTCAAAGAGTGCGGTAACGTGTGTTGCAAAGCAGAGGATCACTGGTTCGAGCCCAGTATGGGGCAATTGGACAGTGAAGGAAGCTAAGCACACTGATCCCCGCAAGCAACTTTTCATCTAAAACAGCGCTTTTACACTCTTAAATAATACAACCAACCCATATTACACTCTTGAATATTGCAACCCATACGAATATAAAGCTACAGAGCTTGCTTGGTAGCAAACTAAACTAAATGATTTCTGCATTCTCCTTTGCTACATCAGCTAGTTAGCTGAATGCTGACGTTAGGGGACATTAGCTGAACCATAGCTAGATAGCGCTTAGGCCTACATTACCACTTCAGCGTATTACATGAAAGGCTCACCCATTTTGAATGTTATATTGTGTTTGTGCATCTCTGAGTTATGTTCTATTGATTCTCTGGGTCATTTCATGTTTTCATGTGTATCTGAAATATTGGCATTCAAGCAGGCAAACTTCACGCCAGTATGACATAGCACTGATTAAGTCGCTCTCACTACACTGGAAGTTAATAGGAATACGATTTTTAGAAAACGTCTTTCATGCATGTCAGATTTCAATACTGGCTGATATCATAACTCGGGAGGATGTCTTCTCTCAAATAAGCCATTGATCATATTTTTGCGATATTCCTATCTCGAGAAATTTGTAATTTAATGGAGGGTCTAGCACATTTTTCCTACTCGTCTGCCTCTTTAGTCCAGGGTGCATTGCATGGTGCCGTTGCCAGAGATATTATAGAAATGAGATAGGAATCCAATGAATGAAGGATCGAATAACGCCCGACTGGTCGACCAATCGCGTTCATGCTGTGTCACGCGGTTTCTAAACTAATCTCGAAAGTACGAAATTGAATGATTCCAAAGCTATACGATATTACAGATAGCAAGTTAATTATCTCAGAAAAGAGGTTGACGAAATTCATGCACATGTTGGGTTTTTGAGCTAGCGCTCAATAGACTCCCATTCATACCTTGAAGGAGAGCGCTCCTTGTCCCAGAATCATCCAGAATGCAACGCGTGACCATTGGCGTATTATTTTCAACGTTTCCGATCTCCTCAAAAGTTTATCTACGGTGGCGAATGTTAGACTCCACTTTGAGAGGCACATTGATCTGCAGGTTGAACATGGTGAGATTGTAGAGTCCTAATTTGATAGCTGTAAAATTACCTAAACAAACTGCGCTAACTAGCTACTTTACATTCTGATATTGTCTTTGGTATTGTGTGTAGTGACATTTGCTAGCGTGTACGAACAAGAAATAAACCCTTTAATTGTTTGCATATGGTTGTGAATTGTTGCAATATTCAAGAGTCTAATATTTGCAAATATAATATATGTCTATTAATTTCAGTTGTTTCAAAAACATTGCTGTGCTATTGCAATTTACACCGCACTAGTGTTGGGCTCAATGAGATAATTCTGTTTATATTGCCCTGCTTGGAGAGGAGCGAGTGTCGTACACAACTTCAGGACGTAGTGGTCAAGACGTGACACGTTTGCAAGTTTACATTACAGTAATAAGTCCATTCTCAGGATTTTGTTTGATACCTCTCGAGAATTTCCTTCACCTTTCATCAATGCAAAAAGAACCAAAGAGATATGTACCAGAGAGTGTGGTTGGAAAGATAGCGAGAGAGGGGGGGTACTGTAAGCCAGTTCAGTGTCAGGTTTAATATGACATTTAATTTGCATCTCCTTGTATTTCCTCCCATGATTTCAGCCTTTTGGCTCTTGGCTCTGTATCCTCAAAAATCAAGGAGGCACTCTCAACAACCTCAGCTTGCTGCATTGGCACAATAATATTCTGCCTACCACAACAGTATATGGTGGACCACCAACAACCTACTGATGTCACAGAGAAAGTGTTTTTGTAATCTGGGCACATAGAGTAATTGAGTACCCCTATTGAGTACAGGTTCATACAATGTGATTTCCCTCATAGCTTCATGTGGGTTGTTGTGTTTGTTGATTCATGTTGTATGTTAATTATAGAGATGATATCATCTTCTCGGTATGGCACCATGGAATCACTGGGCCTTGTCCTCCGTGCTAGATGGAGCTGGCAAGTGACCCATTTTCCCAACATTTTTATCTGGGGACACCTCATAGCAGCCTGCATCAATTGAGCCATTGACCCATTTAGAATTGAAAGAGTTTTCTGAAGGACACTGGAAAATGTGAACTGGGCCAATCAATGGTCCTGTGAATTGGCTAGCCATACACACTTTTTAAATTGTTTTATTTATTTCACCTTTATTTAACCAGGTAGGCCAGTTGAGAACACGTTCTCATTTACAACTGCGACCTGGCCAAGATAAAGCAAAGCAGTGCGACAAAAACAACACAGACAGACACACACACACACACACACACAATTCTGCATAGTGTTATCCCCTACAGAGTCTGTATCACGGTATGTTGAGAGAGAGTATCACAACCAATAAAAGCAACTGTTAACTTCCTGTCAAAAGACCTTGGACTGTGTGTGTGTGTGTGTGTGTGTGTGTGTGTGTGATCTCATGATCACGAGAGAGGATGTTTTCCATGGAATATATTCTTGAACTGAATAACTAGAATTGTACTGAACAGCTTATGAGGAGTATGCCTGTATGATCCAGGTCATCACCATGGGTACTAGAAAGCACATGGTCATAGCAGTGGAATCAGCCAGCAGTTCTGCCCCTCCAGACAGTTTGGCTGGGGTTTGGAGGATCAATCGAATCTGATGGCAGAAGTCCCAGCATGTCCTCATAGGGTCGGGCACTGTACCGCTAAAATCCATGAAAATGCTTTTTGATCTCATGGTAAACAACGATGAGTCAACATGCCTTGTCAGCTGAGAACTAGAACACCTGAACAGAGACAAGCTTGCCCAGTCACCTACTTTATGTAGGGTAAGATGACACTTTCATTTTTTAAATAAGAGCAACACATTTCCTATTGTTAGCTGCAAGGGAACTTAGAAATTACAACCCAATTATATGTGAAAAAGCAGAACAATCTGCATGTTCTCAGATTGTACGATGGCCTACAAGTGTAGCCTCCAACTTTTAATCACAACCAAACAATACTTTTGTGCGTTCACTGCAAATTATCCTGTTGATTTCTGATTTAGTTTGAATAATTGAATCATTCTATTTCCTGTCTCTCCACAGAGGTGCTCATCAGAGTCCAGGTGTTTGACAACAGTGACCTTTCACCTCTGGCAGAGGCTGCAGTGGAGGTTTATGGGAACCAGTCTAACTTGGCATCCAGCAAGGCTGCCAAAGATGGTGTTGTCATGGTCACCTTCCTGTACCGCCCTGGCACCTGGGTCATTGTCACGGCAACAAAACAGGGCTTTGTCACTAACTCCGCCCCCTGGCATGCCAGCCGCATCCCCTGTAAGTATTGCGTTTCATCCCTAACATATCACTCTTTCACCTCAGGAACGAAAAGAATGTTGTGTTGTTGTGGTTTACCACCATTCCATCAAAGTCGTATTCATGCTACTTTGTGCGATCACGTTATGAGAACGTACTCTTCACAAAGCTATGTTTTAAATACTGATGGTTAAACTATGCAAGTAATTGAAGAATTACCAGAATCCTTTGGGACGTTTGATGGAAACAAACAAGCTGTCTCTGCCAATCTATCCTCTGTGGGGTGGGGACAGTCCTACCCAGTTGTTGTTGTTTAACCTCAAATCCCCACCCCATTTCCCCTCCATTGCCTTCTCCTCTCTGGGTCCACTGCCAGGGTGTTATCCATGTAACACAGTCTGCAGTATCTCTGTGTCCACCCGCCCACCCCATCTCACCCAGTTGTTGCTGTAGTTATATCCCACCCTCGGAGCTGCAAATTCAGCGGTAAGGGAAAGAGCTGTCCTGTCGGCACTAGCGGCTGGAAGCCACTTAGCTGTTAGTGCTGGTTTACTTTTAGCATTAGAGCCAAAAAGTGACAGGAGCCCGGGCCTGTATGAACTGTATGTTGTCTTCCACCATCCACCCTTAAGAGTTAAGCAACCCCATGGTTGCATCATGGGCCCTGGTCAAAAGTAGTACACTACATAGGGAATAGGGTGCCATTTGGAATGCAAGATGCAGACAATGGCTGTGGTGTTTTTAGAGCATCTCCTCTCTGACATGGCACTGGTTCTTGAGGGTAGAATTGCATGGATGCCGTCATGCCATGGATAGGGCTGTGACAAAAAAAATTAAATAACCGTGTAATCGACAATTATGGATGAAGACCGGTCATGAAAAGAAAATAACCGTCATAACTGTTTTAATAAAAATTAAAAAATCAATTTCATATTCAAGTCGACAAATTTTACACAAAAGCCGCAAAGTAAAAGTAATCCTGATTTTACATCTAACAGCCAATATAAGGACAAATGAGAGGAAGAAAAACTAGCCAGTTTTAGAATTTGATGTTGTGGAACAAACAGCTAACTGAAGATGGGATGGCCGGGCAATCAAAAAGAGGACGTGCGGTAGGGTTGGGCGGTATCCAGGTTTTCATACCGTCATAGGTTTCTGTACCATACAGGGGTATACGGTATTACCAGAAGTGCACACAAGGGCTGCTATTTACATTTCTTTTTTTTATTATATATTTTTTGGCCGCACAAAACAATTTAGGCAACAGGGCTCTTGATCCAGGAGGGGATTGAATGTCTCTGCTGTAACCAAGAAGCTTGATCTTGACCTCTAGCCACTTAGCTAACAAATGAGAAAAACCAAATGTATGTAGGACCCCTGAGCTGGATATAATTAATTTTACACATTAGATTTCTTATACTTAACTTAATTTGACCCGGATCCTGCCGGGACAGATTTGACTTAGTTTGTTCCGGCACCTATTTGCACAGATCCGGTACCTCTCACGGCATGATTTATTAATTGTTTCACAGTTCGCACTATAAACATTCTAATAAAAGTGATCAGAGTTAAGTCAAGTTGCCTCCTCGATATTTCTACCGCCCACTCAGAAAAACCATCTTGTCAAAGCGCAGCGATCCTTCACTGATTACAGACCTGCTCTCTCATTTCTACAGAGAGGTTATGGGGAAGGTCGGTGGGGTAAGTAGCTGATCTTGACACAGGTCTTGGTAGTGGTGATCAGCTAATGAAGAGGTCCCTCTGTAATCTTGTCACTTAGCCTAGGTTAGTCATCTTCCTACTGAATTTGAAATGTGGGAAAGCCAAATTAAAAATGGATAAAGAAAGACAATCGAGTTTTATGACATTTTCACACCCAAAGAGAAAGATGGTGAATCGAACCCGAAACAAGCCGGAGAACGGTCAGTGCCGGAGGAGAGGAATGAGGGGCAATGCCTTAGCTAGCAGCGCTGCTAATCCCACCAGTTCAGCACCACCACAGGCATTTCCGCTAGCTAGTAGGCCTACTGGTGAGTCAGACTCGGCGGGAGAGGGGGACTGGGGAGGGTTTGGGGGACAGTGAATCCACCGACGAAGTGCTTGGAGCAGGTGCAGTTTGGACGGAAGCTCAGTTCAAGAACAAGCAAATGTATAACTCCTGGTGTTTCATGCAAAATTCAAAGCTGGGCTGTACAACATGCAAAAAGGTAGGGAGCTTTGGTCTAGAAAAGACTACAGGGATTAAATTAGCAAAAGAGTAGGTGGAATGTACAGTAACATACCTGAACCAAGGTGTGTTTGGTGGCAGCAAGCATTGTAGACAAGGCTAAAGAGGGTGCCCAGGCTATAGTTAACATTCAAAATTGAAAAATAGACACTACAGCCAGAGTCTTCCAAACAGCCTTACAAGGAGACTAAACGTCATGGCTTTGAGAAATAACGTACTGTCAGGAGTTAAGAACCAGTGTATCTTTAATTATATGTAAAACATGTATCTTTCGTCAAAGTTTATGATGAGTATTACTGTTATCTGGCGTACCTCTGTAATTACTCCAGATATTTTGGAGGCATTTCTGAACATGGCGTCAATGTAAACCGAGATTTGTGGATATAAATATGCATATTATCGAACAAAACATAAATGTATTGTGTAACATGATGTCATATGAGTGTCATCTGATGAAGATTAGGTTAGTGATTTAATTTTATCTCTAATTCTGCTTTTGTGACTATCTTTGGCTGGGAAAAATGGCTGTGTGTTTTTTGGATTTGGTGGTGATCTAACATAAATATATGTTGGGTTTTCGCTGTAAAACATTTAAAAAATTGGACACGATGGGCAGATTAACAAGATGCTTCTTTAATTTGCTGTATTGGACTTAATGTTAATGTGTGAAAGTTAAATATTTCAACAACAAAAAATAAAAAATTCCCAAGCTGCCTTTTCAGCGGAATGTTGGGGGGGTTCCGCTAGCAGAACCTGTGTCCTAGACAGGTTAAATGGACTTGACATGGGGAGAGTCATTGTGGGAGATTTTGAAAACTAAGGTAGAAATACATTTTTCCTTTACAAACTAGGCCATTCCAAGACATTGAAATGTTTCCCCTTAAACCACTTGAGTGTTGCTTTAGCAATATGCTTAGTGTCATTGTCCTGCTGGAAGGCGAACCTCTGTCCCAGTCTCAAATCTCTGGAAGACCCGAAGCCTTAGCTTTGTGCTTAGGGTCATTGTCCTGTTGGAAGTTGAACCTTCACTCCAGTCTGAGGTCCTGAGCACTCTGGAGCAGGTTTCCCTCAATAATTTCCCTGTATTTAGCGCCATCCGTCATTCCTTCAATTCTGACTTGTTTCCCAGTCCCTGTCGTTGAAAAACATGGGATGGTCTCTCGGGGTGATGTAAGGTGTTGGGTTTGCACCAGACATAGCGTTTTCCTTGATGGCCAAAAAGCTCAAATTTGAGTCTCATCTGACCAGAGTTCCTTCTTCTATATGTTTGGGGAGTCTCCCACATGCCTTTTTGTGAACACCAAATGTGTTTGCTCATTTTTTCTCTTTAAGCAATGGCTTTTATCTGGCTACTCTTCCATAAAGCCCAGCTCTGTGGAGTGTACGGCTTAAAGTGGTCCTATGGACAGATGCTCCAATCTCCGCTGTGGAGCTTTGCAGCTCCTTCAGGGTTATCTTTGGTCTCTTTGTTGCCTCTGATGAATGCCCTCCTTGCCTGGACCGTGAGTTTTGGTGGGCGGCCCTCTCTTGGCAGGTTTGTTGTGGTGCCAAATTCTTTCAAAATTAATTATAGCGGATTTAATGGTGCTCTGTGGGATGTTCGAAGTTTGGGATATTTTTTTATAACCCAACCCTGATCTATACTTCTCCACAACTTTTTCCCTGACCTGTTTGGAGAGCTCCTTGGTATTCATGGTGCTGCTTGCTTGGTGGTATTTTATTTTATTTTTTATTTTTTTTGTCGCTTCACCAATTTGGACTATTTGTGTATGTACATGACATGAAATCCAAATAAAAATCCATGTAAATTACAGGTTGTAATGCAACAAAATAGGAAAAACTCCAAGGGGGATGAATACTTTTGCAAGGCACTGTATACTCGAGTATGTGGGGTGTTCTAAAGTGACATCTAAAATGCTTTAAATTAATCAGCACCTTGGAGAGCTCTGTCCATTTCACCACCATAGATGGCTCTTTAGTCTGCCTGCTTCAGATGGGATGGAGCATTACTGTAGCTCTTTCCTCCATTATACCAACTGCAGCATACCTTCTTTTTTTTACCTGCGCTCTCTGATACTTTAGCCTGCATTCAATGGCATATGGTCATAATGATTTAATGAGAAACAATGTTCATCCAAGTGGTAAACCTCTTGTCTTTTTAGTTTTCTCTTTTTGTATTTCTCATTTTCACAAACCCTTCTAATTGCTCTTTCATTTCATGCCTGAATTTGTCCCTAGCCATTGTTGTCTCTGTCAACAAGTTCTCTCCACAGAGCACACACACTGTCAGCAGACCATAACATTGTCTATTTCTGTATACCCATAATTCCAAACTTCATTGTCCTCAAGTTATCCCCCTGGGCCCTGCCTATTAACCCAATTAAGTTTCCATGGATTCTGGAATCATTCTGAAGTGAACTGGATTGATTAAATTAACTTCACTTGGAATATATTTCATAATATATGTATTCTCTATAGGTCTATACTATAATCCTATTCTATTTAATTACAGTATATCCATATAAATTCCTGAGCCATTTTAACAAGGCATTATATGGAAATTCGAGAGGACTGCAGAGTGCTGACAACAGAACAGAATCATGTCTTTGATGATTGTGATAATGAGAATCCGCTCAGTCTGTTTGCACTTCACAAACTTTATAGACACTTAAGCCATTATGACATTGCAGAAATCTGAAGGGGGATGCTAGCCTGGTCCCAGATCTGTTTATATAGTCAACTCATACGGTCGTTTATCATAGGGTAGGATTTGGCAAGACCGCACAAACCGATCTGGGACGAGGCTGGAGATATACACCATTGTGTCCCTATCACAATAACTACCATATATTAAATAATATCTATGGGTAACTGTTAACGTACTATAACCATGACTCAACAATCTGAGAGAGGGTCAGCCATGCATCCTTTGTCCCTTATGCTTTCAAACCCAAAATGCCTTCCCCCTTAGAGAGATGTCTACAGTCTCCGTCAGTAGTGTTCTGTTTATCACTGACTTTGTTCGCCCCTCTATTCTTCTCTCATATTTTATTATCGTTGGTCTAAGAGAGACCAAATGTTTTTTTTTTAACTGCAGTGTCCTACAGCCCGACTAGGCTATCCCCTCCAGCCCTTCTATAATCTGTGGTTGTCATGCAAGTCCCAGGGATGGATGACTCACTGCCATCGCTCAAATTGTTCCTTGTGCAGCAAGACGAGGTGTCTCTTGCTCACAGCTCTTGATTGACTCAGCTGAAGTCAGAGGACCGAACCCGAACTGAACACAACCTGAAAGGATGGATGATAAAACTGGTGTCTTGGAGGCATTTTAGCGTTGCTTTCTTGTTATGTTGACTCTCTTTCCCCTAATGTGGATTCTCTCTCTCACTTTTCCCATCTCCATCTGTCTTTCCTCCCCATCCCCCTTCCCTTCTCCCCTGTGTCAAATTCACACAAAAAAATGTCTCCCTCTGTTGCACAGTCTTTTCTGGCTCTTGTCTCTTCCCCCATCTGTGCCTCAGGCCCAGTGCTGTATATGCTCTGGTCTGACAAGCAGTCACCTTCCCTTTTCTCTGCTTCCCATGGTGGAGAATATTAAGCACTGTGGGATCTGCCTGTGTGTATGTGTGTGCGTTTGCGATCTGTGTGCTTGCCTGCTTGTGTGTGTGTGTGCATGAGAGAAAGGGACGAATGTCCCAGTTCTCTCAGTTAAAGCAGCGTCTATAAACCTGGGCTGGCGTAACCTGCCAGGCTCACGCTAACTGTAGCTCTTAGCTCTTGGAAAGCATCCACCCACACACAGAGCATACTCATACAGCCTAGTAATTCAAGCTGCAGGGAACGGTGTAAACACTGCATGCTGCATCAACTCTCCTTGTCAACCACAGTGACTTCAATACAGACATCTGCACACAAAGCTTTCCCTTTATGGAGTGATCAGCATTTAACATGCAATACACAGTCTATATCTTACCAAGCTGTAGATACATTGTGCATCCAGTATAATAAAATATATAATAATAATTTTCATTATTGTCTTTTTAGCTCTTGCAGATTGTATCACGCAAATGACAACTGTATACCAATTGACGTATGCAGATGAGTGTGCACTTTTACTGTGAGGATCTGTGCAATGAAAAAATTCACAAAAAGCTTGATAAATGTCTTGATGTCTCTGTTGCCTTATGCACACAGGCTTATAGCTCAGGGGGTACATCAGTATCAGCAACACCCTGATTCTTCTCAATAACAGATTTTAAAAATACATTTTACCTTTATTTAACTAGGCAAGTCAGTTCAGAACAAATTCTTATTTTCAATGACGGCCTAGGAACAGTGGGTTAACTGCCTTGTTGAGGGGCAGAACGACAGATTTTTACCTTCTCAGCTTGGGGATTCGATCTTGCAACCTTTAGGGTTACAAGTCCAACGCTCTAACCACTAGGCTACCTGCTTCCCCAATGGGCATTAACCTGGTTAACCCAGACTGAACACTGGTTAATTCATTCATGGTTCAGTCTGGTTAAACCAGGCTAGATAGGCACTGGGCACTGCAGCTTACTCCAGCCACCATGCTAATGTGTCCTAGAGAGTAGCCAGCACTTGCTACAACTTCAGAGAGTCCAGACAGCCCAAGGCTACACTGGTCAGTGGGTATAGTCAGATCCCTAGAGACAGATGGGGGATAAAACGTTCTGGAGAAAACAATGCCCAAATGCCACACAGTTGAGTTGTCATTTCTGCTGATGCTAAGCCAAGTAAACAAAGCCATTCAATAACCTTACTCTACTTCACTGGTTCCCAAACTGTGGGGTGGGAATGGCCCCCAAAAACTCAGTCCTACTCCTGAAAGTTGTGATAGTATAATGCGCAAGGTGCAATTTTGAAATTGGGTAGTGCATCAGCAGTTTTCCTCTTGTCATGTCAGTTATTACTGAGAGCTATTTGTAACTTAGAAATGTCCAGATCAGCTAAAGTTTGTTTAGCAAGGTTTTTTTATCAAGGTTTTTTTTAGCCCATAGAAAAAAAATCTAATGTTTGAGTTGCTCAAATATCACATGAACACATAAGATATGGGGAAGTGTGTAGAATTGTAGAAAATTAGCCATAAAACTGAAAATGTTTTCTCTGCACCCCATGAGAAAGTGTATCGAATTGCAGGAAATTAGCTTTAACACTAGAACCGCTAGGCCTTTAAGCTAATGAGCAGTAATTCTGACTGCAACGTTCTAACAGTGTTATTAATACATTTCATATATGCTATTGCAAAAATAATCATTTTGTTGTGTTTATGAAGGTCTTGGGTAAGATTAGAATTTATTTTTTTAAATTTTATTTCAAATAAAAATAGGATTTTCATGAGTTTGTTACTGTAAGCTATATGTAAAAACAAAAACAACTAAAAACACCAACATTCAAGTGTTCAATCAATCTTTTTTTTTTTTTACCTTTATTTAACCAGGCAAGTCAGTTAAGAACAAATTCTTATTTTCAATGACGGCCTGGGAACAGTGGGTTAACTGCCCTGTTCAGGGGCAGAACGACAGACAAAATAAGAATCAGCTCGGGGGTTTGAACTTGCAACCTTCCGGTTACTAGTCCAACACTCTAACCACTAGGCTACCCTGCCGCCCAAAAAGTGTGTTATGTGTGTTAAGTTACCAGATGTCGCGTTCTAGTTTCTTAGTCATCGAAATGGAGGTAGCGCATGATCTCTCTGTAGCGATCCCATGACATGCCATCTCCAAAGAAAGGTATCCAATACATTTTGGGCTGATAATCGTCCCGTAGCATTGTCACCGGCTTGTTCTATCCAAACGGTGCTGTCCCTTCCTCACTCCTGTCTCACGGTTTCATTTTGTGGTAGCCCGGTCAGCTTTTTTTGCGCAATAGGCCTCGGAGGTGTGATCTCTCTGTAGCGATCCCGTGACATGCCATCTCCAAAGAAAGGTATCTAATACATTTTGGGCTGATAATCGTCCCGTAGCATTGTCACCGGCTTGTTCTATCCAAACGGTGCTGTCCCTTCCTCACTCCTGTCTCACGGTTTCAGTTTGTGGTAGCCCGGTCAGCTTTTTTTGCGCAATAGGCCTCGGAGGTGTCATGGTTAATTTCTTCCCCACCATTTAAGTTGTTTTCATTCAGATTTTTGAAAATGTACACACACACTCACTGTGTACTCCAAGTAGGCCAGAATAGACTGTTTGGACTGCTGTTCTTCATTCACAATTGGTGATTACATGATTATGCATCATTCACTTCCTCTCTAATCAACTCACCTATTCTCCCCCATTTATACTACTTTATTTATTTAATCTGTTGTAATACGTGTGAAATTATACTCGACACGGCACTTTCAAGTGTTGTGAGAAGGAGCGGAGCAAGCACTACTGTCGGGAGACGGAGAGGCAATAGTGGAAAACCATTAATAAAATGACATGCCCTCTTAAAACTGATCATAACTTCAGTTCTGTTTGTGGTATTAAGATTCTAACAACGACAGTGTGTTATGTAGATGTGTTAGGAAAAGGCAAAGACAGAGGGGGACATGACTTAACAAGTGGAAGAGTAATATTTATTTTTCTTTCATGAGCAGTCCAAATGACGACAGCTTTTCTATTGTTAAAATGGCAACAACAAAAAAGCCTCCATCCCATGGAAAAAATGTGTAGAATGGCAGGAAATAAGCTTTAAACCTGCAAAATGTTTTCTCCACCAACCAGAGGCGTGTGAACAGTTTGTGTCATGAATAGTGCTTGTACCCATAGAAATATATACCCGGTGTGGGATGTTCCCAATGCTGGAAGGGGGGCTTGAGTGAAAACGTTTGAATGGCAGGAGCCATGCTCTCTGTAATACCCCACTTATACCTAATGCTAATACCTGACAACAAACAGAGACAGGTCCTAGGTTTCACCAAATAGTGCTGGTTGTTTAGTCTACACCCTTTCGAGATTTATAATCCAATACATGTAACTCTCTTGACCAGCAAAGCATACACCTGTCACGAGTGTAAAGACAGCACACATCCTTCCACGCCCCCTGAACACAAACGCGAAAGGATAGAGATGCTTGTCAATGTCAGTAGTGTTTTGAATCTATCCTGAGCGCTTTCCCTCTGGGTGGATTTCAATGCCTCGTCACAACTGTTATTGCTCATTGCCAGTGTCTCCTCCCCTAGTGGACTCGGGTTGCAGACACACACACACCTCTCAGTCTGCCTGTCTCGGGGAGGGAACTCTCAGGTGGGATGCACTAGGATTTCCTCACCACACGTATATAGTATCCTCTGTGGACCGATGATGAATGAGGTGGCCTGGTTTCTTTATATAACCCCACGCTGGCTGTATTTTTGTCTTGCTGCAAGGCTGGAAACACTTTGAAGGGAGCAAAATAGGTCATGACTGTCTCTCTGTGTTTGATAAACATTGTTTTGTTATGACTGGGTGTGGGGGGGACAAAACGGCAGCAGTCAACAGAGACGGGTGTCTGTCTGATTGATGACAGATCTGTCATACCTAACTCTCTCTCTCTCTCTCTCTCTCAGTGTATGCTACAGTCAGCCTCTACCTGCTCCCCCAGCGGCCTGCCACCCTGATCCTGTATGATGATGTAGTCCAGGTGCTGCTAGGATCCCCAGGTGAGTCTCTACATACTATACGTGCCTGGTCCTGTATGTGGTTCTGTATGGCTCAGTTGGTAGAGCGTGACACTTGCAGCACCGGGATTGTAGGTTTGTTTCTCGGGGCCCACCCATTTGTGATATGCACGCATGACTGTCAGTCACTTTGAATAGAAGCGTCTTCTAAATGGCATATACAAAAATATGAAAAATATATACCTGGCTCCACATTATACTTACATTTATACTGTCACGTATCTCTCCTCTTCTTCCAAAGGCAAATCTCCATTACAAAATTGCTGGCTTGTGGCTTTTTAACATGTCTCCATATGGCCTTAGATCAGTAATCACACATTTGTAAATATAAATACTAAACATTTTCACATGGTTGAGGGCCCAAATATATTTTCACAGTGGACTGTTAGGGTTTAAATAACACATAAAGCATAGCATTGGGTTCAGTACACCCTAGCACAGACAGACATTGCCGTCAGCCATCAACCATTGAGGAAATGCTTCCTTTGAAATCAATGAGAGCTGCTTCACTGCCTGTGTTGCGCTCACGTTGCGCCACGCCCAACGGCAGCATCCAAGCTCAAGAATCGCCATGGTTAAATTCTCTATGGCTGGCCTCCCGAGTGGCGCAGTGGTCTAAGGCACTGCATCGCAGTGTTGCGGTGTCGCTACAGCCTGGGGTTCGATCCCAAACTGTGTCACAACCGGCCGTGACTTGGAGTTTCATATGGCGGCGCACATTTGGCCTAGCATCATCCGGGTTCGGGGGGGGGCTTTACTTGGCTCACCGCGCTCTAGCGACTGCAGAATGACTTGTCATTTGAACAGTGTTTCCTCCGACACATTGGTGCAACTGGCGAGCGAGTGTTAAGAAGTGTGGTTTGGCGGGTCATGTTTCGGAGGGGACGCATGACTTGACCTTCGCCTACCCGAGCTCATTGGGGAGTTGCAGCGATTAGACAAGATCGTAATCACGAAATTTGGGAGAAAGGGGGGGGTAAAAATTACAAAAGTAAAATGTAAATATTTTGATGGCTGATGCGTGTTCATTCTATCATTTGAATTTAAATAATGACGTCACAAGAAGCTACTGCTAGCTACATTGACTAGCTAGGTTCACAATGTAAACAAAAACAACTTGTGAAATTAGAGGATCATTTAGAACAACCACTAGCAACAATTTAAAGGTTCATTATGCAGAAAATGCTCTGCCATTTCCTGGTTGCTACATTCAGTTTATGTGACAAAACAAACATAGAGAATCATTGTACCATCTATACTATATATTATTTCAATAATCCAGCTTTTTGAAGCTGGTTTACAAAAACAAATTTAAGAACAGGAGGCACAGAAATCTACCACTTCTTAGACTTGCTTTCAATGAGACTGACAGATCTATAACTCTTGAGAATTTGGTCAGGTCGCCCAAAAAGTTACATATTGCAGATTTAATGAGTACCTGCGAAAAACCGGACCAAAGCTACTCTTTTCCGCTCTCAAAACAACGCTCGGTGTAGCAGGTAAAACGCAACACAACCCTTATAGTGGAGCTGAAGAGTAATTGGCAGAACAAATGGAGCGTGCGGGCCTCTCTGTATTCAAAGTCAGTTACATCACTGATACATCACTCGGCCGCTACACTACAGCAAACGAGAAACAGGCTTTTATTGTCTAATCAGCTAATCACAGCTCTTAATTTTGTGTGTGCGTGTACGCGTGCGTGTGCAGATGGTGTGTGTTGTGTTCATTACCCCACCGGTAAATCAATACAGAAAATGAAGCATCCAAACGAAATCGACCTAGATATACAGCACTCTATCTGCCTCGAGGCATTTCTAGGCAATCCAAAAAGGCTGTAAATGTCTTTCAGAATTTACACCTGTTTAGGAATTGGCTGGGTGTGAAGTCCATGCTTTGTTCATCTCTATTAAACCAATTCAAGAAAGACCTATAGATTCACTGGTCGTTGTTCCAAATGATTTTAATAATTGCTTTCACAGCAGCAGCGGCAGCACTACGTACTATTGTTGTGTTGTTATAGCCCACATTATGGGATGTGATAAACGTGATAGATACTGTATGTTTAGTGATACCCTCTGGGTGTGGACATCTCATTTAATCATATGTATTTTTAAAACCCCTTTTTACATCAGCAGTTGTCACAGAGTACTTTACAGATACCCAGCCTCAAATCCAAAAGAGCAAGCGATGCAGAGTTAGACGCACAGTGGCTAGGAAAACAATCATGACATGCAGTTGGGGGTGTGTGTGTTCCGGGGAATGCTGGGTAGGAACAATACCCAATAATTTTAGAAAATGTTCCATCTTTCCATCTGTACTCCTCTTAAATATACAGTACGAGGTGTTAGCAATAGGCACAGTGTGCACCTCCCTGTCTTCTCGCCATCCTTCTTCCTCATTCTCGTCATCTCTGTCAGTTTCTCTGCTTACGCTGCCAGTACGGTGCTGTACGTGGTGCCACAGCCCTCAACGTCCTGTCACCTGTCCAGTCCAATGAGTGAGCCAGAATGATGTAATCCGCTCCAACCAAGGCCCCTTAAGAAAGCTGTACATGCGACATGCTCCCACTTTCTCTGTAGATCATGCTCTCTCTTTCTCTCTCTCTTCCTTTCTCTCTCGCTTTCTCTCTCAGACCCACACAACACACATTCTCTTTACTGTCGATCAACTGAATCTCCATACCTCCTACATTTCTCTCTCTTCCCCCTCCTCTCTGAACTGTCAAGCCCAGGGCCCCTGATGCAGCGGTTTTCCCTGGTCTCCTTAACGATCCCAGAATCCGGGACTGACGTGACTGTATTTGTGCGCGTGCGTGACAGGATGAGAGGCATTTTATTGTGACTGCAGCACATTGATTTTTGGTAGCAACGGCCTCAATGAGAGCCCTGTCTGTCCACTTTATTTATGCCCCAGACAGCAAAGGAATAAAGAAAACTATTCCCTCTGTCAAAAGGGCCTTTCATACCATAATTGACTACATATTACTCCATCCCCCCTGTGGGGTTTTAGTAGTGTGTTGGTGATTTATGTGGCGAGGAGAGGCATCCTTTACTTGTTCAATTGATTTGGGTCCACCTGAGGTAGTTGTATGTACAACTGTTGTACAAACTTAACCCACCAGACATGTCTTTTCACTGTCCCCAAATTCAGAAAAAAAAACTCCCTCCCTTCAACAGCCAGCCTGGTTTACAAAAACAGATAAAGCAACACCTCACAATGCCTCTCCCCCATTTTACCTAGATATTTTGTGTGTACTGTATGTATTGATATGTAGGCTGTGTGTGCCATTTCTTTTTATTTATGTAGTTAATGTTCTGTAATATGTTTCATGTTTTGTGTGGACCCCAGAAATAGTAGCTGCTGCTTTCGCAAAAGCTAATGGGGATTCTAATAAAATTGAAGAAAAAAAATACCTAACCAGCTCCAATGACCAGATTACCCCTGTGTTCTTAGTTAGTTAGTCAGGTTTGAATAATACTTTAATTGAATCAGGATGAGATACAGTTACCCAACTCTCTTGTTAACACGTTGGAGCATCTGGCAACTTTTATAGAGGGACATGAATGGAGGATGTGGTCGTTTTGCTGACACATACATTTACACACACACACACACACACTCTCCCACTCTCTCTCTCAATGCCTCCAGGGTAGTCTCGCTCAGTCAGTTAAGCGAGGAGCAGTTTGGTACGTTTGCTCTGCTGTATCTTTAAGCGGTAGAGACGAGTCTCTCAGGAGGACCAAGCACGGTAGTGTGTCGCGACGAGGGCTCTAGTATCAGGGAGAAGACAGACAGTAGACCCCTGTGCTGACGGATAGGAACTGATGAGAGGCCATCTGAAAGTGCAGCTCTCAGTGCTGAGGCTAGTCACCATGGAGACGACCCGGTGGCAGGAAACTAAAGTGTTTTGAAGAGGTGGAGGAGTGCCAGTGAGGGGGGGGTGGTAGTTTTCAAGCTGTGTTTGACAAAACCCAAAATGCTGTGTTTGGTAGAATGAGATTGTTGGTGTGACTGTGTACTTGAAAGCATACAGCACGTGATTGGCGTAATAAAGCTGTGTAATCACAAGGTATGTTAGCCATTTAGTAAACATTGTAGCCTGTTTGAGTGTTAGTGCATTCTGTGTTTATTGTCATTATGGTTGAAACATCATTGCGCAAGTAGTAGCAGCCAATGCATATCATTCAAGGACGGCCTGCAATGAATGCATCATTGTACAACCTTGATCTTTTTTACCTCTTTTGTTACATTGTTGTAAAGATGATTCAATATACGTTACCCACTTAACACTATCTTTGCCCATAAAACCTACCTGTTAAGTCTCTTGGGTCAGACGTCATGATAATGCATTACTGGCGATAAAGCAGTGTTACACACAATTCATTGGAGCAACACGGAAGGCAAAGTTATCCCCTCGACAGTCTGTTGGTGGAGGCATATGCAGGCTCTGAAAGTATTATGCTGCGAGTGGTTGTTAGCCAGTCATAAGCCCTAGACGTGTGTCTAAACCTTTACTCATTTGGTTGTGTCTTATCTGTGTGCTTCATGATAGGAACCATAGCAGGGATATCAACAAGGCTATTTCTCAGCTATGGCATTGAGCCTGATGTGTCCACATCGACAGAAAAACCTCCAGGGAAGTGAATTGGTAAAAAATGGGCAAACACATACAGTGTCAGCAGTAAGTGACTATAACATAACTAACACAAATCATGCTGTGATTCAATCAATCACTGCATCTCAGCTGCACTTCTAACTCAAATGTCATGCCTTTACAACACACACACACACACACAACATTATGTAAATTTAGAGCGGCCTCCGCGTCTGGCATATGCTGCTCTGTGGTGGCTACGCTCGGTGATCACACTTTCCCATCATGCCTCCCTCCATATGCTCTTCCCTGTCCATTGTTTTTCTCGATGCTCTGTGATGTCTTACTGAACACCTGGGCCTTGTCCGTTGGTATGGAAACAAGGGAACAAAGGGTTCACTAAAATCACAACTTGTTCTGTCTCTAAGCCTAGCCATGTCGCAGCATCAAGCCATTTTATATGTTGATTAGTGCTGTGGCATATAGCACAAGTATTCAGCAGCATCCATTTAGTACGAAGCCCTGTCTTTGAGTCTGGATGAGGTAGGGGCATACATTTTTGTGAGTATGGAACATTTCTGGGATCTTTTATTTCAGCTCATGAAACATGGGACCAACACTTTACATGTTGCGTTTATATTTGAATTCAGTGTGTATATATACAGTTGAAGTCGGAAGTTTACATACACTTAGGTTGGAGTCATTAAAACTTGTTTTTTAACCACTTCACAAATTTCTTGTTAAACAAACTATAGTTTTGGCAAGTCGGTTAGGACATCTACTTTGTGCATGATACAAGTAATTGTTCCAACAATTGTTTACAGACAGATTATTTCACATATATAATTCACTGTATCACAATTCCAATTCCAGCAATCGATTATTTGGTCCCCATACACCAAACGCGATCACGATACGCAGTTTAAAATATCAAAACAAACTCTGAACCAATGACATTATTTTGGGGACAGGTCGAAAAGCATTAAACATATATGGCAATTTAGCTAGTTAGCTTGCACTTGCTAGCTAATTTATCCTATTTAGCTAGCTTGCTGTTGCTAGCTAATTTGTCCTATTTAGCTAGCTTGCTGTTGCTAGTTAATTTGTCCTGGAATATAAACATTAGGTTGTTATTTTACCTGAAATGCACAAGGTCCTCTACTCCGACAATTAAACCACACATAAATGGTCAACCAAATTGTTTCTAGTCATCTCTGCTCCTTCCAGGCATTTTCATCTTTGAACTTGTATGGTGATTGGCATCTAAACTTTCATTGTATTACTACACCAACCGGCAACACAGTTCGTTATTCAATCAGGTGGGTATAATCAATGAGGAGATGGGAGAGGCAGGACTTGCAGCGCGATCTGCGTCAGAAATAGGAATGACTTCTATTTTAGCCCTTGGCAACGCAGACGCTCGTTGACACGCGCGAGTAGTGTGGGTGCAATAATTGAATAACATAGATGCCTACATTTATTTTGCAACGCACGTGACTTGAGTGGTGTGGTCAGCCTGTAAGTTGACTGTGCCTTTAAACAGCTTGGAAAATTCCAGAAAATTATGTCATGGCTTTAGAAGCTTCTGATAGTCTAATTGACATCCTTTGAGTCAATTGTAGGTGTACCTGTAGATTTATTTCAATGGCTTACCTTTAAACTCAGTGCCTCTTTGCTTGACATCATGGGAAAATAAAGACCTCAGAAAAAATTGTAGACCTCCACAAGTCTGATTCATCCTTGGGAGCAATTTACAAATGCCTGAAGGTACCACGTTCATCTGTTCAAACAATAGTACACAAGTATAAACCACGCATCTGAAATACCGCTCAGGAAGGAGACGCGTCCTGTCTCCTAGAGATTAACATACTTTGGTGCGAAAAAAGGGGGAGGAAAAAGGGGGAGGCTTGCAACCCGAAGAACACCATCCCAACTGTGAAGCACTGGAGTGACAGCATCATGTTGTGGGTGTGCTTTGCTGCAAGAGGGACTGGTGCGCTTCACAAAATAGATGGCATCATGTGGCAGGAAAATTATGTGGATATATTGAAGCAACGTCTCAAGACATCAGTCAGGAAGTTAAAGCTTGGTCGCAAATGGGTCTTCCAAATGGACAATGACCCCAAGCATACTTCCAAAGTTGTGGCAAAATGGCTTCAGGACAACAAAGTCAAGGTATTGGAGTGGCCATCACAAAGCCCTGACCTCATTCCTAAAGAAAATGTGTGGGAAGAACTGAAAAAGTGTGTGCGAGCAAGGAGGCCTACAAACCTGACTCAGGTACATCAGCTCTGTCAGGAGGAATGGGCCAAAATTCATCCAACTTATTGTGGGAAGCTTGTGGAAGGCTACCTGAAATGTTTGACCCAAGTTAAACAATGTAATGGCAATGCTACCAAGCACTAATGGAGTGCATGTACACTTCTGACCCACTGGGAATGTGATGAAAGAAATAACAGCTGAAAGAAATCATTCTCTCTGCTATTATTCTGACATTTCACATTCTTAAAATAAAGTGGTGATCATAACATCATAAAGTAATCATAAAGTAGCCACCTTTTGTCTTCATGACTGCTTTTCCAACCGTCTTGAAGGAGTTCCCACATATGCTGAGCACTTGTTGGCTGCTTTTCCTTCACTCTGCGGTCCAACTTATCCAAAACCATCTCAATTGGTTTGAGGTCGGGTGATTGTGGATGCCAGGTCATCGGATGCAGCACTCTATCACTCTCCTTCTTGGTTAAATAGCCCTTACACAGCCTGGAGGTGTGTTGGGTCATTGTCCTGTTGAAAAACAAATTACATTACCACTAAGCGCAAACCAGATGGGATGGCTTATCACTGCAGAATGCTGTGGTAGCCATGCTGGTTAAGTGTGCATTGAATTCTAAATAAATCACCAGCAAAGCACAGCCATACCTCCTCCTCCATGCTTCACAGTTGGAACCACACATGCTGAGATTGTCCATTCACCTACTCTGCGTCTCACAAAGACGAGGCGTTTGGAACCAAAAATCTCAAATTTGAACTCATCAGACAAAGGGACAGATTTCCATCGGGCTGATGTCCATTGCTCATGTTTCTTATTCTTATTGGTATCCTTTTTAGTAGTCGTTTCTTAGCAGCAATTAGACAATGAAGGCCTGATTCACGCAGTCTCCTCTGAACAGTTGATGTTGAGATGTGTCTCTTGAACTCTGTGAAGCATTTATTTGTTTCTGAAGCTGGTAACTCTAATGAACGTATCCTCTGCAGCAGAGGTACATCTGGGTCTACCTTTCCTGTGGTGGTCCTCATGAGAGCCAGTTTCATCATAGATCTTGGTGGTTTTTGAGACTGCACCTGAAGAAACTTTCAAAGTTTTAGAAATGTTAAGGTTTGACTGACCTTCATGCCTTAATGTAATGATGGACTGTCATTTCTCTTTGCTTATTTCAGCTTTTCTTGCCATGAGCTAGCTTGTGTATACCTCCCCTACCTTGTTACAACACAACTGAAGGAAGGAAAGAAATTCCACAAATGAACTTTTAAGAAGGCACACCTGTTAATCGAAATGCATTCCAGCATTCCACCTCACGAAGTTGTTTGAGAGAATGGGTGGCTACTTTGAAGAATCTCAAAAATAACATATATTTGTTTTGTTTTTTTACACTTTTGGTTACTGCATGATTCCATACGTGTTATTTCATAGTTTTGATGTGTTCACTATCATTCTACAATGGAGAAAAAAAGTAAAAAATATAGAAAAATCAGTTAATGAGTAGGTGTGTCCAAACTTTTGACTGGTACTGTATATGTATTATTGTATTTTGTTTTTTTGGGGGGAGGGGCATTTCAACCAGCACACTCTAATTGAAGATGGTCTGTCCCTTCTGATAATTGTCAGAATTGCCAGACCGCCAATCCGCCCATGCCATGGGAGTTTTTACATGGTGTGTCCAGCATGATAAAGTACGTAGAGAGTGCCTGCAGAAAGACATTGGAAAGCTGTCAAACCATCCCAGACCACAGGCACCTCTGCCCCCTCAGCCAGCCACTGAACTCTAAACTCAATGGGGTTAGCGTTAGCATTGGCTCTGCAGCGCAGCACACAAAGAGGTGCTCCCCAGTCCTCACTCCTGGGTGTTTTCCAGTCTTGTTGACAGATGGCACGCTTAGGCTGAGCTTTCACCCCCAGCCAAACCCTGGCTCTGGGCGGCATCAATAAGACTAGATCACACAATGCAGGGCACCGCCATTCATTAGTCACCTCTAATGGCGGTACCCCCTCAAGGTCAAAAGCACTCAGTTCTCAGTTGTCTTCTATCTTCTATGCATGGCCTTACTTTTTGTGAGTGAATGAGTAATTACATTATATGGCCCAATGAAACTCCACCACGCTTTGTGAAATGGAGTGCAGTACTTTTAACTGATGAATGGCTGGGTGGAATGAATCAGTGTCCTATTCCCTCTGGGGGTCTCTTCTTAATCGTACTCAACCAGGCTTTCAGCAGACATTTAGGTGATGGATGACCCATGTTCTCTCTTGGGACCCCTACTGCCACTCTCCCCCTTTGATCCCTTTGACCCCTGCAACCACCCCACCACTCCCTCCTTGGCCCTTCCCTCCTCTCAGAGCAGAACCCAAGGAGTGACCCAGTCTGCCTGCCTCTCAGGGCCATTGCAGAGTCCTTTTGAGGTTTGTTTGTGTGAGTCTTCAAACTCCCCTCTCCTCAGTCCTCTTCTCTCTCCAGCTTTCCTTTATGCCATTGCTTCCTCCTCAGTCTGGCTGGGATCCTGCTCTGTTTAACAGAAGGGCACTGTTCAGAGCTCCTCATGGCAAGAGGACCCAGAGAGGACCACCTGTACCAACCAATCAGCTCTGTGTTTTCTAGAGCCAAGCCCCAGATCACGTCCCTGCCCTGGGCTAGCTTCAGTGAAGGAAGGGCAGCAGCTTGGCCCCTCTGATGGAGGGGGGGGGGGGGTACAGAAAGGAAGGAGCACAGAGGCAGGAAAGGGATGGTGAAGAATAAGAAGTTAAAGCACAGCTCCACCAAGGAGTGGTCTGGCTTCTATGAGGAAGTCTGCACTTCACAGGTGCATATAATTATACTGAACACACATATAAACACACCTGACAGGTGTGGCATATCAAGAAGCTGATGAAACAGCATGATCATTACTCTGGTGCACCTTGTGCTGGGAACAATTAAAGGCCACTCTAACATGTGCAGTTTTGTCACACAACACAGATAATTTAATGTTAATGATAGCAATGACAAGTTTAAAGTTCATAGACCACTATGGGGTGGATTTACAGTGGTTTAAATGGACATGTAAAATCTGATTTTTTTATTTGTCTTTAACTCTTTTGGCCAATCCCTGAGCTTTTTTTTTCTCAAACTATGTTAAGCCGTGTACAATTTAGACTCATTTGGTCATATGATTCATGAGAGGAAGATTTTTTTAAAATCATATTTTTGCTAGTGTATGCGCTAATAAGTATCTAATGGTATAGTGTGGCCATCTGAATGCATCAGCATTATTTTCTCAATCTCTTTAGGGACTATTGTGATGAGTCCAAAGACCAACTTTGGAGTGAATCTGACTTTTACTCTATGAGAAGACAAATGTTTTCTGATTATTTGAAGCATTAGCGTTACATTGTCCAAAAAGTTTTTTTAAGATATCAATGCCAAACTTAATTGTTTATCATGTTAATGTCTTTGATCACCTAAAAACTCTCAGGTTGATAGGCCATTCAGAAATGGATTTAAACTGAACAAAAATATAAACGCAACATGCAACAATTTCTAAGATTTTACTGAGTTACAGTTCATATAAGTAAATCAGTCAATTGAAATAAATTCATTAAGCCATAATCTATGGATTTCACTTGACTGAGAATACAGATATGCATCTGTTGGTCACAGATAGCTTTAAAAAAAGAAAATAAGTTGTGTGGCTCAGAAAACCAGTCAGTATCTGGTGTGACCACCATTTGCTTCATGCCGCGCAACACATCTCCTTCACACATTGATCAGGCTGTTGATTGTGTCATGTGGACTGTTGTCCCACTCCTCTTCAATAGCTATTCGAAGTTGCTGGATATTGGCGGGAACTGGAACACGCTGTCATACGCGTTGATCCAGAGCATCCCAAACATGTTCAATGGGTGGCATACTCTGGTGAGTAAGAACTAGCATATTTTCAGTTTCGAGGAATTGTGTACAGATCCTTGCGACGTGGGCGTCCGTTATCATGCTGAAACATGAAGCGATGGCGGCTGAATGGCACAAAAGTACGCCTTAGGACCTCGTCACAGTATCTCTGTGCATTCAAATTGCCATTAATAAAATGCAACCGTGTTTGTTGTCCGCAGCATATGCCTGCCACCGCCACAATGGGGCATTCTGTTCACAACGTTGACATCAGCAAACCACTCTCCCACACAACGCCATACACGCGGTCTGCCTTCTGCCCGGAACAGTTTAAACTGGGATTCATCCGTGGAGAGCACATTTCTCCAGCGTGCCAGTGACCATCGAAGGTCAGAATTTGCCAACCGAAGTCGGTTACGTAGCCGAACTGCAGTCAGGTCAAGACCCTGGTGTGGACGACGACCACGCAGATGAGCTTCCCAGGTGTTCTGCGGTTGTGAGGCTAGTTGGACATACTGGTAAATTCTCGAAAACGAAGTTGGATGCAGCTTATGGTAGAGAAATTAACATTAAATTATCTGGCAACAGCTCTGGTGGACATTCCTGCAGTCAGTATACCAATTGCACGCGCCCTCAACTTGAGACATCTGTGGCATTGTGTTGTGTGACAAAACTGGACATTTTAGAGTGGCCTTTTATTGTCCCAACTCAAGGTGCACCGGTGTAATGATGATGCTGTTTAATCAGATTCTTGATATGCCACACCTGTCAGGTGGATGGATTATCTTGGCAAAGTTGAAATCCTCACTAAAATGGATGTAAATAAATTTGTGCACAACATTTTAGAGAAATACGTTTTTTGTAAGAATGGAACATTTCTGGTATATTTTATTTCAGCTGGGACCAACACTTTACTTGTTGTTGCATTGATATTTTTGTTCACTATAAATGGACACACAAAATCAGATTTCCTGATTTATCAATAACTCAGCCATATCTTAACCAAGCTTTTCTCAAATTATGTTAAAAGATGTACCATGGACCTACATACCGAATGTTGTGTTATTTGCACTTATGGTTCATGAGAAGAAGTTCCACGATGGAGGAAAATCTATCCTGAAAGACCTAATGGGTCTTTGAGGCAAATTTGTTCAGCATGAGGAAAGACGCCTACATACAATGACTGTTCAATGATCCAAGACCAGCTCAGATAATCCCTACCATTGTGACAATGAGTCGTCATAATGCTGCATCAAATGTACATGATCCTAGGGGCATTGGCAAACACAATGTAAGTAACTTCATTTATGTGCCCCTAATTGCACCGAATACTTCTGTTTATCCTACAGCTATTGTATGCAGTAATCATGAGCCTATGAACCAGAGTTACACTGTTAGCACTGAGGCGGTGTGCCCTAGTAGGAAGACCACTTTGTGCAGCTCACCCTGCACTACCAGCTCCAATATAACTAACATGAGTAAGTCTACTTCTGATAAACTTACCAGTAAAGCATTAAAAACAATCAAGCAACCCAGAAAAGTGCTAAAAATAGCCCATATTAACATAAGCAGCCTGAGAAACAAGGCCCATGAAGTCAAGAACTTGCTTGTAACAGATGACATTGATATTCTGACTATCTTTGAGACTCACTTAGATAGTACCTTTGATGATACAGTGGTAGCAATACATGGTTATAACATCTACCGAAAAGACAGAAATGCCAACGGGGGGCGGTGTTGCGGTCTATATTCAAATCCACATTCCTGTTAAGCTTAGAGACAATCTAATGTTAAATACTGTTGAAGTAATATGGCTACAGGTTCATCTGCCTCACCTAAAGCCCATTCTTGTGGGAAGCTGCTATAGACCACCAAGTGCTAACAGTCAGTATCTGGATAATATGTGTGAAATGCTTGATGATGTATGTGATATCAAAAGAGAAGTATATTTTCTGGGTGATTTAAATGTTGACTGGCTATTATCAAGCTGCCCACTCAAAAAAAAACTTTAAACTGTAACCAGTGTCTGCAACCTGGTTCATGTTGTCAGTCAACCTACCAGGGTAGTTACAAACAGCACAGGAATGAAATCATCAACATGTATTGATCACATCTTTACTAATGCTGAAGAAATTTGCTTTAAAATGGTATCCAAATCCATAGAATGTAGTGATCACAATATAATAGCCATATCTAGGAAAAACCAAAGTTCCAAAGGCTGGGTCTAATATAGTGTATAAGAAGTCACACAATAAGTTTTGTGGTGATTCATATGTTGATGATGTAAAGAATATTTGCTGGTCTGTGGTGTAATGAGGAGCAACCAGACGCTGCACTTGACACATTTATGAAATTGCTTATTCCAGTTACTAATAAGCATGCAACCATTTAAGAAAATGACTATTAAAATTGTTAAATGCTCTTGGCTTGATGAGGAATTGACTAATAATATGGTTGAGAGGGGTGAGGCAAAAGGTATGGCAAATAAGTCTGGAAGCCCAACTGATTGGCAAACATACTGCAAATTAAAAAATCATGTGACTAAATAAACTATACTTTGAAACAGATAAATTATATAAAGAATGATAGTAAAATGCTTTGGGGCACCTTAAATTACATTTGGGGGGGGGGAGCCAACTCGGCTCCACCATTCATTGAATCAGATGGCTCATCACAAAGCCCACTGATATTGCCAACTGCTTTAATGACATTTTCATTGGCAAGATAAGCAAACTCCGCAACAAACGCTGACGCTACACATCCAAGTATATCGGACCAAATTATGAAAGACAAGAATTGTACTTTTGAATTCTGTAAAGTCGGTGTGGAAGAGGTGAAATAATTATTGTTGCCTATCAACAATGACAAGCCACAGGCTCTGACAATCTGGATGGGAAATTACTGAGGATAATAGCAGATGATATTGCCACATCTTCAATTTAAGCCTAATAGAAAGTGTGTGCCCTCAAGACTGGAGAGAAGCTAAAGTCATTCCGCTACCCAAGAATGGTAAAGCCCCCTTTACTGACTCAAATAGCCGATCAAACAGCCTGTTACCAACCCTTAGTAATCTTCTGGAAAAAAAATTGGACCAGATACAATGCTATTTCACAGTAAATACATTTAAAACAGACTTTCAGCATGCTTATATAGGGAAGGACACTCAACAAGCACAGCACTTACACAAATGACTGATGATTGGCTGAGAGAAATTGATGATAAAATGATTGTAGGGGCTGTCTTGTTGGACTTCAGTGCAGCTTATGACATTATCGATCATAGTTTGTTGCTGGAAAAACGTATGTGTTATGGCTTTAATGTGGACAAATAGTTACTTGTCTAACAGAACACAGACGGTGTTCTTTAATGGAAGCCTCTCAAATGTAAACGAGGTAGAATCAGGAATTCCCCAGGATAGCTCTTTAGGCCCCTTGCCTTTTAAAATATTTACTAACGACATGCCACTGACTTTGAGTAAAGCCAGAGTATCTATGTATGAGGATGACTCAACACTATACACGTCAGCTACTCCAGCGACTGAAATGACTGCAACACTTAACAAAGAGTTGCAGTTAGTTTCAGAGTAGGTGGCAAGGAATAAGTTAGCCTTAAATATTTCTAAAAGTAAAATCATTGTATTTGGGACAAAACATTCACTAAACCTTAACTCAATCTTGTAATAAATGTGGAAATTGAGCAAGTTGAGGTGACTAGACTGCTTGGAGTAATCCTGGATTGTAAACTGTCATGGTCAAAACATATTGATATAATAGTAGCCAAGATGGGGAGAAGTATGTCCATAATAAAGCGTTGCTCTACCTTCTTAACAACACTATCAACAAGGCATGTCCTACTGGCCCTATTTTGTCGCACCTTGACTACTGTTCAGTCGTGTGGTCAAGTGTCACAAAAAAGGACTTTTGCAAAAATTGCAATTGGCTCAGAACTGGGCAGCACGGCTGGCCTTTGGATGTACACAGAGCTAATAGTAATACTATGCATGCCAATCTCTCCTGGCTCAAAGTGGAGGAGAGATTGACTTCCTCACTACTTGTATTTATGCGAGGTACTGGCATGTTGAATGCACCGAGCGATCTGTCTAAACTACTAGCACACAGCTCAGACACCCATGCATACCCCACAAGACATGCCACAAGGGGTCTCTTCACAGTCCCCAAGTCCAGCACAGACTATGGGAGGAACACAGTACTACATAGAGCCAAGACTACATGGAACTCTATTCCACATCAAGTAACTGATGCAAGCAGTAAAATTGGTTTAAAAAACACCTTATGGAACAGCGGGGACTGTGAAGCAACACAAACATAGGCACAGACACATGCATACAAACACGATAACATACGCACTATACACACACATACACATGGATTTAGTACTGTAGATATGTAGTATTGGTAGTAGTAGAGTAGGTACCTGAGGGCACACAGTGTCTTGTGAAATCTCTTGAATGTATTGTAATGTTTTTTAAATTTTATGAACTGCCTTAATTTTGCTGTACCCCAGGAAGAGTAGCTGCTGCCTTGGCAAATACAACGTTTCAAGTATTTAGATCAAACAGGGTGACAGATATGAGGGTTTAAGTGAGACAGCTTATAGCAAACGGTGGCATTCTTATTGACCAAGTTACTCATGGCATCTAGTTACTCATGGCATCTAGTTTCTTACCAATCTATGCTTGAGTTATTTGACAATGTCAACAACAACAACAATTATTCAGAGAATAACAATAGGTTTCAACCCGTAATGAGAGTAGAAAAAATATTAAGAGAGATATCATCTCCAATGCCGGGACAGAGAAGGTGTCAAATAGGGATATGTGAGTGAAAAGACAAACTGAACACGTCTCACAGAGATTGACAAAGAGAACCTGAGAAAATAAGTGCCAACAAGCTACTCTAGAGATGAGGTGGAATGGAACGATGAGGGAGGGAGAGGGGGACGGAGAGAGAGAGGGAGAGAGGGAGAGAGGGAGAGAGGGAGAGAGGGAGAGAGAGAGGGGGAGAGAGAGAGAGAGAGAGAGAGGGAGAGAGAGGGAGGGAGAGAGATACTACATTACAGCCGGCCTGGGGTGTTCAGTATAGTATAGACCCTCTGCATGGACATGCTCGCCTGGCTGTCTGCACAGATCAGGCCCCATGGTCACCAAATACTAATCATATTAGACAAGTGGCACCGTTACGAGGGGCCAGTGTATTTTTAGGCCTCTTTTTTTCCCCTTGTGGCAAGCCGAATCAAACGGGGAGAATGGGATTATAGTATGACAGGCAGGTAGACTGTTGTCCAACCTGCAGGGTTAGTCTCTATTGTCTTACTATAGACCAGCAAATCCTGCTAGCTGTCACAATCCCTGGATGCTGCTACTGTATGTGTGCTGGTTGTCATTTCAATTTGAGGGTTGGATTGATCCCGTGGTTAGGTTCTGTATAATCGGAATAAATTATACATAAATAATTTAGTGTCTCTCTAAAACTGTTTTGTGGGGGAGGAAATATTGTTATTCTATTATTACTAGTATTATAAACAGTACGTTCTATATTCCATGAAAACTGTCTACAACTTTTCACTTTGTATTATCCCATTTCATAGGCCATATGATTGCCACACCAATGCCGTAAACATTATGCTGCTTGTTCAGTTGCACCACCAATCTCACAGACTCCTCTCTCTCTCTCTCCTCCTTCCCCCACTTTCTCTCTTCTCTCACCCCTTCCCCCTCCAGGAGTCAAAAACCAGCCATGGATACAGCTCCAGAGGAAAGCAGTGACTCTGGCCCTCAACTCTACCAACCCAGAGCTCTCTGCTGTGCTGACCTCCGCACAGAGTCAGTATGAGATAGGAGGTTTCCCCTACCCATTGGGCCTGGAGAGCAATGCCACCGGTGAGAAATAGAGGGAGGGGGTGGAGGGGAATACATGGGTAAAAGACAGGCTGAAAATGCAGAATTGCTCAAGTGGAAAATCCAGAGATTTTGACCAAAATAGATTTCTGTCAAAAACTCCCAAATTATGAGAAATGATGGCAGGAAACCATGGGAGAAGTATGATTACATAGTATTATGTCTGAGTGTCATGAATGATGAGAAGCCAATGCATAGTGTCTGTTGGAAAGACTCTTCTGACAAGTGTAAACCAGGTCAACCATGATGATGATGATGATGATGCCTTAGAATGGTGAACCAACGGTAAAATGCTGAGGGTGAATATTGTGATGTTTGCATGATGACGGTAGCGTTGGCGTTATTTGTGTTGAGAGGCGTGGTAGCGAGCCTTGTTTGGGATTTTCTACTGTCGGGTTCCACACCACACTGGTGTTTGGTCTAAAGACATTTTGCGTCGTCTCTCCCCAGGGTCTAACAGTAGCTGGGTCGGCCTGACTGCGGTGGCGGCGGTCAATGCCCAGCTCTTCAGTCGTAACGGGACCAGTGTTCAGGTGTGGGACCCCGTCCATATCTGCATCCCCCTGCCTTTAGACACACCCCTGCAGTCCGCCACCAGTGTCCCCGTGTGGAGGTTCGACGACAAGACAGGTAAAGGGAACCACCCACCATCATAGCTGACCAATACTGTGAGCCCTCCATGTACAAGTGTCATCAATTTGTTTGATAGAGTGCTGACTCTTGAGTGCTGTCAGTTGAAAATGGTTTCCCTAAAAAAACGTCCTTGTGTACAGTAACATCCTCGTACATACTTTAGCCAGTTTCATTTGTTCATCAACATTGGGCTTACTGCTATACTCAAATACATACATAAAAATGCCTGTCAATAAAAAAAACTGCCATTGATAGTAAGCCACCGTCCGTCGGACCACAAATCTAAGGCATATAAATGGCAGTGGTCTGAGCTTGGAAAGGGGCGAATAAGAGGAACCTCCAGTCCATCTGCTCTAACTATGGCTGCCTGGACTCCCAGCTGGTCACAGGTAGCCTGGTTCAACCAGACTGAACGCTGTGCCCAGCAGTGTTTTCCTCGGTTCAGTGTGGTTTACCCAGGCTAGCTGATCCTGTCTCACATGGGTTAATCCTCTTCCGCGCTGCTCCTCAGTGTCTAAAATATCGCAGTTCACTTGGCTGACAGTACTGTTATACAACTGCTGTGCATGCTTTCATAGGGAGGGAGCCACACAATGCTCTCCATCTCTTTCTCTTACACATCTCTCTTTCTGTCTCTCTCTCTCACACACACAAACACACTCTTTCTCCCGTTCATTCTGTCTCCCCCTCTCACGCTCTCTTTCTCTCACATACACTCTCTCTGCCTCTCTCTTGCTCTGCATCTGCTTCCCTCTCTCTCCCTCTTGCTTTCTCTCTTTTGAATTTTGTATTTAAACGTAACCTTTATTTAACTAGGCAAGTCAGTTAAGAACAAATTCTTATTTACAATGACGGCCTTCCCCAAACACGTCCGGATGTGATACAGCCTGGAATCAAACCAGGGATTGTAGTAACGCCTCTTGCACTGAGATGCAGTGCCTTAGACCGCTGCTTCACTCAGGAGCCCCCTCTTTCTCTCTCACGCACACACTCTCTCTGCCTCTATCTCTTTCTCTCTCTCTCATACACTCACTTTCCTCCGTTGCTTTATGCAGTGGTGTAAAGTACTTAAGTAAAAAATAGTACTACTTAAATACTTTTTTGGGGTATCTGTACTTTACTTTTATATATATATTTTTTTACTACTTTTACTTTTACTTAGGAAAATATTGTACTTTTTACTCCATACATTTTCAATGACACCCAAAAGTACTGGTTACATTTTGAATGCTTAGCAGGACAGGAAAATAGTCAAATTCACACACTTATCAACCGAACATCCCTGGTCATCCCTACTGCCTCTGATCTGGCGGACTCACTAAACACACATGCTTTGTTTGTAAATGATGTCTGAATGTTGGAGTGTGCCTGTGGCTTTCCGTAATTAAAAAAAACAAACAAGAAAATGGTTCCATCTACTCTGCTTAATATAAGGAATTTGAAATGATTGATACTTTTACTTTTGATACTTAAGTATATTTTAAACCAAGTACTTTTAGACTTTAATTCATGTAGAATTTTACTGGGTGACTTTTACTTGAGTTATTTTCTATTAAGGTTTCTTTACTTTTACTCAATATGATAGTTGGGTACTTTTTCCACCACTGGCTTTATGGAACCGATGCCTAAAAACTCCAGACCAGGGTTATTTCTTGTCCTGACAACCGGTCCGGACTTCCCATGGCAGCCATTGTTCCAGTGTGTCTGAACCGGAACATGCAGATCACTGCAGATCTCATTGACATGCCTGGCATTTCCCTACCGAGATTCACATTACCATAACTATGCTGAAGAAACCCTGGTAAACACTTCCTATGAATGTCCTCTTCATTACGCAGTATGGATTTAGTCATAGATGTTTATGAGCAGGTATTAGTGCCTATGTTGTGCATTATTATGCATGATTCATAGCTCAGGCGTTCTAAATGGGCTTACAATGCATTATGAAGAGGGTATTCATAGGAAGTGTTACCGAAGCCATGGGCCTATTTCTACAGATCTCCATGATAACCTCAACTTCTTGAAGTTGGATGTCAAGGATGGGACAGTACACAATGGACTGAGAAGAGCAAGTCTAATGAATAAAAAGTAATAACCAACCAGACACTTGCCCTGTCTGGATATGTCTTCCCAAGGGTAGATGATGAAGCACCTATCTGGCAGGCCCCATTTGGATTCCCGGGGTCCTTCCATGATTGTATCTCAATACAGAGAGCAATATGCGTGCGCAACTCGGAACTATCGCATTTAGAAATCATGGACATGCATTGATCGGCAGATCCCAATGTTGCACAAAAGATGGGTGTGTCATTCCGATACCATAGTTGTGGGTTCAATGTGCAGCAAACATGAAAACAGACTTTGTGTGAACATCCCTTTTTAACACCCTGTGTGGAAAACTGCAGCTGAAGAGTGTTGCTGTCCTGAAGCCTGATGATGTGATTAGGCCTGTTATGTAGCTCCAGGAGGCCTGGGACAGAGGAGGCAATGTTCCCCACCTCTCTGGTCCTATGTTGCCACGGTGACGTGTTATGAGATGCAAACAGAGACACAGATGGACGGAGGAGGGAGGGAGGAGAGGTTTGAAGGGTTAGTTTTTTTGAGTAGAGGAGAAAGGGGACAACAAAGCTGTGGTGGAGGGAGAGATTTTGGATAGTGGGATGAGCTGGTCTGTTGGAGTTAGCTGTAGGCTATTGCTCACATCCTGTCAGGGTGGCTAAGATGACTGAGGATTAATGGTTGTGAGTGCTGACCCTAATGTTCAGTGTTGGGACAAAACAAGTTACTGAGCTTGGGACAAAACAGGTTACTGCCAATTGACTAGGCACCCCCCACTAACAACAATCTCTCACTCTCGCGCTCCATTAAGTGGCTTATATTGTGGGTATTTGTGGGTGTTGAATTTAGTAGTTTGCTCAAATTCGATGCATGCACATGTTTTACTCTGTACCGTAGCTGAGAGTAAATGGAAATCAAATCTTTACAGTAAAACCCAAAAGAACAATATAGCACAGGATTTAAGCAAACTGATTAGTCAAACAGAGCGTTGCAGCATTAGGTTCATGCATTAATTAACTGTATGGGTTTTTATTCAACTGTCCACGAAGTGGGAGGCCCAGAGCTCATATCTCATTATCTGCAGTGACGAACAAACAGTTAGCTAGGTGGTGAGAGGCTTACTGATTATAATGTGGACACCAGGGTGGATGTGTTGTTTAACCGTGTCATCTCTAAAGGGGTCACCTCTAATTCCACCATGCACACACACATACACACACCCTGCTCTGGGGATGTGGGCTTTTGTTTGCTTAAGAGGGAAGAGTGCCCCCCACTGACCCTCATGTAGTACTGCAGCAAGTGGTGTCCTACAGTATGTCTCGAGTGCTCTATACAGTATTTCACTATATATTGTATACATAAAAGCGGGTTCACTTCTGAATAACAGAGCATAGGAATAAGGAATTCTTTGTTTCCGTCATGGTTTAGTTTACGTCCAACGAAGTCCCTGAGTTATCCTGAGTTTTCCCTGACCTATGCAGAAGCAGTAAACCTGAAAGTTTCTACTCAAAACAAATCAAGTAACATCGCAGGTTCACCCAATGTCAACAAGTACTAGACAGGTAGAATCCCACTCTGAATCCCACACAGAGCAATAAAATAAACTCCCGTGGAACTTTAAGATCAGTGTTGAGTAGAGAAATGGGCCTCTAGTCTAGTATGCCCAGGGGGTCCTCTAGATTTATGAGTTACTGTAAGTCTGGATGCCTGGGCCTCTCTTCCAGAGTTAGGTTTTACACCAGATTTCTCTCTCTCACACACACACACACACTCCACTCCTCCAGTGTGCCAGGTTACACTTGCAAGACTTTGTGCTAAGGCTTTAAATCCACAATGTGTTTTGTAGATGTTTGGGGCAGAAGGGGAAGTTTGGGAAACCTGCCAGGAGCACTCGGAATACTCTAGCAAATAGAATCAGGTGCTGCCATGGAAGCCTTTAGTTGGTGGGTACTGTAGTGTACTGTGGCACTGTGACAGATCTATCAAGGAAGAGCTAAATGGGCTGTAATGCCAGGCTGCTGACTGTCAGTCTACATTGAGACAGAGGAAATTCGATTTTAGAGTGAAACATGGAGAAGATTAATATTCATTGGACGTGGGTGGATGGCCAGAGTGAGCTGCTGCTGAAGAGAGAAATGGATTTGTTTCGGACTGAATCACACGTTTGTGTGTATGTGGGTGTGCGTGCAGTCTGCATATCCATTTGCACATATGCATGACACTTGAGTACAAGAGAAAATGCAGTGTGATGATGAGTCAAAAAAGTTGAATCAAAGTTGAACATGACCCTTTCGTCAGGCGGGAGGAAAACTCTCTTTCTTTCTCTCTCTCTCTGTCCATGATGACCCCTCCCATGTGATCTCCTCCCATCCTCCTCCTTCAAGGCGTCTTTAAAAGGGAAAGGAGGAGGAAGAAGGACGACAGTGTTTCTTGTTCCATATAGCCCAGGAGACACTAAATCAGAGGCGCCATTATCTCTCCAGACTCAGCTGTGTGTCTGTGTTTGTTTTGGAGACGGATCACATGCATGCACACACTCTGTCAGGGGGTTGTGGGGGGTGGCTTGGAAATCCCCCTGCCTTATACTGAGGAGATAAACAAAAGCCCCTACTACTGTTCATCTGTGTGCATGACGACCCCTAGTGGTCGATATACATAACTACATCCATGGTCGAGCACTTCCTAGATAAGTGATCTGGCATGACACACATTCACACTTCAATTCACTCTCACCTCCCTTTTACCCTACTTTAGAGGATTGTTGAGTGTGTTTCTATTCACACCACTTAGGTTGTGTTAATTAGAGCTTGGCTCAATATGTAGCCTAGATGTCCAATGTTGACTTCTCAGGTGGTTCAATGTTTGAGGTTGTGGATGCCAGATCGTCTATTAATGTCTAAAAAAGAGATGTACTGTAGCCAATGGGCAGTAAAGCTGGCCTAATGGATTTCCAAGCCTCTGTCTGTATTCACAAAGCGTCAGTAAAAGTGCTGATCTAGGATCAGTTTTGACTTTTTGATCATAATAAATAAGATGACCTGATCCTAGATGAGCACTTTTAATTAATACAGGCCCTGGTTGTATTGCTGCTGTGATGACAAAGGCAATATTCACAGACTTCCCTTGCCTGGGGTATTAGCACTAAAAGAGTCCAACAAATGTTTGTAGTCTAAACAGATGATATTGATCTAATAGTTATTTAAGCAAATAGTTGTATTATTCGATTTGAAAGGCAATGTTATGTTTATTTTTTTCAAATATGTTATTAATCATAAGCTATATCTTACTTTAAACTTGACATTTTTATTTTAGACCACTGTTTCTCCCCTACAATGTGTTAAAATCTTTCAGGACACTTGCATAAGTAACATGTAGGCCTAATCTTAACCTGCCTCTGTGTTTGTTTTCTGCAAAGTGAAAATGCTAACGAGAATGACAGAAATTAAAACTATTTTAGGAGCGGGAGGATGATGTAGAAGGGGACCTTGGGTGTACTGTGGGCAGAGGTCTCCCTGTCAAGACGCATTAAGCTACTGAATCGTGACCCTCTCCTCAGGGCGCCTGGCATCATGGGAAATGGTTCTTCTCTTCTTCTTTTCTCTTTTTTTTGTGACCAAGTTTTTATTTATTTTCTCTTTTTATTTTATTTTTTTTCTTTTTTTCCCCCCCTCGCTCCTCTTTTGTTATTGTGGTTATGGTCGGAAAGCATCTCCCTGGACTCAAAGCTGTCTTCCTTCCCTGAATCACGTTATTCGCTCATCATTTGTGTATGTTCTGTACAGACGAGCTACGCATCACTGGATATGAATGCATAACACCGCTGGCCTTATAATGTGAAGTAATAGATTCACAGCACACGTTCAGTACAGTAACGATGGAGCTGTTCCATCTGCTTACTCCAGGATTACATAGAATATACTGTGTACAGTGGGGAGAACAAGCATTTGATACACTGACGATTTTGCAGGTTTTCCTACTTACAAAGCACGTAGAGGTCTATATTTTTTTTAATCAAAGGTACACTTCAACTGTGAGAGACAGAATCTAAAACAAAAATCCAGAAAATCACATTGTATGATTTTTAAGTAATTAATTAGCATTTTATTGCATGACATAAGTATTTGATCACCTACCAACCAGTAAGAATGACGTTTTTTCCTTAAGAATCCCTCCTGTTCTCCACTCATTACCTGTATTAACTGCACCTGTTTGAACTCGTTACCTGTATAAAAGACAACGGTCCACACACTCAATCAAACAGACTCCAACCTCTCCACAATGGCCAAGACCAGAGAGCTGTGTAAGGACATCAGGGATACATTTTTGTCCTGCAGAAGGCTGGGATGGGCTACAGGACAATAGGCAAGCAGCTTGGTGAGAATGCAACAACTGTTGGCGCAATTATTAGAAAATGGAAGAAGTTCAAGATGACGGTCAATCATCCTGGGTCTGGGGCTCCATGCAAGATCTCACCTCGTGGGGCATCAATGATCATGAGGAAGGCGAGGGATCAGCCCAGAACTACACGGCAGGACCTGGTCAATGACCTGAAGAGAGCTGGGACCACAGTTTCAAAGAAAACCATTAGTAACACACTACGCCTTCATGGATTAAAATCCTGCAGCGCACGCAAGGTCCCCCTGCTCAAGCCAGCGCATGTCCAGGCCCGTCTGAAGTTTGCCAATGACCATCTGGATGATCCAGAGAAGGAATGGGAGAAGGTCATGTGGTCTGATGAGACAAAAATAGAGCTTTTTGGTCTAAACTCCACTCGCCGTTTGGAGGAAGAAGAAGGATGAGTACAACCCCAAGAACATTATCCCAACCGTGAAGCTTTGAGGTGGAAACATCATTCTTTGGGGATGCTTTTCTGCAAAGAGGACAGGACGACTGCACCATATTGAGGGGAGGATGGATGGGGCCATGTATTGCGAGATCTTGGCCAACAACCGCCTTCCCTCAGTAAGAGCATTGAAGATGTGTCGTTGCTGTGTCTTCCAGCATGACAACGACCCGAAACACACAGCCAGGGCAACTAAGCAGTGGCTCCATAAGAAGCATCTCAAGGTCCTGGAGTGGCCTAGCCAGTCTCCAAACCTGAACCCAATAGAAAATCTTTGGAGGGAGCTGAAAGTCCGTATTGCCCAGCGACAGCCCCGAAACCTGAAGGATCTGGAGAAGGTCAGTATTTTATGTCATGGAATAAAATGCTAATTAATTTCTAAAAAATCATACAATGTGATTTTCTGGATTTTTGGATTCCGTCTCTCACAGTTGAAGTGTACCTATGATAAAAATGACAGACCTCTACATGCTTTGTAAGTAGGAAAACCTGCAAAATCGGCAGTGTATCAAATACTTGTTCTCCCCACTGCATATGTGATTATCCTTGAAATTGTTGTGCACAGGGATTATGAGCATGCTTTGGGGAAAAAATAAATTGGAAATCAGTATTGTTAGTGCAGAGCAGGGATAGTCACACAAATACACTGCTCAAAAAAATAAAGGGAACACTAAAATAACACATCCTAGATCTGAATGAATGAAATATTCTTATTAAATACTTTTTTCTTTACATAGTTGAATGTGCTGACAACAAAATCACACAAATGATCAATGGAAATCAAATGTATCAACCCATGGAGGTCTGGATTTGGAGTCACACTCAAAATTTAAGTAGAGAACCACACTACAGGCTGATCCAACTTTGATGTAATGTCCTTAAAACAAGTCAAAATGAGGCTCGGTAGTGTGTGTGGCCTCCACGTACCTGTATGACCTCCCTACAACGCCTGGGCATGCTCCTGATGAGGTGGCGGATGGTCTCCTGAGGGATCTCCACCCAGACCTGGACTAAAGCATCCGCCAACTCCTGGACAGTCTGTGGTGCAACGTGGCGTTGGTGGATGGAGCAAGACATGATGTCCCAGATATGCTCAATTGGATTCAGGTCTGGGGAACGGGCGGGCCAGTCCATAGCATCAATGCCTTCCTCTTGCAGGAACTGCTGACACACTCCAGCCACATGAGGTCTAGCATTGTCTTGCATTAGGAGGAACCCAGGGCCAACCGCACCAGCATATGGTCTCACAAGGGGTCTGAGGATCTCATCTCGGTACCTAATGGCAGTCAGGCTACCTCTGGCGAGCACATGGAGGGCTGTGCGGCCCCCCAAAGAAATGCCTGTTGTCTATTCCATTCGCACAACAGCATGTGAAATGTATTGTCAATCAGTGTTGCTTCCTAAGTGGACAGTTTGATTTCACTGAAGTGTGATTGACTTGGAGTTACATTGTGTTGTTTAATTGTTAAGTGTTCCCTTTATTTGTATATATTTTCAGTTTTGGGAATATATTTTGGAGTGATAAGTATCCTAATGGAAATCTACACATACATGTCTTAAATTGTTAAGGAAGTTGACGTACAATGTTTAATGTAATTCCTACTCTACTACTAACTAATTCTGCCCTCATGCTGACTTCAACAGGACTCTGGGTCAGGAAAGGTACCGGATACATCAAGAAAGAAGGAGCACAGCTGACATGGAGTTTTGTGGCCAACCAGCTAGGATATTGGCTGGCTGCCTTTCCCTCAACCACAGGTACAGTAACTATGTGAAATATGAAATATGTAGTTAAATGACTTCTGAGTATTTTGCTATTTGTATTACAATGGGCTGAATTACACTCCACTGTATTTTGGAACAAGATACTTTCGAGAGCTGGAATTTGTATTTTCATAAATACTTTTCTATACCATTTTTTAAAGTTTTTATAGCTGTTCACAATTTTGTCCACTGTTCACAGTCTCCCTTTCACCCTGCATTGGTATCCGAAGTCTTATGGCACTATAATTTTGCTATGTTCATTTTCACATATACATTTTGGTAATTTAGCAGACAGTCTTATTCAGTGACTTACAGTCCCTGCATTCAACTAATCTAGATAAACAGCATATCACAGTCATAGCAAGTAAAACGATTCTGTAACCATTACTGAGAATGTTGTTGCTGCTCGGCCAACTACTAGCAAATGTATTTTCTTGTTTTAAAATACATAATACATCCATTTTAATGAAATACATTTCAAAATACAAGTATTTCGTAATTTATTTTTGATACAAAGATTTGTATGGTATTTTGTAATTGTATTTTGTGATTTTTTTGACTATGTCAACAATGTTGACATAGCTCAGGTTTGCATCAGTCTGACATTTTTTTCTACAGCCCCACTGTAGGCCCCCTACTGGCGGCCCGTGGGTGATGTTATTTGGCCCCCTAAGTTTTCTAAGCAAAAATAAATCGTTTTTCATTTTGGAAATCTGTTCCAAAGTATTCCCACGCATAATAGAGAGACCTATGTGATTGTATACAAATGTATGCAAGGTTTGAAATGATTATGCTTTAGTCTGTTTGAACCTTTTGAGGTCAATTTGCAGTCTACTGATTATTTCTAATTATGTTACGGCCCTGACCATCCGCAAAAAAAAAAATTTAAACGTCCCGCTGCTGAATCTAGTTGGTGATGCCTGTCTTAAGGCTATGTCAATGTGAGATAGAAATTGAATAATGAACACTTGTTTGTGCACTCTTGCGAAGAAACTGTGTAGCTAGGGGTTGTGGTCTGTCCATTACAAAGCTTTTTATAGGGAGTCCTGTTGCAGACTTGGCCCATCCTAGTATCTTATTTATCACTGTAACAAATTTCTGTGAATTTACTGCTAAACATTTTGTTAGCTATTGTACTTCTATATTAATGTACAGTACTCTAAAGAGCAATGCATTATGGGGGCTCAATGGCATTCTGCTACACTGCGGTAAAATTACAGTACTGTAACTGTATTGTATTACCTGTTTTGCTGTATATTTACAGCAACATAATGTGAATGATGGTATATTGTGGGAAAATATTGTGGGCGGGGAAAGAATCTCGGTCTATTTAAAATATTTAAAAGCATTCCTTGTAATACGCTATATTCAGTACATTCCTGGCAGCACATTAGTCAGTAAATTACTGTCAATTTACAGGTCAAGGTTTTAGTTTCCAAAAATATGGTATGGTAGTGTATTCTATGGTGTACAGCGGTCTCACTAATGGGTGCAACAAATATAGCGTACAGTACTAGATTCTATTTTTGGAATCTAAAACCTGTTCCGGTAATCTACAGTAAAGGAACAATATTTGGCTCATTAACATATTCCGAGGCATGCCTTGTAAGTAGCTATATTTTTTGCACCCGTTAGTAAGAATACTGTACCATCTGAACTAATATGTGGTAGTAGTGCCCTAACAATTGAATATGTATAGGGACAGGTCAGAGTGGCAGCAAGTCTTAAACCTTTACTGTTTGAGTGTTTTGCCAAGTCTGTTTTGCCCTGTAATCTATCGATGTTATGTTTGATACCGGCGTTCCGAGATGTATCACTTTATCAGAAGCACATGATCAATGACGTCCGAAACTTTATTTTTTTGTCGAACAACCACCTGATTGGTTTTGGTAGAAGACGTCATCTATATAAGTTGTCTGTTCTAAATGATTTTGACCAGCAGGTGCCACTGGTGTACACTGTGTTGATCAAAGCCTTGAGTAATGAACCTGTTTTTGACACAATTGTCTGGAAAAGCCTCAATGCTACTAGAAGCTTCATTTCCCGCCCACTACTGTAATCACGGACAGTTTGGAAGCCTTTGTTTAGGCCTCTAGAAGTGCAAGTGATATAAAACACCAAATATTCATAAATATGCTGTAATATACACATACCTAGCAGCCAACCTGCTTGCACCAATCCCATGTAATTGCAGTAAAATACCAATATTACGTTTACAGTAGCATTTACTTTCTTACTGTACTGTATCGTTGCTCTGATATTACAGTAAGTTACAGGAACCTAGTAGCAAGTTACTGTGAATATTACCGTAATGTACTTGGCACTAGCCAGATCTGGGCAAAGATACATCAAAAGGTATCTTGTTACAAATAGAAAATACCTTGAAGACCAATGTATCATTAACTACAACAACATTCTCAGTAACAGTTACAGAAACATTTTACTTGCAATGACTGTGATATGTGTTTTGTTTAATGACTGTAAGTTGCTCTGGACAGAAAAGTCTGCTAATGACCCAAATGTCAATTTTAAAAAGGAACACATTTTGTTTGGGGGTGGAGCTCATTAGAATAATACCCAGCAGTGTGTGTTGCAATTGTTCATTTTTACATTTACATTTTGGTAATTCACTCATCCCGAGTGACTTACAGTGAGTGCATTAAACAAGAATGTTGTTGTAATTAAGCGGGCTACTTGCAGGTTTATATTTGTATTAGAAAATACAAATACATGTATTATAATTAAACTGTTACAAAATACATGAATTGTACTTCAGGCCAGTGAAATACAAATGATTGGTATTGAAATACCTAACAGATATACTGCCCATCATTGGCGCTAGCTGCCTGCACTGTAAATCTGCAACAGTTTACCAACCACTACACTTCCAGTAATGCACTGTAAATTTGGGAAAGACAGCATGTAGCTGTAGTCAGGTGTAACAGTAATATTTTGTACATTTGTGTTTCAGTAAAGGTCCTGTAAGTCTACAGTAATTTACTGGCTTCTGTGCTGACAGTATTTTACTATAGATTTACAATAAGCAACAGGCTACTGTGCTGCCAGTAATTTACTATAAAAAATGACAGGAAATGTTTGACAGTGCACCCCTATGTTGCAGGCTCAGCTTTGAACCCCATGGGCCTGCGAGACATCACCACCTACCACACCATCTTCCTCCTAACCATCCTGGGCTCCATGGCTCTGCTGGTGCTGGTGCTGCTCTGTCTGCTGCTCTATTACTGCAGGTTGGTATCAGGCCCAACGTGTCTCAACTCAGGTCCTGGAGTAGTCAGTCCCAGTGTGGCACATTTTTGTTCCAACCCAGCACTAGTTTTGAACTAGCTACTCTATGAGTCATCAAGCACCAGGTTTAGGGTAAATTCCATTTAAATTCCAGTCACTTCAGGAAATACACTGAAATTACAATGTCAATTATCTTCAATGCTTTTCAACAAGGAAAATGTGGAACTACTTTCTGAATTGAAATGGAATTGACCCCAACCCTGTCAGGAACTTGCTTAGTTGAATCAGTGGCGTTATTACTGGCCTGGGTCCAAAGTGTAAAATAAAAATATAACCAATCCGGGACTCTATTTGTTGGTTAATTTCCTGTTTACAGGGAGTCAAATGTGATACATGGATGCGTGTGTTTGGTTGCATTCTCCCTTTAATCCTTCCCTGTTTTGTTTTAGGCGGAGATGTCTGAAACCACGGCAGCAGTACCGTCACGGCAAGATGCATGTCTCCTCCGGCATGGACGGCTCCAAAAGAGATCAATGCACCTCCATGTCCCACCTCAACCTCATCAGCTCAGGCCACATCCACATCGACACAGCTTCCTCCACCGGGGGTGACCCAGACGCCCTCAAATCAGACCTGTCCTCCACCCGGGATCTCCACAGCTCCAGGGAGGATTTCTTCCGGCACACGCCACCAGGAAAGGCCCAGCGCCACTCCAAGGTGAACACGGACAGTATCACCAGACGTGGCGGTGGGGAGAGTTTTCCCATGAAGGTGACAACACGCTCTACTAACACTAACAACTTGGACCCTCAGCTGCTGCTCCACAACGACACCCGCAGCTTCAGCTCAGCGGAGGATAATACCCATGATCCTCGACGTCGCCACAATCACAACGCCAATGACAACCAGGCTTACTCCTCAGATCCACCATCTCCACCACCTTTACTGCCTCCCTTCGCCGGGCACTACCAGGAGTACTCTGGCCTGCCCCCGGAGTACTCAGCGTCCCAGACCGGGGACCTCTTAGCCAGGCCCAACTCTCTAAACACCCAGCCCGGCCAGCTCATCTTCTGCCACTCCATGGACCAGATGAAGGAGAGCATGTATCGGAGTGTGGTGCCCACGCTGGTCATCCCGGCCCACTACATGCGCCTGTCGTCAGACCTGTCGGCTGTGGAGCAGGCCTTGGAGAGGCAGCAACAGATGCAGCATGACATGGAGGGAATCCAGGTTAGCATGACTCTGCCCAGGCAACAGGGACAGGTACACCAGAATCAGCAGCAGAAACCACAGAACCAGCAACAACAGAATCATCAACAGGAAGACGAGGAAGGGGAAGAACCAGGCCAGCAGAGAGAGGACTCAGAAGGACACTCCAACTGGGCCTCGGACCCTAACGCGGCTCCAGTCCACATCCCTGTCCTGTTCAATGACAACACCATATCTCAGATGAACGGAGAGCTGCAGGCGCTGACGGAGAAGAAGCTTCTGGAGCTGGGGGTGAAACCGCACCCCCGGGCCTGGTTCGTCTCCCTGGACGGTCGCTCCAACTCCCTGGTTCGCCACTCCTACATCGAGCTGGGGGGAGACACTCTCAGCATCCCTGGAGGAGGGGGCGGTGGAGGAGCCACGGGGAGTCATCATGACAACCGAGTAGACGTCGCTCGCGAAGCCAACATGAAGCAGCGGAAGGGAAAGGAGGAGAGGAAGGCCAAGGAAGCAAAGGAGGCTGCAGCTGCGGTTGAGAGGAAGGGTCACGCAGGGAAGACCTATACTAAACTCCCCTGCATCGACACCACAGACCCCCCCAGCAGCAGCAGCGAGAGCCAGGCTGCCATGTACTCTCCAGAGGACAATTCTCTGGCACCGCTGCTGGATGTGGCCCCGGAGACGACCCCCCGTGGGGGCACGTTCCCCCGGAAGAGCCGTAGCCAGGATAACAGCGCCCGGACCAGTACCACCACTACCACCAGCGAGGTGACATGCAGGGACTCAGCCACCAGCCCCGAGGATGGGGAGGATGCCGATGATAAAGACGAGGAGGGGAACAAGAAGAGTCCCTGGCAGAAGCGCGAGGAGAGACCCCTCATGGTATGGAAGTAAGATATACCTAGGGCTCTCAGGGAACATTGAGCTACAAGAGAACAGGGGGAGAAAAACCACTGTGTCAATGAACGCCTAATTTCTGACTGTGTCCCTTGTAGATTCTCTACAGAAAGAAGAGCAGAGAATATGAGAGTTTGTCTTGGAGAACCAAGAGAAAGACGTGTGTGAAAGAGATTATGAAGTGAGAATGGAAATCAAACAAAGAAGCACAATTGTCACATGAGTCGAGAAAGGACCAGATGTTTTGAAGACCCACATTTGCTTGTAGTCATCACGGAGATCAGTAGCTATATCTGCATCTCTAAAAACATCACTGAGATCGGTAGCTATATCCGTATCTCTAGAAATTTCACATGGCTGATGATTTATTTATTTTTAAAATCATGATCCCTAAGCATGTGGATGGGAACAAATGGGAGAGGGAACAAATGGGAGAGTTCCTCTGACTGGCTGGTATTCTGAGATTCTTGAGAAATGCACTATGCTGTTTGTAGAATTCCTTGGAAATGTTACCTATCCGATTTTGCTGTTACCTTAGCATTAACCTCAAGTCATTTTTACAGACCTTTTGGGAGGTGTCAGCTGGCCAAACAGAAACTTTTGATTCCTATGGAAAACCAAGACTGTCGGCCAGAATTGGAATGAATTAGTATATATTTTTTTCAACTCTTTAATCTTGTTTTTTTTTAACAGATTAGATGGCCTTCTTTTTATGACTGAGTGGTACTTAATGTCATTGAGGAGTCAGATCAATGTATTAAACATTGGAAAAAAGGTTGCTGTTGTGATTGTGAAATCCTAATAAGTAAGTCCTAGAACCCAGGGTTTACAACAATGTTGTTGTTTCATTTTGTACTCTAAAATGTTCCTTGGAGATAATGGCAGAAAACCACCTCCACGTTACTATCACTGAAGCCTGGAGAATAATGCAAACCCTTTTGCGTTGCCATTTTCCTTACTGACAGAAAATGTTAGTCATGTTTTTTTCTTCCTTTACTAACCTGCTGACCTGGTGACTTGTAACATTAAAATCTATGGAAGCATGTACCTGACAAAATTATTTGAAATGTTCATTAAGCAGTATGGCTGGAAACAAATTAGAGCATCACAGAAAAGGTTTGCTAGAACATTTTTGTTAGCTTAGCATTGCAAGTCTGTACCTTTTTGTTGCAATATCAATTTAAAGTCAGACATGGATTGGATGATACCGACATGTAAGACATTAGCTTAAAAAAAACTGAACAATTGGGTATTATTGCAAACTTGAAAGATGTTGTGAAAGGAAAAGACACTGAGTTGACTGAGTGGAAATCACAATGACCTAATGTTCCCATAAACTGTCCCATATTATATTGTCAGTAATCTCCACTGGCTCATCTTCTCAAAACATCTAATCATTAGCCTTCAGATCAATAAGACAGGAATCCATCCAGGTTTTCTCAGACCTAAAAATGTTAATGTCCAACAAATCACACCAAACAATTAGTCTCTTAAGTGCCTTTTTTTTTAGCATAAAAAATAATGGCTTGGATTCAAGGCCTCGGTATGTTAACCCAGCAGTTGTACCATTGTACAACCATTCAGAAAGCAACTGGCTAAACCTGGGGTTTAACACATACTCTGTAACATGGTTTTTCTCATTATTTTCAGGTTACGATATTGAGTCATACACAATGTTAAGCTATCGTTAGCTAATCAACTTTGATTTAAACAAACAGTACACAACCTTGATGATCAGGGGTCATTTGAAGGCAATCAAGCCATACACACACACTATCAGGTTTATGAAGTCCAGTTGAAGTTCTATCACGTTGCCTTGTGGACTAATATACAGCACGGCCTAAAGGAAATCAGGTGTAGGGCCTTGCTTAAGATGCACAGCAATGGTCCTCTTAATTTCAAACCTGCATTGTCACAATCCCTGTTTTAAACCCACTGTTTTTGGGGGGATAACTACACTGTCACTGCTCTCTCTCTCTCTCTCTCCCCCCCCTTTCTCCATTCAAAAGTATGTGAATGACCCTTGAAAATCTATTTTTAAAGTTTCACACTTTCCACATTTTGAGTTACTGAGTTGATACAAGTATGTGAAGTGGTTTCCCTGTGGTTTGAGACTCAAGATTACAACGAACATGCATGTTCCTCTTCTCATAAGCATTTGTGCAGTTGTGGTCTTTTTTCAGCTTCTCTCAACTTCAAAATTGTTTGATGTTTTAAGCTTGCAGAATTGAGCCACCTGTCTCTGTGAATTAACCAGCTCAGCTCTGATATGGAATCTCCTTAGACTATTTCAGAGAGAGATTTGTTTCTTTTTTGGGGGCCAGGGTATGTTTTGGGGATGAAGTTAACGTCCATTTTAAGGGATGAGGTTGGCACATGAACACTACTAGTTATATTGGCCCTACGAAGCACTACTGAATCGTGTGTTCTATGTGGCGTCATCAGAAATTGACATCAGAAATTATTCTGAGGACAAGGATAATACTGATGTTTGACGTCTATAAACAAGACAGTCAGAGCTTTGAAAGTGTGTCAAGTCTCTCCACCCCTGTCAGTGCAGGGCAAGCCACTGATGAAACTACCCATATTAGCAAGTGCAGCATCTGTGTATTCTGACAAATCACAACCTACCACACAATGGTGTCATTGCTGGAAACAGTGTAAATTGGGTGTGTTGTGTTCTGATTAAATATGACTTGAGAAAGTTATTTTTGTTTACTTTTTTTTTTACCGTTATTTTTATATATATGAATGCCTGGCTAATCTTAATTCCTATAGGCCTACTGTTTGAGTGCTTATACAAGGTCAGTTGTTGTCTCCTAGGCAACAGACAGAGGGATGATGTGCTGTTATGGTAAACTGGTGCCACCTCCTTTCCCCCTCAGATCTATATTTCTGAGGCAAATCTTTGCAAACTTTTATTGCTTGTTATTAATAATGTTAATATACAATCCAATAATTAAAGCATTTAACAAGTCATCTGCGTGCTTGGAATATGTACCATGTGCGTGGCATCAGCAGCTCACTTAAAAATGTTTTTCTATGCATTTATTGTCCTAATGTCATTCAGTTAGCTTTGAAGAAAAAGCAATAGGCTTATAAAGCTATCTTTTTTGTGGTAATGTCACAATTTCTCATGAAATATAATTTTACATTGGGATTTGTAGGTGTCTCTTTAGGCCCTGGACTAAAAACTCAGTCTGTAAACTACTTGAACATACATTCTAGATTTATAACCAACACAATGCATAGTCATTAACAATCTTTGCCTAGTGAGAGCCACTGCCAATAGTTATCCGCCAGGTGGCATAGGCCTCTCCAACACCGTAGACTGTGGAGACGAACAGATTGAGCAAAGCAGTTGATCCCATTTGTAAATCAGGAAGAGATCGCTGATTATCCATGCATATATTGAATATGTGAGCCTGTAGTGAGTGGGCTTGTGTTTCTCCCCACTTCAAGTTCTAGCGTGTACGTTTCTTTTTAAATAGTGATTTTTTTTGTGTTATTGAATAAGATCATGTTTTCTGTCAGGAGCGCGCCTGTGATTGTCGAGAGTGAGTGCGCGTCAAAAAACTTGACTGCGCCGTATGCGCGCGCTACTCACAAGAAATGCTTGTCTGCTCGGTTTATTTCTCTCCACCTTTCAGATGAGAAATGGCTATATAGGGAGAAGGGGAAGAGGTTGTTTAGGGAAATAAATTAGCTTCAAAACCACAGAAAGCAGCCACGGGTGGAAGGCTTTGGATTGGCAAAGGGGCAGAGCAGAAACTAGAATACATTAAACCCGAGTCAATCCCGTTCCAACGGGCAGCGTTATAATCATACCAAGGTCAATACACCGAACGAGCGCACAAACCCACGTAATTTAACGTATTAGGCTGGGTACTGAATTCGGAGACGGGGAAATCACCACCAGAAGCTGAAGATGGAGGGGGTGATGCAGGGGATGCAAGCATACGGAGCGGGGAAGGCTGGAGGAGCCTTCGACCCTTTGACGTTCTTTCAACAGCCTCAAACTATCCTTCGGCTTGTGTGCTGGGTGAGTGGTCATGTTTTGTGTTGTTTATTTGAGCATGTCGTTTTAATAATAATTCGGGCATCTGTGTGCACAGCAAAATATCTACAAACATTCGAGAAATGTGTAGGATTTAAAAGCAAACCGATTGATTCCTAGGCAATCTGTTAACCCCATAGGTAAGGCTATATACCCTGTTTACGCACACATTTGAGTGGAAGGGCGTTAATGGGGCGCACAAAATAAATATTGTTTTCAGACTATCATAATATTTGACTACTGACTATAGCTACCTTGTCTTGAAAACCATTTGTCTTCAATTAAAATGTTATGGCTACCATTGAATAAAATACCCCTATTTTATAGACTACTAAATGTCAGTTAAAGTGGCAATCAGTAGTTCAAACAATTCAAAGCCACACACCCAGCCACTATTACCCCAAAAAGCTGAGGAATGGAGCTGGAGTAATGTAACCACTCTCAAATTCATAGACAGAGCTATGGATCCAAGGACTGACCATCCATACTATTAACATTTTAGTTTTAACCATGTTTTGAGGGTATTGAGTGTTTGTTTACATGCACTTTGTTTACAAACATTGGAGTAAAAAAAACATATATTTTGGGGTAAGACAGTTGAACTAAGCTCATATGGTATTTCTAAGTTATACTGTTCAAGAATCAATGGGTACATATCAATCATTTGTTTGTCCAAAAATGGATGTAGCAACTGCAGATGGCCCCTTTTAACAGGCTGCGTTTACACAGGCCAACCTGGAATCAGGGGTAGACGTAACATAGTAAACCAAAATCCGGGACATTGCATGATTTGTTACTAATTTGTGGATGTCATCTATTTCGAATGATATGTTACGAATTACAATTCATGTGATATTTTACGAATTGCAATTAATACAATGTGTTACGAATTTGCAATATTTATGATATGTTACCAATTCCAATTTGTTGTTGCTAACATTAGCTAGGTAGCTAGCTAGGTGGCTAACGTTAAGGATTGGGTTAAGTGTAACCTGTGTGAAATGGCTAGCTAATTAGCGGTGCACGCATTTATATTGGTGACATCACTCACTCTGAGACCTTTAAGTAGTTGTTTCCCTTGCTCTGCAAGGGCCACATCTTTTGTGGAGCAATAGGTAACAATGCTTTGTGGGAGGCAGTTGTTGATGTCTTCAGAGGGTCCTTTGTTCGAGCCCGTTGGGGTGAGGAGAGGGATGTAAGCCACACTGTTATGTTGGTGCCGGATCACTGGTTGCAGCGGAAAAGGTTGTTGTCAAAGGGGGAGGAGTAAGTGTAACTGGTGTGAAATGACTAGCTAGTTAGTGGTGCGCGCTAATAGCGTTTCAATCGGTGACATCACTCGCTCTGAGACCTTGAAGAAGTTGTTTCCCTTGCTCTGCAAGGGCTGCGGCTTTTGTGGAGCAATAGGTAACAATGCTTCGTGGGAGGCAGTTGATGTGTTCACAGGGTCCCGGATTCGAGCCCAGGTTGGGGAGAGGAGAGGGATGGAATCAGAACTGTTACATAAGGATGGGGTTAAGGATTGGAGTTAGGTTAGCTAACATGCTAAATAAACTTAGCAAAAAAGAAATGTCCTCTCACTGTCAACTGCATTTATTTTCAGCAAACTTAACATGTAAATATGTGTATGGTGCATAACAAGATTCAACAATTGAGACTGAACAAGTTCCACAGACATGTGACTAACAGAAATTAAATAATGTGTCCCTAAACAAAGGGGGGTTTGTAAGCGGGACAGCGCCCGCTTACAAAAGCATACAAACATTTTCCAACCAAGTAGAGGAGTCCCAAAAGTCAGAAATAGCGATAAAATTAATCACTTACCTTTGAAGATCTTCATCTGGTTGCAGTCACAAGAGTCCCAGCTACACAAATGTTTGTTTTGTTCGATAAAGTTCCTCTTTATATCCCAAAAACTCAGTTTTGTTGGCGTGTTTTGTTCTGTAATCCACTGGCTCAAAGGCGGTCAAAACAATCAGACAAATACATCCTAATAGTACCGGTAAAGTTAGTCAAAACATGTCAAACAATGTTTATAATTAATCCTCAGGTTGTCAATTGTCTAAATAATCGATAATATTTCACCTGGACAATAGTGTATTCAATAGAAAGGAAAAAGAATGAAGGGCGTGCAAACCAGCACTACACGCTTCCCCAATCCCCTCACAGAAAGGTCTCATTCTTCTTAATTTTTCAGAAAACAAGTTTGAAACAATGTCTAAAGACTGACATCTAGTGGAAGCCATAGGAACTTCAATCTGGGTCCTAACCCATTAGATAAGCAATAGGCATTCAATTGAAAACCACCCACATCAAAAATATCCCACTTACTGGATGGATTTTCCTCAGGTTTCTTTTTCTTTGCATTCTTTTTAATATTATTTTATTTTTTATTATTAAACATTTTTTATTTATTTGTAATAATGACAATTACAACAATACTGAATGAACACTTATTTGAACTTAATATAATACATCAATAAAATCAATTTAGCCTCAAATAAATAATGAAACATGTTCAATTTGGTTTAAATAATGCAAAAACAAAGTGTTGGAGAAGAAAGTAAAAGTGCAATATAAGTGCAATATATATAAGTGCCATGTAAAAAGATAACGTTTAAGTTCTTTGCTCAGAACATGAGAACATATGAAAGCTGGTGGTTCCTTTTAACATGAATCTTCAATATTCCCAGGTAAGAAGTTTTAGGTTGTAGTTATTATAGGAATTATTGGACCATTTCTCTCTATACCATTTGTATTTCATATACCTTTGACTATTGAATGTTCTTAAAGGCACTTTAATATTGCCAGTGTAACAGTATAGCTTCCGTCCCTCTCCTCGCCCCTATCTGGGCTCGAACCAGGAACATATCGACAACAGCCACCCTCGAAGCATCGTTAGCCATCGCTCCACAAAAGCCGCGGAACAACTACTCAAAGTCTCATAGCGAGTGGCGTCCCCGATTGAAACGCTATTAGCGTGCACCCCGCTAACTAGCTAGCCATTTCACATCCGTTACACCAGCCTAATCCCGGGAGTTGATAGGCTTGAAGTCATAAACAGCTCAATGCTTGAAACATTGCGAAGAGCTGCTGGCAAATCGCACGAAAGTGCTGTTTGAATGAATGCGTATGAGCCTGTTGCTGCCTACCATCGCTCAGTCAGACTGCTCTATCAAATATCAAATTATAGACTTAATTATAACATAACACACAGAAATACGAGCCTTTGGTCATTAATATAGTAGAATCCGGAAACTATCATTTCGAAAAACAAAATGTTTAATCTTTCAGTGAAATACGGAACCGTTCCGTATTTTATCTAACGGGTGTCTAAATATTGCTGTTACATTGTACAACCTTCAATGTTATGTCATAATTGCGTAAAATTCTGGCAAATTAGTTCACAACGAGCCAGGCGGCCCAAACTGTTGCATGTACCCAGATTCTGCGTGCAATGAAAGCAAGAGAAGTGACACAATTGGACAACAACCTGGATTTATTTTAGCTAAATATGCAGGTTTAAAAAAATATACTTCTGTGTATTGATTTTTTTTTTAAGATATTGATGTTTATGGTTAGGTACAGTCTTTTTTCGCAAATGCGCTTTTGTTAAATCATCCCCCGTTTGGCGAAGTTGGCTGTCTTTGTTAGGAAGAAATAGTCTTCACACAGTTCGCCACGAGCCAGACGGCCCAAACTGCTGCATATAACCTGCTCTGTTGCAAGAGAAGTGACACTATTTCCCTAGTTGAAAGAAATTCATGTTAGCAGACAATATTAACTAAATATACAGGTTTAAAAATATATACTTGTGTATTGAATTTAAGAAAGGCATTGATGTTAATGGTTAGGTATATGTTGGAGCAACGACAGTCCTTCGCAAATGCGCACCGCATCGATTATATGCACCGCAGGACATGCTAGATAACTACACATGGTTGTTGATATTACTAGTTTAACTAGTGATTATGATTGATTGATTTTTATAAGATAAGTTTAATGCTAGCTAGCAACTTACCGTGGCTTCTTACTGCATTCGCGTAACAGGCAGACTCCTCGTGGAGTGCAATGTAAGGCAGGTGGTTAGAGCGTTGGACCAGTTAACCGTAAGGTTTCAAGATTGAATCCCCAAGCTGACAAGGTAAAAATCTGTCGTTCTGCCCCTGAACAAGGCAGTTAACCTCTCTGGGATATGTGGGACGGTAGCGTCCGAACTGGCCAACCCCTAAACTTTCATTAAATCACGTATTCAATATACCAAATTAAAGCTACACTGGTTGTGAATCCAGCAATGTGTCAGATTTCTAAAATGATTTATGGCAAATGCAAACAATGCTATTATCTGAGGATAGCACCCAAGCAAACAAACACAGACCATCATATTTCAACCCTCCAGGTGTGACTCAAAATACAGAAATAAAGATATAATTCATGCCTTACCTCTGACGAGCTTCTTCTGTTGGCACTCTAATATGTCCCATAAACATCACAAATGGTCCTTTTGTTCAATTAATTCCGTCAATATATATCCAAAATGTCCATTTATTTTGCGCGTTTGATCCAGAAAAACACTGGTTCCAACACGCGCAACATCACTACAAAAGTTACCTGTAAGCTTTGTCCAAACATTTCAAACTATATTTTGTAATACAACTTTTGGTATTTTTTTACGTAAATAATCGATAAAATTGAAGACTGGATGATCTGTGTTCAATACCGGAGGAAAACGATGTGTAGCATGCTTTCAGGTCACGCGGCTCTAGCAAAGAGTACACTTCCCTCGAGCCTCATTCTGAACATGGCTACTTCATTTCTCAAAGGAAAAACCTCAACCAATTTCTAAAGACTGTTGACATCCAGTGGAAGCGATAGGAACTGCAAGAAGGTCCCTTAGAAATCTGGATTCCCAATGAAATCTCATTGAAAAGAGAGTGACCTAAAAAAAAAAAAATCTGAATGGTTTGTCCTCTGGGTTTCGCATGCCAAATACGTTCTGTCATAGTCACAGACATGATTCAAACAGTTTTAGAAACTTCAGAGTGTTTTCTATCAAAATCTACTAATAATATGCATATCTTAGCTTCTGGGCATGAGTAGCAGGCAGTTTAATTTGGGCACGCTTTTCATCCAAAATTCCGAATGCAGCCCCCTATCCTAGAGAAGTTAACCCACCGTTCCGAGGTTGTCATTGAAAATAAGGTGTTCTTAACTGACTTGCCTAGTTAAATAAAGTTTAAAAATAAAAAAATCGGCCAAATCGGTGTCCAAACATACCTTTCCGATTGTTATGAAAACTTGAAATCGGCCCTAATTAATCGGCCATTCCAATTAATCGGTCGACCTCTAGTCTGTACCAAAACCATTTGAGCTTCTACTTCTAAAAATGCACCTTTCCAGAAACAAGTGTCTAATATCGTGGCTGAATCAGAATTAGTTAGGTAACATTGATCAATAAGATGTTTTATTTACTAAATAATGCTTATGTGATATTTGTCATTAGGATGTTTTCTTTTGGATAATCCTGTTGGCAGTTGCATTTTCCTCTCTCTTCTCCACGGCTTAGTCACTAGGGGCCCAGAGAGGGAAGAGGTCAGGCTTGTCTTCATATGTCAATGTATCTGTTAAACCATGTGATGCTATGAAGAATATCAGAAGGGGAGGAGGACAGAATGGAGGCTTGTCTTTTTATGGGAATGTGTCTGTAACTATTGTATGTCCCCTCTGAGGTTGCCCTTATCTTGACCTAGTATATGACCTAAGAGGCTCACTGTCTCCGTGAGCTTGTCCAGGAGGGTTTGTATTTGAGATGGGAGTATCTAGAATTGACAATTGATATATGCCATTGGATGAGGTAATGTTTTGGTCCTAAGTGGTACCAAGAACGAGATTAGAATCACGTCTAAAGAGACCAAACTGAACGATAATTTATAGCTAATGCTATCTAGCTATGGGATACTCACCTTTCAAGTAAAATGTTCTTTGTGAACTGTTCCTGAGATCTGTGTTTCGTCATGTGAGTTGAGATAGGGGTGTGTCTTGGTTATAAATTATACTAAGAATTGTTTTGAAAGCACTCTCAGAGAATTAATTTATAGACACTGAATTGATCTGAGAGTCACCGGGCTATGGTGAAGCTCATATATAATTAAAGATGGACTTTATAATATAACTCTGACTTGTGTGTGTGGTTTGCTCTCTCAATGTTTAGTAATACAGAAAATTACCACGACACTCACCGTTGCCGCTTGCTATAGACCATCCTCTGCCCCCAGATGTGCCCTGGACACCATATGTGAATTGATTGCCCCCATCTATCTTCTGAGCTTGTGCTGCTAGGTGACCTAAACTGGGACATGCTTAACACCCCGGCCATCCTACAATCTAAGCTTGCTGCCCTCAATATCACACAAATTATCAATGAACCTACCAGGTACAACCCCAAATCCGTAAACATGGACACCCTCATAGATATCATAGTAACTAACTCGCCCTCCAAATACACCTCTGCTGTTTTCAACCAAGATCTCAGCGATCATTGCCTGCATCCGTAATGGGTCTGCGGTCAAACGACCACCCCTCTTCACTGTCAAACGCTCCCTAAACACTTCAGCGAACAGGCCTTTCTAATCGACCTGGCATCCTGGAAGGATATTGACCTCACCCCGTAGAGGATGCCTGGTTATTCATCAAAAGTGCCTTCCTTAAATAAGCATGCTCCATTCAAAAAATTTAGAACCAGAAATAGATATAGCCATTGGGTCACTCCAGACCTGTCTGCCCTTGACCAGCACAAAAACATCCTGTGGCGTTCTGCATTCGCATCGAATAGCCATTGTGATATGCAACTTTTCAGGGAAGTTCGGATCCAATATACACAGGCAGATAGGAAAGCTAAGGCTAGTGTTTTCATGCATAAATTTGCATCCTGTAGTACAAACTCAAAAAATTCTGGGACACTGTAAAGTCCATGGAGAATAAGAGCACCTTCCATCTGCCCGCTGCACTGAGGCTAGGAAATACTGTCACTACCGATAAATCCACAATAATTGAGAATTTCAAAAAGCATTTTTCTACAGCTGACCATGCTTTCCACCTGGTTACCCCTACCCCGGTCAACAGCCCTGCGCTCCCCACAGCAACTCGCCCAAACATCCCCCACTTCTCCTTCACCCAAATCCAGATAGCTGATGTTCTGAAAGAGCTGCAAAATCTGGACCCCTACAAATCAGCCGGGCTAGACAATCTGGACCCTCTCTTTCTAAAATTATCTGCCCGAAATTGTTGCAACCCCTATTACTAGCCTCTTCAACATCTTTTTTGTATCGTCCAAAGATTGGAAAGCTTCCGCGGTCATCCCCCTCTTCAAGGGGGGAGACAATCTAGACCCAAACTGCTACAGACCTATATCTATTCTACCCTGCCATTCTAAGGTATTTAAAAGCCAAGTTAATTAGGCGGCAGTATTTTCACGTCCGGATGAAAAGCGTGCCCAAAGTAAACTGCCTGCTACTCAGGTGCAGAAGCTAGGATATGCATATTATCAGTAGATTTGGATAGAAAACACTCTGAAGTTTTTAAAACTGTTTGAATAATGTCTGTGAGTATAACAGAACTGATTTGGCAAGTGAAACCCCGAGCACAATCCATCCAGGGTTATTTTCTTTTGAGGTCAATCTGTTTTCCATAATTTTTCTATGGTAAGCCCTTTTTAATAGGAATCTGGTTGCAGTTCCTATGGCTTCCACTAGATGTCAACAGTCTTTAGAAATTGGTTGATGTTTTTCTTTTGAGAAATGAAGAAGTAGCCCTGTTATTTCCATGTGTCACCCCAGGTGGACTCTAGTCTTTTGGTGCGTGCGACCTGGAACGCGCTTCACTTTGTTTTCGTCCGGTATTGAACACAGTTTATCCCGTCTTAAATTGTATCGATTATTTAAGTTTTACGATACCCAAGTTTGGATTAGGAACGTTGTTTGAAATGTTTGGACCAAGTTTACAGGTAACTTATTAGATACTTTGTAGTCATGTTGGGTGAGTTAGAACCGGTGTATTTTCTGAATCAAGCGCGCCAAATAAATTGACATTTTGGGGATATAAAGAAGGAATTTATCAAACAAAATGACAATTTGTGATGTTTCTGGAACATTTTGGAGTGCCAACAGAAGATGACCTTCAAAAAGATAAGGTATGAATTATATCGTTATTTCTGAGTTTTGTGTCGCACCTGGCTGATTGAAATGTAATTTTCATGTGTTTGTATGCGGGGTGCTGTCCTCAGATAATCGCATGGTATGCTTTCGCCTTTTTGAAATTTGAGACTGCAGCTTGGTTAACAAGAAGTTAAGCTTTATTTTGATGTATTATACATGTATGTTTTGTGAATTTTTATTGAGTATTTCTGTTTTTGAATTTGGCGCGCTGCAATTTCACTGGATGTTGTCAAATCAATCCCGTTACCGGGATCTGAGCGGGAAGGGATCACTAAGAAGTTAACAGATTACTGACCTCCCTCACTAGCTTTAAGCACCAGCTGTCAGAGCAGCTCACAGATCACTGCACCTAGCTCATCTGTAAATAGCCCATCCAATCTACCTCATCCCCATACTGTATTGATTTATTTATTTATCTTGCTCCTTTGCACCCAAGTATCTCTACTTGCACATTCATCTTTTGCACAACCTACCATTCCAGTGTTTAATTGCTATATTGTAATTACTTCGCCACCATTACCTATTTATTGCCTAACCTCTCTTATCATACCTCATTTGCACACATGCTGTTTATAGATTTTTCTACTGTATTATTGATTGTATGTTTGTTTATTCCATGTGTAACTGTTGTTGTATGTGTCAAACTGCTTTGCTTTATTTTGTCCAGGTCGCAGTTGCAAATGAGAACTTGTTCTCAACTAGCCTACCTGGTAAAAAAATATATATATATTTAAATGTCCACTTTGGCCACAATGAATGGATTTTTTTTAGGGGGCATTATTGTCATACAAGGGAGCATTGACGGGCCATCAATGCCACCAGGGAATCCAAGCCCTGGTAACCATTCCAAATGTAACCTATAAAACTAATTTGAGGGGCCCGGATTTTCGTTTACTATGTTACGTCTAGTCTGAGACCAACCTGCACAGGCAGCTCAATTCTGATATTATTTTTTTTCTCACTAATAGGTCTTTTGACCAATCAGATCAGCTTTGTAAGAGAGCTGACGTGTAAAGATCTGATTGGTCAAAAGACCATTACTTGGCAAAATATTAGAATTGGTTTGTCTGTGTAATTGTAGACAGGCTATTTTTGGAACCATCTCAGAATCAGTAAACAAGAATGGAAGGATTTTCAGTCTGACACATCAATGTGATAACCAGAGCTTGATTTCCTCTCGTTAAAGGGAGATTTCAGGATTTTGGCAATAAGCATGCTAGTAGATATCCATATACTTATTGCGCTAACACAAGTTAGCATTGGCTCTCAAAACTACCTCTAACTTCCTTCATACTGGACACAGAGACATAACAATGGTATTCACAAGTTAATCTGACTAGATAAAGGGCTTCATTGCCAAAATCCCAAACTATCCCTTTAATGTTATTGTTATTATGGGACTCTTTGTGCACAATTAGTAGTGACAAGGCCTTTGTAGGCTAGTATTTACAAAGACAATGATCAGCAAGCTTAGGATTTAAAGAGTTAGTAAGGACAAGGCTTTGTAGGCTGTGATTACAAGCTCAGGTACAGTGGTGGCACGAGCCTGGCGCCTCGTCAGTGGCTGCGGACCGTCAGGTTCAATCACTGGAGCCAAAGATTCCTGTCTGCTATAGGCTAGGTACAATTACAGGGGTGGCAGGTAGCCTAGTGGTTAGAGCGTTGGACTAGTAACCGGAAGGTTGCATGATCGAATCCCCGAGATGACAATGTAAAAATCTGTCGTTCTGCCCCTGAGCAAGGAAGTTAACCCACTGTTCCTAGGCTGCCATTGAAAATAAGAATTTGTTCTTAACTGACTAGCCTAGTTAAATAAAGGTTTTTAAAAAATGTTCAGGTTCTCAGGCCCTTAATGTTGCAAACAGATGTAAATGGCATGAGGCTATTATTTTGTATCTAAACTAACTAGAGAGACAAAAAATAATACATTTTCTCTTGTTCTGGTGTTTCATTTAGAGCTGCATAATGAATGATGTTTCCAAATAGTCCTAATCAATAACTGTAGTAATCAATAGCCAAGCCTAAAATACAGCATCTCTCAAGAGTGTGTGTCTCTGTGATATGTGTGAGATGAGTGCAGGGATGGAAAAAATTGACAAAATATCATAAAGATCAATATTAAAATAAACAAAAAAATGCTTATAGTTTGAAATGTATTTAGTTAAAAACATTCATTTTGGTATTTTTAAATACAGAAACACATTTGCAAGTAGCCAGCCCAAACAACAACAACAACAACATTCTCAGTAATGGTTACAGAAACATTTTACTTGCTATGACTGTGATATGTTGTTTATCTAGATTAGTTGATTGCAGGGACTGTAAGTCACTGGATAAGAGTGTGTCTGCTAAATGACCTAAATGTATATGTGAAAATGAGCATACTTAAATTAACTGCAGCGCACACTGGGTATTATTATTATTATTATTATTATTATTATTTTTATTATTATTAGCCTTTTTGGAGAGGGGGAAGGAGGACATTAGAATAATACCTAGCATGCTTTGCAATTGTTCATTTTTACATCTACATTTATATTTAGTTCATTTAGCAGATGCTCTTATCATACCATAGTGCCATCAGACTTCTGATACCAATGCAGGGTGAAAGGGGAGTCACAAAATGGTGAGCCGGTGTAGAAAAGTATTTTGCATTTTGAAAATACAAATTGCAACTCTTGGAAGTATCTTGTTACAAAATACATTGTAGTGTAACCCAGTGCAATACAAATGACAAAATACTCAGAAATAATTTAAATACTTGTAACAAATACTGTGTATGTCTGTCTGTCAAGCATAGTGATTAGAGAAAAGGTGTACAACACTATATAGGACTGCAGCATATTTGATGTTCAGCAGATTGGGGTGGGAACTCCAATGATCATGGAGGTTTTATTCCTCATTCAGCTACGATCCAGAAATGTGTGATCAGAACCTGCTTTCACAAATACTAAGGCAAAACAAAGATGGACACCAACACATATTTGTCTTGGTGGAGAGATCTGCCATTGTATATCGAGAAAGGGAATGTAAGCTCAGCCACTCCCATTTTAAAGTCTGCCATTGTAGCCCTCCGTGCTGTGGTGATGATGATAGGTTAGTATTAACTTGTTGGCCCACAGCTCTCTCTCCAGGATGAGAGGGAGGCGCCCCCCCCCCCCACCCCGACCGAGATCCTGATTGGCTGATTGAGATCTGCTGTGTTGGCATGACGACTGTCAGAGACCACCGGCAAGATGTCACCGGCAAGCACACTCATGAGAAAGGGATGCAGGGAGGGAGGAATGGGGACAAATAAGAGGAGACTTGCTCACGACACAAGTATGTTATTCACCAGAGGAAGGGGATAGGGACGGTCTTCAGAATGGCTGGATCTTTTATATCATGGCAACCTTGTAACTAGGGGTGTTATAAGATGTACTAAACTGTCACGTTACATGACCTATCATCCCCGTTTAGTTCAGCCTTCTTTTCCTTGTCCGATCAAGTGCTGCCTTTTCAGTGTGAAGCCTTTGTCTGAGCAAATAGAATAGTCGTGCTTGCGGGTCATGAGGGAATGTGGAATGAGTTGTCTGTTTTTTTTCTTCATTCCATGGAAGCATTCTCTGAATAACATGGTTATTTTTCTCTGCTACTCCTGTTAATGTTGTCACTGGGATCTGTCGAGTGATATTGGGTGATGCATGATGGTGTCCAATTGGGAAATGCCTGTCACCAGATCAGTACAAGCTTTATTGAGCTAATTGATGAATGGGACCTGGAAATAGAGAAGCATTTTCTTTGGGTGGGGATCCGGTCCTGGAAGGCTGCAATGTCTGCTACTTTGTCAATGTTGTTACCTTGTAATTAGCAACTGATGCTTAGGTTTGGTAAATCAAGGGAGTGTAGTCTCTATTTAGTCAATGTGTTTAATTAACCAATTAGGCACAGAGGCTCAAATAAAATAAAAATATATTTTTTAAATAGACACTTATACCCTATTCACAATACTGAGCAGAGCCGAGCCAAACTCTACTGCACTGGCCTGATGACGCATCCACCATAGTTGATGGAACTGTATTAGACAAGACTGTGTGGGTGGATGGCATGTTCATTCAGATGTCTGAGTCACTATAGCCAGAGCACTATTAGTTCATTTCCACAGTCAGGCTTTGCACCGGTGTTTGGCAGTAATGCTGGGGACATTGGGACAGATTTGAAATGTTCTCCAGCCAAAGAGGAATGTTTGTTTGTTTGTTTGGTATGTAAGATTAAAAGGTGACAAGGTTTGGATGTTGAGCTTTTTTACCTCTGTAGAATGTTGCTAGTCCTGGTCCTTTTGACTCTTGCTTGCTTTCCAAACCATGTTCAGTAGGGAGAATTGTAAAAGAAAATGTGGAGTTACCACATGGAACTTGTTTTGTTTTACGTTGCAAAACGTTTTGCTACGGTGTGTCCTGCTGAAAGCCACAGACTGTTCTTTCTTATGCCACATGGCAAGCGGTACCACTGCACAAAGTCTGGAACCAACAGGACCCTGAACAGCTTCTACCCCCAAGCCATAAGACAACTTAACAAGACTGCTAAATAGCTAATCAAATGGCTACCCGGACTACCTAGGTTTACTTTTTTGTTGTTGTTTCACTAACTCTTTTACACTGACACACACCAACTTTCACACTCACCACATACGTTGCTGCTACTGTTTTGTTATCCATCCTGTTGCCTAGTCACTTTACCCCTACCTATATGTACATGGCCACCTCAATTACCTCGTACCCCTGCACATCGACTCGGTACTGGTACTATGTAGCCATGTTATTTTTTTTAAATCTTTATTGTTATTCATTATTCACTGTGTATTTATACCATGTGTCACTATTTAATCTTGTTGGAGAATGACCCGTAAGTATGCATTTCATTGTTAGTATACACCTGTTCTTTACAAAACATGACAAATAAATTTGATTCCATTTTTTTTATTTCAACATGACCCTGATTGATCCGAAACGTTGGTTGACCCTCGTTTAAAACTTGTTGGCGTTACCAGGAGCCCTAGTGTGCAGGAGTTTCTTTTTCACATATTAACTAGAAGCCAGGGATACCTTAAAATGTGTCGATTTTTGAATGGAAGTCTGAAGTGAATTTTAGTCTTGTGTTGGTAGGCTATATATTAATTCCCAGCAGCGGTTGAGGTAATAAGCCAGAAGACTAGTGATCTAGTGTTCATGTTTTGGATGCTCTCTGTTATTTTTCAGCTAGCAAATTAATAAAATGCGGCCTGTTTCTTTTTGACAGTTCAAATTGAATAAGTGTGTGTGTGCCATGAGTGTGTGTGTGTGTGTGTGTATATATATATATATATATATATATATATATATATATATATATATATATATATATATATATATATATATATATATATATATATATATATATATATATATATACACACACACACACACTATGGTACAGCAGCTAAATGTCATTCTAAAGCTACACTTCACCACCACAATACCAATGCTATCTTTCTCTTCTCTATTACGAGCACTACGTTCTCGACTAGCCGTGTCTTTTCCTTCCGTCTCTCCTTGTGCTTTGTGTGATGATGATTCGCTGCGATGTGGAGAGGACCTCGGAGTCTGTGTGTGTGTGTGCGGCTCGTTGGAGCAGAGCTCTAATACAGTTACCCAAAACAACAATGACCGTGTCATTGAGTGTGGTTTTCACACTTGTTTTTAGATAATAGTTGTCCTGCCAAAACCAGCATCTGGATCTAGACGCTCTACTGGGCACAGGGTTTTCGCCACAGCCTTTTAGGTGCAGATGGACTGGGACGTGTTATAAGGACTTATGATGTAAGTAGCTGAGGCCAATCTACTCCGAGAAGACTAGTGGAGAATATGGACATCACTTAGCTTTCCAGGGACATGGTTGTAGTAGGTAGTGGTGTGTTCAAAAACACTGTTTAGCCTTTTGTTTTGAAGTTGCAAGTGCCAACCTTGCTCTAGCAATCGGTTTTCATTTTGTAACTGGTTTTCGTTCTGTTTTTACTGTAACTAGTTAAAAACATTGTTCTGTTGATATTTCCATAGCAAACAGTGGGTTTGAAGGTTGGTTTGTCTAGGATGGAGGTGCCTTTTCCTCCTGTGTTTGTTTTTGTTGAGCTGTATGCTAGCTATGCGTTCAAGTGTAAACCTGTAACCTCATGGTAGGCCTATATTCAGCTAGTCATCTCTATGTAGGGAGTTAGCGTTTCTGGTTTCCTGGTAGTACTTATGTGGGCATTAGGATGGAGAAAGACTTCCAGTCTTGTGACTCAAAGAATCTGACAGTCTTGGTTGCTCCGGCTCGCTCTCCGGCTCGCTCTCTCTCTCTCTCTCTCTCTCTCCATCTCTGTGTGTGAACACAAGGTCACAGAGATTAAAATGGAATGATTGTGGGGGAGGGCAGAAATGTGGTGCCTGGCCAGCAAGTGGTCTGTGTGATAGTGTGTGTGTGCGCGTGTCCATGTTTGTTTGTCAAGGACTCCTTTGTGTACTTCTGTATCAATGGTACTCCATGATGGAGGAGACCACACTGACGACTGAAGGAGACTAGCACAAGCAGATTAATTGAGGGGAGAGAAGGCATCCAGTGCAGTCTGCTCACAGTATTGCTATGACAGCAAGAGTGAATGGCCTCTGTAGGGCTCTGTTGTAGCTTGCAGCAAAGCTAAGGGGCTCTAGCTGTGATGGTGTGCATAGCCTGATTGACTGGTAGGCCTGCCTGAAAGACACCCTGCACACTAATAGGCACAACCTGGAACTCAGACAGTAATCCAACAGGATGTATGAGATGTATTTAAGTTTTAGTGGTACAGCAGTGAAATTGTAACAGACTGCTCATCTTGAGAAAGTCATGCATAAGCAAAGTTGTATTATTTTTTTGATCACATGATACACACACTAAATCCCATCAGGAGCATAAAAGGCCTACTGCTAATGATCACAGGATCAGGATCCCACGTGGTGCCAGCCACAATGCCTGCCTTCATATGTCTGTGAGGTGCTGGGGCCTTGTGCTCCAGACAGGACTGAGAGCGGTGCTGCTAGCCTGGTAATTATAGATCGGAGTAGGTGAATGGACCAGGAGGGAGACCACACCAGCAGACAAAACTAGAGAGTAGGGAAGGGAATTCACAGATTTATGAAATCCTGACCAAAGATCATGTCCACAAGCAGAACCGCTATCCTCTTTGCATTATCAAAGTTTGTCATACGCACAGGCTACAGTGTAAACGGTGCAATGAAATGCTTACATTAGGAACTATAAAGCATGGTTAAGAGGAGTTTGGGATGAGAAACGAGGGCAAAGGAAGACTATCACTATTGCGATCAAATAAAGCAGGAAATTATGGAGCAGATTTTTATTTAACCTTTTATTTAACTAGGCAAATCAGTTAAGAACAAATTCGTATTTACAATGATGGCCTACCCCGGCCAAACTCTAACCCGGACGACCGCTTGGTCAATTGTGCGCCGCCCTATGGGTCTCCCAATCACAGCTGATTGTGATACAGCCTGGAATCGAACCAGGGTCTGTAGTGATGCCTCTTGCACTGAGATGCAGTGCCTTAGACTGCTACGCCACTCGGGAGCCCAAAATAGCAGCCAAGCCACTCTTACTTATTTATTTTAATTTTCAGAACATGGAAGAAAGGAGGCAACGATACAATCTTCATATAAATACTGGACGGTTGAAACTAGGCATTGTGAAGAGATGCTAACAAGCATGTGAGCACTTAAAGTATTGAGAGTGTAATACCTCTTCTGTCAAAGGATCTGGTTATATAGTCTTTATAGTTTTCGGCTGTCAGTTCACCTTGTACCCTTGAGAATGTAATAACATGAAGTTCCCCCTTGCTTTCTCTTCTGTCAAGGGATCTGGTTATATACAGTAGTCTTTAGTATTCAGCTTTCAGTTCGCCTTGTACCTTCGACATATTGTGTATATACAGTCTGTATACACACTATATAGTGTATGTTTCGAAGGTAGCATATTCACATTGAATGAGTATCAGTTTAGTCAAAGAGCAGTGAGCGTACAACACTCAATTGGTTATGAGCCTGAGGTGTTGGGAGTTCCTGGCAACCAGGGTGGGCCAGCTTCAGCACAGCTAATAATGGTTCAATGGGAATGATGCACATTGAAAGCAGGCTAAAGGCCATGACTCTCTAGCTTTCTTTCCTCTCTCGCACTCTTTCCTCTCTCGCACTCTTTCCTCTCTCGCACTCTTTCCTCTCGTACATATGGTGTTTTTATCCACTCATCTGGATGCTTACCAGCCACGATCCATCAGATTCCCACGCTTCACTTGACAGATGGCTGGGTAACCATCACACACACTCACACTGTGTATAGGGAATTGATTGACAGCAAATGGAAAAACTCTGCCGAATTACAATCTATTCTTTAAAGGCACTACAGTGTGTATTTTCTGATCAAACACACACACTTGCAGCTCACCAAACACACAGTATTACATCAGAGATGCTCTATCATACCACCCCACCCCCTCGTGCATGCTCTCTCTCTGTCTTCCCCACACACACACACACACACACACACACACACACAAAAACACACACACAGTGCTGTCTGATGAAGAGGCCAGCTGTTAAAACTAGGGATGCACCGATATGAAATTTTTGGCCTATACCGATATCTGATATTTTCCTTGACAAAAAATTCCAATACAGATGTTTAAATTGTAGCAGACTTTTAAGCATTCTAGTACAGTTAAAGACACACACAGACCAAAAAGTTATTTTGTTGGCATTTATGTATGTCCCCATTACCAGTAAAACCTCATCAAAACCTATCTCTTTCACTTACTTGCTGTGCTGTTTCGTTGTTCAGTCTTTTCATTCTCAACCAGGATTTCATCATACATGTCAAGCAGTGAAGTTTCAGCTCTCTGTCCATGGCCTCTTCTGTCATGGGTCCTCTTCCTCGATGCGGCAGGGTAGCCTAGTGGTTAGAGTGTTGGACTAGTAACCGGAAGGTTGTGAGTTCAAACCCCCGAGCTGACAAGGTACAAATCTGTCGTTCTGCCCCTGAACAGGCAGTTAACCCACTGTTCCCAGGCCGTCATTGAAAATAAGAATTTGTTCTTAACTGACTTGCCTGGTTAAATAAAGGTAAAATTAAAATTAAATTAAAAACTGTGTCCATTTCCATCTTGTCCAGCTGTGTCTGTAACATTTCACGTAAAATGTTGTCTACATTGAAGTAGCGGTCCTTGTACCTACCATCGAGCATGGTGGAAACACCGTAAAGAGGCTCAGAGAACGCCACCGAATCGCTTGCCTCCTAGTAGAGTACTTTTGCAAGTTTTAGGTGGGGTAGCGTTTCAATGCCATAAGAGGGTATCACATCTGCTGCAGATGCAGTTGATGAGTTTATTTCTCGAGTCAATTGTTCGAATGGAGCTTGGAGTGTGTTCATGTTCTCAAATGCCATTGAAATGGCAGCAGCGGTATGAAAACTAGCACATTCTTGAGCATGCAATACGGCTTTCCTCAGTACGAAATCCTCGCCGACCCACTGTGCTCTGACTCCGCATGCGCATGGGGCTGACATTGCTGGTCCAAATGTCAGTTGTGAAGCTAATAGCAGTGACGCCCATAGCAAGTAGCTCATGGATGTGTGTTTCAACACTACTGTGTAACTTCAGTAGGGCAACATCTAAAAAAATAGCGCCTACTTGGTAGTGTGTACCGGGGCTTTAATGAAATTAAATATGTATTCATGTTTATTTTCCCCCATTAAAAAACACTCTTACATATCTTCTAGGTTGGAACTATTGCTGTTAAAATAAAATAAATCATTTTCATTCTGAACTGGAATAAATGGATTGATCACATCAAACAGATGAATAACAACACACACAAACGTTTTGATAGTGCAACCCTAAGTAACAGTACAGATGAAAAATGATCAGGCCTACTGTACTTCTTATTGTAGAAATGATTGTTGAAAGAAAGTCTAGGTTGGAACTGTTGCTGTTAAAATTCAATACAATTCAATTTTTATTCTGAACTGAATAAACTGATTGATCACATCCAGAAAATAAACACACAGACCTAATGAGAGGTGTGTGGCTGGTTGAAGTTTTCAACAAGCATGTCTATTCTGGGCTCCATTTTTGACAGTGCAACATTGAGGTCATACTCAGCAATGAGACCGTTTCTGTACTTGTTCTTAAGTATGTTAGAGTTGAGAACCCTGACTCGCATAGGTATGTGGTACCAAACTGGATCAGAACATCTACTGTTTCCCAGTCAGGCGGGAGACTACTTCCTGCTGTCGATGAACAACCCAGAACTGAGTGTGTTTGTCTCAAAAAGCATTTTTCATCAATCAATTTATTATTGTATTTTAACAGCAATCGTTCCAACCTAGACTAGTTTTCAACAATTTCTACAGTAAGATGTACAGTAGGCCTGATAATTGTTCATCTTCAGCTGTACTGTTACTTAGGGTTGCACTAAGTAGCTAGCTTGCTTTGGAGAATGTTAGCTTTTAGCTGTGTACAAGGCCAGGGGATTGTTTGAAAGAGAAACTCACATATGAGTACTATGAGTTAGTTAGTACTCCCATATTACTGCGTATCATCCATCACCTGTTATAAAATGACAACAATGCCTTGCTAGCTGACTTTTCCACTGTCGAAGCACTGTTTCCTGACGCATTATGCCCTGTTCTGAAATAACTCCTTGTGGATGTTTGGTCAGGACGTGTCGTTTTATTAATTTGTTCATTATGCGAGTCTCATTACTAAGCAATTCTACCCACAATACACATTGTGGGCGCTCCTCGTTATAAGTGTGTATGAAAGAGAGCGAAACTAATCGCTGTATATGCCTTTCATGACAATTGAACTCAGTCGTAACTTGTGGCTAGTATGAGTACATTTGATGCTAGCGGTGAGTGGTAATGACAAGTCAGTGGCTGACAGCACATCATCTGCTGCCTGAACGACTGCGCTACATCGTGTGTGTTGCGGAGTGATCTTCAAGAAGACTGCATAAAAAAGATCCGGTAAACCGCGAAGCACACTCTCGCAGCTGCCAAACTGAGCAGAGGCCGCTGTTTAAGCAGAACGCGATCTGAACAGAGAGCGCAGATGCACATGGCCAAATCAATTCCAGTAATTAATGAAACAATTATAAATGTAGACTGACACGTCGCGACCCACCATTAACAGGTCCGCGACCCACTTTGGGTCGCTACCCATACTTTTAAGAAAGGCGGAACAAGGGCAATGAATGCCATTATCTTGTTATTTGAGTTGCCTCGCTGAAATGTTCATACTCTTTCAAATGACTGCTCGACTTAGTGTGCACTTTATTTTTTCTGCTTTTGTTCTAAGAAGTAGTTGAACGTCTGGGGGTGATGCACTTTTAAATTAGTAATTAGGTTTATGGTATTGAAAGATTTCACTCTCCCCTCTGGAAATAATAGCAGCACAAACGTTGCATGTTATCTTGTTTTTAAACTTCAAAATAGATCCACAGAGCAGACATTGTGGGCTAGGTTATGAATACTGTGTTGCACGTGTAGCGCTGTATTTTTCGTGGCGTCATTGCGTCATCTACGTTCATATAGGTATGCACGTCAGCTTTGACAACGGTTTTGTAGGCGGATGTTGGCATTTTTAGCTAATCTCGGCCGATTTTTCCACTATACTTACCGCTATATCGTGCATCCTTTTTAAAAGCGCAGGGCTTTGCCAGGACGGCTCCCACGCTAACCCCTCACATGCCTAGTGCTGGATGGGGAACTCTATATACAGACACACGGACGGACGGATGGGTATGCCTGTGGTATATAAAACAATATACACACCCCAAGTGGAGTCAGGACTGTGCACAGTTCCTTCGGCGAGCAGGTGTTCAAACTGACATTAGAAATAGAGAGAGGGCTATCATCTGATCGTTGATGATTGATGGAAATATATATATATATTTTTTTACAGTTCGTGATCTATGTCTTATGCTTTCAAAGATAACTTCATAATATTCATAGTCTTCTAACTCATGATATAGCTAGCCGGCTAGTGGCTTGTGTGGATATTTTAGTATATGGTGGTTAAGCTAGTCTAGACTACCTGTGCTGCCGATTGAGGAAGGGATGGAGTTGGGTCGGAGCGAGGGTCGTTGATGCAGCTGCTCCTCTCTTTCTGCCTTTCTCTGCTGCGTGTATCAGCCAACCAGACCGAATATTAATAATAATGTTAATCAAATGTTATGCCGCTGAGGCAGCACTGTTTAAACTAGTTGGCTTGCTACACACACTTGACCGGTGACCTCATCTTAAACCATGCATGTTTGCACGCCCGATATCCAATCTCAGTACAGGGCAGACCAACGGACCGGTTTGGAGGTGGCGCACTTGACAACATCACAACGACTTGTGAGTAATGGGTTCAGAACAACAACGACAAAAACTTATACATAAAATAATAATTATACCACCACGCAAAGGGGCACTTGGCGAGTGGGAGTTCAAAGGGGAATATGCTGGGCACAGGTTGACTCTTATCTGTGCACGTGCCTGAGCGTAATAGATGCAGTAGTATACACAAGCCTCCTAATATCATTCCGTCTCATCATCAACAAAACAAACATCAACCCTGACCTGAACCTAGATTAAAGCAGTTGGGACGTACTCTAGTATATGAGTCATTTTTCTAATGTATGTGAATTAAATGAGTAGAGGTTTTTAATGCTGCTATAATGCTAGATGGTTTCATGATGTAGTTACTGGCATTGGTGCAAGAGGGGCCAGTTTTGACTTCGCTCACTGTTTCACATTGTGTCATTGGGATCTTCCTTCATCTACACTCATGTCAGATCAGGTCCTGTCATGCATGTATCTGAATGTAGACAACTGGGTACAAATGTGGATGTGTAGGTTTTTGGATTCACCTTACCCCAAAGTGTCAGTTAGCCTAATTGAGGTGGATGGTGCGATGATATGATCATGTTGTCTTCTCTGCATTACGCCATACATTACTACAGTGCATTCGGAAAGTATTCAGACCCCTAGACTTTTTCAACATTTTGTTACGTTACAGCCTTGATTGATGAGGAAAAACATTTATTTCATTTACACACAATACCCTATAATGACAGTGAAAACAGAAAACATACCTTATTTGCATAAGTATTCAGACCTTTTGCTATGATACTCAATTGAACTCAGGTGCATCCTGTTTCCATTGATCATCCTTGATATGTTTCTACATCTTGATGGAGTACACCTGTGGTAAATTCAATTGATTGGACATGATTTGGAAAGGCACACACCTGTCTATATAAGATCCCACAGTTGACAGTGCATGTTAGAGCCAAACCAAAGCCATGAGGTCGAAGGAATTGTTTGTTGAGCTCAAAGACCGGATTGTGTCGAGGCACAGATCTGGGGAAGGGTACAAAAAAATGGCTGCAGCATTGAAGGTCCCCAAGGACACAGTGGCCTCCATCATTCTTAAATGGAAGAAGTTTGGAATCACCTAGAATCTTCCTAGAGCTGGCCGCCCGGCCAAATTGAGCAATTGGGGGAGAAGGGCCTTGGTCAGGGAGGTGACCAAGAATCTGATGGTTCCTCTGACAGAGCTCCAGACTTCCTCTGTGGAGATGGGAGAACCTTCCAGAAGGACAACAATCTCTGCAGCACTCTTAACAATCAGGCCTTTATGGTAGAGTGGCCAGACAAAAGCCACTCTTCAGTAAAAATCACATGACTGCAAGCTTGGACTCTGACCATGAAAAACAAGATTATCTGGTCTGAAACCAAGATTAAACCCTTTGGTTTGAATGCCAAGTGTCACGTCTGGAGGAAATCTTGCACCATCCCTACGGTGAAGCATGGTGGTGGCAGCATCCTGTTGTGGGGAATTTTTGCAGGGACTGGGAGACTAGTCAGGATCGAGGGAAAGATGAACGGAGCAAAGTACAGAGATCCTTGATTGAAACCTGCTCCAGGGCGCTCAGGACCTCAGACTGGGACAGATGTTCACCTTCCAACAGGACGTCAACACAGGAGTGGCTTTGGGACAAGTCTCTGAATGTCCTTGAGTGGCCCAGCCAGAGCTCAAACATCTCTGGAGACCTGTAAATAGCTGTGCAGCGACGCTCCCAATCTGAGAGAGCTTGAGAGGATCTACAGAGAAGAATAGGAGAAAGTCCCCAAATACAGGTGTGCCGAGCTTGTAGTGTCATACCTAAGAAGACTCGAGGCTGTAATCGCTGCCAAAGGTGCTTCAACAAAGTACTGAGTAAAGGTTCTGAATACTTATGTAAATTAGTTATTGGAACAAAAAAACGTTTTACTTTGTCGTTATGGGGCATTGTGTGAAATTTTAGGAAAAACATTCATTTAATACTGGAGCTACTGATTTTGCCGGGTTCTTCTCCTTTGCATTTCTCCTTTTCTCCCTACTCTACCCTCTCTCTCATCAATTCACTTTCTCACACCCTTTCTATATTCCCTTCCTCTCTTCTTCCCCCAGCTCTTCTCCATCGTGATCTTTGGCTGTATAGCTAACGAGGGCTATGTGAACCGGCCTGACGAGATTGAGGAGTTCTGCATCTTCAACAGGAACCAGAATGCCTGTAACTACGCCGTGGGGATGGGCACCCTAGCTTTCCTAAGTTGTGCTGCCTTCCTGGCCCTGGATGTCTACTTCCCCCAGATCAGCAGCGTCAAGGACCGCAAGAAGGCTGTGCTTGCTGACATCGGAGTGTCTGGTAAGCTCTGGAGTGTAGTTTCCCCTAGGCACCGATCTAGGAACAGCTTCTCCTCCCCCAAGCCTAACCTTAACCATTACTATGGTAAATGCAAAACTGAACACAGATCACTGTCTAGGGACAACTTCACCCCACACAGGAAGGATGTTGTTTTGGCTTGTTGGTGTGGGTCTACGCTATCTTTGACTGGGGGATGGTGGAGGTTATTGTGTGTTCGTTAACAGCAAAAACAGGTTGTTTTAGTTGAAGTTGGTCATGATAAGAGTTTGGAGGCACGTGGTTTTTCTGGGGGCTCTGTGGAGATTCGGTTCAGAGGTGGATGTGGCCTTTTGTCTATAGCCTTTCTAAACTCTTAGGAAACACTGATCAATACATGGACATTGATAAAGGTCTTGTTTCTTCAATAGCCATTAGGTGTGCTGGGGCCCTGTCTGTATAATCCCTCCTTCCTCCTTTCCTTGATGCAATCACTCCGACGTGACTGGGTTGGCGTAGAAGCAAGCTCTTCACTGCATTGCTCTCACAAATTATATTATATCAAGGAAAAGATTAAAGAAGGATGCATATTAATAGTATTGGAACAGAGCCCTGGAATTTGAATCACCGCTCTAGGACATTGGCAGACTTGAGTACTGTAGGTGCCATTTTGTATGTGCACAGGTTCCCCCCTCTGGTTAGTTGTGGTGTGACTGATATACCCTAATATACTCGTTATGAATGTAGAGGCTCGGTTTTGATTACTGTGAGGCTTGTAAAATGGTTGCAAAATATGTTGTCTATCAGTAGTTGATCTAATGTTTTTATATTGTTGCATGACCAGTCTGTTATTGGCATGACATTTGTAATCTGGTATTACTGAGTATGTTACATTTTAAGAGCAGATTTTTTTTCTTTAGTTTTACCACCCATAGTATTAATGGTTTCTGTTTGTAATTCTCCCTTTCTCTATCTCTATCTATCATTCCTTCCTTCCTGTAGCATTCTGGTCATTTGTCTGGTTTGTGGGGTTCTGTTTCCTGGCCAACCAGTGGCAGGTTGCCAAAGAGGAGGACAACCCTTTAAGGGAGGGTGCGGACGCAGCCCGAGCCGCCATTACCTTCGCGTTCTTCTCCATCTTCACCTGGGTACGTACAGTACAACAGCCCACCATTTCATTAACCTTCCTGTCTGAAGTAATGGCCATTTGTGCATCTACAATATAGAAAATATTATGTATATTACACAAAATGTATTCATATCACATTTTTCCATCAGTGCCCTTCAAATAAATTGGTTACATAGCGCCTCTGCCTTCTTCATCTGGCTCTAATTCTGCTCTGTCTGAAGCTTGGTCCTAACATTCTGCTCCTCTTTGTCAGTCTTAACTTACCTCTGTTTAACACTGCTTTTCTTAATCTTTAGAAGTGTCTACTGTCTCTGTTTTTCTGCAGTTTTGAAACCTGGATCTAAACTTTCTCTCCTTATTTTATCTTCTCCCTTTGGGTCTGTTTCGATTTCTCTTTTTCTCGATTGCAATCTTTGTCTATGCTATATTGTTGTCCACAGTAACGTCTAATCTCTGTTTTAGCTAGATCTGAACTACGTTTCTCCCTCTTTGCCAATTTAATCTTTGCTTCTGTCTTTTAAGAAAAAGCTTAAGGTTTTTGTTATAAAATGTTACTTTATGGAAGGATTGTATCAGGTGAATATTGGGGTCATCCTCGCCACCCTTTCTACCATAACTGTTCACTGACCCAGTCCCTGACCTGTCTGTCTCTCTCTAGGGTGCTCTGACACTGCTCTCCCTGGAGAGGATAAAGAGAGTGTCGTTCGAAGAAGAGTACAACAAACTGTTCATTCCACAGCCCACACCACCACTAGCCTAATGATAGATATCCTGACCCTCATCCTTAACATTATTAACCCTCACACCAACTTCCCATCCAGGCTTTCTGAATGATATCCTCCTTAGATGGCCAAACACAGTGAAGGAGTACCTTGTATTTGTTTACTATGATTGGCTAGTGTTTACAGCTAGGATATGCTTGCTGGATTCAGATTGCACTTCCAAAGTGCCTTGATATTAAAACATTGCCGGAAATGAGTGTCTTTGTGGTGTTAAAACAGTGGTACTGTTGACATATTAGGTTCTCATTGCCTGGCATAGTAATCCACTTTGTTATCTATGTTTACCTTTGCTGGTTGTCTCAATATAGTTTTATGGAAAGTATTCTTTTGTTAAGAACTTTTTGGTGAAATCATTTGATTTCATGGTACCATTCAAATTAGATTGAACATTTTCTGTAGAGCCACTTTGCATGGTTGGGGTCAATTCAGGAAATTATTAGACAGTGACAAATATTTACAGCGTTCATACCAGTTTGACCCCAGACCTTGATAGATTGTTTCTTAGATATGTAGTAATTGTTAATTTTTTACATTGTATTTCAATGCCAAAACTGCATATCTGTGAAGTAAAAGCCTAGCTATGAACTCTGTTGACCTCCTTTCCCTAATCTAGCCTTATGCTCCCCCATACACACATGCCACAGCTGTAGCTAACTACTACAGCTTAATGATGTGCCTTTAGTGTTACCTGGTCCAGCTGACTCCAACCACTGAATCTTCCTCTGTTATTTTGTATTATGAGTTAGGATTAAAATCAGATTTTTAAAATTTTGTTTGAATATTTTTGCTTTGTATATGACACTGGAATAATTTGTATGTTTATTATTAAATCGTTGTTGTGTTGAAAAGACAAAACAAAGACGGTGCCTGATCAGGTGAAAGGTTACTCACTTCATTCCAAGACCACTCACTGTAATCTGTTTTGACACTCCCCACTTAAAGCCGACTAACGGATTTAATCCTCCCGCTCTAACATTTTCTCTCTCTCTTCCTTCCTTCCTTCCTTCCTTTTTCTCTCTCGTTATCCCACCATTCTTATCATCTAACTACCATTCATCCTCCTAATCTTACTTCATACCTTTTTAATCAATGGCATGCTACTTGATATCCCCAACTATCATTGGTTGAGTCGATCGTGTCATCTCATTCTGCCCATCTGTCATATTCAAATCCCACCCACACAACCCCATGTCTCTACCTTTCCTGTTAATCCCCCCTACATATTGTTTTGCTATTGCTTTCATGTTGTTGCCCATCCCCTTTCCAATCGCTCGCTGCCCCTTATGGTCTGTGCTCCCTCTTCCCTTCTCCACGCATACATTATTTTGCCATCGCCTCTATACTATTGCCCATTCCATTTTCAAATGCTCGCCCGCCCCATAACACCCTCTCTGCTCTGAAGGCGGTGCAGGCCTTCCTGGGCTTTCAGAAGTACAAGCTGGGGGCTGACTCGGCCCTCTTCTCCCAGGAGTATGTTGACCCTACCGCCGACCCCAACGCTGCGGCCTCCATGGGCACTGACTACACGGGCTACACCGCCGACATTGACCCCGCGGCCAGCACAGAGCTAGCCTTTGATGGCTCCACTGGCTACCAGGGCCAGGAATACTGAGTCAGAGGGCCAAGGGAGGAGGAGAAGGCCCAGGGAGGGGTATTCAGCATCAGGGGTGGTTTAAGGGGACATGTTTGTGGTTTATGGGACATGGGGTGGCTTAAAGGTAGCCAAGTCCCAGATCTGTTTGTGGTAAGTGTGATAATGAAATACAGAGCCTTCAAAGTATTCAAACCCTTTGACTTTTTACACATTTTGTTGTGTTACAGCCTAAATTTCTAATTGATTAAATTTAGATTGTATCACTGGCCGACACACAATAGCCCATAATGTCAAAAGTAGAATTATGTTATTAGAAATGTTGACAATTTTTTTATTTTTTATAATTAATTTAAAGCTGAAATGTCTTGAGTCAATATGTATTCAACCATTATTTATTTTATGGCAAGCCCAAATATGTTCAGGTGTAAAAATGTGCTTAGTTTGAGCATGGGGCAGTTATTAATTCGAATTTGCATGCTGTATCAATAACCCAGTCACTTCAGACACAGGCATCCTCCTAACTCAAGGAATCATCTCAGAGATTTCACCACGAGGCCAATGGTGACTTTAAAACAGAGTTTAATGGCAGTGATAGGGGAGAACTGAGAATGGATCAACAACATTGTAGTCACTCTATAATACTAACCTAAATGATAGAGTGAAAAGGAGGCCTGTACAGAATTAAAATATTCCTGTTTGCAATAAGGCACCAAAGTAAAACCTGCAAAAAATGTGGCAAAGAAATTAACTTTATGTCCTGAATACAAAATGCTATGTTTGGGGTAAATCCAACACAAAATAGCACTGACCACTACATTATTCATATTTTCAAGCATGGTGGTGTCTGCAACATGTTATGGGTATGCTTGTCATCGGCAAGGACTAGGGATTTTCTTTATTTAAAAAAAATAAAAATAAATGGAATAGAGCTAAGCACAGGCAAAATATTAGAGGAAAACCTGCTTCAGTCTGCTTTCCAACATACACTGGGAGACAAATTCACCTTTCAGCAGGACAATAACCTAAATCACAAGGGCAAATATACACTGGTGTTGCTTACCAAGATGGCATTGAATGTTCCTTAATGGCCTAGTTACAATTTTGACTTAAATCAATTTGAAAATCTATGACAAGACTTGAAAAGGCTGTCTAGCAATGATCAACAACTAACTGGACAGAGCTTGAAGAATTTAAAAAAGAATAATGTGCAAATATTGTACAGTTTAAGGTGTGCTAAGCTCTTAAAGACTTACCCAGAAAGACTCATAGCTGTAATCGCTGCCAAAGGATCTAACATGTATTGACTCAGGGGAGTAAATACTTATGTAAATGAGGTATTTCTGTATTTAATTTTCAATACATTTCCTAAACTTTTTAAAAACATGTTTTAACTTTGTCATTATAAGGTATAAGGTACATTATTTAATCAATTTTGAATTCAGGCTGTAACAATGAAATGTGGAATAAATCGAGTGCTATGAATACTTTCTGAAGGCACTGTAGGATTTGGCAAGATAGCACTAACAGATCTGAGACTTGAGTACCTGACAGGGACTTTGGGTGGCTAACAGGGTGGAACAGGATCACGGGTTGGCAATGACTGTGTGTGAGTGAATGCTACAACATTGCCGGGGAGGTGGAGGCAGGGTATGGGGGAAAGCGAGGGACTTCTTAGAGACCATGGTCGGTGTATGTGTCAGTGTCTGGAAGCAGTTTGCCTTTAGTGTGTGGGGGGGGGGGGGGGGGTGGATGCAGTTTTGGTTGGCCACTTCCATGGGATCAGACAGTTCTAACCAGAAGAGGGGTTCTTTTCTGCAGCCTTACTTCGCTTCTGTGTGTCCCAATTGTCCACACTTCTCCCAAAGTGTGCACTTGCATACTCCCCATCATGGATAAAATGGGATTGGTGTAAGCATTGGCTGGAAGGAGTTTCCACCAACCCTTGATGGGGAGTGCGCAAGTGCTCACTCTGGGAGAAAGGTGGAGAATCAGGATGCAGTCTTGGAACTCATACACACCTATACTCCCACATATATCAACACAAATTAAAGAAGGAACCGTAGGAATACAATTGATGTGCATAACTACCTGATGATATAGGTGATGAGACCAGAACAACACAAGTCCTACCTAACACCACTGTGTTTTGTGGGCCTCAACACTGTGGCCCAGTCATTGCACAATGACCTAGGACCTGCTTGCCATATCTTTTCTGCCAGTTTAGCTTTCTTTGTTTGGTGTATACTCGTGGTCATGGAGGACTGCATTGTTTAATGTTTTCTGCCTATCTATGCCAAGTTAACACCCAAGCCAAACCTACTGTTAACAGTGCTAAATCTGAAAGGTTATCCCATCATACAGGCCAAAGGACAGGGTATGACATACAAGAACCGAACAACTAACAGTAAAGCACAACTATAGACAAGCCACAATTACACATATTGAGCTGTTACAGATGTGTAACCAAATTCTATAACGATGACGTGTAAGCACCAATAAAGAAGACAGACGTACATAACCAACTTAAAAGCCAAGTCCTTTTCCGCCATGCACCAATGTTGACAGCCAACCAAAATGTGACCAACACTGGCTTGGCACTAGTAACTGACATAGAATATGTCCTTAAAATCAAAGTGAGAATGTCAATTGCATACTCCTGTCCTCTCTCCTCACCTTCTCAAAACCTATTGGAGGAGAAAGTCAGAGGGGTGGGGTGGGATCTCTCATTTGACTTAGCACTAGAATATCAGCAGTTGATTTCAGACAGATCAGTGCTTGTTATCTCTTCTTTCATGCCAACAGCTGAAGACCTTAGTGATTTCTGTTTCCAAATGTTCGTAATGATCCATGTATGTTTGACTGAGAGTTTTTTTCAAGGCAAAACATGCTCAAGAATTGTATATACATAAAAAAAATTGTTTGAGATTTTTAGTCCAAAGTTTGAACACACCTACTCATTCAAGCGTTTTTCTTTATTTTTTACTATTTTCTACATTGTGGAATAATAGCGAAGACATCAAAACTATGAAATATCACATGGAATCATGTAATAACCAAAAAAGTGTTAAACAAATCAAAATATATTTTATATTTGAGATTCTTCAAAGTAGCCACCCTTTGCCTTGATGACAGCTTTGCACACTCTTGGCATTCTCTCAACCAGCTTCGTGAGATAGTCACCTGGAATGCTTTTCCAACAGTCTTGGAGTTCCCACATATGCTGAGCACTTGTGGCTGCTTTTCCTTCACTCTGCGGTCCAACTAATCCCAAACCATCTCACTTGTGTTGAGGTTGGGTGATTATGGAGGCCAGATCATCTGATGCAGCACTCCATCACTCTCCTTCTTGGTCAAATAACCCTTACACAGCCTGTAGGTGTGTTTGGGTCATTGTCTTGTTGAAAAACAAATTATAGTCCCACTAAGCGCAAACCAGGTGGAATGGAATATTGCTGCAGAATGCTGTGGTAGCCATGCTGGTTAAGTGTGCCTTGATTTCTAAATAAATAACTGAGAGTGTCACTAGCAAGCACTCCCACACCATCACACCTCTCCCTCCATGCTTCATGGGAACCACACGTGGAGATCATCCGTTCACCTACTCTGCGTCTCACAAATACATGGCAGTTGGAACCAAAAATGTCAAACTTGGACTCATCAGACCAAAGGACAGATTTCCACCGGTCTAATGTCCATTGTTCATGTTTCTTGGCCAAAGCAAGTCTCTTCTTCTTATTGGTGTCCTTTAGTAGTGGTTTCTTTGCAGCAATTTGACCCTGAAGGCCTGATTCAAGCAGTCTCCTCTAAACAGTTGATGTTAAGATGTGTCTGTTACTTGAACTCTGTGAAGCATTTATTTGGGCTGCAATTTCTGAGGCTGGTAACTGTAATAAACGTATCCTTTGCAGCAGAGGTAACTCTGGGTCTTCCGTTCCTGTGGCGGTCCTCATGAGAGCAAGTTTCATCATATCGCTTGATGGTTTTTGCGACTGCACTTTGAAGAAAGTTTCAAAGTTCCTCAAATGTTTAGGATTAACTGACCTTCATGTCTTACTACATGATTGTGTTATTTCATAGTTTTGATGTCTTCATTATTATTCTACAATGTAGAAAATAGCAAAAAATAAAGAAAACCTTTGAATGAGTAGGCGTGTCCAAACATTTGACTGGTAATGCATATACTACAGATATTATGAAAAAACAGGAAATTTTTATTTTGTGGTATACATAACAAATGTGTAATTATATATGTGTGAAATAAAATTTTATTATTAACCAGATATTACTATGTATTAAACTTAGATAATATATTGTACCTAAAATAGCTTATGTCTATATGTATTAATGCATTTAAAGTGTGTGTGTTTCAAAATAACTGACATCTTCGTCTTTCATTTTGTGAGGTACGGCATTGTTTTCTGAATCAGGAAACATTTTCTTTGTCTTTACTGTTTTACTGTTGCAAACCTTTCTGGGAAGAAACATTTAGGTAAAACTTTCTTTGGATTGTCCGAAGTAGGTGGGTTGTAGATGGTCACTAGATGTTCAGTAACTGTCAACAACATTTCAACTAACTTTTCACTAACCCTAACATTAACCATAATCCTAACCCTAACCGTAACCTTAGCAGACATTTGCTTATCAACAGCTACTTAGTTGATACTAGAACCATCTGTAGTTCATCTATATGGGGCTATAAAAATAAAGTGTGACCAACAATTATAAAGATAAACTGGGATAACAGGACAAAACTACCAATTATATAGACATTGTGTAAAAACTATGTGGTCTTTGTGTGCTACTACAGAGTTGGAAAAAAAAATAGTTGTAATGCTTTTGATGTAATGATTTTTGATTAAATTAATCAGATAATTAATTAGGGATAAATGTACATAATTATTTCCTGTTTGTTGCTTGTTTGTGAAAGATCTGATGTAGATGTGGTGGACTTTGTCGGGAGACGATCAATAAAGGAAAAGCTGTGGTATGTTTGAACTTTTGAGTGCAATTATGTTTGTTTATTTATTTATGTGGGTTTTGCTATTTAAACCCAGCGTTGAAATATGTCTGGTGTTAACCTTTGTGGCTGATATGATTCTCTACTGTCTGATCTTCTTCTTGATACCGCAGCATCCAAAAAATAACCTGACGAAGGCAGCGGACAAGCGGGAGCCAAACGAGGGTTTCTTGGGTTTCTCTGCAGCAGCTGAAACTACAGATCAACAAGAGATCAGTACTCTGACAGGCCTGTAATAGCTGCTGTCACCTGTATTTAAATGGGACACAGATTAACACAATTCCCCACAATGGATTTAGCTGATTTCCACACAAAATTAAAAGGTAACCTGCAATGTGAGCATTTGTTATGTTAGGAAAAATTACCATGCAGGGGTGCCACTGAATTATTGAATTTCTTTCCTTTACAAGTCTTGGATGATTTCTTCTGGCGTTTGTTCTGAAACTTCGCTGTCTTCGATAGAGTTGTAGGCACCTTAGGCTGTTGTTAACAGCAGAAGTACAACGTGACATTGACTTGACATTCATTTGTTTGCCATAATGTAGTTTTTTAATCAATTAATTGAAATGAAGATACTTCATTTCAATGGATTTGAATGTATAATAGTCTGTGAGATATAGTGATAACAGTGTTGTTACCTCAATGGGAGTCCCCTCAGCAGTGTGGCAGCAGGGGATGCAGTACCAGCCTTTGTGACCTGCTGCCCCTGTCCTGCTCTGAGTTACGGTCATGTTCTGACGGTCAGCTGTTAATGCAGCTTTGTTAGCAGAGCTGAGGTTTCCCACCGTCTCCAGTGAGGCCAGTGAGGTGGCATCTGATGCCTTGAAGGAAGCCTGGCTGGGAATTGACTGCCTGAAGGATGAGGTGCTGTGCTCTGTGTCGGCTGAGTCCACTGATTCAGCTCTGCACTCGTCCAGTACCCCTGTCATCCAAAGGGAGTCAGGGTTCTTCTCACAGCCAGTGACATCACTATTAGTGGCCTCAGCTTCAAGACAATACTTAGACGAAGTCTCTGACATCATGGCCGGCATCATGCAAGCTGGAGATGCACAACAGTTACATCACAAAGACAATTGTGTCCTTATGTCATGTTGATACCATCAATACTCTATACATGCACATATCTTAAAGAAATGTGACAGTGCTATGGTCATGCACCATATAAATACCATGTTGTTAAAGTGAGATTTTTTTTCTCCAGTACAGAAATATCTGACTTACTAATCATCTTATGGACACTTTATGGACAGGCCTATGTTGATCAAACCAAATATGCTTGTACAGATACCTTACCGTTGTTTGAAGTACGTTCAACCTTGTCATCATCACAAGCCTCTTGGAGACGTTTGTCCACTCTGGCAGCAGTCTGATCAAGCTCACCCTCATCACAACCCTCTTGGAGAAGTTCTCTGACACTGTCAATGAGCATGTCAGATAGAAGAGCATTGATGGTTTTCCTAGAGCTGGGCTTGATGATGCCCACTTCACCTGACTGTTGTGTGATTGTGGAGTCATTATTACTCTCCAGGCATGCACTACTGCTTCGAGAGAGGGTGGGAGAGACCACCCAGTTCCTCTCTTCCATGCAGCTGTAATCCTCCATGAAGGATTCCACAGGAGGGCTGTGTGGAACACTCAGGAAGGTCTCCAGAAGGTTCTTGACCGCCCCCTCCACAAAGCTGTAGAGGAGCTCATTACAGAACTCTGTGGACAAGTCAAGGCCTCCACTCCGGTTGTCAACTGTCGTGCATGAAAAAGACTTTCTCACAGACTTCGTCTTCGCCATTTTAGACTCCAGGATCAGTTGCGCCACGTGCCGGATCAGTTGCTGAGAGAAGTGGCGGAGGTTAGGGCTCCGAAGGAACCCTGCTAGGTCCTTGGAGTCCAGGAAGGCACGCATGGGGCATGTATACTGAGAGCCCCCCCTGGATGAGGTGGACCCTCTGTCCATTTTGGGATTCCCCAGATCCACGATGGAGGAAAAGATAGAGTTGGCAGTGATGTTGGCCTCATAAGCCATGTCCTCATCTTGGATGGAGATGTGGTTCTTATCCACAGCTATGTCTGAGGAACACCCTGGAGTCTCCATTGTTCTGTCTGGGATCAGCTCTGAGGTCTCCCTGGTTACAGCTGGGATCAGCTCTGAGCTCTCCATGGTTATAGCTGGGATCAGCTCTGGGGTCTCCATGGTTCCATGTGAGATCTGCTCTGTGGTCTTCAGGGTTGAGTTGTCCCCCTGCACCACAGGAAACTGGGCATCTAGCATCAGCAGACTCTTCAGGGTCACCATCACAGAGTTGACCAGGCTTTGGCTGATAGCCTTTTCCAACTCTGGCCTGGCGACCTCTTTGGACAGAACAGCACCGATAGTGTCCTTTAGGCTGTGCAGAACAACAGACAAAATGTTGCTGGCTGCCAGGCTGGTAGTGGGAGTGGTGCGGCGAGAGCCTAGTGACACAGCTTCACACAGCTCAGTGGATCCAGAGGCTTCGTCCTCACTGCCCTCTGTGATGATGCCCTCCACAGCCATGATAATCCTCTGCTTCACCTCAGGAGTGAAGAACTCGTCTGGACTCTGACGACCAGAGGAGGAGGAGGAAGTACTTTGCCCTGACGTCTGGCTGCAGTGTGAGGAACATGAGAGAGAGGGAGCCCTGCCTGTCTCTTCCCCAGCCGCCAGGCAGCACTGGGACTTCTGACACAGCGGTGATGGAGGAGACAGGGTTCTGTCATCAGTGAAGCCTAGAGATTTGTCCTCCAACACAGAGAACCTGGCGGTGCTGTACGCGCTGGTCACCATGTCTGAGCAAATACGGCTGATGTGCTCGTCTGAGAGGAAAGACCCTGGGTTGATTCTCTGTCCAATGTCAACCATCTCCAAGAGACTCTGACTTTCAGAGCTTTCTCTAGCTGCAGCTACAGCAGAATTCAACACCATGGGGATGTTCTTGAGAATGCCTGAGAGAAGAGCCCCCATCTCAGGGTCGCTGGTGTCTTCTGATGTCATAGTCCATACCCCCTGTAGAACCACAGCCAATACCCTGCTGGCCATGTGTTCTAACTCAGCATCCGTCCTCACCTCTCCACCTAAAAGGGATCCAAGGGGCTGTCTCCCCAGAAGGCGACCAGTAGCTTCACCCTGGCCTGTGAGGAAGCTGGACATTTTGCGGATGATTCTCAGTCTCTCTGGGGAGGCACCAGAGTGTGGAGGTGTTGATGATGTTGATGTTGATGGGGCCTGTAGCAGCGAGGCCTCTGATGGGGTCCTTCTCTGTGGATCCTGCTTAGTGCTGGAGGAGGTCCTAGAGGATCTGGAGGTGGATCTGCTTCTCAGAGCTTTGCACAGGGAGATGGAAGGGAGGAGAACTTCAGTGGTGACGGTCAACACCCAGTCGATGATGCCATCCGAGGCGTGACTCAGGTCCTCCAAACTAATCTGAATTTTGAAGAAAGGAGCAAATAAAAACATTTCAGTGGAGGTTCCTTTTTAACCAATGTGTTGTTGAGACGTTGAATCAATTCATAACGCTTTAGTCGGCAATGAGATACATGGGAACCTTTTTCAATGTGACTGAAAGGATAGTTACTGAAATCTCTGAACTAATATTTTATATTAATAACTAATACCTTAAAGGGGCAATCAGCAGTAGAAAAAGTAACAAAACAGAATGCCCCTGTTTCAATAAAAAGCTGAGGGATGGGTTTGGAGAAATGTAACCACTTTCAAATTCATAAATAGAGGATGCCAAGGATTGAACATCCATGATATCAAGACTTTTGTTTTGATCTTGTTTTGAGCCATGTTTTGGGCTTGTTTACATTTACTTTGCTTACAAATAAATACAAACAAGCTTATATTTTGGGTTCTGATGGGGTACGGCAGTCAAACTAAGCTCATGAGGCATTTATAACTTATGTACCCATTGATTCTTGAAGAATATATAATTAATTTATAAGTTCAAAAATCGATATCGCACCGACTGATTGCCCCTTTAACTCTACATAATGGTTAGACTCACCACACCATGTAGACATTCATTCGCGATCCTCTGTTCTCTGAGATTGTCAACAGGAGGATTATGTAGTTATAATTACCTGCACTTCGTTCATTTGTAACATATTTCACATTAGGCTTCTTATTATATTACATTTAATTAAAATAAAACAAATGTTATTTTTTTTTAGGGAACTTCTTTTGTGGAGTGGTTATACACAATAAAAAACGACACATATAAAAAACCATCAGTTTACATACACTGTAACTGAACTTACTCCGCAGACAGTTTCTGTAGTACACTGAAGCCCTGTTGGGAGCGCTGTTTGCTTGGTTTCTGAGGACGCTGCTCTCCACTGACTCTGGATCCAGAGGCCACTACAGCCTGACTTGTCTCCCTACAGCCAGAGGAACTGGAGGAAGACTGGAGGTGGACAGTATCATCATTCATGGGTGCATTCCAAGTGGCACCTTATTCACTATATAGTGCACTCCTTTTGACTAGGCCTGTTCAAAAATAGTCAGGCCCTAGTCAAAAGCAGTGTACTACATAGTGGATAGCGTGCCATTTTAGACAAAACGTGTGACTTATGAAAAAACTATTTTCAGTGTATATAAATTACATTTCTCATTCCAGTCAAGCAGCCCAACACTTACATTAATGGGCAAAATGTCAGAAAACTGCCAGTTGTACTTGAGTAAAGTGATAAGAGAGATCAAGTGCTGTCAATTACCTGATAGATAGGCAGATTACAAAACCATGCATCTGCTGTTACAACAATGAAACATTGTGGGCTACTTACAGTGCTATGCTGGTCCTCCATCCCTGGGACTTGAGGGTTTGTATCAGTCATATAGGCAACTGGATTTTTAAAAAGAAAAGTAATTTGCGAGAAAAGCTAAAAACAAGAGAACATCATCTTAATCTCATAATTTATCATTATTACTCATGGGATCTCTTGAATTTCTCCAGTTGTTGATCCAAGGACCTAAAAATATACTTAAACTATACGAATCCACAACAGCCTACAGAAAACAAGATCTGCGTATGTGAGAAAAGTGATCGATAAACCTATTTTAGAATACAGTTCATGTCACTAGAACTTTAGAATTGTATTTCACTAGAATTATTTTTCTATGGCAATTGCCTTTGTGACGTCACTGGTCAAAACCCAAGTGGCGGTCCCGTGCGTTCGCATTGATGTGAGTAGCTTTATCGGTGTGAGCCCATTATGGAAATCAATCACCTACCATCAAGTCAAAACACGTTCGGTTTCTCAGTTTAGTTTCTCATGATTCACTACTCAAATATTCCCTTATCTCCACTAGATGGAGGCAAAGCTTTGAAGTGAATTTGCAGGTGGCGCTCATACTAGATTTATATCACATGTTCTGTCTGATCTAAATAATTACATACTTCAACGAAAAAAACAACAACAACTGAATACATTTACGGTAACACTTCCTTTAAAGGGGTCCTTGTTGCATTGTAATTACATGCGTAATTATACTGTAACAAGTATTGTAGTTAACTGTATCACCTCATAGTTACAGTGTAATTGTGTTCTGTAATTACAGAAGTGTAACAATGAATGCTTGTTACCATGCTTGTTACAAGTGGGCAGGTTTCTACTAAATTCACCAACTTATTGTTTTACTTCTTCTCAGCTGGCTCCGATTCATTAGCAACTGTGACAAAGGTTGGGATCCTTTGTGGATGCCCTGGGTGTCTGAGAGATTATAGCCTATGTTCAATAGGCTCTAATTACTTACCACCCATGAATATGCACTGTTCAAAATATATCTCCAGTCAACCTTGTAGCACTTGCCCCCAAAATAAAGCATACCATCGGGATTAACTTGGTTGAGTTTACAAAAACAGATCCAGATGAGGAATAAGACACTAATTACTCGTTTTTACACAGGATTTAGCTAGTTAAAATAAAGTGTATCTTGTGGGGTACTTACTTGTAACTCATGTGTACTCATGTGTACTCATGTGTACTTATACAGTACAGTACATTACCCGTCCTGACAACCTGGCCCTCATTTTTTTACTTTCTGGAAGGGCCATCCAACTGCCAAATAAACACACTAGTACACCACAGAGTACATGTAATATAAGCATAAGTACAATGTCATTACTATGAATTACACAGGATATGGCCTTTTCTATAATTACTTAGGCCTACTACTCATTACCAAGTGAAAATACATACAAACAATAGGTGAGCTTCTTCTTTAGTCAACATTATTGCAACATGTAAAACATACCTAACATTTTTTGCAAAAAAAAAAAGTTGTATTGTTTGTTACATTTTTATTGTTAGATTAATGATTTGATTAATTCGATTAAACCAAGATATAACATCAAAATAACTATTCTAGTGGTGAATCAAATATGTAGCCTATAGAATCGTGAGTAGCCAGATAGCTAATTTAGAAAAATTGGATTGTCTTTTTCTCCTCTTTTTTATATTACAAGTAACAATGGAAATCAACAACTCTCTGTCTTCCTTTGTTTCTTTCTTGTCCTAGAGTCTGCGACCATGTGAAAATCTGCGGTAGAGAAGAAGAATGTATGACAATTTAGCATTAGACACTACGTTACCCTATGCTAGTTATCATCATCATCATGTGTTCAATAGTTTAGGCCTATAGCTAGAGAGGCCAAGCAAGCTACCTAGCTAGTTCTTGTGTTATCCTGCATATTATGTTAGGGAACGCCTACTCTGTGTAGTGTGCGTGGGCAATGACTCAATTTGCCCTTCTTAACAACACCATTTTTAAAAACTTTGGCAAAGTGTAAAGTCTACTAAACTTAGTCCACTGAGTCTGTTTGTAACATATTGTAGTCTTGGGAACAGAAAACTGTATTGAGATTGACTGTTTAATCAGCAGAATGTCCAGTTCCAACTCGCTCCTTATCTCCCACTGCCAGCTACTGAGCTTCCTATCCCCACCATATTTGTCTGGGAGAGGAAACTCCAACCGGATGCTTCACATTTATACTTTCGGTGAAACAGCTGGGCCATTGTGGCTTACTGGTGCTCTTCCATGCCGTCCCTAAGAGGGCTGAGTCACTCGTGATCTTCCTGTCCGGGTTGGCGCCACCCTTTGGGTTTGTGCCATGGGGGAGATCTTCGTGGGCTATACTCGGCCTTGTCTCAGGATGGTAAGTTGGTGGTTGAAGATATCCCTCTAGTGGTGTGGGGGCTGTGCTTTGGCAAAGTGGGTGGGGTTATATCCTGCCTGTTTGGCCCTGTCTGGGGGTATCGTCGAATGGGGCCACAGTGTCTCCTGACCCCTCCTGTCTCAGCCTCCAGTATGTATGCTGCAATAGTTCATGTGTCGGGGGGCTAGGGTCAGTCTGTTATATCTGGAGTATTTATCCTGTCTTATGCGGTGTCTTGTGGGAATTTAAGTATGCTCTCTAATTAGCTCTCTTTTTCTCTCTCTTTCTTTCTTTCTCTCTTTCTTTCTTTCTCTCCTTTATTTCTTTATTTCCCTCTCTCGGAGGATCTGAGCCCTAGGACCATGCCTCAGGACAACCTGGCCTGATGACTCCTTGCTGTCCATAGTCCACCTGGTTGTGCTGCTGTTCCAGTGTCAACTGTTCTGCCTGTTCCTATGGAACCCTGACCTGTTCACCGGACATGCTACTTGTCCCAGACCTGCTGTTTTCAACTCTCTAGAGACAGCAGGAGTGGTAGAGATACTCTGAATGATCGGCTATGAAAAGCCAAATGACATTTACTCCTGAGGTGCTGACCTGTTGCACCCTCTACAACCACGGTGATTATTATTATTATTTGACCCTGCTGGTCATCTATGAACATTTGAACAACTTGGCCATGTTCTGTTATAATCTCCACCCAGGACAGCCAGAAGAGGACTGGCCACCCCTCATAGCCTGGTTCCTCTCTAGGTTTTTTCCTAGGTTCTGGCCTTTCTAGGGAGTTTTTCCTGCCACCATGCTTCTACACCTACATTGCTTGCTGTTTGGAATTTTAGGCTGGGTTTCTGTACAGCACTTTGTGACATCAGCTGATGAAGGACTTTATAAATACATTTGATTGATTGATTGATTGTTCTATCTGCGCTAACACTAATAAATTAGTGTTTAGCTACATTGAAAAGGAACTCGCGTTACTCATAGTGTGTGTTGACACACCTAGCTGGCTAGCTATGAATGACGATGGCTTTTCAAGTCACTCAGAAGTGCTATTTGCAGAGTTAATTTTTTAAGCTATTCCCCAGTGACCAAAAATAAGCAACATACTGTATGGGCAGTATGTTGCTTTTGTCTGTCAGCTGTTTAGAGTGCTCATTGCTTTGTTTTTCAGGTGTGCACTGGCATTGATATTCTCCGTGTCGTCCGTGGCCACAAGAAGTAGACCATTTATTTAGCTTTATTATTTTTTATCAATATTTGTGTTCTTTCCTGGATCACCTGATGATGATCGACAATATCACTAGACAGCTAGCCTTCAGCTAGACACCAATACACATCCAATCCATCTAACAAGTAGGCTATAAGCCATGACAGTAGCCGAGGCCTAAATATAGTTGACTCTTTCGGTTAGAAGCATTCGATTTTGCAATGGCAGATTTGTGTGCCGAGATAACGGTGTTTACTGCGCTGCGAAACATAATGAAATGTTAAGTAGGCATAGTTACACTTACAGTGCATTTCTCCATGATCCATGATCCAGATCTCCATGATCCAGCATTCCTATTGGGTTTAAGTTCAATGCTCTAAGTTCACTGTTCCTAGGCCGTTATTGTAAATAAGTATTTGTTCATAACTGACTTGCCTAGTTAAATAATAAAAAAATAAAAACATTTAATCGGAGTTTACACACCTATTTATTTTACCACACTAGGCTACATTACTGGCTACCAGTAGGCCAATTTGAAGTTCAAGTTCGGATGTTGGCATTATTTTGGAGTGGATGAATATACAGGCACCCTACTTTTTGAAGTGGTTTGTTTGACAATCAGATAATAAAAGCTAATTCATCCATTAAATTACACCTTTACCATTAGGACCATTATAAAAATGTGCACGAGTTCACCCAATCATAGCCGTGGGATGTAGGGGGGCTGAGGGTATTGCAGCACCACTTGAAAATATCAACAAAAAAAAATATTTGTGAAAATAAAAATTATTTTAAATTTAATTTGTTAATGTTTTATTCTCAAAAGTAGTGCACTGGACCTTATAGTAGTCTTGTATTAGCGGGTGGACAACATTTTTACTGAGGATATTAGTTTCCAGACCGGGCTAGTTGAAAATGTGTTTAACTAGCCTGCTGGCTAGTGACATTTTGTCTTATCTAATATCTCAGGGCACAGACTTTGCACCAGGGCAGCTGGGCTAGTAAGAATGGTGGTCTACTAGCTCAACTGTCCAGAGCCCAAAATCCTTATGTTTCGTTCCAAGTGGGGAACAAGCGTGATTGCACATTGGATGATGCCTTCTCAGCATGGATGAGTAGTATGTTGATATTTGTTGCTTACTTTATAAGTGTTTATGTCATGTATTGTCATATTATGTCTTGTTCCTGTTCTTTCTCTTCACTCCGTCTCCCTCTGCTGGTCGTATTAGGTTACCTTCTCTTCCTCTCCTTCCCCCAGCTGCTCCTCATCTTCTCTAACTACCTCGTTCACCCTTTTCCCACCTGTTCCCTTTTTTCCCTCTGATTAGGTCTCTATTTCTCTCTCTGTTCCTGCTTCTGTCTTTGTCAGATTCTCGTTTGAGTTTCTCATGCCAGAACCAAACTATCGTCTCGTTTGCTTCAGCCTTGTCCTGTCCTGTCGGAATCTGCCTGTTCATCTGATGCTACGTGTGATCAGGTACCTCTGTCCTCTACAACCCAGCTATTCTCCTCTGCTGCTAGAAGGGGATTCTAACCCAGCTATTCTCCTCTGCTGCTAGAAGGGGAACTCTTCTGTGATATTCAGAAGGACTTTATGTTTCATTTGTCGCCCTCTCTGCGGGTTGTTTATTTTGCCATCATACATTTGAAGAGGATCTATGTCTTACCTGTGTTTTGACATTAAAGGACTCTGTTTTTGTTAAACCGCTTTTGGGTCCTCACTCACGTGCATAACAGAAGAATCTGACCAAGAATGGACCCAGCGACTTCGGATCCTCTCCACTCAGCCGTCGAGATCCAGGGAGCGATGCTAGGCAGACACGAGCAGGAATTGTCTGCTGCTCGACATGCCGTTGAGACCCTGGCCGCCCAAGTCTCCAACCTCACAGAACAGATTCACCATCTCCGCCTCGATCCACCGGCCACTTCCAGGGCTTTCGAATCTCCGGAGCCCAGAATCAATAACCCGGCGTGTTACTCTGGGGAGCCCACTGAATGCCGCTCGTTCCTCACCCAGTGTGATATTGTGTTTTCTCTCCAGCCCAACACTTACTCCAGGAGCACAGCTCGTATCGCCTACGTCATATCTCTCCTTACTGGACGGGCTCGTGAGTGGGGCACGGCAATCTGGGAGGCGAGGGCTGAGTGTACTAACCAGTATCAGGACTTTAAGGAGGAGATGATACGGGTTTTTGATCGTTCTGTTTTTGGAGAGGAAGCTTCCAGGGTCCTGTCTTCCCTATGTCAAGGTAATCGATCCATAACAGATTACTCTATTGAGTTTCGCACTCTTGCTGCTTCCAGTGACTGGAACGAGCCGGCTTTGCTCGCTCGTTTTCTGGAGGGTCTCCGTGCGGAGGTAAAGGATGAGATTCTCTCCCGGGAGGTTCCTTCCAGCGTGGATTCCTTGATTGAACTCGCTATTCGCATAGAGCGACGGGTTGATCTTCGTCACCGAGCTCGTGGAAAGGAGCTTGCGTTCTCCGTTGCCCCCCTCTCCGCATCACTACCATCTTCCTCCGCCGGCTCGGGTGCTGAGCCTATGCAGCTGGGGGGTATCCGCATCTCGACTAAGGAGAGGGAACGGAGAATCACCAACCGCCTCTGTCTCTATTGCGGTTCTGCTGGTCATTTTGTCACTTCATGTCCAGTAAAAGCCAGAGCTCATCAGTAAGCGGAGGGCTACTGGTGAGCGCTACTACTCCTGTCTCTCCTTCAAGATCCTGCACTACCTTGTCGGTCCATCTACGCTGGACCGGTTCGTCAGCTTCCTGCAGTGCCTTGATAGACTCTGGGGCGGAGGGCTGTTTTATGGACGAGACCTGGGCTCGGGAACATGACATTCCTCTCAGACAGTTAAGGGAGCCCACGGCCTTGTTCGCTTTGGATGGTAGTCCTCTCCCCAGGATTCAGCGTGAGACGCTACCTTTAACCCTCACTGTCTCTGGTAATCATAGCGAAACCCTTTCTTAATTTTTCGTTCACCTTTTACACCTGTTGTTTTGGGCCATCCCTGGCTAGTTTGTCATAATCCTTCTATTAATTGGTCTAGTAATTCTATCCTCTCCTGGAACGTCTCTTGTCATGTGAAATGTTTAATGTCTGCTATCCCTCCTGTTTCCTCTGTCTCTTCTTCACAGGAGGAGCCTGGTGATTTGACAGGGGTGCCGGAGGAATATCACGATCTGCGCACGGTGTTCAGTCGGTCCAGGGCCACCTCTCTTCCTCCACACCGGTCGTATGATTGTAGTATTGATCTCCTTCCGGGAACCACTCCCCCCCGGGGTAGACTATACTCTCTGTCGGCTCCCGAACGTAAGGCTCTCGAAGATTATTTGTCTGTAGCTCTTGACGCCGGTACCATAGTCCCCTCCTCCTCTCCCGCCGGAGCGGGGTTTTTTTTTGTTAAGAAGAAGGACGGGTCCCTGCGCCCCTGCATAGATTATCGAGGGCTGAATGACATAACAGTGAAGAATCGTTATCCGCTTCCTCTTATGTCTTCAGCCTTCGAGATCCTGCAGGGAGCCAGGTTTTTCACTAAGTTGGACCTTCGTAACGCTTACCATCTCGTGCGCATCAGGGAGGGGGACGAGTGGAAGACGGCGTTTAACACTCCGTTAGGGCACTTTGAATACCGGGTTCTTCCTTTCGGCCTCGCTAACGCTCCAGCTGTCTTTCAGGCATTAGTCAATGACGTCCTGAGAGACATGCTGAACATCTTTGTTTTCGTTTACCTTGACGATATCCTGATTTTTTCACCGTCACTCCAGATTCATGTTCAGCACGTTCGACGTGTCCTCCAGCGCCTTTTAGAGAATTGTCTTTTTGTGAAGGCTGAGAAGTGCACTTTTCATGCCTCCTCCGTCACATTTCTCGGTTCTGTTATTTCCGCTGAAGGCATTAAGATGGATCCCGCTAAGGTCCAAGCTGTCATTGATTGGCCCGTCCCTAAGTCACGCGTCGAGCTGCAGCGCTTTCTCGGCTTCGCGAATTTCTATCGTCGTTTCATCCGTAATTTCGGTCAGGTGGCAGCTCCTCTCACAGCCCTTACTTCTGTCAAGACGTGCTTTAAGTGGTCCGTTTCCGCCCAGGGAGCTTTTGATCTCCTCAAGAATCGTTTTACATCCGCACCTATCCTTGTTACACCTGACGTCTCTAGACAGTTCGTTGTCGAGGTTGACGCGTCAGAGGTGGGCGTGGGAGCCATTCTTTCTCAGCGCTCCCTCTCTGATGACAAGGTCCACCCTTGCGTGTATTTTTCTCATCGCCTGTCGCCGTCGGAACGTAACTATGATGTGGGAAACCGCGAACTGCTCGCCATCCGCTTAGCCCTAGGCAAATGGCGACAGTGGTTGGAGGGGGCGACCGTTCCTTTTGTCGTTTGGACTGACCATAGGAACCTTGAGTACATCCGTTCTGCCAAACGACTTAATGCGCGTCAGGCTCGTTGGGCGCTGTTTTTCGCTCGTTTCGAGTTCGTGATTTCTTATCGTCCGGGCTCTAAGAACACCAAGCCTGATGCTTTATCTCGTCTCTTCAGTTCTTCAGTAGCCTCCACTGACTCCGAGGGGATTCTCCCTGAGGGGCGTGTTGTCGGGTTGACTGTCTGGGGAATTGAGAGGCAGGTAAAGCAAGCACTCACTCACACTCCGTCGCCGCGCGCTTGTCCTAGGAACCTTCTTTTCGTTCCCGTTCCTACTCGTCTGGCCGTTCTTCAGTGGGCTCACTCTGCCAAGTTAGCTGGCCACCCCGGCGTTCGGGGTACGCTTGCTTCCATTCGCCAGCGTTTTTGGTGGCCCACCCGGGAGCATGACACGCGTCGTTTCGTGGCTGCTTGTTCGGTCTGCGCGCAGACTAAGTCCGGTAACTCCCCTCCTGCCGGCCGTCTCAGACCGCTTCCCATTCCCTCTCGACCGTGGTCTCACATAGCCTTAGATTTTATCACCGGACTGCCTTCGTCAGCGGGGAAGACTGTTATTCTTACGGTTGTCGATAGGTTCTCTAAGGCGGCTCATTTTATTCCCCTTGCTAAGCTCCCTTCTGCTAAAGAAACGGCACAAATCATCATCGAGAATGTTTTCAGAATTCATGGCCTTCCGTCAGACGTCGTTTCGGACAGGGGTCCGCAATTCACGTCTCAATTTTGGAGGGAGTTTTGCCGTTTGATTGGGGCTTCCGTCAGTCTCTCTTCCGGCTTTCACCCCCAGTCTAACGGTCAAGCAGAACGGGCCAATCAGACTATTGGTCGCATCTTACGCAGTCTTTCTTTTTGTAACCCTGCGTCTTGGTCAGAACAGCTCCCCTGGGCAGAATACGCCCACAACTCGCTTCCTTCGTCTGCGACCGGGCTATCTCCTTTTCAGAGTAGCCTCGGGTACCAGCCTCCGCTGTTCTCGTCTCAGTTCGCCGAGTCCAGCGTCCCCTCCGCTCAGGCTTTTGTCCAACGTTGCGAGCGCACCTGGAAGAGGGTCAGGTCTGCACTTTGCCCTTATAGGGCGCAGACTGTGAGAGCCGCTAATAAGCGTAGAACTAAGAGTCCTAGATATTGTCGCGGTCAGAGAGTTTGGCTCTCCACTCAGAACCTTCCCCTTAAGACAGCTTCTCGCAAGTTGACCCCGCGGTTCATTGGTCCGTTCCGTATTTCTCAGATCATTAATCCTGTCGCAGTGCGACTTCTTCTTCCGCGATATCTTCGTCGCGTCCACCCGGTCTTCCATGTCTCCTGTGTTAAGCCCGTTCTTCGCGCCCCCGCTCGTCTTCCCTCCCCCCCCCATCCTTGTCGAGGGCGCACCTATCTACAGGGTCCGTAAGATTTTGGACATGCGTCCTCGGGGTCGTGGTCATCAGTACCTAGTGGATTGGGAGGGGTACGGTCCTGAGGAAAGGAGTTGGGTTCCCTCTCGGGACGTGCTGGACCGTTCGCTGATCGATGATTTCCTCCGTTGCCACCAGGTTTCCTCCTCGAGTGCGCCAGGAGGCGCTCGGTGAGTGGGGGGGTACTGTCATGTATTGTCATATTATGTCTTGTTCCTGTTCTTTCTCTTCACTCCGTCTCCCTCTGCTGGTCGTATTAGGTTACCTTCTCTTCCTCTCCTTCCCCCAGCTGCTCCTCATCTTCTCTAACTACCTCGTTCACCCTTTTCCCACCTGTTCCCTTTTTTCCCTCTGATTAGGTCTCTATTTCTCTCTCTGTTCCTGCTTCTGTCTTTGTCAGATTCTCGTTTGAGTTTCTCATGCCAGAACCAAACTATCGTCTCGTTTGCTTCAGCCTTGTCCTGTCCTGTCGGAATCTGCCTGTTCATCTGATGCTACGTGTGATCAGGTACCTCTGTCCTCTACAACCCAGCTATTCTCCTCTGCTGCTAGAAGGGGATTCTAACCCAGCTATTCTCCTCTGCTGCTAGAAGGGGAACTCTTCTGTGATATTCAGAAGGACTTTATGTTTCATTTGTCGCCCTCTCTGCGGGTTGTTTATTTTGCCATCATACATTTGAAGAGGATCTATGTCTTACCTGTGTTTTGACATTAAAGGACTCTGTTTTTGTTAAACCGCTTTTGGGTCCTCACTCACGTGCATAACAGTTTACTAAACAGTACATTCTAAATAGTATATAGTACGATTAGTACGCAGTATGCAGTTTAAGTCAATAGTAGGCAAGGCAGATTTTGGAGAAGGCCACAGTGTTGCCTTCCAAAGCCAAACATGAATTTGTAATTTTATTGAACAAGCTTTTTCAAATTCAGCTCACTTCCAGCAAAGTTTGTTGAGTGAACAAACATTCATACTATAGCTAAATGTCTTGTCTTTCTGAAGTCCACCCCACTCACAGAATAACACTAATCAAACCATGTTTATGTTGTTTATTTTACAGTGAAGGCAAACATGAATTTGTATTTTGACTCAAGTTTTTATACATTCAGCTCACTGTTAGCAAAGTTTGTTGAGTGAACACACATGTACACGTTAGCTACATTTATTGTCCTTCTAAAGTCCACCCAACTCACAGAAAAGAGCTGATTAAGCAATTGGTTAAGTTGTCTGTTTTACAGTGTAGTTGCAGCGACTCAATCAACCATCTGTCAGCCCAGTCACTATTATTATCCCATGTGATTGTGATTAGTACACTAGCATATGGCTGTCTAACCGATGCTCAAAGTTTAAGTTGAGGGAAACAATGTGTTGCGTGTATTTTGACAAAATATCCACTTTATTCTTATCAAAACATAATTTGACATGTAAATCATTTTTAGCTGAAAGAAATAGATCACAAAAAGACTGTTCTTTTTGCAAAATTAATCCTATAGTAAGTTAGCATATTCTGTCAAATGAAAATATAAAGTTCCCTTATATAATGTGCAACTTTTTTTCCAAAGTACAATCCACATTAGTACTGAAAAGCTGATTTACTATCATTTGATTGCAGTATCGTTTAGTTTTTAGGAGTTTGAGGAAAATATACATTTTGTCATATTTTTGTGGTGAAAACAACTGCCATTTAAAGGGGCAGTACACCATCATTTAAAATATACTTAATTTTATAGAAAAAAAGTGATTCATCCATTGATCCTGAGAGACAATGACCAAAAATATGGCTTAATTGTCTTTATTTACTTACTCCACAGCCAACTGTAGCTGCTAGTGAAACAATGGGAGTGTTAGGGCCTATAGCAGGATGTGTCAAAAAGCATGCACAAATCCTCAAAGTCACTTCAAACCAAATGTTATAGCAACCAAAATACCATAACAAGATGTACATATAGAATATTCTGGGATATTATTGGAATTATTGTATTTATATACCATTTTCCGTAGAATATCTATTTTTCGGAGAATACACACCAATACAGCTCTATGTGTACATTCAGAGGGTAGTTTATTTCTCTATTACACTCCTACCAAGTATGCATTCCACTGACAAGACTTTTATGAGCTGTTTTGACTTCAACTAAGTATACATCTAAGGTAACTTTTATTTTGTACAATGTCATACCTAGTTATAACCAGTTATAACCATAGGTGAGTACATAACGTGCTCCATCTCTGCAGGTGATCTGTCTATCAGGTCCATCTCCACCCTCTAAGGATATGTATAACTTAACATTAACTTAACATTAACTTAACATTGTCTACAGAGAAACATGGATTCAAATAAATACTTTTTTCGATTTGCCTTAGAATAACCACTTTTTTGGAGAACAGAATACACAACAATACAGCGCTCTGTGTAGATTCTGAGTCTGAGTTCTGTATTGCATTTCTATCAACGATAACCATATCGGTGTGATCGAGGCGTTAGGCCAAGACAGTAAGCCTGCCAAAATGAAATAGCAATTGCGAACTTGATCAAATGTTTCTGGAGGAGAATGTTTTATTTTGCAGTGACACTTGCGATATCTGACCGTTTCTGAACGACAACAACCGCACATTTTTGGGGGACCTGTAAAAAGATCGTTTGAATTCAATAGTGTTTTGCGTTTACTTTTTCCCGATATTAAATATGTTGCGCTGCCTGTGAATTCTGAAACCTTGTCTACTCGATAAAAAAAAGACTAGTCTACAGTAGGCCCACTTACAGTTGTAGCCTACACACTTCAATGTAAAAGATCAACTTTCCTTTCACCTGTTAAATTCTACTGTATGTTTGCCTATAAACCGCGCTCCCTTTCGTTACAAAACATAACATTATAATATCTAGTATGCACAATTAAAGATGCGCATGGTAATGTGTTGTACGTCTACTTTGGGAATACGAACTCATCATGGCCAGAAAAGGTGAGGAATTTATTTTGCAATGGTTATGATAGTGTGTATGCATTATGTTTATACATTAAAGTGTCTACTCGAGAATTTGACGTTACAGTATTCAGATGCACTAGCCTAAAAACGTCAATGGAAAAGGTTAACCGTCTGTTTTTACCATGTTAACCGTCTGTTTTTACCATTAAACTGTGCTTCGGATAACAGCAAATGATTGCATCTTGTTATTACATTTAGCTACCTATGTTTTGTTGTTATGAATAAGAGTTATTTTATATTCCTGCACAAGACTACTAGGCTACTTTTTCCTTCTTGCAATGCAATACTTTGACCACTAGAAATTGTGTGTAGTCTACGCATGGTCTAAAGTTTTTCGGGGAATAAGTACATTCTCAAATCAAGTTCAGTTTTTATAAATGCCAACCTTTGCGTGAAAACTAGACTCGCATTTTTTGGGACATATTTTGTGTATAAACAACGTTTATAAATTAGACCCGAGCACATCTGCACACTAGAGAAATCGTCCTTCTGTAATGAATACTCGGGGAGAAAAAGGTGTAGATTCACGCACAGATTGTGGCAGGTGTTTATTTCGCGTTCTCGGAAGTCAGGAATCGTGGTCACAGGCAGTCAATGGTCGTCATACACAGGTAGGCAAATAGGCAGGTGAATCCAAACGAGGACTGAAAACTATAACTGGTTCTCACAAACGAGCTAGGAAAAGGCTTAGTAGAGTCAACACGAACAATACCTCACGAAGGCACACAACGAAACAGAACACAAGGTTGACTAAGAAAATAAATACAGAACCTTAGACCTTCCATCACCCATTGAAGCTTATTCTCGAAGCTTATTCTCTGTCCACAGTTGTTTAGTATCCCTAAATATAATGCTAATGTCAGAGGGAAATTGGAAATATAACATTTGTCAATATGATAGTTTATGGTCAAATGATCAATCCAGGAATATACTTGAATATGCAGTTATTATATGTGCACTTTACACTTAATATTCCTTAATATACCTTGATTGTTGTTTTGCTCAGCCTATTTGTTGTAAGATTATGTGTAAGATTGTCTACATGATTTTCATCAAAGGCTAACTCATAGTCCACTGAGTTACCACTAACTTAAAATTGACCACCAGCTCAAGAACATGCTTCATCTGAACTTTAAACACCTGTGACATCATTTTAAAATACTGTATCACATTTCCTTACAGGAACAAGTAACTATTTCCATCTCTCTTCCTGAGAAAGGGGTTTTTGTAGATGACAAGTATGTAGTGTTGTAATTTGCATCAATATACAGTTTTCATAGACCCTATCTTGCCCATTGATTGTGTTACAGAAACAGTGCCTTGTTACCACGCTGGTTGCTTAGGAAGGAACTAGCCAAGGTTGACAAAGTAGCTTGTAGTCTCTTGTTCTCCTTTCTGACTGTATGGATCTTACACCTTACAATGTAACAAATTGCTGTACATTTAAAGTATTTTTTTACAGTTAGATACTGTAATTCTATATTACAGTACAGTACTGTAAAGAGCAATGCATTATGTTGGCTCACTGGCATTCCAATTTACAATAACATTTTACAGTAAAGTAGTATAATTCTGTGGATTATGGTGCATTGTGGGAAAATGTTGTGAGCGAGGAAAGAATCTCTGACTCATTAACATATTTTGAGGGGGGCCTTGTAAGTGGCTATATTTGTTGCACCCCTTAGTGAGAATGCTGTACCACATAGAATGCAGTACCATACCATATATTTTTAGTCTAAAATCTTTTTTTCCTGTAAATCTAAAGTAATTTACTGGCTACTATGCTGCTAGTAATTTACTGTAATTCAGTACCACCCCACAGAATACAGTACCAGATTTATTTTAGGGGGAGGGCAAAAATCCTTTTAAACACTAGTGGGTGCATGCTATTGTTGTTTTGGGCTCATTAACATATTTTGAGACGTGCCTTGTAAGTGGCTATATTTGTTGCACACGTTAGTGACTTTTGTAACAGTTGACTTCTACAACCGTAAAAGCCTTGGTTTCATGCATGTTAACATTAGAAGCCTCCTCCCTAAGTTTGTTTTATTCACTGCTTTAGCACACTCTGCCAACCCTGGTGTCCTAGCCGTGTCTGAACTAGATGCCCCCAATCTTACACAAATTATCAATGAACCTACCAGATACAACCCCAAATCCGTAAACACGGGCACCCTCATAGATATCATCCTAACCAACCTGCCCTCCAAATACAACTCTGCTGTTTTCAACCAAGATCTCAGCGATCACTGCCTCATTGCCTGCATCCGTAATGGGTCAGCGGTCAAGCGACCTCCACTCATCACTGTCAAACGGTCCTTGAAACACTTCTAATCGACCTGCCCGGGGCTGGAATATTCTGGAAGGATATTGACCTCATCCCGTCAGTAGAGGATGCCTGTATTTTTTTTAAATGCCTTCCTCACCATCTTAAATAAGCATGCCCCATTCAAGAAATTTAGAACCAGGAACAGATATAGCCCTTGGTTGTCTCCAGTCCTGACTGCCCTTAACCAACACAAAAACATTCTATGGCGTTCTGCATTAGCATCGAACAGCCCCTGCGATATGCAACTTTTCAGGGAAGAGAGAAACCAATATACACAGGCAGTTAGAAAAGCCAAGGCTAGCTTTTTCAAACAGAAATTTGCTTCCTGCAACACAAACTCAAAAAAGTTCTGGGACACTGTAAAGTCCATGGAGAATAAGAACACCTCCTCCCAGCTGCCCGCTGCACTGGGGATAGGAAACGTTGTCACCTCCAATAAATCCACTATAATTGAGAATTTCAATAAGCATTTTTCTACGACTGGCCATGCTTTCCACCTGGCTACCACTACCCCGGTCAACTGCACTGTACCCCCCACAGCAACTCGCCCAAGCCTTCTCCATTTCTCCTTCTCCCAAATCCAGTCAGCAAATCAGCCGGGCTAGACAATCTGGACCCTCTCTTTCTAAAATGATCTGCCGAAATTGTTGCAACCCCTATTACTAGCCTATTAAACCTCTCTTTCGTGTCATCTGAGATTCCCAAAGATTGGAAAGCACCCGGGGTCATCCCCCTCTTCAAAGACAGGGGACACTCTTGACCCAAACTGCTACAGACCTATATCTATCCTACCCTGCATTTCTAAGGTCTTCGAAAGCCAAGTCAACAAACCGATTACTGACCATTTTTAATCCCACCGCACCTTCTCCGCTATGCAATCTGGTTTCATAGCTGGTCATAGGTGCACCTCAGCCACGCTCAAGGTCCTGAACGATATCTTAACCGACATTGATAAGAAACAATACTGTGCAGCCTTACTCATTGACCTGGCCAAGGCTTTCGACTCTGTCAATCACCACATTCTCATCGGCAGACTCGATAGCCTTGGTTTCTCAAATGATTGCCTCGCCTGGTTCACCAACTACTTCTCTGATAGAGTTCAGTGTGTCAAATCGGAGGGCCTCTATGTGGGTGCCACAAGGTTCAATTCTCGGGCCGACTCTTTTCTCTGTATACATCAATGATGTCGCTCTTGCTGCTGGTGATTCCCTGATCCACCTCTACGCAGACGACACTATTCTGTATACTTCTGGCCCTTCTTTGGACACTGTGTTAACTAACCTCCAGACGAGCTTCAATGCCATACAACTCTCCTTCCGTGGCTTCCAACTGCTCTTAAATGCAAGTAAAACTAAATACATGCTCTCCAACCGTTCGCTACCCGCACCTGCCCGCCCGTCCAACATTACTACTCTGGATGATTCTGACTTAGAATATGTGGACAACTACAAATACCTAGGTTTCTGGTTAGATTGTAAAATCTCCTTCCAGACTCACATTAAGCATCTCCAATCCACAATTAAATATAGAATTGGCTTCCTATTTCGCAACAAAACATCCTTCACTCATGCTGTCAAACATACCCTCGTCAAACTGACTACCCTACCGATCCTTGACTTCGGGGATGTCATTTACAAAATAGTCTCCAACACTCTACTCAGCAAATTGGATGCAGTCTATCACAGTGCCATCCGTTTTGTCACCAAAGCCCAATAAACTACTCACCACTGCGACCTGTATGCTCTCGTTGGCTGGCCCTCGCTTCATATTCGTCGCCAAACCCACTGGCCCCAGGTCATCTATAAGTCTTTGCTAGGTAAAGCCCCGCCTTATCTCAGCTCACTGGTCACCATAGCAGCACTCACCCATAGCACGCGCTCCAGCAGGTATATTTCACTGGTCACCCCCAAAGCCAATTCCTCCTTTGGCTGCCTTTCCCTCCAGTTCCCTGCTGCCAATGACTGGAACGAATTGCAAAAATCACTGAAGCTGAAGACTCTTATCTCCCCCTCTAACTTTAAGCACCAGCTGTCAGAGCAGCTCACAGATCACTGCACCTGTACATAGCCTATCTGTAAATAACCCATCCAACTACCTCATCCCCATACTGTTATTTTATTTTTCTCCTTTTCACCCCAGTATCCCTACTTGCACATTCATCTTCTGCACATCTGTCACTCCAGTGTTTAATTGCTAAATTGTAATTATTTCGCTACTATGGCCTATTTATTGCCTTACTTCGCCTCATTTACACACACTGTATATAGACTTTTCTTTTTATGTTATTGACTGTATGTTTGTTTATTCCATTCCTCTGTGTTGATTTTTGTGTCGCACTGCTTTGCTTTATCTTGGCCAGGTCGCAGTTGTAAATGAGAATTTGTTCTCAACTGGCCTACATGGTTAAATAAAGGTGACAAAAAATGTTTTTAAAGAGTGCTGCACCAATTTAACTGAAATGTGGTAGTAGTTCCCTGTCAAGTTAATGTATATAGGGGACAGATCAGAGTGGCAGCAAGTGTTTTGCCAAGCCATTTTTGTATGTTTTTCCCTGTAATCACGGCCAATTTGGAAGCCTTTGTGTTAGTCCTAGAAGTGCAAGTGATATAAAATACCAAATATTCATAAATATGCTGTAATATACAAACACCTAGCAGCCAACCTGCTTGCACCAATCCCATGTAATTACAGTAAAATACCAATACTACAATAACAGTAGCAATTACTTAAAGTATAGTAAGCTAATTTTACAGTATTGTTCTGTATTGTTGCTATGATATTACAGTAAATTAGAGAAAGTTAGTGGTAAATTACTGTGACTATTACCGTGTCATACTTTGCACTAGTCAGAGATGGGCAAAAAATACATCAAAAGGTATCTTGACACAAATACAAAATACTTCGAAGACCAATGTATCCTTCAATACAAAAACATTCTCAGTAACGGATACAGAAACGTTTTACTTGCTGTGACTTTGGAGAGTGTCTGCTAAATGACCAAAATTGAAATGTAAAAATGATCAACAAGAACATATCACAGTCATAGCAAGTAAACGTTTTTTTTTTTTTTTACCATTACTGAGAATGTTAAAGTTAAGTGGGCTATTTGCAAGTTTATTTTGTGTTAGAAAACACAAAATACATATATAAAAAAAAACTGTCACAAAATAGATTAATTGTACGGTAGGCCAGTGAAATACAAATGACAGAGTAGGTATTGAAATACCTATATCAAATGCTTTTAACAGAAATAGTGCACGTAGTTGGCACTAGTTACCTACACTGTAAATCTACAACGGCGTATTAACCACTGTGCTTCCACTAATGCACTGTCAAGTCTAGAAATACAACATGTTGGTGTAGTCAGGTGTTACAGTAATATATCGCTTACATTTGTGTGTCAGTAAAGGTCCTGTAAATCTACAGTCATTTACTGGCTTCTGTGCTGCCATTATTTTACTGTACATTTGCAGATACCTACTGGCTACTGTACTGTCTGTAATTTACTGTAAAAATTATAGCAAATGTTTTACAGTGTGCTTTTGGTCTGTTTGTCTGTGCCTAAGCATGTCAAGGCTCAGTCAGCTCATAAAAGGTTGGGTAAGGTAGGGTAAAGGTCATCTATGAAGTTGGAGTGTGCTAGCAAACACTCACAAGCACATTAGACTTAACCAAGTAATGTGACCAAACCATAGACCAGTCATTTAAGGTTGATATTAATGCATGGTCTGTTGTACATATTTTTTAGAAGGGCTAGGCCCCTTAATTGTTTAAATTTGTCCTGGGCCCCCTATTGGCTAACACCTGCCCTGGCAAGTGGCAACACATTGTCATGAGTGCTTGTGCTCTAAATTTCAGCAATTGTTACTGGTCAGGCAAGTCATTTAAGCTACTCAGAGGTGTCAAACATTCGTGCCATTCATGCTTTGTTGTTGGTGTTGTTGATAGGATGATCATAGGATTATAACCCTTGGGAGAGATTATTTAATACAGATTTCAGCTTGATGGATGTTCATGTATGATACATGTGAATGTACAGAATGTGTGCTTTCATATCCATCTGGGTTCTCGTCTACTTTCTCTACCACAGTTAGAATACAACAGAGCACAATCAGACCTGGAGTGACTAAGGGGGCAGCTGAAATTGACGAGGGGGCACAATTTTTGTTGCGTTCTTGCTTTGGAATTATATTGAATTCTGCTTATATCACGCTATACCACAATAAACATAAAGTTCAAATGCGGAGACTCCGAGATCATTGAGCGCTTTTGAAGTGACAGGTTGGTGTGAAATCCTTTGCCTATCTCCGCTGTGCTGTATCAGCACAATGAACAGCGTAAGGCCATTTTGGTAATGAATATAGGCTATAAGATAGATAGGCTGCTTGTAATAGGTGAATTACCCTATGTGAATGTAGGCATGCACACAGCTGTCTTACCAAAATAATGCAAACTAAATGTTGAAAGTAGTAGCCTAGTTATTCATGCATGCAAACAAACATACTGAATAGCACTTTGGCTTACAATATCAACACAACTGCAAATGCAAACGAATACCAACAAAACAGTGGTATCTCGTAGTAGGCCAGGTAAACAAAATATCAGATCGATAAAGTCATGGCACAATCTATATTTAGGCTAGTTACATTAACAGTAAACGAATGCAGTAAATAAAAGACGAATAGTTTAATCTTTTTCACATCTAGAAAGTCGGCTCTCTGGGCCTCTACCAGTTGGCTGTTGCGTTCACTGAATCGTTCTGACATTTCACCAATGACAGCATCCAACGTGCTGAAGAACAGTGTTTTACACTCAGTCTTTACTCCTCTGTCTGTGTCGGCCTACTGTACTGTCCACCACGTATTGCTGGATATTAATACTTACATAATGTTGTCATTTTCTTGGGGCTGTTTGTGCGTCAGTACCACAGGCACTGCACTATGCCCAAATTGCTTTGAACTCGATGTTACACCTCAGCTTCTCAATGCACTCCAACGCACTGTGGACCACTTTGACTCTAGTGTAAAGATCTGTTGCTTTTGCCTGGAGTCATTTGTTTGGAGGATCGAAAAGACTGAGGATTCTGGCTGTAAACCTAAATTCAGGGTCTGTCAACGCCTTCAACAGCCCTGTAGCCTCCAATCTTACTTATGTGTTGTGATATGATGTCAGAGGAACTTCTGTGACATCATCACATCACAAAACTTTTAACACCCATTGATACAGTAGCCAGGTGTCCGGTCCATCTTTGATCCAGGAGCCTTTTTAAGGTTTCTGCAGTGTACACGGCAGCCACTGTTGGTTAATAATTTGTAGTGAGTCACAGACATTAAGAAAGTCCTCCAGCACATTCTCAGACAACATTGCGTGAACTACTACTAAGTGAAGCTTGTTTTTCCCTGCTTTTTATGGAAACTCAAGGAGTCATACCTAACCGCCACAGTGGCTTTCCATAGCCCCTCTACACACACTACGGTGCGCTCTGTCCATTGTGCTGACACAGCGCAGCGGAGATACAGATATTGCGAAAACCTGCCACTCAATTATTTTAACCCATTTCCTATTTTTATATAGGGACATACAGTGCCTTGCGAAAGTATTCGGCCCCCTTGAACTTTGCGACCTTTTGCCACATTTCAGGCTTCAAACATAAAGATATAAAACTGTATTTTTTTGTGAAGAATCAACAACAAGTGGGACACAATCATGAAGTGGAACGACATTTATTGGATATTTCAAACTTTTTTAACAAATCAAAAACTGACAAATTGGGCGTGCAAAATGATTCAGCCCCTTTACTTTCAGTGCAGCAAACTCTCTCCAGAAGTTCAGTGAGGATCTCTGAATGATCCAATGTTGACCTAAATGACTAATGATGATAAATACAATCCACCTGTGTGTAATCAAGTCTCCGTATAAATGCACCTGCACTGTGATAGTCTCAGAGGTCCGTTAAAAGCGCAGAGAGCATCATGAAGAACAAGGAACACACCAGGCAGGTCCGAGATACTGTTGTGAAGAAGCTTAAAGCCGGATTTGGATACAAAAAGATTTCCCAAGCTTTAAACATCCCAAGGAGCACTGTGCAAGCGATAATATTGAAGTGGAAGGAGTATCAGACCACTGCAAATCTACCAAGACCTGGCCGTCCCTCTAAACTTTCAGCTCATACAAGGAGAAGACTGATCAGAGATGCAGCCAAGAGGCCCATGATCACTCTGGATGAACTGCAGAGATCTACAGCTGAGGTGGGAGACTCTGTCCATAGGACAACAATCAGTCGTATATTGCACAAATCTGGCCTTTATGGAAGAGTGGCAAGAAGAAAGCCATTTCTTAAAGATATCCATGAAAAGTGTTGTTTAAAGTTTGCCACAAGCCACCTGGGAGACACACCAAACATGTGGAAGAAGGTGCTCTGGTCAGATGAAACCAAAATTGAACTTTTTGGCAACAATGCAAAACGTTATGTTTGGCGTAAAAGCAACACAGCTGAACACAACATCCCCACTGTCAAACATGGTGGTGGCAGCATCATGGTTTGGGCCTGCTTTTCTTCAGCAGGGACAGGGAAGATGGTTAAAATTGATGGGAAGATGGATGGAGCCAAATACAGGACCATTCTGGAAGAGAACCTGATGGAGTCTGCAAAAGACCTGAGACTGGGACGGAGATTTGTCTTCCAACAAGACAATGATCCAAAACATAAAGCAAAATCTACAATAGAATGGTTCAAAAATAAACATCCAGGTGTTAGAATGGCCAAGTCAAAGTCCAGACCTGAATCCAATCGAGAATCTGTGGAAAGAACTGAAAACTGCTGTTCACAAATGCTCTCCATCCAACCTCACTGAGCTCGAGCTGTTTTGCAAGGAGGAATGGGAAAAAATCTCCCAGCCCCGTCTCCCGTCTCTCGATGTGCAAAACTGATAGAGACATACCCCAAGCGACTTACAGCTGTAATCGCAGCAAAAGGTGGCGCTACAAAGTATTAACTTAAGGGGGCTGAATAATTTTGCACGCCCAATTTGTCAGTTTTTGATTTGTTAAAAAAGTTTGAAATATCCAATAAATGTCGTTCCACTTCATGATTGTGTCCCACTTGTTGTTGATTCTTCACAAAAAAAATACAGTTTTATATCTTTATGTTTGAAGCCTGAAATGTGGCAAAAGGTCGCAAAGTTCAAGGGGGGCGAATACTTTCGCAAGGCACTGTAAAACTAAAACTGAGGGGGCACAAGTTTCAACTGAGGGGCCTAAGCCCCCTTGCCTCCTTGTGGAGCTGGGTCCTGTCACGTGTGCTCCGTCTCCAGCCTCTAGGTCACCAGGCTGCTCATTATGGCGCACACCTGTCGTTACACGCACCTGCGTGTCGTCAGACTCAACTGGACTCCACCACTTCCCTGATTACCTTCCCTACATATGTCATTCCCTTTGGTTCCTTCCCCATGCGTCATTGTTTCTATTCCTGCGTCATGTCTGCGTTGTCCGTGTTTCTTATTTTGTATTATGTTGTGTTTATTTATTAAAACACTCACTCCCTAAACTTGCTTCCCGACTCTTAGCGCACATTGTTACAGGTCCAAGCTCAGTGTGCTGCATAAGGGAGAAGTTGAGCATGTGCGTGTGTGCGTATGTGTGTGTGATTGCCTGCCTCCACAGCAAATTGGCCAGTGTTATCTAGCGTTGATTCCATAATTAAATATACACTGCATTCAGAAAGTATTCGGAACCCTTCACTTTTTCCACATTTTGTTACATTACAGCCTTATTCAAAAATGTATTTAAAAAAAAAATGTTTATCCTCATCAATCCACACACAATATCCCATAATGACAAAGCAAAAACAGGTTTTTAGATTTTTTTTAGCAAATGTATTAAAAATAAAAACACTGAAATAAATTATTTACATAAGTATTCTGCTATACTAACTCTCAACAGTAAGTTGAAAACCCGACTGAGTTCCTAAAAAACAAATAATAATAATCTGGGTCAAGCAACCGTTTTGTGTCATGAGCCTCCCCTGCTTTTCTCTCTCTCTCTCTCTCTTTCTCTTTCTCTCTCTCTCTCTCTCTCTCTCTCTCTCTCTCTCTCTCTCTCTCTCTCTCTCTCTCTCTCTCTCTCTCTCTCTCTCTCTCTCTCTCTCTCTGTGTGCATTGTTGTAAATTCAGTTTGGTAGCCTGGTGGTTGTTGTCATGTCATTCATTGTTGAGGCCACCTGCCGCTGTATGGAAGCTCTACCAAATAGTTCAAACAATGTAGCGTAACAGAGTAGTGCAAGTATTGGAGATGTTGAAAAGAGAAGAGGGAGTTCTAAATCGGAAATAACACTTGCCAACAAACCAGCATGGTTAGACTTTACCGGCAAGGGAGGTACTGTATGTTTAATGACATTCTCTCTTTCTCTCCTGCTCTTTCTCTCCCTCTGTCTCACACTTCTGTTTTTCTCTCCCTTTCTCATATTTTACTTTCATGTGCTCATGTGCAACAGCTTTAAGCTGCATTTGCTAAAGGGTATTTCAACATACTCTTTATTACAACAGCATATTTCAGTGTTAACACAGTAAAACATAACAGTTTTATCTAGCATTCAGGTTCCCTTATCACATCATAGACATCTTTGTTACTGGTTGTACAATCTTCTATTGGTGTGTAAAGCCTAGACTTCCTGGTCCCACATCTGTTTGTTCTATCATGTCAACTCCATTGCGGTCAACCCGAACTGCTGCTGTGTCAACCCAACTGACAATTTAAATAAAAAAACAACTGACGGTTAAATTAACTCAACTAACTTGGTCAAAATGACCCAGCATGTGTTCTGTCCAATATTTACCCAGAGCTGGGTTACCAAATAACAAAATTGGGTTGTTTGTAGCCCAGCATTTTTTAGAGTGCACAAACAGACCTGCACAGTCTATAGACTCCCTATGATGACAGCTGTACTCATGGGGAAATTGAGTTGTGGGTGATTGAACTGGCCCTACTGCTCAGTTCAGCTTCCCTTTTCTTAAGGAAAGCCTTACAGTCAAGCCCTGATAGGCACTCTGTCACATTTCCACATTAACATGGGCTGTGAGACCATGATTTGTGATTTGTCATGGGGATATTTTTGGCTAGCTACGTGTGGTTAGCTAGCTAAACAATGCCACTTTATATAATGTTTACATACCCTACATTACTCATCTCATATGTATATACTGTACTCTATACCATCCACTGCATGGCCATTCGGCCATCGCTCATTCATATATTTTTATGTACATATTCTTATTCATTCCTTTACACTTGTGTATAAGGTAGCTGTTGTGAAATTGTTAGGTTAGATTACTTGTTAGATATTACTGCATGGTCGGAATTAGAAGCACAAGCATTTCGCTACACTCGCATTAACATCTGCTAACCATGTTTATGTGACAAATACCATTTCATTTGATTTGATATTTCATGAGGTCTGTGGGTCATTCTCTCAGTATATTGTGGTCCAGGAGGTGGGGTTCATATATATACGATCTGTTTTTATGTACTAAGTTTTGGAGACAAATTACTTGGTGTTACCTTAAATTATAAACTGTCATGATCAAAACAAATGGTTGTAAAGATGGGGAGAGGTCTTTCCATAATAGAGAGATGCTTTGCTTTTTTGGCACCACGCTCCAATAATCAAGTCCTGCAGGCTCTAGTTTTGTCTTATCTTGATTGTTATCCAGTCACGTGGTCAGGTGCTTGCTCTTCATTGTATTCAAAGGGCTAATATAAAAACTATTACATGCCAGTCTATCTTGGCTAAGAGCTGAGGAGAGACTGACCACATCACTTCTTCTTTTTTATAAGAAACGTTAATGTGTTGAAAATTCCAAGTTGTTTGCAAGTCAACTTACACACATCTCTGACACACACACTTACCCCACCAGACATGCTACCAGGCGTCTTTTAACAGTCCCCTAATCCAGAACAGAACAAATTCAAGAACCAACCTATACCAAGATGGAGTAGCAGTGCGGATGTGTTTGTTGTTGTCCCATGTAAATTTGGTATTTTTCATATTTTTTTTGTATATATTTCAATATATTTCAATCTCTTTTTCCATTTTTAAATTAAATATACCTTCCGGCAACCTGCCTCACCCAATGTTTTACGGATCTGCTATTTTTAGACGTTATAGCTAGAACCTCCATCAGAGGCGAGCTGTCAGATGCTAACCAGCTAATTAGCTACTAGCTATTTAGTCATTGTTAGCCACTGCCTTTACCTCTAGCTCAGACATCAGCTGCTTTTAACCTGGATAATACCAGCCAGTCTGCACAACGCGATATCAACCCTGAGCTTTGACTGCTTTTCTGACTGCTTTTCTCCACCATTACTCCAGATTACTCCATTACCTGACCATTACTCCAGATCATCGCAGCTAGCTAGCTGCTACCGATTGGCCCAGCCCCGAAGCTAGCCTTTGAGCCAGGCCCATCTCCCGGCCTGCTCAGTGGACCCTATGATCACTCGGCTACACAGCTGATGCCTCCCGGACTCTTCACTACCACTACTAGAAGCCACTACATCGCCGGATTCCTGCCGTAAGCTCTGGCTCTTTGCATCGGATCATCGCAACGAGCTAGCCCCTTGTCCCGAAGCTAGCACCTCGAGCCAGGCGCATCTCCCGGCTAGCAAAATAAATTACTACAGCTACAATACCTCTTTTGCCAATTGGCCTGGACCCTTTGTCAACACGGAGCCTGTTTCAGTATGATATGTTGGATAAAGGAATAAAGACAGACACCAATGTCAGGTTCAATAGCCTTGTTTGTGCATTGTACAAATCCCTACAACTGGAGTCCGGGGAACAGTCCAGCTAGTCGATTACCTATCAACTAGACTCCGTAACATCATCCTTTTCAATAGAAAGTGCAAACATAAAGGCATAACATTAAGTTCTTAACAGTCAGGTCATAACAATAGAAAAAGCATTACATTTTCTTTTTACTTCAGTTGTCATCTTCCTTTTTTAATTTAATTATTTAAGAAAAAATATAAAATGTATATAACCGAGGGCAAGTTAACAGTCCCTTGCTTACAGAGTAAGCCTGTCCGGTGGCTTGCACAGCCGACCCACCCGTGAGTAAGTATTGACTCTGACAGGGGTAGGATTAGGGGCACGAGCTGGAGAGCTTGATGGGGTAGAAGCCTCACCTTCAGTTGGCCCATGTCTCAATTCTGCGCCCCTTACCCTTAGGCCTGGACTGTGATCCAGCTCATCTAGGTGAGTGTATGGCGTGTTCTGGTTTGTCTGCTCTGCTACGTGCAGATCCACCCGATTGCGACGATAGAGGGAGCCACCAACATCCACCAGGTAAGAACGTGGTGCCCAGCCTCCAAAGTCCTGTGTGGTCTCCCGGCAGCGGTTTCATCCTTATCGTTTCACCCACCTCCAGCTCTGGTAGGTCTCGAGCAGTCCGGTCGTAGAAGCACTTAGGGAGCTGCTTTCTGTGACGCAGTTTGTCCGTGACGCCAACCATGACGCAGGGCTCAAGTAGCTTGTTGGCTACGGGGATGGTAGTCTTCAGACGTCTGGACAGAAGGCGTTGTGCTGGGCTGCTGTCCATGTTTTCAGTGGGTGTGTTCCTCCACTGTAAGATCACTTTCCATGGGTCGTTGCTGTCGCGCAAGGCCCTGCTTAACAGGTTTTTTTGCAATCTTGACAGCTGATTCTGCCTTGCCATTTGCTTTTGAGTGTCTTGGAGGGGAGGTCACATGGTCAAACTCCCATTCTGAGGCAAAACGCTTGAACTGTGCAGTGAATTGTGGGCCATTGTCCGTGATTACCTTGTCAGGCTGACCTTGCCTTGCAAAATGCGCCTTGCAGCGCTTTATGACTGTCTCTGCAGACAAGTCAGGGAGCAGTTCAATTTCCCAAAAGTCAGAGTAGTGATCAACGATGAGAAGATAGTCCTTTTGTCTGTGGCTGAATAAGTCCATGCTGACGATTTGACAGGCCCTTGTGGGCAGTTCGTGTGACATCATGGTTTCCTTTTGCTGTTCATGAGCGTACTCATTACATGTGGTACAGTTGCTGACAAAATCTTTAATTTCTGCTTGCATGTTTGGCCAGTATAATGTTTCACGAGCCTGGCGGTAGCATGCGTCACCTCCAACGTGACTGGAGTGAATGCGGGTAAGCATCTCTGGACGTAGTGATTTGGGAATAATGACCTTCTGACCTCTGAACAAGACGCCATTTTGCACGCTGCTCTCATCTCGAAAGGTCCAGTATTCTCTCACTGTGAAAGGTGTCTCCTCTTTCAGGTATGGCCAACCTGCAAAAGCCATGGACTTCAGTGACTGTAGGTGTTCGTCCTTGTCAGTGTGTTGCCTTATCTGGGCTAGGCGGTGATCTGTGACGTTTAAGTAGCCTGCCTGATTGATCTGTTGAACATCTTGTTGTTCCTGCTGTAGCGAACATATGGCCTGCCGCTGATAGACAGTGCCTCTGCCTGTACATTGTGTTGTTGCCCTGCTCAGTGTGTCGCTGATGTACATCTCTGGTCCTGGCTTGTAAATTACCTTCAGGCTGTAGTTTTGCAGAGTCAGGAGCATGCTTTGAAGCCTCTTGGGCGCTTTGAGGAGAGGTTTACTGAATATGGCAATGAGTGGTTTGTGGTCAGTTTCAGCGGTGACCAGGTCTCGCCCATATAAGTAGTGATGGAATCGCTGGCAGGAGAAGACGATGCTGAGGCACTCTTTCTCAATTTGTGCATAGTTTTGTTCAGTGGTGGTGAGCGCTCTCGAGGCAAACGCAACGGGCTGGCCTTCCTGCATAAGGCAGCCAAGTCAAGTCCCCTTTGGCTGGAGTCGCTCTGGATTGTGACAGGCTTCATAACGTCATAGTAGCGCAACACTGACATGGATGAAGCGAGAGATTTCATCTCCTGCACTGCGGCCTCGTGCTTGGGTAGCCAGTGCCATGGTGTGTCTTTGTCCAGCAACCGGCGCAGAGGCTCACAGACTGCTGAGGTGTGGCATGAACTTTGCAAGATAGTTTGCAAATCCGATGAGACGCTGTACTCCTTTTGCATCAGACGGGTTTGGCATGTCGAGGATCGCTCTGACCTTGTCTGGGTCCGGCTCAGGCCTTTTGCCGAGAGAATGTGGCCATGGAAGTGGACGTCTTTCACCTTGAACTGCAGCTTCTTCAGGCCAAGGCGAAGCTTAACTGATCAGCAGCGCTCCATCAGTGCCAGGAGCTACACATCGTGGTCGCGTTCTGCTTCTTCGTCTGTGTCACCACAACCTACGATCAGGACATCATCGGCGATGGGTTCAATGCCCTTGAGCCCAGCCAGTAACTCGTGCTGCTTACGTTGGTATATCTCAGGTGCCACAGAGACACCAAACGGGAGAAAGAGACAGCATTTCTGACCCCAGGGGGTCCAGAAGGTAGTCATCAGGCTGCTTTCTTCATCCAGCTTGCATTGAAGGAATGCATCTCGGGCATCCACCAAAGTGAAAATCCTGGCCTTGGGAAGCTTATAGAGGACATCCTCTAGTGTCGGCATGATGTATTGGGATCGTTTCAGTGCTTGGTTCAGATGCTTTGGGTCGATGCAGACCCTCAGCTTCTCTGTTTTTTTCACTATGACCATATTGCTGATCCAGTCAGTTGGTTCAGTCACAGATGTCATGTGGCCATCGGCCTCATACTTGTCCAGCTGGGCCTTCACAGCCACTTTCATTGCAATCGACACATTGCGAGGAGCACACTGGACTGGAGTGATGCTCTCATCCACTTCAAAGTGTACCTCCACAGATTCAACGGGCATGTTGAATACATCGTCATATCTGCTGAGTAGTTGTTCTTTGGACAGAGGTCCATGCTGGACATTTCGCTACACTCGCATTAACATCTGCTAACCATGTGTATGTGACAAATAACATTTGATTTGATTTGATTTGCAGGTCATTTGGTACAGTGAACTGCATCAGTCCCAGGCGTTCGCATGTAGAGCCTGAGAGGAGAGGATGTTGACTGGTTTTTACAATCTCAAACTCCAGCTTGTGTTTGCGTCCCCGAATAACACATTCGGTCTCAAAGGTGCCCATAGAGCTCATTAGCTCTCCTGAGTACAGCTTTAGTCTAGTATCGCTGGGCAATAGATGTGTGTCAGGTGCCAGATTGATTTTGTCTTTGTAGCTCATTACGTTGCATGTAGCACCAGAATCCAGTTGACATTGTTGTTGCTTGTTGTGTAATCGTAGTGTCATAAAACATTTCTTCCCTCTTGAGTGTACAGCCCCAATGGATTAATGCATGTAAATGTCACTTTCACTGTTCAGCTCTGAACATTGAGTGACATCATCAACACAGTGAATCTTGCCCTCACTCACCCTTCTTTTGCTTTTGAAACACACTTTTGCAAAATGATTATTAGTTCCACAAGCTCTGCATGGTTTTCCGTAGGCAGGGCAGTGCTCTTTGCCACGTGTGTGTGTATTCCCACAGTATTTACATGCTACGGGGCTCTCTGTGTTCACCGTTCGGGGCTCTCTGTGTTCACCGTTCGTGGTGAATTGCTCTGCCTCGATTGGTTTAGTCTGAATGTCTGCCTAGCAACAGCGTGAACATATCAACGTCGGAGCGTGGGGTTTCGATTTCCATTGCTCTCATTCTCATGTCAGTGACTTCAGCAGTGCGGCACATTTCGATGGCAGTTACTAATGTTAAGTCTCTCTCTCTCAGTAGACGCCGGCGTGTATCCTCATTTGCAATTCCCAGCACTATTTTGTCACAAATCAATTCATCTTTCAATCCCCCGTATTCACAAGTGGCGGATTTCTCTCTCAAACAGGTTACAAAGTTGTGTACTGACTCACCCTCTTCCTGTTTGCAGCTTCCGAAAACGAACCGCTCGTAAATTACGTTTCTGGCGGGTTTGAAGTAATTCTCCACTGCATCGAATATAGCCTTTGCATCACACTGTTGTCGTGCTGTGAGGGTGAGATTGTGCCGGTAGATATGCCTGCATTCGCTGCCCATTAAACTCCTCAGAGTTGCAGCTTGTACCTCGTTGGGTTTCTCATGTAGACCGGTCGCCAGCGCATAGTCCTCAAATTCATCCCTGAAGTTGTCCCAATTAGTATTCCAGTCCCCTGTGAGAACCATGGGATTTGGTGGCGGAATGTTCGCTGCCATAGCAATGGAATATGAGATTTCTTTGCCTTCAGTCATCGAAGTAGGTAGTGATGCTAGCTAGTCAGCTAACAACGAGTTGATCAGTGTTGTGAGTAGGAAACGGCGTGTGTTCGCATATGGAACGTAACTGCGCCTATAAAATAACAAACGTGTGTTTTCTGAGCCACTTCTGATACCATGTTTCAGTATGATATGTTGGATAAAGGAATAAAGACAGACACCAATGTCAGGTTCAATAGCCTTGTTTGTGCATTGTACAAATCCCTACACATGGAGTCTGAGGAACAGTCCGGCTAGTCGATTACCTATCAACTAGACTCCGTAACAGAGCCCTGCCAATCCATCATGACTGGTCTGCCGATGTCCCCTCAACCAACCTCTTTCGGACATTTGTGAAGACACTTCTGCTAGCCCCGTCCTGCTAACTTTATGGACACCATGTCTCCCACTTGCTAGTGTAGTAACGGCTTCCCTGTTTCATCTAGCCCTGTGTGTAGTTAACTGACCCTCTCTGCCCATTCTTCGCTATTTTACCTGTTGTTGTTGTCTTAGCTGATTTAGCTGTTGCTGTCTTAGCTAGCTCTCCCAATCAACACCTGTGATTGCTTTATTCCTCGCTTTATATCAATATGCCTTGTATACTGTTAGTAGTTCTTTATTTTACTTTTATTTAACTAGGCAAGTCAGTTAAGAACAACATCTTATTTTCAATGACGGTCTAAGAACAGTGGGTTAACTGCCTGTTCAGGAGCAGAACGACAGATTTGTGACCTTGTCAGCTCGGGGATTTGAACTTGCAACCTTTCGGTTACTAGTCCAACACTCTAACCAATAGGCTACCCTGCCCTATAATTGATTAATTTTACTGCGGAGCCCATAGCCCCTCTCAACATGCCTCTTTTGTCCCACCTCCCACACATGGGGTGACCTCACCTAGCATAACTAGTGCCGCCAGAGATGCAACCTCTCTTATTGTCACTCAATGCCTAGGTTTACCTCCACTGTATCCGCACCCTACCATACCCCTCTCTGTACTGCCCTCCCAAGCAAAAAGGCAGTAACTGCTCATAGCGTGGAACTGAGAAAAATGGCTTCAAAGTTTTTTAATTGTCCAGCCAAATTAATTCTAGGGAGATCATTGGAGATCTGTTGCCTTAGTATGAGTAATTGTTTTTATTCATGTTGACCCTGATCTCTGACATGCCCTTTGACCCTTAAACGGCAGTTATTGCCTTCTTCCGTGGCATGATATGTTATAAATTTCAGGGTAATACCAAAGCAAAGAGCAGTATCTGCCATTTTCATTTGTTAGTTTACTATACTTCTCATTGCATCCTTTGTGTCTTCCACTAAGATACCAGTTGCATTTACGTAGAAATGTAGGTTCTGCATCAGTCACATTTACATACTGTGTTTGACAAGTAGCCCATGTCTTGTTATAAGAATAAATGTGAAAATTAAATGGTTGCATGTCTTGTAATATAAAATTATGGAATATGATAGAAGTATGACATAGGGAAATATAAATTATAACAATGACCCTGTGATTGCTAATAAAAACATTGTATTAGTATTTATCAAATTACACTTTAAGAATACATTTTAAATATATTTACATGTTCATATTCATAAGAGGACACAAATTACATTTAGCTACAATTGATAAAATGCTGAATAGTTAGTTACATTTCATTTTTAAGTAACATTTCATTTTTAAGTAAAACTTCTTCAGTGCTTTTCCATATCACTCCACATCCTCAGCAATGCTGTTCACAACCAAGGCATTCCAGAACTGCCTTCGATTTGCAGGCATCAGAGGACACATCTTGGTGATTATGTCCATCTTCTTGGACTCTTCTATCCCTCTATCCTGTGTATGTAGTGTCGAAGTTGTCTCTAGAGTGACTTTCTTCTTGATAAAGTCAAGCTCTGTGAAGTCCTTTTCTTCATGGGAAACTTTGCAGTAGAGGCTCCTGGATCCATGCCTCAACTGGATCTCAGCCATCTCCGCCAGCTTTGGTGCTGCTGCCTTCTTCAGCTTGACGATGGAATAGCCAGCTTTCCATGCCAGGATGTTTTCCTTTTTCACTTCGACCACCTCCACTTTGCCTGCATTGGAAGTGGCGACCACATGGAGGCAGTCCCCGAAGTCGTACACCACACTTCCTGGTCGTTCTTTCATTTATTGTTCCACACCATGGTGGAAACTGTCTGCACTCATGAAGGTGTGCTCTGGCTCGAAGAACTTGAGGGTGATCTCATCCATCAAAGTTGAGTCAGCATTGACAACACTCACCAGTGATGTTAGGAGGCACAGGTTTTTGTTTTGAGAAGTGCAGTTATCCACCCAATACACTGCATGCTTGACATCTCTCTCCCTCTCCAGTGCTGTTACATAAGATTAAGTAATCTCCTCTGCCTTCCAACCAGCTGTTACTTCATGCCATACCACTGAGATGGTTCTTCTTCTTCATCTTTTGAGACTTATTTTCAATGGTGGCGAATGTCTCGTGATAGCATTGTTCACAAGAAGAATCGTTGCCTGTTTTCACACCTGGCATGCGAGGGAGCATGATGACTTTTTGTATATCAACGCTCCTCACAGACCAGTCCTCAGGCCAATCTTTCTGTGCATCAGCCTGGTAATGGCTTCTGCTCTGCCTTGCAGACTTATGTTCCTCATATTTCATACATTGCATGCAGTCGGGGTTGGTGAAGGTGAATTCAGGTGCTGGATGGCTGTTGTCTTGGCAGGCTTGGGTTTCCATGGCCTCATTCTCCCTGTGCTCCATCTACAGATGATGACCCTGCACCAAACCGAGCTCGCACTCCTCCTCTTCAAGCTTCACAAAGCTGATGTTCCTTCCCTTTACCGCCTTGTGATAGGTTTCGTAACCACAGCTGGCATCTTTGTTCTTCTCCTTGTAGTCATTATGCATGAACCCGAATATTGACATCACTAGGGAGGTAGAGGCGATGTGGGGAATGCTCTTGTCTGTACTGGTTGATTTGGGGATGGAAGGACGCAATGTGTTGCAGAATTGGATTCATGTTCAATTTGCTCGCTGAAGCTTTCTTTCCCCTCTGATCCTTTGGTGGAATCAGTTTGGTGGCGATTGACATGCCCATCATCGTGACAATCAGCCTGTCATTTTTGGGGTGGTAGCCCAATGTTGTCAGAAAAAACACTTTGCACACCTGTTGTGCAGAACCGCTCTGGTTTGGTAGATGGTACAGAAACGACCTGCTGCGTCGACTGTCAGCGCCAACAGTGATATCTTTCTTAGATTGCTGTGCCACCATGTGGAAGATCTATGTCCTCTTCTCCTTATACTTCATCTCCCAATACTTTTCCCATATTTCCTTTTGCCTACCCTCTGAAATATTCTGAGTACATTGGCTCTTGTATTTGGGACCACATGGCTTACCCATTGGTGAAGTCTTGGATTTCTTGTTTGATAGGTTGTCTGGAGTTGTGTCCATAGGCTTAGCTGCCACTTGTGCTGGAACATCCAACTCTGAAGGTGGATGATAATCTTCATCATCATCATCGGAAATTGATTTCTCATCTCAGCTGTGTTAACAAAACTCCAAACGAGCTTCAGTGCCATACAACACTCCTTCCGTGGCCTCCAAATGCTCTTAAATGCTAGGAAAACTAAATGCATGCTCTTCAACCGATCGCTTCCCCCACCCGCCCAACTAGCATCACTACTCTGAACGGTTCTGACTTAGAATATGTGGACAACTACAAATACCTAGGTGTCTGGCTAGACTGTAAATTCTCCTTCCAGACTCATATTAAGCATCTCCAATCCAAAATTAAATCTAGAATCGGCTTCCTATTTCGCAACAAAGCCTCCTTCACTCACGCTACCAAACATACCCTTGTAAAACTGACTATCCTACCGATCCTCAACCTAGGCATTGTAATTTACAAAATAGACTCCAACACTCTACTCAGGAAGCTGGATGGAGTCTATCACAATGGCATCCGTTTTGTCACCCAAGCCCCATATACTACCCACCACTGCGACTTGTATGCTCTCGTCGGCTGGCCCTCTCTACATATTCGTCGCCAGACCCACTGGCTCCAGATCGTCTATAAGTCTTTGCTAGTTAAAGCTCCGCCTTATCTCATCTCACATGTCACCATAACAACACCCACCCATAGCACGCGCTCCGCAGGTATATCTCACTGGTCATCCCAAAAGCCAAATCCTCCTTCGGCCATCTTTCCTTCCAGTTCTCTGTTGCCAATGACTGGAACGAATTGCAAAAATCGCTGAAGTTGGAGACTCATATCTCCCTCACTAACTTTAAGCATCAGCTATCTGAGCAGCTTACCGATCGCTGCAGCTGTACGTAGCCCATCTGTAAATAGCCCATCCAACTACCTCATCCCCATATTGTTTTTATTTACTTTTTTGCTATTTTGCACACCAGTATTTCTACTTGCACATCATCATCTGCACATCTATCACTCCAGTGTTAATTTGCTAAATTGTAATTATTTTGCTACTATGGCCTATTTATTGCCTTACCTCCTTACTTCATTTGCACACACTGTATATAGATTTTTCTATTGTGTTATTGACTGTACTTTTGTTTATCCCATGTGTAACTCTGTGTTGTTGTTTTTTGTCGCACTGCTTTGCTTTATCTTGGCCAGGTCGCAGTTGTAAATGAGAACTTGTTCTCAACTGGCCTACCTGGTTAAATAAAGGTGAAATTTAAAAAAAATACAAAAGAAAGCGTACTGTACTTTATTGGGCTATTATTGCATGGAACTCCCTTCCATCTCATATTGCTCAAATTAACAGCAAACCTGCTAAAAAAAACAGATACCACCTCACAGCACAACGCCTCTCCCCTATTTGACCTAGATATGTTGTGTGTATGTATTGATAAATCAAATCAAATAAAAGTTTATTTGTCACGTGCGCCAAATACAACAGGTGTAAACCTTACAGTGAAATGCTTACTTACAGGCTCTAACCAATGGTGCCAAAAAAAGGTATGTGTGTGTGTGTGTGTGTAGGTAGGTAGGTAAGTAAAATAAATAAAACAACAGTAGAAAGACATTTGAAAAAAGAGTAGCAAGGCTATATACAGACACCTGTTAGTCAGGCTTATTGAGGTAGTATGTACATGTAAGTATCGTTAAAGTGACTGTGCATATATGATAAACAGAGAGTAGCAGAAGAGTAAAAAGAGGGGTTGGCGGGTGGCGGGACACAATGCAGATAGCCCGGTTAGCCAATGTGCGGGAGCACTGGTTGGTCTGGCCAATTTAGGTAGTATGTACATGAATGTATAGTTAAAGTGACTAAGCATATAAGATAAACAGAGAGTAGCATCAGCGTAAAAGAGGGGTTGGGGGGGGCACACAATGCAAATTGTCCGGGTAACCATTGGTTACCTGTTCAGGAGTCTTATGGCTTGGGGGTAGAAACTGTTGAGAAGCCTTTTAGTCCTAGACTTGGCACTCCGGTACGGCTTGCCATGCGGTAGTAGAGCAAACAGTCTATGACTGGGTTGGCTGTCTATGACTGGGCCTTCCTCTGACACCGCCTGGTGTAGAGGTCCTTGATGGCAGGCAGCTTTGCCCCAGTGATGTACTGGGCTGTACCCACTACCCTCTGAAGTGCCTTGCCGTCGGAGGCCGAGCAATTGCAGTACCAGGCAGTGATGCAACCGGTCAGGATATGTAGGCTATGTCTGCCATTTTAAAATGTATGTAGTTCTGTCCTTGAACTGCTCTTGTCTATTGATGTTCTCTATTATGTCATGATTTATGTTTCATGTGGACCCCAGAAAGAGTAGCTGCTGCTTTAGCAACAGCTAATGGGGATCTTAATAAAATAACAAAACTACTATAGGTCTATGTAGCTGTGAACTTCCTCTAAGGTTGCATCCCAAATAGCACCCTATTCCCTTTATAGTGTACAAATTTTGACCAGGGCCCATAGCACACATTGTCTGTTCCCCTTTTCCCATTTTTTCCGGGACTTTCCAGTTTGGTCTGTTATTCATTCTGACTTTCACGGAAGCTTGTGTTGTTGATGGTTGCTGTTAGACAAATACATTGTCAGAGCAAATGTACTTATTTACAATGCGCAACACTGTAGCCTCTGCATTCGTGTGTGGGCAGGGATGTTATGTAATGATGATAATTTTTCCCAGACACAATACTAGCACTGTGGGACTGTCCAGGTAGCCTATCCCCAACCTTTGTAAGGAAGCAGCACACCGGAGGATCAGGTGTGTGTGTGTAACCCTAAGCTAGAGGACCAGAAGGAATGAGCAGAGCAGCAGGTTGGAGGGTATGTGGGTAAGGGAAGGGGGGCAGGAGGAGGGGGAAGGTTTGGAGAAGGAAAGTATTGTAGTGCACTGTGCACAGAGTAACAGAGAAAAGAGGGTGACATTTGAGCATGGTGAGTGGGAGAGAATAGCTTTCATTGTACAAAAGGGCACTGGGCTGGCTCTCTCTCCAGAGGATGAAGCTGAGACTTCCTTGTCACAGACTAATGTTTAATGTGTAACTTCTATGACTTTTATGATAGCAATCACATGTCCTCCACTGCCTTTCTGCAGAGTTGTAAACAGTCCAAGGTCTCATTCACATTACCCAGGAATTAACATGTGATGTGCCACCACATGCACCCTCAAATATCTTAACGATCAGTCACTCACCTACAGTACACTAATTCCATGTGTGACCAATCAGCAGAATTTCACTCACTGGAGATCAGTAAGGAGGAAGACGTAGTCATATTTACCAGCACTAATGCTCTGAATAGGTGCCCAACCCTAAGGTGTGTGCTGCAATGAAGATTGTACCCAGTTTCACATGCCCTTCTTTATCTTTATACGTCTAAGTAAGCTCCTAGAGCAGCAGGGTTACGCTCAAACAAAATTCTTGGCTAAAAACAACTCAATTTGGATTATTTGGTAAACCAGCACTGGGTAAATTTTGGACAGAACACACGCTGGGTTATTTTGACTCAGCCAGTTGGGTTGCGTGAATAACCCAAATGTTGGGTTGTTTGGATTAACCAAACACGGGTTAATTTAACCTTCAGTTGTTTTTTTGTTTTTTAACCATCAGTTGGGTTGACACAGCAGCTGGGTCTTTTTTCATGTAAACCATCGGTTATTTTCAGAAATTGCGGCCTATTAGAAAATTATTTGTCACTTGTTCATCATGTACAATGCAAATACAAACGTTCCTTGAATATTTTTGCACATTACATATTCTCATATAAAATTCATAACATTTATTATTTACATACCCCAACAGTGAGATAAGCATAGGCTCGAGGAACTCTTACACTAGTGTAAGCCTCATCAAAGCTTCAATAGTTTCAGTGTTCAACCTTAAAATGTGATAACAATTCAACAGAACAGATTCACCGGAATTTACACTCACAGGTGGCCAAAATTATCTGAAAGCCACACCCCTACTAAGCAAAACCAGTGTTCTGAACTGACCCGCTGGGTCGTATCTCAATAACCTAGCATCAATAACCCAGCAACCAGCATCAATAACCCAGCAGTTTGCAAAGAAAACAACCCAACTAAGTTACCCATCGCCTTCAAAACATCTGGGTGCAATTGAGTTGAACTTGCATTCACATGCAATAGCTATTTTTTTCCTTTATACGGTCAAATAAAATCCCAGAATGGTTTTAGGTACTTTTGCACCACTATGAGGTTGAGTAGACTCCCAGATCCTGATTCCAGGTTTCACAATAGTAGCAGGAAGTACATCAGGAAATTGTAGACTGTGTACACACAGATCGGAGAAAAACTGTACAAAAAGGACCTGACTCTTGACATTATTACCTGTCTGTCAGAGTTCTTCAAGAACAGTGGGTTTGGAGTCAGGCGCAGGGAGCAGAGGGTTCGAATAAATGGATATTTTTTATTCCCGGAAAAACGTTCACGCCAAAAACACAAGGCGCATTAACTGACCAGCCCATACACAGGACCCAAAACTGTCCGGAAAAACAAGATACAAACAACCATCAACAAACTAACAGCATAGCAATCCCGCACAAACCTAGGCGGGCCTAACAGGCTTAAATAGACAAATATCAAGAAACACAAAAAGGAACAGGTGCAACTAATAAGACCAAACGAACAGAAAAGGAAAAAGGGATCAGTGCCGGCTAGTAGACCGGCGACGACGACCGCCGAGCGCCGCCCGAACAGGCAGGGGAGCCACCTTCGGTGGGAGTCGTGACACTGTCTGTCAGACATTAACATTTCATCATACATTTCAATACACTTTGATGATTTCATTATTATTGTCCAAATTCTACCTCCTTGCTCCATATAAAAGAGTGAGTGAATGAGATATGGAAACAGGTCATACCATTTTTTATTGTTGTTTTAGCAAGTTGTAAAGGGACATTTCATGTCAGGATGTATCAAATAAGGTGGGTGACTGAAGGGATGACATGCATTACAGTTTGGGCCTGCTGTATTTATGTGACAGTAAAAACATGCTCCCCATGAAGGGTTTGAGAGAGTGATACTGTATATTAAACTTGTGTATTACTTTCTATCTACATGATGTGTACAGTATATATGGTACACTTTATTTGAAGGTTCTGTAATAAATCATTTCTAAGGAATGTATAAGTTGTGTTTTCATCATTTGTTAATCATTACTCTCACATGTATAAACCATTTACCAATCATTAGTAAAGTTATATTGGTGCCGGAGGAGATGGCTGTCGTTTTACAGGCTCCTAATCCTAACCAATTCTGCCATTGTATTTTTTTTCACTTTATTTGTAACTTATTTTGTACATAATAAATCTCTTATGACCAAAAAGATGCTTCTGCATATCAGAACAGCGATTACTCACCTCGTACTGGACAAAGAGTTTTTCTTAAACGAGTCGGAGGTGAATCAGACACCGGACAAGGCCCAAATCCCTGTCTTTCGCATGAAGAAGAGACAGAGATACAGGGGTTGTAGGTCGGGGTGACTTGTAAGAATCCGACGGTGAGTGTGTAACCTGCCTCTACCATCAGTCCTACTAGCCAACGTGCAATCATTGGATGATAAACTGGATAAGCTCCGATCAAAACTATCCTACCAACTGGACATTAAAACTGTAATATCTTATGTTTCACCGAGTTGGGACTGAACAACGACATGGGATAACATACAGCTGGCTGGGTTTTCCGTGCATCAGCATGATAGAACAGCTTCCTCCGGTAAGACAATTGGTGGCGCTCTGTTTCTATTTGTAAATAACAGCTGGTACTCAAAATCGAATATTAATGAAGTCTCTAGGTTTTGCACGCCTGAGGTAGAGTATCTCATGATAAACTGTAGACCGCATTACAGCTACATTTGAATTTCTGTACAAAATGGTATATCATACACTGCATTTGAGAAAACAATGGGAAAGTAATTTACTTTTGCTTTGAAAGTTGATCAACCTGTCTTTCAATGTTTTGGTACTACTATTGGAGAGCCCTTATTTGTATTCAGCATTCACCCATTCAGCATTGTTCACACCCTCTTAAGCCTTAGCCCCACCTATCTCTTTAGGGTTGATCCAAGCGTTCTGTACTAACTTGCCAGCTACTTCCAGACATCTAAGGGAGAGAGTACAGCTCACTGAACATTACTCACCCTAGCAGAGCTGGTTAGGCTGTTACGTTATCCAGAGCGTTGGTGACTGCAACTGTGCTGTCAGATTGTCCGTTTGTATATTCAGAGTGTTTCGCGTTCAGAGCACACAGGACTCTCTGGCCAATAAGTAGGGTTGTTCCAAAAGCTCTAACCTCACAACAACAGTCAAGCAACCAAGCTAACAGGCTAACATTGGCTAGCTACTTCCAGACACATAATGAGAGAACACCCCACTCTGACAATTTTACTCCCCCTAGCAGAGCTGGTTAGGCAGTTTTCATGTTATCCAGAGCGTTGGTGACTGTTTTCATCTATATTTTTCATTGCTGTCTATATACCACCCCAAACCGATGCTGGCACTAAGACCGCACTCAACGAGCTGTATAAGGCCATAAGCAAACAAGAAAATGATCATCCAGAGGCGGTGCTCCTAGTGGCCGGGGACTTTAATTCAGGGAAACTTAAATCTGTTTTACCTCATTTCAACCAGCATGTTACATGTGCAACCAGAGGAGAAAAAAACTCTAGACCACCTTTACTCCACACACAGACGGGTACAAAGCTCTCCCTCGACCTCCATTTGGCATTTATATCCTATTGATTCCTGCTGCTTACAAGCAAAAACTGAAGCAGGAAGTACCAGTGACTCGCTCAATGCGGAAGTGGTCAGATGACGCAAATGCTAAGCTATGGGAATGTTTTGCTAGCACATACTGAAATATGTTCTGGGATTCTTCCGATGGCATTGAGGAGTACACCACATCAGTCACTGGCTTCATCAATAAGTGCATCGATGACGTCATCCCCACAGTGACTGTTCATACTGCAACCAGAAGCCATGGATTACAGGCATCATCCGCACTGAGCTAAAGGCTAGCGCTGCCGCTTTCAAGGAGCGGGACTCTAACCCGGAAGCTTATAAGAAATCCCGCTATGCCCTCCGACAAATCATCAAACAGACAAAGTGTCAATACAGGGCTAAGATTGAATTGTAATACACCAGCTCCGATGCTAGTCGGATGTGGCAGGGCTTGCTAACTATTACGGACTACAAAGGGAAGCACAGCCCTGACCTACCAGATTAGCTAAATTACTTCAATGCACGCTTCGAGGCAAGCAACACTGAAGCATATATAAGACCACGAGCTGTTCCGGACGACTGTGTGATCACGCTCTCCGTAGCCAATGTGAGTAAGACCTTTAAACAGGTCAACATTCACAAGGCTGCAGGGCCAGACAGATTACCAGAACGTGTACTCCAAGCATACACTGGCCAACTGGCAAGTGTCTTCAGTGACATTTTCAACTTGTCCCTGACCGAGTCTGTAATGCCAACATGTTTCAAGCAGACCACCATAGTACATCACTAGGTCCAAGCTTCCTGCCATCCTGGACCTCTAAACCAGGTGGTACCAGAGGAAGTCCAAAAAATTGGCAAAGACTCCAGCCACCCTAGTCATAGACTGTTCTGTCTGCTACCGCACAACAAGCATTACCAGAGCGCCATGTCTAGGTCCAAAAGGCTTCTTAACAGCTTCTACCCCTAAGCCATAAGACTCCTGAACAGCTAACCAAAACGCTACCTGGGTTATTTGCATTGAACCCCTCCCCCCAGTTTTTAATATTTTTTTATTTTTCTTTATTCTTATTTTTTTCATTTGTATTTTTATTTGTTTATTGTTTACTTCAGTTTATTTAGTAAATACTTTCTTAACACTTATTTTTTTCTTAAAACTGCATTGTTGGTTAAGGGCTTGTACGTAAGCATGTGACAAATAACATTTGATTTGATTTTGATTTATTTTCCCTAATCTAAAGTGGATGCTATTTTCACTTTAGAAATACTTTAGAAATGTTTTGAGTTACAAGTGCAATTTCTCACAAAAAGATGGTGATGCCATTGGTAGACATTCCTGCAGTACCTGGTAATAGAATAAGCACACAACACAGGATGTTTAAGGAAATATATATATACAGTGCCTTGCGAAAGTATTCGGCCCCCTTGAACTTTGCGACCTTTTGCCACATTTCAGGCTTCAAACATAAAGATATAAAACTGTATTTTTTTGTGAAGAATCAACAACAAGTGGGACACAATCATGAAGTGGAATGACATTTATTGGATATTTCAAACTTTTTTAACAAATCAAAAACTGAAAAATTGGGCGTGCAAAATTATTCAGCCCCCTTAAGTTAATACTTTGTAGTGCCACCTTTTGCTGCGATTACAGCTGTAAGTCGCTTGGGGTATGTCTCTATCAGTTTTGCACATCGAGAGACTGAAATTTTTTCCCATTCCTCCTTGCAAAACAGCTCGAGCTCAGTGAGGTTGGATGGAGAGCATTTGTGAACAGCAGTTTTCAGTTCTTTCCACAGATTCTCGATTGAATTCAGGTCTGGACTTTGGCTTGGCCATTCTAACACCTGGATATGTTTATTTTTGAACCATTCCATTGTAGATTTTGCTTTATGTTTTGGATCATTGTCTTGTTGGAAGACAAATCTCCATCCCAGTCTCAGGTCTTTTGCAGACTCCATCAGGTTTTCTTCCAGAATGGTCCTGTATTTGGCTCCATCCATCTTCCCATCAATTTTAACCATCTTCCCTGTCCCTGCTGAAGAAAAGCAGGCCCAAACCATGATGCTGCCACCACCATGTTTGACAGTGGGGGTGGTGTGTTCAGTGTGATGAGCTGTGTTGCTTTTACGCCAAATATAACGTTTTTCATTGTTGCCAAAAAGTTCAATTTTGGTTTCATCTGACCAGAGCACCTTCTTCCACATGTTTTGTGTGTCTCCCAGGTGGCTTGTGGCAAACTTTAAACTACACTTTTTATGGATATCTTTAAGAAATGGCTTTCTTCTTGCCACTCTTCCATCAAGGCCAGATTTGTGCAACAACTGATTGTTGTCCTATGGACAGAGTCTCCCACCTCAGCTGTAGATCTCTGCAGTTCATCCAGAGTGATCATGGGCCTCTTGGCTGCATCTCTGATCAGTCTTCTCCTTGTATGAGCTGAAAGTTTAGAGGGACGGCCAGGTCTTGGTAGATTTGCAGTGGTCTGATACTCCTTCCATTTCAATATTATCGCTTGCACAGTGTTCCTTGGGATGTTTAAAGCTTGGGAAATCTTTTTGTATCCAAATCCGGCTTTAAACTTCTTCACAACAGTATCTCGGACCTGCCTGGTGTGTTCCTTGTTCTTCATGATGCTCTCTGCACTTTTAACGGACCTCTGAGACTATCACAGTGCAGGTGCATTTATACGGAGACTTGATTACACACAGGTGGATTGTATTTATCATCATTAGTCATATAGGTCAACATTGGATCATTCAGAGATCCTCACTGAACTTCTGGAGAGAGTTTGCTGCACTGAAAGTAAAGGGGCTGAATAATTTTGCACGCCCAATTTTTCAGTTTTTGATTTGTTAAAAAAGTTTGAAATATCCAATAAATGTCGTTCCACTTCATGATTGTGTCCCACTTGTTGTTGATTCTTCACAAAAAAATACAGTTTTATATCTTTATGTTTGAAGCCTGAAATGTGGCAAAAGGTTGCAAAGTTCAAGGGGGCCGAATACTTTCGCAAGGCACTGTACATCTGTGAATAACTACCTTACTAAAATGTACAAATGTGGGAGTAATGCCTTATAAAGTCCTATTAAATGGTTTATTATGGACCCTTAAAATAAAGTGTTACCGTATACAGCTGAAGTCGGAAGTTTACATACACCTTAGCCAATTACATTTAAACTCAGTTTTTCACAATTCCTGACATTTAATCCTAGTAAAAATTCCCTGTTTTAAGTCATTTAGGATCACCACTTTATTTTAAGAATGTGAAATTTCAGAATAATAGTAGAGAGAATATTTATTTCAGCTTGTATTTCTTTCATCACATTCCCAGTGTGTCAGAAGTTTACATAACTGAGCCAGGTTTGCAGGCCTCTTTGCTCGCACACACTTGTTCAGTTCTGCCCACAAATTTTCTATAGGATTGAGGTCAGGGCTTTGTGATGGCCACTCCAATACTTTGACTTTGTTGTCCTTAAGCCATTTTGCCACAGCGTCGGAAGTATGCTTGGGGGAAGACGCATTTGCGACATCTTGAGATGTTGCTTCAATATATCCGCATATTTGTCCTTCCTCATGCTGCCGTCTATTTTGTGAATTGCACCAGTCCCTCCTGCAACAAAGCACCCCCCAACATGATGCTGACACCACACCCTGTTTAAAGGCACAGTCAACTTAGTGTATGTAAACTTCTGACCCACTGGATTTGTGCTACCGTGAATTATAAGTCAAATAATCTGTCCATATACAATTGTTGGAAAAAATACTTGTGTCATGCACAAAGTAGATGTCCTAACTGACTTCCCAAAACTATAGTTTGTTAACAAGACATTTGTGGAGGGGTTGAAAAACAAGTTTTAATGACTCCAACCTAAGTGTTATGTAAACATCCGACTTCAACTGTATCTTTGATAAAGCCAAAACAATAATAAGTCATCAGTACAGTGTACAGTCCTTTTCACAAACACAGCTTAGAATGGCTGTCCTTCAAACCAACTTCTGATTATGCACAAGTAGTGTCAGGAGCCATGTCAACCATTAGGTGTCAGCTCTTACAAAGACAGTACTTCCCACGACTTGGAAGAACCTCAATGTCTTCATACTCACCTTTCACTGACCAGCAGCACTGCTGGCATAAGCTGGTGGATGAAACAACATTATACTCCAGCACCAAAGGCATTATGATGTAACAATATAACAACAGTACTAAAAAAACGTGAGATGATTCATTTCAATGAACAGATTCATTGGTCACCTTTGGGTTTCGCCTACAGTCTAATGTTATGAAATGTAGACAATAAAAACATCTACTGTAGGCTACTAGTAAATATTCATACATCATACAAAACTGTCACTCATCCTTTCAGATTTTCAGGATAGAGGGGGAGTCTCACAGCAACATATTTCGTTATGAGATTTGGTTCACAATGGAATGGAGAGGTCTCCATTCTGATAGACCATTTCTTTTTGGATTAAAAATAACATCATGGTATTTAAACTCAGCAAAAAAAAGAAATGTCCCTTTTTCAGGACCCTGTCTTTCAAAGATAATTCATAAAAATCCAAATAACTTCACAGATTTTCATTGTAAAGGGTTTTAACACTGTTTCCCAACGCTTGTTCACTGAATCATAAACAATGAATGAACATGCACCCGTGGATGTTGGTCTTTAAGACACTAACAGCTTACAGAAGGTAGGCAATTAAGGTAACAGTTATGAAAATGTAGGACACTAAAGAGTTCTTTCTACTGACTCTGAAAAACACCAGAAAAAAAATGTCCCGGGTCCCTGCTCATCTGCGTGAAAATGCCTTAGGCATGCTGCAAGGCGGCATGAGGACTGCAGATGTGACCAGGGCAATAAATTGCAATGTCCGTACTCTGAGACGCCTAAGACAGCGTTAAGACAGCGTTACGGGGAGACAGGACGGACAGCTGATCGTCCTTGCAGTGGCAGACCCTGTGTAACAACACCTGCACAGGATCGATACATCCGAACATCACACCTGACAGGTACAGGATGGCAACAACAACTGCCCGAGTTACCAGGAACGCACAATCCCTACATCAGTGCTCAGACTGTCCACAATAGGCTGAGAGAGGCTGGACTGAGGGCTTGTAGGCCTGTTGTAAGACAGGTCCTCACCAGACATCACCGGCAACAACGTTGTCTATGAGCACAAACCCACCGTCGCTGGACCAGACAGGACTGGCAGAAAGTGCTCTTCACTGACGAGTCGCGGTTTTGTCTCACCAGGGGTGATGGTCGGATTCGCGTTTATCGTCAAAGGAATGAGCGTTACACCGAGGCCTGTACTCTGGAGCGGGATTGATTTGGAGGTGGAGGGTCCATCATTTTCTGGGGCGGTGTGTCACAGCATCATCAGACTGAGCTTGTTGTCGTTGCAGGCAATCTCAACGCTGTGCATTACAGGGAAGGCATGCTCCCTCATGTGGTACCCTTCCTGTAGGCCTATCCTGACATGACCCTCCAGCATGACAATGCCACCAGCCATACTGCTCGTTCTGGGCGTGATTTCCCGCAAGACAGGAATGTCAGTGTCCTGCCATGGCCAGCGAAGAGCCTGGATCTGAATCCCATTGAGCACAACTGGGACCTGTTGGATCGGAGGGTGAGGGCTAGGGCCATTCCTCCCAGAAATGTCAGGGAATTTGCAGGTGCCTTGGTGGAAAAGTGGGGTAACATCTCACAGCAAGAACTGACAAATCTGGTGCAGTCCATGAGGAGGAGATGCACTGCAGTACTTAATGCAGCTGGTGGCCACACCGGACTTGTTCAGTTTATGTCTCAGAATCTTGTTATGTTCTTACAAATATTTACACATGTTAAGTTTGCTGAAAATAAACACAGTTGACAGTGAGGGAACGTTTCTTTTTTTGCTAAGTTTATAAGCAGATAATAACCATCCCAGCTTCACACCTGATTTGCCTATGCCCAAGATTAACCCTACACCGCCATGCCCAGTATGCAAAACTGGGTTAAAGCTAACGTAGCCAGAGTGCCTGCAGTCCATGTAGGAAAACCACAAGCAAAAAGGCAGTTGGAGCACTGGTCATTCAGTGAGTGGTGGCTTTTAATTGCAAACCCAAACAGGTTAACAATACAGGACGAGATCTCAAAGAATAAGAAATTGGTAACTAAACCCCCTTTGTGTTTTGTATGCTATTCCTGGACTGTTAAGGGTGCTACATACTTTATGCAAATGCAGCGCTGGAGCGTCATTTTCTATGTAGTTCTACTACTTTTGTTCAGGGCTCACATACACAACGCTCTGTTGCCCAGATAGTGTAGTGCAGGGGTGTCAAAGTCAAATGGACGGAGGGCCAAATAAAAAAATCAGCTACAAGACGAGGGCCGGACTGTTCGAATGTTCATTGAAAAAATTTTAAATGACGCATATAGTCTAGTGAACCTAATTGAACCTACTGAAAACCTAACAAATATATTACAATATGATCAGATAAATAAAGCAATATTTTCTTATGGCTCTGTCAGTAATCTTTAATTTTCAACAGACACAAAAGACAAATTTCCTTTATATAAATATCCCCATAACATGAACATTAAATGAAAGAAACCGGTATTCAAGGCACCATCAGTAGACTATATTTTCTATTTTAGCAAAAGTGGGCTAAATTTACTTCAAAGAAAAAACAATAATAGCAATTTTCTATCATCCACTCAACTGAAATATTTTTAAAATATAATTGGATTGAAATACAAAAAAATAAAGTGCAAAAATCTATTAATCAAAAACAACACTTTGTTTAAGGAGAAGTAACATGCAGTGAAAACAAATATTAAATTTTAACTTTTAAACTTGAACTGAGTAAAAACTCTAAATATGTGATTGCACAGTAATGTTCACTTGTTTGAGGTTGAGGGTGATACTTGGTGGTGTCCCATCTTTTCCACAAGTTCATCAATGTTCGGGGTAAGGCTCTGAGCTGAAGAAATCCTCAGAATTGAGTGGAGGTGTTCAGCAGTAAGTCGACTTCTGTGTGATGTTTTGTTCAGGTTCATCAAAGAAAACAGTTGTTCACACAGGTATGTGCTGCCAAACATAGACAACGTTTGAGCAGCCTGGATGCGCAGCTGGGGCATTGTGCCGGGGAGGAAACGGGCGAACTCCGCAGCACCCACTGCCGCATATTTTGCCCTCAGTGCATCATTGCATTGGAGGTCAATCAACTCCATTTGGAGGTTTGGTGGTGAGCTTTCCACGTCAACAGCAAATGGGTTACCGAGCAGTTCCAACCTGCTTTTTTGTGCTTCAAAGTCAGCAAATCGGCGTCGAAAGTCAGCGGCAAGCATACCTATTTTATCAGCCAACTGTGTGCTCGGGAACGCACTGGTAGAGAGCTTCTCTTTCATGGTCTGGCAGCTGGGAAAGTGGCTCAAATTTTCTTTCCGCATCTGCGTCTCCCACAGAGTCAGTTTGGTTTTAAATGCCTTCACTGTACTGTACATATCAGAGATGACACGATCCCGACCCTGCAGCTGCAAGTTTATTGCATTCAGATGACTCGTAATGTCACACAGAAAAGCCATTTCACACAGAAACATTTCGTCTCGGAGTTGTGTTGTGTCTTTCCCTTTGCTGTCCAAGAACAGACAAATCTCCTCACGAAGCTCGAAACATCTTTGAAGCACCTTTCCCTGGCTTAGCCATCGCACCTCTGTGTGATAAGGCAAATCACCATGCTCCGTTTCTAACTCCGTCAGAAATGCCTTGAACTGGCGGTGATTCAAACCTTTGGCTCTGATAAAGTTAACTGTGCGCGTGATGATGCTCATTACATGCTCCATTTTCAAGGCTTTACCGCACAACGCTTCCTGGTGTATGATACAATGATAAGCTGTCAGCTCACCTGTCGCGTTTTCCTCTTGCATCTTTTCCCGTATCTTCGCCACCAGTCCGCTCCTGTGTCCACACATCGCAGGTGCTCCGTCGGTTGTCAAACCCACGAGTTTTTCCCAAGGCAGCTCCATCTCATTTACACATCTTGACACCTCTTCATACAAATCATGCCCCGTAGTTGTGCCATGCATAGGACGTAAAGCCAAAAACTCCTCTGTCACGCTTAGGTTGGAGTCCACTCCGCGGATGAAAATTGACAACTGGGCAATGTCAGAAATGTCGGTGCTCTCATCCACAGCCAAGGAATATGCAATAAAATCTTTTCCCTTTTTCACAAGCTGCTCTTTTAGATTGATGGACAACTGGTCTACTCTCTCGGCAATGGTGTTTCTGCTCAGACTCACATTTAAAAAGAGTTGCCTTTTTTCTGGGCAAACTTCGTCACAAACTTTAATCATGCAGTTTTTGATGAAATCCCCCTCCGTAAATGGCCGGGCTGATTTAGCGATCTCTTCTGCCAAAATAAAACTGGCCTTGACAGCAGCCTGGCCTTGTGATTTGGCTTTTTTGAACAGAGCCTGTCGAGATTTGAGGCCTCGTTTTAATTCCTCTGCCTTTTGTAGCCTTTGTTCCATGTCCATATTCTTGTTTTTGTCCGCGTGTTTCGTTTCATAATGTCGTCTCAGATTATACTCTTTCAATAAATATTGAAATGAAGCAGCCTACTGCTCGGTGCGTCACCTTTGCATTGTGGGAAATGTAGTATTGGTGCGTGTAAAAGATCTGCGGGCTGCCGGCTTGCTGCGGGCCGGTTCTAATAATAAATCAAGATCATCCCAGGGGCCGTAAAAAACCTTCTTGCGGGCCGGATGTGGCCCGCGGGCCTTGACTCTGACATATGTGGTGTAGTGGGTGGTTTCTTCTTTTTTCCTTGGTTAGGTTCTTCTGATTTCCTGTTTAGTTTTTTTTACCAGTGTCATTTATTAACAATGGGTGATGAGATAAAAGGGTTCAAATCTACTATAGGTCATGCTTTTTAGTTTCTTTATGCCAAGTTGTTGTTTTACTTTATGTAAATAGTTATTGATGAGCATGCATACAATGCCAAAACAACCAGAGTGATTATGTGGGCCTAACTGTTAAGTAACTAAGGAGTTTGTCAACTTCCATTTAGCTAAAGAGTTTTGTTAATGTATCTGTTTTTCAGGACAAAGATGCGACGACACAAGGTCTTTCTCTTCGGCACATTGGCCTTGTGTGTCCTCTCCCTGCTGCAATACTGCAAGGCCCTCCACCACATGCTTATGCTGAGAGACCTGTATACCTCCTCCGTCAACCTCGAGGCCCTGGGCTTCCTCTGGAGAGGGAATGTTCACTCAGGGATGAAGCCTCTCCCTGGGTCTCGACCCTCCGACACGGGCCTGTGGGAGCCAGGGGATGACCGGGGGGACCAAGGGAATGCAGAGGTGGAGAGATGGATTGGGCATGGCGGTGAGGTGAGGGGGCAGATGACATGACTTTCCCTATACATTGTTTTGGGTCTATATGACATTGTCATTGATATGTTTGATTTTCCTCCTGTTGCTCTCCCACTCAGGACCCGTGGGGTAAGGAGCAGCCTGACTCAGGGAATGTTAACAGAATGACGGTCACTCTCCCAGACCCCAATGGACCATGGGGGGAACTTCACAAACGGAGCTTCCGTCTTCGCGATGACCCCACCCCGTTCTTTGCGCGCACCAAGTCTGGAGCATATTGCTTCCGAGAAGGGACGGAAGTGGCTTTTCTCAAAGACGACTCAGGACAAACGGTCCACGCAGCACGAGAGGGCCAGCGTAAGATACTGCATGCACAGCAAGAGGAACCCAAGTCAGCTCATGGGAAATACGCCCAGGGGAAAAGGCTGGTGAAGTGTATGTGTCGCCAAGGCTGGCACGGCCCTCACTGTGGCATCCCCACCATGGTGCAACACTCCAACCTGCCCACTAAGGGAAGTCTGATGCCCAGAATGGTTCCACGGAGGGTCATCAACGCCATTAACATCAACCACGAGTTTGACCTCCTCCACGCCCGCTTTCATGAGCTGGCCGACACTGTTGACCTCTTCCTGGTGTGTGAGTCAAACTTCACGGCCTATGGAAATTCCAAGCAGCTGCACTTCCTACGCCTCCTGCTTAACGGGACCTACAACTACATGCGCCACAAGATCCTCTATGTCTTCCTTGATCACTTCCCTAAAGGTGGCCAGCAGAACGGGTGGATCGCTGACGACTACCTGCGGACGTTTTTAAGCTATGACGGGATGTCCAGAGTACAAGGTGCCAGGCCGGATGATGTCTTCCTTATCAACGACGCAGATGAGATCCCGGCCCGCGAGGGCATCCTCTTCCTCAAACTCTACAATGGCTGGACGGAACCTGTGTCCATCCACATGAGAAAGTCCCTTTATGGTTTCTTCTGGAGGCAGCCTGGGACCCTGGACGTCCACTCCGCCTGCACTGTTGCCATGCTTTTTGCCGTCTACGATGGAGACGGGATATCACTGAGGCGTAGGGATTACTACTCCATGCCGGGTTTCCGGAACTATCAGAGGGAGAGTGGACACATCCTGGTGCAGTGGTCCATTGGGAGCCCCGTCCACTACGCAGGCTGGCATTGTTCCTGGTGCTTCAGACCAGAGGGAATCTCCCACAAACTAATCTCTGCCCAGAATGGAGACTTCCCCCGCTGGGGCGACTACGTGGAAAAACGAGACCTGAACTACATCAAGGGCTTGATCCAGACTGGGGGATGGTTTGATGGCTCGGTGGGGGAGTACCCACCCACAGACCCTAAAGAGCCTATGTACGCACCCAAATATCTATTAAAGAACTTTCCGCTGTACCGCTACATACTTGAGAACCCATATGTCTGAATCTGGTAGAAAATCGGTAACGATTATTTTCTCATTGTTGATTTCAATGGAAGGATTTTTAACTTCAAGGAGTGTTGTCTTAACACAACTATGAAACCTCCACCTATGCCTCTGATTGAAGGGCAGGCCCTCCACTTCCTGTCTGAAGAAGAAGTAGCTAGTGGTTGAGAAGGAGTGTAATGAGTGACATCTGAGACTCATTCTATCTGATTCTATCCCTTTTCAATCACAATATTTAAATGATAGTTAAACAATCCTCAATGACAAAGGCCCCTTCTACTCCAGAGCATTCAAGGACCGGTTTACGTTTGGGACATTGACTTTTGTACAGTTCCTAACTGTAGACGTGATGGCAGACAGGTATATATGTATAAAAGATCTATCTGATGATGGCCAATGGCCAGTGATACTGTAGTTTTCCCTCAGTCAGATCAACAATGTGCTTCTAGTGCCACCAGTTTTGCGTTTCCAGAGACCTCTGTGAAGAAAGAGACCTGAAAAATGATCTGTGCACTTTTCTGTGGTGGTGGTAAAACTGTGTTACTGTGCTGAAATGGTTGTTCGAACAACACAGGGAAAAATATAGCGGGAAAGGGAAAGTCGGTTTTATATTGTTTAATACAAATTCAGGTTTCCCTCACTAATGTGGCTTGTCTTAAACGTTGCTTAATTTGACTACACAACTTTCTCATAGCCTTCTTGTAAACAGATTGTGCATGGTTTACAGGTGAATAAATGTGAGGCCAAAAATAATATGTCATTAGAACCATGGAATCAGGCCAAACAATTGTCACATTGCTTTTAGACATTTCTGTCATGTGTGTTCATTGTTCATTGAGAGAGAAAATTATTGAGAAACAAAATCCATTTCTTCTGCTATGGTCTCGTGATTCACATCACGTCTGGTAATTCAATCTGTTCTAGACACTCAATTTGACATGTATATAAGCCAACGCAATGGTTTCCTTGGTTTCATCCTTAAAAATGGATTCCAATTCTTCAACAACCAAATAACGAACATGATAATAATATTCCTACAGATCTTAGGGACATATCCCCTGTGAATAGGATGTATAGCAATGACAATTATTAATGTATTCATGCTTAGTTAAGAAACAACAGACTGTCTGCCATCAATCGGATCAGCCTTCGATACACTGCAAGTAATTTGTTCCTACCTGAATTACAATAGAGTACACCGAGAGGTCTATTCAACAGAAACCAGTCTGTCAACAAAACAAAAGCAAAATGTTTATGTTGTGAATATCTTAGTTCGTTCTTGTTTCGCACTGCAGACCACGTTTTGTTGAGTAGCTATATGAACCCAAACCTACTGGACGACATGAAGACAGACAAAGGTGCATAAAAAGGAGTCATTTATTAGTATACTTTAACTTACATTTTGAGTCATTTATTACATCTATTACTTTATTAATCATGCATTTTTATTTCCAGATAAACTTACAATGTTAGGAAGGTTAAGACTGCTGTTTACTGTTGTTAAATCATGTCATGTCAATGTAGCTTTAGCTTTAGCACTTCCTTGTCTTGGGAGACTGACTTTGGGAATAAGGAGATAATAATAATTGATTGGTGTATTGACAATGTTTCTCTTGGGAATCTGATGCTTCGTCAATTGATGCTCTGACTTGCAGATTGCACACATTCTCTCACAGCCTTTAAAACGACTTACTCTGAATTCTGATACACCTCTTGTTTCTCAACACCTCTCGTTCCTCAATCCATGTTTTGATTATTCGTGCACTTAACTTTTAAACTCCCTCTGCCCTATCGTGCGTGCGTGCGTGCGTGTGTGCGTGCGTGCATGTGTGCGTGCGTGCATGCGTGTCTGTGTGAATATGTATTTTATCTATCTTGTTAGAAATTATTTGTAAGGTGCCACTTTTCAATATATTTCTATCTGGAGTCCACATGATGAAAAGTGGGACTTCCACAGTGGCTACATTTAAAGGCCAGAATCTCAGGAATATTGGAGAATGGCATGTGAATGGCAACTATTCAAACTGCACTGTTGTTTAAGGTCCACAGCATGTTTACAGCAAAAAAAATGCCTTGGATGTTGTTGACTTTGCTTTTTTAGGGGGATTTCTTTTGTAATTTCTGGATGGTGTCCAATATTTCTTTGTACAACTATGAGGTACTACTCCTGTGTTCTAACTAAAAAAATAATAATTGTTGAAGTAAAAATCAATAACTAATCTTATGTGACTTATTTTGAATCTTGTGCAAGTCCTGAGTCTTTTCCTTCATCAATCATTCCACTATATATTTGTATTGAACTAGTACGTCCCAATGTGGTAAATTTTTCAAAGAGTCAAAGTTAATCTGTTTATTACCTAGCATTACCTACATACTATACTACACTGTAATTACACTGTGCCAGCCCAACAACCATGTAAAGACACAGGTATTAATTAAGGACACGTTTTGTTTCACCAACTTGTTTCAAATCCAAAAGTGATTATCAGAAAACGCATTATGGCACAACCTCTTGAGTCTAGACAGGAATACCACACTGCCCGTGACTCCGGTTAGGTCTGTCTTTCCTAAAGCAATGTATAACGAGACTAGATGCCTTCTCCATGCCTGAACTCTAGATGGCTGTCTATAAGAAAAATATGAATTTGAAGGAAATCATTCTGGGAGATTATTGCGGCAGAATTGACAGGGAAAGCCTAAGAGTTATCATTGATATGGCTCTCTTTACTGTACTTTACTTTACTTTACATGGGACTTTTTATTCAATACAATTTTATTTAATTAACCATTATTTTACTTGGTAAATTGACTGAGAACACATTCTCACTCACAGCAACAACCTGGGGAATAGTTACAGGGGGGAGGGGAGGGGGTGAATGAGCCAATTGGAAGCTGGGGATGATTAGGTGGCCATGATGGTATGAGGGCCAGATTGGGAATTTTGCCAGGACACCGGGGTTAACACCTCTACTCTTACAGTAAGTGCCATGGGATCTTCAGTGACCACAGAGTCAGGACAACCGTTTAATGTCCCATCCATAAAATGGCATCCTACACATTTTATTTATTTATTTTTATTTCACCTTTATTTACCCAGGTAGGCCAGTTGAGAACAAGCTCTCATTTACAACTGCGACCTGGCCAAGATAAAGCAAAGCAATCGACAAAAAAAACAACACAGAGTTACACGTGGGATAAACAAGCGTACAGTCAATAACATAATAGAAAAATATATGTACAGTGTGTGCAAATGTAATAAGATGTAGTAAGATTAGAGAGGTAAGGCAATAAATAGCCCTAATAGTACTGTGCAGCCGTCTTCATCGACCTGGCCAAGGCTTTTGACTCTGTCAATTACCACATTCTTATCGGCAGACTCAACAGCCTTGGTTTCTCAAATGACTGCCTCGCCTGGTTCACCAACTACTTCTCTTATAGAGTTCAGTGTGTCAAATCAGAGGGCCTGTTGTCTGGACCTCTGGCAGTCGATATGGGGTTCAATTCAGGGTTCAATTCTCGGGCCAACTCTTTTCTCTGTATATATCAATTATGTTGCTTTTGCTGCTGGTGATTCTCTGATCCACCTCTACGTAGACGACACCATTCTGTATACTTCTGGCCCTTCGTTGGACACTGTGCTAACTAAACTCCAGATGAGCTTCAATGCCATACAACTCCCCTTCCTTGGCCTCCAACTGCTCTTAAATGCAATTAAAACTAAATGCAAATTCCCCTGCAAAGGTCTACTATTGATAAGAATGATCTGTCAAAGACAAAGGGGACGGGGGAGGTTTACAGACAGATCTTTGAGATGAGGAAGGGAGTTTTGGTTGTGCAGGGTTGTGCTTAGAGACAGTAAATGTATTGTTGAGTATGAGAGTGATTAAGAGGTACCATTTCTCTTTAATCTCCCATACACAATCATTCCTACTGTGTAAGAACTTCCCTCCTAAGACTTTTCACATCTTCTTTAGCCCTCCAGCCCATTCACTTTGTTGACTGATCTTTCCTCTCAAAAGCAGCTCCCAGTGTCCCTCATTGTCCCTAAACAATATGCTAGCCGTTCCCATACAGTGGACATCTTTACCAACAAAGGTATGTTGCCCTAAGTCCCTTCCACAAAAAGTGTAAAATGCTAACACCGCAACCATGTCTTTCCAGGACATGTGCAGTACCAGCAAATCTTCTGCAAGAGGACCAAACAGTTGGTGGTTTTGTCAGAGTCTAATTTAGCTGGCCATTCACCGCAGAGAAGACAAGACCATTCGCCATAGGCACAAAGAGTTTCAGCTTCCCCAGCCCACCATGCCGAACACCATTACCAGTGTACCGAAGCCGGATAAAGGACTATGGCTGCGTTTACACAGGCAGTCCAATTCGAGTCTTTTTTTCACAAATTGGTTCTGCAAAATATCTGATATGAAAATATCTGATGTGATTTAAACCAATTACTAGAAAAAAATATCTGAATAAGACCATGTAGAACCACCATAAAATAAATACTGATATTTTCTATCAATCTTCTAAAATTGTCTGCCTTTATGGATTCACAGAAGATATTTATATAACGTGTACAGGGATCTCTAGCTTCATACCGATGCTAGACATTCAGATATGTACAAAGAATGTTTATTTGTCAAAATCTAAAATACAGAGGAGTGTACACTATTTCATGCTAACTCAAAATAGAGAACTGGGTATTCAACAATAATGTTATATGGTAAAAGTAACATACAAAAAAATTGTATGAACAGTGTAGTACAGTTCAGTGTGTCCAATTGTGTCTCAAGTGTAGAGACACACAAGTACAGAGAACTGTAACTACAGATTATTTCACCAGATAATGTGATTTACCCAAAGATTTTAGCAGACTTTTTGTCCTTTGTTAAAATAAACACTTTTTTTGCTCCATGAAGTAATTCAGGAGTTGGGTGCAATTGAATCAGTGAAGGTAACCTGTAGTGGACTTGCTGATATTTGTTTGTGTTTCTTCTGACCAGAGGGAGCGAGTGCTCCGTGTCATGCAACTGGGGTCAAGATCTGTTTCTTGCTTTACTCTTAGGAACAGGGCACTATTGAAAGTAGGGATTTTTGGGTGTAGCGTTAAGTGTGGAGAAATTGAAGTAGAAGATTCTTGGTGTTTGCGATGCCTGCCGTTTGGTGAGACGCAGACCCGGTGGTTGAGCGTGGCGAAACAGAGGAGCAACTGTCAGTCATTTTGAGTTTTGAGTCTTTTCCAGATGAAGTCATGTTAGGATATATCAGTTATCCTGTTAGAGCTTTTGTGCCGAATAAACTCCCCTGTTTCAGGTGCAACGTTTATGGTCATGTTGCAGCAGTTTGTAGGAGGGAGATTCCAATATGTGGTAAATGTGCAGGATGGGATTTGTGTAGTTTCGGCGAATAAAGATGTGTGTAAACTGTAGGGGTGACCATTTATCTGGGGATCGGAAGTGTCAGGTGTAAGAAAGACAGGTTGAGGTGGCTAGAGTCAGAGTAGTGCAGAAGGTGTCGTATGCTGAGGCAGTAAAGGAAGTAGAGGAGGATGGGTCAAGGGTGAGGATCCCTGTGAGTAGTAATTCTGTTTCAGCACAGAGGCATAGGCCAAAGAGTGATATATGCTTCAGTAAGTTTGGCTTCTTAGCGTTCATAGCAATGGTCATCAACTGTACCTCAGAAATGGGAAATAAATCACTGACAATAAATGTTGTGGTGGCAGCTGCAGAGAAATATTTGGGTGTATGAGATTTGACTTTGGAAGAATGAAAGGTTGTATTGAGTGGTAGTGTCCCGTCCTCCCAGGCCTTTGGAATTATGGTGGCAAAATTGGGGTGAGCTGTTGTAGCTGCTCAAGGTTTATGCTCTGTTCTGTATTGAACTGTGATGCTATGCATTTCGTAGACTCATGTTATGTCTGCACCCTAACACAAGGCCATTCTGTTCTGGAACTTTTGCTTGTATATAATAACTGTTGCGTAAACAATATGATTGTAATATCACCTCCCACTATATAAGGGACATATAACCATTTACTCTTCAAATCAAAGCAAATCAAATGTTATTGGTCACATACACATGGTTAGCATCTAGCATCTAGTTCTGACAGTGCAGCAATATCAACAACTGATCTAACAATTCCACAACAACTACCTAATACACACAAATCTAAGTAAAGGGATGTAATATAAATATATGGATGAGCAGTGACTGAGCGGCATAGACAAGAAGGCGCTATTGTGCATGGCCACGCAGTCATGGGTGAACAGGGAGTACAGGAGGGGGCTGAGCATGCACCCTTGTGGGGCCCGAGTGTTGAGGATCAGTGAAGTGGAGATGTTGTTTCCAACCTTCACCTACTGGGGGCAGCCCGTCATACAGTCCAGGACCCAATCGCACAGGGCGGGGTTGAGACCCAGGTCCTCAAGCGTAATGATGCAAAAGAGTTTTCTAATGATAAATTAGCCTTTTAAAATGATAAACTTGGATTCGCTAACACAACATGCCATTGGAACACAGGAGTGATGTTTGCTGACAATGGGCCTCTATACACCTATGTAGATATTCCATAAAATATCTGCCATTTCCAGCTACAGTAGTAATTTACAACATTAACAATGTCTACATTGTATTTCTGATCAATTTGATGTTATTTTAATATACAAAAAAATTGCTTTTTTTTTCAAAAACAAAGACATTTCTAAGTGACCCCAAACTTTTGAACAGTAGTGTAGGTATTCCTCTTGTCCAGATGGGATATGGCAATGTGCAGGGTGATGGCGATTGCATCATCTGTGGACCTATTGGGGCCGTATGCAAATTGCAGTAGGTCTAGGGTGACAGGTAAGGTGGAGGTGGCATGATAATTGACTAATCTCTCAAAGCACTTCATGATTGTCAGCAGTGAGTGCTACTGGGCAATAGTTATTCCTTTCAGTTACCTTTGCCTTCTTGGGTACAGGAACGATGTTGGCGATCTTGAATCATGTGGGGACAGCAGACTGGGATAGGGAGAGATTGAGTATGTCCCTAAACACACCAGCCAGCTAGTCTGCGCATGCTCTGAGGAAGCGGCTAGGGATGCTGTCTGGGCTGACAGCCTTGCGAGGGTTAACAGGTTTAAATGTTTTACTCACGTCGGTCACGGAGAAAGAAAGCCTACAGTCCTTGTTAGCGGACCTCGTCGGTGGCACTGTGATATCCTTAAAGCGGGAAAAGAAGGTGTTAAGTTTGTCTAGAAACAAGACGTCGGTGTCCGTGATGTGGCTGATTTTGTTTTTGTAGTCCATGATTGTCTGTAGACCCTGCCACATACGTTTTGTGTTGAGCCATTGAATTGTGACTCCACTTAACCATATCTACATGTACATGCTACCTCAATCAGCCTGACTAACCGGTCTCTGTATGTAGCCTTGCTACTTTTATAGCCTCGCTACTGTATATAGCCTAGTCTTTTTACTGTTGTTTTATTTCTTTACTTACCTGTAGTTCACCTAACACATGTTTTGCACTATTGGTTAGAGCCTGTAAGTAAGCATTTCACTGTAAGGTCTACACCTGTTGTATTTGGCGCATGTGACAAATAAACTTTGATTTGATTTGACTTTGTCCCTATACTGACATTTAGCTTGTTTTGTTGCCTTGTGGAGGGAATAACTACACTGTTTGTATTCTGCCATATTCCCGGCCATCTTTCCATTGTTAAATGCGATGGTTCGCGCAGTCAGTTTTGCGCGAATGCCGCCATCTATCCACGGTTTCTGGGTAGGGTAGGTTTTAATAGTCACAGTGGGTACAACATCTCCTATGCACTTCCTTATAAACTCACTCAACGAATCAGTGTATAAAACTATATTATTCTCTGAGGCTACCCGGAACATATCCCAGTCCGCGTGATCAAAACAATCTTAAAGCATGGATTCCTATTGGAAGCAAAATGGAGTCGTGATCAGATTTGCAGAACAGAGGGTGGAGGAGGGCCTTGTATGCATCGCGGAAGTTAGAGTAGCAGTGATCCCGTGTTTTGCCAGCCCGGGTACTACAATCAACATGCTGATAGAATTTAGGTAGCCTTGTTCTCAAATTTGCTTTGTTAAAATTCCCAGCTACAATAAATGTAGCCTCAGGATAAATGGTTTCCAGTTTGCATAGAGTCCAGTTGAATATCCTTGAGGACCGTTGTGGCTTGAGGGGGGATATACATGGCTGTGACAATAACCAACGAGAATTCTCTTGGGAGATGATACAGTTGGCATTTGATTGTGAGGAATTCTAGGTCAGGTGAACAGAAGGACTTGAATTCCTGTATGTTGTTACAATTACACCATGAGTCGTTAATCATGAAACATACACCCTTCTTCCCGGAGAGATGTTTATTCCTGTCGGCGCGACGCACAAAGAATCCCGGTGACTGTACCGACTCCGACAGAATGTCCCCAGAGATCCATGTTTCCGTGAAACAGAGTATCTTACAATCCCGAATGTCTCTCTAGAAAGCAACCCTTGCCCTAATTTCATCTACCTTGTTATCTAGAGACTGGACATTAGCAAGTAATATACTCGGAAGCGGTGGGTGGTGTGCGCGCCTCCAAAGTCTGACCAGAAGGCTGCTCCGTCTACCTCTTCTGTGGAGAAGTTGTTTTGGGTTAGCCTCTGGAATCAGTTCGAATGGCTTGGGTGGTTTGAACAAAGGATGTGCTTCGGGAAAGTTGTATTCCTGGTTGTAGTGCTGGTAAGTTGACGTCGCTCTGATATCCAATAGTTCTTCCTGGCTCCTGGGCAATTATGCGTGAAACACCTCACTGTCCTAGAAATGCCTTGGACATGATGAAAACAAGCCCAGATTCCCCCAGGGTGAAATCCACCTTTAAAAAAGGTACTTAAAATATATGAAACCACAACAGAAAACGTGTAGTCTACAGATAACAAAATCTGCGGGTGTGAGAAAATGGATTGATAAACCTATAAGAATGCAGTTCATGCCACTCAATCTAGAATTCTATTTATATGGCGATATTGCCTTTGTGACTTCAATATTCAAAACCTAAGTGTTGGTCCTGTGCGTTCACATTGATGTTGTGATTAGACTGCTCACCATAACACAGACAATGAGCTATAATAAGAAGGTGTGAACCCATTAGGGAAATCAATCACCTTAAAGCAGGCAGCCCAACCCTCTTCCTGGAGATCTACTGTCCTGTAGGTTTTCAATCCAACCCTAATTTAGCGTTTCTGATTCAGCTAGCTAAGGTCTTGTTGAGCAGCTAATTAGTAGAATCAGGTGTGTTAAATTAGGATTGGACTGAAAACCCACAGGAGGGTAGATCTCCAGGAAGAGGGTTGGGCAGCCCTGCCTTAAAGTCACAAAATCTTCACGGTTTCTCAGTTTAGTTTCTAATGATTCACAACAGAAATATTCCCTTATCTCTACTAGATGGTAGCAGAGCTTTGAGGTGAATGTTCCAGTGGCGTGCAGACTACACTGAAATCACAAGTTCTGTCAATCTGAATAATTACATAATTCAGCGTAAAAAATAGATAAATATTTTCTGTTTTACAGTTTGCGAGCAAACACACACACACAAAATTGCACAGTGGTAGGCCTACTTCTGCTGACTGTTTTGAATAACAATTTGAATGTATTTGACTTCATTTGAATTACCTGCGCTGTAATTTCTTTTTGAAAAGATATGATTTCAACGTACAATTGTAAGGCAACCAACTGCAATAGGATTGTGAGTTTGCTCAACTTTTGTTAATCAAATTTTTAGCAAACTCACAATCCTATTGCAGTGGGCTGTACGTTTGCTCAACTTTTGTTAAACAAATATTTTTGTTTAGGGGGGTGGGGAGCAACAGGACAATGCAAATAGTCTGGGTAGACATTTGATTAGCCATTCAGGAGTTTTATGGCTTGGGGGGTAGTCTGTAATAGTTTGCAAGCCCTGCCACATCCGATGAGCATTAGAGCACGGTGTACTATGATTCAATCTTAATCCTATATTGACGCTTTGCCTGTTTGATGGTTAGTCGGAGGCCATAGCAGGATTTTTTATAAGCTAAACTTAGAGTCCCGCTCTTTGAAAGTGGCAGGTTGGGATATGTTATTGATGCAATTATTGATGAAGCCCCTGACTTATGTGGCATACTCCTCAAAGCCTTTGGAAGAATGCTATTGCAGCTGGCTGCCTTTTATTTGTACTTTGAATCAACCTCAATGCCATTTTATTGAGCAAACTCACAATCCTATTGCAGCTGGTTGCCTTAAAATTGTACATTGAATCAACCTCACTGCTTACAAAGGGAAGTGTACGTTTCCTATTGGAATCCACCAAGAGTGGGGAAACCAACAATTTAAACTTTGATAATGACTGCCATGGTAGTAATAATTAATTTTGAGACTTCCTAAATCATATAAACTGGAACAGCCATCTCAAAAAGTTCAACTCCTAACAGGTTGGAATAGTTTAGAAAAATGTATGTTATTTATGTTTGTGTGGAATAGGATTAATCAACCAATCAATGTACATGTACAAACATATTGCAAAAATAAATATTCTGAAATAGAGCATGCTGGGAAATATTACGATGATGGGAGTGCTTTTCAACAAACATACATTTGTAATTTTACTCAACAAGTTTGTTCAAATTCAGCTCCCTTCGAGGAAAGTTTGTTGAATCAACATACAATTGTAAGGCAATCAGCGCAATAGGATTGTAAATTGGCTTAACATTTGGGCATATAGTTGACCCAACATACAAGCCATGTTCGAATACCCATACTTGTGTCCTAAATAGGAGGCCTTTTAAGTAGGCAAAAAAAATGTAGTTATATAGTATGTGACATTAGGAAAATCAAGACTTTTAATGCCCGAATGTCATACTAATTTCTAGCAGAATTCCTTGCAAACTATTGAAGAAGAGAAACATTTGTTCAAAACCACGTTTGTTTGAAAACAGGTGACGTTCTCTACAAAAATGAACGAATCGTGGGGAACAGAGATTGAAATTAAGCTAGCGGCTAGTCCTGTTCAGGCCGGGCTAGTTGAAAATGGGCCCAACTAGCCCGCTTGCTAGTGGCATTTCGTATTTTCTAATATCTCAGGGCACAGATTTTACACCAGGGCAGCTGGGCTAGTAAAAAATGGTGGTCGACTAGCCCGACTAGCCGGTGCCCAAAATCCTTAATAAGTTCCATTCATGGTGGGGAACAAGCGTGATTGCGCATTCGATGATGCCTTCTCAGCAATGTTCCCTGTAATGTTTTTCATCACTGAGCAAATTTCAGGTCTGCTGAGTGCAAACAGCTTATTCAAGCCTGTCTCAAAATACAACACTGCCCTTGTAAGACAAAAAAAAACTCTTTACCTGACTCGCTTTTCAAAGATGTCTAGAAATGTACACGTTTTGTGCTCTTGTAGGAAGCAATCACAATCATCATTGCTGACTACAAATTATATGTAACTGGGCTAATAACCCACTAACTAGCAAAGGATATGAACAAATGTACAAATGTGCACACGTCGCTACATGTAGTTCTCTTGATCTCAAAACAAGCACATTTACCCACAACCGCTGATGCTGTAAAAACAGTCCAGTTCAAAGTGAATGGCACAGATCCGTATATAGCAATGGTCTACTTGCATATAGCAGCTCTGATTTGTTATGACGCACTGGTCTGTGTAGAGCATGTGCCTGTCGATGCAGTAGAATCCTACTCCAATGCGTTCTGTCTTCAACAAAACCTCATGTATGGTTAGCTTTGTTTCAGTATGTTGCATTGAAAGTGGCTACTATTGCATTGATTCGATCACAATTCCCACAGTAAAGGGAAACGTTGATAATGTTAACTAACGGGTAAAACTCTAGAAAGTTGGTTGAAGTACAATCTCATGCTTCTCTGAGTTTAGAGGGAACATTGCTTCTCAGTATAGATGTCTGGTCAAAAAGAGTATGACTTTGTTGCCACCCATAGCATTGATTGTTATAAAATAATAGCCAATCAGCATTGACCTAAACTAAGTGAGCTCAGCTGTGAATGGTCCTGGAGCACCAAAAAAAGTGTCAAGGGAAGCCTGTTTGGATTTGGCTTCACACCAATAATCTCCTAACGCACTTCCGCCTGCACCGATGCCCACCCATCAGTCATCAGGGTCCAGTGGGATTCGGCTCTCGCTCCCGTGTGCGTATGACGGAACAGCTGCCGGGTGCCAGGGGTTCTTACTCCAGCTTGAGCTCTACCTGGCAGCTGTTCAGCCGGCCCCTTCGGGACGCGAGTGAGTGAGCGCCCTCATCTCCTGCCTAACGGGTAAAGCCCTGGAGTGGGCAAACGCCATCTGGGGAAGGGAGGGCCCGAGCCTGGACAATTGTTTTTGACCATCCATCAGAAGGGAGAGAGGCGGGGGAGCGTCTGTTCCATTTAAGGCAGGGGATGAGGAGCGCACTGGAGTTTGCGCTGGACTTTAGAACTCTGGCGGCGGGCGCTGGATGGAATGAGCGGGCCCTGATCGATCACTACAGGTGTAGTTTGCGAGAGGATGTTCGTAGGGAGCTAGCCTGCAGGGACACCACTCTCAACCTGGACCAGCTCGTGGACTTATCTATCCGTCTGGATAACCTGTTGGCCTCCCGCGGACGTCCAGATCGGGGTCCGTTCGATCCATCTCCCAGCTCCGTTGACCCAACACCTATGGAGTTGGGAGGGGGGACCATTCCATGTACTAGCTGTGGCCGCAGAGGGTACACTGCAGGTCGGTGCTGGGGGGGTCCTCAGGGAGGTTGAGGTAGCAGGCGGAACACTGGTGGTTCATCCCAGGTTAGTAGGCACACAACTCACCCAGAGCCCCCTGTTGCTCACCTGTGGTTACCTATTGAATTTCCTGGATTTTCCCCTCATTCCCAGCATAAGGCGCTTGTAGATTCAGGCGCACTTTATTGACAGGTCCTTGGCACTTAGATTAGGGATTCCTATGGTTCCTGTTGATGTTCCCTTCCCTGTACATGCCCTAGAGAGTCGTCCTTTGGGGTTGGGTCTAATTAGGGAGGTCACAGCTCCCATTGCTATAACAAACCAGGGGGGTCATGAGGAGAGAATTAATCTCTTTCTTATCGACTCGCCTGCGTTTCCCGTTGTATTGGGTCTTCCCTGGTTGGCCTCTCATGATCCTACTATTTCGTGGCAAAAGAGGGCTTTCAAGGGATGGTCCAGTCAGTGTTCAGGGAGGTGTGTAGGCGTTTCCTTAGGTGCCACTATGGTGGAAAGTCCAAACCAGGTTTCCACCATGCACATTCCTCCCGAAATTTCGATTTGGTACTCACCTTCTGTAAAAAGAAGGCGACTCAATTATCACCCCATCGACCGGTGGATTGTGCGATAAATGTCCTGTTAGGCGCTGCACTCCCCAGGAGTCACCTGTATCCTCTGTGGCGGCTATGGAGACATATGTCACCAAATCTCTGGGACAGGGATACATTCGGCATTCCATTTCACCTGTCTCCTCGAGTTTCTTTTTTGTGAAGAAGAAGGAGGGAGGTTTACGCCCGTGTATAGACTATCAAGGTTTGAACCAGATTACGGTAAAATATAGTTACCAGCTGCCTCTTATCGCCAGTATGACAGAGTCAGTACACGGGGCGCGCTTCTTCACAAAAGTGGACCTCAGGAGCGCTTACAACCTGGTGCGTATCCGGGGAGGGGATGAGTGGAAGACGGCATTTAGCACCACTTCTGGGCACTATGAGTACCTCGTCATGCCGTATGGGTTAATGAATGCTCCATCAGTCTTCCAATCCTTTGTTGATGAGATTTTCAGGGACGTGCACGGGCAGGGGGTAGTGGTGTATATAGTTGACATTCTAATATACTCCGCTACCCGCGCCGAGCATGTGTCCCTTGTGCGCTGGGTGCTTGGTTGACTGTTGGAGCATGACCTATACTTCAAGGCGGAGAAATGTCTGTTCTTCCAACAGTCCGTCTCCTTCCTAGGTTACAGCTTTTCCGCATCAGGGGTGGAGATGGAGAATGACCGCATTTCAGCCGTGTGTAATTGGCCGACTCCAACGGAGTTGCAGCGGTTTTTAGGGTTTGCCAACTACTACCAGAGGTTTATCCGGGGTTTTGGGCAGGTAGCGGCTCCCATTACCTCCTTGCTGAATGGGGGACCGGCGCGACTGCAGTGGTCAGCTGAGGCGGACAGGGCTTTTGGTCACCTGAAGGCTCTGTTTACTATGGCTCCCGTGCTGGTGCATCTGGATCCCTCCTTAGCGTTCATAGTTGAGGTGGAAGCGTCCGAGGCTGGAATCGGAGCTGTGCTATCTCAGCGCTCGGGTAGGCCACTAAAACTTAGCCTGGCAAGAGCGAAACTATGACGTGGGGGATAGGGAGTTGTTGGCTGTTGTCGGAGCCCTGAAGACGTGGAGGCATTGGCTTGAGGGGGCTAGACACCCTTTCCTAATTTAGACTGACCACCGAAATCTGGAGTACATCCAGGCAGCGAGGAGAATGAACCCTCGCCAGGCAAGGTGGGCCATGTTTTTTACCCGCTTTGTTTTCACCCTGTCCTACAAACCAGGTTACCAGAACGTTAAGGCGGACGCACTGTCCCGACTGTATGATACAGAGGAGCGGTCCACGGATCCCACTCCCATAATTCCAGCTTCTTGCCTGGTGGCACCGGTGGTATGGGAGGTGGACGCGGACATCGAGCGGGTGTCACGTGCAGAGCCTACCACCCCCCCCCCCCCCCCCCCCCACAGTGTCCAGTTGGGCGTTTGTACGTTCCGTTTGATGTTCGCGAACGTTTGATCTGTTGGGCCCACACTTCACCCTCCTCTGGTCATCCTGGCATCGGTCGGACAGTGCGCTTTCTTGCTGGGAAGTACTGGTGGCCCACGTTAGCTAAGGACGTAAGGGTTTATGTTTCCTCCTGTTCGGTATGCGCACAGTGCAAGGCACCTAGACATCTGCCCAGAGGGAAATTACAACCCCTTCCAGTTCCGCAACGACCGTGGTCACACCTATCGGTGGATTTCGTGACGGATCTTCCCCCGTCGCGGGGTAACACCACGATCCTGGTCGTTGTGGATCGGTTTTCTAAGTCCTGCCGTCTTCATCCATTGCCCGGTCTCCCTACGGCTCTACAGACTGCGGAGGCCCTGTTCACCCATGTATACTGGCACTACGGGGTGCCTGAGGATATAGTTTCTGATCGGGGTCCCCAATTTATGTCAAGAGTCTGGAGGGCGTTTATGGAATGCCTGGGGATCTCGGTCAGTCTTACCTCAGGTTTCCACCTGAGAGTAACGGGCAGGTGGACAGAGTCAACCAGAATGTGGGTAGGTTTCTGCTGTGCTATTGCCAGGACCGTCCGGGAGAGTGGGCGGTGTTCATCCCCTGGGCGGAGATGGCCCAAAACTCCCTCCGCCACTCGTTCGGCGGTCGGCGTCACCGGCTTTCTAGTCATCACCGATCCATGTTTCCTTTTTCCTTTTGTTTTGTCTTGATTACGCACACCTGATTTCTATTCCCTTATTATGTTCGTTATTTCACCTCTCGTCTACCTTTCTGTTTTGTCCGTGATTTTTTGGGGTTACCGTGTGTGTTGGAGGGTTTTCTCATTACGTGATGTTTCCTTGTTGGAGATATTCCGTTTTTTTGTATTAATATTTTGAGTAAAGACTTTTGTGTTTTTCCTCAAACCTGTGTCCTGCGCCTGACTCAGACAACTAATCCAGCACATTGTTACAATAATTGTAATATTATAAATACAAGTTAGCAGACCTGAGCTCACTCCTCGTGCTTATTTTAAGCAGCGCGTTACTGGTCAGGCATCGTGTTATGCGGTTAAGCTCACGGTGTCGCCAGTACGTGATCATAGCCCGGTGCGCTATAGGGCAGCCCCCCGAGAGTGTCATGCGAGTATGGGCATCCAGCCAGGGCGTATGGTGTCTGCTCAGCGTGTCTGGTCGGCCATTTCGTACGCCGTTTTGGGCCAGGGTATCCTGCGCCGGCTCTGCGTGCTGTGTCTCTGGGGCGCTGGGAGGGTGCAGTGCGTCCTATGCCTGTGCTCCGCTCGTGCAGGGCAAATCTGGGAGTGGAGCCTAAGGGAGAGGTGCGAGTAGTAGGCACTAGATCTCCCGTGCTTACCCACAGCCCGGTTCAACCTGTGCCTGCACTCTGGAGGGTCCGGGCTAGAGTAGTGATCAAGCCTGGGGGAGTGGTGCCAAGGCTGCGCACCAGAGCTCCAGTGCTCCCCCACAGCCCGGTCCTTCAGGTGCCTCCTCCTAACACCAGGCCTCCTGGAGGTCTCCCCAGCCTGGTGGGTCCTGTGGCAGCCCCACGCACCAGGCTGTCTCTCTGTCTCCTCCCTACAGGTGTTCCTTCCTGTCTCTCCCACCTGTCCGGCGCTGCCGGAGACTCCCGCCTGTCCGGTGCTGCCGGAGACTCCCGCCTGTCCGGTGCTGCCGGAGTCTCCCAACCCAGAGGCGCCAGAGCCCCTCAGCCCAGAGCTGCCCCTCTGTCCCGAGCTGCCACTCTGTCCCGAGCTACCCCTCTGTCCCGAGCTGCCCCTCTGTCCCGAGCTGCCCCTCTGTCCAGTGGGGTAATTTAGAAGGGTTGCCATGGTTAGGAAGCCACGGAGGCAGACAATGAGGCGGACTAAGATGATGGTGAAGTGGGGTCCGCATCCCGCACCAGAGCCGCCACCGCGGACAGACGCCCACCCAGACCCTCCCCTATAGGTTAAGGTTTTGCGGCCAGAGTCCACACCTTTGGGGGGGGGGGGGTAGCCTGGGTTGCACTGTTTGTTTGTGGGTGATTGTCTATGCTAGTTGCTTGTGTCAGCACAGGTCTCATTTATAGCTTCACGGTCGTTATTGGTTTATTGTTTTTGTATTCAGTGTTCAGTACTTTCTTTAATTAAATATTCACCATGAACACATACCACGCCGCATTTTGGTCCTCTGATCCTTCTCGCCTCTCCTCTTCAGATGAAGAGGAGAGGCGAGAAGGATCAGAGGACCAAAATGCGGCACTAATAGCCAAGCTAGATGTGAAAACCTCCCCTCCTAACACAGACCAGATTTGCCCTAATGACCAAGTGGTAGCTTGTTACTCAATGTAATAACTTTTCAAATAAGTTACCTTACACGTTATGTTGGCTGACAATTTGCTAGCTACGCTGTCCTTATGACCCACATAGCATATCATTACAACAGTATGTACTGGTATGTTAGCTAGCTACCTAACGTTAGTAGTTATACATCAAACTTGCCAGTATATTAACTATAGGCTAACTACCCATTATTTATTATTCTGGTCATTCTTAGCTTAGCTAAATGGTATAGTCGTTGCAATTTCTCAATGGACATTCGGGTGCTTTCGTAAATTCACTCTGGCTATCTACAGGCTGGACAATAGAACAAGTCAAAATTCACCCAAGGCTGAAAAACAGCTTAAGAACGTTGGCTAAACTGGAACACTAGCAAGTGCTCATAGCAAATTAATGGAATCGAACGTTCGCAGAGCCTGTTTTGACTGGAGTGATGCTTAGAATTACATTAAAAATGTATCTCTTTTTATTTTACCACTACAATCTGTTCGTCGGACGACATTGGAAAAAAACAACTTGTGTAGAAAGTAAATATCCGCACATCGATGGTGTCAACTGTGCTTATGTCTGCGTAATAGAAAAGTGGGGAATTTTTTTAACTTAGACTATTTCTGGTCTAGCGATTGATGACAAACGAGCTCGCTGCCCAGACTTTCAGAATTACAAATAGAAGATTCTCCTGATTAAAATGGTGCACGTGTAACAGTTTTGCTCGAACCAGGGACCCTCTGAACACATAGACAACAGCCACCCTCGAAGCATCGTTACCCATCGCAGAGCAAGGGGAACAACTACTGCAATATCTCAGAGTGAGTGACGTCACTGATTGAAACGCTATTACCGCTCACATTGCTAACTAGCTAGCCATTTGACACCGGTTACACATTGCGAGATATTTGGCGAAATAGACAGAAATGCCTATATTTCCCCCATTGGAAACAATGGGAAGACCGCAGAGTTCCAATATTATATTTGTTGTCCGAAAGTCCAGTGTGCACTCCGAGAGCGAAACGGTCTGAATTTACAAACTAACAATTTTTCTCTGAATAATAACACCATAATATTAATCAAATTAATGAACACAAATTTTCTCAAATCTATCCCATGTACTATGTTATTACAGAAAATGTTTTAAATTCTCTGGCAATGCCAATACGGAATACTATCAAATAATTCTCAAAGATGCCTCTGGTGGTCAAACTAGCAATAACTTGCTAATTAAATGACGTGCCACAGAATGCTGCAGCAGCACTCAGGGTTTGCCGCAATATGACACAATTTTTAAAGGAGGAACCACTGTAGAAGTAGTTTAGCTCATCCGGTAGGCTCATGTCACTGGGCAGCTTTCAGCTGTGCTTCCCTTTGTAGTCTGTAATGGTTTGCAGGCTCTGCCACATCCGACAAGCGTCAGAGCCAGTGAAGTATGACTCGATCTTAGTCCTGTATTGACACTTTGCCTGTTTGATGGTTCGTCGGAGGGCATAGCGGGATTTCTTATAAACTTCCGGGTTAGAGTCCCGCTCCTTGAAAGCGGCAACTCTAGCCTTTAGCTCTGTGCGGATGCTGCCTGTAATCCATGGCTTCTGGTTGGGGTATGTACGTACGGTCACTGTGGGGACGACGTCATCGATGCACTTATTGATGAAGCCAAGGACAGATGTGGTGTACTCCTCAATGCCATCGGAGGAATCCCAGAACATATTCCAGTCTGTGCTAGCAAAACATTTCTGTAGCTTAGCATCTACTTCATCTGATAATTTTTTTATTGATCTAGTCACTGGTGCTTCCTGCTTTAATTTTTGCAGAAATCAGGAGGATGGAATGATTTGCCAAATGGAGGGCGAGGTAGAGCTTTGTATGCATCTCTGTGTGTGGAGTGTAGGTGGTCCAGAGTTCTTTTCCCTCTGGTTGCACATTTAACATGCTGATAGAAATTTGGCAAAACTGATTAAGTTTCCCTGCATTAAAGTCCCCGGCTACTAGGAGCGCCACCTCTGGGAGAGCATTTTCTTGTTTACTTATGGCGGACTACAGCTCATTCAGTGGTATCTTAGTGCCAGCCTCTGACTGTGGTGTCTATGTAAACAGCTACAAAGAATATATATGAAAACTCTCTCGGTAGGTAATGTGGTCTGCAGCTTACCATGAGAAACTCTACCTCAGGCAAGCAATAGCTCGAGACTTCCTTAGATATCGTGCACCACCTGTTGTTTACAAAAATACATAGACCGCCGCCACTTGTCTTACCAGGTGTCGCAGTTCTATCCTGCCAGTACATCGTATAACCAGCCAGCAGTATGTTGATATTGTCGTCGTTCAGCCACGACTCAGTGAAGCATAACATGTTACAGTTTTTAATGTCACATTGGTAGTTTAAACTTCCCAATACCGTGTCCATTTTATTGTCCAAAGATTGCATGTTTGCTAGCAGAATTTAAGGAGTGGGGATTTATTCGATCGCCTCCGACTCCTCAAAAGGCAGCCCTCCCTCCGGCCTCTCTTTCGCTGCCTTTCTCCGAACTAACAGGTTATAGAGCAAACAATGCAATTACCACAAATCAAATCAAATCAAATTTATTTATATAGCCCTTTGTACATCAGCTGATATCTCAAAGTGCTGTACAGAAACCCAGCCTAAAACCCCAAACAGCAAGCAATGCAGGTGTAGAAGCACGGTGGCTAGGAAAAACTCCTTAGAAAGGCCAAAACCTAGGAAGAAACCTAGAGAGGAACCAGGCTATGTGGGGTGGCCAGTCCTCTTCTGGCTGTGCCGGGTGGAGATTATAACAGAACATGGCCAAGATGTTCAAATGTTCATAAATGACCAGCATGGTCGAATAATAAGAAGGCAGAACAGTTGAAACTGGAGCAGCAGCACGGCCAGGTGGAATGGGGACATCAAGGAGTCATCATGACAGGTAGTCCTGAGGCATGGTCCTAGGGCTCAGGTCCTCCGAGAGAGAGAAAGAGAGAATTAGAGAGAGCACACTTAAATTCACACAGGACACCAAATAGGACAGGAGAAGTACTCCAGATATAACAAACTGACCCTAGCCCCCCGACACATAAACTACTGCAGCATGAATACTGGAGGCTGAGACAAGACATCGATTGTTATATGTTTGTTTTTTTCCTGGCTTGGCTTCCCCGCTCCGGAATAGACTTGAGTGTGCAGTTTTATTATGTGCATTTTTTTAACTTAATATTCCTTGATTTACATATGTTGTTGTATTGGTATTTGTTGTAAGTTCATGCTTACATGATTTTCACCAAAGGACACACTAATTATTATTGTAGCCTAGTGGTTAGAGTGCTAGATCAAATCTCTGTGCTGACAAGGTAAAAATCTGCCGTTCTGCCCCTGAACCCATTGTTCCTAGGCTGTCATTGTAAAGAATAATTTGTTTATAACTGACTTGCCTAGTTAAACAAAGGCCAAATAAAAAAAATGATGAACATTGTGTGATTCTGTAGCAGCTGTCAAATTCACTGTGTTTTGTTTTGACTTCGTACAACCCCCTCTGGCTGATGTTTAGAGAACATTTGGCACTGTCTGACTAAGCAGGGTCTGCTTTCTTTGCGACTTACTTTAACTCTCCGTGGTCCTAAATCAATAGTTGTTTATAAGTCTGAAAATGTCGGAAACATTAACTTGCTTGACCAGGCTGTAGGTTTATCTAACTGTTTGTTACATGCAATATATTTTGTGGACTCTCCGGTTTTGTGATGAAACAAAGGTGTGGTTGAATTTATTCTGCCACTGTGTCTCAGCCTTAGGCCTTTTTATCATGGTTGTGAAGGCATATTAACTAACAGGTTATAGAGCAAACAATGCAATTATCACAACACAGGTTGTAATATGGCTTTTATTTCTGGCTTGGCTTCCCAAGTGATTTTACCCACGCACTGCTGTTGTCCAAGACTTTAATGTGCTGTTTTATTATGTGCATTCTTTACTTAATATTCCTTATTTTACACATGCTGTTGTGTTGGTATTTGTTTTAAGATTATGTGTAAGTATATGCTTACATGATTTTTACCAAAGGACATTGTACCTGTCGATGACATTTATAAACACTGTGTGGTTCTGTAGCAGCTGGCAAATTCACTGTATTTTGTTTTGACTTCATGCAACCCTCTCTGGCTGATGTTTAGAGAATATATGGTACTATCTGACTAAAGGTCCTGTGACGCATGTTAGACATTTTCTATGTCTCTGTTCTGGAGGTGTCTCCTTGAATTCTTGTATTAAAGTGTATTGATCTTTGATTCATATGATCAACGACTGCTCTCCTTTTGTTCTGCTGGAAATTCCTGTTACAGACTAACATGGTTATCACTTTATTTTTTAAATACTGTATCACATCTCCTTACAAGAACAAGGAGCAGTCACTGGAGGTCGATAGTAAGGCATGTTTTTTTGTGCATATTTTCTGTTTTAATTGTAATTTGCCCTGGGCCGCCTGTTGGCTAACACCAGCCCTGGGAAGTGGCAACACATGCCCTGAGTGCTTGTGCTCTGAAGAGAATGTCTACATTTTGGCAATTGTTACTTGTCAATTAAGTCACTCAGGCAACTCAGCAGTGTCAAGCAAGGGTGTCAAACATACATTTCTCTCCCATTGTTAAATAATTGGTTTATAATGTAGTAGTAGTAGTACACTAGTATTATAAGCTTTATTGTTGGTGTTTTTCATAGGATTATCAAATAATTAAAACACTTGGGATATATTCTTTAATCCAGAGTTTGGCTTGATGCATGTTCATCAGTGGGGGCTGGTGGGTGGAACTATAGGAGGATGGGCTCATTGTAATGTCTGGAATGGAATAAAAGGAGAATGAGTCAAACATATGTGGTTTCCATATGATTGATGTGTTTGACACCGTTCCATTAATTCCTTTTCAACCATTCCAATGAGCCCGTCCTCCCATAGCTCCTCCCACCAGCTTCCACTGATGTCCATGCGTGTTACATGTGTAGGTACAAAATGTGTGCTTTTTTTTTTTTTTGTTTATGTGTGTGTGTACGTGCGTGTTTATGTGGAAGCTTGTGTGTCTGTGCTTGCATGCATCTGTGTGTGTGTGTACTTGTAATCGTGCATCTTTGTGTGTGCACGCGTGCCTGTACTGTATGTGTGTGTGTGTGTGGGGCGGGAGGGAGGTTCCAACCTAGTTCATTCCCAACAAATCCCAGCTAACATATTTGCTCAGTGGGCATTGAGGAGATTACAGATGCCCCTTCAGTCTGATGGTCCTATGCTTACATGGTCCTCTGGTTCTGCCCTGGTAACTGCCAAGCACTCATGAGAACATCTAGTCGAAGGTAAGAGGAGGGTGGAGAGGAAGTGTAGAGTAGGTTATGAATAAGTTAATTGTTCCTTATTTAGTGTTGCACAACATTACCACATGCATGTATGGTGGAATGAAGCCTGGATACTTTGTCAGCCCATTGCTTTCTTGTTGTCATATTTCCCCATTCTCACAAATCTTATGCAACACAGTGAACAGACAGTCTTCATTCATTGTGCTGCAGATTGGTAAGAGTGAATGTGTAGTGATATGTAAAGCTGTTCCTTATTTGTTTTGGAATGGCCACCTGTGTGTGTGCGTGTGTGCATGCGTGTGTTTTTTTTGTGTGCATGCTTGTGTTTCTATGCTTGCGTGCCTGCATCTGTGTGTGTGTGCACACGTACCTGTGTGTTTTTGTGTGAGTGTGGGTGGGTGGGTGTGTAAGTGTGTGTGCCCTTGTTTGTGTGAGTACTGTGCATGTGCGTGCACTTACTTGTGACGGACATGAAGACCCCAGAGGCAGAGTACAGGAAAGATGTGTAACTGTTCCACCAAGGGCTCCACCCTGCTTTTCTATTTCACGCTTTCTTTCTTTATCTCTCTGCGCTGTTGTAAATCCAGTTTGATGGCCTGAATGAATGATGCCACCTACCACATGTTGCTGCATGGAAGCTCTACCGACTAGTTCAAATAGAGTAACTAAGGAAGTTTTGGAGACCTACCGTACAATGTAAAATAAATCTGAAATAACAGTTGGGCTCCACTTGCCAACAAACCAGCATGGCTAGACTTTTCCTGCATGGGAGGTATGTTTAATCACCTTTAGTGTTTTTTTTTCTCTCACTCTCTCTCTGTTTTTTCTCCCTCTCTCTTTTTACAGTATTTGTGAACGTTTCAATGGATTTTGTTCTGTTTGGAGTTAATTATTAATAAGATACCTCTCTAGATTTGTTGCAATTAATTTTCACTTTCATGTACTTACAGTTGAAGTCGGACGTTTACATACACCTTTGCCAAATACATTTAAACTCAGTTTTTCACATTTCCTGACATTTAATTCAAGTAAAAATTCCTTGTCTTAGGTCAGTTAAGATCACCACTTTATTTTAAGAATGTGAAATGTCATAATAATAATAGTAGACAGAATGATTTATTTCAGCTTTTATTTCTGTCATCACATTCCCAATGGGTCAGAAGTTTATATACACTCAATTAGTATTTGGTAGCATTGCCTTTAAATTGTTTAACTTGGGCCTTCCGCAAGCTACATAGTTCACTTACATTTGTCATGACAATGTGTGACAATGAGTTGGCATGGTGGCACAAACAGACTGGCACTCATTATATAGAGTCAATGATGACAGCTATTATAGTATCATGGGGAAGTGTTGTGGGGAAGTTGATATTGGGACATAGTATACTTAAGGTATAAGTGAGTCAACTTTTCAGTCAATTCCTCTGTTATAACATCTATATTTCATGTTCATAGGCAGGGATAGAAATGCACTTGCCAATCAGGAAAGTCAGGAGTATTTTATGGTTGCTGGAATATTATAATCACTTTCCTCGAAATTATAAATTATCTATTTACACGCAAAAATACTATAATTTATTTTTCAGTGTTAGGCTTCTGTTATTTTCTGCAGTTGTTTTCAGACAAAAATGTCACCCACAGAGAACTCAACTTGCCTGACTGCTGAGTTCAACTTCCGTTCCCTTGCTCTGGGTATTAGGGCAACCCTTAATGTCAACCCCTGATAGGCATTGTCACATTTCCACATTTCATCTGTCGCAATTACTCAAAGGCTGTGTGCAATAGGACATTATTTGATTCGTATTTTTCCTGTATTTTATTTACTGTGTTTATGAATTGATAGACACAGACAGATACATATTTCCTTGGGGGAAGGGAAACAGGGGTTAACCATATATGCTTAAGTACCATATTTAATTCAGTAGTTGTCACTTGTTGGTTTATGATTATCTGTTGTAACTGAGTACTGATTTTCTTACCTGTTTAATTGTCAGTATCAAAGTGTGATTGAGGCTTGACGCCAGACGGGATTCGAGGACACACTGATAGTTTATCTATGACACTGTGTGATTATGTAGCAGCTGATGTTGTGACTTCCTACAAGCTTCTCGGGTTGATGTTTACAGAACATTGAATATGCTGTGTGATTAATGTACAAGGGCGGCCTCGTTACAAATGTTCTTTGCTTCTGCTCTGGAGGTGTTCTTGCTGAATTCTTGTAATATACTTGGATATTATCAACAACTGCTCTCCTTTTGGTTCACATGAAAATTCCCATTATACTGTGAGACCATGATTTCTGATTTGGATTTGTCATGGGGATATTTAGGATCATGTTGCTTACGGCAGGTGTATTGACGAGAGCAAAGAGCCATTGGTCAGGAAATGAATATAGTCCGTGAACTGATACTGCGGGTCATTCAGTCTCACAGTATATTGTGGACCAGGAGGTGGGGTTAATTATCTGTTTTTATGTGAACTATGTAGCTGTGACCTTCCTTTAAGGTTGCATCCCAAATGGCACCTTATTCCCTTTATGGTGCTCTACTTTTGACCAGGGCCCATATGAAGTCTGTTCCCTTTGGTAACGTTCCACCATAATTGGCATGGCTGCATTTCTGATTTCCACCGAACCTTGTGTTCCTAAAAACCTAAGAACGTGTCAGAGCAAACTGACTTATTTCCATTGCTCAACACACTGCAGCCTCTGCGTGTGTGTGTGGTTGTGGATGTCATCAATGATGATAGTTTTTCTCAGACACAATACGAGCACTGTGAGACTGCAGAAGTAGCCTGTCCCCACCCGTTTTAACAAAGCAGCTCACCGGAGGATCAATTGTGTGTATGCAGTTCTGCCTGCCCTTCTCTAGTAAGGGCTCCTATGCAGCAGGGCTAAAGGTTTATTCAGGTCAACTTATCATCAAATCAAATCACATTTATTTATATAGCCCTTTGTACATCAGCTGATATCTCAAAGTGCTGTACAGAAACCCAGCCTAAAACCCCAAACAGCAAGCAATGCAGGTGTAGAAGTGTGGTGGCTAGGAAAAACTCCCTAGAAAGGCCAAAACCTAGGAAGAAACCTAGAGAGGAACCAGGCTATGTGAGGTGGCCAGTCCTCTTCTGGCTGTGCCGGGTGGAGATTATAACAGAACATGGCCAAGATGTTCAAATGTTCATAAATTACCAGCATGGTCAAATAATAATAATCACAGGCAGAACAGTTGAAACTGGAGCAGCAGCACGGCCAGGTGGACTGGGGACAGCAAGGAGTCATCATGTCAGGTAGTCCTGAGGCATGGTCCTAGGGCTCAGGTCCTCCGAGAGAGAGAAAGAAAGAGAGAGAATTTGAGAGAGCATACTTAAATTCACACAGGACACCGGATAGGACAGGAGAAGTACTCCAGATATAACAAACTGACCCTAGCCCCCGACACAAACTACTGCAGCATAAATACTGGAGGCTGAGACAGGAGGGGTCAGAAGACACTGTGGCCCCATCCGATGACATCCCCCGGACAGGGCCAAACAGGAAGGATGTAACCCCACCCACTTTGCCAAAGCACAGCCCCCACACCACTAGAGGGATATCTTCAACCACCAACTTACCATCCTGAGAAAAGGCAGAGTATAGCCCACAAAGATCTCCGCCACGGCACAACCCAAGGGGGGAGGGCAACCCAACTTATCACGCTGTTCTTCCATTCTGTAATCGCATGGACCAGTCTGCCGTGCAGTCATGAGTGAACAGGGAGTACAGGAGGGGGCTGAGCACGCACCACTGAGGGGCCCCTCTGTTGAGGATCAGCGTGTTGTTGTTACCTACCCTTACCACCTGGGGGCGGCCCATCAGGAAGTCCAGGATCCAGTTGCAGAGGGAGGTGTTTAGTCCCAGGGTCCTTAGCTTATTGACGAGCTTTGATGGCACTATGGTGTTGAACGCTGAGCTGTAATCAATGAATAGCATTCTCACATTGGTGTTCCTTTTGTCCAGGTGGGAAAGGGTAGTGTGGAGTGCAATAGAGACTGTATCATCAGTGGATTTGTTGGGGCAGAATGCAAATTGGAGTGTGTCTAGGGTTTCTGGGATGATGGTGTTGATGTGAGCCAATACCAGCCTTTCGAAGGACTTCATGGCTACAGACGTGAGTGCTACGGGTCGGTAGTTATTTAGGAAGGCACTTAGTGTTCTTGGGCACGGTGGTGGTCTGCTTAAAACATGTTGGTATTACAGACTCGGACAGAGAGAAATTGAAAATGTCCATGATGACACTTGCTAGTTGGTCAGTGCATGCTCGCAGTACACATCCTGGTAATACTGTCTGGCCCTACAACCTTGTGAATGTTGACCTTTCTAAAGGTCTTACTCACGTCGGCTACGGAGAGCGTGATCACACAGTCTTACGGTACAACTGGTGCTCTCATGCCTGTTTCATTGTTATTTGCCTCGAAGAGTGCATAGAAGTAGTTTAGCTTGTCCGGTAGGCTTGTGCCACTGGGTAGCACTCGGCTGTGCTTCCCTTTGTAGTCTGTAATGGTTTGCAGGCCCTGACACATCCAATGAGCGTCTTAGTCCTGTATTGACGCTCTGCTTGGTTGATGGTTCGTTGGAAGGCATAGCATGATTTCTTATAAGCTATAAATAAAAGGTAGGAAGTTGCAAAGTGTGCACAATGGATTAAGTGGGTGTCTATATTTATTTGTCCTATTTCACACATGTACAAGTGTGTATTAATTGGAAATGTTTTTTTGTTGATGCATATCCCAAAGACACCCTAGGAGAGTGGGATCATGGCCATGATCAGCCATTATCAACAGCAACCCTGAAGCAATTTGGGTTAAGTGCCTTGCTGACTGACACATGTTGTTTACTTTGTTGGCTTGGGGATTTGAACAATCTGCCTTTCAGTTACTAGAGCATTGGCTCTAACCGCTAGGCTACCTGCCACCCTGCTTCATTATAAAGTTTTTATTTTTTATTTTTTTTATTTTACCTTTATTTAATTAGGCAAGTCAGTTAAGAACAAATTCTTATGTAGGGATAGGTGTAGGGATAGGCTATCTCCGCAGTCCCACAGTGCTCGTATTGTGTCTGAGAAAAACATTGATAACATCTCCACCCACATACACACAAAAGATTAGAGGTTGCAGTGTTGAGCAATGGAAATAAGTTAATTTGCTCTGACATGTTCTTAGGTATTTGTCTAACAGCAACTGTCAACAACAGAAGTTTCCATGGAAGGCAGAAATGGAACCAGGCCAATAATGGTGGAATGGGTCAACAAATGTATGTGACAGTATACGCATGCTACCCCACGCAGGGTTTGTGAGAGTGATACATTGCACTGATATCCATGACCGTTTACATGCTGTGCACAGTATACACTGAGTGGACCACTCTTAATACAGTGAAAGAATGGGATGCTATTGTTTGAGGAGAGTGCACAGTTATGAACTTCAAAATGTATTAACGATGCAGGAAGAGTACCAGTGTTGGGAAGTTGTGAACTATATGAACTACAACATTTTTCAGTAGCTTGATGGTAGTTGAACTAAATTCAAATCTAGGTAGGTTTTTAAAGGTTGGAACCGGTTTTACTTCTATTGATTTGTTTTTCTTCTGATGCTTAATTATTGAGTTCATTCTGAGTTTATGAATTTGGTTCGTTATGAGTATACAGTAAAAGTAAAACGTTTGGACACACCTACTCATTCAAGGGTTTTTCTTTATTTTTACTATATTCTACATTGTAGAGTAACGATGAAATAATAGACATAAAATCATGTAGTTAACAGAAAAGTGTTAAAATATTTTATATTTGAGATTCTTCAAAGTATAGCCACCCTTTGCTTTGACAGCTTTGCACACTCTTGGCAGTCTCTCAACCAGCTTCACCTGGAATGATTTTCCAACAGTCTTGACAGAGTTCCCACATTGAGCACTTGTTGGCTGCTTTTCCTTCACTCTGCGTTCCAACTCATTCCAAACCATCTCAATTAGGTTGAGGTCGGGTGATTGTGGAGGCCAGGTCATCTGATGCAGCACTCCATCACTCTCCTTCTTGGTCAAATAGCCCAAACACAGCCTGGAGGTGGGTTGGGTTATTGTCCTGTTGAAAAACAAATTACAGTCCCACTAAGCGCAAACCAGATGACCATGCTGGTTAAGTGTGCCATGAACTTTAAATAAATCACTGGCAGTGTCACCAGCAAAGCACCCCCACACCATCACACCTCCTCCTCCATGCTTCACGGTAGGAAACACACACGCGGAGATCATCCGTTCACCTTCTCTGCATCTCACAAAAGACAAGGCGGATGAAACCGAAAATGACAGATTTCCACCAGTCTACTGTCCATTGACCATTATTCATGGCCCAAGCAAGTCTTCTTCTTATTGGTGTCCTTTAGTAGTGGTTTCTTTGCAGCAATTCAACCATGAAGGCCTGATTCACGCATTCTCCTCTGAACAGTTGATGTTGAGATGTGTCTGTTACTTAAACCCTGTGAAGCATTTATTTGGGCTTCAATTTCTGAGGCTGGTAACTAATGAACTTATCCTCTGCAGCAGAGGTAACTCTGGGTCTTTCTTTCCTGTGGTGGTCCTCACGAGAGCCAGTTTCATCATAGATTGTTTTTGCGACATAGATGGTTTTTGAAATTTCCCGCATTGACTAACCTTCATGTCTTAAAGTGATGGACTGTTATTTCTCTTTGCTTATTTCAGCTGTTCTTGTCATAATATGGACTTAGTCTTACCAAATAGGACTATCTTCTGTATACCAAACCAACCTTGTCACAACACAGGTGATTGGCTCAAATGCATTAAGGAAAGAAATTCCACAATGTACTTTTAACCTTTTAGGGATAGGGGGCAGCATTTTCACTTTGGATGAATTGCGTGCCCCTAGTGAACTGCCTCCTACTCTGTCCCAGATGCTAATATATGCATATTATTATTACTATTTGATAGAAAACACTCTGAAGTTTCTAAAACTGTTTGAATTATGCCTGTGAGTATAACAGAACTCATAGGGCAGGCAAACCTCCAAACAGGAAGTGGAAATTCTGGAGCTGGTTGATTTTCAACGCATCGCCTATTCACATCCAAATAAGATATGGATCTGGTCGCACTTCCTACGCCTTCCACTAGATGTCAACAGTCAGTAGAACATGGAAGCCTCTAGTGTGATGTGGGACTGGATGGAAGCTATTTGAGTCACTGGTCTGGCAGAATGCCAGTTCCTGGTTATGCAGTAGTCATTATATCGCCTTGCGTTCCATTACTCTGTAGACAAAACGAATGGCCCGGTTGGAACGTTATTGGATATATATGATAATAACATCCTGAAGATTGATTCTCTACTTAGTTTGACCAGTTTATTTAACCTGGACTATAACTTTATGAAGTTTTCATCCGAGTTCGCCTGGACCAGCGCCAGCTTTTGAACACTAGTAATGGACATTATGGAACAAAACAACAATTTATTGCAGAACTAGGATTCCTTGCACTGGAATATTTATGATGTAATTTCGTATTTCTGTTGACTCCAACATGGCGGATAAATATATTTACGTCTGAGCGCCGTCTCAGATTATTGCATGGTATGCTTTTTTCGTAACGTTTTTTTTTTAAATCTGACACAGCGGTTGCATTAAGAACCAGTGTATCTTTAATTACAGTGCCTTGCGAAAGTATTCGGCCCCCTTGAACTTTGCGACCTTTTGCCACATTTCAGGCTTCAAACATAAAGATATAAAACTGTATTTTTTTGTGAAGAATCAACAATAAGTGGGACACAATCATGAAGTGGAACGACATTTATTGGATATTTCAAACTTTTTTAACAAATCAAAAACTGAAAAATTGGGCGTGCAAAATTATTCAGCCCCTTTAAGTTAATACTTTGTAGCGCCACCTTTTGCTGCGATTACAGCTGTAAGTCGCTTGGGGTATGTCTCTATCAGTTTTGCACATCGAGAGACTGACATTTTTTCCCATTCCTCCTTGCAAAACAGCTCGAGCTCAGTGAGGTTGGATGAAGAGCATTTGTGAACAGCAGTTTTCAGTTCTTTCCACAGATTCTCGATTGGATTCAGGTCTGGACTTTGACTTGGCCATTCTAACACCTGGATATGTTTATTTTTGAACCATTCCATTGTAGATTTTGCTTTATGTTTTGGATCATTGTCTTGTTGGAAGTCAAATCTCCGTCCAAGTCTCAGGTCTTTTGCAGACTCCATCAGGTTTTCTTCCAGAATGGTCCTGTATTTGGCTCCATCCATCTTCCCATCAATTTTAACCATCTTCCCTGTCCCTGCTGAAGAAAAGCAGGCCCAAACCATGATGCTGCCACCACCATGTTTGACAGTGGGGATGTTGTGTTCAGCTGTGTTGCTTTTACGCCAAACATAACGTTTTGCATTGTTGCCAAAAAGTTCAATTTTGGTTTCATCTGACCAGAGCACCTTCCATGTTTGGTGTGTCTCCCAGGTGGCTTGTGGCAAACTTTAAACAACACTTTTCATGGATATCTTTAAGAAATGGCTTTCTTCTTGCCACTCTTCCATAAAGGCCAGATTTGTGCAATATACGACTGATTGTTGTCCTATGGACAGAGTCTCCCACCTCAGCTGTAGATCTCTGCAGTTCATCCAGAGTGATCATGGGCCTCTTGGCTGCATCTCTGATCAGTCTTCTCCTTGTATGAGCTGAAAGTTTAGAGGGACGGCCAGGTCTTGGTAGATTTGCAGTGGTCTGATACTCCTTCCACTTCAATATTATCGCTTGCACAGTGCTCCTTGGGATGTTTAAAGCTTGGGAAATCTTTTTGTATCCAAATCCGGCTTTAAGCTTCTTCACAACAGTATCTCGGACCTGCCTGGTGTGTTCCTTGTTCTTCATGATGCTCTCTGCGCTTTTAACGGACCTCTGAGACTATCACAGTGCAGGTGCATTTATACGGAGACTTGATTACACACAGGTGGATTGTATTTATCATCATTAGTCATTTAGGTCAACATTGGATCATTCAGAGATCCTCACTGAACTTCTGGAGAGAGTTTGCTGCACTGGAAGGGGCTGAATAATTTTGCACGCCCAATTTTTCAGTTTTTGATTTGTTAAAAAAGTTTGAAATATCCAATAAATGTCGTTCCACTTCATGATTGTGTCCCACTTGTTATTGATTCTTCACAAAAAAATACAGTTTTATATCTTTATGTTTGAAGCCTCGCCCTCGCCCTCACTCCACTGCGCGGGAATCTACTACCCAAACAGGACAACTAAGCTGTCAAAGCTGTCAAACCTAGTAAACACGAGAAACCATAATCTAAGCCCAAACATAAACACAAATTACTCTAGCCAATCACTCGAGCTCCACCTCTGATGTGCTTGCCTGAACCAACCAAGTATCATGACATGACTTGCTAATCTGTGAGCTATTCCCCAAATTTCACAGCATCAAACATCGACAACATCAAACATATATCTGCTGTTTACTTATTTCACTCACCTCGACATCATCGCATCAAGTGCAAGGACATGTGCAAATCCATATCACATCCGTATCTGCAACCAAAATAGATAAAGCCTCTTTCACAGTTTCTTTCAAAAGTAATGCATGCTTCGACACTGTCATTTTGAGTAATGAAGTTTAAAAAAAACTTTGAAAAGTAAAATGACAGCATATTCATATTTCTGGTTCCTGGTTGTTGACAACAACCATGTGGATACAACAACAGGTTAATTTTCCGAAATTGACACAGATATTATTGTTAGAAAAACAAGGCCATTCGCGTCAGCTATAGTAATTTAAGGAAAGGCCGTTGATGGCCGCTATGGGTTAGAATGGGTTTTAATGTAAAAATTATTGCGTTCTGACCCCAGTGCAGCTCAGTTTAAACAAGCGTAACGGTAGAATCTTCTGGCAAGGTAGATAGCTACAAAGGACGGGGAACCAATGGACGGGTTGAGGGGTGGCGAATAACAATGACAAAAAATGTATACAAAAAAATATATTTTGGTGGGAAGTTATACCACCACCTAAAAGGGAACTTTGGAGACTGTAAGGGGCATGTGCTCTGTACAGGTAGAACCAGTTATGTGCACATGCCTGAGTTACAGTTAATTAAGGAGTTTGTAAACTTCGGTTTAGGTAAAGAGTTGTATATGTGTGTGTTTGTTTTTCAGGATGAAGATGCAAAGGCACACGTTTTTTTTCTTCTGCGCATTGGCTCTGTGTGTCTTCTCCCAGCTTCACAACTACAAGGCCCTCCACCACATGCCTATACTGAGTGAGCTGTATGCCTCCTCTGTCAATGCCCTGAGTTTCCTCTGGAGAGGGAAGGGGAACCCTTCAAACAATGCTCACCCAGAGAGGAGGCCTCTGCCTGGGCCTGTACCCTCCGACACTGGCCTGTGGGAACCAGAGGCATACCGGGAGGACCAGGGAAACGCAGAGGTGGGGAGAAAGATTGAACGTGGCAGTGAGGTGAGGGGGCAGATGACATGACTTTCCCCATACATTGTTTTGGGTCTATATGACATTGTCATTGATATGTTTAATTTGACTCCTATTGTTCTCCCACTCAGGACCCGTGGCGGAAGGAGCAGCCTGACTCAGGGAATGTAAACAGAATGACGGTCACTCTCCCAGACCCCAAAGGATCATTGGAGGAACTTCACAAACGGAGCTTCCATCTTAGCGATGACCACACCCAGTTCTTTGTGCGCACCAAGTCTGGAGCATACTGCTTCATAGAGGGGACGGAAATTACTTATCTCAAAGACCATTTAGGACAAAAGGTCCAGGAACCCGGAGAGGGCCAGGATAAGATCCTGCATGCACACCAAGAGGAACCCAAGTCAGCCCAGGAGAAAACAGCATGGGGGAAAAGGCTGGTGAAGTGTATGTGTCGCCCAGGCTGGCACGGCCCTCACTGTGGCATCCCCACCACGGTGCAACACTCCAACCTGCCCACTAAGGCTCGTCTGACACTGAGAAAGGTTCCTCGAAGGGTCATCAATGCCATTAATATCAACCACGAGTTTGACCTCCTCCACGCCCGCTTTCACGAGTTGGCCGATGCCGTGGACCTCTTCCTGGTGTGTGAGTCAAACTTCACAGCCTACGGAAATTCCAAGCCACTGCACTTCCTGCGCCTTCTGCTTAACGGAACCTACAACTATGTGCACCACAAGATCCTCTATGTATTCCTCGATCACTTCCCTAAAGGTGGCCAGCAGAACGGGTGGATTGCTGACGACTACCTGCGAACATTTCTAAGCCGTGACGGTATGTCCAGGGTGCAAGGCGCCAGGCCAGATGATGTCTTCCTCATCAACGATGCAGACGAGATCCCTGCCCGCGAGGGCATCCTCTTCCTCAAACTCTACGACGGCTGGACGGAACCTGTGTCCATCCACATGAGGAAGTCCCTTTATGGTTTCTTCTGGAGGCAGCCTGGGACACTGGAAGTCCTCTCCGTCTGCACCGTCGCCATGCTCTTCACTGTCTACAATGGAGACGGGATATTACTGAGGCGCAGGGAATACTTCTCCATGCCGGGTTTCCGGAACTATCAGAGGGAGAGTGGACACATCCTGGTGCAGTGGTCCATTGGGAGCCCCGTCCACTACGCAGGCTGGCACTGTTCCTGGTGCTTCAGACCAGAGGGAATCTCCCAAAAGCTAATCTCTGCCCAGAATGGAGACTTCCCCCGCTGGGGCGACTACGTGGAAAAACGAGACCTGAATTACATCAAGGGCTTGATCCGGACTGGGGGATGGTTTGATGGCTCGGTGGGGGAGTACCCACCCACAGACCCTAAAGAGCCTATGTACGCACCCAAATATCTATTAAAGTACTTTCAGCTGTATCGTTACATACTTGATAACCCATATGCCTGAATCTTGTAGAAAACTGGTGAGGATTTATATTCTCATTGTTGATTTCAATGGAAGGATTATTAATTTCAAGGGATGTTTCCTGAACACAACATCTCTCTGAATTTGGATCTATGAAACCTCCACCTTCCCTTCTGATTGAAGGTTCAGGCTGTCCACTTCCTGTCTAAAGATGAAGTAACTAGCAGGTGAGAGGACGGATGATGAAGGACATCTGAGGGTAATTTAACTGCTGTTGATCTTGTGAGGGTTTTGCACGGTTTTTATTAGACTCGTTCTATTCAACTCTGTCCCTTTTCGATCACAATATTACTAGTTAAACATTGCTCAAAGACAAAGGCCTCTTCTGCTCCAGATCATTCAAAGACTGGATTCCAGTTGGGACATGATGACTGTTGACTTTTGTGCAGTTCCTAACTGTAGACCTGATGGCAGACAGGTATATATGTATAGAATATCTATCTGATGATGGCCAATGACCAGTGATACTGTAGTTTTCCCTTAGTCAGATCAACAATGTGCTTCTAGTGCCACCAGTTTTGAGTTTCCAGAGACCTTTGTGAAGAAAGAGACCTGAAAAATTATCCGTGCACTTTTCTGTGGTGGTGGTAAAACTGTGTTACTGTGCTGAAATGGTTGTTCGAACAACACAGGGAAATATAGAGGGGAAGGGAAAGTCAGTTTTATATTGTTAAATACAAACTCAGGTATCCCTCACCAATGCACTATGGGTTTATCTTAGCTGTCGCTTGCATGACTACATAACTATCTCATAGCCTTCTTGTAAACAGATCATTTATGGTGTTCAGGTGAATGAATTTGAGGCCAAAAAGCATATGCAATTAGAACCATGTGATCCTGCCAAACAGTTGTCACAATGCTTTTAGGCATTTTTGTCATCTGTATGCATTGTTCATCGAGAGAGACATTTCTTGAGAAACAAAATCGTTCTTCTTCTGCTATGGTCTCGTGATTCACATCACGTCTGGTATTTCAATCTGTTCTAGACAGTCAGCTTTACATTTATAATAGCAAACATTATGGTTTCCTTGGTTTTGTCCTTAAAAATGCATTTGAATTCTTCCCAATTTAAAACCATTCACCATGAGAATACTATTCCTACAGCTCATAGGGACATATCCCCTGTGAATAGGATGTATAGCAATGACAATTATGAATGTATTCATGCTTAGTTAAGAAACAACAGACTGTCTGCCATCAATTGGTTCAGCCTTCGATACGCTGCAAGTCATTTGTTCCTACCTGAATTACAATAGAGTACACTGAGAGGCCTATTCAACAGAAACCAGTCTGTCAACAAAACAAAAGCAAAATGTTTATGTTGTGAATATCTTAGTTTGTTCTTGTTTCGCACTGCAGACCACGTTTTGTTGAGTAGCTATATGAACCCAAACCTACTGGACGACATGAAGACAGACAAAGGTGCATAAAAAGGAGTCATTTATTAGTATACTTTAACTTACATTTTGAGTCATTTATTACATGTATTACTTTATTAATCATGCATCTTTATTTCCAAATAAACGTACAATGTTAGGAAGGTTAAGACTGCTGTTTACTGTTGTTAAATCATGTCATGTCAATGTAGCTTTAGCTTTAGCACTTCCTTGTCTTGGGAGAATGACTTTGGGAATAAGGAGATAATAATAATTGATTAGTGTAATAAACAATGTTTCTCTTGGGAATCTGATACTTGTGAATTGATGCTCTGACTTGCAGTTTGCACACATTCTCAGCCACCGTGTCTACATTTAAAGACCAGAATCTCAGGAACCTTAAAGAATGGCATCCGAACTGTTGTTTAATGAGGCAGCATGTTCACATTAACAAAAAAAGCCTTGGATGTTGTTGACTTTATGTTTTTAGGGGGATTTAGACATCTGCATGGTCTTTTGTCATTTATAATTTCTGGATGGTGTCCAATAATTTTTGTGCAACTATGAAGTATAGCTCCTGTGTTCTAACTTCATTAACATATTGTTTAAATAAATCAAGAACTAAGGTGACTTCATTTTGAATCTTTCCTCTTCCTTTATCAATCATTCCGCTACATATGTTATTGTAAGAAATAGCTGTTCAGTTGACTGACAAAAACGAGTTGATTAACAGCCACAATGAAAGTGAATGTGTTTATTACCTAGGATTACCTACCTACTAGAGTGGCAGATAGCCTGGAAGTTAGATTGTTGGGCCAGTAACAGAAAGGTTGTGTCGCGTCTGCTCTCGCTCTTCCCCCCTGGCACTCGAGGGCACCAGGCTCCCCAGCATTACACACTCCTGCAACCATCATTACGCACACCTGCCTTCCCCCCGTCGCACGCACCATCGATTATTGGAATCACCTGGACTCAGTCACCTCTGTCATTACCTCCCCTATATTTGTCTGTTCCCCCGCTCTGTTCCCCGCTTCAGCATTGTCGTTTGTTGTTGTTTACCCGTGTGCTGACGCTGTTCCTGTTTTGTTACCTGTCTGTTCCTGAATAAATGTTGACTCCTAGTACCTGCTTCTCATCTCCAGCGTCAGTCTTTACAGGTTGCTGGTTTGAATACCAGAGCTAACAAGTGAAGAATCTGTCGATGTGCACTTGAGCAAGGCACTTAACACCAATTTTCTTCGGGGGTGCCGTACTGTTATGGCTGACCCTGTAAAACAACACATTTCAATGCACTTTTTTTCACTACACTATAACTGTGCCTGCCTAACGACCATGTAAAGACACAGGTATTCATTAAAGACACTTTTTGTTTCATCAACTAGTTTCACGTCAATAAGTGATTATCAGGAAAGGCATTATTACGTTACATTTAGAGTCTAGACAGAAATACCACACTGCCAGTGACTCTGGTTAGGTTAGGTCTTTCTTTAATAAAATATTGTAGAGCAAGACTGGATACCATGCCTGAACTCTAGATGGCAGTCTAGAAGCAAAATCTGAATTTGAAGAAATACTTCTGGTGGATTATTTGAGGAAGAAAGACAAATGTTAATTCTTAAAATGACATTTCTCTCAGGGTGCTTTGGATATTGGGTCTTATGCAATTGAAACTCCATTATTCCTAACAAAGGATGAACAATAAAATAATGAAAAAAACAAGTTACTTATAGCCTTATCCCATTTACTGTACAGTATTTTCTGTTTGAACAAAACATTTGATAATGTCTATATAGGTCTTATAGGTCTTCGGTGAAACTTTTCAATTATGTGTGTCATTGTTGATTTATGGCGAGGAGGTGTTTATTCTGTAGCACAAACACTCCCTTCAAACACTCCCTAAATCGTGGTATTGAATGTTTCAGCAAACATTTATCCCTCCATAACTGCCTACGAGACTATTGCAGCTCTGTGGGTGTAACATTTATTGACAATTTTGATACCTCCTGGAAACAAAGCTTGTTTTTTAAGGAGGATGGGATGCAACCAAATCATTTTGGTTCCTGGATCATTTCACAGCAATATAAGGCTGCGTTAAGACAATGATTTATCAATGACCCAATCCCAGCTCAGTTAATCCCTACCATTGTGTTGCTGAGTTGTCATAATGCCAAAGCACATGTACATTATCCCAGGGGCGCTGGAAGACACAATGTATGTAACCTAATGTATGTCCCTCTTACTGTCCTGAATGCCTCTGCTGACCCCACAGCTATTGTATGCAGTAATCAAGTGCCTATGAACCAGAGTTATACTGTTAGCACTGAGCCGGTGTGCCCTAGTAAAAAGTCCACTGTGTGTAGCTCACCCTGCACTTACATAACTAACATGAGCATGTCTACTTCTGCTAAGCTTCCCAGTAAAGCAATGAAAACAATCAAGCATCACAGAAAAGTGCTAAAAAAAAAATTGCCCACGTTAACAATTGTAACTTAGGAAAAAGGATCATGAAATCAATAATTTGCTAGTAACATATGACATTTATATTCTGACACTTTCTGAAACTCACTTAGATAATAGCTTTGATGATACAGTGGTAGCAATAGATGGTTATAACATCTACATAAAATACAGAAATGCCAAAGGTGGAGGTGTTGCCATTTATGTTGAGAACCACATTCGTGTAAAGCTTAGAGGGGATCTCATGTTAAATACTGTTGAAGTAATATGGCTATAGTTTCATCTGCCTCACCTAAAGCCCATTCTGATGAGAAGCTGCTATAGACAACCAAGTGCTAACAGTATGTATCTGGATAACATGTGTGAAATACTTGATCATGTATGTGATATCAACAGAGTTTTATATTTTCTGGCTGATTTAAATATTGACTTGCTTTCATCAGGATGCCCACTCAAAGAAAAAGTTAAAACTGTAACTAGTGCCTGCAGTCAACCTACCAGGGTAGTTACAAACAGCACAGGAATGAAATCATCAACATGTATTGGTCACATCTTTACTAATGCTGCATACATTTTCTTTAAAGCAGTAACCAAATCCATCGGATGTAGTGATCACAATATAGTAGCCATATCTACGAAAACCAAAGTTCCAAAGGCTGGGCCTAACATAGTGTATAAGTGGTCATACAATACGTTTTGTAGTGATTCCTATGTTGTTGATGTATTGTAAAGACTATTTGTTGGTCCGTGCTGTGTACTGAGGAGCACCAGACGCTGCACTTGACACATTTATGAAATTAGTTATCACAGTTTGTAATAAACATGCACCCATTGACAAACTGTTATCCCCGTGGATTGATGGGGTATTTAAACATTTATACAGAATAACAAGAAGAAGAAACTATACTATGAAACAAAGGTAAAACACATAAAGAATGATAGTAAAAAGCTTTGGAGCACCTTAAATGAAATTTCGGCCAAAAAGGCAAACTCAGCTCCATCATTCATTGAATCAGATTCAAAATTCAAAACATTCATCACAAAACCCACTGATATTGCCAACTACTTCAATGTTTTTACCATTGGCAAAATTAGCAAACTTAGGCATGACATGCCAGCAACAAACGCTGACACTACACATCCAAGAATAACTGATCAAATTATGAAATACAAGTATTGTCATTTTGAATTCCGTAAAGTTAGTATGGAAGAAGTGAAAAAATGATTGTTGTCTATCAAAAATGATAAGCCACCGGGTTCTGACAACTTGGATGGAAAATTACTGAGCATAATAGCAGACGATATTGCCACTCCAATTTGCCATATCTTCAATCTAAGCCTACTAGAAAGTGTGTGCCCTAAGGCTTCGAAGGAAGCAAAAGTAATTCCGCTACCTAAGACTAGTAAAGCCCCCTTTACTGGCTCAAATAGCTGACCAATCAGAATGTTACCAACCCGTAGTAAACTTTTTAGAGAAAAATTGTGTTTGACCAGATACAATGCTGTTTTACTGTAAAGAAATTGACAACAGACTTTCAGCACACTTATAAGGAAGGACATTCAACAAGCTCAGCACTTGCACAAATGACTTATGATTGGCTGAGAGAAATTCATGATAAAAAAGATTGTGGGGGTTGTTTTGTTAGACTTCAGTGCTGCTTTTGACATTATTGATCATAGTCTGCTGATGGAAAAACGTATGTGTTATGATTTGCATCCCCTGCTATATTGTGGATAAAGAGTTACCTGTCTAACAGAACACAAAGGGTGTTCTTTAATGGAACCATCTCCAACATAATCCAGGTAGATTCAGGATTTCCCCAGGGCAGCTGTTTAGGCTCCTTACTTTTTTCAATCTTTACTAATGACGTGCCACTGGCCTTGACGTGTATAGCCTTGACTCAACACTATACACATCAGCTACTACAGTGAATGAAATCACTGTAAGACTTAACAAAGAGCTGAAGTTAGTTTCTTAATGGGTAGCAAGGAATAAGTTAGTCCTAAATATTTCAAAAGCTAAAAGCATTGTATTTGGGACAATTCATTCACTAAACCATAAACCTCAACAAAATCTTGTAATAAATCATGTGGATATTGAGCAAGTTGAGGTGACTAAACTGCTTGAAGTAACCCTGAATTGTAGAGTGTCATGGTCAAAATATGTGGATACAATGGTAGCTAAGATTGGGAGAAGTCTGTCCATACTAAAGCACTACTCTGCCTTTTTAACAAAATTATCAACAAGGTAGGTCCTACAGGCTCTAGTTTTGTTGCGGGGGACCCCAACCTTACAATTGGTTCAGAACAGTGCAGCACGGCTTTCCTTAAAATGTGCACGGAGAGCTAGCATTAATAATATGCATGTAACTCTCTCACGGCTCAAAGTGGAGGAGAGATTGACGTCATCATTTTGTAAGAAGTGTTGACATGCTACATGCACCGAAGTATCTGTTTAAACTACGAGCACACAGCTTGGACACCCATACATACCTCACAAGACATGCCACCAAAGATCTCTTCACAATCTCCAAGTCAAGAACAGACTATGGGAAGTGCAAGGTACTGGGTGCACCTCAGCCACGCTCAAGGTTCTAAACGATATCATAACCGCCATCGATAAGAGACATTACTGTGCAGCCATATTCATCGACCTGGCATAGGCTTCCGACTGCGTCAATCACCACATTCGTATTGGCAGACTCAACAGACTTGATTGACTCGCCTGGTTCACCAACTACTTCTCAGATAGTGTTTAGTGTGTCAAACTGTTGTCCGGACCTGTGGCAGTCTCTATGGGGGTGCCACAGGGTTAAATTCTCGGGCCGACTCTCTTCTCTGTATACATCAATGATGTCGCTCTTGCTGCTGGTGATTCTCCGATCCACCTCTACGCAGACGACACCATTCTGTATACCTCTGGCCCTTCTTTGGACACTGTGTTAACAAACCTCCAGATGAATTTCAATGCCATACAACTCTCCTTCCGTGGCCTCCAACTGCTCTTAAATGCAAGTAAAACTAAATGCCTGCTCTTCAACCGATCACTGCCCGCACCTGCCCACCCATCCAGCATCACTACTCTGGAGGGTTCTGACTTAGAGTATGTGTACAGCTACAAATACCTAGGTGTCTGGTTAGATTGTAAACTCTCCTTCCAGACTCACATTAAGCATCTCCAATCCAAAATTAAATCTATAATCGGCTTCCTATTTCACCACAAAGAATGCTGCCAAACATACCCTCGTAAAACTGACCATCCTACCGATCCTCGACTTCGGCGATGTCATTAATAAAATAGCCTCCAACACTCTACTCAACAAATTGGATGCAGTCTATCACAGTGCCATCCGTTTTGTCACCAAAGCCCCATATAGTACCCACCACTGTGACCTGTACACTTTTGTTGGCTGGCCCTCGCTTCATACTCGTCGCCGACCCATTGGCTCCAGGTCATCTACAAGTCTCTGCTAGGTAAAGCCCCACCTTATCTCAGCTCACTGGTCACCATAACAGCACCCACTCGTAGCACGTGCTCCAGCAGGTATATCTCAATGGTCACCCCCAAAGCCAATTACTCCTTTGGCCGCCTTTCCTTCCAGTTCTCTGCTGCCAATGACTGGAACGAACTTCAAAAATCACTGAAGCTGGAGATTCATATCTCTCTCACTAGCTTTAAGCACCAGCTGTCATAGCAGCTCACTGATCACTGCACCTGTACATAGCTCATCTGTAAACAGCCCATCCAACTACCTCATCCCCATACTGTATATATTGATTTATCTTGCTCCTTTGCACCCCAGTATCTCTACTTGCACATTCATCTTCTGCACATCTACCATTCCAGTGTTTACTTGCTATATTGTAATTTACTTCGCCACCATGGCCTATTTATTGCCTTACCTCCCTTGTCTAACCTCATTTGCACTCACTGTATATAGACATTTTGTTTCCTTTTTTTCTACTGTATTATTGACTGTATGTTTTGTTTATACCATGTGTAACTCTGTGTTGTTGTATGTGTCGAACTGCTATGCTTTATCTTGGCCAGGTCGCAGTTGTAAGTGACAACTTGTTCTCAACTGGCCCACCTGGTTAAATAAAGGTGGAGAAAATGGTGGAAAAAATAATACGCTTGTGGCTGTACCGTCGGGCCTAGTTAGTACTTGGATGCGAGACCGCCTGGGAATACCAGGTGGTGTAAACTCGAATTATTATTATTATTTAAAAATATGTAAATAGTTAAGTACAGTACAGATACACCCTATTTTTACTTAAGTACATTACACCACTGCCATTTGGGATGTCGCCTTACTACAATTGCGGTCTGGCACCTGTTTATGAGCTCTACTTGTGGTTACCGTAGACATGGGATTTACAGCATACATTTGACTATCACATGCACTTAGATTACAGTACTATGGCCAAGACCTTTCACGTATGTGGTCCCGGGAATCAAACCCGCTATCCTGGCATTGCAAACACCATGCTCTACCAACTATACTACAGAAGATCAAGTCAGGTGGAGTCCTGCTTGAGAGGAGTCTGTGTGGCAGATGGACACCATAGCATGCCATTGCCAAGCAGTGAGTTTGTACATATTAGGCAAATTTATAGCCCCCATTACAACAGCAGTGGAATGGGCTGTGGTTTGAGGACAGGGTGTAGCTGGCCAACACTGCAGATTGAACCAAGAAAACCCCCTAAAATGCTTATTGTGTGTGTCTTGGCTGAGTGAGTGTTGTGGTGTGGTGGAAGACTTGTATTAAGGCAAGAGGAAAGTATGTGCTCCTTGGGACAACACATAGAAAACCAGACCAAAGAGGGAACGCCTGCCCAGTGTGGTCTGTCGGGTGTCATTTAAACCACTAATGTCTCAGTCAACTAAACTATAGAGAAGGATATGAATGCTCCATAATGCGTCATCAAAACAATCATGAAATATGTTGTCATTGCTGTGTTGTCTATGTCCAAAGGAGGCCCTAGTTATTTCAAGGGCGTTCTTGTGACATAGAGATTTGGGAGGTTGCCCACATGAACTCCACTCTAGCGTACTAACCGGACCATCCAACCATTATATTTTTATTGCCTTTGGCAGAAGGATACAATAATCCCTCAACACTCATAAGAACAGATGATAGGTCATATAACAATGGAGGTTGTTGAATTATGAAGACATGTACAGTGGGCGTTGACCTCTTCTCTTGTGTACCTTTCCTTGCTCGACTGCAACTGTTTGACAGATGTGTGGAACAATCAAGCTTGAGGTTGAGACAAAGATGTGTCAATATCTTTATTAACAAAGGTTTGCAAAGTTCATGTAAAATATGTATTGGTCATATGTCATCCATGTTCAAGCAGAATATGTACATTTATTTGAATTATAAAACTAAATATAATGTAGCACCTTTTTGTACATTATTTAGCACCATAAGGAGACAAACAATCAAGTAACTTGAACAGCAAAACAGCTTTGAATTCATTGGAGCATTTTGTCATGAGTAAAGGAAGAATAGTTCTCGAATTGTGACATCTCTACACCTGTGTCTACTAGCTAACTTTCTAAATTAAAAGTTCACCCCTGAATGGCCAGCTTCTCAAAGCTAACTTCCTATCAAACCATTCCCCATTCTGACACAAAAACAACATTCAAGGAAGTGCTGTGAGAAGAGGTTTGAACTTGGCTGAAGGATGCAACTGTTGTTAAAAGCATTGACCTGCATGGTTAGGAATTGGTTTATGAGGGCCACAGTACTGTAAGAACTTGGAAGGGTTTTGGAAAGCTTGCACTTTTTTTCCATTCCATTGAAAAGCAACCGTCTGTCACACCATTAAACACATATAGAATTATATTTGCAATTCAGTTCCAAATATAAAAGTCTTGCTTAGTCCTTCATTCACTCTCTGTGTCTTTGCACTTAATCAGCCCTTTGATCAACAGTTTATCTTTGTTTGATCTCTGGACTCCCTTCTGCATGTGATATGAGGGTTGAGCTGTGTCTGGATGACTGACTAGAGGAAACTCACCTGCACCCTCTGACATCCTGTTTTGAATCTTTACAAAAACAGCCCCCCTCCTTTTTACATACCTGTAAAGCCCATCTCTAACTCTCACACAGACATTGATAAACCTGCAGTAAAACCACACATTACAGTGTGATTTTAAAACGATTGAAGGATGTTTTAGCACCATCTATTATGTAGGTCATTTCAGCAAAAGGCTGAAGGCTACTCCTGGCAACAGGACTTGTGTTGACTTTAGCCTCAGAAATGCTCTATTTCCTGAAGTAATGTTACTGTTGGAGTCTTACTGTGTTTCCCGCCATCACTTTTCAGAGTACCTGGCAAAATAGTATCACACAAGGAAACTCTGATATTTCCATAAAAATTCAAATTCAGCAAGGCGAATTTGGCAAGGCGCCAAATCTCACAAGACTTATCCCAGCTGCTGTCATTGAAGGAAATACTGCCAAGAGAACTGTTGGAATCAATCAATTCATCTTTCTACTTCAGAGGACTTCTTTGTGCAATTGAATACTTGATCCATGTCAACCCTAATTGAATGGTGCAATGGTACCCTATTCCAGCTGGCACTGTTAGTTTGCCACATTAGGTTCTGATTAGATAAGACCAAACAAAAACAGCACCAAACTGTAAATAACATTTCTGTATCCTGTTACCAAGGGATCCCTGTTGAACTATTATCATATTATTCTTATTTGGACTTGTGAGATCAAATGTGCCTACTGTAATGACTACTGTAGTCTTTTTCATTTATACCCACTGTGCAACTGATATCCAGCTGGAAAATATCAGGACCTTATGAACAGATTTACCAGACAAAAAAAACAGCATACAAACTAGACTAGTGTCCAGACAAAACATCTGAGACAAATGACAGTATTAAGGCATAGCACCAATCTGGGAGTTTGGGAAGACAACCAGGCTTTCTTGCATCACTCATGGTTTCAAAGCACTTCAATGTGTGTCAGTTCACTGTGACAACTCCGAATAAAGCTAACAACCAACATTGAAATCCATTACAGCCAGATGTTTATAAAGGGGTTTGTGTCTTTAAGGGGACATCTCTTTCCGTGTGTCATAGGTCTTTCCCTCCCAGCATCCTTGTGAGCATATACATCTAATAATATATATTTTTCAATACAGGGGACAAGGAGTCTATGGATATGTACATGGAGTCATTACCTTACAAGCCCCCAGTATCCCTTTGCAGCGTATAAAGGCACTTAAAAGTAGGTGTGTGCATCAATGAGTAACCCTGCATAAAGAGGCCCCTCTTCCAATCGGAACCTCCTGAACTCTGACCTCTAGCCCCCTCCCTTCATGTCAGTTGGGGATGGTGTTCATTAGGGCACACCGTATCAAAACATTTTAAACATTTTGCAACGGAAAAAGAAAACAAGCATTTCTTCCTGGACAAGTCCATATAATACCTTCCCGTTTGGCACTGCTTAGAGCGTTTTCTTCCTGTTTTAGTGCCTACTGAACACGTCCCAGCAGGTCATCTCACTCCAGGGTGGGCTTAATGAGGTATCCGTTGAAGGTGATGTAGACATCCACATCGTCACTATACACAGCGTTCTCCCTCTCCCTCTTGTACAGCCGGACCCACACCTCGTCATTGAGCTCAAGGGGCAACATAAGGCTCTGGCTCTGCATGATGGACCTCTCGCTGGGCTGGGCGTACACGATGGCCTGCTCCTTGTCATTCCTCATTATGTGCAGGTAGGTCTCCTTAAAGTTCCAGGTGTGGATGTTGACATTGAAGAAGTAGATCCCAGGGACATAGCAGTTGAACTTTCCTTTGAACATGTCGAAGTGGCCATGGAGGTTGACGAACTCTGTGTCGAACACCAGGGCCTGGTAGTAGTCCACGCTGTGGAGGGACTTGCGACGCCCCACTGAGAAGGCTGCTTCCTGGGTCTTGCAGGGGTCCCCTGGGGGGCCCACCTGGCCCTTGGTTCCTTTGGGGCCAATTGGCCCTCGGGATCCAGTAGCGCCTTCCTCACCAGATTTCCCAGGCGTACCCCTGTCCCCGCGGTTTCCCTTGTCCCCTGTGAGGCAAGATGGAGAATATACAGCACATGAGTCCTTAGAGAGCTATGACACAGTAATGTAGACTAAAGGTCCAAATGGGGTAATGTTGAGATTAAAGTCAGTACAACATGGATCATAGAAGACTATGTGTAGATATATGGTTTATGATTTTCTCCAGATAGGAATGTTACGTAAACTTAGAGTCACTCCAGACTTCTCATAATTGTAGCCCATTCAGTATATGAGAATTTAGGGTTCCGGAGTTATGCTTATCTTTCACAGGATATTTTTTTCTGCTACTTTTCTGCTACTTTTTTTCTGCTACTTTTTGGAAGGCCACAGCATGTTTTTCCAAGCCAGGTCATACTCTCTGGTGAGCACACACACACACACACACACACACACACACACGCACAAACTGTTACGTTTTTGGACATGTTTTCAGCCACATAAGCAAGTTCAGTGCCAGGTTAATGTTCTGAAATAGCAGCAGACATTTTAGCCTCTAGTCCACTGACTGGAGAACATTTCTTACAGCAATGAAAGGAAGCCTTGGATTGGAATACACATAATCATAATCCAATCAAATCAAATCAAATTCAGTCAGTGGGTACAGTATAGCCTGGTCCCGGATCTTTTTGTGATGTTTGGCAAACTGTTTAATCTTTGGAATGACAACCACCGTAGGAGTTGGCAAAACAACACAAAGAGACCTGGGATCAAGCTATGTGTATTGCAGGTGTAAAGGCACAATCCAGGCGCACCTTTGAGGATAGTCATGTTGATGTAGGTGCGGACTTCAGGCATCTGGTTCAGGCCACTCTTTTGGTCCCCCGTCTGAGGGGCTGGGGGGCCCTTCTGTAGCTCCAGGTCGTCACAGCAGCGGCGGCAGGGGGTAGGAGGGGCACCTCCGGGGGACGGGACAGTGATGACCAGAGGGAGGAACAGGAGGATGGGGCTCAGGAGGAGGAGGTGGTCAAACATGGTTGCTGCACCTGAGAGGACAAGGAAGGACAACAGGCAGATTTAGACACAACCTTTGTGCTGTAAATGCTGTACATCTTTGAACAAGGAGAGTTATTTGAGGGTATTATATCCAAGATGGGCTTATACCGAAGTCCAATTGACAGTGGTGTTTGCTATTATAAACATGAAGGTACAGTTGTAAATTGGTCCTGCTGACAGAATAAATAAAGCACTCGTAGTGGAGAGAAATACCATTTAATTCCAGTATCATATGAGATTCTACATCGTTGTCTATTACGTAACTCAAATAGTAAAGGCTCGATTCAATGCGTAACGCAATAGAAACTTAAAAGCAATGTTCCCACATGAGTGGAGACTGCAGCACGTAAACTCTGCATATGTAGGCTCAATCGGAAATGACTTTTAAATGTAATTCAGGCTATAGTGCTGAACTTTGGCGATACAGATTGACTCGAGCATGAAGAAAAAACAAGTAAGACAAAGAGGTATTTATGTTATCCTATGAGTAGGGTAAATTATACTATATATGCAGCTGTTCCCAAACTAGGGGTAACGACATATTGTGTGGTCGCCTAATATGAACATGCGGTCAAGGGAGAATCTCCAAAATCAGGTAAAAAATATATATTTTATATATATATATATATATATATATATATGGTTGAAGTCGGACGTTTACATACACCTTAGCCAAATACATTTAAACTAAGTTTTTCACAATTCCTGACATTTAATCCTAGTAAAATAATCCCTGTTTTAGGTCAGATAGGATCACCACTTCAGTTTAAGAATGTGAAATGTCAGAATAATAGCAGAGAGAATGATTTATTTCAGCATTTACTTTCATCACATTCCAAGTGGGTCAGAAGTATACATACACTCAATTAGTATTTGGTAGCGTTGCCTTTAAATTGTTTAACTTAGGTCAAACGTTTCGGGGGGGCTTCCACAAGCTTCCTACGGTAAGTTGGGTGAATTTTGTCCTATTCATCTTGATAGAGCTGGTGTAACTGAATCAGGTTTGTAGGCCTTCTTACACGCACACTCTTTTTCAGTTCTGCTCACAAATTTTCTATAGGATTGTGGTCAGGGCTTTATGACAGCCACTCCATTACCTTGACTTGGTTGTCCTCGAGCCATTTTGCCACAACTTTGGAAGTATGCTTGGGGTCATTGTCATTTGGAAGACCCATTTACAACTTCCTGACTGATGTCGTGAGATTTTGCTTCAATATATACACATAATTTTATTTCCTCATGATGCCATCTGTTTTGTGAAGTGCACCAGTCCCTCCTGCAGCAAGGCACCCCCACAACATGATGCTGCCACCTCCGTGCTTCACGGTTGGGATGGTGTTCTTCGGCTTGCAAGCCTCCCCCTTTTTCCTCCAAACATGACAATGGTCATTATGGCCAAACAGTTCTATTTTTGTTTCATCAGACCAGAAGACATTTCTCCAAAAAGTACGATATTTGTCCTCATGTGCAGTTGCAAACCATTGTCTGGCTTTTTTATGGCGGTTTTGGAGCAGTGGCTTCTTCCTTGCTGAGCGGACTTTCTGGTTATGTAGATATACAGTGGGGCAAAAAAGTATTTAGTCAGCCACCAATTGTGCAGGTTCTCCCACTTAAAAAGATGAGAGAGGCCTGTCATTTTCATCATTGGTACACTTCAACTATGACAGACAAAATGAGAAAAAAAATCCAGAAAATGTTTAATGAATTTATTTGCAAATTATGGTGGAAAATAAGTATTTGGTCACCTACAAACAAGCAAGATTTCTGGCTCTCACAGACCTGTAACTTATTCTTTAACTCCAACCTTGACTCCAACCTAAGTGTAAACTTCTGACTTCCACTGTAAATATATACACAGTAACAGTCAAAGTTTGGACACACCTACTTATTCAAGGGTTTTTATATATTTTTAAAATTTTCTACATTGTATAATGAAGACAGCATAATTATGAAATAACACATGTTGAATCATGTAGTCCCCAAAAAATGTTATGCAAATCAAAATATACCTTAGAATTGAGATTCTTCGAAGTAGCCACATGCTGCTTTGATGATAGCTTTGCACACCCTTGGCATTATCTCAACCAGCTTCACCTGGAATGCTTTTCCAACAGTCCTGAAGGAGTTCCCACATATGCTGAGCACTTGTTGGCTACTTTTCCTTCACTCTGTTGTCCGACTCATCCCAAACCATCTCAACTGGGTTGAGGTCGGGGGATTGTGGAGGCCAGGTCATCTGATGCAGCACTCCATCACTCTCCTTCTTGGTCGAATAGCCCTTACATAGCCTGGAGGTGTGTTGAATCATTGTCCTGTTGAAAAACAAGTGATTGTCCCACTAAGCGCATAACTGACGGAATGGCGTTTCACTGCAGAATGCTGTTGTAGCCATTCTGGGTAAGTGTGCCTTGAATTCTCAACAAATCACTGACAGTGTCACCAGCAAAGCACCCCCATACCATCACACCTCTTCCTCCATGCTTCATGGTGGGAACCACACATGCAGAGATGATCCATTCACCTAAACTGTGTCTCACAAAGACACGGCGGTTGGAACTCCAAATCTCAACTATGGACTCATCAGACCAAAGGACAGATTTCCACAGGTCTAATGTCCGTTGCTCGTATTTCTTGGCTCAAACAAGTCTCTTCTTCTTATTGGTGTCCTTTAGTAGTGGTTTCTTTGCAGCAATTTGACCATGAAGGCCTGATTCACGCAGTCTCCTCTGAACAGTTGATTTTGAGATGTGTCTGCTACTTGAACTCTGTGAAGTGTTTATTTTGGGCTGCAATTTCTGAGGCTGGTAACTCTAATGAACTTATCCTCTGCAGCAGAGGTAACTCTGGGTCTTCCGTTCCTGTGGCGGTCCTCATGAGAGCTAGTTTCATCATAGCGCTTGATGGTTTTTGCGACTGCACTTGAAGAAAGTTTCAAAGGTCTTGAAATGTTCCGCATTGACTGACCTTCATGTCTTAAAGTAATGATGGACTGTCATTTCGCTTTGCTTATTTGAGCTGTTCTTGCCATAATATGGACTTGGTCTGTTACCAAATAGGGCTATATTCTGTATACCACCCCTACCTTGTCACAACATCACTGATTGGCTCAAACACATTAAGAAGAAAATAAATTCCACAAATTAACTTTTAACAACGCACACCTTTTAGTTGAAATGCATTCCAGGTGACTACCTCATGAAGCTGGTTGAATGCCAAGAGTGTGCAAAGCTGTCATCAAGGCAAAGGGTGGCTACTTTGAAGAATCTCAAATATTAAAAATATTTTAATTTATTTAACACTTTTTTGGTTACTACATGATGCCATATGTGTTATTGAATAGTTTTGATGTCTTCACTATTATTTTACAATGGAGAAAATAGTCAAATATAGAAAAACCCTTGAATGAGTAGGTGTGTCCAAACTTTTGACTGGTACTGTAAATATATTATATAGTTTTTGTCTCTCAAAATCATTGTAATGGGGTTAACCTTAAAACCAGAGAGCGCCCTTAGATCCTGGGAAAAGGCCGCACTTGACCATTGCACTTGAATCATTGGCTAAGCCTGCTAACCTGTGAAACCACACACTATTGCAGAGACTTTGATATTGCCGGCCTCAATTGATATGGTGAACACAATACCTTTGTCAGATAACACAGTGAAACTAAGAATTGACGCTATAGCTAGCAATCAAAAGCAAACTGACTGAACAACTTTATCCTCTCCAAATGGATGTTAACTGTGAGGGCCGAGATGCCCATTCGTTGACTTTTGTTCGCTACATGTCCTCGGATGCTTTTCATGAGGACATATTGTTCTGTCTCAGTATTCCCGAGCATGAAACGGCAGAGGGGATGATGAGTGTGCTGCGTGGCTATATTGACGAAAAAGAGATTCCATGCGATTGAATAGTGGGATTTTTGCACAGATGGGGCTCCATCTATCACGGGATGGTGGGCAGGCCTCTGCACTCTAGTTATACATGTTTCTCCCTCTGCCATATGGATGCATTGTATGATACACCCACTGGGCCATAATGGGTACACCAAGAGCAACTTGTGGCAAAAGAGCTGAGCGCAGAACTCTGAGATTTAAGCAGCAGGTAACTTCAAGTGCAAACTACGTTGCACACGCCTGTTTGCAAAACTTTGTGGAGATATGGGATCAGAGCCTGACAATGTTCTATTTCACACCGAGGCTTGTTGGTTATCGAGGGGGAGTGTTGGAAAGATTATTGGAATTGAGAGAGGAACTGTTGTCATTCGCAATGGAAGTAAATCTTTCTGTGTAATGAAAATAACATTTCTCTCCTTGCCTATGTAACAGACATATTTGTGAAACTGAACGAACTGAACGCAAGCATGAAGGGGAAATACAAAACATTTCTACAGATGAGTGACCAATCAGATTTAGCTGATTTGACTGTGACCCTGGCTCAGTTGACATGCCGGTAAGTGGAATTGAGCAGCTGATCGAGCTGAAGACAAGGCATTCACGGGTCACTATGGAGGAGTTTTGGTTTATGACTCAAAGGGAATACTGTGCCGTCTCCCTCCGAATATTAAAACTCACGGTACGCTGATTCAGTGCTCTCCTCTGTATTAGAAGAAAATACATTTGATCCAGGTTGGATGTGACAGGAGAGATGAAGTGCGCACAGTACACCACACCCCCTGACTTTGAGAGGCTCCGACACGACATGGATCAAGCACACCCATCTAATTAGGGGTGGTGAGATAAGAGTAATTATGTCAGACTAATTTGCAATTGACTTTCATAGCCCCACATTAAAAGTATGTGATTGTGATTTGAGAACACAATCAGAAATACAGTTAGAATGTTTTACAATGGACTGCCATATCCCCAATAAACAAAGTAATCATCGGCTGTTAATTACATGCATTTTGTTTCACATGGTTGGGGTCGCAATCATTATCAGCTATCAAAATGTGGTCGTGGGCCAAAAAAAGTTTGGGAAACACCCTGCTATAGTGGTTTAATGAATATCCACATAAATAAGATGGGAAAAAAACATTCCTGAAATATCAGTCTGCTTAGTAACTGAATTATTACGTGTCCCACTGCTGTTCCAGGAGAGTGGGAAAAAGAGGATTTTGGATCCAGAGAAAACATACCATATATTTGCATAGGGGAGCAGGGAAAGCAGGGAAAGCAGGGGGGAGCAGGGGAGCAGGGGAGCGGGGAAAGTTTAGGAATGGTGAACACGAGCCAGCTATGAACTATCCATGAGACAGCAACCACTGTTGTTGTCAGGAGCTTCGATTCAAACCATGACCATTATTGGTCATTTTCAATGATGCCAGCCCTTTAGTCTCAGACAGACAGTGCAACACAGCTGTTATACTAAGGTGCCATTTTAGATCCATAGCTCATTGCAGTGACAAAACATTGGTCCAATGAAAATCCACAGAAGAAACACTAGTGTGGCTCTCATCCACAAACCAAAAGTATAGCAATGCTATAGCTTCTTCCATAATGTCCCTGGAATAAATGTCCATGATCTGCAGACATCTGAGTGATCTTGAAGGTCTTTTTCTGGGATTGTCAATTCAAAATCGAATCAAAGTTGAGTGTCATATGCACGGGATACAGCATAGTTGTCTGTAGAAAGGAATGCTTCAACTCCGCAAAATATGTGAACCATGTAAACTTGTGAAGTGTACCGAGGTACAGTAATGTCACGTTCTGACCTTAGTTCCTTTGTTTTGTCTTTTGTTTTAGTATGGTCAGGGCGTGAGTTGGGTGGGTTGTCTATGTTAGTTTGTCTATGATTTTCTATTTCTGTGTTTGGCCTGGTATGGTTCTCAATCAGAGGCAGCTGTCAATCGTTGTCCCTGATTGAGAACCATATTTAGGTAGCCTGTTTTCCATTGTGTTTTGTGGGTGGTTATTTTCTGTTTAGTGTTGTGGTGCGGTGCACCTTACAGGACTGTTCGTTGGTTGTTTATTGTTTTCTTTTCAGTGTTCATTAAAATATTTAAAATATGAACACTTACCACGCTGCACCTTGGTCCTCCTCTCCTTCCCCAGACGACAAGCGTTACAAGTACAGTGCCTTGCGAAAGTATTCGGCCCCCTTGAACTTTGCAACCTTTTGCCACATTTCAGGCTTCAAACATAAAGATATAAAACTGTATTTTTTTGTGAAGAATCAACAACAAGTGGGACACAATCATGAAGTGGAACGACATTTATTGGATATTTCAAACTTTTTTAACAAATCAAAAACTGAAAAATTGGGCGTGCAAAATTATACAGCCCCCTTAAGTTAATACTTTGTAGCGCCACCTTTTGCTGCTATTACAGCTGTAAGTCGCTTGGGGTATGTATCTATCAGTTTTGCACATCGAGAGACTGAAATTTTTTCCCATTCCTCCTTGCAAAACAGCTCGAGCTCAGTGAGGTTGGATGGAGAGCATTGAAATGTGGCAAAAGGTCGCAAAGTTCAAGGGGGCCGAATACTTTCGCAAGGCACTGTATCTTGATCATTTTTGGATTGTACAGGCTAGCTATGTGCCAAATGTTTTGTTACTACCGAAGGGTAAGAAATAACTACATTAATTTGATAGTAAGGATAGTTTGATAGTTTAAAGCTATATTATCTGGTGGTGTGCTAGACTTGAGAACATGTTAATAAAGCCAGTGGAATGCATCAGTAGACTAATCTGCATTAGATAAATCATGTACATTAGCATCTCGGAGCAAGATGCCCCAAACGGAAAAGTAATATGGCCATATATGGCCTTACCTTACATTACCAAAATTAATTGGATACCTGCTCGTCGAACATCTCATTCCAAAATCATTGGCATTAATATGGAGTTGGTATCCCCTTTGCTGCTATAACAGCCACTCTTCTGGGAAGGCTTTCCACTAGATGTTGGAACATTGCTGCAGGGACTTGCTTCCATTCAGCCACAAGAGCATTAGTGAGATCGGGCACTGATGTTGGGCGATTAGGCCTGGCTCGCAGTTGGAGTTCCAATTCATCCCAAAGGTGGTCAATGGGGTTGAGTTCAGGGTTCTTTGCAGGCCTGTCAAGTTCTTCCACACCAATCTCGACAAACCATTTCTGTATGGACTTCGCTTAGTGCACGGGGGCATTGTCAGGCTGAAACAGGAAAGGGCCTTCTCCAAACTGTTGCCACAAAGTTGGAAGCACAGAATCGTCTAGAATGTCATTGTATGCTGTAGCGTTAATAGTTCCCTTCATTGGAGCGAAAGAGCGTAGCCTGAACCATGAACAACAGCCCCAGACCATTATTCCTCATCCACCAAACTTTACAGTTGGCACCATGCATTGGGGTAGGAAGACTTTTCCTGGCATCCGCCAAACCCAGATTCGTCTGTCGGACTGCCAGATGGTGAAGCAAGATTCGGCACTCCAGAGAACGCGTTTCCGCTGCTCCAGAGTCCAATGGCGGCGATCTTTACATCACTCCAGCTGATGCATGGCATTACGCGTGGTGATCTTAGGCTTGTGTGATACTGCTAGGACATGGAAACCCATTTCATGAAGCTCCCGTCGAACAGTTCTTGTGCTGACATTGCTTCCAGATGCAGTTTGGAACTTGTTTGGAAAGGTGGCATCCTATGACGGTGCCATGTTGAAAGTCACTGAGCTCTTCAGTAAAGCCATCCTACTGCAAATGTTTGTCTATGAAGATTGCATGGCTGTGTGCTCAATTTTATACACCTGTCATTAACGGGTGTGGCTGAAATAGCCGAAACCACTAATTTGAAGGGATGTCCACATACTTTTGTGTGTATATAGTGTATTTCACAGTGGTTTAAATGGTACAATAATTCTCTACTCTATACTTGCTTGTTTTGTCACATAAACTGAAATTAGGCGAACTATTCAAATTTTAGCAACCAGGAAATGGCGGAGCGGTTTCTGCATAGTGCATTTTTTTGGTTTTTATATATATAATGATGTTGGAAAAATACTGTGAAATTTTGAAAATATTAAGCCGTTGAAGCTCATTTACTGCATTTCTATACTATTTAAAAAGTCTAAAATGCTCTTTAGAAAACAGCAAAAACAAGCAAAAAGGACTGTAGCTGTAGCTTCATGTACCTCAGTTGACCAACAAACACATAGCCTATTAGCTATACAATTAGCCGCTACACATTAACTCAGCACCTGGATAACAAACTATAGTTTAATACATACAGACGGAGGTATTCTACATGTTTTACCATGGGGTTGGAATACATTTTTGCCTTTTTAAAGCTAATTCCTTGCAATTCTACCTATTTTGCCATGACTTATGTCATGTTAATATGATATCTGAGTGAGAGTGACACACAAAATCAATGGGGGCCAATTGGAGGTCAGGGCCGCTGGGCTCGTGCCCAGCGTTACCTGTCAGTAATTCGGCCCGATCACTACAAAATTAGATAGCTAGCTAGACTAACTTGGTAGATTCTCAATTGCGCACTCCTCGCGTCCTCTCTCCTTCCCGAAACCGATTGACTGAGAAAGGCAGAGATCCCTCCTCTCTGACCTTCTCCTCCAATGGGTTTTGAGAAGGAGGCAAGGAGAGAGGACGCAAGGAGTATGCAATTGAGATTGTAATTATACCCTAGACTAATCCAAAAATGTTTTATGACGGGCTAATTGAGTGACTGTCAGTGAGTGACATATAGCAAGAGGAAAACTGCTGATGCACAACCAAGTTTCGAAATTGCACCTTGTCTATTCACTATTCTAACTCTCACCAGAATTTGAGATCCTGACTGAGTTCCTAAAAAACAGTCAGCTACTCCGTGTCCTCATGTGTAATTACGGCCATGCCTGTACGGTCCTGTTGAGAGGCAGCCAACTATTGAAACTAGCTGCGGCTGCTGATATGCAACTTCACCAGCCCTCTGGTGCTGCTCTATCCTCCTCTCTGCAAGTTCTGACGACGCCCATCAGTTAGACATTACATTTAATGTAGCCAAATTAAAGATGCGGAACTGCGTGAGACGTGCACTCTTGGCATTGTGCAGAAGCTACCGCAGAATGACAGATAATGTGATTGATAGTAAAGCATGCAGTAACTTACCTCTTGTAGAAGTCTCTTCAAGTGGTGTTGATCAGCTGAGGAGAGAGAGGAGAGAGAAAGGAGAGAGAGAGGGGAGGAAAGGGGAGGGGGAGAATCCTGAGTCAGCCTCTCTCTCTCTAAAATTCAAATGCAATGTTGCCACAGCAAAGTGATACACATAAAACAATGAAAACAACATCGACAACAATAAGAATAGCTACAAGTACTAATCAAAAACTGGTAAACCGATCTTAATTTGAGCCAGCACGAAAATAATCATGCAGAAACTGGAAATGTGAATTATTATGTGGATTGTAATGAATGGACATTTATGTAGGGGCTGATGAATTTCTAGTTGTTGCAAATCAAGTCTTACATTTCAAAGTGGAAATTACAAACTTTAGAAGCCTTTTTAAAACTCAAATACACTTCAAGTTTGCATATTCTCAGAAACAAAAGAGTAATCAAACTAAGATCCTATGATGTACAGTATAACAAATAAAACAAATAAATATCCAGAATCTAATTCCACAAAGAAAATTGAATGACTCTCTCTCTCTCTCTCACTCTCTCAATTCAATTGAATTAAATTCAATTTAAGGGGCTTTATTGGCATGGGAAACATATTTTTACATTGCCAAAGCAAGTGAAATAGATAATAAACAAAAGTGAAATAAACCATTTTTAAAAATGAACATTAAACATTACACTCACAAAAGCTCCAAAAGAAAAAAGACATTTCAAATGTCATGTTGTGCAAATAGTTAAAGTACAAGAAGGAAAATTAATAAACATAAATATGGGCTGTATTTCCATTGGTGTTTGTTCTTCACTGGTTGCCCTTTTCTTGTAGCAACAGGTCACAAATCTTGCTGCTGTGATGGCACACTGTGGTATTTCACCAAATACATATGGGAGTTTATCAAAATTGGGTTTGTTTTTAAATTCTTTGTAGGTCTGTGTAATCTGAGAGAAATATGTGTCTCTAATATGGTCATACATTTGGCAGGAGGTTATGAAGTGCAACAAGTTTCCACCTCATTTTGTGGGCAGTGTGCCTGTCTTCTCTTGAGAGCCAGGTCTGCCTACGGCTTAATAGCAAGGCTATGCTCATTGAGTCTGTACATACAGTAGTCAAAGCTTTCCTTAAGTTTTGGTCAATCACAGTGGTCAGGTATTCTGCCACTGTGTCCTCTCTGTTTAGGGGCAAATAGCATACTAGTTTGCTCTGTTTGTTTTGTTAATTCTTTCCAATGTGTCAAGTAATTATTGTTACAATTGGGTCTAATTGTGTTGCTGTCCTGGGGCTCTGTGGGGTCTGTGTTTGTGAACAGAGCCCCAGGACCAGCTTGCTTAGGGGACTCTTCTCCAGGTTCATCTCTCTGTAGGGGATGCCTTTGTTATGGAAGGTCTCTCTCTCTCTCTCTCTTTTGGACACAATAGCAACATTGACTCTCAACAGTTCCAGTAAGAAGGCTACTTTGCCCACATGCATGTTGTTTACTCTGACTGAATGGCTGCTGTTTCTCCATGAATGTCTTTCCATGCAATGTAAAATGACATGTATAGCTTGTGAGAAGTAAGGCTATGACATGACCGTGATCATTCGAAGTCGATAACTCATGAAAAAGGATGGGAATGTTTAAGGGCTCTGACAATGTAGAGCGGATGGAATGTATTGTCTATGTCTGGAGGTTCTGTTTGAACATATGATAAAGCCTAACAAATCTTTAGACATTCAGGATGACATTCAATTTTGTGTGTATATATATATATATATAAACAGAACACAATTTTTGTATTTCTCAATCAAGAGCAGTAATAATAGTTTTATTAGCATCACATTAAATTCAAACAAATAGGCTAAGTGTTGTCGGATCATTTTTCTTTCTCTTTGTTAAGTTCCACTATTTATACCAGACCCTCATTTGCAGGATTCATTATCGAACATCTTTGTTTGGTTAAGAACACTAATTTATTACATTCTGTTAAAGAAATGAATTAGAACAGATATAGGAACCTTTTATTGATACCCAAAAACCAATCAAACAGTGGACACACAAGCACACGCACGCACACGCACGCACACACACACACACACACACGCACACACACTCGCACACACACACTACCCTACCCAAACCCCACACTACATTGCACTACATCTGTATAATAGTTGTGGGAGACTCAAGAGAACAAACCCCATTGCCTTTGTAAGTACTATCTGCCATCCTTCCAGTCCAGTCCTGTATTTCTGCTGTGGTGAATTCCTTCCCCCTGCTCTTTTTTCTGCTGCTTCACATCTGTGAAAGCTCAAGCCACAAAGGAGAGGAGGAGGCAGATGTTAGTATGTGGAGGGCCTGGAGGGGAGCTAGCACTCTGAGGAGAAAGGGGGCACAGGGTTTTACACATGGAGTCAGGGACAGACAGGGTGGGGTAGTGTTATTGTTGGGGTGGAGACGGGAGGTGAGGGGGGCAGAGGGGAGAGGTAGGCTAGCTTGAGGGAAGGAAAGGATTGGAAGGGAGGAACATGGAGCTGGGGAGAAATTGGTGGCAGAAACCTTCGGGGGGGGACAGTAACACACACATGCCCATGTGCAGGCAGGCAGGCACGTACACACACACACACACGCACGCACGCACACAGACATTAACTTTTAGCAGAGACAATATATGTTTGACTATTTATGGGGCCCAATGGTTTTTGTTAGCTGAATCAGACAGATTTTGTTCCATGTTCCCTTGGGACTACTGTTTTTAACTGGAATGTCTGACTCACTGAAACGTAGACCACATTTATGATTGTCATTTTTTAAGGCAATTACAATAGACACAGACATTTATACAGGCATGTGAAATGGGTCTTTTACACTTTCTTACCATCCCTGTTGGTGCAGATACAGCATAACCATGTTGGCACAACGGTCTACCTGCACTACACAGTGAGAATGAATAGGCCTATTATTTTTATTTTTTATCTTTATTTACCTTCCGCAAGTTTTTGGATGAACTGTCATTGCCATTGCTGTGAGAGCGGAAGTTGCTTTCAGATTGGTGTACACGTGTTACACAAGCACATCTGGAGTGCATTACCGCCTAGGGGTCCAGGATTGAAAGAGACTCCACAGACTGTTATGTAATCATGTCAAGGGTGTTCTCCTTCTTCCAACTCCATGCCATTAACGGACACATCTGACCCAGGTTTTATTGACTCTAAGACATTGACTGTCCTCCCTTGAACTACCAGTGTCTACAGTACCGGTATGTCTATTTCTATCTAGGAAGGAAGGAAGGAAGGAAGGAAGGAAGGAAGGAAATAAATAAATAAATAAATAAATAAGGAAGGAAGGAAATGAGGGAGGAAATAAGTCAGGAAGGAAGGCTCATGCTTCACATGTCGTCTGCCCCTCTTTCTTTCCCTCTTTCAATTTTTAAGTGCCAAGAAAAATCTAAATTTTAAAGACAAATATTATTTGTAGCTCTATATGCTTTCATTTAGACTATTGATTGACCTTTCAACTGCAAGCTACTCAACCATCATCATCTCTTTCTCTGTATCTTTCTTTTCCCCCAATGTCAACACTACTTCTAATCTTAATAGAGGAAACTGCAACGTTCCAAAGACATTCAGCTGTGAAAACATAATTGTTCCACAAATGTAATGTGTTGAAGGGAGGATAACTGATAAATCACATATCAAACCATGTTTTAAACTACCTCAATATTATTTTTCTTTCATTGACTATACGGATTTATTCCAGGCCTACAAGAATAAATAATACAAAAACACCAGATGTACAATAAATTATTTATATTTGGGGATGGTGAGATTGCAAATGAAAATCTTCAGCATGAGCCTCTTCAGTCATATCATTGACCTTTATACAGTTTGTTCTGAAACACCGAGGCCTTAACCACTAACCCCTAGTTGACCTCTCGTTTTCTCATCTCATAAGAACCTCCATAACCCTCTCTATACTCATTCCTTGTCTCTGCTCAACTGAATTGCCCACCAATAACCAGAAGGTAGAGGCTGCATCCCAAATGTAGTGCACTATATATGGAATGGGGTGCCATTTGGGACATAGTCAGTGTTCCACCAGTCAGAACTCATTCCTTTTTATGAGGTGGCAAACATTATTTGATCTTATGTCTGTGTGTTTGTTCTTTGGAGTGTCTACTGAAACATGGACATCAATGCAGTAGTTCATATGGTTGTGGCATTCAACAAACTTGAGAAAGATTTTTGCTGAGATACAAAGATTTGTTTCTGTTTCATATCTCGGACAATGAATGTATGTTTACCTACGAGTAGCCTTCTCTTGTCCAATATCCCCTGATATCCCAAAGTAATAACCTGTTGCTCAATGGGTTACAGTTTGAAATGACCCCCCTGTCAATCATAAAATGATGTGCATGCAAAGAGCAAACAACAGGCTGCAGAAGAACTCACCACTTCAATGGTCCATGTTACAAAGTGGCTCAGTGACTCAAGTTTGCATTTAAATGTGAGAAATAAAACAACAGTTAGCATGTTATTCACAAAGAGGCCAAATTATGCTACTGAGCCAGAGGTCTGTGTCAAGGGAGAAGCTCCAGGGGGTATCCGTTTTTAAGTACCTTGACATCATACTTGATTCCAACCTCTCTTTCAAAAAGGAGGTGAAAGGGCCTCCCGATTGGCGTGGCGGTGCTGGAGGCGTCACTACAGATCCGGGTTCGATCCTGAGTTGTGACGTAGCCAACCGGGAGACCCATGAGGCGACGCACAATTGACCCAGTGTCATCCGGGTTAGGGGAGAGCTTGGCTGACAGGGATGTCCTTGTCCCACTCTAGCAACTCCTTGTGGTGGCCGGGTGCATGCATGCTGACTTTGGTCAACAGCTGTACAGTACGGTGTCTCCCTCGACACATTGGTGCGGCTGGCTTCCGGGTTAAGCGAGCAGTGTGTCAAGAAGCAGTGCGGCTTGGCGGGGTCGTGTTTCGGGTGGACGCATGGCTCTGGGACAATGGGACAAGACTGTAACTACCAATTGGGGAGAAAAAGGTGGTAAAAGTACCCCCAGAAACAAAAGCAGGTGAAGAAGGTAACTAAAATATCCAAATTGAACCAAGCTAATTTCCGATACATATGAAATTGTTTGACTACAGAGGCAGCAAAACTGTACTTAAATGCTATGATACCCTTACTTAAAATACTGATTGACTAGACTGGCATGAGAAGTGAATGAATAATTCCCGTAATTAAGGAAAAACACATTTAGTCAGACTGCTTACACTGTGGGAGCTTCCCGTGTCTGGAAAACACTGCCATCAGACAAATAACTGCACCACCTATCGCACACTCACAAAAAAACATAAAGACATGGCTAAAGGACAGTCAGACTTAGCTACAGTTGAAGTCGGAAGTTTACATACACCGTAGCCAAATACATTTGAACTCAGTTTTCACAATTCCTGACATTTAATCCTAAAATTCCTGACATTTAATCCTAAGAATTCCCTGTCCTAGGTCAGTTAGGATCACCACTTTATTTTAAGAATGTGTAATGTCAGAATAACAGTTGAGAGAATTATTTATTTCAGCTTTTATTTCTTTCACCACATCCCCAGTGGGTCAGACGTTTTGGGTGGCCTTCCACAAGCTTCCCACAATAAGTTGGGTGAATTTTGGCCCATTCCTCCTGACAGAGCTGGTGTAACTGAGTCAGGTTGGTAGGCCTCCTTGCTCGAACACACTTTTTCAGTTCTGCCCACCAATTTTCTACAGGATTGTGGTCAGGGCTTTGTGATGGCCATTCCAATATCTTGACTTTGTTGTCCTTAAGCCATTTTGCCACAACTTTGGAAGTATGCTTGGGGTCATTGTCCATTTGGAAGACCCATTTGCGCCCAAGCTTTAACTTCCTGACTGATGTCTTAAAATGTTGCTTCAATATATACATATGCCATCTATTTTGTGAAGTGCACCTGTCCCCCCTGCAGCAAAACACCCCCACAACATGATGCTGCCACCCCCATGCTTCACGGTTGGGATGGTGTTCTTCGGCTTGCAAACCTCCACCCTTGTTTTATCAGACTAGAGGACATTTCTCCAGAAAGTACGATCTTTGTCCCCATGTGCAGTTGCAAACCATAGTCTGGCTTTTTTATGGCGGTTTTGGAGCAGTGGCTTCTTCCTTGCTGAGCGGCCTTTCAGGTTATGTTGATATACTGTTTTACTGTGGATATAGATACTTTTGTACCGGAATCCTCCAGCATCATCACAAGGTCCTTTGCTGTTGTTCTGGGATTGATTTGCACTTTTCGCACGAAAGTACTTTCATCTCTAGGAACCAGAAGGCGTCTCCTTCCTGAGTGGTATGATACCTGCGTGGTCCCTTGGTGTTTAGACTTGCATACTATTGTTTGTACAGATGGTACCTTCAGGCATTTGAAAATTGCTCCCAAGGATGAACCAGACTTGTGGAGGTCTACGATATTTTTTCTGGGATATTGGCTAATTTCTTTTGATTTTCCCATGATGTCAAGAAAAGATGCACTGAGTTTGAAGGTAGGCCTTGAAATACATCCACAGGTACACCTCCAATTGACTCAAATTATGTTAATTAGCCTATCAGAAGCTTCTAAAGCTATGAGATCATTTTCTGGAATTGTATAAGCTGTTTAAAGGCACTGTCAACTTAGTGTATGTAAACTTCTGACCCATTGGAATTGTGATACAGTGAATTATAAGGGAAATAATCTGTCTGTATGTCACGCCCTGACCATAGAGAGCCTTTTATTCTCTATGTTGGTTAGGTCGGGGTGTGACTAGGATGGGTTATCTAGGTTGTTGTATGACTATGTTGGCCTGGTAAGGTTCCCAATCAGAGGCAGCTGTTTATCATTGTCTCTGATTGGGGATCATATTTAGGCAGCCATTTCTCCCACTGTGTTTTGTGGGATCTTGTTTTTGTGTAGTTGCCTGGGAGCACTGCATTTGCTACACGTTTCATTTTCTGTTTTTTGTTTTGTGAGTTTCCTTTTATTAAACATGTGGAACCAAAATCACGCTGCACGTTGGTCTGAGTATATTTCCAGTTCGTACGACGATCGTGACACTGTAAACAATTGTTGTAAAAATCAATTTTGTCATGCACAAAGTAAATGTCCTAACCGACTTGCCAAAACTATAGTTTGTTAACAGGAAATTTGTGGAGTGGTTGACGAACGAGTTTTAACTTCTTGCTCCTACTTGAGACGCAGATGTCTCAACTAGGCACCTGGAAATGCAAATGCGCTACGCTAAATGCTAAATGTACTCGTTAAAACTCAAACGTTCATCAAAATTCACATGCATGGTATTGAATTAAAGCTACACTCGTTGTGAACCTAGCCAACAAGTCAGATTTTTAAAATGCTTTTCGGCGAAAGCATGAGAAGCTATTATCTGATAGCATGCAACACCCCAAAATGCCTGAATGCGACGTAAACAAAGATTTAGCTTAGCCGGCACTCCTATATGCCCCATAAACATCACTATTGGATCTTTTTTTCGTTTAAATCGGTCCATATATACCCAAAATAGCTTTCTATGGAAGCTGTGTGATTCAGAAAAAAAACATAGTTTTAAAACGCTGCGTCATTTTTTTAAATTAAAAAAGTCGACGATAAACTTTCACAAAACACTTCGAAATACTTTTGTAATCCAACTTTAGGTAGTAGTAAACGTTTATAATCTATCAAAATGATTACAGGGCGATGTATATTCAATAGCTCCTCGTCTTCAAATCAATGGCTGCCAATGTGCACATTCAAAACATCCTGGTGGAGACCGGAAGAAATTGAATCCAGTTAGTTGGATTTACCAAGAAAAAAGTGACGACAATGGCGACATCGTGTGGAATCTGTAGGAATTGCATGCAGGTCCATAATTAATTTTGTGACCTTTTAACAACCCATGAAAGTGACGCATGGAAATCATTTTTAGCTTTCAGAGAGCAGTTTTTCTTGCGCTTTTCGATGAAACACACGATCTGTTATAGTCACAGCCGTGATTTAACCAGTTTTAGAAACTTCAGAGTGTTTTCTATCCACACATACTAATCATATGCATATACTATATTCCTGGCATGAGTAGCAGGACGCTGAAAAGTTGCGCGATTTTTAACAGAATGTTCGAAAAAGGAGGGGGTAGGATAAAGAGGTTTTAATGACTCCAACCTTAGTGTATGTAAACTTCCGACTTCAACTGTAGGTAGTTGGATGGTCTATTTACAGATGGGCTGTGTACAGCTGCAGCGGTCGGTAAGCTGCTCTGACAGCTGATGCTTAATGTTAGTGAGGGAGATATAAGTCTCCAACTTCAGTGATTTTTGCAAATCGTTCCATTCATTGGCAGCAGAGAACTGGAAGGAAAGGCGGCCAAAAGAAGTGTTGGCTTTAGGGATGACCAGTGAAAGATACCTGCTGGAGTGCGTGCTATGGGTGGGTGTTACTATGGTGACCAGTGAGCTTAGATAAGGCAGAGCTTTATTAAGCAAAGACTTATAGATGACCTGGAGCCAGTGGGTTTGGTGACGAATATGTAGCGAGGACCAGCCAACGAAAGCATACAGGTCGCAGTTGTTGGTAGTATATAGGGCTTTGGTGAGGCACTGTGAGCAAGTTCATTAGAAAGTGCATTGATGATGTCGTTCTCATAGCAACGATTAAAACATTCCCAAACCAGAAACCGTGGATTGATGGCAGCATTCGCGTGAAACTGAAAGCGCGAACTACTGCTTTTAACCAGGGAAAGGTGACCGGAAACATGACCGAATACAAACAGTGTAGCTATTCCCTCCGCAAGGCAATCAAACAAGCTAAGCGTCAGTATAGAGACAAAGTAGAGTCACAAGTCAACAGCTCAGACACAAGAGGTATGTGGCACGGTCTACAGTCAATCACGGATTACAAAAGGAAAACCAGCCCCGTCACGGACCAGGATGTCTTGCTCCCAGGCAGACTAAATAACTTTTTTGCCCGCTTTGAGGACAATACAGTGCCACTGACACGGCCCGCAACCAAAACCTGAGGACTCTCCTTCACTGCAGCCGACGCGAGGAAAACATTTAAACGTGTTAACCCTCACAAGGCTGCAGGCCCAGGCGGCATCCCCAGCCGCGTCCTCAGAGCATGCGCAGACCAGCTGGCTGGTGTGTTTACGGACATATTCAATCAATCCTTTTCCCAGTCTGCTGTTCCCACATGCTTCAAAAGGGCCACCATTGTCCCTGTTCCCAAGAAAGCTAAGGTAACTGAGCTAAACGACTACCGCCCAGTCGCACTCACTTCCGTCATCATGAAGTGCTTTGAGAGACTAGTCAAGGACCATATCATCTCCACCCTACCTGACACCCTAGACCCTCTCAAATTTGCTTACCGCCCAAATAGGTCCACAGACGATGCAGTCTCAACCACACTGCACACAGCCCTAACCCATCTGGACAAGAGGAATACCTATGCGAGAATGCTGTTCATCGACTACAGCTCAGCATTTAACACCATAGTACCCTCCAAACTCGTCATCAAGCTCGAGACCCTGGGTCTCGACCCCGCCCAGCTCAACTGGGTACTGGACTTCCTGACGGGCCGGCCCCCCCCCCAGGTGGTGAGGGTAGGTAACAACATCTCCACCCCGCTGATCCTCAACACTGGAGCCCCACAAGGGTGCGTTCTGAGCCCTCTCCTGTACTCCCTGTTCACCCATGACTGCGTGGCCATGCACGCTTCCAACTCAATCATCAAGTTTGCGGACGACACTACAGTGGTAGGCTTGATTACCAACAACGACGAGACGGCCTACAGGGAGGAGGTGAAGGCCCTCGGAGTGTGGTGTCAGGAAAAGAACCTCACACTCAACATCAACAAAACAAAGGAGATGATTGTGGACTTCAGGAAACAGCAGAGGGAGCACCCCCCTATCCACATCGATGGGACAGTAGTGGAGAGGGTAGTAAGTTTTAACCTCTTGTACCTCTGGGGGCAGTATTTCATTTTTGGATGAAAAACGTTCCCGTTTTAAACAAGATATTTTGTCATGAAAAGATGCTCGACTATGCATATAATTGACAGCTTTGGAAGGAAAACACTCTGACGTTTCCAAAACTGCAAAGATATTGTCTGTGAGTGCCACAGAACTAATGCTACAGGCGAAACCAAGATGAAATTTCATACAGGAAGTGAGCCAGATTTTGAATGCGCTGTGTTCCAATGTCTCCTTATATGGCTGTGAATGCGCAAGGAATGAGCCTACACTTTCTGTCGTTTCCCCAAGGTGTTTGCAGCATTGTGACGTATTTGTAGGCATATCATTGGAAAATTGACCATAAGAGACTACATTTACCAGGTGTCCGCTCGATGTCCTCCGTCAAAACTATTGCATAATCTCCAGGTGCGTGCATTTTTCCATTTTGAACAGAGGAGAAACCAAACTGCCACGAGTGATTTATCATCGAATAGATATGTGAAAAACACCTTGAGGATTGATTCTAAACAACGTTTGCCATGTTTCTGTCGATATTATGGAGTTAATTTGGAAAAAAGTTTGCGTTGTAATGACAGAATTTTCTGGGGTTTTTCTTAGCCAAACGTGATGAACAAAACGGAGCGATTTCTCCTACACAAATAATATTTTTGGAAAAACTGAACATTTGCTATCTAACTGAGAGTCTCCTCATTGAAAACATCAAGTTCTTCAAAGGTAAATGATTTTATTTGAATGCTTTTCTTGTTTTTGTGAAAATGTTGCCTGCTGAATGCTAGGCTTAATGCTATGCTAGCTATCAATACTCTTACACAAATGCTTGTGTAGCTATGGTTGAAAAGCATTTTTTGAAAATCTGAGATCACAGTGTTGTTAACAAAAGGCTAAGCTTGTGAGCCAATATATTTATTTCATTTCATTTGCGATTTTCATGAATAGTTAACGGTGCGTTATGGTAATGAGCTTGAGGCTATATATACGCTCCCGGATACGGGATTGCTCGTCGCAACAGGTTAAGTTCCTCGGCGTACACATCACGGACAAACTGAATTGGTCCACCCACACAGACAGCATCGTGAAGAAGGCGCAGCAGCGCCTCTTCAACCTCAGGAGGCTGAAGAAATTCGGCTTGTCACCAAAAGCACTCACAAACTTCTACAGATGCACAATCGAGAGCATCCTGTCGGGCTGTATCACCGCCTGGTACGGCAACTGCTCCGCCCACAACCGTAAGCCTCTCCAGAGGGTAATGAGGTCTGCACAACGCATCACCGGGGGCAAACTACCTGCCCTCCAGGACACCTACACCACCCGATGTCACAGGAAGGCCATAAAGATCATCAAGGACAACAACCACCCGAGCCACTGCTTGTTCACCCCGCTATCATCCAGAAGGCGAGGTCAGTACAGGTGCATCAAAGCAGGGACCGAGAGACTGAAAAACAGATTCTATCTCAAGGCCATCAGACTGTTAAACAGCCACCACTAACATTGCGTGGCTGCTGCCAACACACTGACTCAACTCCAGCCACTTTAATAATGGGAATTGATGGAAATTGATGTCAAATATATCACTAGCCACTTTAAGCAATGCTACTTAATATAATGTTTACATACCCTACATTACTCATCTCATATGTATATGTATGTACTGTACCATATATCATCTACTGCATCTTTATGTAATACATGTATCACTAGCCACTTTAAACTATGCCACTTTGTTTACATACCCTACATTACTCATCTCATATGTATATACTGTACTCGATACCATCTACTGCATCTTGTCTATGCCGTTCTGTACCATCACTCATTCATATATCTTTATGTAAATATTCTTTATCCCTTTACACTTGTGTGTATAAGGTAGTAGTTTTGGAATTGTTAGGTTAGATTACTCTGAACTAGAAGCACAAGCATTTCGCTACACTCGCATTAACATCTGCTAACCATGTGTATGTGACAAATACATTTGATTTGATTTGATTTGATTTGATTTTAGACTGCATCTAATTTGCTGAGTAGAGTGTTGGAGGCTATTTTGTAAATGACATTGTCGACGTCAAGGATATGTTTTGCAGCATGAGTGATGGATGCTTTGTTGCAAAATAGGAAGCCAATTCTACATTTCATTTTGGATTGGAGATGCTTAATACAAGTCTGGAAGGAGAGTTTACAGTCTAGCCAGACACCTAGGTATTTAGGTGTCCACATATTCTAAGTCAGAACCTTCCAGAATAGTGATGTTAATCGGGCGGGCGGATGTGGGCAGCGATCGGTTGAAGAGCATGCGTTTAGTTTGACTAGCATTTAAGAGCAGTTTGAGATCACAGAAGGAGTGTTGTATGGCATTGAAGCTTGTTTGGAGGTTTGTTAGCACAGTATCCAAATGTAACGGATGTGAAATGGCTAGCTAGTTAGCGGTGGTGCGCGCTAACAGCGTTTCAATCGGTGACGTCACTTGCTCTGAGACCTTGAAGTAGTGGTTCCCCTTGCTCTGCAAGGGCCGCGGCTTTTGTGGAGCGATGGGTAACGATGCTTCGAGGGTGACTGTTGACATGTGAAGAGTGTCCCTGGTTCGCGCCCGGGTCGGGGCAAGGCGACGGACTAAAGTCTATACTGTTATGCTGTTGACCCGGATCACTAGTTGCTGCGGAAAAGGAGGAGGTCAAAAGGGGGGTGAGTGTAACAGATGTGAAATGGCTTGCTAGTTAGTGGTGGTGTGCGCTAATAGCGTTTCAATCGGTGACGTCACTTGCTCTGAGACCTTGAAGTAGTGGTTGGTTCCCCTTGCTCTGCAAGGGCCGCAGCTTTTGTGGAGCGATGGGTAACGATGCTTCGTGGGTGACTGTTGTTGATGTGTGCAGAGGGTCCCTGGTTCGAGCCTGGGTATGGGCGAGGGGACGGACTAAAGTTATACTGTTACAAAGAAAAGGACCAGATGTATACAGAATGGTGTCGTCTGCGTAGAGGTGGATCAGAGAATCACCCGCAGCAAGAGCGACATCATTGATACATACAGAGAAAAGAGTCGGCCCGAGAATTGAACCCTGTGGTTCAATTCTGAACTCTATCTGAGAAGTAAACTCTATCTGAAAAGTAGTTAGTGAACCAGGCGAGGCAGTTATTAGAAAAAACCAAGGCTGTTCAGTCTGCCGATAAGAATACGGTGATTGACAGAGTCGAAAGCCTTGGCCAGGTCGATGAAGACAGCTGCTGTCTTTTATCAATGGCGGTTATGATATCGTTTAGGACCTTGAGCGGGGCTGAGGTGCACCCGTGACCAGCTCAGAAACCGGAGAAGGTACATAGCGGAGAAGGTACGGTGGGATTCGAAATGGTCGGTAATCTGTTTGTTAACTTGGCTTTCGAAGACTTTAGAAAGGCAGGGCAGGATGGATATACTGTAGGTCTGTAATAGTTTGGGTCTAGAGTGTCTCACCCTTTGAAGAGGGGGATGACCGCAGCCACTTTCCAATCTTTAGGAATCTCAGACGATACGAAAGAGAGGTTGAACAGACTAGTAATAAGGGTTGCAACAATGGCTGCTGGTAATTTTTACGAAGAGAGGGTCCAGATTGTCTAGCCCAGCTGATTTGTAGTGATCAAGATTTTGCAGCTCTTACAGAACATCAGATGTCTGGATCTGGGTGAAAAAGAAGCGGGTGGGACTTGGGCCAGTTGTTGCGGGGGGTGTAGAGCTGTTGGCCAGGGTTGGGGTAGCCAGGTTGAAAGCATTTCCAGCCATAGAGAAATTCTTCTTGAAATTCACCCGCCTGGCCTGAGAGGTGCTCTCAGGCCAGGTCGGTTAGAAAGTCCTGCTCGCAGAAGTGTTTTAGGGAGACCTTGACAGTGATGAGGTGTGGTTGTTTGACCGCAAACCCATAACGGACTCAGGCAATGAGGCAGTGATCGCTGAGATCCTGGTTGAAAACAGCAGAGGTGTATTTAGAGGGCAAGTTGGTCAGGATAATATCAATGAGAGTGCCCATGTTTACGGATATAGGGTTGTACCTGGTAGGTTCCTTTATAATTTATGTGAGATTGTGGGCATCTAGTTTAGATTGTAGGATGGCCGGGGTGTTAAGCATATCCCAGTTTAGTTCACCTAACAGTACGAACTCTCTTTTTAATTAATATTTTTTATTTCACCTTTATTTAACCAGGTAGGCCAGTTGAGAACAAGTTCTCATTTACAACTGTGACCATCATGCACCGACTATCTAAAGTCTTTTATGGGGGGGGGGTTCACTAATTAGCGGAGGAGGTGGGACCACCGCCTCTGATAGCTTGCACATTATTGGAAACATTTAGAGGAAAAAATGTCCTTTTTCTTTTTTTCAAAGTTTGGGTTTGGAATTTGTTGGAAGCAGCAAAGACAATTTTTATCTATTAATAGCCGTTAATAATGAACCATCAGTACTGTATCAGTATTGTGGGACTTGGACGTGAATGAATTTTGCAAAAGCAAATTGATTAATCAATGATAATATTTCATCATACCTGGGAATTAAAATGTATAATAGTTAAAAGTTCCTTCCAAGTTGCCATAATCAGCTTGTGCTGTATTCTGGCTGGTCTAGTCGATATTCACCATTCCAGCGTGGTGATCGTCACCTCCACGTTGAAATTCACCCTTCTAAACGTTAGGACAGCAGTCCTCACATTTCTGGAACTAAATGTTAATGATCGTTATGGGTGCTTTTGTACTGGGGAGGAGAAGGGGCGTGTTTCATCCATCTCACCGATGTCTGTGCTCCCGTGGGTGGGGTTAATGATTGAGCAATTCTCTCATTTAGAAGCTAAAATCACATTTTATATTCTCACAAATAGTTTCATGTTTAATCACATACATTTTGCAACATTTTGATGCAAATCTGATAACTATAATGCGTAGACTTTCAAAGATAAAATGATGTCGTCCTATCATGAGTAACAATCCACCAAAACAATGACTGATCTGACATCATATTCTTTAAGTACCAACGGAGCCTTCCATTACAGAAATATTGTCTCATTATTCAACTTTCTGATGTTACCATCCTGTAGAGTCTTTCTCTGTGGTGTCACGGATACCTCCAGAACTGTGTCATTACGCACATCTGGTCCCCATTTCCCTGATTGTAATTGTTTAAATGTGCCCTTTGATTTCCATTGAGCTGCCGATTTTTGTTACAATGTCTGTTGGTCGTGTGAGTACCTGTGCTGTGTTTTAGCTTTCGTGTCGCTTGTATTGCGAAGATGATTACGGGTCTCATCCCGTGTAGAATCATTGTGTGCGTGTATGTTACGGGTCTTGCCCCGGTGTATTTATTATTTTGTTTGGGTTTCAACCCTGTGTTTTGTATACGTGTTTGTGTGGTCTTCGTCCCCGTGCCTTTACATGGCAGGCTGTAATTTGGGTCAATAAAAACCCCTATTACGCATTCCATGACACTGGTTATCCATATTGCCTCAAATAGAAGTGCTTCCATATGTTTCCTCCCTCTCATTTAGGCTGGTTTGTATCTTGGTTACGATTACAGTGTCATCGACCCTTTCCTCCGGGCTCTGGTTCTAATCCACACAAATAAAGAGGACAGACACACTCGACTTGGCCCCACATCCTCTGAATCCAGGGTGGACCTGTTCAAAGACAAGCTCAGCATTTGTAGAATTACTGTATGTTGGTTAAGTTTTTTCATTTCCCTCTCTCTCCCTCGGTCTCTCTCTCTCTCATCGTAGCTTCATCAACCATTTGGGCGGGCGGGCAGGCAGGCAGGCAGGCAGGCAGGCAGGCAGGCAGGCAGGCAGACAGACAGGCAGGCAGGCAGGCAGGCAGGCAGGCAGGCAGGCAGGCAGGCAGGCAGGCAGGCAGGCAGGCAGGCAGGCAGGCAGGCAGGCGATCCTCAAACAGACAAAGACTCACACGAGACAAAACCAAACAGGCGCTCTGTTGCCCAGGTACCAGAGTCTTATACAAGTGCAATGTTGGGACTTTGTCTGAGGACAATATGTAAATATCAATGAATAATTCAATGGAGAATTCTTCCTGAATTCATACGGTATACATGGAAAATGCCACAAATTCTACAGAAAAAAAGGTAGTAAGACAACTTGAATGGTGGCCAAGTTCAAAGTGACCTGCTTTCGAGATTGATGTGGGAGTCTTATTTAGTTAGACATTCAGTAGTCTTGTATCTCTAATCATTTGATAACTTGATACAACCTCTTGTCTTATCATTCTTCTAAGTTATAGAGAAGTCGTAGCATAATACACGGGAGTATGAAAACTTTTCGTGAGCAGCTGAAAAGGTCAGGGAATCCATTGTAGATTTACCAGCAGTGTATACCATATAGGCTCTGTGAAGTTGGCTTGTCATAACAGCCTTACTGTTATGGTTACAAAACTATAGGGCTCCTCCCATTCTAGTCTTTGGAGTTTGAAGGGGCACTATGTGGTTCAAACAATAACAAAACGGTGCACCCTGACACTGTTTATGTACAGTTGAAGTCAGAAGTTTACATACACCTTAGCCAAATACATTTAAACTCAGTTTTTCACAATTTTTGACATTTAATCCAAGTAAAAATTCCCTGTCTTAAATCAGTTAAGATCATCACGTTATTTTAAGAATGTGAAATGTCAGAATAATAGCAGAGAGAGTCATTTATTTCAGCTTTTATTTCTTTCATCACATTCACTGTGGGTCTGAAGTTTACATACACTCAATTAGTACTTGGTAGCATTGCCTTTAAATTGTTTAACTTGGGTCAAACATTTCGGGTAGCCTTCCACGAGCTTCCCACAATAAGTTGGGTGAATTTTGTCCCATTCCTCCTGACAGAGCTGGTGTCACTGAGTCAAGTTTGTTGGCCTCCTTGCTCGCACACACTTTTTCAGTTCAGTTCATTTTCTATAGGATTGAGATCAGGGCTTTGTGATGGCCACTCCAATACCTTGACTTTGTTGTTCTTAAGCAATTTTTCCACAACTTTGGAAGTATGCTTGGAGTCATTGTCCATTTGGAAGACCCATTTGCGACCAAGCTTTAACTTCCTGACTGATGTCTTGAGATGTTGCTTCAATATAACCTAAGGGTATGTAAACTTCCGACTTCAACTGTAAATCGCTGAGGGATGGGGCTGGAGAAATGTAACCACTCTAAAATTCATAGACAAAGCTATGGATGCAAGGACTGACAATCCATGAGATCAAAATTATGGTTTTAACCATGTTCTGAGGCATATTCAGTGCTTCTTTACAATTACGTTGTTTACAAACATTGGAGAAGAACAAGCATATATTTGGGGTTTTGGTGGGGTAAGACACAGTTGAGCTAAGATATTTATAAATTATATTCTTCAAGAAGCAATGGGTATATATCATTAATCTAAAGGTCAAAAAATGTATGTAACAACTGCAGATGTATGTAACAATAACAGACCTAAAACAATGATTGGCTTACCTTAAAAGGGCTTTTAAGGTAAGCCAATCATTGTTTTAGGTCTGTTATTGTTTCCTTGGCTGTGCATTACAAGGCAGAGGATTTATTATATTGCCACCTGGTGGTAAAAAGCTGACCCCGCACTAAAACAGTTTAAAATTCAGTTTTCCTGTGTTTCGTATCACAATTAACACTGTAAAAGTGTGAAAATAAATGTATTAGTGTTATTTCCTGATAATTACTGGTTGAAAAAACAATCTGCACAGGACCTTCTAATCAGCAGGTTTGCATGGGTGGGAGTTTTGGCTTTCCATGGTGATATTACTATGCAGTAAATTGGTTAGTAGACCACTAACAAACAGAGTTCCGAACGTCTCTGTCAATAAGAGCTAGTTTTCAGTTTTCTCCTCCTTACTCAGACCACTACCAGACAATCCAAGCAAAATGCTTGTCAGGAAATGCAGCTCTGACTCGGGTTCTCCTGTGGTGAAGTGGTTCCACAGCCTTTCCTCTACTCGGAGCCAGGTTTTCCTGTGTCTAGCCTTCTCAATGTCAAGGCTGTGCTCACTGAGCCTGTACTTTGTTTTTGTAACCACGGTTAAATAACATTTGATTTGGATTTGATTTGAATAGTTTGCCATGGTATACTGTCGATTTAGGGCCAGATAGCATTACATTTTGCTTTGTGCTTCTGTTTGTGTTTCACCATAGGTAATGTAGTTTATTTTTGTCTGTGTTGTAATTTGGTTTATTCTGATTGATTTGATGTTTGGGTCCTGAGGCTTCAGTGTGTTAGTAGAAAAGGTTTGTGAACTCAGCCCCAGGACCAGCTAGAAGAGGGGACTTTTCTTTGCTTTGTAATGATATGAGAGGGGATCACTGTATTTTAGATGTTTCAAAAACTGAATTGCTCTTTTTTGACTTTTTATTATTAGTGGATATTGGCCTAATTCTGCCTTGCATGAATTGTTTGTAGTTTTCCTCTGGGCATGTAAGAGAATCTTACAGAACTCTGTAAGGTTTCAATGGGGGTGTTTATCCCATTGGTCGAAATCTTGTTTTGCAAGTGGACCCAACACCTCGCTGCCATAAAGTTAAATTGGTTCAATGACATATTCAATTAGCTTTAGACACATTTTAATGTGTATTTTAATAGGTATTTAAAATGTGGGATTAGGTATTTCAATTTGAATTCGTTTTTTAATGGTGTAGAATGCCCTGCATGCTTTTCTCTCAGTTCATTCACTGACCCCCCACCCCAAGCTCAAATGCATTTTTCTTGTCATCATAGCAGGTAAAAACGGCACCAGAGCAGAAGACAAGACGTTTTACGTGCCCCCAACCGATTGTGTTTTTTTGTTGTTTATAACTTATTTTATTACTATGTTTGTACATAATGTTGCATAATGTTGCCAGGCCCTGACCCCAGTGATCTGTGGGAAGAGGAGGCGGAGAAAGAGAGGCCGGAGGGCGGGCTGCCTTCTGAGGAGAGGAGGCGATTGAATGAACCCCCACTACCCTCAATTCTGCTAGCAAACATGCAATCTTTGGACAATAGAATGGACGAGTTATTGGGAAGACGAAACTCGCAACAGGACATTAGAAACTGAAACATCTGAAACATGCTTCTGAAACATGCTAAACAGAGCCGTGGCTGAACGACGACAATATCAACACACAGCTGGCTGGTTATACGATGTACAGGCAGGATAGAACAGCGGCGTCTGGTAAGACAAGGGGCGGCGGTTTATGTGTTTTTGTAAACAACAGCTGGTGCACGATATCTAAGGAAGTCTCAAGCTTTGCACGTGTCAGAGTCGTGTGTATAGGTGGCAGGGAAGTCAGGCGCAGGAGAGTCAAACGGAGTGTAAATGGAGTCTTTTAATATAAGTCCACTTAACATGCTCCAAACACTAAATACGTACATACATAAACGAACATGGGTACGAGGACCCGTCGCGCACCTATACAACATAAAACAACACTTGACATAAAACAATCTCTGACAAAGACATGAGGGGAAACAGAGGGTTAAATACACAACAGGTAATGAATGGGATTGAAAACAGGTGTGTGGGAAGACAAGACAAAACCAATGGAAAATTAAAAATGGATCAATGATGGCTAGAAGGCCGGTGACGTCGACCGCCGAGCACCGCCCGAACAAGGAGAGGCAACGACTTCAGCAGAAGTCGTGACAGCACGGCTCAGGTAGAGTTTCTCACGATAAGCTGCAGACCACATTACCTACCAAGAGAGTTTTCATCTATATTCTTTGCAGCTGTTCATATACCACCACAGTCAGAGGCTGGCACTAAGATAGCAGTGAATGAGCTGTATTCCTCCATAAGAAAACGCACTCCCAGAGGCGGTGCTCCTAGTAGCCGGGGACTTTAATGCAGGGAAACTTAAATCAGTTTTACCTCATTTCTATCAACATGTTAAATGTGCAACCAGAGGGGAAATAACTCTGAACCACCTATACTCCACACACAGAGATGCATACAAAGATCTCCTGATTCCTGATTACAAGCAAAAATTAAAGCAGGAAGCACTAGATCAATAAAAAAGTGTTCAGATAAAGCAGATGCTAAGCTACAGGACTGTTTTGCTAGCAAAGACTGGAATATGTTCCAGGATTCCTCCAAAGGCATGGAGGAGTATGCCACGTCTGTCATTGGCTTCATCAACAAGTGCATCGATGACATCGTCCCCACAGTGACCGTACGTACATACATACCCCAACCAGAAACCATGGATACAGGCAGCATCCGCACTGAGCTAAAGGCTAGAGCTGCCGCTATCAAGGAGCGAGACTCTAACCCGGAAGCTTATAGGAAATCCCGTTATGCCCTCCGACGAACCATCAAACAGGCAAAGCATCAATACAAGACTAAGATTGAGTCTTACTACACCGGCTCTGATGCTAGTCGGATGTGGCAGGGCCTACAAACCATCACAGACTACAAAGAGAAGCACAGCTGAGATTTGCCCAGTGACACAAGCCTACCGGTCGACCTAAACTACTTCTGCGCTCGCTTCGAGGCAAATAACACTGAAACATGCATGAGAGCTGTACCGGAAGACTGTATGATCACGCTCTCCGCAGTCGATGTGATTAAGACCTTTAGACAGGTCAACATTCACAAGGCCTCGGGGCCAAACAGATTACCAGGACGTGTACTGCGGGCATGCACTGAACAACTAGCAAGTGTCTTCATTGACATTTTCAACCTCTCTCTGTCTGAGTCTGTAATACCAACATGTTTTAAGCAGACCACCATAGTGCTTGTGCCCAAGAACACTACGGTAACATGCCTAAATGACTACTGACCCGTAGCACTCACGTCTGTAGCCATGAAGTGCTTTGAAAAGCTGGTCATGGCTCACAACACCATCATCCCTAAAAACCCAAGACCCACTCCAATATGCATACCGCCCCAACAGATCCACAGATGATGCATTCTCTATTGCACTCCACACTGCCCTTTCCCACCTGGACAAAAGGAACACCTATGTGAGAATGCTATTCATTGACTACAGCTCAGCGTTCAACACCATAGTGCCATCAAAGCTCGTCAATAAGCTAAGGACCCTTGGACTAAACACCTCCCTCTGCAACTGGATCCTGGACTTCCTGACGGGCCGCCCCCAGGTAGTAAGGGTAGGTAACAACACATCCGCCACACTGATCCTCAACACAGGGGCCCCTCAGGGCCCAGCACGACTCCTGCACGGCCCAGCACGACTCCAACACCATCATTTAATTTGCCGATGGCACAACAGCCTGATCACGGACAACAATGAGGCAGCCTATCGGGAGGAGGTCAGAGACCTGGCCGTGTGGTGCCAGGACAACAACCTCTCCCTCAACGTGATCAAGACAAAGGAGATGATTATGGACTACAGGAAAAAGAGGACCGAGCACACCCCCATTCTCATCGATGGACTGGTTGCATCACTGCCTGGTATGGCAACTGCTCGGCCTCCGACCGCAAGGCACTACAGAGGGTAGTGCGAGCGGCCCAGTACATCACTGGGGCCAAGCTTCCTGCCATCCCGGACCTCTATACCAGGCGGTGTCAGAGGAAGGTCCTAAAAATTGTCAAAGACATGTGTCATGTCTTTGGCTATGTCGGATTAAGTGATATGACATGCTATTCTATAAAATCCTTTCTCTGTAATTAATATTACCTGATTGAGCTAATCAAGTAAATGTAATGAACTACAGTGCCTTGCGAAAGTATTCGGCCCCCTTGAACTTTGCAACCTTTTTCCACATTTCAGGCTTCAAACATAAAGATATAAAACTGTATTTTTTTGTGAAGAATCAACAACAAGTGGGACACAATCATGAAGTGGAACGACATTTATTGGATATTTCAAACTGTTTTAACAAATCAAAAACTGAAAAATTGGGCGTGCAAAATTATTCAGCCCCTTTACTTTCAGTGCAGCAAACTCTCTCCAGAAGTTCAGTGAGGATCTCTGAATGATCCAATGTTGACCTAAATGACTAATGATGATAAATACAATCCACCTGTGTGTAATCAAGTCTCCGTATAAATGCACCTGCACTGTGATAGTCTCAGAGGTCCGTTAAAAGCGCAGAGAGCATCATGAAGAACAAGGAACACACCAGGCAGGTCCGAGATACTGTTGTGAAGAAGTTTAAAGCCGGATTTGGATACAAAAAGATTTCCCAAGCTTTAAACATCCCAAGGAGCACTGTGCAAGCGATAATATTGAAATGGAAGGAGTATCAGACCACTGCAAATCTACCAAGACCTGGCCGTCCCTCTAGGACGAAAGTATTCGGCCCCCTTGAACTTTGCGACCTTTTGCCACATTTCAGGCTTCAAACATAAAGATATAAAACTGTATTTTTTTGTGAAGAATCAACAACAAGTGGGACACAATCATGAAGTGGAACGACATTTATTGGATATTTCAAACTTTTTTAACAAATCAAAAACTGAAAAAATGGGCGTGCAAAATTATTCAGCCCCCCCCCTTCTCCTACACAAATAATATTTTTGGAAAAACTGAACATTTGCTATCTAACTGAGAGTCTCCTCATTGAAAACATCCGAAGTTCTTCAAAGGTAAATTATTTTATTTGAATGCTTTTCTTGTTTTTGTGAAAATGTTGCCTGCTGAATGCTAGGCTTAATGCTATGCTAGCTATCAATACTCTTACACAAATGCTTGTGTAGCTATGGTTGAAAAGCATTTTTTTTAAATCTGAGATGACAGTGTTGTTAACAAAAGGCTAAGCTTGTGAGCTAATATATTTATTTCATTTCATTTGCGATTTTCATGAATAGTTAACGTTGCGTTATGGTAATGAGCTTGAGGCTATAATTACGCTCCCGGATACGTTTTTTTTTCTTAGCCAAACGTGATGAACAAAACGGAGCGATTTCTCCTACACAAATAATATTTTTGGAAAAACCGAACATTTGCTATCTAACTGAGAGTCTCCTCATTGAAAACATCCAAAGTTCTTCAAAGGTAAATGATTTTATTTGAATGCTTTTCGTGTTTTTGGGAAAATGTTGCCTGCTGAATGCTAGGCTTAATGCTATGCTAGCTAAAAAATACTCTTACACAAATGCTTGTGTAGCTATGGTTGAAAAGCATTTTTTGAAAACCTGAGATGACAGTGTTGTTAACAAAAGGCTAAACTTGTGAGCCAATATATTTATTTCATTTCATTTGCGAATAGTTAACGTTGCGTTATGGTAATGAGCTTGAGGCTATAATTACGCTCCCGGATACGGGATTGCTCGTCGCAACAGGTTAAGGACAGGGTCTCTCTACGGTCCTAACAAAGCATAGGTGTGTGTGGAGTACATCGGGTAGTAAAGTCGGCGCACTGACTACCAAGTTTGAGTGAGACATTAAGTTGTTCTAGAAACGTAATCCGGTCGACACGTTAGTCATATGGAGTGATTGTATTTTTTATTTTGTACATTTGGTATTGAAGTAAAGTTGATAATCCGGGGGACACTAGACTACTTAATACCCTAGGGGACCCACAGTGCATAATTGAGTTCTTACTTTAGACCTAATTGGGGGTTGTTGACAGTATTGTAGTGTAAATAAAATGTCGTTGGAAACAGAAAAGGTGTTGAAAATGCTGAAGTCCACTCTAGAAGTGAATGAAGGCAGAGAGGGTAAGGAGTGGAAGAGACGGGGTGAGAAGCTGTACAGAGAATGGATAGAAAGCGGGGCCATTGCGTCTCCTACTGGTCTGCTTGCTGGCGTGAATGAAGATTTGTGTGTGTAGGGTGTAAGTTGAAGCTTACTGGCATGAATGAAGATTTGTGAGACTCAAATCGTGTGCATGAAATACGCTTGATATTCAGTCGGGGACTAATATCAGTATGAATGAGGTCGGGGACCTTCAGATGAGATGTCTGAGTTGTATTAATTTGAGCCTGCCAAGCGAGTGTGGTACATTAGGTATTTCAGTTGGAGCTGGTACATTAGGTATTTCAGTTGGAGCTGGTACATTAGGTATTCCAGTTGGAGCTGGTAACAGTGAGAATGTTTAAAAAGTTGCGGACTTGCAAATGAGACGTTTGCACAGAGTTATATCATTGAATATTGAGGGGGTGTGCATGACTTTTAAAAAAAGTGTTAAACTTTATTAATGTAAAATTCTGTGTGTATATTCATATTATGAGGTTTGAACTAAACTAATATTGTAGAATTACATAATTAACATCTGAACATACTTATGTTAAACATTAATTGAGCCACTGAGTAATAGATAAGATATACACTAGGTACGGGAGACAGGGTGTGGTCGATGTAAGACGGGAGGGGTGTTCTAACCAAGTCAAGCGAATAAACGTACAGCAGATAACAAACCGATAACACCCCACCATGGAATGCTTATGAATGCAAATGCATGGAAATAGTCAGGGACTATTGGGGGTAAATTACCATATGATCACGAATGCAATGTACTAGATAGGTCAGGGACCTGGGTTATAACGGAAATAAGATAAGTTCGCCGAGCGACTGTGGTACATTGGGTATTAAATCAGGGTACTAATACCATGTGTGAATGGTATTAGTTAAAGAAGTGTCGGACACAGTTCATATGGAATAATTTACCTAGCGTATGATAGTACATTGAATATTGCAGTCAGGGACTGAATATTCCTAGGGGACCCACATTGCAGGATTGAGTGTGCTGAGAAATAAGGTTGATTTATTTTGTTCTTTTAATTCATTTATTACTTCCCGGTTATTGATGTTGGTTTGATTGTTCAGATAACACCATTGAAATTAAACAGGAGGTTAAGGTATACTAACATTGGAATCTGTTTTCATTATGGGGAACAATGAAATGCCCATAAAAATAGATTGCAGGCTGAGTTTATTTTATGTTAAAGGGACAGTGTACGTTTATCATAGTTGTGTGTGTCTAATGGCAGGGTATTTAAGAAGCATTTTGGAGAGACTGTTTGAAGAGAGACTGAATGGGTTTTAGATATAACCACTAAGGTAATTTAAAACTAATGATTTGATAGATACAATAGAATTATTATAACTATTAGGTTTTATTTGTAGTAAACGTTTTGGATTTAAGGGGATTTCCATGTTCCCAGAGACAAGACATCTTAAAGGGGTACACTCACATATGGACTATTAGGAGTTTTATTTTCTGAGTTTTAATTAAGCAAGTGATTTTTATTTTGTTTAATTTTTTAAAGATAAAGGGTTGGATGGAGAATCTAGGGTCATTTGTAATACTGATATTAAGGTAATTTAATACAAAAAGGCAGTGAAATTGACATTATAGTGTCATTATATTTTCTCTGATGAATGTGGTGTGAAAATTAGCTAGGATAAGTTTTAATGACGGTAGACTCGTGTTAAGTATTTGGGACATATTTTGAGCCAACAGGGCAGGGAAGAAATGTAGATATTTGTGTTTGGTTTTAACACCTGTGTACAGGAGTGCCAGTGTACCTGTGTAATGAGGGAGGGTGTCCGTATGGGGATTACATGATAACCAATTTGGGACAGTTCTGGGATTGGAGAAGAGGGTATCCTTATAGCATAGGGGATCCCACAAAGGTGGATAGGTTTTCCATGATATGGGGGAAACCTGGGAGCACTGTTGAACTCTGTAAAGGTGATGAAATCCTACTAACCACCAAAACCATTAAGCTCTCTGATGCAGGTGCTTACACCCTTGGACAGGAAAGGGCTGGGGACGACATGATGGGCCTGTTTTCTATTAAGGTGCTGCCAAAACCACAGAGGTCCCAGACGAACCAGAGCCAGACACACTCCTCTACCACCCCTGGACCGAACCTGCCACCTACCACCACTGTGTCAAATCTCATTCAGGTAATTAACGTTAGAGACTATTCAGCTATTGATCAATTAGGCACTGAGACTGGTTTTGATGTTAGTGACCATTTGTGGCTGTCCTATATGAGGTATACGGATAAGAACCTGAAAAGAAAGGACTGCATTATATGTGGTCATGCTAGACCTGTTCTGGCTACACACCCATTTGCTATAGGAGAAGGAGAGGGGTGGTTGTGTATTCTGAGAGGTTTTTACCAGGTTCAGCCCAATTCAACTCTCTGTTCCTCTTTGAGCCTTGTGTTTCCTACAGTACCTCCTCATCGGGCCCCTTGGGTGTTAAGGCGTATGGGGGCAACTACAGTTGCATCACGGGTACAGGTAATGGCATAGACTATGGGAGGTTGCCTGAAGCTGATTGCAGTATTAACTTAATGCCACTTGGCCAGTTGCAGGCCTAAACCAAACTAGTGGTCTGGCTGATGTGTGATGGATCTGTGGACCCAAAAGAGTACTGATACCCATTCTTAGAGGAGACTGGCAAGGTACGTGTGCTCTGACCAGTTTGATAATTCCACTGACCATTGTTAATGTTACTGCTGAACAGCTGTTGGGTTCTGTATCCAGGGGACCTGAAAACATTCCATCCCATGGGAGACAGACGTAGTGCTCCATGGACGGAGGATGTAGTTGACATACACACTAATCTGTTGGGGATGACTGTTGGGGTTCCTCATGAATTTCAGGCATTGGGTAGGAATGGTGGACTCTGGCACTTACTACCTATTATGGGTCCAGCCATAGTGGATGCAAGACAGACTGCATGGATTAATTATATCTACTATAATCAACAGCGTTTTGTGAATTACTCCTGTGATGCACTCACTGGTATGCCTGAACAGCTTGAGGCCACATCTAGGGTTGCCAGACAGAATAGACTTGCTTTAGATATGCTTCTTGCCAGTCAGGGGGGTGTCTGCAAGATGTTCGGTGAACAATGTTGCACGTATATTCCTAATAACACCAGTCCAGATGGTAGTATATCTAAGGCCCTTAGCGGGCTTGATGCACTATCTTCTGAGATGAGGACCATGGCGGGGGTGGAGGAGTCTGGACTGTTCTCTTGGTTGGGAGCCTGGTATGGTGGTTACTGGATTTCTGACCCTAATTCTTGTATTTTTATTATTGATGTGTTGTGCTGCTTGCATCATACCATGTTTTAAGAAGTCTGTTACAGATGTGGTGAAGGCTTCAGGCATGATGCCTTTGCTTGATGCTCCAGTTGGAGATGCTGATACTGAATCAAGCTTTCAGGGGAGGATGGGACTGACTGAGGATGACCCATGGTATGCTGTGGGTGAGGTAGTAGAATAAATATTACACCACCACAGTTCCTTCTTTTACATTTTTGTTTTATGATAAGTTTTCTTTCCAGTATGTTTGTTCTCCCTGTTGTGAAGGTTTGGAGTCCCTGGGGGGCATGGTGCCCACCTGGTGCAGGATAGGAGTAGCTGAGAGGACCAGATGGTTTATAATAATGCTTTGCTCTGCTTTACTCTGTATCCTACATCTTACATGTCAATAAACAGTAAAGTCTTATCCTGTTTTTGTCAAAAGGGGGAGACAAAAGCATCACTTGTTGATTATTATTTTTTCTTGGATGATTTTTATTTTCTGTTTGTCTGTAAAAAAAATATATTATAATAATAATAATAATTATGTTTTATTAATAATACACTTTTTATTATTTTCATGAAATGCTATTAACATATTACTATGAGGGGACCGCTGAAATAAAGGATAAATAAAGGAAAACGTCCCTAGCGGACGGAACAGATATGACAGCTGGTTACAAAAAGGAAAGTGGGTTGGGTTTGAGTGAAAGAGCTTGAAGATTTGAGGAACAAAGGGAGAAGCCATGCTATCGTAAATACAGTATCTTATGCATTCTAAAGTACCGCCCATTTGGAAAAGGAAAATGCAATAAATATTTACTCTGAGCTGCGGTTCAATAGGGTGGTGGCAAATGGAAGGCCATGTTGCCCAACAGAGTCCTTTGTCCTTTGAAGAGTGTCTCTGTTGGTGAATGGGATACGTTGTAGTGTCGTCGTTGTATGGTAGATGGAATACTCGTCCGTCCTTTCCTAGCCCACGTTTACAGCTGCTGTTGCTCACTTAACGGCTAGGATGTCTCATTTCTTTAGTGAATAAGAGTTCAAAGTTCATACTATTCACAACCAAAGCTCACACTGAGGTTGGCTTAGTTCTGTAGTTGACATGTTAGTCCTTTTCAACGTATGGACCATCGTCCTATCGTCCTCGGAACAGGAGGTTACATTTTAATCAAGGGCTTATATAGTGGAGGGAGAGAAGGGTGTGTTTCATAGTTTATAACCCCCCATGTCTCTTCACAGGGGCGGGCCACTGATTGAACAGAGCCCTAACCTTATGAAAACCCAAATCTCTCATTTGGAAGCTAAAATTACGTTTAATCTTTTCACAAATAATTTTATATTTACCATTTGAATTGCACAACAATTCCATGTGAATCTGATAACTATAATGTGTAGACTTTCCCAGATACAGTTTAGGTCGTCCTGTCATCAGTCATAATGTCTCAGATGACAACCGAATGAACATCATATTCATTAAGTAACAACGCATATTTTCAACTGGTTCTATTACCGAAATATGGTTCCTTTCCCTCCACTTGTTTGATGTTCCCAGACTCTCTATGTTTAACAAAAGCTATTCAAGAGTCCCTCTGTAGAGTCAAGAGAGAGGGAAGAGAGAAAGGTATTTATGGGGGGGTCATAAACCTTACTCACAGGCCAACATCATGACACCAGCCATCCTGGTCATAGACTGTTCTCTTTGCTACCACACGGCAAGCGGTACCAGAGCGCCAAGTCTAGGTCTAGACGCTTCTAAACAGGTTCTACTCCCAAGCCATAAGACTCCTGAACATCTGGTCAAATGGCTACCCAGACTATTCACATTGCCCCCTTCTCCTCTCCACACCACTGCCACTCTCTGTTGTCATCTATGCAAAGTCACTTTAATTAACTCTACCTACATGTACATACTGCCCCCGCACATTGACTCTGTACCTTTAAATACTTGTTACTTTTATCTCTTATGCTTATCCATATTTTTTGAAACTACACTGTCTGTTAGGGGCTCGTAAGTAAGTATTTCACTGTGAGGTCTACACCTGTTGTATTCGGCGCATGTAACTGATAAAATTTGATTTGATTTGACAATGACTTGTAACAAGTAAAACAACTTTTTCAAGAGAGCGAAAGTCAGCGGTGGGGACGTGGTGTCACAGTTAAATGTCAGACCACATACTAATACACAAACTCACACACACCTGACAGGACATGTTTACACACACAAATGCACAAACTGATCTAATTTCACACCCCAGCACTCATAAGCCACAACCACCCTTAGATCTGTTACACAAATACACTCTGAAATCAGAACACCTCCCCCACACAACTCACAGGCCCACGCACACAAAAACATACACACAAACATATACACACCTACAGTTGAAGTCGAAAGTTTACATACACTTAGGTTGGAGTGGTTAAAACTCGTTTTTAACGATTTATCAAAATAAATCAGCCAAGACCTCAGAAAAATAATTGTAGACCTCCACAAGTCTGGTTCATCCTTGTGAGCAATTTCCAAACGCCTGAAGGTACCACGTTCATCTGTACAAACAATAAGTATAAGTATAAATAAGTACAAATAAAGCAAATATAAACATCTTGGGACCATGCAGCCGTCATACCGCTCAGGAAGGAGACGCATTATGTCTCCTAGAGATGGACGTAATTTGGTGCGAAAAGTGCAAATCAATTGCAGAAGAACAGCAAAGGACCTTGTGAAGATGCTGGAGGAAACAGGTACAAAAGTATCTATATCCACAGTAAAACAAGTCCTATATCGACATAACCTGAAAGGCCGCTCAGCAAGGAAGAAGCTACTGCTCCAAAACCGCCATAAAAAAGCCAGACTACGGTTTGCAACTGCACATGGGGACATCGATCGTACTTTCTGGAGAAATGTCCTCTGGTCTGATGAAACAAAAATAGAACTGTTTGTCCATAATGAGCATCGTATGTTTGGAGGAAAAAGGGGAGGCTTGCAAGCCGAAGAACACCATCCCAACCGTGAAGCATGGGAGTGGCAGCATCATGTTGTGGGGGTGCTTTGCTGCAGGAGGGATTCATGCACTTCACAAAATAGATGGAGTCTTGAGGAAGGAAAATTATGTGAATATATTGAAGCAAGACATCAGTCAGGAAGTTAAAGCTTGGTCGCAAATGGGTCTCCCAAATGTGAAAAAATGGCTTAAGGACAACAAAGTCAAGATACTGGAGTGGCCATCACAAAGCGCTGACCTCAATCCTATAGAACATTTGTGGGCAGAACTGAAAAATAACTACCCGAAACGTTTGACCCAAGTTAAACAATTTATATGCTACCAAATACTAATTGAGTGTATGTAAACTGCTGACCCACTGGGAATGTGATGAAAGAAATAAAAGCTTAAATAAATCATTCTCTCAACTATCAGTGCATTTTTTGCTAGGATTAAATGTCAGGAATTGTGAAAAACTGAGTTTAAATGTATTTTGCTATGGTGTATGTAAACTTCTGACTTTAACTGTACATCCACACCAGTGGAGGCTCCTTAGAAGAGGAAGGGGAGGACCATCCTCAGTGAATTTCATTTTTTAAATGGTAAAACAGTTCAAAAGCTTATTTTTAAAAATAAAACTATACTAAATATATTCACTTCACCAAATAATTCATTCAAACACACTGTTGCAATGAAGGTCTACAATAGCCTCAACAGCACTCGGTAGGGTAGCACCATGGTGTAGACGGAGGACCGCTCCTCTGGGTAACGATAGCTAACACAGGTTACAGGTTTTGCGTACCGCAACTTTCAAACGAGGCTACGATAAAAACTAATGAGACTGTAGCGACTGTGTTGGCATCAAAATCTGGGTGTAAACTACTTTTCTATTCCAGCTTTAATTGACATGGTAATAGAGCAAATGTATTTGAGAAAAGTTGAAAAAACTGACCCTTCTAACGCTGCACAATACATTGTGACGTATCAGTGAAAGGGACAGGGAAAGGGGGATACCTAGTCAATTGTACATCTGAATGCATACATTTTTCGCATCATCTCTGCAAGCCATCATGTCTCTCAAAAGTCGCGAGACAGCCGCAGTTTACTTGTGAAGATAATTTTAGCGTCGCCCTAAAAACCCTATTCAAAAAATAATGACACGTTATATAGACTCTTTATATTGTTCTATAGACATTTTAGAGGTGATAAATTGGAGTGAAAAAAGCAGTTTCCCCACACGACATCTCTCCCCCCTTTCACTACTATTCAGTAGCTTTCGCTTCCCCCACCACAATTTTTCAAAAGACTGGGTGGAGCTCCATTGCCTTCTTCAATCATGCAGAGACGGGCAGCATGAAGGTCGCATCATTGGTTTTGCTGGAAAGCAGAGAAATTGTGCTTTACAATGGTAATAATAACATTTGACCTAGAAGTATTAATTTTTGGGGGGCGCTAAAATATGGTCACGTGTATGGAACACTGTCAAGTATGGAAGTTTGTTAGTTATCGTTACATTGACTTCAATACAAAATGTAGGAGGCTCATGGTCCTCAACCCCTTCCATAGCCTTCACAGTAATTTTGTCAACTTCTGGAGGATGTCCTCCAACCTATCAGAGCTCTTGCAGCATGAACTAAGATGTTGTCCACCCAATCAAAGAATCAGAATGAGTTTAGTACTGAAAGCATAAGCTACAGGAAGCTAGCACTGCAGTGCATAAAATGTGGTGAGTAGTTGACTCAGAGAAAGACAATAGTTGAACAGTTTTGAACAATTTAATTTCTTCCAAAATGGAGAAGAGAGAAAGTGTTTTTCCAGTTTCACTTACTTAGCTAGCAAATGCAGCTAGCTAGTTTAGCACTCAAACAAGATGCTAGCTATAACTATTCAACACAATATTGGAACACTTCCAATTCAAGGTAAGCTTTTTAGTTTTACAAATGTATTGCCACTGGGGAAAGTTCTAAACTGCTTACTGACTGAACACTAACTTTACTACATGACTGTAGCAGGTTTACTAACACATTAGAAGGTTCTATTAGCTATGTTGACTATGACGTTACTTTAGCTAATATGGTGACAATGATGTAGGCTGTGTGTAAAAAATGAACAGAACAGAGATAAAAATACCCAAATTTGTACATTAGAAACTCTCAATGACTACACCCTATATCAGCTAGATGCAGGCAAGAGTGTGCAAGACGGTATTGAATGTGTCACTGTCTGTCAATGTGTCGCTGTCTGTTATCTTTAATTTTTCTCTCGACCTGTGTGCACCTACATTGGCTGTAACAACCTCATGATGGGTATAGAGAAATGCTGAGTATCACGTAGTAGCATAAACCTATCGATGTTACATTGAACTGGGTGAAATGAATATGAATGACAGTCATCCAATATGCTGTAATAGAAATATGGCCATGCTCATATATAAAAGAAAAATGGTCCTCCCTCATCTGAAATGGAACCGACCGCCACTGATGCACACGCACGCAAACACACAGAGCAGGACCACTTTCCCACTCCTCACCACTATCTAAGGCCACAAACACAGGAAGTTTAAGGCTGACCCACTTCTCTTCTGTCAGAGGTTTTATTCAGGTCTTCATACAAACAAGCTGTCAGTGAACACATTTAAAGACAAAAACAACTAGCAGCACTAACTATCTGAGATAAAGTAACAATGCATTGGCAAACCAGCTGCCTCAATAGTAGTACAAGTAATATACAAAATGTATATAAAATACAAATAAGCTACATATTTAGAACTCTACAATATTTTCCATGTAAAAAAATATTGGTTTGTACCTGCATTATCAGCCTTGTCATAGTTTGCACGAAGAATCAGTTCAACAGCTAAACTAAAATGCAAATTGAGTGAAAAATGGATTGTTCAAATAGACTTGTTGCTGTAGGTATTCTGCAGCTCTTTAATGGTCAAATAGCCAATACAACTGGGTTCCACTGTCATTGAGGAGGATCTGCCTAGAGCAGCCTCTACTGGCCAGGCATTGTAACTGCCGCTAGACGCCATGGCAGAGTTTGACTCAGGATTATGAAGGGGGATTTGGGGGAGACTCAGGGGATGGTGAGGGCCTGGGGGGATCCGAGCAGGCAGGGAGACTGGTAAGACAAGAGGGGCAACTGGAACCACATTCCTCTCCTTATCCTTCTTTCCTTCCTCTTCCACCTGGTCCTCCCCCTCTACGCTCTCCATGCCGAAACCAGAGTCTGGGCTCAGGGGCTGGCTCTGCAGCCGACCGAGACGCTGCAGGCGCTCATAGGAGGAGGATGTGGCGGAGAGAGAGCTGTGGTCCCCCTGGTAGGTGAAGTAGACGGGGCAAGACTCGATGAAGAGGCTGCTGGGGTATTTGGTGTAGAAGTAGCCGATGTTGGAGAAGCAGGAGGACTGGCCGCTGCTGTTCCAGCCATCAGAGGGTGTGTTGGGGTCAGAGTGTAGGAGAAAGGCCGCGGTGGTGGAGCTGGTGGAGTCGGTGACGTCCCAGACTTCTGTTCCAGACACCTCCGCGGGGGAGATGTCCTCGCAGGGCTGGGCAGTGATGAAGGACTCTGGAGCAAACAAGGGGCTCAGCCATTTCTGCATGGGGAGGGCCAGAGACACACGTCAGTATCCACCGTTCTGTACAGTGTCACAGATATTGGTGAAATTGAAAGTTATGCTTATACTTAGGCAAAATGACAAAGGATAAATATGTTACTGCATCTACACTGGCAAGTATCAAGTTTTGAAAGTTGCTGCAAGATCAGTGTGTGCTTGTTCGTACGTCTAAAATGAGTGCATGTGTGAGTTTATTGGTGTGTTATTGTGCGCATGTGGTAGAGAGAGCGTGTATGTCTGCATCTAACTTAATGCAAGGAATTCAAAGCAACAGAAACCACACCAAGGGGCCTGTGCTCATGACTAATGTTTCCCTTTGGTTTTTACTGTGGCTGGGCACTATCCTTTTACTGGCAACTAAAGAGGCTGTTCCAAACTGTAAGCATCAAATGTAAGTAAGTAGTAAGTCAAGTTAAATAAGGACATAAATGCGGATATATCCACTCAACCAGGTTCCAGAATATTATATTAGGCCGTCCACTAGGTTTTCATATCAAGAAAACATTCACGCCAGTGAATAACGCCACATACACAGAATTTTATTGGTTCAAGAGGTTTCAAGTTTAGCAGGAAGTTGGAGTATTTTCCAGGTACCTGAAAGTTTCCACCGTGGACAGAGTTAAGTGGCTGGAAGTACTTGGCGGGATCAGGCACATACTGGTGTTTCCTATAGTGCACCAAAACAACATGGATTTTAATAAGCCATTTTGGGTCTGTCCCAGAATTAACTTGACACTACATACCCAAACAGACCTAAGGTCCTGAACGCAAAATCTGCTTCGTATTGGATTATGTAACCAATGATAAAATCTAGCCCCCGTCATCAACACGGCACAAGACCAAATTAACTCACTGAGCCAAAGGTTGTAGGTCTCACTCCTGATCTGACCCAACAATACATACATGTACGCATATAATCCACCTTTACGCATTACTCACCTATTGTTTGTATGAGTTTTGTAGAAGACCAGCAACATGACAACGATGAGCGTGAAAAATGCACCACTCAACACCAGCCACAAAGTCAGGTCCGGGGACTCCACTGAAACACCAGAGAACGGGAGCACGGTTGGAATGTAGGTCTCAGAAATGCATCTGGATCCATTTAATGCAATTAACATGGGTCGTTAACAGAATTTTGTATATGGGCCGCATGAACTTCACCATGCACCGACTGTCAGTTTCTCTGGATAGGATAGAGAGTCTTCTGCATGACTGAACATATAGTAGATGTAAGGTTTTAGTTTGTGGCATGGCTTCAAATGTACCAAAGGTTGGTGAGACCTCGTCCTCTGATGTCCAGGAGGCAGTGGTGCTCCACTCACTCCAGTGGCTAGAGGGGGGTTGGGTCGGCTTGACTCTCACCCTGATGTGATGAATCCCACTCTCCTCCACATCCAGCTCTATCCATGGTTCCTGCTTTAGTCTGGTCAAACTCTGGGCCTCCTGACAGAGAGACAGGTAAACAAAAATAAACACAATCACTACAATGCTACAAGACTCTCAAACTATTTAGGCTGAAATCCAGATTTGAGATGAGTGTGTTTAACTCAAATGTACATGCTTTGATGTCTATGGAAGCGAAGATTCCACCAACAATCACAGCTAAATACTCAGGCGCCGGTATTATGCATGACTACCCACTAATTAGATTCACTATAACTCATTCATCAGGAATACTGCGTGTTCAGCCAATACCACACACTTTCACACCCACCCACCAAATGGTTTGTCATTCTCACTCACCCCCCATAGCTGGTCTTCCCTCTTCACCTTGACCTGGAACTCATATTCATAGATCTTAAAAGATAGCGGACTACCAGCACTCCAGGTGGCATTAGTCCCATTGATGATGACCGGACTACCAGGAGGATGCATCTTAACTGTAAGGAAACAGAGGGAAATGTCAGTCATCTAATACCATGAAGCGGAAATATAGAGGAGGAGGTTTGGTGAACTACAGTCAGGTGATGGGTAATCTTGTCTGAGACCTGTCATTTAGAAGATGCTTTCCAAAGCAACGTTTACATTGATAGTGGCACATAGATTCAGTATTGAATATGTACCCATGCAAGAATCTAACTCCCAAATGAACCAGTGAAGAAGAACGGCTATTTAGTGAGAGGCTACTCTCGCAGGTACACTAGACAAAAGAGAAGACTGAAAAAGTGGACACTCACTGTGGTGGATAGGTTTGTATCTTATGAGCTTTACCGCCTCAGACCCGTCACACTCCACCTTAATGCTGGGGAGGTACTCGGCTGAACTGAAATACTGTAGAGAAACAGTCAGAAAGCAGATGGCATGTTTATTAAAGTAACAACTCATTGCATCTGTTCTACACGTGTGAGAAAATTCAAATTTTCACAAGCAGTTATTAAAAATACACTTCACATTATAGATTTAGTTCATTTTGAAAAATAAAATAGGAATCGACAGTGATAGAAAACAATGAAATTGATATGTACAATAACAATTATGGAGAATTACATACTGTATATCATTCTGATATCAGGAAAAACTTACATGGCCCTCAAAGACAATACTGCAGCCTCTGAAAGAATGACCTTGCACCGGCCTATCCAAGGGTTTGAGATCGCAACTACTATTGCTATACAAAACAAAATAAATGAAAAGTAAAACTCTCGATATTACACAGGGATGCATTTATACCTCAAAACACAATGCCATCATTTTCTGTATTGCAGTAATAATAAAGACAGACAAAAAATATTCCTTACAAAAGATTGCTCTTAAAGTTCTCTTTTGTACCGAGGAGCTGGCAGGCCACGTCTGGATCTACTGCCGAGCTGTTCCACACACATGTGATGTTGTTGATGTAGTCATTCACACAAAACAGTCCTTGGAGGGAAAGCCAGCAAAGGCAATCCAAAAATATTATTGCTGTGCGTTCAATTCAATCAATAAATTGTGTTTCTCCACATGGTGCAAGTACTGTTTGTTTTTCACAGATCTTATCTGAATGAGTAGGCTGAGATTAACATGTCGTCACTAGTTACCTTGGAGGTTGTGAGTGAAGCCTGGTGGGACAGAGAGCAGGAACAGCAGGTGAAGCATGGACCACATCATTACCGCCACTGTCTAACTGGAAAACAAAAGACGGCATAGATTAAAAAAAACTGTCACTTACAGAGTGTTGGCCATTACCACCACTGCTTAAATGTAAAACTAAGATGATGAAAGCTAAAGATGAAGAGGCTGTTATAACAGAGCATTGGAACATCAGAAACATTTAGACAGTACAAATCCTAACAGCTGCATAGAACAGCAGCAAATACATGACACTGGTAAGGGAAGTCCTGACTTGATTGTATTCAACATTAAAATCTTTCCGTCACAGGCCCAATACCATTATTACCCACTGTCATCCCCTTTGACAGCAGTACATGATGAGTTTAAGTAGGCACTTAAAGGCAGCAGCGGAAAACTCCTCTTGAATCGATATCTGTACAGAATACACATTCATCCAGAGACTGCTGAATACTGCATGACCTAATGTTAAACTCTCAATGAGAAAACCTTTTGTACCCTTGTCTCCCCTGAATAGGCTGATGTTCAAGTTTGTTTGCACCAATAGACTGCTAAAAAACTAGGCAGTCTAAACACTATCCTCTTGAGTGCTTGTTAGATTCACCAGGTTGGCCTAGATGTAAATAACATATACATACATATATATGTATGTATGTATGTATGTATGTATGTATGTATGTATGTATGTATGTATGTATGTATGTATGTATGTATGTATATACATACATACATACATACATACATACATACATACATGTGTATATATATATATATATATGTATATATATATATATATATATATATATATATATATATATATATATATATATATATATATATGTGTATATATACATACATACATACATACATACATATATATATATATATACATATACACATACGCTATTGTCACACGCCAGAAACACAGTGAAAGGTGTTGTTTTACAGGGTCAGCCATAGTAATATCAAGCAAATTAGGGTTAAGTGCCATGCTCAATGACACATCAACAGATTTTTCACCTTGTTGGCTTGGGTATTCAAACTAGCGACCTTCATGGTGGCTCAACACTCTAACCGCTAGGCTACCTGCCGCCCTAAGGATTAGTTTTAAATTACTACATTACAATGATGCGGCTGACACCTAGATGATAAAAATAATGATACTGGGATACTCAATGTTTTTTTTGTTTTTTTAAATAACATTTAAATTAAGTTGAATCTTACAAAAAGTAAGTGCTCATGCACATGCAAACAAATTGGTATTCTACCTCGTCAGACTTACCCTCTTAGTCAGGGTCGAAGTATCAGCACAGTCCTCATTCTGTTCTCCTACTTTCTTTGCTCTGTTTTTACTATTTGACTTTTGCAGATGCTCTCTCCTCTCTGTGTCCTTAGTCTCAGGTAGGTCTGTCTGTCTGTCCCTTTGTGACCGTCTCTCTCTGTGCCTCTAGCACTCTCTCACTCTGTCTCTCTCTTTCTTTCCCTCTCGATTGAAGTGCCCAATGACATTTCATGGTGACACACGTAACCACAACCTCTCGCTAAGGCTGACATTTGCCTGTGTCTTGCAGGAAGCCACACAAAACCCTGAAGATTAAAAAAAAAAAATTGAAAAAAAAAACATATAATTAGCATTCTCTACAACAGTGTTTATCAACCCTGGTCCTGGGGACCCAAAGAGGTGCCCATTTTAGTTTTAGCCCTAGCCCCCACACACCTGATTCAAATTAAAGGCTTGATGATGAGTTGATTAGTTCAATTAAGTGCATTAGTGCCTGGTCCAAAACAAAAATGTGGTAGCCCTTCCTAGGACCAGGATTGAGAAACACTTCTCTACCACTCATACTCTACAAGCAAAGCCATTAGGCCCCTGAGACCCTTTATGTGTTAAGGTAAAAATAGTGAATACACCGCATCCTGTTTCAGTCGAGCACCAGTAAAGTAGGCTAGAACAGAGACGCACGTTCACACTGAAATGTCAGGTGGTTTCACAAATTGCAGCACCAGATTGGCAGAGTAACGCCTAGATCACATCTACAGCATCATTGCATTTTGGTACAACAGAAGTACATTCATTTCCAATGGAACGCTACATTTGCCTTGTAACATTGCGTTGGAGAGGTAGTTGCAGTGCGTTCTGTGTGGTGCATACGTTGGATTGGATTCGAACTGGAACTTATGCATCAAACTGTATGCTTAGACAGCTCGACAGAAATTGTAGCAGAAGGTGAACTTTTGTTGAACACATCCAGATGATGCTGTGTCCCAATTTGCGCACTGCCTCTGTCGGTGTGATCAAGGCGTAAGGTGAATACACTACAATTAGACGTGTGTTAAAATATACAAAGGCTTTCCAATATACTGTAGATCCCTCATGAGAGCAAGTCAGGTCACAAAAAGGTTTCAAGCTAGTAGTAAATGGATAGTGGAGTCAAAAGATCCTTGTGAAAGTCAATAAAATGCAGAAGTAGAAATGGCAATAGAAAGATGAACTGAGTTAGTATGACAATGCAAAGGTCATCGGACATCTCATTTTGTAGTCATAGACAGACCCGCTTTTTCCTCATAGATGGGAGTATTTTTTTGTCTGTGGTGTCATGCAGCACGATACCCATTTCCTCCATTGTTGGATTTCTATCACATACTTACATATTATGTGACATACAAAACAACATAAGCAAAAGGTAGATAGCTATTTTATGTCACACGATTACATTAAATGCTTTGTATCAATCAATGTAGTGGAATGAATTTGTATTGAAAATGAAAATGATCCTTTTATCATAGAAACCGATGGAAATCTACTTGTTACAACATTACAAAATGCATGCTGTAGTAGATGCTTAGCACACTGAGATGAGCAGGTCCTGTGAAGTGTATCTGCATATCTTGACTCATGCTTTATCTTTTGGTACAGGAGGGCATTGTAGAAACACTCTTTATGTGAACGGTGAGAAACAAAGTATTCAACAAACAAAGTGAAGTTCAGGCTTATGTCGCAACAACTGCCTGTTTGTTCACAGAACGCGAGTGAATGCGTTGGTTTGGCCATGATGGCACTTTTGACACCCCCAGATATATGGGTTCTGGCTGAGTACTTTTCACTCTGCAACATAGGTAAAGGGAGGCTTGCAGAAGAGAGGCGGGGGTGGTGTAGGTGACACACACAACGCTTGTTGAAAGGTCAGAGTCCGCTTTGTGGCAGGAAGTTGGCGCTAGGCCTCAATGTTATGTGTAATTTGTGTACAGAGGCAATAAGAAAAACAATCTCCATCTGTAGACCACAGGGGGGGGGGGCGACTGTGGTGTACGATGGGAGGAGGTGAGAACAACGTTTTGTAAAGAGAAGGTGTACTAATCATATCACAACACCTCGGAAGTTTTCTAACTATAGGCATTTGTGAGGTCTTGCTCGAAAAGTCGGGTGTTAAGGTGCAACATGTTATTTTTCAGACTGTTGTCCACCAGATAAAATGAAGCACCACATGCAAACTATTATTACCTCATGAACACGATAGTGTTCTCCGTTTTGCTCTAGGGTGCCCACAAGACTCGTTAGAAGATAGCCCAGATACCAGTTAAAAAAAGCACCCCCAAAAAAAGGTTCAATATGGGCAAAAAAGATGTAATAATTTCCTGATCTTTCTTATATCTCTCAGATATAGGACAAACACTTTACTTACTTTTGATGTATTTTTCACCTATGTATTTGTCCATGTGCTATGTTGTCCATTTGTCCATCTGTTAATTGCATTATCAATGGGCTATTAGCAGTAAGGACAAATTCAATGTTTCATCAAATAATAAGAAATTCAATTAAAAGATACCCAAAGGGCCATAACATTCTAAATCAAATAGCTAAATGATCATTGGTATGATCATCTTAAAACAATTCCATATGTTAGCTTAGTAGAAAGTGTTTGGTAATTACTATAAGTGGGGCCCAGATTCTATCATTCTAATCAGATTGAAATCATATCCTAAACTCCACAATGAGTCTCATTTGGTGTTCAAACATTTCATTTTAGAAATATTATATAATTGGTAGCGTAATTGGTTTTCTATTTTTAGAATAGTGAAAAGTTACAGCTGGGCTAAGACTTAATTCAAAGCCACATAATGAAAGTGCTTGTGACACCCACACTTATTGAAAATAAGATACTTCTGTATATATAGTGTATGTGGACACCCCTTCAAATTAGTGGATTCGGCTATTTCAGCCACACCCATTGCTGACAGGTGTATAAAATCAAGCACACAGCTATGCAATCTCCATCTTCAAAGGGGGAGACACTCTAGACCCAAACTGTTGCAGATATACACTGCTCAAAAAAATAAAGGGAACACTTAAACAACACAATATAACTCCAAGTCAATCACACTTCTGTGAAATCAAACTGTCCACTTAGGAAGCAACACTGATTGACAAAATTCACATGCTGTTGTGCAAATGGAATAGACAACAGGTGGAAATTATAGGCAATTAGCAAGACACCCCCAATAAAGGTGTGGCTCTGCAGGTGATAACCACAAAACACTTCTCAGTTCCTATGCTTCCCGGCTGATGTTTTGGTCACTTTTGAATGCTGGGGGTGCTTTCACTCTAGTAGTAGCATGAGACGGAGTCTACAACCCACACAAGTGGCTCAGGTAGTGCAGCTCATCCTGGATGGCACATCAATGCGAGCTGTGGCAAGAAGGTTTGCTGTGTCTGTCAGCGTAGTGTCCAGAGCATGGAGGCGCTACCAGGAGACAGGCCAGTACATCAGGAGACGTGGAGGAGGCCGTAGGAAGGCAACAACCCAGCAGCAGGACAGCTAACTCTGTCTTTGTGCAAGGAGGAGCATTGCCAGAGCCCTGCAAAATGACCTCCAGCAGGCCACAAATGTGCATGTGTCTGCTCAAACGGTCAGAAACAGACTCCATGAGGGTGGTATGAGGGCCCGACGTCCACAGGTGGGGGTTGTGCTTACAGCCCAAGACACCAAGATTGGCAAATTCGCCACTGGCGCCCTGTGCTCTTCACAGATGAAAGCAGGTTCACACTGAGCACATGTGACAGACGTGACAGAGTCTGGAGATGCCGTGGAGAACGTTCTGCTGCCTGCAACATCCTCCAGCATGACCGGTTTGGCGGTGGGTCAGTCATGGTGTGGGGTGGCAATTCTTTTGGGGACCGCAAAAGATGTCAGTCTCTCGATGTGCAAAACTGATAGAGACATACCCCAAGAGACTTACAGCTGTAATCGCAGCAAAAGGTGGCGCTACAAAGTATTAACTTAAGGGGGCTGAATAATTTTGCACGCCCAATTTTTCAGTTTTTGATTTGTTAAAAAAGTTTGAAATATCCAATAAATGTCATTCCACTTCATGATTGTGCCCCACTTGTTGTTGATTCTTCACAAAATAATACAGTTTTATATCTTTGTTTGAAGCCTGAAATGTGGCAAAAGGTCGCAAAGTTCAAGGGGGCCGAATACTTTCGCAAGGCACTGTATATATATATATATCAATGATGTCACTCTTGCTGCTGGTGATTCTCTGATCAACCTCTACGCAGGCGACACCATTCTGTATACCTCTGGCCCTTCTTTGGACAATGTGTTAACAAACCTCCAGACTGTTATCCCCATATTGTTATTTTTTGCTCCTTTGCACCCCAGTATCTCTAGTTGCACGTTCATCTTCTGCACATCTATCACTCCAGCGTTAACGCTAAATTGTAATTATTTTGTCACTATGGTCTATTTATTGCCTTACCTCCATAATCTTACTAAATTTGCACACACTGTATATAGATTTTTCTATTGTGTTATTGACTGTACGTTTCTATATCATGTGTAACTTTATGTTGTGTCGCACTGCTTTGCTTTATCTTGGCCAGGTCACAGTTGCACCATAGTACCATCAAAGCTCATCACTAAGCTAAGGATCCTGGGACCAAACACCTCCCTCTGAAACTGGATCCTGGACTTCCTGACGGGCCGCCCCCAGGTGGTGAGGGTAGGTAGCAACACATCTGCCACGCTGATCCTCACGACTGGAGCTCCCCAGGGGTGCGTGCTCAGTTCCCTCCTGTACTCCCTGTTCACCCACGACTGCAAGGCCAGGCACGACTCCAACACCATCATTAAATTTGCAGACGACACAACAGTGATAGGCCTGATCACCAACAACAATGAGACTACCTATAGGGAGGAGGTCAGAGACCTGGCCGGGTGGTGCCAGAATAACAACCTCAACGTAACCAAGACTAAGGAGATGATTGTGGATTACAGGAAAAGGAGGACTGGGCACGCCCCTATTCTCATCGACGGGGCTGTAGTGGAGCAGGTTGAGAGCTTCAAGTTCCTTGGTGTCCGCATCACCAACAAACTAGAATGGTCACGACAAAGCCTATCCCCCCTCAGGAAACTAAAAAGATTTGGCATGGGTACTGAGATCCTCAAAACGTTCTACAGCTGCAACATCGAGAGCATTCTGACTGGTTGCATCACTGCCTGGTACGGCAATTGCTCGGTCCTCGACCGCAAGGCACTACAGAGGGTAGTGCGTACAGCACAGTACATCACTGGGGCAAAGCTGCCTGCCATCCAGGACCTCTACACGAGGCGGAGTCGGAGGAAGGCCTTAAAAATTGTCAAAGACCCCAGCCACACCAGTCATAGACTGTTCTCTCTAACATCACATGGTAAGCGGTACCGGAGTGCCAAGTCTAGGACAAAAAGGCTTCTCAACAGTTTTTACCCCCAAGCCTGCTGAACAGGTAATCAAATGGCTACCCGGAATATCTGCATCTGTTCATCATATATGCATAGTCACTTTAACCATATCTACATGTACATACTATCTCAATCAGCCTGACTAACCGGTATTTGTGTGTAGCCTCGCTACTGTTTTTCACTGTCTTTTTACTGTTGTTTTTATTTCTTTACTTACCTATGGTTCACCTAATACCTTTTTTGCACTATTGATTAGAGCCTGTAAGTAAGCATTTCACTGTAAGGTCTACACACCTGTTGTATTCGGCGCACGTGACAAATAAACTTTGGTTTGTAAATGAGAGCTTGTTCTCAACTGGCCTACCTGGTTAAGTAAAGGAGAAACAAAAAATCTACCAAAAAATAAACAAACATTGCCAGTAAAATGGCCTAACTGAAGAGCTCAGTGACTTTCAACGTGGCACCGTCACAGGATGCCACCTTTCCAACAAGTCAGTTTGTAAAATATCTGCCCTGCTAATGCTGTTCCGGTCAACTGTAAGTGCAGTTATTGTGAAGTGGAAACGTCTAGGAGCAACAACGGCTCAGCCACGAAGTGGTAGGCCACATAAGCTCATAGAATGGGATCGCCGTGTGCTGAAGTGCGTAGCACGTAAATATAGTTTGTCCTCGGTTGCCACTCACTACTGAGTTCCAAACTGCCTCTGGAAGCAACGTCAGTACAATAACTGTTCTTCGGGAGCTTCATGAAATGGGTTTACATAGCCAAGCACCGCACAGAAGCCTAAGATCACCATGCTCAATTCCAAGCGTCGGCTGGAGTGGCGTAAAGCTTGCAGGTATTGGACTCTGGAGCAGTGGAAACACCATCTCTGGAGTAATGAATCACACTTCACCATCTGGCAATCCTTTGGACAAATCTAGGTTTGGCGGTACAAGGAGAATGCTACCTACCCCAACGTATAGCATCAACTGTAAAGTTTGGCGGATGAGGAATAATGATCTGGGGCTGTTTTTCATAGTTTGGGCTAAGCCCCTTAGTTCCAGTGAAAGGAAATCTTAATGCTACAGCATACAATGACATTCTAGAGAATTATGTGATTTACAACTTTGTGGCAACAGATGGGGGAAGGTCCTTTCCTGTTTCAGCATGCACAAAGCGAGGACCATACAGAAATGGTTTGTCGAGGTTGGTGTGGAAGAACTTGACAGGCCTGCACAGAGCCCTGACCTCAAACCCATCGAACACCTTTGGGAGGAATTGGAACACCGACTGCGAGCCAGGCCTAATTACCCAACATCAGTGCCCTACCTCACGAATGCTCTTGAGTCTGAATGGAAGAAAGACCCTGCAGCAATGTACCAACATCTAGTGAAAATCCTTTGCAGAAGAGTGGCTGTTATAGCAGCAAAGGGGGGACCAATTCCATATTAATGGCCATGAATTTGGAATTTCCCTAATTTGACACCACAGTCAAGAAATATGTAAGAGTAACATGACGCACAAAACCCCCCACTAAATGTCAGCAGGAGAAAGGGGAACATGATCTTTTGAGATGAATTATTAACAACATCTCAGTATTCCTTCCACTCGGCTCAGTATGACAGTTTATGTCTTATTGTTGGGTGAGTAAAGTGAATCAGTATAACTTCAAAAAACACATGTTATCCTCTAAAGCCCCAGTATGGATAGTCTCTATAGCCTCTAGACCGAACACGACAACAAAGATAGAGATGAGGTTGTGACAAAAAGACCGTTTCTGTGGTTTTTCGTTGAAACCACGTCAGTGATGCTGCCACTTTGCATTAGTCTGCTACTTCTTCATGGTAAAAAGACATCCGAGACAAAAATCCCCTCCAACCGTTCATCCTTTGAGCATTTTCATTCTTTTCTGTTTCATTCATTCCATCAGTTCTTATTCTTGTCATTTCAGCAATTTCATTGATAATAAGGTCAGGGGGATTACAGCTACTTACATGTACATTTGAGACTTGTGCACAGATTAAGTAAACATTTTCTTCAATATTACTTCAAAAAGTACTTGAAAAATACTTCAAAGCAGCTACTACAAGTTTCCAACCTAAAAACATTGGTTGATGTGGTAACCACCTAATTGTGGTTTATGTCATCTTCTTCTGTTGGTAAAACTGAATTTACATTTTAAAGTTTCATCTGAATATCGATAGAAACTGGATTAGATTACTAGTTTAACCATATAATCACTTTCAGTGAGTTTCAGTACAATGAGTAGATTTTTTGATGACAGCTATGAATACATCCCCTCAGAAGTAAATGAGCCCTACAATACACAGAACATCAGGTGAAGGTGAAGGATGCTGTTCTGCTTTTATTGCAGCAAAAGAGAGATCATGAACTTGTGTCTACATACAAATTGTTGTTTTAGCATGGGTTGTTTTTTTTACGTTTTGAGAGTTTGTGGCAATGGTTGTGTGTGTGTGCATGTGCAAGTGTGTGCATGACCTAGTGTACCAGAAAGGGTTTGTAAGGGCTTGCATGTAGATATATGTGTAAAAAGAGGTGTAAATTATGTGGAAGGTGCATAGGGGGCTGCGGTGAGGGTGTGAAATGGCCACTGCATCATGGCCTCATTTAGACCCTTTGTTCTCCATTTCCTTTAGCGTCTTGTTCAACTTCTGATTCACAATGTTTCTTTCTGTCCATTTCACTATGAAAGAACAAATAAAAGGAAGGAGAATGAAAAGGGAGTTTGGGTATAAGTGGATGTAGCAAGGATGGGTCGTCATATCATTGGTAGTAGTAATCAAATAAGTGGTGTTTATTTTTAGCTTATTAGCTTTTTATTTAGCTATTATCTAACTTATTATCAAAGCATTTTATGAATAATGTAGCACTATTTGTATTCATAGTACTACTAGGAGCGGTAGTAGTAGTGGTAGTAATAGTTGATATAGCAATAAGTGGCATTAGCAGCAGGTCACCCACCCATGTCATCAGTCCTGCGGCCGTACCAACACTGGGGGTCTGTAGGAGGGGCAGGCAAGGGGTGAACGATGTATGAGTCTTTTACCAGGGACTTCCACACCAGAGGAGCTCCTGGGAAGAATAGAATAGAAACATGGACAGGAAAAGAAAAGAACATGAGCATTAGACAGAGGAACCGTAATCCTTGACTGTATATGTCACAGATAATTCTGTCACAGATAATTCACTTTGGTATCATACTGAATCAGGGATGCCCAACAGTGACCTGGTGCAACACTGACCTGGAAAGATGTTGGTGCGCAGACAGTGTCCCAGGCTGTGGTAGGAGCAGTGGGGAGGGACGAAGGCTGACTCTGTGTCAGTATAGTGAGGCAGAAAGAGAGAAGGAACCTCGGGGCATGCTAAAACTCTCACCTTCAACACACAAACACATGCAGACGCACACAGTTGCAAAAACATAGTTGAGAGCTCTGTAGTGTACATAGGTTGTTGTGGAATACCAAGTTTTGGTATTTAAACTGAATTATTCCATCCCTCTCCTACGCTACTGACCTGCGGCATGTCTCCAACTGTTGTCTCCGGCTGGCCGGTGGAGGTCATTGCCTTGACTAACAAACAAGAGGCGAAGAGGATTCTAGGTAATGTAAGCAGAGAACTGAACTAAAGAATGCACTGCCTGACCACAAATGTTCTTGTTGTTGGTACAGTCCTGTAGGTTTCCCTTGTCAACATTCACTGTCCAGTGTTCCATCAAAAGATGCAGCATTATAAGATCCTTTATAATAAATCTGATGCACAAACATTTGGGAAACCATGAGTCATAAATCAACATCTGCTAATAGAGATTAAAATTGTACTTTTCTCGACTTATAGTAACTGTTTGACAGAGTATTGGCTTTCAAAAGGACTCTTTGCCACTGAAAAGGTTCATTTAAACCCAACAGAAAATTATATTGTGCTGCCCTCCCGCGGATAAGATTACTTCTGCACAGTTGACAGGTGCGTCTACTTTCAAAATCAATAATTTATACAATACAGTAATAGTATTAATAAAATCTTAGCCTAAACCAAAGCTCAAACTGAACCAAACCGGAAAAATGTGACAACCTTATTTTCCTGACATGAATACATTGTAGCTTGGACAGGTGGGCTACGAGAACAATCGTTGGCGCGTTTAATTATCACGTGCCAGGTGCATGGAATAGAATTCCCGAAAGTGAAAATTATATTTTACATTATTTTATTAAAGTTAGCCTAAATATACTTACATCTGTGCTACGATTCAGAGCCTCAGTCACTGTGTATTTTTGCGATCCTGCAGCTAACCTTACCTCAATAAATTAGAGTTTTCTGAACACCACTCATCGTCCAATCAGCGTGAAGAGTAACACGTTATCTGGATAATGATGTCACAATTATACTAAAAGACGCGTAAAACGCTCTGATACAGTAGAGCGCATTACCTGAAATTTGAACTCCATATTCAGAGCTAAAGGTCATTCAATATAACACCACCACAGGGAAATAAAGTTTATAGCTTAATCCCTCATAACAGTTCAAATAAAGTATACCTACTAAATACTAATATTCTGTACATTTACCACACACAGACAATAAAACATTCAACTATCAAAGAGAAAAGGAGAAAGGACAAACAGTTTTGTATTTCCCATTCAATTAACTTTATTTCACAATTCTTACATTTAAAATGTGTTCATTACTTTAATACCACACACAAATATCAACTTGCTAAAACAATAGAAAAAAACATAAGATCCATATGGACCTACATATTTATATTATGTACATACACTCAAGTCTTTGGAGGTAAACCTCTTCAGCTCTCTATGCAGCACACTCTCAGCACTGACATCCATCTTATTAAAGAGACATCCCAATAAAAATCTACAATTAAATTCAATGTGATCAGACATTTCAAAAAATAAGGCTCACTTATTGATTTTCTGTCTGCATTTTGGGGGGTAATTTATTTAAGTACAGATTGTTTCAAAATGATGCATCAGACACTACAATTCGAAATGATTTGTTATTAAATAAGTGATATTTGATAAGACTAAATATCAGGAAAAGTAGCTTCCTGATTTACAGATCACAAATGCAAATGGCGTTTTAGGCATGTGATTTAAGCATGCTTTAGAAGTGAACTAGGCAAAAAGAAATTTGGACAAAAATAATAATTTTTTGTTTTGTTTTAAAATGGCTCTCATGTAGAGTACATTACATTTTTCTCATGTGAAGAAGAACATATCAAATTGTAGATTGATCATTGGATTGGTCCTCTAAGTGCTGCTTGCTGTTCAGTACCCAGGTGTTGTATCAGGCTTCTCAGGCTGAGCTTTATGTGGGGGCAAACTTCTTGGCCTGCGCCCTCACCCTCTTCTCATAGTCCATTCTGTTCTGACTAAAAGAGGAAACAAAGGGGGATTAGTCCATTATAAAATTGAGTATCACTCAACAAGGCTATACTTTTCAGTTTAACTAAGTGGGATTGTGTATGTTTGCAAGTGTCTTATAAAGCACACTAAGAGCCCCTTTGCCTGAATCAATTATACAGTACAACGTTCAAAAAGAGAAAAGTATCTCAACCGAAACTCACCAGTAAATTGTGTAGGCTTCTGCTTGTGCTGGGTCTTGGATGTTGGGTTCATTGAGTAGCTCTTGGATACCCAACAGGATCTGTGAATACAAAACAGATGAAGTCAGCTTTTAGAATGGATTGAAATACAAAACAATGTAGATGAGAAGACAATCACACGACCAGGGAATACCATGCATTGATCCACGTAAAATATACAGTAATTTGATGCCTGTTGAGCCAATGTCGTACATTCCTCCAAACCGGTGAAATCACTGAAGCCTCTCCCATTCTTTATGTCTTTATGTGTGTGTGTGTGTGTGTGTGTATGTGTGTATGTGCCTGTTTGATGGTGATGGCTGGCCTCCAGTCCTTCTCCTCCTCCAGGATGGAAAGACACACCGTGCCAGATGGGTAGACATTGGGGTGGAAAATGGGCGGCTCAAACTTGCCTGAGAGGATATAGAATAGATGATTTCTATTAAAAAGGATTTCTGATGACTTCCTTACCATCGATATCAAAAATGACTAGGGCCTCTGTCATTGCCAACAAAGGGTATATAACAAAGTATTGACAAAACTTTTGTTATTGACCAAATACTTATTTTCCACCATAATTTGCAAATAAATTCATTAAAAATCCTACAATGTGATTTTCTGGATTTTTTTTTCTCATTTTGTCTGTCATAGTTGAAGTGTACCTATGATGAAAATTACAGGCCTCATCTTTTTAAGTGGGAGAACTTGCACAATTGGTGGCTGACTAAATACTTTTTTGCCCCACTGTATATACAGTATGAGAGTAGCAGCTCAAGCAGGCAGCGGCGAGGGGACCTGCGGTGTGAGACATCAGTGACGAGGGGAACAGGAAGGGGAGAGAGAGTTTACCAGCGCAAGTCGACTTGGTTGCTAACTTATTGCTAGTTATTTATCACCTCATCTGATTACATAGTACCTGTCTTGACTGCATCAAAATTAGAGAAACAAGTTAAGTAAGCTAGCTAATGTTAGCTTGGCTAATTGAGACTACATAACTGTGCTTTCTCCCGTTACAACTATTCAGATTATTAAGTACCAGCCTACCTGTTGGCTCCTGGTGTTGTAGCCGGTACTTCTCATTTAACCTTTAGTTCTGTCATTTTAATTCCATCTCCCACTGATTAGCCTAGATATCTCCTAATAACTTGCCACACGGAGGCTCTAGATCTATTGGTCAACAACAACAAGCTACACGCGTCACTCTCCTGAAAGCAAGAGCAGCATGATACAACACCCCCCTTCCCCCGCGCAGGGAGCATGATGTAGACCATCTGAATTCACAAAGAATTTTATGCATTTTTCTTATAACAGAAGCCCCCCCCAATCCCCATTTGTCACTTCCCTGCTGCACTTCCCTATGTAATAATCTTATCAACCAACAAATGGAAATATATCAGACAGTGACATCAACACCTTCCTATTGAGGTAATCATGTGCAGGATTACTCACATTTTGGCGGCGAGGAAGGATAGTCATCTTTGAACAGCATTCTGAGTTTGTATTGGCCTCCCTCCCACAGTGTCTAGAGAATTGAAGAATATAGTCATTACATCCATTAATTGTATGTTTGTAGGGAGTGCCTACACACTATAAAAAACACCTTTAACTGAGAACACATCAGTTTACATTTGTGTTGGCCATTTTTTGATGTACGATAAGAAAGACTATGATATCTGTTTACTCATTCTGACAGACTGCTAGTGATTGTTGGATCTTGTTAGAATAAAAACTACAGAATGTGAAAGTTGACAAACCCCCTTCTTCCCTGGAATGGCGCATTCCCAGTTCATAAGGTTCATAGTGCCATCAGGATTTTTGGTAGGCACAGCAACAAAACCCTGAGGGATAGAGGGAGGAAATAAGTTTTGAGGAACAAGCTTGCCTTCTGCAAATCATCATAACAAGTTTATTTTCATTGTTTGTATGGTAGCTCCTCACAAATGGGTGGTCTTTCCTCCATGCTTTGCGCTCCTGTGACAGTCTACTAAGAGCGATACCAGACATTTCTACTCATTAACACAGTCCTGTGGGGAGACATAAAAACACTCAATTAACTTGGCTAGATAGCTACACATCCTTGTTCTCTAGTGGTTTTGCTAACTAACATTTTTATTGGAAATGTCCAGATATACTATAGTTGGGTTAAGGGTTGGGGAGTAATTGATAACATGTAATCAGTTACATGTAAAACTATTACAAAAAACCTCACTGGTTACAATCAGTTACAATACGAGCAAAAAATATAGTAATCGGATTACAGATACATTTGAAAAACTAGATGAAAAAATATATTATAACTCCTTGGTTTTCTCAATGACATTCAATTCAGTTTTAGTTTGTTCCACCTGAAGGTGTCTGACCACAAGTCAGAGACCACTATGACACACCAAATGTGTTTGATGGATTATTTTTGTCTTCTTCTAATGTCTCTTAAGGCGAACGTAATCCAAAAGAAACTGAAAGTAATCAGATTACATTACTGAGTCTGGGTAATCCAAACGTTACTTTACTGATCACAATTTTGGACAGGAAACTAGTAACACACAGATTACATTTAGAATGTGCCCAGCAGGTAGCCTTGTGGTTAAGAGCCTTGGAACAGTAACCGAAAGGTTGCTGGTTCAAATACCTGAGCAGACTAGGTGAAAAAAACTGTCAATGTGCCCTTAACACCAATTGCTTGTGTAGATCGCTCTGGATAAGAGCATCTGAAAATGGCTAAACTGTAAGTGTAAAATGTTGACTTGCCATTACTCATGAAAACTCATGATTCTTATGACATGAAGTTAACTTGAAAGCTAATCTTCACTAGCTATACAAAATGTCCCTTAGAAATTAAGTGGATGCTGCACCACAAACCCCAGAGGTGCCTTATTGCTATTATAAACTGGTTACAAACTTAATTGGACCACTAAATAGTAATTTGTCATACCTATGTTACCGTCTGATATATCACGTCTTTCAGCCAATCACAAAACATTCAGGGCTCGAACCACCCACTTTATAACTAAATGGCTACAACGTTGAATACTCGTTTCTGATTGGCTTGAAGGGTATTCTAGAGCGTGTAATATTTCCCTAAATTGCATGGTAGAATTAAACGGCTATTTCAATGTTACATGTTCTATTTTAGAGCTGCATTTGAAAGCAAAGGTCGAATTGAAAACATTATTGTCATTGTTGAATTCGATTTCCATATTAGCAAGCTAGGACTAATGGTTAGGTTAGCTAAACTAGCAAATATGTTTGTTTGGTTACCAAGGCAACTACTGTAGCTATGAAGTAAACGTGCTAACTACTTCAGTGGTGTTGAACACATTTCTACCTGCGAATGTGTCCATTTATAGCCATGGTATAAAAGGGATAAATCAACTAGGAGCTCTATGCGTTCTCTGGAAAATAACTCCGTGGAAGGTTACTTCCACTCCGCGCAACACACATTCCCACTTTGACTCTGTACCGGTACCCTCTGTATGTAGCCTCGCTGTTGTTATTTTACTGCTGCATTTTAATTATGTTACTTTTATTTTCTATGTTTTACTTAACTTCTTAAAGTATTGTTGGTTAATGGCGTGTAACTAAGCATTTGAAAAAATTCAGAATGGCACAAATTCCCCGATATCAGGGTACTCATGTCAACGTGTTTGCTTTCAGAGCATATTTGATCCCAAATTACACCTGTTGTATTCGGCGCATGTGACAAATACAATTTGATTTGTTCATTATTTTCCATAGGATGCATAGCCCCTAGTTGATTATCCCTTACATATGGCTCTGGTTATTGATATTGTCAGTAGCTAGTTACCCTGCTAGCAGTCTAATTAGCAACAAATCATCAAACTAGCCAACCAACTTACATCCACCCACCTGTAACCCTAGTTTGCTAATAAAATGAAGTTCGTTTACAGGTAAATTGTTAGTTACTTACCTTACAATTCAAGTGATACTGTCTAGATGGCGTTCGCTTGTTGGTGCTTGCTAACGTTAGCTAGCTAAATTAGCTAGGGGGTGGCTAAAAACAATGAGCTGCGTCGCCTATTTCTTTTTACTATCAAAACTAGCTAAAGCTGCTTACTAATGACGATACTTTCGTGCTAATAATTTGACCAAGTTATTTCCCCTGACATAAATCGATAGATTGAGAGATTTCCTTACCTGTTACCGCATATGCGAATACCTGAACGATAGCATTCAGCTAGTTAGCTCGCTAAAGATAAGAGGACCTCAATTTGTTTATCTCGACATAACCCACAGGCACTTCGCAGGGCACCTTTGATGGACATTCTTTTCGGCCATCTTTGGTGTGGCTTCATCTGGTGTTGTACAATTCTTTTTTGTTATATTATATATCGAAGCTTTTTATCAGTGGTAACCAACCTTTTGAAAGCCGCGATCTACAACTCAGATTTAAAAAAAATAAAACATTATTTAAACGTTTGCCAATGCAACATTAACCAGTTAATTACAGTTATTTAGCAATGAGGTTTGTGCAGTAGGCTATATGCCAAATTCATTGTCCCTGCATATTGGCTATGCTTGAATTGCCCTGCCAATGTTGTTCTTTTCAGAACATTTAAGTGAGCATAACAATTGGCTTTTTTTCCCTTCTGGATATATATTATGGTCAGTCTGAGGAGAAGGAGGAAGCAACGGTGAGGCTGCTTCACACCCGATTCAACATCCCTCCGCCTTCCTTCCCTTCGTTGATCATGCAATATGGCACCTACAGAGATGGTCGCCTCGCTTCGAGTCCTTAGGAAACCATGCAATATATATATATTTTTTTAATGTATTATTTCTTACATGGTTATTCCAGAAAATATGAAGTGTTATTACAGTGCCTTGCGAAAGTATTCGGCCCCCTTGAACTTTGCGACCTTTCGCCACATTTCAGGCTTCAAACATAAAGATATAAAACTGTATTTTTTTGTGAAGAATCAACAACAAGTGGGACACAATCATGAAGTGGAACGACATTTATTGGATATTTCAAACTTTTTTAACAAATCAAAAACTGAAAAATTGGGCGTGCAAAATTATTCAGCCCCCTTAAGTTAATACTTTGTAGCGCCACCTTTTGCTGCGATTACAGCTGTAAGTCGCTTGGGGTATGTCTCTATCAGTTTTGCACATCGAGAGACTGACATTTTTTCCCATTCCTCCTTGCAAAACAGCTCGAGCTCAGTGAGGTTGGATGGAGAGCATTTGTGAACAGCAGTTTTCAGTTCTTTCCACAGATTCTCGATTGGATTCAGGTCTGGACTTTGACTTGGCCATTCTAACACCTGGATATGTTTATTTTTGAACCATTCCATTGTAGATTTTGCTTTGTGTTTTGGATCATTGTCTTGTTGGAAGACAAATCTCCGTCCCAGTCTCATGTCTTTTGCAGACTCCATCAGGTTTTCTTCCAGAATGGTCCTGTATTTGGCTCCATCCATCTTCCCATCAATTTTAACCATCTTCCCTGTCCCTGCTGAAGAAAAGCAGGCCCAAACCATGATGCTGCCACCACCATGTTTGACAGTGGGGATGGTGTGTTCAGCTGTGTTGCTTTTACACCAAACATAACGTTTTGCATTGTTGCCAAAAAGTTCAATTTTGGTTTCATCTGACCAGAGCACCTTCTTCCACATGTTTGGTGTGTCTCCCAGGTGGCTTGTGGCAAACTTTAAACGACACTTTTTATGGATATCTTTAAGAAATGGCTTTCTTCTTGCCACTCTTCCATAAAGGCCAGATTTGTGCAATATACGACTGATTGTTGTCCTCTGGACAGAGTCTCCCACCTCAGCTGTAGATCTCTGCAGTTCATCCAGAGTGATCATGGGCCTCTTGGCTGCATCTCTGATCAGTCTTCTCCTTGTATGAGCTGAAAGTTTAGAGGGACGGCCAGGTTTTGGTAGATTTGCAGTGGTCTGATACTCCTTCCATTTCAATATTATCGCTTGCACAGTTCTCCTTGGGATGTTTAAAGCTTGGGAAATCTTTTTGTATCCAAATCCGGCTTTAAACTTCTTCACAACAGTATCTCGGACCTGCCTGGTGTGTTCCTTGTTCTTCATGATGCTCTCTGCGCTTTTAACAGACCTCTGAGACTATCACAGTGCAGGTGCATTTATACGGAGACTTGATTACACACAGGTGGATTGTATTTATCATCATTAGTCATTTAGGTCAACATTGGATCATTCAGAGATCCTCACTGAACTTCTGGAGAGAGTTTGCTGCACTGAAAGTAAAGGGGCTGAATAATTTTGCACGCCCAATTTTTCAGTTTTTGATTTGTTAAAAAAGTTTGAAATATCCAATAAATGTCGTTCCACTTCATGATTGTGTCCCACTTGTTGTTGATTCTTGACAAAAAAATACAGTTTTATATCTTTATGTTTGAAGCCTGAAATGTGGCAAAAGGTCGCAAAGTTCAAGGGGGCCGAATACTTTCGCAAGGCACTGTACATATGGCCAGGAAGAACTATCGGATATAAGAGTGGCATCAACTTACCAACAATACGACTAGGAATACGACTTGCCCGAAGCGGATCCTTTGTTCGGACCACCACCCAGGACATTTGATCAAATCCCAGAGGCTGATCCAAAACAACGTTGCCGGAAGAAGGGGAAGACAGAGCGGCCTCCTGGTCAGACTTTGAAGACGTGCACACCACCCACCGCTTCCGAGTATATTACTCACCAATGTCCAGTCTCTAGACAAAAATAAATTAAGGAAAGCGTTGCCCTCCAGAGAGACATCAGAGATTGTAACAATCTCTGTTTCACAGAAACATGGCTCTCTCGGGATATGTTGTTGGAGTCGGTACAGCCACCGGGTTTCTTCATGTGTTGCGCCGACAGAAATAAACATCTCTCTGGGCAGAAGGGCAGGGATGTTTGCTTCATGATTAGCGACTCATGGTGTAATCATAACAACATACGGGAACTCAAGTCCTTCTGTTCACCTGACATAGAATTCCTTACAATCAAATGCCGACCATATTATCTCCAAAGAGAATTCTCGTTTGTTATTTTCACAACTGTGTATATCCCCCTTCATGCAGATACCACGATGGCCCTCAAGGAACTTCATTCGACTCTATGTAAACTGGAAACCATATATCCTGAGGCTGCATTTATTGTAGCTGGGGATGTTAACAAAGCAAATTTGAGAGCAAGGCTACCAAAATTCTATCAGCATATTGATTGCAGCACTCAATCGGGCAATACACTGGACCACTGCTACTCTAACTTCCGCGATGTATACAAGGCCCTCTCCCGCCCTCCCTTCGGCAAATCTGACTACAACTACATTTTGCTCCTACCGTCCTATAGGCAGAAACTCAAACAGGATGTACCCGTGACAAGAACCATTCAACGCTGGTCTGACCAATCGGAATCCATGCTTCAAGATTGTTTTGATCACGCAGACTGGGAAATGTTCCAGGCAGCCTCAGAAAATCACATCGATTTATACACTGACTCTGTGAGTGAGTTTATAAGGAAGTGCATTGGAGATGTTGTACCCACTGTGACTATTAAAACCTACCCTAATCAGAATCCGTGGATAGATGGCGGCATTCACACAAAACTGAAAGCACGAAACAACACATTTAACAATGGAAAGATAACTGGGAATATGGCCAAATAAAAACAGTATAGTTATTCCCTCTACAAGGCAATTAAACAAGAGAAATGTCGGTATAGGGACAAAGTGGAATCGCAATTCAACGGCTCAGACACGAGACGTATGTGGCAGGGTCTACAGGAAATTACGGACTACAAAAAGAAAACCAGCCACGTCACGGACATCGGTGTCTTGCATCCAGACAAACTAAACATCTTCTTTGACCGCTTTGAGGATAATACATTGCCACAGACGCGGCCCGCTACCAAGGACTGCGGGCCCCACCTCTCCTTCTCCGTGGCCAACGTGAGTAAGACATTTAAACGTGTTAACCCTCACAAGACTGTTGGCCCAGACGGCATCCATAGCCATGTCCTCAGAGCATGCGCAGACCAGCTGGCTGGTGTGTTTGCGGACATATTCAATCACTCCCTATCCCAGTCTGCTATCCCCACATGATTCAAGATGGCCACCATTGTTCCTGTACCCAAAAAGGCAAATATAACTGATCTAAATGACTATCGCCCCGTAGCACTCACTTCTGTCATCATGAAGTGCTTTGAGAGACTAGTCAAGGATCATATCACCTCCACCTTACCTGCCACCCTAGACCCACTTCAGTTTTCATACTGCCCCATCAGTCCACAGACGATGCAATCTCCATCACACGGCACTATCCCATCTGGACAAGAGGAATACCTATGTAAGAATGGTGTTCATTGACTACAGCTCAACATTCAACACCATAGTACCGTTCAAGCACATCATGAAGCTTGAGGCCCTGGGTCTCAAGATGGTGAAGGTAGGAAAAAACATATTCACCTTGCTAATCCTCAACACTGGGGCCCCACAAGGGTGCGTGCTCAGCCCCCTCCTGTACTCCCTGTTCACCCATGACTGCGTGGCCATGCACGCCTCCAACAAAATCATCAAGTTTGCTGACGAAACAACAGTAGTGGGCTTGAGGGCACTCGGAGTGTGGTGTCAGGAAAACAACCTCTCACTCAATGTCAACAAACATTGCACTGGGGCCTCCCACTCCTCTTTCTATTCTGGTGAGAGCCAGTCTGCGCTGCTCTGTGAAGGGAGTAGTACACAACGTTGTACGAGATCTCCAGTGTCTTGGCAATTTCTCGCAAGGAATAGCCTTCATTTGTCAGAACAAGAATAGACTGACGAGATTCAGAAGAAAGTCTTTGTTTCTGGCCATTTTGAGCCTGTAATCGAACCCACAAATGCTAATATTCAACTAGTCTAAAGAATGCCAATTTTATTGCTTCTTTCATTAGAACAACAGTTTTCAGCTGTGCTATCATAATTGCAAAAGGGCTTTCTAATGATCAATTAGCCTTTTAAAATTATAAACACAACATGCCATTTGCAACACACGAGTGATGGTTTCTGATAATGGGCCTCTGTACGCCTATGTAAACGTCCCTTTTCAGGACCCTGTCTTTCATAGATAATTCGTAATAATCCAAATAACATCACAGATCTTCATTGTAAAGGGTTTATACACTGTTTCCCATGCCTGTTCAATGAACCATAAACAATTAATGAACATACACCTGTGGAACGGTCGTTAAGACACTAACAGCATACAGCCGGAAGGCAATTAAGGTCACAGTAATGAAAACTTATGACACTAAAGAGACCTTTCTACTGACTGAAAAACACCAAAAGAAAGATGCCCAGGGTCCCTGCTCATCTGGGTGAATGTGCATTAGGCATGCTGCAAGGAGGCATGAGGACTGCAGATGTGGCTAGGGCAATAAATTGTAATGTCCTTACTGTGAGACGCCTAAGACAGCGCTACAGGAATACAGAACGGACAGCTGATCGTCCTCGCAGTGGCAGACTACAAGTAACAACACCTGCACAGGTTCGGTACATCCGAACATCACACCTGCTGGACAGGTACAGGATGGCAACAACCACTGCCCGAGTTACACCAGGAACGCACAATCCCTCCATCAGTGCTCAGACTGTCCGCAATAGGCTGAGAGAGGCTGGACTGAGGGCTTGTAGGCCTGTTGTAAGGCAGGTCCTCACCAGACATCACTGACAACAATGTCGCCTATGGGCACAAACCCACCATCGCTGGACCAGACAGGACTGGCAAAAAGTGCTCTTCACTGATGAGTTACGGTTTTGTCTCACCAGGGGTGATGGTCAGATTCGTGTTTATCGTCGAAGGAATGAGCGTTACACCGAGGCCTGTACTCTGGAGCGGGATCGATTTGGAGGGTCCTTCATGGTCTGGGGCAGTGTGTCACAGGATCATCGGACTGAGCTTGTTGTCATTGCAGGCAATCTCAACGCTGTGGGAAGACATCCTCCTCCCTCATGTGGTACCCTTCCTGCAGGCTAATCCTGACATGACCCTCAAGCATGACAATGCCACCAGCCATTCTACTCGTTCTGTGCGTGTTTTCCTGCAAGACAGGAATGTCAGTGTTCTGCCATGGCAAGTGAAGAGCCCGGATCTCAAACCCATTGAGCACATCTGGGACCTGTTGGATTGGAGGGTGAGGGCTAGGGCCATTCCCCCCAGAAATGTCCGGTAACTTGCAGGTTCTTTGGTGGAAGAGTGGGGTAACATGTCACAGCAAGAAATGGCAAATCCGGTGCGGTCCATGAGGAGGAGATGCACTGCCGTACTTAATGCAGCTAGTGGCCAGATACTGACTGTTACTTTGGATTTTGATCCCTCCCCCTTTGTTCAGGGACACATTATTCAATTTCTGTTAGTCACGTCTGTGGAACTTGTTCAGTTTATGTCTCAGTTGTTGAATCTTATGTTCATACAAATATTTACACATGTTAAGTTTGCTGAAAATAAACGCAGTTGACAGTGAGAGGACGTTTCTTTTTTTGCTGAGTTTAAATATTCCATTAAAAATCAGCCGTGTCCAACTACAATAGTAATTTACAACATTAATGTCTACACTGTACTTCTGATCAATTTGATGTCATTTTAATGGACCAAAAAAATGTGCTTTTTAAAAAACAAGGACATTTCTAAGTGACCCCAAACTTTTGAACGGTAGTGTGTGTACCCTATATTTAATTTTTGATTCACTTAATTTTTAACAGTGCAGCAACTGTGTTTTGAATTAATTTGGCAGTTGTCTGTTTTTTCTTCTGATGTGAGGGTTTAGTGATGTCACATTCACATAAGGACACAAAGTGTTCAAAGATCCAGCCCAAACTGTGAGTACAATAAGAATTAGACAATTACACATGAATTCTCACATCAAATGCCTAACCAAAATAAGTTAAAGAATAGAAAAATGTGGTTTAACCTGAAACGCTGTTACCATTAAAAAATATAGACCTACACATACTAGATTGATGACCATCTATGTAAAAAGTAGACATGTTGGACATTGAAGTCTTTACATTTACTTCTTGTCTAACCAAAGTTAAAAATTGACCCTGAATAAGTAAAAGTTGTACAAAGGACTACTGTATATGGTAAAAATGGTTATACTTTGAAAAAAATACAATACAAATTACTTTGTACAGTAGATGGCATATTTTTATTGTACAAATTAAACAAAGTGGCATCCTGCAATCAAACTGACAGAAAATTCTGTTAATACTAAAACCGAACTGCACTTAGAAAAACCCCTTGACATTTTGTGAGCCTACATCTCATAACAAGGTCACACCAAGGCAACTACAACTACATGAAAATTACATGTTCTTTACATTTTCATGGTGCATTAAGAGCAAGTTTCATTATTTTAAAAGCCCCTTACAAAATGTCTGGTAGTGGCAACATCTACAAGACAATGTTGCCAGGCTGCAATCCCCTAATTAGGAGCATACAACTCAACCATAGTCCAATTCTAACCCGAATACCTCAAACATTCCATCCTTCTAATCTTTATTAATAGATTAAAATAGCATAGTTTGTAACACCTTTATTGGACATCTTGAATATAAACATAGGCATTCTGTATTCATGGACTCTTGAACGGTGACCTCTTTCGCAATAACACATTTGTCCAACTCAGCAAAAATCTTCAGTCAAAATCAGTAAAAACCTCCATATTTTGTGCAATCTGTAGCTTCCTTTGTGATTCATAGTGTCCCCTCCCTGCTTTTAATCAGCAACTCATTCAACAGTATTTTCCTTAATGCTCATCTCTACTCGTCTCTCCACATCACACTTGCTTCCCCTTGCCCTCAGAGATGACATGCTCCGGGGCAGCCCTTTTGAACCATTCAGACCATGACCCGTCATACACAGACACTGACCCTGAATGTCCCAGCAGGTGAGCAGCCAGAACCACGTGGCATGCAGTGACCCCTGACCCACAGGTTACCCAGAAAGGTTTCTCCAAGTCCACCCCTGCCTCTCGGAACATTTTTGCCAGCACTTCAAGCTCCAACTCCTTGCCTGAGGCATCCATGAACTTGGCAAAAGGCATGTTGATAGTACCAGGAATGTGGCCAGGCTCAATGTCTGTGTGTGAGAGGGAAAAATATTATAAGGAGAGCAATACAGAGAGGGGGATAGAGAAAGAGGGAAGGCGAGATTTTATTTAAAAAAATATTTGGGCAAAATATGATGTCCTAACATTTAAAAAAATCATATTAGCAAAAATGTATAATAACATCAAATGTAATCAATTCTAGGAGGACAAAATAAATCTTTGCATATGCTCCCACTGACCATCTCTTGGTTCTGGTTCGGTTCCCCGGAACCTGCCGGCGGATCTTGCGTCAATCACTTGCACCTGTTTCGTCTCGATGTTTTTCAGCACATCTTCATACGACTTGACCCAAGAATGATTGGCGGTCGCCTTGAAGTCCGCACGTCCTGGTTTGGTGTATTCTGCAGTGACCGGATGCCCTTCGGCCAGCCAATTCTTCATACCCCCGTCCAGGACCGATACAGAATTGTGCCCAAATAATCGGAACATCCACCACACTCGGGGTGCGCTGTATGACCCAAAATCGCTGGTATCGTACACTACTACATGTGTATCGTTTCCTATACCTAAACCACCCACATACTCTGCAAAGTAGTTTGCAGTTGGGAGCATATGGTCCATCGAGGAAGTTTTGTCAGAGCATTTGTCAATATCAAAGAACGAAGTTCCAGGTATGTGCTGTTGGTTAAATTCCGCATTTGCATCGCGTTTTAATTTCGCTAGATACCAGGACGTATCCAGAATTCGAAGATTCGGTCCAATAAGGTTGCTTTTTATCGCATCTGCAAGCCATTTGGCTGAAACAAGCGCCCGGGTTTGCGCCGCCATGATTATCCTTATCTTGGACTCTGAATCAAGGTTGCCAGGTCCTAATCAAAATCCGGATAATGACGACTCAAAACCCGCTCATAAGGCCTGAAAAGTAGTCCCAGGAAGAAGGGAGTTGCCACATTTAGCCTATAAACCCATTTCCCCCACAACGTTATCGAGCGAAGAAGGAATATCGATTTAACTTCTAAAAACTTCAGAAGCAAATTTCGGTTTTCCATCAAAATAATAATACTTGCAAAATAATGTGACTAATAAAGAATTTGAATATGTCGTAAGATAAAATATAATTCGCCTTTTTACACTTTTCTGACAATTGTGCCGTTATTACAGTACCAGTAAAACGTTTTGCTATCAATTATACCTCTGTATATTTTCATATACATTACCACACATTTTAAAGTTTGGACACACCTACTCATTCAAGGGTTTTTCTAGATTTTACTATTTTCTAGGTTGTATAATAATAGTGAAGACGTCAAAACTATAAAATAACACATATGGAATCATGGAGTAACCAAAAAAGTGTGAAACAAATCAAAATATATTTTATATTGAGATTCTTCAAAGTAGCCACCCTTTGCCTTGATGACAGCTTTGCACACGTCTTCACTATTAATCTACAATGTAGAAAATATTTTTAAAAATAAGGAAAAACCCCTGGAATGAGTAAGTGTGTCCAAAGTTTTGACTGCTGTATGTGCCAGATATAAAATGAAAGAGGCAAGATGTAAAATGAACAATTTAGAAGCTTGCTTAATTCAAGTTGACAGTAATTCACTCAACATGAATAGTGATTTGAAACATGAGGTGATTTCAAGGTGAGAAATGCTTCTGTTGCCCAATTATAGGCTACTGAGGATGGGATCGTAATTTCAATAACTGAATCAAATGTTAATAATATGGATATGAACTGAATAGGCCTATGCTTGTCAACAACAGCCAGTTTTTTTTATTTTATTTATTTAAAATCTGTAGCCTAATCTAATGCATTCTAACAGCTGATCGGCAATTGTGGTAGAAATGTGACCATGATCACAATTGATAACTTCCAATTTCATGAACTAAACATGGACATTAAAAATTAAACATTTTATTTTTGTATTTCACCTTTATTTAACCAGGTAGGCGAGTTGAGAACAAGTTCTCATTTACAACTGCGACCTGGCCAAGATAAAGCAAAGCAGTGAGACAAAAACAACAACACAGAGTTACACATAAACAAACGTACAATCAATAACACAATAGAAAAATCTTGGTACAGTGTGTGCAAGTGTAGAAGAGTGGGGAGGCAAGGCAATAAATAGGCCGTAGAGGCGAAATAATTACAATTTAGCATTAACACTTTTGTGATAGATGTGCAGATGATGACGCACAAGTAGAGATACTGGGGTGCAAAAGAGCAAGATGATAAATAACAAGATGGGGATGAGGTGTGCTATTTACAGATTGGCTGTGTACAGGTACAGTGATCGGTAAGCTGCTCTGATAGCTGATGCTTAAAGTTTGTGAGGGAGATATAATACACCAGCTTCAGTGATTTTTTTTTTTAATATTTTTTTTCAGTTCTTTCCAGTCATTGGCAGCAGAGAACTGGAAGGAAAGGCGGCCAAAGTAAGTGTTGGCTTTGGGGATGACCAGTGAAATATACCTGCTGGAGCATGTGCTACGGGTGGGTGTTGCTAAGGTGACCAGTGAGCTGAGATAAGGCGGGGCTTTACCTAGCAAAGACTTATAGATGACCTGGAGCCAGTGGGTTTGGCGACATATAAGTAGTGAGGGCCAGCCAAAGAGAGCATACAGGTCGCAGTGGTCACAGCACTGTGATAGACTACATCCAGTTTATTGAGAAGAGTGTTGGAGGCTAATTTATAAATGACATCGCCGAAGTCAAGGATCGGTAGGATAGTTAGTTTTACGAGGGTATGTTTGGCAGCATGAGTGAAGGATGCTTTGTTGCAAAATAGGAAGCCGATTCTAGATTTAATTTTCGATTGGAGATGCTTAATGTGAGTCTGGAAACAGAGTTTACAGTCTAACCAGACACCTAGGTATTTGTAGTTGTCCACATATACTAAGTCAGAACCGTCCAGAGTAGTGATGCTAGTCGGACGGGCGGGTGTGGGCAGCAATCGGTTGAAGAGCATACATTTAGTTTTGCTTGCATTTAAGAGCAGTTGGAGGCAACAGAAGGAGTGTTGAATGCCATTGAAGCTCGTCTGGAGGTTTGTTAACAGTGTCCAAAGAAGTGCCAGATGTATACAGAATGGTGTCGTCTGCGTAGAGGTGGATCAGAGAATCCCCAGCATCAAGAGCGACATTATTGATATATATATATATATATACAGAGAAAAGAGTCGGCCCGGGAATTGAACCCTGTGGCACCCCCATAGAGACTGCCAGAGGTCCGGACAACAGGCCCTCCAATTTGACACAATGAACTCTATCTGAGAAGTAGTTGGTAAACCAGGTGAGGCAGTCATTTGAGAAACCAAGGCTGTTGAGTCTGCCGATAAGAATACGGTGATTGACAGAGTTGAAAGCCTTGGCCAGGTCGATGAAGAAGGCTTCACAGTACTGTCTTATATCGATGGTGGTTATGATATCGTTTAGGACCTAGTGCGTGGCTGAGGTGCGCCTATGACTAGCTCGGAAACCAGATTGCATAGTGGAGAAGGTACGGTGGGATTCGAAATGGTCGGCGATCTGTTTGGTAACTTGGCTTTCAAAGATTTTAGAAGGCAAGGCAGGATGGATATACAGTGCCTTGCGAAAGTATTCGGCCCCCTTGAACTTTGCGACCTTTTGCCACATTTCAGGCTTCAAACATAAAGATATAAAACTGTATTTTTTTGTGAAGAATCAACAACAAGTGGGACACAATCATGAAGTGGAACGACATTTATTGGATATTTCAAACTTTTTTTACAAATCAAAAACTGAAAAATTGGGCGTACAAAATTATTCAGCCCCTTTACTTTCAGTGCAGCAAACTCTCTCCAGAAGTTCAGTGAGGATCTCTGAATGATCCAATGTTGACCTAAATGACTAATGATGCTAAATACAATCCACCTGTGTGTAATCAAGTCTCCGTATAAATGCACCTGCACTGTGATAGTCTCAGAGGTCCGTTAAAAAATATATAAATATTTTATATTTATATTTAACATATTTATGTGTAAAATGGTAGGCTACAGTAGCATACATAGGCATGTAAATGAATAGGCTAATTGATGACTAATAGATGCAGTGTGTCATTGTCACTTTCATTGTGGACTTTTCCCAGTTCCATAACTTCCATTTCAAATGTCCACTTAGCGCTTGAGACCCAAGAGCTGAGCTGGCATAAAATCCTTCACTTGATATGGTTTTCAATAAGCAACGTGGACATAAGAATGCAGTTTAAACCACCTCCGAGCGAATTTATCTAATGTGCTCTAGAGCACCTAAAGTAGTTTTCCTGTGCTTTGTCATCATTATTTGTTGATGCACATCAGTTTTAGCACGTTAATGTTTTATGGAAAAGAGTTTGGAAATAGGTGTCTCCATAATAATAATCTAAATAGCCTACACAACGTGCACTCTTGCTGCTCTTTCCCCATCACTCTCACTCACTCACTCAGAAATAGGCTCCCTCACTGCCTGATAGTCAGCAGCAGCAGGTCACAGTAAAATGTATATTTTTAATAAATTGCCATGGTGGCCAAAACCCAGCAACTAGTGACCAATACATTTTCACCAGCGGCATCCTTTTCAAAGTAGCCTAATTTTACAGGAAAACTAGGAACATGGCAACCCTTATCTGAACTATTATGCAATTTGATGCATGCACTGATGCCAGTATGAGCCTTCATTGGCTTTCATTGGCACTTCATTCGGTAGGTCATTTGTGGAACTGTAAACGTGTACAATTTTGATTTCAAGTCTGTTGTTCCACTTTTCCCACACAATTATGACACCAAATAGACCATGATTTCCAGCTATTTATCAAAATCTGCAAATTTCTTGGAAAAATAACATTATGCAATATTGCATGTTTAGTGTTATTTCTGACCCATTTCATACAGGCAACTTCACTTCCACCCCTGCATGTCCAACAAATCACCCGTAGAGGGAGTCCCTATGTATAATATCAATTTATTCTATTGTTATACATACAATTAGTTATTTATTAGGATCCCCATTAGCCGCTGCAAAAGCATCAGCTACTCTTCCTGGGGTCCACATGAAACATGGCATACTACTAAGTATAGAACATTTTTAGTCAAGGACTGAAATAGGCTATGGCCTACATATCAGTACATACACACACTATGTAGGTCTAATTCATAGTACAGTGCAAATGACAACACAACATATATATATATATATATATATATATATATATAAAAAGACTGTCTCTTCACAGTCCCCTTTGTGCAGGAAGGTGTTCTTTTATCAATTTTTTTCAACTGGTTCTATTGTTAGCTTGAGTTACCTAGGGTGGCAGAGAGTTCCATGTAGTCATGTCTCTATTTAATACTGTGTTTCTCAGCCTCTGTTCTGGACCTGGGGACTTTGAGGAGGAGACATGTTGCATGTTTTGTGTTGTACCAATGACTACTAGAACTGTGTGCCAACTGCTTGAACAGACAGTTCGGTACCTTCAACATATCAATACCTCACACAAAGACTAAAAGTGATGCAATCAATATCTCCTCAACTTTGAGCCAGGAGAGACTGAAATGCATATTACTGACACTTTCCCTCCGTGTACATCTAAGTGTGATACGTGCTGCATTGTTCAGGGCCAACTGCAATTTACCTACAGTGCATTCTGAAAGTATTCAGACCCGTTGGCTTTTTCCACATTTTGTTACGTCACAGCCTTATTCTGAAATTGTTTAAATTGTTTTGCCCCCCCAATCAATTTACACACAGTGCCCCATAATGACAAAGTAAAAAAACATTTTATTTTAGCACATTTTTAAAAATTGAAAAATCACATTCAGACCCTTTACTCTGAACTTTGTTGAAGCACCTTTGGCAGCGATTACAGCCTCAAGTTTTTTTGGGTATGACGGTACAAGCTTGGCACACCTGTATTTTGGGAGTTTCTCCCATTCTTCTCTGCAGAACCTCTCAAGCTCTGTCAGGTTGGATGGGGAGTGTTGCAGCACAGCTATTATCAGGTCTTTCAAGAGATGTTCGATTGGGTTCAAGTCTGGGCTCTGGCTGGGCCTCTCAAGGACATTCAGAGACTTATCCCGAAGCCACTCTTGCATTGTCTTGGCTGTGTGCTTAGGGTTGTTTTCCTATTGGAAGGTGAACCTTTGCCCCAGTCTTAGGTCCTGAGCACTCTGGAGAAGATTTTCATCAAGGATCTCTCTGTATTTTGTTCCGTTCATCTTTCCCTCGAACCTGACCAGTCTCCCATTCCCTGCCGCTGAAAAACATCCCCACAGCATGATGCTGCCATCACCATGCTTCACTGTAGGGATGATACCAGGTTTCCTCAAGATGTGACGCTTGGCATTCAGGCCAAAGAGTTAAATCTTAGTTTCATAAGACCAGAGCATCTTGCTTCTCATGGTCTGAGTCCTTTTAGGTGCCTTGTTTGCAAACTCCAAGCGGGCTATCATGTTCCTTTTACTGAGGAGTGCCTTCTACTTGGCCACTCTACCATAAAGGTTCTCCCATCTTCACAGAGCAACTCTAGAGCTCTATCAGAGTATTCATTGTGTTCTTGGTCATCTCTCCGATGAAGGCCCTTCTCCCCCGATTGCTGGGCGGCCAGCTCTAGGAAGAGTCTTGGTAGTTCCAAACTTCTTCCATTTAAGAATGATGGTGGCCACTGAGACCTTCAATGCTGCAGACATTTCTTTGGTACCCTTCCTTTCAGCATTTGTAGTTTGCACATCATACCTAAGTTTGCTAATCTTGTTAACGAAAAAAGTTATTGAAGTGGTTGGCAATATTAAAGGGTTTTGTTATGAACAAGCCATCTGCCTCAATGACAGATGGAGCAAAGTTAGCTTTTTGTCTATAATTTAATTTGAAGTACTCCAGAGGTTTTTTCTATCATTCTTTTATATATCATTAATCTTTCTTCCATAGTCTAGTTTATTTTTGTTTAGTTATGTGATTTCTCAATTTACTGTATGTTTGCCAGTCTGTTGCCTTGTCAGACTTATTTGCTATTTGTAACGGGATTCGTCCTCCTCTGACGAGGAGTATGAGAGATCGGACCAATATGCAGCGTGGTACGTGTTCGTCATGTTTTAATGAACAAAATCACTGAACACAAAAATATAAAATAACAAATAGAAAGACAGAAACGAAAACCGAAACAGTTCCGTGTGGAACACATAGGCACAGAAAACAGAAAATAAACACCCACCAAACACAATAGAAAACAGGCTACCTAAATATGGTTCTCAATCAGGGTCAACGATTGACAGCTGCCTCTGATTGAGAACCATAACAGGCCAAACACAGAAATAGCAAATCATAGAAAAACTAACATAGACAACCCACCCAATTCACGCCCTGACCATACTAAAATAAAGACATAACAAAATAACTAAGGTCAGAACGTGACACTATTCCCTTTGCCTCATCCCTCTCACCCATACAGTTTTCAATTTGTCATCTATCCATGGAGATTTGGCAGTTCTGACATTCTATTTCTTGATGGGTGCATGCCTATCAGTAACTGGAAGAAGCCGTTTCATTAATGCTTCAAGTGCAGCTTCCGGGTGTTCCTCATTACACACATCAGACCAATAAATATTATTCACATCTGACATAGGAATCATTGCAAAATCTCTCTAGTGTAAATCTATCAGTGGGGAGTACAGTAACAAGTAATCAAACTCCAAAAGGGTGTTTGTATAAATCAGTTTGCTCTTATTGATACCACATTACAACTATGGTTCAACTGTACAGTATGTAGTTAGACCTGGAATGTGTTGCGCAATGGATATGTGCCATGGGGAAGGATCATGCCATCATCCGAACGACCCATGTGAGAGATGGATAGCACTGTACCCAGTTCTCTCTGTGTGTTTCCGTGTGCCCATCTGAATCCTGCCCGGGTCAAACTCTGCACAGAGGCGATGTTGTGCTGCCTGCCCTGTGGGAGATGGCCTCAGCTGTGGGAATGTGTGCTTTGTCACGGGGCTCTGATTACATGCTCAATGCTTGGCTTGTGCGTAGCTCATCGTCTGGGCAATTGAGATTAATGACAAACCTGATCCCTAGCCTGCCTCTATTTGTTAAATTGTAGGCTATTTGATAAACTTCTGTTTATTTGACAACTTGAGGAATTTAGTGATTTGCTGAATTTCGAGGCCTTTACCTCGACTGACCCTTTGATTATCAATTAACTTAAATGTTATCTCAGTGTTTAGGTTCATAAAGTCCACAAACCTGCACACAGTCTTTCAAAAGTGCAAGACTACTCTCTGTGTTTCTCAGGTATTTGTTCAGGAAAAAAATATTTTCCATCAGAGAGACTCTTGGTGATGGAAGAGATTTAGGAGATTATTGTTTTGGGAGTTCCGCTTCTTACAAACCATTCCTGCTACTGTTTTTCTATTTAGGCCCTACTCAAAGCATTCTAGAAGTAAGACTAAGGCAACAATATGACACAGCAACAATTTAATTTGAATGGTAATAATACCACAAAGTACAAGAGATTTACGTGGTTTGATGGCTGACGAAGACAGCGTTTATTAATGCCTTGGTAATAGAGGAAACAATTAAAATGATCATACATATAAAAAAACACAATAGTATTTGATAATTGACACAAGTATGGTATTCAAGTGTTTGTATAATCATACACAAAACATCAATTTTCTTAAATAGGCCAGAGAAGTGTTCACCTTGACCAATGTGTTATGTTAGCAAATATATTCTCTCACTTGTTTAGACAGTTGAGATGCCTGTGAACAGTAATTATTTTGTGTGAAATAGCCTTGCCCAGAGTGACTCTTGGGAGAGGGGTTCCTCCCTCCAACTTCTCCAGTAAGTCCTGGACATGTGAAAGGGTCCCCGCGGAGTTCAGGATGATGTAGGAGGAGGGCTAGGAAAAAACAGCGACTGGGAAAAATAGGAGCTAGGATAAACCTCGTTGACTTGGCAAAACAAGACGAGCTGGCACAGAGAGACAGGAAACACAGGGATAAATGCCTCGGGGACTAATGGAGAAAACAGGCGATACCTGGAGGTAGGTGGAGGTAATCACAAAGAACGGTGAAACAGATCAGGGCGTTACAGCAGCCTCCCCCCAGGATATCTCTAGCAGGAACCCAGCACCTCTCCTCCATAACCATAACCCTCCCAGTCAACCAGGTACTGGAAACCCCTGCCCCGTGGTAGAACACCCAGGAAGCGTTTCACCTTGTATGACGGATGGCCATCGATGACACAGGGGGGAAGGATGGGCCAGGAGACAGAAGACAAAGGGCTGTGAGACACGCGTTTAATCCTAGACATATGGAAAGTAGGGTGAATGCCGAGGGTACGGGGTAACACAAGACAGACAGCAGTGGAACTAAGGAATCTAGAGATGGGGAAAAGAACCAATGAAATAGGGGGACAGGTCCCGAGTGGAAAGCCATACCCTCTGCCCAATGCAGTAGCGGGGAGCTGGAGTCCAGCTGCGGTCCGCTTGTCGACGATACCTGGAGTTGGTCTTGAGAAGTGCCGCCCGAGCACTTCTCCAGGTACGTTTACAGCAGCAGACAAACATCTGGACCGAGGGTACGTTGACCTCCTGCTCTTGTAGGTACTGGTTAGCTTGCTCCGACTGGTCGTTGGATTGAGGATGGAATCCGGAGGACAGGCTGACCGATGACCCAATAAGGGTGCAGAACGCCTTCCAAAACTAAGACAAGAACTGAGGACCCCGATCGGAGACCATGTCCACTGGGAGTCCATGGATCTGGAAGACGTGCTGCACCATAAGCTGGGCCGTCTCTTTGGCAGAGGGTAGTTTGGGGGGAGGGATGAAATGGGCGGCCTTGGAGAAAGGGTCCACAGTTGTCAGAATGACAGTGTTGCCATCAGACAGAGGGAGCCCAGTGACAAAGTTTAGAGAGATATGGGACCAGGGACAATGAGAGACAAGCAGGGGCTGAAGGAGGCCAGAAGGAGCTTGCCGTTGAGTCTTGTTCTGAGCACACACTGTGCACGCGGCGACGAAGGCAGAGACGTCAGGAACCATTGTGGGCCACCAGAAACATTGTCGGAGGAAGGCTAGGGTACGACGGAACCTGGATGACAGGTCAGCCTGGAGGAATGAGCCCATTCTAGGACCCGGGACCACACTGAGTTAGAGACAAACAACTGGTTAGCCAGGCCCCCTTCAGGTTCAGGCTGGGAACATTGTGCCTTGCGGACCAAGGTTTCAATGCCCCAATCCACTGAAGCTGCAAGGCCTGAGGTAGGGAGAATGGTTTCAGCGACCGAGGGTGTGGCAGAGGAACTGTATAGGTGGGAGAGGGCGTCAGAATTCACATTTGTATACCCTGGGCGGTAGGAAATGGTGAAGTTGAATCTTGTAAACAATAAAGCCCACCAGGCCTGCCTGAATTTAAGGCGCTTGGCTGTATGGAGATATTCCACTTTTTATGGTCGGTCCAAACCAAGAATGGCTGTTCTGCTCCTTCCAGCCAGTGCCTCCACTCTTCCAGTGCCATCTTGACCACCAGGAGTTCTCGGTTGCCTACGTCGTAGGTCCTCTCTGCAGGATTGAAACGATGGGACAGGAAGGCACAGACTTGGAGCTTTTGGTCCTGGGCAGATCGCTGGTTCATCAACCTCTACCACAAATTGACGGGACGGATCCGGATGGGTGCTGTGGTGAACCGATGCTTCAGGTCCACGAAGGCTCTGTGAACTGTACTTTGGGAGAGGTGAGTGCAGAGAGGGGGCCCGCCAGCGTGCTGTAGCCCCGAATGGAATGGCCGGAGAAGTTAGCAAACCCCAGGAAACATTGTAACTGCACCCTGGACGTAGGTTGAGGCCACTGTACCAGTGCTTTCACTTTTTCAGGATCCATTTGGACATTTCCGTCAGCGATGACATATCCCAGAAAGGAGATTGTAGAGCGGTGGAACTAACACTTCTCGGCTTTCACAAACAATTGGTTCTCCAGAAGGCGCTGAAGGACTTTTCTGACATGAAGAACGTGTTCTTGGGCAGACTGGGGGAAAAAACGGGATCTTGTCAAGGTAGTAGAACACAACGGTTTAGCATGTCCCTGAGCACATCGTTCACCAGAGCCTGGAAGACAGCGGAGGCGTTGGTGAGTCCAAACGGCATGACCTGGTACTCATAATGTTCGCTGGCTGTGTTAAAAGCTGTCTTCCACTCATCTCCTTTGTGTATCCGAACCAGGCGGTTGGCATTCCGAAGGTCCAGTTTGGAAAAAATGTTGGCCCCCTGGAGAGGTTCGAAAGCCGAGGAGAGGAGTGGTAGGGGGTAACAATTCTTGATTGTTATATCATTCAGACCCTGGTAGTCAATGCATGGATGCAGGGTCTTGTCCTTCTTCTCCACAAAGAAAAACCCTGCGCCGGCAGGAGGTGCAGACGGACGCATGCCTCCAGTAGCCAGAGAATCCTCTATGTACTCCTCCATGGCCTTGGTCTCCAGGCCGGAAAAATAGTATAGCCGACCACGAGGTGGTGTGGTGCCTGGGAGGAGATCAATGGTGCAGTCATAAGGACGGTGCCTTACTGAAGATCTCCAGGAGGTCATGGTACTCAGTGGGGACTACAGAAACATCCGTGGCTTTGCTTACGTCCTGAGGGGAATGTCGCAGGGACGGATGTGCTGCTCCAGGATGAAGCTCGTGGTCCAGTCAATAACAGGATTGTGTTTCTGAAGCCAAAGAAAACTACAGGAACATTGGGGGGGAAATCGATGAGGAGGAACTATAAGATCTCACTGTGGTTTCCTAATACCCTATATGATGTCCAGTGCCCTTGTATCCATGGAGAAAGAGAGAAGTTGAGGGGGAATACCTAATTTAGAAACCATGGTAGCAGCCATAAAACATTCATCAGCCCCAGAGTCAATGAGCACCCGGGGAGACATAGACTGGTCTCTCCACAGCAGAATCACAAAAAAAAGGTGAACGGGTGATGGAAGTTAGTCTCTCAAGCTGGCTCAAAAAAATACTTGTACCCACTAAAGAAGAGGGTTTCTAAACTGGACAAGTGGCTATATAATGTCCCAACCCTCCACAGTACAGACAACAGTTAGAATTCAGCCTATGTGAGCATTCCCCAACCGATAATCTAGCTCTTCCCAGTTGCATTGGCTAAGGAGTATCCAAATCACCCGTCGCCGATGGTTCTCTGGGAACCTCGGGTGTTTTCGGGTATCCTTGAAAATACAAACTTTGGGGATTTCCGCATTCCTTCAGACGGGCACCTGCATCAGCAGAGGAATGAATGTTCTCAAGACCCGACCTCCTCTCACACCGGTGTTCTTGTATGCGCCCATCAATCCTAATTGCAAGGGCGATGAGGGAATCAAGGTCCCGTGGTATTTCCCGAGCTGCGAGCTCATCCTTTATCCCCTCCGACAGTCCTTGGCGGAAGGTGTCAAAAAGAGCCTCCGGATTCCAGGAACTCTCAGTGGTCAATGTGCAAAAATCTACTGCATAGTCTGTCACACTACGAGAGTTCTGATGTACCTGCAGTAGTTTGAGCCACTTCCCTCCCGGGCACAGGAGAATCAAAAACCTTAATAACCTCTCTGGGATATGCCAAAAGCCAGGGAAAATGCAAAGCGCCAAATTCAAATAAATTACTATAAAAATCAAACTTTCATTAAATCACACATGCAAGATAGCAAATTAAAGCTACACTTGTTGTGAATCCAGCCAACATGTCAGATATCAAAAAGGCTTTTCGGCGAAAGCAAACGATGCTATTATCTGAGGATAGCACCACAAAGAGAAACCATATTTCAACCCTGCAGGCGCGACACAAAACGCAGAAATAAAAATATAATTCATGCCTTACCTTTGACGAGCTTCTTTTGTTGGCACTCCAATATGTCCCATAAACATCACAAATGGTCCTTTTGTTCGATTAACTCCGTTGATATATATTCAAAATGTCCATTTATTTGGCGCGTTTGATCCAGAAAAACACCAGTTCCAACTTGCTCAACGTGACTACAAAATATCTCAAAAGTTACCTGTAAACTTTGCCAAAACATTTCAAACTACTTTTGTGATACAACTTCAGGTATTTTTTTAACGTAAATAATCCATAAAATTGAAGACTGGATGATCTGTGTTCAATATAGGAAGAAAACAACCTGAAGCATGCTTTCTGGTCACACGCCTCTATCTAACAGTACACTTCAAGTGACCCTCGTTCAAGATGGTCGTACGTCTTCATTACACAAAGGAATAACCTCAAACAATTTCTAAAGACTGTTGACATCAAGTGGAAGCGATAGGAACTGCAAGAAGGTCCCTTAGAAATCTGGATTCTCAATGAAATCCCATTGAAAAGATAGGCTGGAAGTAACAAAATGGAGTCATGGTCAGCTTTTCCGAAAGGAAGGCGGGGGAAGGCCTTATAGGCATCGCAGAAGTTAGAAGAACAATGATCCAGGGTTTTACCAGCCCTGGTAGCATAATCGATATGCTGATAGAATTTAGGGAGTCTTGTTTTCAGATTAGCCTTGTTAAAATCCCCAGCTACAATGAATGCAGCCTCAGGATATGTGGTTTCCAGTTTACATAGTCAAATAAAGTTTGTTCAGGGCCATCGATGTGTCTGCTTGGGGGGGAATACATGTGGCTGTGATTATTATCGAAGAGAATTCTCTTGGTAGATAATGCGGTCGACATTTGATTGTGAGGAACTCTAAGTCAGGTGAACAGAAGGACTTGAGTTCCTGTATGTTGTTATGATCACACCACGTCTCGTTAATCATGTCATACCCCCCCCACCCCTCTTCTTACCAGTAAGATGCTTGTTTCTGTCGGCGCGATGCGTGAAGAAACCAGCTGGCTGACTCCGATAGCATGTCTCGTGTGAGCCATGTTTCCGTGAAGCAAAGAACGATAGTCTCTGATGCCTCTCTGGAATGCTACCCTTGCTCGCATTTCATCAACCTTGTTGTCAAGAGACTGGACATTGGCGAGTAGTATGCTCGGGAGCGGTGCGCGATGTGCCCGTCCCCGGAGCCTGACCAGAATACTGCTTCGTCTGCCCCTTTTACAGCGTCGTTGTTTTGGTTCGCCGGCTGGGATTCAATCCATTGTCCTGGGTGGTGGGCAAAACACAGGATCCGCTTCGGGAAAGTCGTATTCCTGGTCGTAATGATGGTGAATTGACATTGCTCTTATATCCAGTAGTTCCTCCCGACTGTATGTAATAAAACCTAAGATTACCTGGCGTACCAATGTAAGAAATAACACATAAAAAAACTAAATATTGCATAGTTTCCTAGAAACGCGAAGCGAGGCGTGACAGAAAAATGTGGTATAACCTAAAAGGCTGTTACCATAAAAAATATAGACCTACACATACTAGATTGATGACCATCTATGTAAAAAGTAGACGCGTTGGACATTGAAGTCTTCACGTTTACTTCTTGTCTAACCAAAGTAAAAAAATTACCATGAATAAGTAAAAGTTGTACAAAGGACTACTGTATATGGTAAAAGTTGTTATACTTTGAAACAAATACAATACAGAGAACTTTGTACAGTAGATGCCATATTTTTATTGTACAAATTAAACAAAGTGGCATCCTGCAATCGAACTGACAAAATTCTGTTAATACTAAAACCGAACTGCACTTAGAAAAACCCCTTGACATTTCATGAGCCTACATCTCATAACAAGGTCACACCAAGGCAACTACAACTCCATGAAAATGACGTTTTCCTTACATTTTCATGGTGCATTAGAAGCAAGTTTCATTATTTTAAAAGTCCCTTAGAAAATGTCTGGCAGTGGCAACATCTACAAGACAATGTTGCCAGGCTGCAATCCCCTAAGTAGGAGCATACAACTCAACCATAGTCCAATTCTAACCCGAATACCTCAAACATTCCATCCTTCTCATCTTTATTAAGGAATTAATATCACATAGTTTGTAACACCTTTATTGGACATCTTGAATATAAACATAGGCATACTGTATTCATGGACTCTTGAATGGTGAACTCTTTCACAATGACACATTCATCCAACTCAGCAAAAATCGTCAGTCAAAATCAGTTAAACCCTCCATATTTTGTGCAATCTGTAGCTTCCTTTGTGGGTCATAGTGTCCCCTCCCTGCTCATTCAACAGTAATTTTCTTAGTGCTCATTTCTACCCTTCTCTCCACATCACACTTGCTTCCCCTTGCCCTCAGAGATGACATGCTCCGGGGCAGCCCTTTTGAACCATTCATACCATGACCCGTCATACACAGACACTGACCCTGAATGTCCCAGCAGGTGAGCAGCCAGAACCACGTGGCATGCAGTGACCCCTGACCCACAGGTTACCCAGAAAGGTTTCTCCAAGTCCACCCCTGCCTCTCGAAACATTTTTGCCAGCACTTCAAGCTCCAACTCCTTGCCTGAGGCATCCATGAACTTGGTAAAAGGCATGTTGATAGTACCAGGAATGTGGCCAGGCTCAATGTCTGTGTGTGAGAGAACAAAATAAAATGATAAGGAGAGCGGTAAAGAGAGGGGGATAGAGAAAGAGGGAAGATGAGATTTTATTTAAAAAATAATTGGGACAAAATATGTCTTGACATTTAAAAAATCATATTAGCAAAAATGTATAATACCATCAAATGTAATCAATTCTAGGAGGACAAAATAAATCTTTGCATATGCTCCCACTGACCATCTCTTAGTTCTGGTTCAGTTCCCCGGAACATGCCGGCGGGTCTTGTGTCAATAACTTGCACCTGTTTGGTCTCGATGTTTTTCAGCACATCATCATATGACTTGACCCATGATTGATTGGCGGTCGCCTTGAAGTCCGCACGTCCTGGAATGGTGTATTCTGCAGTGACAGGATGCCCCTCGGCCAGCCAATTCTTCATACCCCCGTCCAGGACCGATACAGAATTGTGCCCAAATAATCGGAACATCCACCACACTCGGGGTGCGCTGAATGACCCAAAATCGCTGGTATCGTACACTACTACATGTGTATTGTTTCCTATACCTAAACCCCCCACATACTCTGCAAAGTAGTTTGCAGTTGGGAGCATATGGTCCAACGAGGAAGTTTTGTCAGAGCATTTGTCAATATCAAAGAACGAAGTTCCAGGTATGTGCTGTTGGTTAAATTCTGCATTTGCATCGCGTTTTAATATCGGTACATGCCAGGATGTATCCAGAATTCGAAGATTCGGTCCAATAAGGTTGCTCTTTATCATATCTGCAAGCCATTTGGCTGAAACAAACTCCTGGATTTGCACCGCCATGATTGTCCTTGTCTTGAACTTTGAATCAAGGTTGCCATGTCTTCAACAAAATTCTAATCCAAAACCCGCTCAAAAATCCTGAAAAGTATTCACTTTTTATTTTGCGCAGGAAGAGGGGAGTTGCAACATTTAGCCAATAAAAACCCTTGAAAGAGTAGGTGTTCTAAAACTTTTGACCGGTAGTGTAGGTCAGTGTCCAGTATATATATACATTGGTGTCAGGGTAAACGCAGGGAGGTCTATCGGAAGAGGCTGTACATGCGAGGCAGGCGTCTGTCCTTGCTGGACAGGGCAGATTGGATGTGCTCATAGGAGGGCATCTCAGTCAAGTCTCCTAGCGCTGCTACTGCTGGCTTGACTTAACGTCTAACAACTTTAGAATCAAAATTCGGTTTTCCATCAAAATAATAATTATTGCAAGCTAATGTGACTAATAAAGGAAATGGAATATGTCACAAGAGAAAATATAATTTGCCCTTTTTACACTTTTCTGACTGTTACTACAGTACCAGTCAAAAGTTTGGGCACACCTACTCATTCCAGGGTTTTTCTTCATTTTTACTATTTTCTACATTGTAGAATAATAGTGAAGACATCAAAACTATGATGTAACACAAATGGAATCATGTGTCGTAACCAAAAAAGTGTGAAACAAATCAAAATATATTTTCTATTGAGATTCTTCAAAGTAGCCACCCTTTGCCTTGATGACAGCTTTGCACACGTCTTCACTATTAATCTACAATGTAGAAAATAGTAAAGCTAAAGAAAAACCCTGGAATGAGTAGGTGTGCAATTTAGAAATAGTCCAAAAACCAGCAACAAGCAACCAAATACATGTTCACCAGTGACATCATTTTCAAAGTTGCCTAATTGCAACCCTTCTGAACTATTACACAATTTGATGCATGGATGTGATACTGGTATGACGCCTTCATTAGCTTTCACTGGCCCTTCATTATGTAGGTAATTTGTAGAACTGTAACGTGTACCATTTTGATTTCAAGTCTAATATTGTTCCACCTTTTCCACACAGTTATGAGACCGAATAGGTCATGATTTCCAGCTATTTATCAAAATCTGCAAATTTCTTGGAAAAATAACATAATGCAATATTGCATGTTTAGTGTTATTTCTGACCCTGCATGTCCAACAAATCACCTGTACAGGGAGTCCATAGCGAGTGCTGGTCAACAACTGCCAGCTTTTTTTATTTTTTAAAAATCTGTAGCCTAATCTAGCTGACTGTTACCTTCAATCTAATGCATTATAACAACAGCTGATCAGCAATTGCGATAGACCTGTGACCATGATCACAATTGAGTACTTCCAATTTCATGAACTAAAAATGGACATGAATAATTACATAACACAAGTCTACAACAACAATAAACTGAAGTTATCGGCAATTGATTAAATCAGTTTGCCAGCTCAAAGTCGGCTACACAAGTGGAACAAATTGATTTGCAATGATTCCAGTGATATCTTAATTTCAACATATTTATTGTATAATATAGTAGGCTACAGTAGCCTACATAGGCATGTAAATGAATTCGCTAATGACCGATAGATGCAAGTGTGTCATTGTCAGTTTCGCTGTGGACTTTTCCCCGTTCCATAACTTCAATTTCAAATGTCCACTTAGCGCTCGAGACCCAAGAGCTGAGCATTTTTAGTCCTTCGCTTGATATGGTTTTCGACATTAGAATGCAGTTTAAACCACCTCCGAGCGAATTTATCTAATGTGCTCTAGAGCACCTAAAGTAGTTTTCCTGTGCTTTGTCATCGTTATTTGTTGATGCGCATCAGTTTTAGCGCGTTAATATGTTTTATGGAAAATAGTTTGGAAATGGGTGTCCCCATAATAATAATAATCTATATAGCCTACATACAACTGGTTAAAAATTGTGACGAAGTGCACTCTTGCTGCTCTTTCTCCACCACTCTCTCTGTCACTCAGAAATAGGCTGCCTCACTGCCTGATAGTCAGCAGCAGGTCACAGTGAAATATATATTTTTTATGAATTGCCATGGCGGCCAAAAACTAGCGCCGAATACATTATCAAAGTCGCCTAAATGTTAGAAAACTAAGATCATGGCAACCCTTCTCTGAACTATTACGCAATTTGATGCATGCACGTGATTCCAGTAACCTTCATTAGCTTTCACTGGCCCTTCATTCTGTAGGTCATTTGTGGAACTGTAAACGTGTACCATTTTGATTTCAAGTCTGTTGTTCCACTTTTTCCACACAATTATGAGACAGGGGTCATGATTTCCAGGTATTTATCAAAATCTGCAAATTTCTTAATAACATAATGCAATATTGCATGTTTAGTGTTATTTCTGACCCATTTTATGCAGGCAACTTCACTTCCACCCCTGCATGTCCAACAAATCACCCGTAGAGGGAGTCCCTATGTATAATGTCACTAATCTTCTATTGTTTATACAGAGTACAATTTGGTATTTACAGTATTAGGATCCCCATTAGCCGCTGCAAAAGCGTCAGCTGCACATGGGGTCCACATGAAACATGGCATACTACAATGTACTGAACGTTATTAGTCAAGGACTGAAATACATCAATTTAAAACGTCACACATAGCCAACATATCAGTACATACACACACTATGTAGGTCTAATTCATAGTACAGTGCAAATTACCATACAAGATATATATAAAAAAGACTGTCTCTTCACAGTCCCCTTTGTGCAGTAAGATCTTCATTAATCAGTTTTTGAAAACTGGTTTTATTGTTAGCTTGAGTTACCTAGGGTGGCAGAGAGTTCCGTGTCGTCATGTCTCTATTTAATACTGTGTTTCTCAGCCTCTGTTCTGGACCTGGGGACTTTGAGGAGACCTGGTTGCATGTCTTGTGTTGTACCAATGACTACTAAAACTGTGTGCCAACTGCTTGAACAGACAGTTCGGTACCTTCAACATATCAATACCTCACACAAAGACTAAAAGTGATGCAATCAATATCTCCTCAACTTTGAGCCAGGAGAGACTGAAATGCATGTTACTGACACTTTCCCTCCATGCACACCTAATTGCGATATGTGCTGCGTTGTTCAGGACCAACTGCAATTTACCTACAGTGTATTTGGAAAGTATTCAGACTATTTCCACATTTTGTTACATCACAGCCTTATTCTAAAATAGTTTTTTTTATCATTAATCTACACACAATAACCCATTAATGACAAAGCAAAACATATATATATTTTTAGCACATTTATATATATATATATTTTTTTTAAATATCCCATTTACATACAGAGTAAGTATTCAGACCCTTTGCTCAGTACTTTGTTGAAGCACCTTTGGCAGAGATTACAGCCTTGAGTCTTCTTGGGTATGACGCTACAAGCCTGTCACACCTATATTTAGGGAGTTTCTCCCATTCTTCTCTGCAGATCCTCTCAAGCTCTGTCAGGTTGGATGGGGAGCGTCGCTGCACAACTATTATCATGTCTTTCAAGAGATATTCGTTCAAGTCCGGGCTCTGGCTGGGCCTCTCAAGGACATTCAGAGACTCATCCCGAAGCCACTCTTACATTGTTTTGGCTGTGTGCTTAGGGTTGTTTTCCTGTTGGAAGGTGAACCATCGCACCAGTCTTAGGTCCTGAGCACTCTGGAGCAGGTTTTCATCAAGGATCTCTCTGTATTTTGCTCCATTCATCTTTCCCTCGATCCTGACTAGTCTCCCATTCCCTGCCGCTGAAAAACATCCCCACAGCATGATGCTGCCATCACCATGCTTCACCGTAGAGATGGTGCCAGGTTCTCCCATCTTCACAGAGGAACTCTGTTCTATCAGAGTAACCATTGGGTTCTTGGTCATCTCTCTGACAATGGCCCTTCTCCCTCGATTGCTCAGTTTGGCCGTGCGGCCAGCTCTAGGAAGAGTCTTGGTAGTTCCAAACTTCTTCCATTTAAGAATGATGGAGGCCACTGTGTTCTTGGGGACCTTCAATGCTGCAGATATTTATTTTGTACCCTTCCTTTAAGCATTTGTTTTTTTGGATGTCATACAAAAGGTTGCTAATCTTGTCAACAATAACAAGTTATTAAAGTGGTTGGCAATATCAAAGGGTTTTGTTATGAACAAGCCATCTGCCTCAATGAAGGACGGAGCAAAGTTTGCTTTTTTGCCTAGAATTTAATTTGAAGTACTCCAGAGGTTTTTACTATCATTCTTCAAATCATTTATCCTTCTTCCAAAGTATAGTTTCTTATTATTTTTGTTTAGTTATGGTATTTTTAAATTTACTGTATGTTTGCCAGTCTGCTGCCTTGTCAGACTTATTTGCTATTCCCTTTGCCTCATCCCTCTCACCCATACAGTTTTTCAATTTGTCGTCTATCCATGGGGATTTGGCAGCTCTAACAGTCCGTTTCTTGATGGGTGCATGCCTATCAGTAACTGGAAGAAGCAGTTTCATGAATGCTTCAAGTGCAGCGTCCGCATGTTCCTCATTACACACATCAGACCAACAAATATTATTCACACCTTTCGACATGGAAATCGTTGCAAAATCTCTTGTTTGAGCGTTTATACACACATTTAGGTCCAGTCTTTGGAACTTTGGTCATAGAAGTAGTGTACATCTATCAGTGGGGAGTACAGTAACAAGTAATCAAACTCCAAAAGGGTGTTTGTATAAATCAGTTTGCTCTTATTGATACCACATTACAACTATGGTTTAACTGTACAGTATGTAGTTAGACCTGGAATGTGCAATGGATATGTGCCATGGAGAAGGATTATGCCATCATCCGATGTGACCTTGTGAGAGATGGATAACACTGTACCCAGTTCTCTCTGTGTGTTTCCGTGTGCCCATCTGAATCCTGCCTGGGTCAAACCCTGCAGAGATGCGATGTTGTGCTGCCTGCCCTGTGGGAGATGGCCTCAGCTGTGGGAATGTGTGCTTTGTCATGGGGCTCTGATTACATGCTCAATGCTTGGCTTGTGCATAGCTCATCGTCTGGGCAATTGAAAGAAAGGACAAACCTGATCCCTGGCCTGCCTCTATTTGTTCAATTCTAGCCTATTTGATAAACTTCTGCTTATTTGACAACTTGAGGAATTTAGTGATTTGCTGAATTCCGAGGAGTTTACCTCGACTGACCCTTTGATTATCAATGAACTTAAATGTTATCTCAGTGTTTAGGTTCATAAAGTCCACAAACCTGCGCAGTCTTTCAAAAGTGCAAGACTACTCTCTCTGTGTTTCTCGGGTGTCACGAAGTGTTGTGTTGTTGTGAAGTTGTTGCTTCGATTTGTGATCTTGTGCATTTTCAGGCAAACATATTTTCCCTCAAGAGAGACTCTTGGCAATGGAAGAGATTTAGGAGATTGTTGTTTTGGGAGTTCCGCTTGTTACAAACCATGTCTACTACTGTTGTTCTATTTAGGCCCTACTCAAAGCATTCTAGAAGTAAGAATAAGGCAACAATATGACACAGCAACAATTTTTAATTTGAATGGTACTAATACCACAAAGTACAATAGATTTACATTGTTTGATGGCTGATGAAGACAGCGTTTATTAATGCCTTGGTAATAAAGGAAACAATTAAAATAATCATACATATGAAACAAACCACAATAGTATTTGAAAATTCACACAAGTATGGTATTCTCAAGTGTTTTTATAATCATACGCAAAACATCCATTTTCTTAAATAGGCCAGAGAAGTGTTCACCTTGACCAATGTGTTATGTTAGCAAATATGTTCTCTCACTTTTTTAGACAGTTGAGATGCCTGTGAACAGTAATTATTTTGTGTGAAATGTTAAGAACTATTGTGTGAATTAGTTATTCCTCATGTAACCAAATATTTTGTATCAAGGATAGAGAATGATTAAAAGTTTTACATAGAAGGATTTACTGACAGATACTTTTAAGAATTACAGACAGAACGATGGTTCTACATGTAACAAAATCTTGCTTTGGGGGGAAAAAAATGGTACAATTGGCTTGTCTACAATTATCTTGTCACAACACAACTGGTTGGGTCAGACACATTAAGAAGAAAAGAAATTCCACAAATGTACTTTTAACAAGGCACACCTGTTAATTGAAATGCATTCCAGGTGACTACCTCATGAAGGTTGTTGAGAGAATACCAAGAGTGTGCAAAGCTGTCATCAAGGCAAAGGGTGGCTACTTTGAAGAATCTCAAATATAAAATATATTTAGATTTGTTTAACACTTTTTTTGGTTACTACATGATTCTACACGTGTTATTTCATAGTAGTAATGTCTTCACTATTTTTTAAATGTAGAAAATAGTCAAATTAAAAAATACACCTTGAATCCCTTAGGACGTTCAATGAAAGAGCTGACAGTTAGGCAAGTTTTTCATCCGTCTTTGGGTAACTAGTGGGTTAAGGATATTTCAAGGCATGTATTTCCTGGCCTTCATACGGGGTATAATATGTATGTCTCTGATGTCATTATGCTGAAGCAGCCAACACAAGTAGCGTTCGGTGCCCATACCCCACCCGCTGGTGAGTAGAGGAATGACCTGCCGCATGTTGATGTACCACTTGTAGGATTCCTCTGGGACTGCATGATGTCTGAGGGCTTCTTGCACCATCTCAGGGGTGGAGTGACGCTCCCCAAGACCCAGAGTCTCCCCCAATCCCAAGAGGAGGTCCGATGCTTTTGCCTTGCGTCTGCCCGAGCCCTCCACATATGCTTGGTAGAAAGCCACTCCCAGGTGGTCCATCTCTGTCAGCCAAACAGCGCCTCCGTACTTCTCAATCAAAACCCGTTCTCCTTTGCGGGTTAACTTCCTGCCAAACTGGGGCTGGCCGTCCTGTACCCACTCCAAGCAGTCTGGAGAGGGCATCATAGGGATGGCCTTGTCCAGAGTGACTCTTGGCAGAGGGGTTCCTCCCTCCAACTTCTCCAGTAAGTCCTTGACATGTGAAAGGGTCCCAGCAGAGTTCAGTATGATGTTGGAGTGTTTCTTCAGCATTGCATTGGTGAGATGAGCCACGTATCCCTCAGCTATGTGCATGGCAGTATCCATGTCGCCCAGGAGCTCACACTCAACATGGTAGAACTGGTTAAGATGAGTGGCATCTGGATCTTCTCCCCGGAAACTTGGCGATACGTAGTATGTCCCTGGCAAGTTTTCTTGGAATCGCAAGAAATACTCCAGCACAAATTGCATGGAGTCAGCCAAGTACACATCCTGCCCCAGCAAGTTGACGTAAACGGGCTCGGAGTCTGATCCCAGGCCCATCGGAGAGGAGATTGTGTCAGTGGTGAGAGGAGTCAGGGCGTACGCGTACTGACAGGTGTTGTTGAAGTACTCCACTGTGTTGTGGAAGAGAGTATTTTGAATTTGAAAGAGATTTCGGTACCACTGGCTCTTGATGGCTAACATGGAGTGGCTCTGTGGATCCTCCCAGGAACGAGGAGGCCTGCAAAGTGTGATTTTGGTGTGGATTTCCTTTAGAGTTTCAGGGCTGGCGGGAGGGCCATCGACAGATGAGACGTAGCCGGGGTAGCTTTGGAAGTACTCTGGGAACACCTCAGCAGGCTTGTCACCACGTGGAGGAACCAGAGGGATCAGCTTGACATGGGCATAATCAATCTCAAAGCCCTCAAAGATGAGTGCAACACCTCGAGCATGCATTCCTTCCTCCAGCAGTCCAGCTACCTTACGAGTGGCCAGGATCAGTGATGTGTAATTAGTCTCTTCCAGACGGAAAATGTTGCTGGACAGTGGTTTACGTGGCACTAGAACTGTGAGTCCAGGTGTATTAGGGTAGGGAGTGAGGAAAGCCACATGATCACTGTCTTCCCACACCCGCCACTGTTGCTCCTCCCCACGCACAATACGGCAGAACAGTCCATTGTGGGAAGGATCTCCTAAGAAGTCATAGCACGATGGTGCGTTAGGCATTGGCAGCTTGTCCCGAATCTTGGCCTGAACCTGGTCCAGATCTGCATCTTCCCAGCGCGGGCCACTCTTTGAGGTGCAGTAACCTGGGTCATAGGCCTGAAAGTCCTCCTCCCCAGTAGGTTGGGAGCGCCAGTTGGATTCCAAACCATGAAGTGGTAGCACTCGGATATGGGCCGGCTGCTCGGGATGTGGGTTAAATACTAGGGCGCAACGCTGTACCCCCAGTCGTTCGCATAGCAGGTTTGAAACAGCCCGTGCGCCTTGCAACAGTGCTAAGAAATCTGGTTCAACCAGCTGAAAGATGCTGCTTGGCCCACTCAGAGTCTTTTGGGTAAGGATGGTGGCACCTGGTGTCCAAGGGTTGGAGTGTAGGTGAGCAACTAGTTCATCAGTCTCCCAGATTACATTGAAATAACTCTTCATGGGTCTCAGGACTTCGACACGTGCAATGCCACCAACCATGGAAGCTACAAACAACACCTCAACATTGGTTTCAACAACAGCATCCCCTTTTGCGTCTACAGCAATGATCCCAGCACAGCTGCCCTTCAAGTTCTCAGACATGACTTCTCGACATGCCGCCCTAAGGCTGTAGCCTTTATGATGGTAGAGACTGGCCACTTTTTGTGCAACTGTGTGTCTTAGAAACACATCTCCATCACCAGAGCAGGTTACTGCAAGCTTGTCATCAGCAAATATACCTGCTCCCACTACTGCTGTGTCTCCAACTTGACCCTTCCATTTTCCCACCAACCCACCTGTGGACGTTGCAGCAGCTAACCTACACCATCGATCCAAAGCAACAGCTCCCACTTTCTGTGGATGCTTGTTCTTGGAGGCGTTGCCAGTACTGAGTTTTGCTGTCAGCTCTCTGCGACGGACATCAGTTTGGAAGTACTCCGCCCTCATAGGCTTCTCACTCTCTTCTAAGCCTTGCAAAAACTCTTCTGCACCTTCCCCTACTAAGAGTGAGTGTACGCTCTTCTCCATGACCTGTCTTGCTGCTTTCACAGGGTTCTTCACACTCTGCACACAAGCCACCGATCCAGAGTTCATCCCATTTCCATCTACTATGGTCGCCTCCATCTCATTTTTCCCATCTTTGTTGAAAACAGATCCCTTCCCGGCATTGAACAGAAAGCAGTCTTCAAGAGCTTGCACACTCCGCTGTACTGCGTCAAGACTACTGCCTCCCTGTTGTAGCACTTGTGATCCGAGGGTCAGAGCTGTCTGGAGAGCAAATTCAATGACGCCTACCACCTTTGTATTCAGCATCATCTCCTCCCCAGCTCCACCATGGATCACCAGAGTGAAGTTTGGACTCATGCTGGAGGCAGAGTTAGAGGGAAGTGTTGACTTAGACATTGTTGTGCCTTGTTTTTGGCCTGCTGGACTGATACATTTGTGAATTTCCCCTTGGGAGGATCCATTCCTTCTTCCTGCTTGTTCTTCTTGCAGCAGACACTCCATGGCTCCCATTTGTCCGGCGATGGAATATCTGACAGCGAGAAGCATCACCAGCTTCAGATTTACTTTCAGGCTATCTTGAAGCTTCTCCAACACTGTGGAAAAGGTGCCTTTACCATTGAGCACTATACGGACCCGGTCTCTTCTCCCCAGGTAGGTTACAGCAAGTTGGTTTTTAGCATACACATTCCCTACAGCAAGCTCCACTCCCTCCATCAAATCCTTGCCAGTAAGGTAAACAGAGGGGCACCCAAAGGGGTCAAGAAACTTCTTGAGAGGGTTGTCTGGAGACATGGACCAGCGTAGGGCTGCTAGGTGAGGGCCCACACCATGTCCACTTTTAGTGGCTTTAATCAGGTTTTTGTGCTCCAGGAAAGCCACATGGAACAGACGGAGCAGTTCGTTCGTGTATCGAGGGTTGTTGTCTGGTCCGATGCAGGATTCCAAAGCACTGATGAGCTGGTAGGATTGCATGGTGAGGGAGTATGTTGGATCGCAGCGGCCATGCTTGTAGTGACGCATATGGGTAGGGGTTACAAGAATGTGGCTGGCAGCAGATTCCCCAAGAGTCTGCCTCAGGGAGAGCTGCAAGGAAAAGTTGATCCAGGCATCGTACAGGCCCCTGTGACCCCGGAGGGTAGCAAAGACATCTGGGTAAGAGAGAACCTCAAACGTGATGATGGGATGAATTGCTTTAGGGGAGGACTTTGGGGGGTCTGTTTTAGTTAGTGGGAATGCATGTAGTGGGAATGCTAAGGGGCTTGGGGAGGAGGAATCAGCCTTGTTAAGATAGGCTGACCCATTGCTTCCTGTGTTGGCCTGGACTAGGTCTACATTAAGTGACTCAGAGAGATACCACACAGTCTCAGCCACTAACCCAGCCACCATTCCATCCAGTGCACTGTGCTCAAACACCATCCCTGCTGTGCTGTCTTTGAATACCACCAGGTTCACCACCTGTAGAAAAAGAGGAAGAGGAACCTATGTTTTCAAGTCTTGTGTCAGTGAGTTAATAAACTGAATTTTGTTTGGTGCAATTACGTATGTCTGATGTGCAGTAAAGATCCACTTACAATTTGATTCAATATTGAACAATTGATTTCACTCCATTGTCTAGGGTATATTTTTGTCAGCACCAAAAATCAAGTCCATATCCTCATCCGGTAACCTGATGAATCCAGTTGATTCACTACGGCATCACTGTACTGTATTGTAGTAGTTGTCATCCACAATTACATTACCACAAACATCCCATACTGTACCTTGTCATAGTATCTCAGACAGGGCCCATCTCCTCCTCCCAGTCTGACAGCATTAAGGGTGTCTGCCAGATCAGCTGGTGCATTGCAGTCTTCCAGGGAGAGAGCCACCACAGCACTCTCCATCAACCCCAGTGAGGCGGCCGCTGCCCCACCTGCTCTCAGGATCTCCTCCCTCACAGCACTCCAGGCTTGCCGCTGCAGGGCAGAGAGGCCGCAGATGGCAGAGGGCTTGTTGTTCTTGGCAGCTCTATGTTGGCTCATCACATGAGCCACTTGGCTGTAGATGTCAGGGAACGGTAGAGGGGACATAGGCCCGCCTGGGCTGGGATGCTGCAGTATGTTGACTGAAAATACCCCTCTAGCACAGATTACGATGGCATGGAGGCAGTCTTGGTATACCTGTAATGCAAATAGCATGTTAAGAAGTAGGAGATAATCACATTATATGACAATAAGATAAGGGAGTATGATGAATTGTTATCAGTATCATCAGAGATGGTGTATGAAAACACAAAAAAACACGGAGTACTCCCAAAGCTTACTTTAATCTCATCTTGGGTCTTCCCAGGAATGCGGCTGGCAGCAAACACCTCTGATTGCTGTGTGCGCTCAGTTTGCCCCTCACCCTCTACCAGCGAAGGCTCACTATACATCTTGGCCACAGCCCAGAGCAGAGCAGCAGCCCTCTCCAGTTGGGCACACTCCTTCCTGGCTCTGGAGGGGGGCAAGACAGCAGGGATGGCTGTCGAGGTGGGCAGGGGGTCGGTACATGAAAGCAGCCGGCTCTTGAATTGCTCTGTCACCCAGTTCTCTCGGCCAGAGGCGGCAGCCGCCAAGCACTTTTGGGCCTCCTGCAGGACCTCCCTCTGTTGGCTAAGGGTATTTTTGAATTGAGGGTAGAGCTCGGGGCTCAGGGTGAGCTGGAGCACACGGCCTGCCTCTTGTAAGGTGACATCTAGCTCTGGAATAGGGTAATCGAGTAGTGCCATCCTGTCCTGTCGATAGGGGGAACCTAATGCAATGAGAGAGCGAGGACGCACAATCAATTGAGTTAAGGTAAAGACACTCAGGTAATTTGCCCTGATATTCTCTTTCAACCATAGTTACTGTAATACATACTGTAACCTGTATGATTACAAAGGCTGTAATTCAATTAGGCTAATCATATTATCTAGGAGAAGAGCTCATGAGACACACAGAGGACTCTTTATGGATTCATTTGGCTGATGTGAATGGACAGTACCCGTAGTTTGTATGCAAGATCATCTGTAATACAATACCTCCTGTAAGGTCAATGTATTCTATTTGAGATACATTGTGACTTCTCCTTTATCACACAGTGTGTGAGAGTGGCTGCTCTACATTACCCTCATCCCTTAATGATAAGAATTAGCATGGTGTTTGTATTGCCAGTTGTCATGGGAATATGTCTCATTCTGCATGACCCTGTTGGGGTAATTAGATTTGTGCTGATAAGCCTAGTCCGTCTCTCTTTACAATGCTGCCTGTTTTTCATTCTTCTAAGACCAGATTCAAGTTCAGCTACGCCTATGACCTTGTGATTACCAGGTAGTTAATAATTATTCTAACTAAATTAAGTTACAATTGATAGGTTTTATGTAATACCACCTCTATAAACCACATAGGTAATATATACGTTCAGAAATACATTCAACTGTAGAATTTAAGTACCACATTGTAATATTTCCATAAAAATAAACTAATAACACAGTTGTGTCACTTTTGTCAAAATGGAGCTTCATTAAAACCAGTTATCAGCAAACTAAACCAGCTTATAAGATGTCAAAATCATGTCACAGAATATTTTTTTTTTTTTTGAGAAAGTGGTTATTTTGAATTTTCTCTCTTGTATTATGGAAATTCAATTTTTGCCATTAACTTTTGAATGTGATAGCAGCTCTCTTCAAGAGATCTGTTCACAATCTCAGGGCATCACAACCAAAATATAGGATGTGTAAGGGTTACAATGTGTAAATTCCTCAAATGTGATTTTGACAACTCCACTGACAACCAATGCTATTAACCAACTATTTTGCATGCCTAAAATACATGTAAAATAACAACACCGCTATTATATTAAAAACATTTTCCCCCTGCCTGAGGCAACTTCTTGTCATCAAAGTTGCTAAGATCAATTGCAATGATTTAGACAATTAGTAGAGTAAATAATTTAAGTTTACATACATTGTCAGTGGTATGTCCTGAAGTCCCTACACCCCTCAACAGTATTAGCAAGGAGGCTGCCCTCCACTAAAAAATGTGTCATACCGCTATGACTCATTCAAGCGTGACTAACTTTAAAACATGCATTTCAAGAAAGACCAATATACACATCTGGCTCAGCTTCGTGGGTGAAAAAAAATATGCACATTTTAGGTACATAAAATACCACTATGATCAACAACACAAGCACTCACAGATACGTTGCTCTGGACATTACACTCTGTAATTAGGCTACACATAAGTAGATAAAGTTGTGTTATTCCTACAGCCATTGTTGGTACGTGTATTAGCTCATAAAATGTCATTTATAAAAGTAGAAACTAGTTTACCTCAACACCGAAAACACTCCCAAGATATGTACGCTCCGTAAGATGCAGTGATAGTCAGTGAACAGCAAGTTTTGTTGTACTACACAAACAAGGGTTGGCAATAATATGTACCTAGTGATTCCAATTAAGCAATTACATTTCCTGTCTCAATAGACGCTGGGTGAATCTGAGGCAGCCTCTCACTGCAAATACTCTCCCTAATGGAATGGTCAATGTTCAAGAAATGTTGGAACTCTTTTTAAAGGTTTTTCAGGTGCACCATTAGTTTGATGCTCTATGCTCTATTTCACCCAAACAGTCATTGGCAGACAGTTTTCCACATGACCATTTAACCCTTGTGACTGAACATTAAATGCACTTTAACTGGTTTCGAAAATGTCTCCTGGTACATGCCTCCTGGTCTCTATAATTAGATTTGTAGCAACAGTAGAATAAGAGGCTTGAGGCTGAATTAGTAATGGCTGTGTCTCGCAATGTCTTATGCCGTCCCAAGTTACAATAGTCTTAACTATATAACACAATTTAGACCATATTCAAAAACACTTTGACAGATATCACTGCTGCCAGTAACTTGGTTACCTGTGAAGTTCTGTTAGGTAGACTAACATTATCTGACTCACAAACAACATTATGGCCATAGGGCTAAATGTAATGTGAGATTTCTGTGGTTTATTTACTAATACAGACCACCATACATTCAATCATGTGACGTAACTATACAAGTATTTCCTTGGTATTCTTGATTATGAGCAATAGTATCCAATTGTGAAATATTGGAATAACTCAGGGAATATTTGTATTATCTTATCCCTAGGGCCCCCGAGTGGTGCAGCGGTCTAAGGTACTGCCTCTCAGTGCTAGAGGCGTCACTACAGACCCTGTTTTAATTCCAGGCTTTATCACAACCGGCAGTGATTGTGAGTCCCAGGGGGTGGCGCACAATTGCCCCAGCGTCGTTAGGGATTGGCCGAGGTAGGCCGTCATTATAATTAAGAATTTGTTCTTAAATGACTTGCCTAGTTAATTAAACATTTCTTTTTCAGTAAATGAGCAAATTGCCAAAAAATGTCCATACTTTACCTCCAGTCAAGGTGTCAAAGATGTGTGATGAGCCTCCTGAGGTTTCACACCTATATTTATACTCTGATGCATGTTTTTTTCTTATTGTGTACATAGTAAAACCCATTACTTATTTTTCTTTCCCCCTTAGTGGGAACTGTTCTTAACATATGTAGTTTCACTTTAATCAAAACTGGTGCTGCTCCTGAAACTCACTGACCACAACTACCCGAAGCCCCCTCTACTCAGTTGCCCGAAACCCCTCTGACCTGAGATGCCCGAAACCCCTCTGACCTGAGATGCCCGAAGCCCCCCTGACCTCTGACCTCAGCTGCCCGAGACTCCCTAACCAAAGTAGGCCTCACCAGCCTTAGATAGACACACCTTAGACAGAACTGTGCTGTACATTTTTCTTATGAATCAGATACGATTCGTTGGCACTTAAAAACATTTTTTTTACTTTAGACATATAGTATTCAACATTACTCCTTTTGTCAGTCTTTCTATTTGGAGTTGTGTTTATGAAAAGGTATCTAGCCGAAACGTGGGGCATTGGCTATGTTTCTGTTTGTTTAAGATTTATTATTTTTTGAAAGAATATAATTAATTGTAAGCCTTTGCATAGGATTGATGACAACGCAGATTAATGGGACTTCTTATTTTCACTAAAGGTAATTTAGCAGACAAAATACTCAGACATTCCTAATGGAGACAAACATTATGTGATTGTATGCAAGCTGCTTAGGTAGCTAGTTGTGAGATTTCACCACTTAATGGCATTTGGTTCCCCAATTTCAGAAACCACTTTGCTTAGTTAAGTGTAATTCCTAAGTAACTGTTTCTTCAATTACCTAACAATGTAGATATTTATGATAACAATAAAAACTACTTTTTATATTTTGTTATTAGTTATATTATTTTATATTGAATACTGCACTGTTGGGTAGGGCTTGCAAGTTAAGCATTTCAGTTTACTTGTGCATGTGACAAATTAAACTTGAAACCACCAGCAACATGGTGCCCAGCCCGTATGGGCTTATAAGACACGATATCAAGTGTCAAGTAGGTGTGCACAAAACAAAAATGTTACATTAAACAAATTAAATGCATTTAACACTTAGCTATTACAATTTTCACCTTGTCTCTCTACACAAACAATACACTTCTCCACCACAGGAAAATAAATTGTGCAATGTAAAAAAAACTCACATTGTGAAAAAGAACTTCAACCTGTGTTCATCCTGTAATCAAACACTTCATGAGTGAGCACCAACAATTTTACCAAACAGAACATGTCTCGGGTCATCATACAGAGGGCAATAAAACACCAAATGAGCTTCACTTTCTATTAACCCAAGATCACACAAGGGATTGTGTCGAATCTTAGCTGCTCACAAACTTTACCAATATAGTACATATTAATATGAACTTGTTTTATTATATGTGTTTCATTTATCCTTGTCTTGTCCTGGTAATCAGTGATGATGCTATAGGTGATAAAACAATTTCCCAAATTCGGATTAATAAAGTAATACTCTACTCTCCTTTAACCTACTCTACTCTACTTATATAGTCTTATTACATTGGTTTATGATCTTATTCACATATGTTTCCTTATTAGACTTCTTTATAAAAATGTATTCCATCATATAAAGGTGTATAGGTTTGTAGGCTAAATAAGACTGAGTGCTGTAATGTCACATTTCTCAGCATAAAAAATGTTCAAACCGGATGTAGTAATTCCAGTGCAAAAATAAGTAGCCAATAGCTTCCGGTTTGTCATTCTGACCCCGAAGCGAGGGGGAACTGTGTCTGTTGTACTTATAAGGAGAAACCTTTGAAATCGTTTCTCAAACGTAAGTTCAGCGGTCTCCCTTGACGATGTAAAATGTTGTTCTGTCAATATCGTATATTTGTATTCAATTTATTGTGAGTATCAGCTCCTCAATGTGCAAGGTCAGCATCGTTCGGAGGGTAACGTTACTGAAAAAAGCTAATTAACGTTAGCTCACTAGCTAGGCTAGAATTAAGTGATTTTTATTTTATTTTTTATTACTATTAGCCAATCAATGGGAACAATACGATTGGTACTAGTTTTGCTATTCTAGTATAGCTAATTGTTAGCTCACTTATCGTATCGTCTACACGGGAAACAGCAGCTAACGTTTGGTAGCTAAATTGCTAAGGGGTGTTCTGCTGGACGAGTGCTAACGCAAACTAGCTAATGTCAGATGAAAGTGGTTAGTTAGCTATTTCAGTATCTTTGGTGTATCTTATGTGTTGCTCTGGTCTGACGCGGCTAGGCTGCATGCAGACTAGACCGGCATACCATAGCTAATGTTAGATAGTTAGCAAATTAACGTGACTTGCTGCTGGGTGGGTATCATTTGTGGAAGATTCTAACATGAACCTGTTCCAGAAACTTCGTAAAGTACAAGGATGCCAACAAACAACGCATACAAAGTAGCATGATCAATTCACCAAGCTAACTAGCTGCCGTAGCTTATTCTTAATGTTTGTCCATAGGCTACCAGAGCGAGGATAGACATTTTTTTTTTTTTAATAAACGTGAGTGAAAAACGTAACTAAATTGCCCACGCCCTACCCGGTATCTTATTCTGCCGAAGTACAACTTTGTATGCGTTGTTTGTTGGCAACCTTGTTATTTTTGGAACAGATTCCTGTTGGGACGTTACACAAATTACATCTGCAACAAATGACCAGTCTCATCTCTTATCTCGTCATCCACAAAGGTTATCGAGCTAAATATGCCCAATCGTATCAAGTAGTTTAGTTACTGTTCAGGATTAGTATAGCCTAACTTGATCCATGTTGTCCTTCCACTTCACTAGTGGCAGATGCCTAGGTGACAGTGTTTGAAAATCTACGCTAATACTACCCTTTGCGTAATGATTACCTATTCTATTGAAATAAATACATGTCCTATCCTCACAGGAGTCCTCCCATCTCCATGTGCATCCCTAATGGGCGGCTGGTCTCGTAGTGCGGTGCTGGAGCTGTACCGAGCACTGCTCCGTGCAGGGTGCCACCTTCAGTACACAGACCGCAACTACTACCGGCGCGCCGTGGCCGGCGAGTTCCGCCGCTGCCAGGCTCTGACCGTGCCGAGTGACAAGGAGGCCGCACTGAAGAGGGGCCAGTTCTTCCTCAGCAGTAGACTGGGGGGGCTGATGTAGGTGAGGCTCAACCATCCAACACCACCTTTAGCAAGGCGTGCTTGTGGCAGACCACTAACAGGTAAACTATTCAGCTATTTAACTGACCAACTATCCTTTTGCTCTCATAAATTAATAATACATATTTTAATAATAAAAGGTACACGGTCCTTGAGTTATGGTAATAGAACGCAGGACTCTACGTCTGAATCAGTACTTTGTTCTTCTCTCATCATATTCCCTTTCTAATGCTACATTCACAAAGACAGAATGGCGGGAGTGAACGGTGACCGTAAAGGAAAGAAGGATGACAACGGCATGGGCACGGCCGTTGACTTTTTGCTCTCTAATGCCAAGCTTGTGCTTGGGGTCGGAGGAGCTGCCATGCTTGGCATTGCAACACTAGCAGTCAAAAGAGTAAGTGGGACATTCTTTAAGTTAGATCATTGCAATTCTATTCTTGTAAATGTTATTATGTACATTCTTTGTCCGTTGTGCCAGTTCAGTTGTAGGCTCACTGTTTGGCATCTGATCTCTACATCAGTAATTTTACCACGAGTGGAAGACATGTCCATTTCATGAAACACTCTAATGGACAAATATGCTTTTCAATTCCATCTCCTTTCAGATGTATGACCGTGCCATAAGTGCTCCGACCAGCCCTACTAAGATGGAACCATCAGGGAAAAGGAGTTGGGAAGAACCAAGCTGGATGGGCTCGTCACCACGGGTACTTAACCACGACATGAGGTCAACAGTGAGCAGGTCACTGCAGACTCTACCCACCTCCTCCAACTCCTTTGAACCAGGTATGGTACGCTAATGTATTTAGGGTGTCACACACAATGTTTCGCATTACAACTATCAACATTGCTCATTTAGCAGAGTTACAATCCTGTCGTTAGCTCACCCCACAGCGTGAAATGTTGCCAATGGCACTGCCAAATTGGTACTTTTTCGGTGGTGCGACTGGTTAGTACGTTGTCAAGCAGGACGATTACGTGTGTTGGCAAGGCAGAGGATGCGAGATCAAGTACCGATAAGGACTGGTGAGCGTGGAAGCTATAGGGACGCCTGTTACACTCTCACTTGCTCACACGCATTGCCTAACTCTGTTCAGAGCGAGGCCTGAACAGTAACACTTGGGATTGATGTAGCAGGTGGTCACAGTGGGGTAGTAGTGTGTTTCAGATGGTTTGACCTCATCTCTGTGCAGTGTTTTCTAATCCTTGGCTGTGTCTATTGACGACAGGATGGCTGATGTCAGGATGGCTGTACTTCCTGTATTGTGGGTGATGCTACTGACTCTGCTTGTTGTAGGAAGCTATAGGGTCGTTCCATTTGATATCAACCAGATTTTGACCGCACATCTTTTGATTTAAACAAAACTTTCCATACATATTTGCCCATGGTTTAAGTGATCAGAAAATTACTTTTTGGACCTGAATGCCAACACAGTCAGGAGATGGAGGGGCTCAAAGTTGACCAATTTTTGCATATCCCAGCATACCATGAGACGTCCATGTATTCATCACTTGAAAAGATGAACGGTTAAGTTTGATATAGTTTAAAAGCTTGAAACCAGGGTTGCCAAACTATTATAAATTGTAGGAAAAATACGTGTGATGTTTAATTTAAATTATCTAAAAACATGTAAACTCAGGCAAATTTAATTAAATCTATGTTGACGCTTAGACCCTAATGTATATCATCTGAGGTGTATGTGTTGTGCCTGCCATCGGTTCAGACACAGTATACTCTTGAATACAGGGTGGGTGTCATTTTAATCATAGAAGTATAATTCATAGAATGGACCTATCCCTTCAGACAACTGCAATTTAGCTGTTACACCATTGAAAGTAATTGAATTGACATTTTACATTCCAATTACTACCATGAAGATAGCCACCATCAAATGTCAATTTAAATGGGAATGTCTTGTCCACATCACCAACAAACTATCATGGTCTAAACATACTAAGACAGTCATGAAGAGGGCACGACAAAACCTATTCCCCCTCGGGAGACTGAAAAGATTAGGCATTGGGTCCTCAGATCCTCAAAATATTCTACAGCTGCACCATCGAGTATCCTGGTTGCAGCACTGCCTGGTATGGCAACTGCGCGGCCTCTGACCGCAAGGCACTACAGAGGGTAGTGCGTACGGCCCAGTACATCACTGGGGCCAAGCTTCCTGCCATCCGGGACCTCTATACAAGGCGGTGTCAGAGGAAGGCCCTAAAAACTGTCAGACTCCAGCCACCGTAGTCATAGACTGTTCTCTGCTACCGCACAGCAAGTGGTACCGGAGCGCCAAGTCTAAGTCCAGAAGGCTTCTTAACCGCTTCTATCACCAAGCCATAAGACTCCTGAACAGCTAATCAAAGGACTACCCAGACCCATCTTACACTGCTGCTACTCTGTTTATTATCTATGCATAGTCACCTTAACTCTACTTACATATTACCTCGACTAACCTGTGCCCCCGCACATTGACTCTACCGGTACCCCCTTTTTATAGCCTCTCTATTGTTATTTTACTGCTGCTGTTGAATTATTTGTTACTTTTATTTGACATGTTTTACATAACACGTTTTTTTCTTAACTTCTTAAAGCATTGTTGGTTTAAAGGCTTGTAAGTAAGCATTTCACTGTAAGGTCTGTTGTACACCTGTTGTATTCGGCCGCACGTGACAAATAACATTTGATTTGATTCTATCTATATTTATGATTTTAATAGGATTCGTATGGAAGATTGACATTTGTAATTTAAAACAACTGATATTCCCATTCAAGTCAATATTTTCTGTGTGGACCTCCAACCAATTGGAAAGTTGAAATGTCAATGTTGTTCCCATTTTAGTTAGACCTAGTCTCTATTTAAGTGCATGCTGTGTCTCAACTGATGGCGGTCTCAACATAAACCATTTTTTTTTTTTAAGGAATGACCAAATAGTTTGACAATCCTGTTAGTAAGCTTTTAAATTATATCAAACTGAGCCATTTTATATTTTCAAGAGAGCGAGACATTCAGTGTCTGTCTCATGGTATGCGTCATGGATCACAATTTGGCCACCTCTATCTCCTGAATGTTTTGGCATTCAGGTCAAAAAAAGTTATTTTCTGACCACTTCTACCATGGGCATACATGTATGGAAAGTTTTGTTAAAATTACAAGGGGTGCGGTCAAAGCTATTGAAATTTAATGGAACGACCCTATAGTTTTGTTAGTAGAAACCCCACTAGATAGACTCAAACGGCTAGTTTCTATTGAGCTCCATTAGATATGTGTTATAAAGTTAAAAATACCCCAAAGTCTGTGGTATTTTGGGTGGTTCTCTTATGCCGGGTGTACACTACGCAACTTTCAAAATGGTAACATTGCTGAGCCTCTCACATTTAACGACCGTCTTTCGTGTCGTTTCTTTGTCTTCCCAACGTGTATTAGTGCTCAAGCTAAACGATGTGGCACAAACCGGGAGGCGGGGGGGGGGTCACACACTACAAGGTTCTTCACTTGGTCGTGAGGATTCTCCATACCACGCTGTCTCGTGAAAAACGAAACATGTCTGATCTCAACAACTTAAAAAAATTGTGTGGTGTACTTCTGGCTTTAGTAGTAGGTTACTCTCTGTAGGAGAGGATAGTCTGTAAAGCAGCCCCTCTCGTGGTACGTGTTCCCATTAGTTGGGTTGGATTTCCTGTCGTCACCCAGTAGCCTTACTTTTGTTCTTATTTACCTCCCATGCCCTTTCAACATATTTGATTTACTTCATTATTAAAGTGTCTTGCATCATCAGAATGCCCAGCCCACATGGGTTATATGCGATAACCCATACCTGCACATTCCTAACCTCTGCCTGTCGTGGCTGTATCCCACTCAGACTGCATGCGGAGGGCGGCGGGGCGGGGACGTAGCGCTGCAGGGGAGACCGACCTCTTCCGGGCCAGGATGCGCCTCTCCTTACAGGAGAAACTGTGGGAGTTCTACCAGGAGCGTGTGGCCATCCCCGCTGAGGAGCAGGCCACAGCCCGCCGGGCTGCCCTGGACATCTGCGCAGAGCTGAGGATCTTCCTGTACGCCAAGCTGCCCGACATGCCTCTCCGAGAGATGTACCTCAGCGGCAGCCTCTATGACGACCTGCAGGTAATAAGAGGGTAGAAGTAGTAAACTTGATCCTTCCGGGGGAAAGGGTAAAGATATCACTTCACAGGTCATTGGCTTAGGAGTGTTGTGACCACAAACAATGCTTTTTAACCTCGGGGCCTGTCTCTGGGTTTGAAATGTTATGGTTTTACAAGAGTAACACCATGTGCTCTCTGACTCTCTCCCACTCTTTCTCAGGTGGTGACAGCGGATCACGCTCAGCTCATGGTCCCTCTGACCCTGGAGAAGAACCTGTGGTCGTCAGTCCCTGGGGAGGACACCATCATGAACGTTCCGGGCTTCTGGCTGATTCGCAGGGAGAACCTGGAATACTTCCCCCGAGGCAGCAGCTACTGGGACCGCTGCATGGTAGGTGGCTACCTCTCCCCCAAGTCTGTCCTGGAGGTGTTCGAGAAGCTGGTGGCGGGCTCCATCAACTGGCCGGCCATCGGCAGCGTTCTGGACTACGTGATCCGGCCGGTGGTTCCCTCGGAGACGCTCACCCTGGAGGTCCAGTATGAGACAGACCGCCTTCTTTTCGTGGACTTCCTGCCTCTGCTGGTGATGGACGACGGCGCCTCGCTCATCGCCAAGCCACACAGGCTGGCTGCGGAGCGCCATGAAAACCTGTGGCGGCAGAGCTTCCGTGTGGCGGAGACTGCGCGCCTGCGGGCTCTGGACCAAGAGGACGGGGGCTGCCGCTGTGCCTGCCTCAAGGTGACTAAAGCCGTGTGCAAGCTAAACCCGGCCCTGGCGCGCCTGTCGGCCAGTCAGCTGACCAACGCCATACTGCTTTTGAGCGAGAAGGAGGGCGACTGGACCCAGGAGGCGCTGGCTGACCGCTTCCTGCAGTTGCTCCGCTCTCTAGTGGGACACCTAGAGGCTGGGAGGCTCCCCTGCGCCCTGGTCCCCAAAGTCAACCTGTTCTGTGAGCTGACGCCAGTGGAGGTGGATGAGCTAGGATACACCCTCTACTGTTCCCTCTCTGACCCAGAGGCACTCCTAAGGACTCCTCAGTCTGACTAAGTCTGGTCACGGGTTCGAGGGTTTAGGACAGATGGTATATAATTCTAAGATTCCATACTGCAGAAGAGGATATGTAATTCATATGCGCTTCAGATATGGACCATGTCCCCTGTGACCATGTCGCTGTGTGATTGATTCAACATCACGTCTCTGGAGTCCCGGTTTCATCGATCAATATGTTTCTCTTGTACTTTTTATTTGTGTAATTGTGTTTGATAAAGTAGAAATGCAAAATCAACCACTTTAGTATGTGGGTTTAACAATGAATACAGGATCATCCAAATACCAGTTAAACCTCAGATGATGAAACCAGTCTCTTCATATGGTCCCTATGCTGCACGTAAGCCGTTTATAAGTAGTACTGTTCAGAGGGGTATACTTTAAAGCACGATCAAGGAGTTGGCCAACTAACTTGCCTAGCTATCCTGAAATAACTTCAAATGGGCTTAGTCTAATTGACTTAACCAAAAACACAAGTTTAGCTTAATGAACCCCCAAAAAGAAGTTATTTCTGTTTATCAAAGTTGAACCTGTTTTGTAGTATACCCCTTGGGTTAGGACTCTGTTTGTTGAATTGGGGATTGCTTCATTGGCTAATATTATGTTACCATAATATTATGTAGCCAATTTGGATTGAATCGTGTCAAGGGGGGAAAAATATATATATATATATTCATTATAATTTGTGGGAATGGAAATTGGGGTTTATTTGAAAGCTATTTTGGTGGCTCCATCCTCAGATTGCAGGTCTTTCAAACATATTATGATGGGTAACATTAGTTAAATGCTAGTTAATATCATGTCTGAAAGAGATCTCTCAGAACAAGCCTCCATAATCGGCTCAAGCATTGTTCTCGACATTTCTAGCTTGCTATTAAGCTGAGACTTGGAGGTAGGGTGCTTCTTACACTCTGCCATGAGATGCCAGTTCAGATGGATGGATAGTTTGGTGACAGCGTCAATACTGTCACCCCTAACAAGGTAAATGGTCTTAAGCACTGTTGTGGTCCACTAGGAAATAAGACCAGTGAGTGGAACATGACAGGGGGTTGTTCTTCTACTGCAGGGTACTTATAGTACTGTAGCCTGGTATCGTACAGTTTGTGCTGTAGCCAACTCTTCTCTGTGTCATGTTTGGCATGGCAAGGTTAGAAGAGTTGCCTACAGTGCATACAGTATGGGACCAGGCTACACTTAGCCTACTCTACCGCTCTAACTGTGTAAATGGATAGAATGTAATGTTTACCATGTGAGCCGCCGCGAAAGCAAATAAATTATTGTGGTAAGACTGAAATCTTGACATTCTTGAGTTTAAAAAAAAAAACTATTTATTTTTCTAGATTTCTTGAAGTGAGTTTTTGAATTTGGTTCAAGTTATAGTTCTGAAATTGTAGCAAACTTTGCAAGGGTGGAGGCTGCTGAGGGGAGGACGCCTCATAATAATGGCCGGAATGGAGTGGTGTCAAACACATTCATGTGTTTGAATCCATTAACTGCATTCCAGCCAATATACCACATTCCAGATGTTATTATGAGGCATCCTCCAATCAGCAGCCTCCAGTGGTGGAAACGCCCACTATAAAGCCTAATGTATAAATCACATAGAAACCTATCTTCATGGTATTTAAGTTGCGGATGATTTGTGTGTTTTCTAGGACTCCTCCCACAAAGTTGTTGAATGAAAGAACGTTGAGAAATAAGAATATACACTTTTATGTTAGGAATGTGTGCCGTTTGCATGAATAAGAATACCAATGTAGAAAGTTAATCATACGTTGGGTTATTGTTACACACCTTGTCTGTACTGTCTGTTTATGACGTCAAATATGTCTTGTGACGTTAAGATAAAGTACTTGACCTATATGTTCATTAATAGGTCTTTGTTGGTTAAAACTGGTTGTTGCATAGCTTTGCATAAAACAAATCTGGCATGACTTCCTCCCACTCATAACACAAAATGGTTGGTGTGCTTTTTTTCAAATGACATTTTGCGTTAGTTGGGATGTTAAGCTGAGAGCAAATTTATCAAAGACAGAGCACCTCTGTCGGTTGCTGTGGAAAAAATGTTTCCAGTTGCAAATACAGTATTTGTCAGTTTGGTCTTGCTTAAGCGGCCCCTACTGGTAACTGTTGCTCAGTCGTGATATAGTGTCTTCAGAAAACATTCATACTCATCGACTTCTTCCACATTTTGTGTTACAGCCTCAATTTAAAACCGATGAAATATATATTTTTCTCACCCATCTACAGATAATACCCCAAAGTGAAAACATGTTTAAGAAAATATATTTTATTTAACTAGGCAAGTCAGTTAAGGACAAGTTCTTATTTACAATGACAGCCTACCGGGGAGCAGTGGGCTAACTTCCTTGTTCAGGGGCAGAACGACAGAGTTTTACCTTGTCAGCTTGGAGATTTGATCCAGCAATCTTTCGGTTACTGGCTCATCGCTCTAACCACTAGGCTACCTGCCGCCAAGCTGACATATGACAGAAATATGTCATTGACATAAGTCTTCACACCCCTTAGTCAATATATGTTAGAATCACTTTTGGCAGCGATTACAGTGTTTGTCTTTCTAGTTAAGTCTCTAAGAGCTTTGCACACCAGGATTGCACATTATCTGCACTTTTTTTTGTAATTCTTCAAGCTCTGTCAAGTTGGTCGTTAATCATTGCTAGACAGCCATTTTCAAGTTTTGCCATAGATTTTTCAAGACAGTTTTAAGTCGACTGTATCTAGGCCACTCAGGAACATTCAATGTTGTCTTGGTAAGCACCACCAGTATACATTTCGCCTTGTTTTTTTAGGTTATTGTTCTGCAGAAAGCTGAATTTGACTGTGTCTTTTGTGGAAAGCAGACTGAACCAGGATTTCCTCTAGGATTTTGCCTGTGCTTAGCTCTATTCTGTTTATTTTTTATCCTAAAAAAAACTCCCTAGTTCTTGCCGATGACAAGCAGACCCATAACATGATGCGGCCACCACCATGCTTGAAGATATGAAGAGTGGTACTTGGCAATGGGTTGGATTTGCCCCAAATATAACACTGTGTATTCAGGACATAAAGTTGATTTCTTTGCCAAATATTTTGCAGTTTTGCTTTGGTGCATTATTGCAAACAGGATGCATGTTTTGGAATGTTTGTATTCTGTACAAGCTTTCTTCTTTTCCTTCGGTCAGTAAGGTTAGTATTGTGGAGTACCTACAATGTTGTTGATCCATCCTCAGTTTTCTATCGCAGCCTCTTAACTGTTTTAAATACACTTTGGATGGTGTATCAATGGTGTAAATAATAACTTCACCATGCTCAAAGGGATTTTCAATGTCTGCTTTTAAAAAAAAAAAAAATGTATGTACCCATCTACCAATAGGTGCCTTTCTTTGCGAGGCATTGGAAAACCTCCCTGGTCTTTGGTTGAATCTGTATTTGAAATTCCCTGTTCGACTGAGGAACCTTACAGGTGTGTCTGTGTGGATTACAGAGAAGAGGTAGTCGTTCAAAAATCATGTTAAACACTATTATTGTGCACAGTGAGTCCATGCAACTTATGTGACTTGTAAAGAACATTTTACTCATGAAATGATTTAGGCTTGTTGACACGAGACATGTCAGCTTTTCATTTTTACAAAATGTGAAAAAAGGCTAGGGGTGTGAATACTTTCTCAAGGTACTGTATATCGTCTTCTGTGGTATGTTAATGTGGATATTGGAGCAAAGGTATGTTCAGTTTAGAGACATTTCCTTTATTTATGGTAGTTCCATTAACTTTACACTTAGACACGGGTGGGTAGGTATTCATTTTGGTGCTCACTGTGTGCATTTAAGGGGGCTGGTCAAGCCCACTGACATATAAGATCAACCCACATTGAAAGACAGCCAGGGTTAATCTGATGTTGACGTCCAGCAGACAGACGGGGATTTAAACCAGGTCAGGTAGCAGCTATAACCATCCCATGCCCAGATGTCCAATCACAAGCCTTCTTCGAGAGTGGGCTCCCGAGTGGTGCAGGGCACCACGACAGACACCCTGGTTCAATTCCAGGCTGTATCACAACCAACCGTGATTGGGAGTCCCATAGGGCAGTGCACAATTGGCCCAGTGTACGTTGTCACTGTAAATAAGATTTTTTTCTTTACTGACTCGCCTAGTTAAAGGTTAAATATAAGTGTTATGCAAATATAAAATATAAATCAGCACTTTGCTCATCTGTGATTGAAAAATATATATCTTCCCAATGAACACTTGTCTCACAGGTATGTAGTGTCTATCCTGGTAGGAGTGGAGGGTGTGCGTGGTACAGTAGAGTATTTTTCAAGAAAATCTTTGACATGTTATGGAGATAGTTTAGCATTATATATGTTTGTAATCAAAAAAGCAGAGTATGCTTGCAATGCTACCACCACAACACAGTGTTCTGAAGTGCTTAATTCTGGGTGTGCTGGGTGTTCTGTTAATCATAACAGCTCAATCCGTGATGGGACTAATTATAAAGGATGTTTTTGTGTGATCTCTGTAGACCTACAAACATTTCTGTGCTGTTGGGGTCATTTTGCCACACAAAGTTTGCTACAACTGTTAGCCTAGCGACGATATGCTTGCATGTAATGTATGTTTAGTTTTTTTGTTGACGGTTTGATTTAATTTTAGCTATGGAACTGAATGGTACACAGCACTTTGTATACGCCGAAAAATAAATGTTGCGGCAGATGTGTGGTTTTTGTGTAAAAAAATATTGGTAATTTCAAAACATGAGGCTTGCAGGGAAAATCATATTTGGGTAGGATACAACAGCAACAGGTAGCTGGCAGCCGGAAGAGATGGAAATTAAACCAGACTGAGGCTAGTACTTTTCAGTCTTAGCTAGTAGAAAATGTTGTCAACTACTCAGTTGTAATGTCTTTTCTAGTCAAAGTCAAATATCACACAGCATAGATTTTAAAACTGGCTAGTCAATCTGGTCTACTAGCCCTAATCTGTAAGAGTTAAACATGAAAAGGGTGGGGTTGAGAAGTTTGGTTAGGTCAATTTCCTTCCCTGTACTGAACACACTTGTATAGCTCCTTTGAGGGCACTTACTCTTTAAGGATGTCTGCTGAAGCATACAACTACTACCATAAGCTTTTGAAAAGGAACAAAATGCCAGTTCAACCTGGACAAGAATGACTAGATTTTTATTTTATATACTTTTTTCAGTGTCACATCTTTTGATTAATTTTAGGATCATCAGATGCTGTAGACCATTTTATTTAGGCTATAACGGAAGCGTCATGGTCTTGGGGTCAACATACAATAAGAGTTCAAGTGTACAAGACATTGTTTCACAAAAAAAGTTTGATACAATTTCTGACATCAACTGACATCAACATTATGGTTGATTTAACAAAAACCGAGTTTAATCTACAATGATATGAATTCAGTCTTCTGCTTTCCAAAAACAAGTGGTTGCATTGTCAGATAGGCGATACAACAGTACCACTTTGTCTTCATACAAAACACCAAGCTGAACTGCATACAGCAGCTCATATCAGTTTTGATCTGCAATATTTATTAATCATTCACCAAACTCACATGGTAACACTTAAAAAAAAAACTAAAAAAAAACATAGCCAGCCCCCTCCCCCCCAAAAGCAAAATAGGCAAAGACAAGGTTCTTTTTGGGAGTTTTGTTCATTTGTGGTGTGCTTTTCCTCCTATAATTCAGCATGATCTGTGGGGATTTGATAGGTAGACCTTGCACCTTGGTTTGGTAGGACCACTATATTGCTTATACCCATCAAATCCTTTCAGATCTCCACAAGTGGCTAGGGGTTGTTTGTGGTTTCTCCCCTCTACTTGGCAGGGGCGAACCCCACGCGGTCTGCATCTCTATCAAACACGCTGTAGTAGCGTCCAATGAACACATCTCCCAGGATCCACAGGGGTCCAGCCGGAGGAGGGATGTTCATGGCCATGAAGCCTGACAGACAGATTTTCTGACCCATCTGGGACTCCTGCAGCACATAGGGGAGAGAAGCGTTGAATGATTCTCAACAGCAGGTATGGCCACAGAATTAAATATAATACATTTCAAGATGTATTAAAATGCCTATATGCATGCGAACTGTCATTAACCGTTTAAGTGATGATGACTGAAGTTGTCAAATTTCACAGACTTTCTACTGGCAGGCCACATTGAACACTGGTTCAAGGTGCACTTTACCATTATGATATAGTCGTCTCCAGTCAAGTTAAACATCTTCCCTCCCAGGTTGAATGTGATGATGGGGAGAGAGGAAACCTTCTTGCAGTCAATCCAATACTGAGAGGAAGAAAATAAATAAGAGTGCAAGTAAGTTAAAAATAACTGCATGTACTTCACAAATCAAAACTTCACTTCTGTCACTACAATACATGCGTGCATGATTGAAATCTTTTGTTGGCCATTCAGGAGAACTAAAACAGAGGTTGGAACTGATAGAATGTACTTATATGCTACAACAGGTAGACATTTAGTCTACAGACTCCTGTACCTACCTCTCCCATCAGTAGAGGCAAGGCTCCGATGGCTTTTTGCAGCGCCCGGACCTCCTCCGCAGGCCCAGTGATGAGGGACGTTCCCGTATCAACAATCGCCTGGCAACCGGCCTTGCACAACGTCAGCTGGTTTCCCACTTCCACACTGCAGAGCACCAATTAGCTGTGATCACTCGAGACTAAATTATCCTTATAACATCTGTGTGCGCGATTTTTTAATAAATTGGTTCAAGGACATGCATCTGGTGTAATAGAAGCAATTATTGGTACAATGATTGTTTTTATTTATTTACACGGAGAAAGTTATTTTTCCATTGACTATAAATGGGGGGATCCTACTTTCTTTGAACTTCATGGCTTCAGTGAGGGGGCAGTTGTTCTCCTCTGGTATAGATATTATAAAAGAGCCTCTGTAGATGAACCAAGTTGCTTACCTGCTCATCTCAATCTGCCAATAGGCCTTGCGTGTGACATTGACATAGTGAAGGTCTCCAGTGTAGTACAGTGGGTCCGTGCCTCCCAGCATCAGCTCTCCTCCTACAGCAGCAAATGGCTCCCTGAGGAACAGGATATCAAAAGGGGGTACAAGTTTAGTTCAATCTACTATCAGATATGTAATTGTATTGCCTTAACCCCATTGAAGATAGTGACAACAAGAATAAGGTTGTACAAGTTATGAAAATGAATTAACCGGTGGTTTAAGTTCATAGACGTTACCTACAAAAATAAATACATTTTAAAGCTGCAATATGTAACTTTTTGGGTGACCCAACCCAATTCACATAGAAATGTGTGTTATAGATCTGTCACTCATTGAATGCAAGTCTAAGCAGAAGATGTTCTATTTCTTTGCTTCCCATTCTTAAGTTTTGTTTTTGCTGTTTTACTTTCAGTTTTGTACACCAGCTTCAAACAGCTCTAAATACAATATGTTTGGTAAAATGGAAAATATATTTCAGTGGTCTAGATGGTACAATGATTCTCTACACTATAACGTGCTTGTTGTCACAAACTGAAATTAGGTGAACTATTTCACTTATTTCCGAGGAAATATGACAGCAAGTGTGGTTAAAGAATTTCAGGATAACAGGAGCTAAAAATATCCCAGCTCAAATAAAAATAAACTCCTTTCAGTTGACCTCCAACGGTAAACACAGCTTTAAAAAAAAAAAAAAAAGTGGCTTAAAAACAAAATCACAAGTCAAACCACACATTGACCTACGGCCCTCAGTAGGAATGTATTAAAAAGGAGAGAAAAAAATCCCTAAAACCAACCTGCTAATATAGAAGGAAAATATGTTCTGAGGCAACAGCTTGGCAGCCATGGCGGTGTCAAACACAGGGGTTATCTTGTTGACAGATATGGTAGGGTAGCCCATGCCCAGCACCCCGTCAAAGCGTGCCACTGCAAACGTGATGCCAGGTTGCTTCACGGCCTCACCAAACTGTTGACCAGTGACCTGCATGCCCGCCAACTGAGAGAGGGATGGAGTGAAGAACAGGAACTGATGTACAAAGCAGATTGTTCGTGAACACAAACCGTGAGGTTTACAGACAATACACAGTAAGAAATGGTATGCAGACTATGCTCCACATTCCATCACTTAAAATGGACAATGGTAAAATTCTGTGGATTTGTCCACTTAAATGAGAGGAATGCAAATGAACAACATGTGCACACACACACAACAGTCCACTTACAAAGACAGTGTCCCCACTGATGAACCCAGACAAGCTGCCTCTGCCATACTGGATGGAGAATTTGGTGCCATTCTGAACGTACGTGCTCGACTTCTTGGAGTTATAACGATGGTGGAGCCCTAAGCAGAGGTGTACATAAAGTTGACAACTGTCTCAGGTTGGATAAATGGCACTCATTTTCATACAAAACAAACATGTCCCTCATGCCGCCTTAAAACGATGAATATCACTTCCAGTACAGCATGCTAAAGCATGGATGAGCAAAAAAAATTAAACGTTTATGCAACTTTAGCACCCATCTCATGACTATATGATAAAGGGAGATACCTAGTCAGTTGTACAACTGAAATGTGTCTTCCGCATTTAACCCAACCCCTCTGAATCAGAGCGGTGTGGGGGGGGCCTTAAATTGACATCCATAGGCGACTCAGCAGATATACTATACTATGTTATAACCATATGTTATGAGTGAAGTGCATCGCCACGGGAAGTAATTTGGGGCAGGGGGTGCTACGCCGACAGGGGGGGGTGCAAAACAATGCCTGCGCTGAATACCTATATTGTCCGCTAATACAGGAAGTGAAGACCCAGTGCACTACTGTAAAACAAAATAATTGTATTTCAGTGTTTACTAGCATTTGTTGAGTCTGATAATTCTCTACATTTGATATAGGTTTTCCAGTTTCTTGAAATACTTTGCAAATGCAGCTTGTTTCTGTGGAAACTGAAATGATCTATTCATTCCTTTTACATGTTAGTAGATGCTCTTATGCAGAGGAACTTATAGTGAGTGCATACATTTTTATATTGGTCCCCCGTGGGAATCGAACCCACAACCCTAGCGTTGCAAGAGCCATGCTCAATCAACTCAGCCATGTCACAAACCACTTGATGTCTCAATGTACTCAATAACGTATTGTGCATTTGTGATGGAAAATCCACAGGTACAAACCTAGATGACCAGCCAATGTACAATACAGTAATGTTAATTTACATTAAGTTTGTAAGGATGGTAATTAATATTGCACAAAAAGTGGTTGTTTTCCATGTTATTTGATCAATAACTTTTTTTTTTTTTTTAATTGATGGATGTTTTGTTTCTTTGCCAATAACTTTGCACCTTTTGATGTAACATGTTTAAGGAGAGGGTTTTGTTTTTTCTGGATTCCATTAGAATGATCGCAGAGAAAGGGACAGGGCAACAACTCATACAATTCCAACTATTGAACACCACACGATACTGTTCTTAATTATACAACTACCTTTTTGACAAAGCTGAGATGCTGAAGAAAATGTTTTGCCCGCGCTACAGATGTCTAGATTGGTCCACTAATACAGGACTACTAATGGACCAAGTGCACTACTTGTGAAGAATATCTAAAATTTCCACAAAATACACAGTACCAGTCAAAAGCTTGGACACACCTAATCATTCAAGGGTTCTTTATTTTTACTATTTTTAGTGAAGACATTTAATACTAATGAAATAACACATATGGAATCATGTAACCCCAAAATATTTGAGATTAGCTACCCTATGGCTTAATGACAGCTTTGCACACTCTTGGAATTCTCTCAACCAGCTTCACCTGGAATGCTTTTCCAACCATCTTGAAGGAGTTCCCACATATGCTGAGCACTTGTTGGTTGCTTTTCCTTCACTCTGCGGTCCAACTCATCCCAAACCGTCTCAATTGGGTTGAGGTCGGGTGATTGTGGAGGCCAGGTCATCTGATGAACTCCATCACTCTCCTTGGTCAAATAGCCCTGACAGAGCCTGGAAGTGTCAGGTCATTGCCCTGTTGAAAAACAAACGAGTCCCACTAAGGGCATACCAGATGGAATGGCGTAACGCTGCAGAATTCTGTGGTAGCCATGCTGGTTAAGTGTGCCTTGACTTATAAATCAATCAATCACCGACAGTGTCACCAGCAAAGCAACCCCCACTTCCATGCTTCACGGTGGGAACCACGCATGCAGAGATCTGTTCACCTACTCTGCATCTCACAAGGACACGGCGGTTAGAACCAAAAATCTCAAATTTTGACTCAGACCAAAAGGACAGATTTCCCCCGGACTAATGTCCATTGCTCATGTTTCTTGGCCCAAGGAAGTCTCTCCTTATTATTGGGGTCCTTAAGTAATTTCTTTGCAGCAATTCTACCATGAAAGCCTGATTCACAGTCTCCTCTGAACAGTTGATGTCGAGATGTGTCTGTTACTTGAACTCTTAAGCATTTATTTGGGCTGCAATCTGAGGTGCAGTTAACTCTAATGAACTTATCCTCTGCAGCAGAGGTCACTCTGGGTCTTCCTTTCCTGTGCCAGTCCTCATGAGAGCCAGTTTCATCATAGCACTCAAAGATTTTTGCGACTACATTTTTTAAAACGGATTGACTGACCTTCATGTCTTAAAGTAATGATGGACTGTCATTTCTCTTTGCTTATTTTAGCTGTTCTTGCCATAATATGGACTTGATCTTTTACCACATAGGGCTATATTCTATATACCACCCCTACCTTGTCACAACACAACTGATTGACTCGAATGCATTTAGGAAAGAAATTCCACAAATGTACTTTAAACAAGGCACACCTGTTAATTGAAATGCATTTTAGGTAACTACCTCATTAAGTTGGTTGAGAGAATGCCAAGAGTGTGCAAAGCTGTCATCAAATATAAGATTATTTGTTTTATGTTTAACACTTTTTTGGTTACTACATGATTCCATGTGTTATTTCATAGTTGATGTCTTCTACAATGTAGAAAATAATACAAAATAAAACATTCTGGAATTAGTTGGTGTCCAAACTGATGACTTGTACTGTATATACACTGAACAAATATATAAATGCAACATGTAAAGTGGCTGGTTCCATGTTTTATGACCTGAAATCAAAAGATCCCATACGCTCAAAAAGTTTGATTTTGGGCACAAATTTGTTTACATCCCTGTTAGTGAGCATTTCTCCTTTGCCAAGATAATCCATCCACTTGACAAGTGTGGCATATAAAGAAGCTTTGTGTGCTGGGGACAATAAATGCCACTAAAATCTGCAGTTGTGTCAAGTTGAGGGAGCGTGCAAATTGGCACACTGACTGCAGGAATGAATGTTAATTTCTCTACCATAAGCCGCCTCCAACGTCCTTTTAGAGAATTTGGCAGTACTTCCAGTCGGCTTAACGCATACCACGTGTAAACATTCCAGCCCAGGACCTCCACATCCAGTTTCTTCACCTGCGGGACCGTCTGAGACCAGCCACCCGGACAACTGATGAAACAGAATTTTCACAAAGAATTTGTGCACAAATTGTCAGAAACAGTCTCTGGGAAGATCTGTGTGCTCGCCGTCCTCACAAGGGTCTTGACCTGACTGCAGTTTGGCGTCGTAACCGACTTCAGTGGGCAAATGTTCACCTTCAATGGCCACTGGCATGCTGGAGAAGTGTGCTCTTCACAGACGAATGCCAGTTTCAACTGTACCGAGCAGATGGTAGATAGTGTGTTCGGCATTGTGTGGGTGAGTGGTTTGCGGGTGTCAACGTTGTGAACAGAGTGCTCCATGGTGTCAGTAGGGTTAAGGTCTGGGCAGGCATAAGCTACAGACAACGAACACAATTGCATTTTATCGAAGGCAGTTTGAATGCACAGTATACTGCGACGAGATCCTGAAGCCCATTGCCGTGCCATTCATCCACCTCCATCACTTCATGTTTCAGCATGATCATGCACGGCCCCATGTCACAAGGATCTGTTCACAATTCCTGGAAATTGAAAATATCCCAGTGCTTCCATGGCCTGCATACTCAGACTGGCCTGCACCCAGTGAGCATGTTTGGGATGTTCTGGATCGACATGCATGACACACCCATTGAAGAGTGGGACAAACGTGCCAAAATCAATAGCCTGATCAACTCGATGCGAAGGAGATGTTTGCATGAGGCAGACAAGGTATCTGTGTCCAACAGATGCATATCTATATCTATCCAAGTGATGTGAAATCCATAGATTTGGGCCAAATAATTTAATTTCAATTGATTTCTTTCCTTATATGAACCGTAACTAAAATCGTAGAAATCGTTGCATCTTTTATTTTTGCACCCCTACTTCCTGTGGCTATGGTGAAGTGCAGCAAAGGCAATAATAGACTGACTCACAGCATGCAACATCCAGGAAGGAGCAGTGAATGGAGGGCACCCACAGGTTGGAGGAGCCAGTGTCAAACAGCACAGTAAAGTCCTGGGGTGGTGTGCCTATGCTGATCACCCCATAGTACTGAGCCTGTAGAGAGATTTGACATAAACACCACATTCATACGATAAATAAGCATAAGTCTATACTACAGTTCTCTTTTCCTAACTCTTGGGGAGATACTGAATGTGCAAGCTTTATTAAACCAAATAAATAAATTACACACACACACACACACATCTCATAACCTTCAATCTGGGCAATGATTATCAGATTGGGCATGTTATGAAGGGTAAGGGTTGGAACAAAAGCCTGCACACCCAACTCCTGGAGAACCCTGGCTTTACTTGTTGTTTCAGTCAACCTAGAACAAGCTAGAGTTAAACGAGGCCTAGTGACAATATCCACTTACATCCATGAAGTTAGTGAGTCTCTCAACTGGCACTTTCGGGCTCTGAGTGGTTGCTGGTAAGGGTGTTGGTGTGTCAGCTCCTGCACCACCAACGGTCTTGGCCATGTCCTGGAGTTGTTCAAAACTCATCCCATTGTCGTTCATTAGGCGGCGCATACTGCGCGTCTTGTGTAGGGGAATTCTAAGGGATCATTGATATGATACATTAGTTTCGGTCGTAATTTGTTTAACAAATAATTCAAAACTCGTGCGCTCTAACGTACTTCCTGTTTTATACTGATGTTCCCATACATTTACGAGCAGCTTGATTCTATTTTACAACTTAATTGCTTCGTTATTATGTACAATCTATGTTAACTTCAATTCAAACTTTAGGAGATAGATGTCATGAACATGCCAGCGTTATGGAAACGTTCTGTGGGTGTACCAAAATTCGAACAACATGTGCCTAAACAAACATGCATGTAAAATTGGCAATAATAATTGCCTAACGTCAGGAAAACTACTCCAGAGATAGCCTATTCTATACTCATCACGGGATGGCGAAAGAATAATTACTTGCGTTATTCAAAAGTTAACCAAGCAACTGACGAAAATATGTTACCTTATAATAGCAGCGCTGTGCGCTATCAACAGCGCGACGGTTATAGACAATATTTTAAGACACTTCATATTCTGTCTTCGATAACTCATCATCCAGGTGTTTTTTCTTTCACTTTAGACAATCTTGGCTGGCCAAACTGTCCGTCCACAGAAGACCGAGCACTATCAAATCTACGCACTAAACCCAGTTATATCAGTATGCGTTTCGGTCGTTTCCGTACACACTCGCTTTTCTTCACTCGGTCCAATCCTGATTGGAGAGAGCACATACATTAGACGGTCTTATTGGCTTGAATAATGTCCATCGTTTTAAATTGGTCACTGCAAGCAGGTATCATTTGGACGTCTAGAATGCACCTTTTTTTCTTTCTTTAACACTACACAGTTGATTGAAATTATAAAAGATTGGTGATTATTTAAATCAGGTGTGTAGTTCTAGGGCAAAAAACAAAACGTGCACCACTTTGGGTACCGATTGTGGGGAATCGCGGATAGCACGGGTCATTTTAAATCAGACACCCTACTGCGCACTTGACAAGTCACTGTCGCAGGATCACGAGAGATGGAGAATGATCTGATTGCGGCCCGCTATTCGGGGCGTTACTGCATCTGCAGGAACCCCTCTTAAAGAGCGACTGCTTTTAAAAAGCAACGAATCTCTTTGAAAAAAACCTTAAGGACATCGATATGAGTCGTAAAAAGTTATTCTAGTGTCAACATTTACTAGAAAGTGTAAATAGAATAATTTTGGTCATAAAATCTGTCTCTCTTAAGCTGAGGTTGGATCATCCGTGTGTCACAACTGGTAAATGAAGGTTGGGTTTTGAAGATGTCAATTTTCCCACTAACATAATAACAATATATATTTTTTAATTTGTAAAGAATAAATTAAATATATATTTTTTAATCCAAAACACAGAACACAAACAACAATCAAAGCTATAAGTGTCGCCAGATCCAGGGAACATGAGAACAGAATAAGCAGAGGTCCTTGAAAGCTTTTCTGAACAGCACGGTCTTGAGCTGTGCCTTAAAGGAGGACAGAGATTCTGCAGCCCTAATAGTGTCTGGAAGTGCGTTCCACAGCTGTGGAGTAGCGCAACTGAAAACCGTCACCCATAGTTTTTAGTCTGCTGCGGGGAGACGAACCTGGAGGAGCGAAGGGTGTGTGTGGGGCAGGAGGGTAGAATGAGGTCAGACAGGTACTTTGGTCCAGAGTTGTGGATAGCTTGGTAGGTGTGAACCAGGATTTTGTAGTCGATTTGTGAGCATATGGGGAGCCAGTGGAGGTTGAACAGCACTGGAGTAATGTGCTTGCGGTGTGGGTGAGGACATGTGCATCACAGTTCTGGACATATTGTAGCCTGTTTAGGCACTTGGCAGATGCGCCAACAAAAATAGCATTACAATAGTCCAGACGGGATGAAATAAAGGCGTGGATGAGTTGCTCAAGCTTCCACGTCTACAGTGTCTCATGAGGGACAAATATCATTAACCAAACATGAAATGATCAGGAGACCCGGTCCGTGTGCTTATGGATAATTCCTATTTCCTTTCATCTCAGCAATGCCAAAACGAGGAAATTAATATAGTTTTGTCATTTTTCTAGCTGAAAACCAAAACGAAAATCAGGTATCAACTTATTTTATCTTTTATGGTATCCAAATTGGGCATTGGGCATTGAGAAACATTAAACATTTATCAAGGGAAGACAGGGAAGACATCCTACTCCCTCATGTGGTACCCTTCCTGCAGGCTCATCCTGACATGACCCTCCAACATGACAATGCCACCAGCCATACTGCTCGTTCTGGGTGTGATTTCCTGCAAGACAGGAATGTCAGTGTTCTGCTATGGCCAGCGAAGAGCCTGGATCTCAATACCATTGAGCACATCTGGGACCTGTTGGATCGGAAGGTGAGGGCTAGAGCCATTCCCCCCAGAAATGTCCGGGAACTTGCAGGTGCCTTGGTGGAAGAGTGGGGTAACATCTCACAGCAAGAACTGGCAAATCCACGAGGAGGAGATGCACTGCAGTACTTAATGCAGCTGGTGGCCACACCAGATACTGACTGTTACTTGGATTTTGACCCCTTTTTGTTCAGGGGCACATTATTCAATTTCTGTTAGTCACATGTCTGTGGAACTTGTTCAGTTTATGAGGCCAAGTAATTTGGCCAAGTGCATCTGTGCTCTCTCTTCAGTGTGCTCTCTGCTTAGCAGTGGTCTCTGCTCAGTTTGGCAGCTGCGTGAGTGGGAGAGGGAGATGCTCATGTGCTTCGCGGTTCACCGGATCTTTTTTCTGCAGTTTTCTTGAAGATCACTCCACGACACACGATGCAGCGCTGTTGTTCAGCAGCAGATGATGCCCTGTCAGCCACTGACTTGTCATTCCCACTCGCCATCACTCACCGCTATCATCAAATGTACTCATGCTAGCCACAAGTTCTGTCTGAGCTGAATTCTCATGAAACCCAAATACAGGGATGAGTTTCTCTTTCATACAAACTTTGAGAAATAACGAGGAGCGTCCACAATGTGTTTTGTGCGGGGAAGTGCTTAACGTTAGTAATGAGTCTCTCAAAACCAACAAATTAGTCAAACGACACGTCCTGACCAAACAGACAGCATGATGGTAAACCCAGGGAGTTTTTTCAGAACAGGGCAGAATGCTTCAGGAAACAGTGCTTCGACAGTAGAAAAGTAAGTCAGCTAGCAAGGCATTGTTGTAATTTTATAACAGGCGATGATAAGCAGAAATAAGGGAGTACTAACTCTCATAGTAGTAGATGTGAGTTTCGCTTTCAAACAATCCTGTGGCCTTGTAAGTTACACAGCCTCCTGAATGGAAGGTTTTATTTATTAGCGGCATACTGATGGTGCAACCCTTAGTAACAGTACAGATGAAGATGAAAGATTATCAGGCCTACTGTACATCTTACTGTAGAAATTATTGTTGAAAACTAGTCTACGTTGGAACTGTTGCTGTTAAAATACAAGTAATAATTTGTTTTCTTAACTAGAATAAACTGATTGATGCAAGATGCTTTTTGAGGCAAACACTCACACAGTTCTGGGTTGCTCATCTACAGCAGGAAGCGGCCTCCTGCCTGACTGGGAAACAGTAGATGTTCTGATCCAGTTTGGTACCACATACCTATGTGAGTCAGGGTTCTCAACTCTGACATACTTAAAGAACAAGTGCAGAAATAACCTCATTGCTGAGTATGACCTCAATGTTGCACTGTCAAAAACTGAGCCCAAAATAGACAAGCTTGTTGAAAACTTCAACCAGCCACACACCTCTCATTAGGACTGTGTGTGTGTATTACCTGGTCTACATCTGTCTGATGTGTTCAATCAGTTTATTCTAGTTCAGAATAAAACATGTGTATTGTATTTTAAACAGCATCAGTTCCAACCTAGACTTTCTTTCAACAATAATTTCTACAATAAGAAGTACAGTAGGCCTGATCATTTTTCATCTGTACTGTTACTTAGGGTTGCACTATCAAAAAGCTTGTGTGTGCGTTCTGTTACTAATCTGTGTGATGTGATCAATCAGTTTGTTCCAGTTCAGAATTAAAATTATTTATTCTAATTTAACAGCAACAGTTCCAACCTAGACAGATATGTAAGAGTGTTTTTAATGGTGGAAAATAAACATGAATATATATTTAATTGAATATTTTATTTAATTGTTATTTGTTTTTGTCTATATTGGATTTGCTTTCGGCATAAGGACAATGAAATGTACCGATATTTACATATAGTTGCATATTTTCCTAAGCTTGGGTCACAGGAAAACACAACATTTCTAACTTGGGTCCCAGGCTGAAAAAGTTTTAAGAACCCCTGCATTAGAAGCTAAGATAACAAACAGAGACAAGCCATTCTCCTTTGTTCACAGCGGAAATCCCGCGTTTTGGGTGACGGAAGCACCGCCTTTGCTGGAATCCCGTGTGATTTCAGTTTTCAGGGGTAAATCACCTCTTGTGATAAAATCTACACTTTTTTCTCACATCTGTAACAACTGGTTGCACTTTATAATATCCAACCAATCTTAACTGATTGGGTGTCCTTGTCTCATTTGATTTAACAAGGAAGTTAAATTTCCAAACAAACATTTTTACCAGGTTGATCTTTCAGATAAGGACCTCAGCAGGGATGCAAACCCAAACTATGCCATAAGCGAAAAAACGGCAGAAATTGAGATAAACATCCTCCAAAATAAACCATCAGGCGCAGGCCTTGTAAAGGTTCTCTCCAGTTTAGCCCTGAAGTATGGGCGCCAGCAGAGATTGACATTGGTCCAGTACCACAGTAGAGACCCCAAAAAAGGATACTGCTAGCCGAGGAACTGCGCTTGAGAACGGAACAATTAAAAGAAATGGCAAAAACGTATGATGACGAACGAGCACAAACTCTTGAACAAAATCGTCTTCTACAGGAACTACTCAATTTAGCCAAAAAATAAATAGGACGAAATCCACACCAAACTAGATACATCTGCAGACCAAAGGAGATCAGTTAATGAACACAATAACCAAGTTGGATGACAAAACTCCTATGCAGCAGAATACCACCCTTAGATACCACCTGGAGGAACTCCAGAACAGTCATGCGCTACAGCGTGACTGACCAACAAAGCAACCAAGCTCGCAACCGGAGCTCGGTACACAAACGAGTGAAAATGACAGAAGGTTTCAGACCTTACCTCTCTCAGGTGTCCCTCAGTCTTTTCCTCTTGGCCATCCGGCACAGAGTAATATGGCGCCTCCACACCAACAAAGCCAAAGCTGGGCTTCTCCTCTTGGCCTTACGGCCCAAAATTTCCCACAGGATGAAGTCAACCCTCTCCACGCACTTGACATGGAACGCCTTGACAAAATCGGCAAAAACTTCCGCACCTTTGACCCCGTTCCAGGGAAGCCAAACGACACAGATGTTCTTAGCAGACATAGAGGACGCCTTGGATGGCTACCCTAACGCTACGGGTACTGACAGGCTTTACCTGTTGAAGCGAACGTCGAATAGACATGTGACAAGGTTAATCTGTCTACAACAGCAACACGTGCAAAACGACTCTGTGACACTTGCCACGGCTTTGAAAATAGAATTCAGTGGTTCTGCGACTCGCAAACACGACAGCTTGCTGACTAACACTGTCAAACAAGCTTGGATTGAACACCCACAAGCATACTATCATGGGCTTCGTTCAGCTTACTTTGGCCTACTCACTGAAATAGGAATGGAAGAGCTATTACCATTCAAACAACATTTTTCTGTCGATCTTGTATCCCAACTTCATTAACTACTTGTGCCTTACAGTCCACATTGGTTTGCCAATCTCAGAACTCAGAGAGTTTGCAAGCAAAGCTTTTGAGACATAAAAAGTGAGCTGCCCTAAGAGCCCTGACATCTCGGTTTTCAATATTGAACAGGAGCACTAACTCCAGTTAGAAGGGGCTTTATCAGGGATATGAGTGTTGAGAGATGACTGCACAACAACAGTATCTACCACAAAACCAATAACCACCGCGGTCCAAATAACTATAAAGAACGTCGCCAGCGAAACGACTACCGCTACAATCAACCTGAACGCTACGTTCCTGCACCCACCCCCCCACACAAAGTGTCAGGGCACAAGGGCAACAAAGGGTTCGATGATGATCAAAAATGTAGACCTATACTCTCTAGAATATCTGTTAAGAGAAGTACAAAAGCTTCAAGAATTTGTGAAAGAGGAAAAAATTAAGTCACCATGACTAGTCATGGAATTGCCTGAGAACAGGTCCGACGAAATTAACACCATTAGCGAGGACGTAAACTATCAAATTACCCCTGCTCTCACTCAAAACCCTATCCAGGGCCCACTCGATCAAGAAACAAGCCCATGGGCTTTGACTATAGACTCAGATACAAATATTGTGACGCACAAGGTAAACATCGCAATAGCCAATTCCACTCAAACTCCGATGAGTCAATCTGTTTTCACCATGAAAACAAATGACACATCACGCCGTTGCCAACAATCAATCCACTTTGTGGGGAATGTGACCACAGAGTGCAACTCCGAGGGTCGCTGCCTGGAAACAGTCCTGGAGGACTGCTTAAGCTGTGATGTGCTAATTGATTCGGGCTCGGCAATATCGCTCATCTCTCAAACATTGTCCAATGATCTCAAAAGGGCTTTGAACCCAGCCAAATGTTGGTTAAAAAGGGAACGATGCGACACTAAACTTAGAGGTTTCACTCAGACTACCTCGCCTCTCACAATGGGACTCATGCTGAAACTACACTTCCAAGACGTATAGCTTGTTCACCCTGTGTATGTTACCAGCCTCGACACTGAACACCTGCTACTCAGAGCAGACTTGATGGATCGTTTGATCCCACTAATGGATTGGGAAAACAACCAAGTATTGTCACAAGTAACTGTGCCGTCTCCATTTATCACACTGTCTTCTCCTAACGCTGGCTGTAACACAGTCACCCACAAGGAGTATCTGTCGACAGGACCCCTTGGGAAAAAGACGTTTCGACACCTCTTGGTGCAGAATTTGACTCAAGCAGATATTACAAAATCTCGTCACATTCAAATCAGCAAACCTAATAGACCCTTGTTTTCATGATTTCGAACCAGCAGTCTCTGTGAGTGAGCCACTTCCCTCCTCCTTGGAGTCATGTGATGCTGTGGCTAAGATGAACTTCTCTTGTCCTTCTGGTCACGACAGCCACTGAGCGTTTTGAAGCACAAGCACCAGGTTAAAAGGTTACAGCCAATCTACTAACTATGCGGCTACTGACAACTCGTACAAAGGACACAAACTTCTCGTTAGGGGTGGGGGGGGTGGGGGGGGGGCTACATGCAACACTGTATGAGGCCGTCTGATCAGGAAACAAGTTGTAAACTTCCCCACGAAAACAGAGAGGAGCGGACAAGCCCTTCAACGAGGATAACCTTAGAATACATCTGAGTTACCACAGTAGTCGTAAAAGAAGTCCAATGGACTTTCCACCTCCCCCCCAAAAATGGAAACAATAATCACTTCTTGCCATGTGTAGTCTCAACTACAATGCAACTAGTAAAATGCTCTAATCATGTGTTCCGGTAGGATAACATTTTGGGATAAATTGGTAGGGTAGCTGGCCCCCTTTGGTACCAGTACCAATGCCAGCAACAGTCAGTCCAGCCACAGTCCGTAAGAAGGTTAGAGACCAAATAATTTGAATTGCCCTTGATAACAGCGACAGATGAGGTAGTAGTCGCTCAGATTGCAACACGGTGAAGAGAATTTCCAAAACAGTCTTCTGTTGGTTAACACACATGCCACTAATAAATAAAACCTGCCTTTCAGGAGGAAAGTTATTAGAAGTCATGAACCATGATCAAACCGCGTACGACTGGCTCAGTGCTTATAGAGTACTTCCGTTGTGAGGTTAGCTCCTCCGTGGATAACATAGCTATGAAATAGACTCCTTCATACCTATCGTAAGACACATTGACTTGTAGTAAAACCACTACAGGTCCCCTTGGCATATGGCTTGAGGTCGGCACCGATTCTTACTGACACATGGTCATTGACATGGAAATTAAATAATGACATCAGACTCACTCTACCCAGGTTGCAGCCTACCAGGATACTTGGTTTTCTTGCCCTTGGCATGTGTACTTGTGCAAGCAGAAACGCACATGCACAACAAAACATTTAATCAGGATTTATACTAGGATCACTTAAGGGTCTGAGCAAAATACCAGTCTTGGTAAAGTTGAAAATAGATCCTGAAGCCCCTTTGACTCTACAGCTACATGAATCACCAGTTTCTCTCCAGAGGTTCATAGATCATCCCTGTAGACTGTCCGAAGCTAGTGCCTTATAGCTGTAGACTTATCATGTAGTAATCAACTTAGGATAGTGCCCAAAGCAACACACCACTAAGTAGGATCACCCTAGATATGACATTAGACTAAATGCCATGATAGAGTCATTTAGTCAAGACCGTGGACCTATATAGAATAGAGTCCAATTAGATTATTAAGGTGTGGTAACTATATTTTGTGTATCATTTTGTTCGTGTTTTTATTCTTTTTGTTTCTTCTTTTTTTTGACACATAGGAAGTGATACTGTCACAAACAAGTTCCCCAAACGACCACCAGTTGGTGCCACAACGCCGCTCATTTCGGGAAGAAATGTAATGAGTGTTATTTTGGGTAATTCGCTTAACATGTAAAATATATACAATAATACGGTAAGATGCTTTTCAAATTATAGCATACAAACATAAAGAAATAAAACATTGTCCTAAATATAACCCATCCAATTAGTGAATATCATAGATAAGTTAAAGCTGTTTAATATGAACAGCATGAAATAATGCAGAAAATGCTAAATAATCTATTCCACTATTCCACAGTGGCTACTGTATTATTACGTTATACAGTTTATTCCCCAATTGGTTTTGGGACATTGTGGGGAACAAAGCTCCATGCTCTAAAAACAATTACAATAATCACCAAACTGTTTTTTTATTGAGATTGTGAAACCCCTAAAAACACATTTCCTACACATTTTTAATATTCAAACAAAACCCTTTGTAACATACCTTTTGCATAACATTTGCGTATCATACTAAATACTAAAGGTAGAGTGGAATTCCACCATGCATAAAATGTATGAGAAGTTTATTAATTCAGGAGTTAAATTCACACTCTGCTTTAAAATATGTAGCAAAACATTCTAGCACTCAAAACCACACCCCCATCATTATCATATTTCTAGGCATGCTTTATTGCAGGTAGATTTTTAGAATTGTTCGTTTCAATATGTGTGTTTTCATGCACATTGATTGATTAATCTAATTCTGATAAATACACTATATACAAAAGTATGTGGACAGCCCTTCAAATGAGTGGATTTGTCTATTTAGGGTGTATTTAATCGAGCACACAGCCACGCAGTCTCCGTAGACAAATATTGGCAGTGGAATGACCTTACGGAAGAGCTTAGTGACTTTCAACGTGGCACAGTCATAGGATGCCACGTTTCCAATAAGTCAGTTCATCAAATTTCTGCCCTGCTAGAGGAGTTGGAGTGGTGTAAAGCTTGCTGCCATTGGACTCTGGAGCAGTGGAAACATGGTTTCTGGAGTGATGAATCACGCTTCACTGTCTGGCATTCCAACAGACGAATCTGGGTTTAGCGGATGCCAGAGGAATGCTAGCCGCCAAAATGCATAGTGTAAAGTTTGGTGGATGAGGAACAATGGTCTGGGACTGTTTCTCATGGATCAGGCTCCTTAGTTCCAGTGAAGGGAAATCCTAAATTTACAGCATACAATGACATTCTAGACATTTCTGTGCTTCCAACTTTGTGGCAACAGTTTGGGGAAGACCCTTTACTGTTTCAGCATGACAATGACCCCGAGCACAAAGCGAGGTCCATACAGAAATGGTTTGTCAAGGTCGGTGTGGAAGAACTTGACTGGTCTGTACAGAGCCCTGACCTCATCCCCATCGAACACCTTTGGGATGAATTGGAATGCCGACTGCAAGACAGTTTTAATCGCTCAACATCAGCGCCCGACCTCACTAATACTCTTGTGGCTGAATGGAAGCAAGTCCCTGCAGCAATGTTCCAACATCTAGTGGAAAGCCTTCCCAGAAGAGTGGAGGCTGTTATAGCAGCAAATGGAGGACCAACTCCTTATTAATGATCGTGATTTTGCAATTAGATGTTCGACGAGCAGGTTTCCACATATTCTTGATTTATGTAGTGTAGATAAATAACATACAGAATACGTAATCTCAGCAGAACTTTTAGCAGCTTTGCTTTTAACTTCAACCTCTGACACCCTCTGGTGGCATTTTCTAAATGAGGCATTATATTTGGTTTCAAAACTATAAGTCCTAAAATACATGCTTAGTACTGTTAGAAAGTTAAGAACTGTGGGATTCTGAAAAAGGTATGTGTGTACTACAGAGCCTGAGATACAGCAGGCCAAGATACAACAGGGGAGGGTACCCCCAATTGTCCCCATGATAGGGAGAGATTTGAAAGGTTTCAAATAAAAAAACTATGAAATAACACACATGGAATCATGTAGTAACCAAAAAAAGTGTTAAATACATTTTGAGATTCTGCAAAGTAGCCACCCTTTGCCTTGATGACAGCTTTGCACACTCTTGGCATTCTCTCAACCAGCTTCATGAGGTACTCACCTGGAAGGCATTTCTGTCATGTACTGTCATGTTGTGTCTTGTCTCTGTCCTTTCCTTTCACCCTGTCTCCCTCTGCTGGTCGTCTTAGGTTACCTTTTCTCCCCCGCTTTCCCCCAGCTGTTCCTTGTCTCCTCTTGACTACCTCGTCACCCCTTCTCCCACCTGTTCCCCTTTTCCCTCTGATTAGTCCCCTATATCTTTCTCTGTTTTTGTTCCTGTCCTTGTCGGATTCTTGTTTGTTGTGTTTCATGCCTGAACCAGACTGTCGTCATGTTTGCTGTAACCTTGTCTTGTCCTGTCGGAATCTGCCGGTCCGTCTGAGCCTACCTATGTTTGGTAATTAAAGAAGCTCTGTTTAAGTTAATTCGCTTTTGGGTCCTCATTCACTCACCGTAACAGAAGAATCCGACCAAGAATGGACCCAGCGACTTCGGATCCTCTCCACTCAGCCGTCGAGATCCAGGGAGCGATGCTAGGCAGACACAAGCAGGAATTGTCTGCTGCTCGACATGCCGTTGAGACCCTGGCCACCCAAGTCTCCAACCTCACAGAACAGGTTCACCATCTCCGCCTCGATCCACCGGCCACTTCCAGGGCTTTCGAATCTCCGGAGCCCAGAATCAATAACCCGCCGTGTTACTCTGGGGAGCCCACTGAATGCCGCTCGTTCCTCACCCAGTGTGATATTGTGTTTTCTCTCCAGCCCAACACTTACTCCAGGAGCACTGCTCGTGTCGCCTACGTCATATCTCTCCTTATTGGACGGGCTCGTGAGTGGGGCACGGCAATCTGGGAGGCAAGGGCTGAGTGTACTAACCAGTATCAGGACTTTAAGGAGGAGATGATACGGGTTTTTGATCGATCTGTTTTTGGGGAGGAGGCTTCCAGGGCCCTGTCTTCCCTATGTCAAGGCAATCAATCCATAACAGACTACTCTATTGAGTTTCGCACTCTTGCTGTCTCCAGTGGCTGGAACGAGCCGGCCTTGCTCGCTCGTCTTCTGGAGGGTCTCCGCGCAGAGGTAAAGGATGAGATTCTCTCCCGGGAGGTTCCTTCCAGCGTGGATTCCTTGATTGAACTCGCTATTCGCATTGAGCGACGGGTTGATCTTCGTCACCGAGCTCGTGGAAAGGAGCTCGCGCTCTCCGTCGCCCCCCTCTCCGCATCACTACCATCTTCCTCTGCCGGCTCGGGTGCTGAGCCCATGCAGCTGGGAGGTATCCGCATCTCGACTAAGGAGAGGGAACGGAGAATCACCAACCGCCTCTGTCTCTATTGCGGTTCCGCTGGTCATTTTGTCACTTCATGTCCAGTAAAAGGCCAGAGCTCGTCAGTAAGCGGAGGGCTACTGGTGAGCGCTACTACTCCTGTCTCTCCTTCAAGATCCTGCACTACCTTGTCGGTCCATCTACGCTGGACCGGTTCGTCAGCTTCCTGCAGTGCCTTAATAGACTCTGGGGCGGAGGGCTGTTTTATGGACGAGACCTGGGCTCGGGAACATGACATTCCTCTCAGACAGTTAAAGGAGCCCACGGCCTTGTTCGCCCTGGATGGTAGTCCTCTCCCCAGGATTCAGCGTGAGACGCTACCTTTAACCCTCACTGTTTCTGGTAATCATAGCGAAACCATTTCTTTTTTAATTTTTCGTTCACCTTTTACACCTGTTGTTTTGGGCCATCCCTGGCTAGTTTGTCATAATCCTTCCATTAATTGGTCTAGTAATTCTATCCTCTCCTGGAACGTCTCTTGTCATGTGAAATGTTTAATGTCTGCTATCCCTCCTGTTTCCTCTGTCTCTTCTTCACAGGAGGAGCCTGGTGATTTGACAGGGGTGCCGGAGGAATATCACGATCTGCGCACGGTGTTCAGTCGGTCCAGGGCCACCTCTCTTCCTCCACACCGGTCGTATGATTGTAGTATTGATCTCCTTCCGGGAACCACCCCCCCCCGGGGTAGACTATACTCTCTGTCGGCTCCCGAACGTAAGGCTCTCGAAGATTATTTGTCTGTAGCTCTTGACGCCGGTACCATAGTCCCCTCCTCCTCTCCCGCCGGAGCGGGGGTTTTTTTTGTCAAGAAGAAGGACGGGTCTCTGCGCCCCTGCATAGATTATCGAGGGCTGAATGACATAACAGTGAAGAATCGTTATCCGCTTCCTCTTATGTCTTCAGCCTTCGAGATCCTGCAGGGAGCCAGGTTTTTCACTAAGTTGGACCTTCGTAACGCTTACCATCTCGTGCGCATCAGGGAGGGGGACGAGTGGAAGACGGCGTTTAACACTCCGTTAGGGCACTTTGAATACCGGGTTCTTCCTTTCGGCCTCGCTAACGCTCCAGCTGTCTTTCAGGCATTAGTCAATGATGTCCTGAGAGACATGCTGAACATCTTTGTTTTCGTTTACCTTGACGATATCCTGATTTTTTCACCGTCACTCCAGATTCATGTTCAGCACGTTCGACGTGTCCTCCAGCGCCTTTTAGAGAATTGTCTTTTTGTGAAGGCTGAGAAGTGCACTTTTCATGCCTCCTCCGTCACATTTCTCGGTTCTGTTATTTCCGCTGAAGGCATTAAGATGGATCCCGCTAAGGTCCAAGCTGTCATTGATTGGCTCGTCCCTAAGTCACGCGTCGAGCTGCAGCGCTTTCTCGGCTTCGCGAACTTCTATCGTCGTTTCATCCGTAATTTCGGTCAGGTGGCAGCTCCTCTCACAGCCCTTACTTCTGTCAAGACGTGCTTTAAGTGGTCCGTTTCCGCCCAGGGAGCTTTTGATCTCCTCAAGAATCGTTTTACATCCACTCCTATCCTTGTTACACCTGACGTCTCTAGACAGTTCGTTGTCGAGGTTGACGCGTCAGAGGTGGGCGTGGGAGCCATTCTTTCTCAGCGCTCCCTCTCTGACGACAAGGTCCACCCATGCGCGTATTTTTCTCATCGCCTGTCGCCGTCGGAACGTAACTATGATGTGGGTAACCGCGAACTGCTCGCCATCCGGTTAGCCCTAGGCGAATGGCGACAGTGGTTGGAGGGGGCGACCGTTCCTTTTGTCGTTTGGACTGACCATAGGAACCTTGAGTACATCCGTTCTGCCAAACGACTTAATGCGCGTCAGGCGCGTTGGGCGCTGTTTTTCGCTCGTTTCGAGTTCGTGATTTCTTATCGTCCGGGCTCTAAGAACACCAAGCCTGATGCTTTGTCTCGTCTCTTCAGTTCTTCAGTAGCCTCCACTGACCCCGAGGGGATTCTCCCTGAGGGGCGTGTTGTCGGGTTGACTGTCTGGGGAATTGAGAGGCAGGTAAAACAAGCGCTCACTCACACTCCGTCGCCGCGCGCTTGTCCTAGGAACCTTCTTTTCGTTCCCGTTCCTACTCGTCTGGCCGTTCTTCAGTGGGCTCACTCTGCCAAGTTAGCCGGCCACCCTGGCGTTCGGGGTACGCTTGCTTCCATTCGCCAGCGTTTTTGGTGGCCCACCCGGGAGCATGACACGCGTCGTTTCGTGGCTGCTTGTTCGGTCTGCGCGCAGACTAAGTCCGGTAACTCTCCTCCTGCCGGCCGTCTCAGGCCGCTTCCTATTCCCTCTCGACCGTGGTCTCACATCGCCTTAGATTTTGTCACCGGACTGCCTTCGTCAGCGGGGAAGACTGTTATTCTTACGGTTGTCGATAGGTTCTCTAAGGCGGCTCATTTCATTCCCCTTGCTAAGCTTCCTTCTGCTAAAGAGACGGCACAAATCATCATCGAGAATGTTTTCAGAATTCATGGCCTTCCGTCAGACGTCGTTTCGGACAGAGGTCCGCAATTCACGTCTCAATTTTGGAGGGAGTTTTGCCGTTTGATTGGGGCTTCCGTCAGTCTCTCTTCCGGCTTTCACCCCCAGTCTAACGGTCAAGCAGAACGGGCCAATCAGACTATTGGTCGCATCTTACGCAGTCTTTCTTTTCGCAACCCTGCGTCTTGGTCAGAACAGCTCCCCTGGGCAGAATACGCCCACAACTCGCTTCCTTCGTCTGCGACCGGGCTATCTCCTTTTCAGAGTAGCCTCGGGTACCAGCCTCCGCTGTTCTCATCTCAGTTCGCCGAGTCCAGCGTCCCCTCCGCTCAGGCTTTTGTCCAACGTTGCGAGCGCACCTGGAAGAGGGTCAGGTCTGCACTTTGCCGTTATAGGACGCAGACTGTGAGGGCTGCTAATAAGCGTAGAACTAAGAGTCCTAGATATTGTCGCGGTCAGAGAGTTTGGCTCTCCACTCAGAACCTTCCCCTTAAGACGGCTTCTCGCAAGTTGACCCCGCGGTTCATTGGTCCGTTCCGTATTTCTCGGGTCATTAATCCTGTCGCAGTTCGACTTCTTCTTCCGCGATACCTTCGTCGCGTCCACCCGGTCTTCCATGTCTCCTGCATCAAGCCCGTCCTTCGCGCCCCCGCTCGTCTCCCCCCCCCCCCCCCCATCCTTGTCGAGGGCGCACCCATCTACAGGGTCCGTAGAATTTTGGACATGCGTCCTCGGGGCCGTGGTCACCAGTACCTCGTAGATTGGGAGGGGTACGGTCCTGAGGAGAGGAGTTGGGTTCCCTCTCGGGACGTGCTGGACCGTGCGCTGATCGAGGATTTCCTCCGTTGCCGCCAGGTTTCCTCCTCGAGTGCGCCAGGAGGCGCTCGGTGAGTGGGGGGGTACTGTCATGTACTGTCATGTTGTGTCTTGTCTCTGTCCTTTCCTTTCACCCTGTCTCCCTCTGCTGGTCGTCTTAGGTTACCTTTTCTCCCCCGCTTTCCCCCAGCTGTTCCTTGTCTCCTCTTGACTACCTCGTCACCCCTTCTCCCACCTGTTCCCCTTTTCCCTCTGATTAGTCCCCTATATCTTTCTCTGTTTTTGTTCCTGTCCTTGTCGGATTCTTGTTTGTTGTGTTTCATGCCTGAACCAGACTGTCGTCATGTTTGCTGTAACCTTGTCTTGTCCTGTCGGAATCTGCCGGTCCGTCTGAGCCTACCTATGTTTGGTAATTAAAGAAGCTCTGTTTAAGTTAATTCGCTTTTGGGTCCTCATTCACTCACCGTAACAATTTCAATTAACAGTTGTGCCTTGTTAATTTATTTGTGGAATTTCTTTCCTTTATGCGTTTGAGTCAATCAGTTGTGTTGTGACAAGGTAGGGGTGGAATACAGAAGATAGCCCTATTTGGCAAAAGGCTTTTAGAACATTTCCCACATTTATTTCAAATAAAAACCTGAAATATGACATTTACATAAGTATTCAGACGGCCGTGATATTGCAGAGAGCCACATGAATTCACAGAAATACTCATCATAAATGTTGATGAAAATTCAAGTGTTATGCATGGAACTTTAGATACACTTCTCCTTAATGCAACCACTGTGTCAGATTTTTTTTTTAAATTACGGAAAAAGCATAATCTGAGAACGGCGCTCAGAGCCCAGACCAGCCAAAATAAATATCCGCCATGTTGAGCAGTCAACATTAGTCATAAATAGCATTATAAATATTCACTTACCTTTGATGATCTTCATCAGAATGCACTCCCAGGAATTGCAGTTCCACAATAAATGTTTGTTTTGTTCGATAATGTCCATTTATGTCCAAATAGCTTATTTTGTTAGGGCGTTTGGTAAACAAATCCAAAAGCGTGTTCAGGTCCAGTCGGACGAAAAGTTCAAAAAGTTATATTACGAGTCGAAGAAACTTATCAAACTAAGTATAGAATCAATCTTTAGGATATTTTTATCATAAATGTTCAATAATGTTCCATTGTCTGTAGAAAAGCAATGGAACGAGAGATACCTCTCATGTGAAATGCGCGTGACTGAGAACGAGGCTGCTGGCAGATCTCTTAGTCAAACAGCTCTCATCCGGCCCCCCTTCACAGGAGAAGCCTGAAACAACGTTCTAAAGACGGTTTACATCCAGTGGAAACCTTAGGAAGTGCAACATAACCCATTTCCCACTGTGAATTTGACAAACCTCAGATTTCCCACTTCCTGTTTGGATTTTTTTCTCAGGTTTTTGCCTGCCAAATGAGTTATGTTATACTCACAGACATCATTCAAACATGGCATGCCATTCCCTACATAGTGCAGTACTTTTGACCAGAGCCCAAGACACAGAGTCATAAGAGGGGGAAATACACAGGGGAAGGGCTAAAGAGGAATGAGGAAATGGTTATCTGAGGAGAAACAGGTTGCATCCCAAATGGCACACTATTCCCTCAAAGGTTGCACTACTTTTGACCAAAGTAGTGCACCAAATAGAGAATAGGGTGCCATTTGTGTCAAAGGAAAGTCTATCTGAGAGCAGTGGTGCAAAGAGATCCATGTATTTTCTGTTCCCAAGCAGCAGTGAGAGCACACCTATTTGACATCACAAAGGCATAGGTGACAAAGACAGAGGCACAGACATCATTATCATCCATTCCACAACAGGTGTTAAGAGCATGAACATGCATGAGAGAGAAGTGTAAAGGGAGAGACTCAAAGAGAGGGAAAGACTGAAGGTGAGACGAGGCTGAAAGCATGACAACGGTAAGGTCCTACATTGACTTTGGGGAAAACATTCTGTTTTGATGGGGCAACATACAAATTATCATTAAGGATACATCTAATCCATAACCTAAACCTAACCAGAGTGACCGTTTACTCTGGCCTTACAAATAGCAGTGGCTTTTAGAGGATAATATGAAATTCAAGTCTAATGAAACAATAAAAGGATTGTAAAATCATGTAAAATGGTTTAGATTATGAAGACGTAAGACACTACAATATGCCAACCTCATGTACAGCCAAAACCTGCAGTGCCAAAATACCTATGACGTACAGAGTTGCATAATCGAAATTCCATAGACACAAAAGAAGAGGATAGTCCCGTAAAGGCGAAAGAAAGAAACCGGTCAAACCAGTGATATATTCATTATCTGAACTTAGCACATGTCAAAGCATTTTGATGGCTTTGACATATTTGACAATTTGCAGGCTTTTCAACATAATATGCAGTCAGAGAGACAGTAGTAGTTAGTTATAGATAACAAACAATCTTTCTATCTAAAAGACCAGTCAGTAACATAAATGTTTAGCAAGATTTGTTTTGAGTGTCATGTTACTGATAATCTGACAATGGTGATGGCCAGTCAAGTGCTTTTGAGCGACAGGAACTCTCAGGGACGGTTTGTTGTGAAAATTACATGGTCGGATATCCTATACATTGGTTGGCTGTTGTGTCATCATTAAAACAGCGCCAACTTTCAGTGTGAAACTGAAGCCTTAATCCAACACTATGGCTAAAAGCATTTGTCATTGCTCATAGTTAGATGTATCTTGTATTTATGAGTCATGGATGTTCCTCACACAGTAGACTTGATATCAGGGGGAAAGTGCAACATTTCAAAACAAAGCTCTCACTGAGGATTTGCCATGTAAAAAGACAAGCGAGAGTTTGCAGTGATTTGATGTTGTGGTTTCCCATCATTCTGCCCCCAGCCTCCTATACCCCCCAGGAAGTCATTCTTGGTGAAGTCGTCTACGGTCACCGGGTCCTGTGACCTCCCATCCTTACAGGAGGATTCAGATAACCAAGAGGAAAACGCATCAACGGTAAGGATGATGCCAGGAGGAAAGTTTTTCAAATGCTTCTTTGACAGTGTTACATTTCTTAATTGCGTTTGATAGAATGATAGGGACAATGGAAGCCTATGGAATAGCCAGACACCAGTGGCTGCAATGTCAAGAAGCCAGTCTCCCTTTCGGCCAAACTTTGTGACTGCTAGTGACCGGAGGCCTCAGATGTCAGAGCCCCAGGTGAGCAGTAGCCAAGTGAGATCAAATACAGGACAGCACTAAACTTTTCCCCAGGCTCAATTGCTATGACAGCATTAACAAGGTATGATTCAAAGACATGAAGAAATGCACCTTATACTGTCGTATGCAGGAGACCTGGGTTTCAAAGCTCTGGTTGGTCACAATAGCTACATTATCATTTCATTAATCCTAATTGGCTGTAACAGTAAAGTACTTATTATTCATATAATAATAATAATTTTGGGCGGATGCTTATATTTGTCCTGTTACACAAAAGTATGTAATGGAAATGTTTTACATTTTTTTGGTGCATATCCCAACTTCTTCTGAAACACCCGCAGAGAGTAGGGTCACCATTGTACAAAGCCCCTGCAACAATTAGAGTTAAGAGCATTGCTCAAGGGCAGTATGACTGATTTTTTAAATTTGTGTTTTACCTTTAGGTATTCAAACCAGCAACCTTTCAGTTACTGGCCCAATGCTCTATGACACAATAGTCTATATACTGTTTAACTGCACATAATTGTGACTTTGTGATTTGTATCTCAAGTCTAACAGAAAGAAGCCAATCTGTGTACAAAATCAAGACTCAGCCGGCATTACCCTGGTGTATGTCCCACTTAGAGCCCCTGGACAAGAGACAGAACCCAGGGCTCTCCCCCAGCTATGGCAATGTGATGGATATCCAGCTGAGTCAACAACACTCTTTCTTCTCTTGTGTTTCATTATATCTAGGTTCTTCTAATCCGTTTTCCTGTCAGAACCAGCATAGGAGATGCACGCACTGCTGTGCAGAGGCCGGGGCCTCTTCCTATTTTTCCCCCCTCTCAGTCTGGCTCACTGTGTTTTGGAGTTAATGTTCCAATTATTGTTGCTAAGTGATTTATGAACTGTTTTGACAGACCTCCAGTCAGACTGGCTCCCTAACGGACTATCAGAGCCCCCGTTTGAGCCCCCGTCCTGTTCGCCGTCCTCCAGTTCCTCCCAAGACCCATGGCACTCTTCTAAGCCCCTCTCCAACTGCAAGCGGGGACTATAACAATGTTGATCGATCTAAACTTGGAATGACTGAGAAGGTAAACCAAGAGGACCACTGAATAAGCCAGTATATAGTGTATACAGTAAGATAGGTTGAATAAAAAAATCTACCCACTACTCTTCTCTTGGTTTAACACAGGCCTTAGATGTGTATGGCAAAAATAAGCCCTCCCCTCCTCCTCTCCCAAGGCCTGTGAGACCCCCTCGGTCCCCCATGATGTCCCGCTCCTCTTCAGAGTATGAGAGGACTCTACCTGAAATGCACCTATTACAACCTCAGGTGAGAGAGAGTACTTCAAATTCATTGCAAAGAAGAAAACTGTCAATAACATATCTTTGCTTTCTATGTATTGGTATAGGATTCCATAGAACGAAAGCACAGTCAATCCCCTCGCCCTGCTCGACCCCCAGCTCGACCCAAATCTGAAACCCAGTCCTTGTATGGGGGCTATGACGTCAATAGATCCCAGAGTCCGAGGGTAAGCACCACTCATTATTAGCATCACTCAAGTAACTTTTTTAGGCCCTTATATCAATTCGCAACTAACATCGCCTTTGGGGTTTTTCAATAGCCCTCAAACACAGACAATAAGAGGTCGCCTCACCCTTCACGGCCCCCACCACGGCCAGGAGGGCCCCCCTCCCACACCCTGTCCCGTTCCCCCTCAGGGATCGAAACAACGACCACACAACTCCAACCCCTGCTGCAGGTGAGAGCAGTACATGCCCCTTGTCTCCAACTGGTGCTGACAGAAGCACAAACACATACGCACGTGGTGCAGTTCAAAGGATATAGTACAACATGTATTTACTGTGATATGCTGTCAATGCTTTCATCTGAGGTGAAACAGATACAGTACCTGTGTGACAGAGAAGTGTTCACAATGAAATGTGTGAAATCTCTATTTTGTGTTCCTTCCTTCCTGAAACTCAAAAAGTCCCCTCGTGGTTATGAAATGTACTTGTGTCTTGTTGATTTATTGTTATTGTTCACATGTGAAAACATGTGTTTTTGGAACACTTCCCCTGTGACATTTCATATGTGAAATCATATGCAAGTGAAATTTCAACTGTGAAATCATTTGCAAGCGTGTTTTTGGAACAATTCACGAGACCACATTTACACATGTTGTCACGTGTTTAGTTTCATGTTATTACATGTTGCTTTACTTGCTGTCACATTAACTTAACTTAAACACTTGATCATGTGAAATTCAGGTCGTTTTTCCGTAAGGGTAAGGACCATGATAGGATGTTTGTAAGATGTTCTCAAGACATTTGTTTTATCAGTCGTCAGGATGTCACGATGGTCCCAGATGGCCCCAAACCATTATAATAAAGTAATTATATGGTGGTTTTATTAGTAAGTGGTACACTGTTGAGCTGAAACATGACCCCACCTGGGATTTGAACTCACAACCTCTGGATTTGAGGTGCGCTGATCTTTCTGCGGCACCATAATGTCTGTAGCATTGCCCTTCACATTAATGACTTATAATAAGTCTCTGCACTTAGCAAAAGAGTGCCATTTGACCTGCAATTTTACTGAATCTGACTATTGTCTCATCATTGATTTAATTTATTTCTCTCAACAATTTGAGGTTTTACTGTTGTCTAATGTTCATGGGGCATATTATTGTGTTAAATGTTACTCCGGAATCACTATGCTAAATATAATAGTTTATATTGAGTGTATTATACAAAGCTGAGATTTACTTTGAAATCCAAAATGTAGTAATGCAGGTGAAATCAGTTATTGACACAGATGTGGTGGAGTAGCATAAAGATCATAATGCCATGAACCAAGAGCTTGTGAGTTCAAATCCCAGATGAGGACACTCTGAATAATGATTACAGAAAAATACAAAAATGGATGCATAAAAGTGACTGCTGAATGACTAAAATATAAATCAACATACACAATGTGTGTAAAAGAAGTAAGTTGAAAATCACTGGGTGTGTATCATAATGACTAATTTGGGTTTTCACAAAAAGGAGACCTTCCACATGTGAAACCATGTGTTTTTCTCCGTAAGGGAAGGCTATGATACTATGACGAAGTTGCAGCAATAGAGTTGCTTGTGTCTGTGAAACAAAACTAAATTCATTCCATAGCCCACCAACGGAAAAGGAGGATCTCCGCCTGCTCGTCCTCAACTCCCGCCCCCACCCTCGTTCACCCCCCCACCACCACCTGTAAATAAACCACCACTGTCGTATCGACCTACCACCATCTTCCACTCAGAGTCAGTCTACAGCGAGGTCAGCGAGGTTCAGGACCAATTATCTTATCTAGAAGTACTGCCTGATGAGAACACATTCCAGGTGAGAGACACATACACACGTGCCACATCGTGACAATAAGTGGATATAATCCTACCTACATTGTATTCAATAAAAATAATTACCAATGGTTTTTGTATCTCTATTATTTCAGTTCAACGCATCTAGCAGCGTTGACAAAACACAGGCAGCACCACAGTTCCAACCTGGTCAACGTTATCAGAACTATCAATTCAATAAGGAAGCAGAGGTACAGAGTGAAGTCTGAAATTATTGATTTGCTTTGTAATGATTGGGGGGATTTTCTATCCTTCTTTTGTACCAATGCATGCAGTACGTCCTATTCTCAGTGTCGAAGCCAGAGCCAGGCTTCACATGAGGTTTTCCCTATTTCTGTTGCTGTTCACCTGCATTATTAGATTATCCATCAATTCAATTTGACCTAAAAACCTATTTGTACCTATTTTTGTTTTTCAGCAGGAATTTGAAAATCTAATGAGGTGGATGAAGACAGTTGGATGTGAGTTAAACATTATTACGACAGATGTACAGTACCAGTCAAAGGTTAGGAGACACCTACTCATTCCAGGGCTTTTCTTTATTTGTATTATTTTCTGCATTGTAGAAAAATAGTGAAGACAACAAAACTATGAAATAACACATACGGAATCATGTAGTAACCAAAAAAGTGTTAAACAAAGTTAAAATATAATATATTTTAGATGCTTCATATTTGCGCCCCTACTGGATGGAAATTACAAATGTAATGGCTGTGCTCAATGCAATGGCACTTATAAATGTAGATCCTTCTAACACCCACAAACAGGGAAATCGATCCCAATAAAAGGTGTTATTACGTGCTCCACTAAGGCAGTTATTTATCTTATAACTTGTCATTGTGGTAAAAATTATGTAGGTAAAACAAAGCGCAAATTAAAAGTACGTATTTCAGAGCATCGTAGCACCATTAGGTGTAAAAACTTTACTTATCCAGTTGCGGCCCACTTCTTGGAGGCAGGCCACTCGATTTCGTCTCTGCGTTATATTGGCATCGAACATGTCACCCTCCCTAGGAGAGGGGGTGACCTTGATAATTAATTGTTAAAACGAGAGGCTGCCTGGATCTTTAATTTAAAGACCCTTGCGCCCTTCGGTCTCAACGTAGACTTTGATCTGAAGCCATTCTTGTGATTATTGTGACTTTGCCATTGTAATTGTGTTTAAACTTGTATAGTCAAATTAATCTATGATCATATGCTATCCATTTGTTTGTATGCTGTTCTTTGTATGACATTTTAATATTTGATTATTAACCAATGATATTAGGCCACTCCTGGCCATGATTACAGACACCTGTGTCTTTTGACACTATATAAACAAGTCATCCCGCAGTGTTTGTGATTATACCCTGATGAAGACAGCTTGGCTGTCGAAACGTTGGTATTACATTTTTGCATCTGAGCTCCAAGAGTGTGCGGCTCTCTTTTATTTTCAAGATTCTTCATAGTAGCCACCCTTTGACTTTTATTTTATATTTAACTAGGCAAATCAGTTAAGAACATATTTTTGATGACAGCTTTGCACACTTTGCATTCTCTCAACCAGCTTCATGAGGTAGTCACCTGGAATGCATTTCAATTAACAGGTGTGCAATGTAAAAAGTCAATTTGTGGAAATTCTTTCTGTCTTAATGCATTTGAGCCAATCATCTATGTTGTGACAAGGTAGGGGTGGTATACAGAAGATGGCCCTATTTGGTAAAAGACCAAGTCCATATTATGGCAAGAACAGCTCAAATAAGCAAAGAAAATGAAAGTCCATCATTACTTTAAGACATTAAGGTCAGTCAATTGGGAAAATGTCAAGAACTTTAAAAGTTTCTTCAAGTGCAGTCACAAAAACCATCAGACGCTATGATGAAACTGGCTCTCATGAGGACCGCCACAGGAAAGGAAGACCCAGAGTTACCGCTGCTGCAGAGGATAAGTTCATTAGAGTTACCAGCCTCAAAAATTGCAGCCCAAATAAATGCTTCACAGAGTTCGAGTAACAGACACATCTCAACATCAACTGTTCAGAGGAGACTCCGTGAATCAGGCCTTCATGGTGAAATTTCTGTTTTGAAACCACTACTAAAGGACGCCAATATGAAGAAGAGAATTGCTTGGGCCAAGAAACACGAGCCATGGCCATTAGACCGGTGGAAATCTGTCTTTTTGTCTGATGAGTCCCAATTTGAGATTTTTGGTTCCAACCGCCTTGTCTTTTGTGAGACAGAGTAGGTGAACGGATGATCTCTGCATGTGCGGTTTCCACCATGGAGGAGGAGGTGTGACGGTGTAGGGGTGCATGCTAGTGACACTGTAAGTGATTTATTTAGAATTCAAGGCACACTTAGCCAGCATGTCTACCAGAGCATTCTGCAGCGATACACCATATCATCTGGTTTGCACTTAGTGGGATTATCATTTGCTTTTCAACAGGACAATGACCCAACACACCTCCAGCTGTAAGGGCAATTTGAGCAAGAAGGAGAGTGATGGAGTGCTGTATCAGATAAACTGGCCTCCACAATCACCCTGACCTCAACCCAATTGAGATGGTTTGGGATGAGTTGGACCGCAGAGTGAAGGAAAAGCAGCCAACAAGTGCTCAGCATATATGGGAACTCCTTCAATGAATCTATTTCATTTATAAAGCCCTTTTTACATCAGCAGATGTCAAAGTGCTATTCAGAAACCCAGCCTAAAACCCAAAACAGAAAGCAATGCAAATGTAGAAGCACAGTGACTAGGAAAAGACTGTTGGAAAGCATTCCAGGTGAAGCTGGTTGAGAGAATGCCAAGAGTGTGCATAGCTGTCATCAAAGCAAAGGGTGGCTACTTTGAAGAATCTAAAATCTAAAATATATTTTGATTTGTTTAACACTTATTTTGTTACTACAGTATTCCATATGTGTTTTTTCATAGATTTGATGTCTTCACTATTATTTTACAATGAAGAAAATAGTACAAATAAAGAAAATCCCTGGAATGAGTAGGTGTCCTAACTTTTGACTGGTACTGTATTTCGTATTATTTTACAATACATTACATTGTATTTCATTCATTTTTAAGAAGAAAGAACATGCAACTGTTCTTCTGTAATTGTTGTACTGTTCTCAGCTGTCTATGATTCAATAGATGACCATATATTACTGAGGGATAATACATTTGGGTTGTAATTGTGCATGTGTTTCTCTTTCAGGCTGGGAAAACATGCCTCCTTCATTTCATGGCCTCAGTCTAGAGGATGAAGCCAGGTGAGACCAGACTAAACTCTTACTGTACACGTGGTTAATACACCATTTCAAGGATAGAGCTTTGATCTTACATCTAATACATGCAGGCATACCATTTAATCAGCACGTCTTTTATTAAATCTGTTTTTTTTTTAAATAAATCCATCCCACCAGGGAGTTCAGCCAGAGGTGCCTCTATGTGAAAAATGGCCTCCGTCTGTTCCACTGCCTGCTAATGAAGCGTAGCGATACCCTGCGAGGCCACATCACAGAGCTCAACGACCTTGCCGAGAAGCTGGACAAAGTGCAGAAGAAAACCAAAACCATGAGCATCGCAGGGGGCACCACGGGCGTAATGGGAGGGGTGGTGGCCGTTGTGGGGATTGTCCTCGCCCCCATAACCATGGGTGCCTCCCTCATAGGGACGGCAGTTGGGGCGGGCATGGTGGCTTCGGGTACCGGGATGGGCATCAAAGCGACCGTGGACAACAAAATCAACTCTGTGGACAGAAAGAGGCTGGAGGAGGTGGTACAGAAGTACACAGCTGAGATAGCAGACGTGGAGTTGTGTCTTTGCTTCATCCACAGTGGGATGGCTGAGCTGAGGCGGTATAACTTCCACAGGCTCCAGCATGCTGATCCTGAGGCCCTGCGGATAGCCAGGGTGGCGGAGGCAGTGCATCCTGGGTGTAATAAGTCCCAACAGTTGGGCATGAAGTCTAAGATGATCCTGCAAGGATTTGCCGGAGACATGGACCTGTATTATACTGACAAGGATGGCCAGAGGCTGAAAAAGGGCTCTGAGACTATGTTTGCCACCAGGATCCGTGGTGTGACCCAAGAGCTACAGGAGGAGCTCAATGAACTGCACCAAGTGTGGCAGACTTTCTTTCTAGCAGCCAGTAGATTTTGAGGTGTGTGTCTGCCGTCGTTATTGCAGTAAATGTCTGGCAATATTTTGGACACATGCAAGATATTGTTTTGTTTTTTTTGGGGGGGGGGGCGTAGGGAGGTGCTCATTTTTGAAGTGGGCTGCCCTAATGAAGCCTACATGAAGCCAGACTTTGCTGACAAATTGCTGAAATTTCAGCCCCTGTGAACAGCCTTGGTTATCAGTGCAAACTTGCAGTACTAATATTTGGGAGTCTCAGCCATGTACATATGCTGACAGTAAGTGGCTTTCAGATTGCAGGCCTGCATAGGACAAAGGCAAAGCAGCTGTACTGCTCGGTGTCCGCTGTTTTGGGCAGCTTTGCTGTATGGATTCATGTATGGATACAGCTTTGCTGTATGCTGTCATGCGATTTATGGTTTCAAATAAAGTATTTAAAATGTAAGAGTATGTGTGAAATGTTTTATTATGCAGTGTGTACTGCTGAGAATATCCATGGGACATTTTATCTATATCCTATTTGTGAATGATCTGAATATTAAAAAGGACAGCAATAAACTTTATTGAAAAGTTGTTGGCTCACATAAATGTGATTAGTATAAGACATCACAGGATGATTTCTAAAACTGGCCCCTGTTAACCCCCAATGTGCAGAATGATATGATTCCCAGTAGCTTCTATAGCCACAAAGTCTGATTCCACAGCCACCAAGTCAAAAATGTTGGTCTTAATTCAAATTGAGGGGTTAGGCATACGGTTAGCAGTGTGGATAGGGTAGGTTTAATATCAAATTTTAAGAAGATAATTTGTAGAAATAAGTGGGGTTTATGACTGTGGTTATAGAAGCTAGCGAGGACCTGTGGAAGGATATCCTAGGTCTACATCAACGATGTATATAAACCCTTGAAAGTTTACGCTATATAGTGGCTTTGAAGCCCCCGGTCGGCCATATTGGTACTCACCAGTACGCTCAGTCCGCCATAAGACTGAATGGAATTTCAATTAAATGTTTCAAGGACAAAATTACATATATTGAAGTATTTGTTGCTGTAGTTGAGGACAGTAACATTAGTAACCTCTAAAAATGTGACTAAGGAAAATGTTATGCATTTTTTCACTTTTTATTTGTATATTTATCTCACATAATATAATTTAAAAGTATGCATTAAGGTAATAGAATAAACGTGACAAAAATGAATGTAGACATTAATAAATGCTTTTCTATAAGTTCCAAAATCTGTTTTATAATGGCGGGGGTACCACGATGGGAGGCACGGAGGCTTCAAAACAGCGACTCCTATAAGTGTTCTAGTGTGTATATATAAATCATTGGTCTTTTGGGAGTTGTATATTACGCGGCGCTCTCAAAATGCGCCATTTTCCACCAGCGCCCAACAATATCAACATTCAAGTGACACCGCTCTCTTGAGCGAAATGGCAGTTTAACGGCTTGCGGCGGTCCTAGCAGCAGCAAATCCAACAGTGCATCAACCCAGTGCACTGCTTCAACTTCATATTTGTCAAAATGACGTAAGTATATATTTAAGGATTTTATTTGTAAGCAATTTGCTAGCTAACGTGAATCTGACAGCCCAATGACGCCAATGAGCTCGAACCTCAATTTATGAAGCTATTAGCCTGCTTATGTTGTCTGGCGAAGTATTTTCCAAGTACATATAGTATAACTTGCCGTAAGGTCGCCATTCGCCAGACAAATCCTTGGAATGACATTGGATACCAACGTCACGAGTCAGATCAGAGAATGTCACATTGTATTTCGTTCGGGCAAAATGGTCAGTGAGTAGTTTCATAATTACAGCGTTAGACATTGTCACCAATTGTTAAAAAATAGATGGTACGGTTTTATGGAATTTTCCAGGAATGCCAACGTGGCAAACAAAATGGTTCGTGATCTTTTTTTGTTGTTGAACAAAATGGCGATATAATCAGTGTTTAACGCGGGAGGGTGAGCACAAGTGTGGCTGTTGGTCAGGGAGGCGGAAGCCGCCATCTCATTCGCTAGACACACTTCCATTCTGACGATGGTTGCTGTGGAAACTGACCTCATTTGGCGCGTTTGCGAGTCACAAGACAAAGGCAGGGAGGGTATTCAGTGCCAGCGTTGTAAAATGGTAGGGGCAGTGTTGTGCACAAAACACATTACATATATAAACATAAGCTCAGACTTAATGTTTTTCCTACCCAATCAAAAATGTGCGTCCAAATATTACATTACACAACATAACACTGCAGACCATGACATAATATAAAAATCAACAAAGGAGAAAAAGCTAATTTGCCTACATTATGAGCTACTGTTTACATTATTACATGAACTCACCATGTCTAATCCTGTCTCTTTCCCAGGTCCCTTTTGGAAACCCTCAGCACTGCTGTAGTTGACAGCATAAAAGAATCGCTCAACCTCTTACTGCCGTACCTACCGTCTCAGATCCTAGTGACTGAACAACAGAGCTATGACCATGATGAGCTCACAGTTTGGCCTGGACGATATGGAGGCCCTACTCTGGGGGCCTTCCTCTCTCATGGCTGACCCCATGGGGTCGCTGCGCCACCAAGATGAAGTTGCCTCGATAGAGGGGGGGGCTTCACCCCTCTCGTCATCTTCCTCTTCTCCACTTCTTCTATCCCCCCCTCCCACTCCGCCGTCACTGCTCCTCCAGGAAGAGAAGGCTGAGGCAGACTTGCTGTCCTTCCCTTGGCTATCTGCTGACCAGCTAGGCCACACCCATCACATTGGTGCAGATGATGGGAAAGGTGAGGACCATAACATCCTTAGTCCTTCCCATGTATGTTCATATTGGTCGACAGTGTGTAGAAATCCATAGCGATTTATATTTGATTCCCATCTGTTTTTGCCGTATAGAAAAGGTAAGGACTTATCACAAATTGTAATTCCAGTGTATTACTTTAGCTATTGAGCAGCTGATTAACCCTCTCTTTGTCCTTCACAGAAGATGCCTTTTCTGGCATGGACTGGATGGCCGAGAGGGTAGACCTGAGTGAGTTTGATCTGGACTCCCTTATTGGTTCCTGCAGCCCAGACGGTTCCCCCAGCTCCCCTGAAGACCTCATCACTTCCTTTGAGTGTCCCATGGAGCTGGACTTACTCCCCCTCCCCACTCTCCCTACTCCCACGGACCTCCCCACCACCACTGATCCACTTCTCCCCCCGACCATGTTACAGCCCCAGGAAGACCCTCAGGAGGGGTTTCATTCACCTCCCCCCTGCGTCCCTGATGCCCAGGAGGAGCTGGAGATCAAGTCGGAGCCCCAGTCCCCAGCTCCCTCTCCTCCTCCCTCTCCTCCTCCATCTCCCACCTTCACCTTAGAGCTGGGCAGTGAGGTGTATGTCTCCGCGAGCGTCAGCGAGAAGCCGCTTCACCTTGAGGTTCCCCAGCCGGTCCCCAGCATTGTGCTGTCTCTCTCCCCGACCCGCATCGTCGTCCTCCTGGCCCCTAAACGGGAGGTCGGTGTGACAACCACCACTATCACCATCCCAGAGATCCTCTCTGACAGTGACAGCAGCTTCAGCTCCTCTGGTCAGCTCAACCAGCCCTCCATTGCCACAACTCAGTCAAGGTTCCAAAACGAGAGCAAACCGTACCCAACAACCCCCAAGTCTAGGCCACAACATCCAGACCAGCCATCCACCACCACATCGAGTGGGAAAATGAAGTCCTCCACTGGAGGACCCCCGAAGGAGAAGAAGCTCAAGAAGATGGCGCAGAACAAGACGGCGGCCACGCGCTACCGCCAGAAAAAGAAGACTGAGCAGGAGGCCTTGAGCGCGGAGTGCGACGACCTCGAGCAAAGGAACCACAAGCTTGCGGAGAAAGCAGACTCCATCGCCAATGAGATCCAGTATCTCAAGGACCTCATGGAGGAGGTGCGCCAAGCGAAGAGCAAGAAGGGCCTCGTGACCTCTAACTGTACTGTGTAACCCACCAAGTATCCCACTATCTAAAATCTATGCTTTTTAAATGCATGTATTGTATTGAGACTCCCAAAGCCCAAGTTCTATTGACCTTCCTGCCTGTCTCTTCCTTTAAGAGTTTGAGACTATTGTTCTTGTAGCTTGAGTTTGATGTAGTCCCTTATCTCTTGTATGAAAACCTATTTAAGTATTTTCCAGACAAACAATATTGACTTATGTAATTAGTCTGATCTTTTGTAGTCTGTCATCGTTTATCAATAGACGTGTCTATTGTTGTAGATGCATGTCTTAAATAGGCTCTGAAGCCTCTTATTCAAATGTACTTTTACTGTAGTTGGAATCATATCTAATTGTATTCCTTTTTTTTATCTATTAAAAAGTCAAATCCGTTTGGTTTTGTGCTATTCATTTAGCAAACAAACTGGGAATGGGAATATACAGTGTTCATGATAAAGTATATTATTGGGACCAATTTTGCCATTTCCATAATCATTTCAAAATAGGGCCCTTGGCCTGCCTTGTCATTTGGCTAATACAGGTGAGAATGTAAGTGTGGAGGCAAGTTGTTTAAAAATTGCCCAGATCTGACCCGCTCCAGTGCACTCCTGTCATGTGAAAACCTGTTCCGTGGAGGAACATTATCAGTGTGGTCTGGCCCAACATAAAACCCTTTACCCAGATAAGGGTCAGGTTAAACAACCATTGTGTGCACTCCCAACTGTGTCAGAAAGGTCTACAGTCCCATGAGACATTATAATAAGCATGTGGTGCTTCTTTCTAGAGAAAACGAGGACTGGGTTCTAAATTGCGCCATATCACCTATAAAGTTTAATATAGTTCATTGTGGGATACTACAGGAGCCAGGGTACATCCAAGTTCCAACTCCTTAATTTGTATTTTCTGATCATCCTGTGTTGGACACAGTTTACAGCACTGACCTGCTCTGAACGGTGCTGTTTGTGTGCAGACTTAAGCACTGCTTAAATAATGGAGGTTGACCACAGTGACACTGCCCTGTATTCAACGTAAAACTGGCACTAGGGTTCTGAAACTGTTTTTGTTCTAGGCCTTTTGTCCAGATAGCTTGGGGGAAATTCCATTTGGGCCTGTACTGAACATTTAGTGCTGAGGCACAATGTATGTCTCTGAAAACACAAGCTCCCCAAAGAAGCTGTGGGCAGTGAGAAGCACAACCAGTTCCATAGGACAATTAAACCCAATTTACCACAACTTCTAACTCTTGATGTTACAACTGGTCTGAAAGCAACCTTTTCATTCCAACCATTTTGTTGCACAATTTAATAATGGATAATAACCCCCTCTGCAAAGCAGGAAGTATCCTGGCTCCAGGAGTGTCATGCGATTCAGTCTTTCTTGGGAATCTCATGTGAGATCCATAATGGACATGTGACTGACCAAACCTGGCCTATCCGTTCATGGCCCGTGACTGAGACAGGCTTTCACAAGTTGTGGGTTCTGTTGATTCCTCAGTTGCAGTTGGCGTCAGCAACACAGTTGAAGTTTTGTATGTTCAGTTCACAGACATCTTTTAAATATGGGAAGACATGCAATAGACCTACATTGGACATATAGACCTACAAATTATCTTGGGATGGTATTGCAAAAAAATCTTTGTTAATCACAGTTCAGTGGGATAAGCTTCAAAAAGTAAATTATTTCCTTGATTAATTCCTAAAAACTTGGTAATTATTCATTTGACTGGACCTCCAGGACCAAGTCTTCCTCAAAAACAAAGCAGGATCCACAGAGAAGGTCCCCATCAGAGGTCTAGCAGCTACAGGCCCCATGAATATCATCATCATCACCTCCACACTCTGGTGCCTCCCCAGAGAGACAGATTCATCTCCAAAATGTAAATCTTGTTTCTCATGATCTGATGATCTCTAGATGCCTTTTAGCAAATTCCAAGTGGGCTGTCATGTGCTTTTTACTGAGGAGTGGCTTCCATCTGGCTACTCTACCATAAAGGCCTAATTGGTGGAGTGCTGTAGAGATGGTTGTCCTTCTGGAAGGTTCTTCCATCTCCACAGAGGAACTTTAGAGCTCTGTCAGAGTGACCATCGGGTTCTTGGTCACCTCCCTGACCAAGGCCCTTCTCCCCCTATTGCTCAGTTTTGCCAGGTTGCCTGCTCTAGGAAGAGTCTCAGTGGTTCTAAACTCCTTCCATTTAAGAATGATGGAGGCCAATGTGTTATTGGGGACCTTCAATGCTGCAGAAATGTTTTGGTACCCTACCCCAGATCTCTGCCTTGACTCAATCCTGTCGCAAAGATCTATGGACAGTTCCTTCGAACTCATGGCTTGGTTTTTGCTCTGCATGCACTGTCAACTTATATAGACAGCTGTGTGACTCTCCAAATCATGTCCAATCAATTGAATTTACCACAGATGGACTCCAATCAAGTTGTAGAAACATCTCAAGGATGATCAATGGAAGCAGGCTGCACAAGATTCTTCAAAGTAGCCACCCTTTGCTTTAATGACAACTTGCACTCTCTTGGCATTCTCTCAACCAGCTGGAATGCTTTTCCAACAGTCTTGAAGGAGTTCCCACATATGCTGAGCACTTGTTGGCTGCTTTTCCTTCACTCTTCAGTCGAACTCATCCCAAGCCATCTCAGTTGGGTTGAGGTCAGGGTATTGTGGAGGCCAGGTCATCTGATGCAGCACTCCATCACTCTGCTTCTTGCTCAAATAGCCCTTACAGAACCTGGAGGTGTGTTGGGTCATTGTTCTGTTGAAAAACAAATGATAGTCCCACTAAGTGCAAACCAGACGGGATGGCGTATCGCTGCAGAATGCTGTGGTAGCCATGCTGGTTAAGTGTGCCTTGAATTCTAAATAAATCACTTACAGTGTCACTAGCAAGAACCCCTACACCGTCACACCTCCTCCTCCATGGTGGAAACTGCACATGCAGAGATCATCCGTTCACCTACTCTGTCTCACAAAAGACAAGTCAGTTGGAACCAAAAATCTCAAATTGGGACTCAGACAAAAGGACAGATTTCCACCGGTCTAATGGCCATGGCTCGTGTTTCTTGGCCCAAGCAATTTTCTTCTTCATATTGGCGTCCTTTAGTAGTGGTTTCAAAGCAGAAATTTGACCATGAAGGCCTGATTCACGGAGTCTCCTCTGAACAGTTGATGTTGAGATGTGTCTGTTACTCGAACTCTGTGAAGCATTTATTTGGGCTGCAATTTCTGAGGCTGGTAACTCTAATGAACTTATCCTCTGCAGCAGTGGTAACTCTGGGTCTTCCTTTCCTGTGGCGGTCCTCATGAGAGCCAGTTTCATCATAGCGTCTGATGGTTTTTGTGACTGCACTTAAAGAAACTTTAAAAGTTCTTGACATTTTCTGAATTGACTGACCTTCATGTCTTAAAGTAATGATGGACTTTCATTTTCTTTGCTTATTTGAGCTGTTTTTGCCATAATATGGACTTGGTCTTTTACCAAATAGGGCCATCTTCTGTATACTACTCCACACTGAGTCGCTCAAATTCATTAACATTAAGGAAAGAAATTCCACAAATTAACAATGAACACCTGTTAATTGAAATGCATTCAAGGTGACTACCTCATGAAGCTGGCTGAGAGAATACCAAGAGTGTGCAAGGCTGTCATCAAGGCAAATGGTGGCTACTATGAAGAATCTCAAATATATTTTGATTTGTTTAACACTTTTTTGGTTACTACATATGTGTTATTTCATAGTTCTAATGTCACCACTGTTATTCTACAATGTAGAAAACAGTTTTTTTTTTTTAAGAAACCCTTGAATGAGTAGGTGTGTCCAAAGTTGACTGGGACTCATATTTATAGGACAAACACTTCAAAACATTGCTTCTTATGCTACTTTTTTTACTGTCTTTTTTGCCATTTATGAATGTGTTATTCAATGCGTTTCTCTGGGCTATAGTAGTAAAGGCCAAATTCTATATTTTATAAACCAAAAAAAGTACATATTTTTTTTATATCTGAAAGGGTCTTAAAATTCTAAATTAAATAGCGAAATAATCCATAGTGTGACCATCTTAAAACAATTCCATATGTCAGAACTGTCTCTCTCTCCAGCTGCAGTAGGATTTGACAACACACGGATATTTTGTCGATGTGCCTTTGATCAAAGCACTTAACCCTCATATGCTCCAGGAGTGCTGTTCTACGATGGCTGACCCTGTAAAACAACACATTTCACTTCACCCATCTGGTGTGTGACAATAAAACATACTTTATCATCAATGTATTTATTAAAAATAAAAAAGTATAGTAAAAGGATTGCAAAACCAATCTACAAAATGAAACAACTACAGCCAGTTGCATTGCAGCAGTGTTTGTCCACAAAGCCAGTGCAGTCGTCCTCCGTTAAACACAAAAGAATCCTACCAGGCAGAGCATACTGATGACCTCATGTAAATGTTAGGGTGGTGGTGGGGGAGGTTGAGGTATAGAGACCACATCAACACAAAGACAGAAAGGGTAAGGTAAACTAAATTTCAACCACAAATGCTGGCAAAAAACATTGGATCAGAACAATGATGTTATCAGTTCAATAGTGCTGAGCCATAGACAAAGGAGAGCAGTTCAGTATCCTCTACTCACCATAATCTCTGTGTACGAGCAAGAAGGCCTCATCACCATTCAGTCTGAATTTCCTCTATTTTGTCCAGCAGATCCAAACTGTGGAGCTCAAGTGTGTTTTCCATACCGGTACCCAGTTCAGGTCTCTGACCCTGCCATATCCTAGAACCTGTGGTGGTTATATGGCGGCTGGGCTGGAGGAAGTCGGCCCCTTGCTTCATTGTGCGCCTCACAGAAACCCAGTCCCAGTTGGGGGTGTCTACTATGGTGACCTTGCGTCCGACCACATCAGCCTGCCTCCTCAGGCTCTGCTCCATCTCTGTCCCCGACTAAAAAGGCCCTCTGACCTAAGATGGTGTTCCCGACAACTTTTTTCCACTCGTTTCCAGCCCGGCAAAACGCAAAGATCATCCGGACCCTCTGTGCCTTCTCCCTCACCCTCCTCAACCGCCCTCCTTGCCTGCTCCTACTCCAGCTGCAAAATACCAGCCATGGTTGTCTTTAACCAGCTCCTCTTCCTTCTCCAGAAGCTCCTGAACCTGTGTTTCACCATATTGTCGTCCTCACTCTGCTGTTTGTTACTATCCAGGCCATGGTATCTATTACCACACCTCTCCACCAGCCACTGAAGGGGCTCCCCAGCTGTGATGAACTCATCCACAAATGTTCCTTCAGGTAGCTTGTCCACCACCTAGTGAAGAGCACCTCCAGGCCCTTCCTCCTAGATGACCCATCTGCTTCTCTGCAGCCTTCCCGTGGCCCTCTGAAGGGCTGTGACATGGGGACCCCCAACAGAAGTGTGTGGGGCCGTGGGGGGGGGGGAGTTTGCCCGCTCTGATGGGCCCCGGTAGCATTATCTGCTGAGTCACAGGGTGTAATCCAGGGTGGTGTGTCAACTACGGTGATCCTCCTTCCACAGACCTCCCCGTAGCCAACGGTGCTGTGCACAGTCTCTGTCCCAGTCTGGAAGACCTCCTCACCTAGGATGGCATTCCCTGTAGTTCTATTCTCAGCTTCCGGCCCCGCCAGCAACCGGAGCCTACGGTCTAGGATATGAAAAGATGGGTTCTCTTGTCGGAAACGACAACAACAACCACTGATGGCTGTTTTGACTCTTAATTTGTGCTCTCCACAGCAGGAAGGTAGTCAGGCAAAAGGGACAGTTAGTTTCCGGCCTCATCACCATTCAGTCTGAGTTTCCTCTATTAAGTTGACAGCAGATGTTGGGATTGTGCAAGAAGGAGTGGGGATGGATACCTGACATTCAGAAACTAAACTCAATTACGGGTACCAGATTCAGAGCCAGATAAGACTGTAGCCATTCTAGGCTCTTGTTTTCTTTCTTTCTCACTCTGTTAGTCTGTCTGTTAGAATGTGTAAATAGAGCGAGAGCTCCACAAGATGCTGGCAGTCTTCTTCTTGGCTCTCACATTCTATCCCATCTCTCTCAGACTCCTCCCCTCCCACTCTCCCTTCCTCTTTCTTCCTCCCTCTCTAATGGTCTTTCCTTCACATTCCCGGAACTCTCTTGTATCTCTTGTCATATTCAGCCTTAACGAGAACAGATTGTACACAATGCAGATGGGAAGTCAACACAGTGCAGCTCTTCTCTGGAAAGTGACTTGTTATTCAGATGACCCATATTAGGGAGCTGCTCCCACACAGAAAACAACATTTCGCTGAGGACGATGGGGGCTGGCTGGAGCAGGACTGGACTGAAGTTACAATGGTTTTCTGTTAGTCCTGGTATATTTGTCGTCCCAAGTACTAGGCTTAATCTGTGTCCGGGAAACCAGCCCCTAATGTTTTAAGACTACACACTCATTACACATATCACTACACAAGGGATGTTATGATACCAGCTAGCTACCCTACTGATATTGTTGCACACGCTATGTCTAGGTGTCCTAGGCCTAGCTACATGGGCTGTAACCTGATTTTAAATGTGCATTTATGTGAGAAGTTAGAGTATGTGGACCGTGTTGTATACCTGTGCCCAGGACACAGCAAACTTACCTGGGGTCCAGGGCCAGCTCCGTTTTGACCCCTTAGTTGGCAGATTATCGACTTGTTCAGTTCATGGTGACAGAAAATAATATAAAAACAAAAAGTACAAAGAGGGCATGCCCCAAAACTAAAGCTAACACAAAACAAACACTGCCAGGCCGAGAGGCTTGTGGCCACCTTTCTCTGATTGACGATAATCTCAATTGCCCACACCTGTGTGCGTATCAAGGCTTCCTGGCAGAGCACAGGACCTGACTCGGTTGGGGATGGCGCATGGTAGTGGCAGTATGCTGTCCACCTACTATGTCAGGGTTAAGCAACCGTGGTCCTGTTTTTTATTTAACCGACCTCGAGGACCAGGTGTGTTGAATTTAGGCAATCACTAAACTGATCCATTAACTAAGTAGCTCTGTGTGGTGCCCAGTTGGGATAAAATCCTGCAGTACCTGAGGCACTCCAGGAACAGGGTGGCCCACCCCATGTACTATGTGCTAACACTGAACAACCCACCCCATATCATAACAATATACAGTACATGCAGTGCAAAATGCTTTAATGTACATGTTTTCACGGATTTCAGTGCAATTGAACATTCACATAACATCATGTGCATGTATTTTTTAATATGTGTACTGCAATGCACTACTAGATAAAACAGTCAGTAAAGCATTTATAAGTGTCAGAGTTGCGATATTTAAAATACAAAGTTAATGTTAGATTTCAATAATACACGGACGGCAGTGCTGTTACAGAACATCCATTACTACATTCCAATTTAGTTTGGTTTGTTCTGACGACACAAACCAAAGCCTGATAAAAGGATAAGATTGATGTGATTATTTTAAGAGTGCCGTTTATCTTTAGGATGCTCACCACAACATGCATTTATAAGACAATGTATTCATAATGCGTAGTTGCATTTTCAATTACCATAACACCTTGAGGGAAACAATGACAACTGGGTCGTTCTTGAATTGCAGTGGCATTTTTGGAAACGTCCATTCTCTAGATTTTAAATATTTAAATGTATTTGGGTACATCTTCCCATTTCAAATCAACTAAAAGGGCAGCTTAATGACTTTAAATCATTTCTACCGTTATGATAGAATTGTGCCACAGTAGGAGTAATAACACCAATGATGGTAACACCAATGATGGTAACACTAATGACACATTTTAGGTAAACTAGGATTTTCTTAAATGGAGGCAATAGAAGGTCAAATATTACGTCTTTAACCCTTTAAAAATAATTGACTAAAGTGACATGATGAATAATTTTGCTCACAATATATTTGCCCTTCATTTACATTTCAATAGAGGCAACCACATCAGGTGAGGCAACCCCATATCACAGTCATAGTAAATATGCCACATTATATGCCAAATAGCCAACATGGATGGAAGTATATATAGACGTTTAGTTGCTAATTGATTACATAAAAATGTATCTTGAATGTTGGCTGTATGGTATATATGAGGGAGGTGTGCCCCTTTCTGTCCAATGAGGTCATTAATAGGGGGGAAAAATCAGCAAGTAAAAATATAGTCACACTTCAGAATAGGGAACAAGTATTGAGGTGCTATGCCCCTTATTAGTCCCAGCTTGAGATAGTTTCTTGTGTTACTTGATATTTACTAACAATAAATATGACTTTATTATAGCTAATAATGAGGTTATTATTACATGCATTATAATGTTTGAATAACAAATAAACTTAATTAAGGCCTAATAAATGGCTAATAACACATAATAAAGGCCTTATAAGCTACTTATATACATACTTATAATCTAGAAATGAGTGGCTCATATGTGTACCTTCAAATAAAGTGTCACCCTTGTTTGAATTGTTGTTATTAATTGGCTCAAGGCTGCATCATTCGTGGGGGACGACATGTTTACTGTTGCCTTGTATATCTTTGTAATGAGTAATGAGATCAGCTTTAATATTGCAGAGAGATTGTGACTTCTATCAATGTAATTCTAAGCATAATTTCCAATCCCCCATATATTTTTTGGTAAATAGATATTTTTATTATATACATTTGCCTTCTTTTAAATAGCCTTTATTTGTTTTCATTGAACTATACAATATTGTGTTACTTTCTAGCATTCAAAATGGTAGATAGATATCTCTTAATGCCCAAAATGTCTCACTACAATGTGCTTGCATTAAGTACTGCATACAGTTTTGCAGTATAAAGGACTTGCATTATGTTGTATCATTGATAAACAGTTCAATATAAACAAGAACATGAATGATGTGCAATTATTTGTCCTTTTAAAGTGTTCTTCATGGTTGCAAAGGCGAGGGACGCAAATGCCACAGCAATTCAAGAATGACCCAACTACTTTGAATACATGTTCAGTCCCTTCAGAATGTATTCAGACGCCTTGACTTTTTCCATTGAAAAAGTCAAGGGGTGTGAATAGTTTCTGAAGGCATTGTATGTGTTATTTCATTTCATTTCCAGTGTAATTATACACCAGGCCACTTTGAAATGTGAATGTTTTGGCTTGGAGTGTGAGAGCATGTCCACCTTACAGTGTGTAAGCATGTGCTCTTGGCTACTCTCTCCCTTGTCACTACTGGAGCTGGCATCCTCTGCTACAGTCCTCTTCAGGGCTGTTGTTCTCAGATGACTCAGGGCTTTCTTCATCCACTGTCAAACACAAAAGAACCCAATTATCTCAAAACTTATTCTCTAAAGGGGGGGTTCAAATAATTTGGTAAAATATTGAATTTGGCCTTTACTACTATAGCCCAAAGAAACACATTAATGGCAAAAAAAAGACTGGCAAAAAAAAACAAATCATAAGGAATAACGTTTTGAAGTGTCTGTCATATATCTAGTATATGTAAGAAACCTCAGGAAATATGTTATTTTTTTGGGACATATATTTACCCCTTTATCTTTGTTGGCACAAAGCTGCCTTCATACTTCCCTTTGTTTGTTTGGGTTACCTTCAGACGAGTCCCGTGACACTTGTGGGGGTCGTAGAGCAAAACGGAAAACACCATCTCGGGTTCGTGAGTTTCTCCCTTCCATACAGTGGTCATAATAGTTAGGCCAAACCGTTTTTGATGCCACAGACGTTTTCGTGAGAAGAACGATTTTTGGGATGTCTCATGGTCTGACAAACACAGCTGTAGCTCGGCCACGTTCCACCGCAGATGTGGAAGGCCGACATAGGCGTAAGTGGTGGATTGAGACACATCCCATGCAAAAAATTGTATTCCTAGCTTAAACTGAAGGATTTTGATGTTCCGAGACAGGATTCTGTCGAGGAACAGATCTGGGTATTGAAACATTTCTGCAGCATTGAAGGTGCTGCAGGGAACACAGTGGCCTCCGTCATTCTAAAATGGAAAAAGTTTGGAACCACCAAGACTCTTCCTAGAACTGGCCACCCAGCCAAACTGAGCAATCGGGGGAGAATGGCCTTGGTCAGGGAGGGGACCAAGAATCTGATAGTCACTCTGACAGAGCTCCAGAGTGCCTCTTTGGGGATGGTTGTCCTTCTGGAAGGTTCTCCCATCTCTGCAGCACTCCATCAATCAGGCCTTTATGGTAGAGTGGCCAGACAGAAGCCACTCCTCAGTAAAAGGCACATGACAGCCTGCTTGGAGTTTGCCAAAAGGCAACTAAAAGTCTCTCAGTCCATGAGAAACAATATTCTCTGGTCTGATGAAACCAAGATTGAACACTTTGACCTGAATGCCAAGCGTCACATCTGGAGGAAACCTGGCACCATCCCTACGGTGAAGCATGATGGTGGAAGCATCATGCTGTGGGGATGTTTTTCAGCAGCAGGGACCAAGAGGCGAGTCAGGATCAAGGGAAAGATGAACGGAGAATAGTACAGAGAGATACTTAATGACAACCTGCTCCAGAGTTCTCAGGACTTAAGACTGGGTCGATTGTTCACCTTCCAAAAGGACATTGACCCTAAGCACACAGCCAAGACAACACAGGAATGGCTTCGGGACAAGTCTCTGAGTTTCCTTGAGTGGCTCAGCCAGAGCCCGGACTTGAACCCAATCGAACATCTCTGGAGAGACCTGAAAATAGCTGTGCAACACCGCTCCCCATCTAACCTGACAGAGCTTGAGAGCATCTGCAGAGAAGAATGGTAGAAACTCCCCAAATACAGGTATGCCAAGCTTGTAGCGTCAAACCCAAGACGACTTGAGGCTGTAATCACTGCCAAAGGTGCTTCAACAAAGCACTGAGTAAAGGGTCTGAATACCTTTGTAAATTTGATATTTAATTTTTTTTATACATTTGCAAAAAAAAAAAAAAACTGCTTTTGATTTGTCATGGTGTATTGTGTGTACATTGATGAGGGAAAAAACCTATTTAATCCATTTTAGAATAAAGAAGGAACAAAAACAATTGAATACATTTCAGAATAAGGCTGTAACGTAACAAAATGTGAAAAAAGTCAAAGGGCCTTAAAACTTTACTGTATAACAAAAAATGCTTGACAAAAACAATCATAATAACATATATGAACTTCATCCAGAAGTGAATTAATGACAGCAGGGAAAGAAGAGAGGGGTTCAGTATCATCTACTGTCTACTCACTCTGTATTGGCAAGAAGGCCTCATCACCATTCTCTCTGATCATTTCCTCTATTTTGTCCAGCAGATCTGAGATGTTCCTTGTGTCCTTCCCCGGCATCTTGCTGTCCACCACGTGATAATAGTTCCCACAGTATTCCAACAACCTGTGGAGCTCCCGCCCTCCCTTCTGAATGTGCTCCTCGACGGGCGTTCGGCCTAGCCAATCCCCGCAGCTGAACAGCACCATGGTGTGGAGACACGCCCTATCACCAAACAGGCCCTCCAGGTGGGCCTCCAGGGTCCGCCTCTTGCGTGAAGTGAGGGTGGAGATGATTGGCAGCACCAGGAGAAGGGTGTGGGGGCCAGGCCGGAGGAGGGTGGCACCTCGCTTCGACTCCTGTCTCACGTGTTTCGGGGTACGTCTGACGGAGAACCAGTCCCAGCCAGGGGTGTCAACGATAGTGACCCTGCGTCCGGCCACCTCAGCCTGCCTCCTAAGGCTCTGCTCCGTCTCTGTTCCAGACTCAAAGTCCCGCCGGCCCAGGATGGTGTTCCCTACAGAACTTTTTCCCACTCCTTTCCAGCCCAACAAGAGGACCCTCAGCTCTGGAAGAGACAGGGAGAGATAGAAAGCTTTATAACGTGTATGCTATTTATTAAAACCTTTGTGAACGTTTAGGAACTATTATGCCAAGTATACAAAACTCTTAGAAAAGAAGGTTATATTTAAAAAGGTTTTTCAGGTGTCCCCATGGGAGAACCCTGTAGCAAAGTTAACCGGTGTTATTACATGAACCGTTGTTAAAAACCCTTTGAAGAACCCTTTTAGGTTCCAGGTAGAACCTTTTGGGGGTTCCATGTAGAACCCTTTCCACCGAGGGTTCTACATGGAATCTAAAGGGGTTCTTCAAATGGTTATCCCGTGGGGACAGCCAAAGAACCCTTTTAAAACTCTTTCTTCTAACAATGAAGCAATAAGAGCTGGTCACCTCTGGGAGGCCCTCCGACCATCCGCAGTCTCTGCCTCTCCCTTTCCTCCCGCTCCTCTCTCACCCGCCTCTCTTCCACCGCCTTCCTTGCCTGTTCCTCCTCTAGCAGAATCAGTTCGTTTACTGCAAAATACCAGCCATGGTTTTCCTTAACCTGCTCCTCTACCTTCTCCAGCAGCTCCTGAACTTGTGTGTTCACCGTGTTGTCATCCCCACTCTGCTGTGGGGTACTATCCAGGCCATGGTATCTGTTACCACACCTCTCCACCAGCCACTGAAGGGGCTCCCCAGCTGCAATGAACTCCTCTACGAACGTCCCCTCCGGTAGCTTGTCGACCCCAGTGAAGAGCACCATGGTGGACCTCCAGGCCCCACCTCCTAGATGACCCAGCTGCTTCTCTGCTGCCTTCCTGTGGCCCTCTGTGAAGGGCTGTGACACGGGGACCACCAGCAGGAGCGCGTGGGGCCCTGGGGGACAGAGGGTGGCACCGACACAGGGTCCCTCCTTGCTAGCCCGCTCTGGCGGGGCCCCTGTGTTATCATCTGCTGAGTCATGGGGTATAATCCAGCCTGGGGTGTCAACCACAGTGATACGCCTCCTGCAGACCCCCCCGTGGCCAACGGTGCTGTGGACAGTCTCTGTCCCAGTCTGGAAGACCTCCTCACCTAGGATGGCATTCCCTGTGGTGCTCTTCCCAGCTCCTGGTCCCCCCAGCAACAGAAGCCTACGCTCTGGGAGATGACAGATGGGTTCAACTGTCGGAGACGACAACGACTGGCAGATGTTTGGACTCTCCATTTGAGCTCTCCAAGGCAGGAAGGTAGTGAGTGATAAATATTGTCCTGTTTTAATGTCTATGCTGTCAGATGGCCAGAGAAGAGAGAGCTATAACTGACAGTAGCTGCTGTTGGGATTGTCCATGGAAGAGTGCAGATAAATATCTGTAGCAAAACATAGAGGAGCAGAGCTCCAGAAGTAAACTCACCTACCGGTACCAAATTCAGAACCAGTGGAGACTGTAGCCATTTTGTCTCTAGCCTCTTGTTTTCTTACTCACCCCTCCACCTCCATGCTTTTTGCCTCCTGCTCCTTCAGGGGACACCGGTAATCTGTTCAATGGTGTATCCTGACCGGTCCACAAAATACTGGCAGTCAAAAAGGTTTAGTCTTCTAGTCTCTCTCCCTCTCATGCTCACTCTCCTTCAATCGCAGAACATTTCACTCTATCCTACCCCGCCCCCTCTCTCTCGCTCTCTCTCGCTCTCTGTTTCCCCTTTCTCTCTTTGTCACTCCTTCTCTCTCTTCCTCTCATTCTACCATTTTCTTTCTCCCTTTCTCTCTGTAGATCTTTCTGTCTTGCCCCCTCTTCCCTGGAACTCATTTTCCCCCCTTTTTTTATTTATCTTCTCAAGAGCGAATATTGTGCAGACAGGAAGTTAACACCATGCAGCTTCAGGGAAATGACTGGTCATATTGAGGGGAAGCAGACAAGGGAGCTGCTCCCACACCGAGCACGACATACTGTTGCAGACAGAGACAAAGTGGGGAGCAGAGTTGGAGAGAATTTGCAGTGGTTACAGCTGTGGGAAGTATTCCCCCAATGCTGAACACTATTTATAATACAGACATTGGAGGAACATGTGTGAGAGAGGGAGAATATGAGGGAGGAGGGAAGAGATGATGACATATTGAAATACGGTATTAACAAGAAAATACAATATTTGAAATGCAGACCAGAAATGTGTGGTTTTGTACATTTTGGCTAATTATAATTCAAACCAAAGAGTCGTGACTCTTATGAATCATTTCAGTTTAGCATGTGAGCATCTTGTGCCAGTCTTACAAACGGAACCACACAAAGCACAGCAAATAAGCTTTGCAACAGCTTTACGAGGAGGAAAAATGCATCCAGGCAGCCTAGCGCGAGAGCCACTGTAGCGCGCGAGAGCACATGAAGCAACCACTAGATTGAGCGGCTCCCTCTGCAGGCCGAAATAAACACAACACCCCTTGACTTTAAAAAACAATAAATACTAAAAGAAATCAGCATTACAAAATGCCAAAGATAAGGGTACCATAGCTATATCTCACATTCTCCCACATTTCTGGTTGGCAACACAGGGAACCCAAACATAAGCAAAAAACGGTACAGAAAGTATTACCCCTTTTTCACATCAACTATTCCCCTTTTTCTTTGACGTTTAGACAAACCAGGAACAACAATAGCAGCCTAATGCCTCTGACTTTATCAGAAACGCGTCAATAATGGTATATAAATGCATCATAATACCAACCAACCAACCTCTTTTGACCTTGGTGGGTTTATTTATTTAATGCATTATACTGCTATTGTACCAGGGTAATGCACAATTAATAAAGATTATCATAATTATGCGTTACCATGGCCGAAGGTTAAAACCATGGTATTTCCATGGTATAAATTATGCAATATCTTGGATTTATTTAGGTGCATGACAGTACCATCATACTTCAAAGCTAAAACCATGGTACATTTCCATGATTCAGATCTATAGCATGGTATAAATGATGCAATATCATGGTAATATTTGAATTGTGCAAATAGTATAGGGCCTACCTATCTGAGATTTGTAAATAGATGTAGAGTCGATGTCCGGAAATGGAATTAGCCTAACAGAAAAATCCCCATAGCAATCTGTCTAAGCTACAGATATGTTTTTTTCCCCCATGGGCTACGTCTCAATCCACCACATTGGCCGATGTCGGACTTCCACATCTGCGGTTGGAGGTGGCAGAGCTAAAGACCTGGAGTCAGAAGACATCCGAAAAATTGGTCTTCTCACGAAAATGTCTGTAGCGTCCTAATGGTTTGGGCTACATCACGGGAAGTCTTGTCTGTAGCTACACACTATGACCCCTCTATGCATAGCTGTGGAAGTAGGGGTGCTGAGGGTGCTGTAGCATGATTGTATTTTGGTGCTATTCATTAACAATATCTCCATGTATATGTTTGCTACTTCCTATTGAAGAATGTGCTCTGACATGTTGACTCTGATGTAGACTGCTTGAATAGCCCACAAAGGCCGTTTTTGAAGTAATCTAAATGGAATAATTTTACACCATCAGCTACCTACCATTAGCCACACTATATGAGTAAAATATGATTTGCATAACTTAAATTCTACATAAGTCATAAAGTGTGGAGTTGCTCTTCAATCCATTCAATTGGAGTTGAGACATGTTGGATCTACCATTTTTTTTGTGACATGGGCAATGGAAATATTTAAATAACATTGATTTTAAAAGTAGGTGCTTTGGGGTGGCAAGTAGCCTAGTGGTTAGAGTGTTGGGCCAGTAACCAAAAGGTTGCTAGATCAAATCCCCAAGTTGACAAGGTAAAATTCTGTCGTTCTGCACCTGAACAAGGCAGTTAACCCACTGGTCCTAGGCCATCATTGTAAATAAGAATTTATTCTTAACTGACTTGCCTAGTTAAATAAACGTATCTCTGGTGAGTCTCATCTTATACCATACATCGCCCTGAAGTGTCGCGAAAAAAACAGTTCTTCTCCATGTGACATTTTTGGACAGCAGCTGCACCATGACATATTTGGTAAATCTTCAAGGGCAATCTCAATGCTGTGTGTTACAGGGAAGACATCCTCCTCCCTCTTGTGGTTCATCCTGACATGAACCTACAGCATGACATTGCCACCAGCAATATTGCTCGTTCTGTGCGTGATTTCCTGCAAGACAGGAATGTCAGTGTTCTGCCATGGCCAGCGAAGAGCCCGGATCTCAATCCATTTGAGCACGTCTGGGACCTGTTGGATCAGAGGGTGAGGGCTAGGGCCATTCCCCCCAGAAATGTCCGGGAACTTGCAGGTGCCTTGGTGGAAGTGTGGGGTAACATCTCACAGCAAGAACTGGCAAATCTGGTGCAGTCCATGAGGAGGAGTTGCACTGCAGTACTTAATGCAGCTGGTGGCCACACCAGATACTGACTGTTACTTTTGATCTCCCCTTTGTTCAGGGACACATTATTGCCTTTCTGTTGATAACATGTCTGTGGAACTTGTTCAGTTTATGTCTCAGTTGTTGAATCTTGTTATGTTCATACAAATATTTATACATGTTAAGTTTGCTGAAAATGAATGCAGTTGACAGTGAGAGGACATTTCTTTTTTTGCTGAGTTTATGTTACCTAACTAATTCTGATTCTTATGCCACAGACCCTAAAACAGGGAGGCCAGGTGCAGCTTTCAGTGTTCCTGAGTTTAAGGTAGCAGTGACAAAAAGAGAAATGGATCATTTATCCATACACACAATGGAGTTGCTGGCCATACTGGGTAGAGGAGGTGAGGCCAGAGAGGGTAGTCATTTTCATTGAATAGAAGTTTCATAATGCTTAGGTTGTTACGAGTGTACTGATATAAGTAGGACATGTGACATCATGGCAACTTTGAAAGAAAACACTATATATCGGCTATGCACATTCATGACATGAGGCTAGTAGCCTAGCATCTCTCTCCAGTGAATACAGGCGGTTGATGTCAACATCCAATATTCCATAAAGTATTACAATAATGAGATGTATCCACCAATACAAATAGAGGAATGGACGGGAGCATGACAGGGAGCATTCCGGTCGAGGGTGGAAGTGTCTATGGCTGGTGGTTGGAAGAGCGTGCATGTTTGAAATGGAAAAGCTCCTCAATAGCTACTGACAAAGAAGAACATCAAGACGAAGCAGCTGCTTTACAAGTGGGATGCACTGTTGAGCGTTACGTCCCGAGGGGTTTGTGCTGATTGTATGGAGATTGTGACAGCCGGTTAAATGGCGTCCCTTAAGAGGGCAAGAACAACATGTAAGTCAGGAGAAGTGCAGTATTATCATAAGGAGGAATATGGAGGAGGAATGGAGGGGAAAAGAGAGGCAGAGGAGGTCGAAAAGAGAGAGGGAGGAAGAGGGTGAGCTTGAGTTGGTTAAAATCAGCAAAAATAAATGGAGATGATTTGTTAAAGAAGAATGGTAGAAAGTGTAAGCAGAGTGAGCTGTGTGCTGGATCGAAGACAGGAGAAGAAATGGAAGTGAATGAGGACGAAGTATCGGAGGTGGTAGGTGTGTAGAAGTTCTCAGAGCCCAAGGCTTGCACCAAGGGTCAGGATAAATATGAGTCAGTGACAGTAGGAGTGAAGTTTTTGGAAAAAGTGGCCCCTTGCCTTTTGGTTGATCCATTTGTGGTTTCAGGGTGGGTGAAAACAGCATTGGGTGCTGTGGAATCGGTGAGGGTAAACATAAGTGGTCTTGTGATAATTGTTTGTGTTTCTGTTGGTCAGAGGGAGCAGGCGCTCCGCGTTAAACAATGGGGACAAGAGACATGAATTGTTTTGCTCTGAAGGAGAGGGCGCCATTGAGAGGAGTGATTACTGGGGTAGCGGTAAATGTGAAATTTGACCAACTGGAGGGGAAGAGTCCCGGTGTTTGTGATGCAGACCAGGTGGCGTGAGTGGTGAAACAGAAGAGTCGTTGTCTGTCCTTGAGTTTTGATGTTGAGTCTTTGCCCGACAAAGTGATGTTAGGATATATAAATGATGGCTTATGGGCATATGGCAGCAATGTGTAGGAGGGACGTTCCTAGGTGTGAGAAGTGTGCAGAAGTTGGACTTCTGTTGGAGTTGGACTTCAAATTTGGACTCATCAGACCAATGGACAGATTTCCATTAGTCTATTGTCCGTTGCTCGTGTTTCTTGGCCCAAGCAAGTCTCTTCTTCTTATTTGTGTCCTTTAGTAGTGGTTTCTTTGCAGCAATTTAACCATGAAGGACTGATATACGCACTCTCCTCTGAATAGTTGATGTTGAGATGTGTCTGATACTTGAACTCTGTGAAGCATTTATTTGGGCTGCAATCTGAGTTGCAGTTAATTGATGATTTCTGAGGCTGGTAACTCTAATGAAATTAACCTCTGTAGCAGAGGTAACTCGGGCTCTCCCTTTCCTGTGGCAGTCCTCATGAGAGTCAGTTTCATCATAGTGTTTGATAGTTTTTGCGACTGCACTTGAAGAAACTTTCAAAGTTCTTCACATTTTCTGGATTTACTGACCTTCATGTCTTAAAGTAATGATGGACTGTCATTTCTCTTATTTTAGGTGTTCTTGCCATAATATGGACTTGGTCTTTTACCAAATAGGGCTATATTCTGTATACCACCGCTACCTTGTCACAGCACAACTGATTGGCTCAACGCATTAAGAAGGAAATAAATTCCACAAATGTACTTTTAACAAGGCACACCTGTTTATTTAAATGCATTCCAGGTGGCTACCTCGTGAAGCTGGTTGAGAGAGAGCCAAGAGTGTGCAAAGCTGTCATCAAGGCAAAGGGTGGCTACTTTGAAGAATCTCAAATATAAAATATATTTTGATTTGTTTAACACTTTTTTGGTTACTACATGATTCCATATGTGTTATTTCATAGTTTTAATGTCTTCACTATAATTCTACAATGTAGAAAATAGTAAAAATAAAGAAAAACCCTTGAATGAGTAGGTGTGTCCAAACTTATGACTGGTATTGTATGTTTCGGTAAGATTAGATGTTTTTGTGCTTATAACAATGGTTATCAACTGTATTGAGTCACAGAAAATTGAGGTGGTGGTGGCAGTTGCAGATAGATATTTGGGTGTGCAAGACTTGACTTCAGAAGAGTTACAGAGTGTGTTACGTGGTGGTGTCCCATCCTTGCAGCCTGTTGGCCTGAGGTAGGACTAAATAGATTTAAATAGTGGAGTAGGGTGGTGGGGTTTTAGTGAGTGTAGTTGTAATTGTAGTGCATTTATTGATTTATTAAGTATTGATATTTTTTTTCAAGCAAAGTATAAGGGAGATATACTCCAGTCTAGTAGGTGGCGGTAATGCAACATTTATTGGATGGCAACCGCCGTTAAACCTCATTGAATAATAAGAACTGGAAGTACTTTTGAATTGTTGCTGACTAGACGCAGGTAGTGATGCCAACTTAGCAATTGTGTTGCTAGATTTAGCAACTTTTCAGAGTACCCTGGCAACTTTTCTTTCAAACAGCATCTAGCAACAAATTTAGCTACTTTTAAAAATGTATTTGGAACTTTTAGCAACTTTTGAAAAGTGACTCAAACACTAAAATGCGCACATTTCCCCTCTAAATGACACAAAAACGATTTCCTCTGTCACACACTCAGTCACAACACACGTGCCTGGCTGCAACAGTGCATTGTGAGTGATTGTCACGTTCTGACCTTTATTCCTTTGTTTTGTCTTTATTTAGTATGGTCAGGGCGTGAGTTGGGGTGGGCAGTCTATGTTAGTTTTTCTATATTTTCTATTTCTGTGTTTGGCCTGATATGGTTCTCAATCAGAGGCAGCTGTCTATCGTTGTCCCTGATTGAGAACCATATTTAGGTAGCCTGTTTTCCTTTGTGTTTTGTGGGTGGTTATGTTCAGTCTTTGTGTGTCTGCACCAGATAGAACTGTTTCGGTTGTCACTTTGTTGTTTTGTATTTTTGAAGTGTTCAGTTTCTTATTAAAAAGATGAACACTAACCACGCTGCGCTTTGGTCCTCTCCTTCTTCCACCAATGACAACCCTTACAGTCATGTCAGCAGCAGGTGCTCAGCTCGTGCGCAGGCCAGCAGCAATTTCAGCAAATTGCAAATCATTGTTGGCTGACTGCAGCAGCAGTAGTATGCGTTTGATGAGACAAACCCAATGAATATAGTTGGTGACAAATGTTTGATATTGAACAGAACTCACAACATCAATCAACATGTCTCAATCAAAATTGTCTTGCCAGAAGTACAGAAAAGAGTGTGAGTCTGTACCTGAATTTAAATGGTGGCTGATGCCAGTAATTGGGGATGATTGTCAGGCATACTGTGTGTACTGCAAATCAGATATGCTTGCAAAAATGTATGACATCAAAAAACATTGTGCTACAGCAAAGCATATAAATAAATCAAAACTGTAATTGTGTAAATTGTGTCCAGAAACCCCTGCAGATCACCAAAGTGCGTGCCACACGTTGGCTATCGATTGAGCCTGCGGTAACTCGTATATTGAGCCAGTGGGAATAACTGAATCTCCCCTTTGAGTTGACCAAGGCCAGAGAGCGTTGCTACATGGTGGATGTGCTACACGCCATATACATGGACAAGACCAACTATGTCTACCTGACATTCTTGAAATCAATCCTGTCTGACGTACAAGTTGCAGTGAAGTCATTTGAGGGAGAGCAAACAGATCCTGTCAAGCTTTTGGACAATCTGGTACACCTCTTAACATCAATTTGCAGCAAAGTAGTCAACACTATGGCAAAAATTGATATCCTGAAGGATGCCATTGATGGACATCTCAGTCCATCACCATACCTTCGGTACCTTTTCGAGAGCACGGTGTACCAGAGGACAAAAAGGTCATTCGGAGACAGTGCATCAACTACATTGTTGCTTTAAGCAAGGAGCTCCAAGCAAGGCTCCCAGACAACCTTGAAACCTTGCGAAACATGGCCTTGTTCAGTGTTAAGGAAATGCTAAAGCTCAATAAAGGCACCACTGAAATGATTAAAGTAGCTGAGCTACTGGGATACCAGCCCCAAACAATTGATACATTTGTTCCCCAATGAAGAAATTCCATCTGTTTAGGTGGGACTCAACTGAAAACATAGTCGAGTTTTGGAGAGAAGTCAATAACTACACGGACTCTTCCGGGTCAAATTCATTTGAAGAACTGTGCAAAGCTGCACTCACTGCCCTCTCCTTGCCACACTCAAACAGGGAGGTTGATCGGCTGTTCAGCCAAATGAGTGTGGTCAAGTCAATGTTATAAGAAATAGAATGTCATTGCACACTGTCAACTCCATACTCCTGGTGCGGTATGGACTGAAGCTGGCTGGTGATACCTGTTACCAGAATAAACTACCAAGTGAAGTTCTGCAGCAGTTTGGCACCACAGCAGCATACAGCTTTAAGGCCACTCCATCCTCTACTGCTGGTTCCAGCTCCGTGACAATGAAGATGAAGAGGATTTCCTTGCCAACCTATGATTCATCATATTTACAGTACGTATGCAAGGAGTGGACTTTCTGGAACTGGCGGAGACACACAGCTGATGGTGGCAGTGTGTACTGCAGTGTGTGTGAAAACAGTGGCAATATCTGGAGGAAACCATTGAGCAGCTAGCCAGCCAAGCAGCACAACAACCTGGAGAGGTTGTGTTTCAAAATAAAAATGTGATCATATAAAATGTGTTGTGTTTATATTACTTTTACAAATAAAAATATATGGTAATAAACAAAGAAATCTTTACTAACAAATGTCAATCATATTTTTTGCCGAGATGGCCAGTCAATTTCAGTAACTTTGTTGCGTATTCTACGTAATGACACAGTTTTACGTTATTACGTAATGACATCATCACGCAATGACATCACAACGTAATTGAGCAACTTTTAGCCACAAACTGACCTGCCTCTAGCAATTTCCCCTGAAATTTTGTTGGCAGCACTGCACGCATGCTGGTGATAAGCGAGTTTTAGTTATGGACGAGTTTAGTAAGTATCGTTCGCCGCTGGTGTCTCGATATGCCAGCAAGGAAATGGCCTACAACTTCAGTGACAGGAAGAAATTCACAACGTGGAGAAAACTGTGGATCTACCTGGCCAAAGCGGAAAAGGTGTTAGGTATTTTATAGTAACTTAGCTAGCCATCATGGATGAACATGTAACTGTTATGCAGGCCCTCGTCTGTATTTCAGTAACTAACATTAGCTAGCTATTGTTTTCCAAATATATTTTGCAAGTCTATTGTAAAAGTTGCGACCTTGAGAGACTTCAAGTTCCCTGCTCTAAATATGGGGACCTTACAGTAAATGAACAGGTTCAGAATGTTTGCCTTCCCAAGAGAGAAGATGCGAACCATAGTAGGCAACAGCTAAACAAGCTAGTTTTGCTAGTAGGATGCAGTGTCTTGTGATAGTCATTGCATAGTTGTGTACTGTTGGGGGTAGTCGAGGTCCAGGATTGGTTAACACTGGACTAGTGTAACTTACTTTACCAACTTTAAATCAACCCTGTAGTAGTCCTTCAGATTTAACGTTATCCCCTTCAATGAATCTAGCCTCTAACTTAATGTCTGGGTTACATATATTTTTCAGCCTCGTGACCACACTGCAAATTCCAATATTCCACTGCTGTTGGGCTAAACTATTTGGAAACTGGATATATGTCTAGCTAGTCCACATGATGAGTAAAAGTGCAGACTTTGAAACCTAAATAAGTGTTGCAAAGCAAAAACCTTTAAGAGAAAAACACTAGGCAATTTTTTTTATCTAACCTTTTTCTACTTGGCAAGTCAATTAAATACAAATTCTTATTTACAATGACGGCCAAACCCGGAGGCCAATTGTGCTCCACCCTATAGGACTCCCAGTCACGGCCTGGATGTGAGCAATTTTTTTTTGATTAGCTTAAAGACAAAAATGACTTCCACAACCCTTCTAATTTACAGGGGCGCTGTGTGTGTGTAATTAACCTTACTATCAGACCCTCTTTCAAATGCATCAGCTCATCTGTTCTGTTAGTGGAGGGGAAATGGACTACACAAAGGTAAGGATATAGGCAGGGATAGCCAGAAATGACAAAATACAGATACATTGATCGTTATATTTTGTATCAAAATAAACTACAAAATATGTGTGCAAATAAACACTACATGGCCAAAAGTATGTGGATACTCCTTCTGATTAGTGGATTCGCTATTTCAGCCACACACGTTTCTGACAGGTGTATAAAATCGAGCACACAGGCCGGCAATCTCCATAGACAAACATTGGCAGTAGACTGGCCCATACTGTAGAGTTCATGGACTTTCAACTTCATAGGATGCCACCTTTCCAACCAGTCGGTTTGTAAAATTTCTGCCCTGGTCAAGTGTTTTTGGTTACTATATAATTCTGTATGTGTTATTGCATCATTTTGATGTCTTCACTCTTATTCTACAGTGTAGAAAATACTAAAAGTTAAGAAAAACCCTTGAATGAGTAGGTGTCAACTTTTTGACTGGTATTGTACATTCATATGTAATTCATTTAGCAGATGCTTTTATCACACCATAGTGCTATCAGACTTCTGATTCCAATGTAGGGTGAAAGGGGAGCCACAAAATGTGAACCACTATACAAAATTATATAGTAAAATATTTTGCTTTTTGAAAATACAAAGTACATTGGAGTTTAGTTCAGCCCAGTGTAATTCAAAATACTCTAATTAAAATGTGTTTTTAATACATAACATAAATTAGGCAGGTAGCCTGGTGGTTAGAGCTTTGGGCCAGTATTGAATCCCCAAGCTGACAAGGTAAAAATCTGTCGTTCTGCCCCTGAACAAGGCAGTTAACCCACTGTTCCCCGAGCGCCATGGATGTTGATTTAAGGCAGCCCCCGCAAATATGGAAGACACATTTCAGTTGGACGACTGACTAGGTATTCCCCTTTCCCTAAATACTGGTCATCTCTGCTTATGGAGCCTTTTAGCAGCTTAGCTGACACAACACGCATGCACAGGGCCATAGGGGTGTTGGAAATCTCTCTTCTCACACTCGTTAGTAGCTACTTTAAACTTGTGTCCTAATGAAAAGGAATGTACGTAGTGTTCCCATACAAAACGTTGTTTCGTCAGATGTTAAGTAGCAAGTTGGGCTACAGTGTCTTTCTGTTGGGGTGGGGTTGTCTAAAATAGCCAGGCCAAAATGTCAGGGTAATTAGACACCCCCTGAGAGTTAACCTCTTTACTCTCTTCACTCCCTTCTCCTTGGCCATAAGTAACCCTTCTATGTTTGCAGATCTGTAAGTTGTTTACAATATGGTGGAAACTCCACCATTACACTGCCTATAGCTTACCTATCCAGAGCCAAGTAAACAACATTGTTACTTACGGTTAAGGGGAGGGGTAAGGAGGGAGTTGAGACGCTGCCCAGTAATGTCACTTGCTATTCTCATAAACACAGGGCCAACCTCCTGATCTCCTACTCAAACACCACATTCTATTTTTCAATGGTTGTAAATAGACCTACCGTGATGATTGTGCTTGAATAGTTTTCCTAAGTACTGTGTGAGATATGGAACAAAACAACAACTCATCTAGCTATCTGTTTGAAAGTGATTGGAAAATGTTGACCCACTTTCTGAACCGTTCCACCTCACGTCCCATTGACCCAATTGGCTTACTTTTTATTACATAGGAGCCTACAATGTGCAACTACTACAAGCTGCAATGTTGCAACGATGTTTCGGCTTAATAAAATCCAGGGAACACTTGATAAAGTAGCTAGCGCTTACTCTGGGATATGCATCCAGTGTATCAGCTACAATGACAGGCTGCAGTGCTTTCCCTACACCCCTAGAGTACCATCTCTAACTGTCTCTGCTTCTCTTGCCCCCTCCGCCGCTGACCTCCAGGATCTTTGTCTGCTCCTTCTAACTCTCTCTCCTCTTCTTATCCTCCCTTCTCCAGGCTCTTGGCCTGCTCGTCACCGACGCCCAGGTGACTGAGATGGAAAGCCACGCTGAGGACATCGACTTTGCCATGGCGGCGGAGGAGGAGAGCAAGCTGAGGCACGATGTCATGGCCCACGTCCACACTTTCGCCCACTGCTGCCCCACCGCTGCTCCCATCATCCACCTGGGCGCCACTTCCTGTTACGTGGGAGACAACACGGTAAGAGAAGCCTGACAACCACGTTATTTTAGGATGAGTGTGCTTAATGGTCATGTTTGTTTCTCATGGGTGTATATATGCGACTAAGATTTTTATTCATATTGACTGATATACCTGCTTTTTTTTTTCTCCCAGGATTTGATCCTGCTTCGTGACGGTTTTGACATTCTCCTGCCGAAGGTAAATTAGTTGTTTTAGACCAGGAAGGATTAATACTACTACCCCCAGGGAAGCACTATATACTGATAGTATAGTGTAAAGTTATGTGCAACTTTGTTGAAAATGTCTGCGAAAGTCGAACAAGTATGATCCTATAGATCCTCATCACTTCCGTAAACTAAAAACAGTATTCTGTCTCTATAGTTGGCCAGAGTGATCGACAGACTGTCAAACTTTGCTGAAAAATACGCTGGTCTCCCCACCCTGGGTTTCACACATTACCAGTAAGTATGAACACCCCAGGAGGTTCGAACGTCTTTATTAGTCCATGAGCATGTGTGACAGGTTAAAGGAAATATTCATAGCCTGTTATACATTAAAAAGTATTAGTAAGTTTATAGTAAGTGAGGATCGTAAAACATCTAAGGTTAAAAAGATGCATTCAGTATTAGTTGATAGAGATGAATAACATTCATATAATTGTGTTAACGTTAAAATCTGTCAAAGGGTAAGAATTGAGAGGAATGTGTAAACGTTATATTGATTACTTTATTTTGTGGTGCCTAAAAGTGTTAATCTGTGATCTACGAAATGCTCTTAATCTATGAGCCGGAGATCGATTGCTCTGGTCTCCACCCATATTCCTGGGGAAATCGCGGTCTTTTCTCATATCCCTAAACGTTGAATTGAGAATACAACACCGTATCACGCTCGTGATTATTTCTCCCCTGTTTTCAGGTACTTTATTGATGATAAAAATAGTAATTTAAATGTTATAACTCACTAACATGTCAAGAGTGTTTAAGGTGTGTCTTAGTAACGTCTTGAGGAAGTTAGAGTTAAGTTTGAAGAGAGTAATATTAGCCCTGCTCGTTTAAAGTGAAGAATAGCATCGTATTGAGAGTAGCTGCCATTTTGTGTCGATTGTGAATGAACATGTACGTTGTTAATAAGATATTTTGCTGTGTTAGTTGTATAATGGGTTTTCTGTTGTTTTGTAATGTGTTACTTTTGTGAAATGATATCACTAAACGTTGAATTGAGAATACAACACCGTATCACGCTCGTGATTATTTCTCCCCTGTTTTCAGGGGCATAACATTTTTGGAGGCTCCGCTGAGATTCGAACTCAGGATCTCCTGTATAAAAGCTCTCACCTTGTTTCTTTTGAGGCTTGGGAAAGCTGTTTTTACTGTACTGTATCGTTTAGTCTTTTCGGTCATTGTCAGGATGTGCTCGATAACATTGAAACCTATGATGGGATGATCTAAGGTTGACTGCAGCAAATGGGACTGAAATGCCATACCTGGGATGGATTGAAACAACTTTTCGGCTAGCCTCTGAAACTGACCAAACAAAGGAACTGATCATCCCGGTGCTGGTAATGAAAGGATGTCACCTATCACATCCCATCATAGGTTTCAATGTTATCGAGCACATCCTGACAATGACCGAAAAGACTAAACGATACATTACAGTAAAAACAGCTTTCCCAAGCCTCAAAAGAAACAAGGTGAGAGCTTTTATACAGGCTGTTAGCGCAGAACAGACAGATGAATACGCAGTGAAAACCAAGAAAGAGAAGGTTGCTGTACCAAAACACAGTAGCATTCAGATTGAGTGCCGTGTAGCTTCCCAGCCTTTCAAAGATGACATGACAATGCTTTTCCAGCCAGACCTGAACCCGCAGTGGCCAGACGACCTTGAGTTCTTTGACACACTAGTCAGAGTCAGGAAAGGTGTTTTTCCAGTTATCCTGCTTGATGTCTCTAACCCCACTGACCACGACATTGCCCTGCTAGGACGCACAATAATCGGTACAGTACAAACCATTATGACTGTGTTACCTGCCCAAGTCTTTGAAAAAACTGTCACCCCAGCCACAGTGAATCACACCAGCGTTCGAACCCCATGTACTGCTACTGAACAGTGGGATCCACCAGTAGATTTAACTCACCTAACCGAAGAACAGAGAGAGGTTGTTAGGCAAATGCTTAGAGAAGAGTGTCACTCCTTCTCCAGATCAGACAATGACATTGGCTGCATTGAACGATTGAAAATGACTATTTCTCTAAAGGACTCTGAACCAGTAAAGCGCACATACATGTCAGTGCCCAGGCCACTGTATCGGGAGATGAAGGGTTACATTTATGACCTCATAGTCCAGGGCTGGGTTAGGAAGTCAAACTCTTCATATTCTTCACCTGTCATGTGCGTTCGTAAGAAGGACGGGACCCTCCGGTTGTGTATAGATTACAGAGACCTGAACAGAAAGACACATCCCGACCGCCAGCCCATCCCTCGGGTCCAAGACATCATGGACAGTTTAGGTGGTAATTCCTGGTTCTCCCTCTTAGATCAGGGGAAAGCGTATCACCAGGGGTTCATCTCTGAAGAGAGCAGACCACTGACAGCATTTGTGACACCGTGGGGACTCTATGAGTGGATACGTATGCCATTCGGCCTCATGAACGCTCCTGCAGCTTTTCAGCGGTGTATGGAGGAGTGTTTGGAAGGGCTCCGGGATAACATCTGCATTCCTTATCTGGACGACACGCTAGTTTTCAGTAAAACATTCGACAGCCATGTGAATGATGTGCGAAAAGTTTTGCAGCGTCTCAGAGAGTATGGCATTAAACTCAAACCAAGTAAGTGTGATCTCTTTAAACCCCAGGTCCGTTATTTGGGCAGAATAGTGTCTGCAGAGGGCAGCCGAGTTGACCCAGCCGATTTTGAAGCAGTAAGAGCATTGAAAGAAATCAGACCAGAGACTGTGGGCCAGCTCAGAAAAATGCTTGGTTTACTCACTTACTACAGACAGTACATCAGACTTTTCTAGGAGTGCCAGCTGCCTGTATGACCTCCTGAAAGCAGATTCAGAGAAATTACCTGACCACCCACGGAAAACAAAAACAAAGAAAGTAAGTCATGTGGTGCCTTCAAACAAGCCAATCCTGTGGACTGACCAGCATCAACAGGCACTTGAACAGCTGATTGAGTGTTTGCTTCACCCACCAGTTTTAGGTTTCCCTGATTTCACTCAGCCATTTGTTGTACACACTGATGCTTCACACCTACATTCTGTCTACTGCAAAACTGAACGCAACCACTTCCAGGTGGGTTGCAGACTTGGCTGATTTCCACTTTACAATAAAGTACAGGCCAGGCAGAGAGAACGGTGATGCAGATGCTTTGTCAAGGATGCCACTGGATGTAGAGTCACTGATGAGAGAATGTTCTGAGGAGCTTCCACCAGACACCATCGCCGCCACGATACAAGCAGTTGAGGTACAGAAAGAGGCTGTTGTACCTTGGTCATTTTCAGCTGCATCTATGTCAGTATTAGCTGAAGGTGAGACAACCACTGCAACAACCAGCTCGATCCCAAAAGATGGGATAAGAGAAGCACAAGAATCTGATCCGATCATCCGTCCTGTGCTCAATTTCAAACTGTCTGGTTCCAAACCGCCAGTTAAAGAGCAAAAGAAATTCAGTCCAAAGACAAAATGCCTATTCAGAGAATGGGACAAATTGACAGTAGACAGTGATGGCATTCTGTACAGAATCACTACAGCCTGCAAGCAGTTAGTTCTACCAGAGCAGTACAAAGGTAAAGTGATGGAAGAGTTGCACAATAACATGGGACACCAAGGTACTGACCGCACTGTTTCACTAGTACGTGACCGCTTCTTCTGGCCATATATGCAATCTGACATCGAGCACTATGTGACTAAAACCTGTAGCTGTGTCAAGCAGAAAAAGCCAGCCCATGAAACAAGAGCTCCTCTGACAAACATTGTGACAACACAGCCATTTGAACTGGTATGTATAGACTTCCTTCATCTCGACAGATGCAAAGGGGGATATGAGTACATCCTCGTGGTTGTTGATCATTTTACACGTTTCACTCAAGCCTACGCCACCACATCAAAGTCAGGTAAAACTGCTGCAAATCTCATCTTCAATGACTTTGCCCTGAAGTTTGGGTTCCCGTCCCGCATCCACCATGACCAAGGGGGAGAATTTGAAAATCAGTTGTTCCATCAGTTAAAGAAACTCAGTGGCATGGCGGGGTCCAGAACAACACCCTATCACCCGATGGGAAACGGTCAAGCAGAACGCATGAACAGAACATTGTTGCAAATGTTAAAGACACTAACTGAGACACAAAAGTCAAATTGCAAGGAGTCTCTGAACAAACTGGTTTATGCCTATAACTGCACCCGGTGCGAAGTGACTGGCTATTCACCATTTTATCTTCTGTTTGGGAGATCACCCAGGCTTCCAGTTGATATGCTCTTTGGATTGTGCACAGAGGCAGGTTCCAGTAACCAGCGAGACTACGTGGAGAACTGGAAACGAGGGATGGAAGAAGCATACGCCATTGCAAATGAAAATGCTCAGAAAGCCGCTGAAAGAAGTAAGAAGTACTATGACACTAAAGTTAGGAGTTCAGTGCTACAGCCTGGCGAGCGAGTTCTGATTAAAAACCTGACACCAAGAGGAGGACCAGAAACTCCGTAACTATTGGGAGGATACAATTCACACAGTGGTGAGACAAATGGGTTCAGACCTGCCGATTTATGAATTGAGACCAGAAAGGGGTAGGGGACGCTCCAGGGTCCTGCACAGAAACCTGCTCATGTCCTGTGACCACTTACCTTTTGAGACACAACCAGAAATGACCAAAGTGGACAAAAGTCAGAAAACGAGGAGACACCAGCCTGCATCACAGCCTCTAGATTCTGATGAAGACAGCGGGGATGAATATGACCTTCATCATGAGCCGCTACAGGTTCCCACATCTCCTACAGTACCTGAGGAGAGGAATGCTGAACCAGCGAGAGAGTGGGAACACAAGCCCCCAACAGTGAGACAGACAGTTGCAGTGCCAGTCCCTGATACGCTACCAGCACAGCCTCTTGTTGAAAAGCGGCTGGAGGAGACAACAACAGTTAAAGACCTGCCTGCTGAGGAGATGAACTTGCCTGCTGAAAATTTGCCTGATGATCGTCCACCAAGTGCCTTTCCTTCATTAACTGATGCTGCTGAACCTGAGGAACCAGCCTACCAGCTGCCACAAAGAGAGAGACACCCTCCAAGACGTATCACCTATGATCAGCTTGGTATCCCTTCCTGCTACAGTATACAGCCACAGCCACAGTTGTTCCCTGTCTACTCTGCACCAGGACTGGTTCCATGGCTGCCATCACTACAGCAATATTACTTTCAGCCACCTTACATATATGGGCTTCAGCAAACATGAGGCTACAGAGTTGACATGTTTGACCATGGACTACTGTCTGATTTCAGACTGTCAAAAGAGACAATTTGCAGACTATGCATATAGATCATTAAAATTGATGGACTGTTGATCAATAGTATGAGAAAAGACTGCTTATGTTATATAGCTGGTCAACAGATATGGACTGTGAATATAACTTGTTAGTTATATTTGAACTGTGACCCTTGACCTCTGCTCAAGTACTACCTTACAGAAGAGGATTTTCTAGGTCCAGTGCATACGGACTGTTGAAGACAATGTTGGTAATGTTGGGACAACATTTATTTTGTCGGGGAGAGTGTGACAGGTTAAAGGAAATATTCATAGCCTGTTATACATTAAAAAGTATTAGTAAGTTTATAGTAAGTGAGGATCGTAAAACATCTAAGGTTAAAAAGATGCATTCAGTATTAGTTGATAGAGATGAATAACATTCATATAATTGTGTTAACGTTAAAATCTGTCAAAGGGTAAGAATTGAGAGTAATGTGTAAACGTTATATTGATTACTTTATTTTGTGGTGCCTAAAAGTGTTAATCTGTGATCTACGAAATGCTCTTAATCTATGAGCCGGAGATCGATTGCTCTGGTCTCCACCCATATTCCTGGGGAAATCGCGGTCTTTTCTCATATCACTAAACGTTGAATTGAGAATACAACACCGTATCACGCTCGTGATTATTTCTCCCCTGTTTTCAGGGGCGTAACACATGACCCTCAAATTTGGGCTGTCGGGCTCACTTGGGCTGACGATGATGATTTTCAGTGATTTTCTTCAAGGTTTGTGTCTCTAGAGTTGGAAAATGTGTGATAGCAGTGCAGCAATGGTAGCGTTCTCTGTGTTATCACTCTTGATTTCATCCCTCCATCCCATTTATTTTCCCCATAGGGATTTTACCCTATGACAAGCAATGTCAGTTTTGAACAATGTATTGTTCACGTATAGCCTTTAATCCTATATCATTGGAAAGCTTAGCTTCACAGCTATCCACCAGACATATTTTTGGAATGTTCAGGTCAACCTGAACCTTTGACCCCTAGGGTACGTACATATAATATTTTATCTGTGTAAATCACTTAAAGGATACACTGATGCATTTTAATCTTTGTTTGACAAGTGGTTCTGAAAGAAAGTTGAAGTTACCTTTTTTAAAATGATATATAATATAACCAACTTTTGAAAGCAGCAGCTATAACAATTTTTTAAATAGCCCATATTGTGCCATTGACATTAGAATGTTGGAAGCTTAGCCACAGAATTCCATGTAGTGGGGCAGATATGTTTTTGGATTGTAACTTTGATGGAGGTACCACATTTCACACACACTGCTAGAACAGGCCCTTTAAAAAATATTTGTAGATACAGGGCCATCACAGGATTTGCGTATTAACTCCACAGAAACCTTTTTCCTATATGGCCGCCAAGCAACTCAATAGGGTCTTATTGTATCAACTTCACACGATCATACCTGTATGACTAACTGTAGCGTGCCCAATAATATCATAACATGCTCATAGTCATGTAGAATACACAACCAAATGAGCCGGCTGTGCAGATATAAAGATTATTCACAGAACTGTAAGAATGTGCCTAAAAATCTGTCTGAATTGCTTATTTCTGAAGACGTCATGATCAATAACTGCAATGTTTTCTCTTCAAACATGTCAAATGGATATGTACAAGTGAAGAGTCATGGATGTGAGCTGATTAACATTCTATACAATGTTATCCTATTAACTGTTGGGAGTACCCTTTCAGAACCACTTGTCCAACAAAGATACAAATGTATCAGGGTGTCCTTTTAAAGCAATTTATACAGGTAATTATGATATGTACCCTAGTCAAAGGTCAAGGTTATGTTGACCTGAAAATAAAAAATGTTTTGACTGATTGGTATCTGTGAATCTAAGCTTTCCAGTGGTATATAATTAAAGGGTATACGTGAGCATATAACTTGTTGCATACTGACACATTTCTAACTCTAGTGACTATAGACTTTCAAGGTAATCACTATGAGACATCGTCAGCCCGACCAATCCCCCCCCCCCCTGGCTCATGGACTATATGTGCCATTGTGGATACAGGTGAAGTCTGAAGTTTACATACACTTAGGTTGGAGTCATTAACTCATTTTTCAACCAATCCACAAATTTCTTGTTAACAAACTATAGTTTTGGCAAGTCAATTAGGACATCGACATTGGGCATGACACAAGTAATTTTTCAAACAGTTGTTTACAGACAGATTATTTCACTTATAATTCACTGTATCACTATTCCAGTGGGTCAGAAGTTTACATACGCTAAGTTGACTGTGCCTTTTTAAACAGCTTGGAAAATTCCATAAAATTATGTCATGGCTTTAGAAGCATCTGATAGGCCAATTGAAATCATTTGAGTCAATTGGAGGTGTACCTGTGGATGTATTTCAAGGCCTACCTTCAAACTCAGTGCCTCCTTGCTTGACATCATGGGAAAATCAAAATAAATCAGCCAAGGCCTCAGAAAAAAAATGGTAGACCTCCACAAGTCTGGTTCATCCTTGGGAGCAACTTCCAAACGCCTGAAGGTACCACGTTCATCTGCACAAACAATAGTACGCAAGTGTAAACACCATGGGACCACGTAGCCGTCATACCTCTCAGGAAGGATATGCGTTCTTCTAGAGATGAAAGTGCAAATCAATCCCAGAACAACAGCAAAGGACCTTGTGAAGATGCTGGAGGAAACAGGTACAAAAGTATCTATATCCAGAGTAAAAGAACAGGGGTGGCAACATCATGTTTTGGCGGTGCTTTGCTGAAAGAGGGACTGGTGCACTTCACAAAATAGATGGCATCTTCAAGGAAAATTAAGGAAAATTACGTGGATATATTGAAGCAACATCTCAAGACCTCGGTCAGGAAGTTAAAGCTTGGTTGCAAATGGGTCTTCCAAATGGACAATGACCCCAAGCATACTTGTGGCAAAATGGCTTAAGGACAAGAAAGTCAAGGTATTGGAGTGGCCATCACAAAGCTCTGATCTCAATCCTATAGAAAAGTTGTGGGTGCAAGCAAGGAGGCCTACAAACCTGACTCAGGTACACCAGCTCTGTCAGGGGGAATGGGCCAAAATTCACCCAACGTATTGTGGGATGCTTGTGGAAGGCTACCCAAAACATTTGACCCAAGTTAAACAATTTAAAGGCAATGCTATCAAATTTGAATTGATTATATGTAAACTTCTGACCCACTGGGAATGTGACGAAAGAAATAAAATATTAAATAAATAATTCTCTACTATTTCTCTGACATTTCACATTAAAATAAAGTGGGGATCCTAACTGACCTAAGACAGGGAATTTTTACTAGGATTACATTTGAGGAATTGTGAAACTGAGTCTAAACTTCTGACTTCAACTGTATATCCCATTTGTCTATGAACACTCATGTTCCTGTTGGCAGTTGATGTTATTCTTCAATAACACAAACCGCAAAGCAAATCAGGGGGAGAAAAATGTATTCATTTGAAAAGGAGAAATCATAGCTGTTATGCTGGGTGGTAATGTTCATTCCCCCTGTCCTCAACTTTTCTCCACAGAACAAAGGAACACAATGCCATTTATACCCCCCCTCCCCACCCTAGCCTGGGGTTGACCAATCAGAAGTCCTTGCAGTACAACTGGGCCAATGGCCAAATAACAAGTATCCTGCTCCAGTCTCAATGTACAGATCAATGAAAACGTGGCACACGTAGCTCCTGAGTCTGACATTTCCAAAGATTCTGAACAGCTGTTGAACTGAAGACCAATTATTTCCATTGACAATTCCCTATTGACCATTGGTACTCTATTTACTTTTTAGTTCTCCTGTCCTCTCATCCTCTATGTTGTGTATCTTCAAAATATTCTTATATTCCTCTAGGATTAAAGCGATGTATTGTGCACTTTAATCTCTGGCCTATTTCTGTCATCTTTCTGTTTTTATTTGAATCTTTTTATTATTTTTTTCATTTTATTTGAACTTTTCTTCTCACCTTTCTGTATTTTTTTTCTTCTCCACCTCTCTCTCGCTCTACCAGGCCGGCCCAGTTGACCACAGTGGGTAAGAGAGCATGTCTGTGGCTCCAGGACTTGGCCATGGACATGCGGAACCTTCAGCGTGCCCGCGAAGACCTGCGTTTCCGGGGGGTGAAGGGTACTACGGGCACCCAGGCCAGCTTTCTGCAGCTCTTCCAGGGGGACCATGATAAGGTGGAGGATCTGGACAGAATGGTCACAGAGATGGCAGGCTTCAAAAAGTGAGTTTAATTTATACTTTTGTCAACAGTCTCTTGAGTTTCCTATCTACCACAAGTTTTGTAATTTGAGGCTAGTAAAAACAGATCCCTCAACTTTTTTTATTTTTAGGTTTATGTTCTCTAATCCTGTTAATTTTTCCTCCCAGGGCCTACATGGTGACCGGACAGACGTACAGTCGTAAGGTGGACATTGACTCCCTCTCTCACCTGGCCAGCATGGGAGCCACCATCCACAAGGTCGAGATGAGATTTTACTTTAGTGGAAATGTTTGTCATCCTTACAGCCCTAAGTCACAAGTCTATATACGGAGAAACAATGCCTCCTGGTGGTCTTTAACAGTAGTTGAATGACCCACAGGTAATAAATTATACTCTCCTCCTCAGATCTGCACTGACATCCGCCTGCTGGCTAACCTTAAAGAGATTGAGGAGCCTTTTGAGAAGGAGCAGATCGGTGAGTTATAAGAAGGAAATTGATCAACTTCCTACCCAGGTATAGGGGAATCTAATCCCGAAATTAGGGTGACTCTCGATTCCTCTCTCCTTGCATCTTTCTCAAAGCGGATTGGAGCAAAAGATCAGAAGATCCTTTACCTCTGATCTTCTGCTCCAATGTGCTTTGACAAGGAGCTGTAGAGGAAGGATGTGAGGAATCAATAATATACAATTGAGTTTCGGCCCTAGATTTCACTTTGATTAAGGCACCAACCAGTAAATCATCCTGATGACTCAGAGTAAACAGCTAGTTTAAGTTATTTCCTAAATGCCAACCCATTGTTACTTGTCTGGGTCCCACTGACAAGTCTCTCCCCCACCAGGCTCCAGTGCCATGGCCTACAAGAGGAACCCAATGCGTTGTGAGCGTTGCTGTAGTCTGGCCCGCCACCTGATAGCGCTGCTTGCTGATCCCCTCCAGACCGCCTCTGTCCAGTGGCTGGAAAGAACACTAGATGACAGTGCCAACAGGAGAATCTCCCTCCCGGAGTCTTTCCTTACTGCTGACATCATCCTCAGCACCCTGCAGAACATCACTGAAGGTCTGGTGGTCTACCCCAAGGTAGAGTCATTTAGTTTTTTTTAGATAATTAGATGTAGTAAGCTTCTCCAGACAGAAATTGAAGATAAAAACACAATAAACCGGGATGTTTTTTTTTTTTTACCATTGTCCTCAAGGTATTATCACCAGCGTTTTAAACCTTGTCATTTCATGAGTCCACAACTGCATATCTGCACACAGAGGAACAACATTCAACTCACACTGTCTTGCAGGTCATCAGACTGTTAAACAGCCATCACTAACACAGAGGCTGCTGCCTTCATACAGACATGGGCTACTTTAATAAATTGATCACTAGTCACTTTAATAATGCCACTTTAATAATGTTTACATATATTGCATTACTCATCTCATATGTATATACTGTATTTTATACTATCTATTGCATCTTGTTTATGCCGCTCTGTTATTGCTCATCCATATATTTGTATATTCTTATTCCATGCCTTTACTTAGATTGTGTATTAGGTAGTTATTGGGGAATTGTTAGATATTGCTGCACTGTCAGCACTATAAGCACAAGCTTTTCGCTACACTCACATTAACATTTGCTAACCGTGTTTATGTGACCAATAAAATGTGATTTGATGTTATGTAGGGGTGTAACGGTACACATTCATATCCGTACCATTCGGTACGGGGACCTCTGGTCAGCACTTTGAGTGAATATAGCACACACACACAGTTGAAGTCAGAAGTTTACATGCACTAAGTTGACTGTGCCTTTAAACAGCTTGGAAAATTCCAGAAAATAATGTCATGACTTTAGAAGCTTCTGATAGGCCAATTGACATATGAGTCAATTGGAGGTGTACCTGTGGCTGTATTTCAAGGCCTACCATCAAACTCTGTGCCTCTTTTGCTTGACATCATGGGAAAATCAAAAGGAAATCAGCCAAGAAAAATGTGTAAACCTCCACAAGTCTGGTTCATCCTTGGGAACCGTTTCCAAATGCCTGAAGGTACCACGTTCATCTGTACAAACAATATGACGCAAGTATAAACACCATGGGACCACGCAGCTGTCATACCGCTCAGGAAGGAGACATACTTTGGTGCAAAAAGTGCAAATCAGTCCCAGAACAACAGCAAAGGATCTTGTGAAGATGCTGGAGGAAACTGGTACAGAAGTATCTATATCCACAGTAAAACGTGTCCTATATCGACATAACCTGAAAGGCCGCTCAGCAAGGAAGAAGCCACTGCTCCATAACCGCCATAAAAAATCCAGACTATGGTTTGCAACTGCACATGGGGACAAAGATTGTACTTTTTGGAGGAATGTCCTCTGGTCTGATGAAACAAAAAAATAACCCTTTGGCGATAATGACCATCATTATGTTTGGAGGAAAAAGGTGGAGGCTTGCAAGCCAATGAACACCATCCCAACCGTGAAGCATGGGGGTGGCAGTATCATGTTGTGGGTGTGCTTTGCTGCAGGAGGGACTGGTGCACTTCACAAAATAGATGGCATCATGAGGGGGGAAAATTGTGTGGATATATTGAAGCAACATCTCAAGACATCAGGAAGTTAAAGTTTGGTTGCAAATGGGTCTTCCAAATGGACAATGACCACAAGCATACTTCCAAAGTTGTGGAAGGTATTGGAGTGACCATCACAAAGCCCTGACCTCAATCCTATAGAAAAATTGTGGGCAGAAGTGAAAAAGCGTGTGTGTGAGCCAGGAGACCTACAAACCTGGGTACACCAGCTCTGTCAGGAGGAATGAGCCAAAATTCACCCCATTTATTGTGGGATGCTTGTGGAAGGCTACCTGAAATCTTTGACCCAAGTTAAACAATTTAAAGGCAATACACTTAATTGGTATTTGGTAGCATGTAAACGTCTGACCCACTGGGAATGTGAAAGAAATAAAAGCTGAAGTAAATCATTCTCTACTATTTTTCTGACTTCACAATAAAGTGGTGATCCTAACTGCCCTAAGACAGGGAATTTTTACTAGGATTAAATGTCAGGAATTGTGAAACTGATTTTATGTATTTGGCTAAGGTGTATGTAAACTTCCGACTTTAACTGTGTGTGCGTGTATATATCTATCTCAGAATGGGATGATCCTCCATTTGTTTAAATCTCCAGTTAGGGAACATTTTGGCTTCCTCGTAGAAGCAAAAATGTATTGAACTTATTAGAGCATTAATTTGCCCAAGATAAGACGTGAAAAAAATGCACAAGTCATTCATGTATTCCTTCAACTTTCTGAAGAGGCAATTGTGCGGGATGCCCCTGTCTGTGTATAGCTGTACACGATGATGCTAAGGACAGCTGTCTTCTGGTAGAGGGAAAGTCTTTCCCCAAAACCTTCTCAATGAAATGTTAACTACAAAGTAAAGTATTCAGACCCTTTGACTTTTTCCACATTTTGTTACGTTACAGCCTAAATCAATTTTAGAATAAATAAAAATCTACACACAATACTCCATAATGACAAAGCGAAAACACGTTACAAAATAAAACGCCTTATTTACACAAGTATTCAGACCCTTTGCTATGAGACTCGTAATTGAACTCTGGTGCATCATATTTCCATTCATCATCCTTGAGATGTTGCTTCAACTTGATTGGGGTCCATCTGTGGTAAATTCAATTGATTGGACATGATTTGGAAAGGCACACACCTGTCAATACAAGGTCCCATAGTTGACAGTGCATGTCAGAGAGAACCAAGCCAAGAGTTTGAAGGAATTGTCCGTAGAGGTTTGAGACAGGATTGTGTCGAGGCACAGATCTGGGGAAGGGTACCAAAACATTTCTGCAGCACTGAAGGTCTCCAAGAACACAGTGGTCTCCATCATTCTTAAATTTTAAGAAATGTGGAACCACCAATACTCTTCCTAGAGCTGGCTGCCTGGCCAAACTGAGAATTTGGGAGAGAAGGGCCTTGGTCATGAAGGTGACCAAGAACCCGATGGTCACTCTGACAGATCTCTAGAGTTCCTCTGTGGAGATGGGAGAACCTTCCAGAAGGACAACCATCTCTGCAGCACTCCAACAATCAGGCCTTTATGGTACAGTGGCCAGACGGAAGCAACTCCTCATTAAAAGGCACATGACAGCCCGCTTGGAGTTTGCCAAAGGCACCTAAAGACTTTCAGACCGTGAGAAATAAGATTCTCTGGTCTGATGAAACCAAGATTGAACTTTTTGGCCAGAATGACAAATGTCACTTTTGGAGGAAACCTGGAACCATCCCTACGGTGAACCATGGTGGTGGCAGCATCATGCATTTGGGATGTTTTTCAGCGGCAGGGACTGGAAGACTAGTCAGGATCGAGCAAAAGTAACGGAGCAAAGTACAGTGCGATCCTTGATGAAAGCCTGCTCCGGAGCTCAGACTGGGGCGAAGATTCACATTCCAACAGGGCAACGACCCTAAGCACACAGCCAAGACAACACAGGAGTGGCTTTGGGAGTCTCTGAATGTCCTTGAGGGGCCCAGCCAGAGCCTGAACTTAAACCTGATCGATCATCTCTGGAGAGACTCTCCCCATCCAACCTGACAGAGCTTGAGATGATCTGCAGAAAATAATGTGAGAAACTCCCCAAATACAGGTATGCCAAGCTTGTAGCGTCATACCCAAGAAGGCTTGAGGCTTTAATCGCTGCCAAAGGTGCTTCAACAAAGTACTGAGTAAAGTGTTTGAATACTTATATTAATTTAATATTTAATTTAAAAAATATACATAAATTAGCTTAGCTTTTTTGCTTTGTCATTATGGGGTATTGTGTGTAGATTGATGGGGGGAAAAATGTAATCAATTTTACAATAAGGCTGTAACCTAACAAAATGTGCAAATACTTTCCGAAGTCACTGTTTACCTGGCAGAATGATCTCATGATTATTTGCATCAATCCAGTGGTGATTTGATCAGCAAACTCTGCAATCATGTGTGCTACAGAAACACTGTTAACCAAGCAAGGCTCTTGCTGGTGTGCACCTAAATGAAAGGTTATCTTCACCCAAAAATGAAATGTATTTGTTTTTTTGCCAGACCTAAAATGTCTGGTGCATTGTTTTGTTTTTCTTTTAGTGTTTTTGACAGTGGAAATCAGAAACCTGGAAAAACAACAACATTTTCATTGGGCCCGACATTATATGGCTCATGATCTGTTCCTGGGTTAGTTTGGCATATTTTGCCAAAACTAAAATTAACTACAGTAACTGTTGCCTTTTTAAAAATGTCCTGCTCTACCGAAACTGAACCGTGACCCCAAAACCGCAATACGTACCGAACCCTGGGTTTGGTGAACCGTTACACTCCTAATGTAATGTATCCCTTTCTCATCATCATTTTCATCTTTCCCCCTCGCTTTCTCTCATCCTCTCTCGCGCTCTCTCAGGTGATAGAGAGACACATCCGTCATGAGCTTCCCTTCATGGCTACAGAGAACATCATCATGGCTATGGTGAAGGCTGGAGGCAACAGACAGGTACACACCCTTCTAGCGAAGGAGATGTCTGCTGTATGAGTCAACCTTTTTTCTGTATCTGTAACCAACAGATGCTTATCTATATTCCCAGTCAAAACCTTTGAAATGGTTGCATGTTGCGTATTTATATTTTTTGTGTAATCACACAGTAACAGTTTCTCTTGCCTGTGTTCTTGCTCCAGGACTGCCATGAGAAGATCCGTGTGTTGTCCCAGCAGGCTGCAAACGTGGTGAAACAGGAGGGGGGGGACAATGACCTCTTGGCCAGGGTCCAGGCTGACCCCTACTTCGCCCCTATCCTGGGCCATCTTGACAACATCCTGGACCCCAAGACCTTCATCGGCCGCGCCCCCCAACAGGTACTATACAGAACACCCGTTATCTTTGTTTTTCACAACTTGGCCTCAGAGTATTGTAAAATCTTTAGTTTAACCTTTAGTTAAACAGAAAATAATCTCCAGCACACTTGGTACAGATTTCATGGTGGCAAAATATCCATTCAATCTGAGCATCAATATCACCAGTGTGCTCTTTGGTATTTAGTAGAGTATACAGATTTTCTCCATGCGCTTATAGTTGACGCACCCTAACTCATCATTCTGTCTCCCTCTCAGGTGGCGAGGTTTCTCTCTGAGGAGGTACGTCCTCTGCTGGAACCTTACAAGGCCGAGATTGACGTCAAATTTGAGCTGGAGCTCTAAAACAGGGGACACTGACCTAAAAAACGACTAACACTAACAATTCTGAAATTATTATATTATTTTGCAGGTCAGGAGTGGCCTTTTCACTAAAACACATACTCTTACACACCAAAATAAACCGCATGACTGACTAATTGCATGCTGTATTGTAAGACAATAAAAGACTGAAATCAAAAGTCGGTGAGTTTGTAATGATGTAATGCTTAACTAGCAGGGTTACAACGTATACATACAGTTGAAGTCGGAAGTTTACATACACCTTAGCCAAATACATTCAACTCAGTTTTTCCACAATTACTGACATTTAATCCTAGTAAAAATTCCCTGTTTTAGGTCAGTTAGGATCACCACTTTATTTTAAGAATGTGACATGTCAGAATAACAGCAGAGAGAATGATTTATTTCAGCTTTTATTTCTTTCATCTCATTCCCAGGAGCTCAGAAGTGTACATACACTCAATTTGTATATGGTAGAATTGCCTTTAAATTGTTTAATTTGGGTAAAACGCTTCAGGTAGCCTTTCACAAGCTTCCCACAATAAGTTGGGTGAATTGTGGCCCTTTCCTCCTGACAGAGCTGGTGTAACTGAGTCAGGTTTGTAGGCCTCCTTGCTCGCACAAGCTTTTTCAGTTATGCCCACAAAATATCCTTTGGATTGAGGTCGGGGCTTTGTGATGGCCACTCCAATACCTTGACTTTCTTGTCCTTAAGCCATTTTGCCACAATTTGGGAAGTATGTTTGGGTCATTGTCCATTTGTAAGACCATTTGCGACCAAGCTTTAATTTCCTGACTGATATATCCACATTATTTTCCTCCTCATGATGCCATCTATTTTGTGAAGTGCACCAGTCCCTCCTGCAGCAAAGTACCCCCACAACATGATTCTGCCACCCCCATGCTTCACGGTTGGGATGGTGTTCTTTGTCTTGCAAGCATCCCCCTTTTTCCTCCAAACATAACGATGGATATTATGGCCAAACAGTTCTATTTTTGTTTCATCAGACCAGAGGACATTTCTCCAGAAAGTACGATCTTTGTCCCCATGTGCAGTTGCAAACCGTAGTTAGGCTTTTTTATGGGGGTTTTGGAGCAGTGGCTTCTTCCTTGCTGAGCGGCCTTTCAGGTTATGTCGATATAGGGCTCGTTTTACTGTGGAAATAGATACTTTTGTACCTGTTTCCTCCAGCATCTTCGCAGGGTCCTTTGCTGCTGTTCTGGGATTACTTTTCACACCAAAGTACATTCATCTCTAGGAGACAGAACGCGTCTCCTTCCTGAGCGTTTGACGGCTGCATGGTCCCATGGTGTTCATACTTGCGTACTATTGTTTGTATAGATGAATGTGGTACCTTCAGGCGTTTGGAAATTGCTCCCAAGGATGAACCAGACTTGTGGAGGTCTACAATTTTTTTCTTGGCTGATTTATTTTGATTTTCCCATGATGTCAAGCAAGGAGGCACTGAGTTTGAAGGTAGGCCTTGAAATACATCCACAGGTACACCTCCAGTTGACACAAATGATGTCAATTAGCCTCTATTTCTGGAATTTTCCAAGCTGTTTTAAAGGCACAGTCAACTTAGTATGTAAACTTCTGACCCACTGGAATTGTGATACAGTGAAGTAATCTGTCTAACAATTGTTGGAAAAATAACTTGTGTCATGCACAAAGTAGATGGCCTAACGAGAAATGTGTGGAATGGTTGAAAAACGAGTTCATGGCTCCAACCTAAGTGTATGTAAACTTCAACTGTGTGAAATCTGAAATTTCAGGGCCTATGTCTGAATTCCATACTGTTCCAACACTACATTTTCCTAAATGAATGTATTATTCACCAAGTAAAACATCAACATGGTGTTTAATTAAATAACTTGTTAGCTATTTGAGGCACCATAAACCTATTGAGACTAAAGGACCCAGCTTCCACTTCAAATGGATCGGGTCAAAGGTCCTTTGTCCAACCAATCTTTATTACCAAGAGCGTCGTCATAGGAAGCTGATGATATTGGTGCAGTGGAACCATTATTACACTCATTTATTACTTTGTATTTAACTTATCTAATGCTCAACAGTAGACACCCTGTTACAGCTTTCAGTCTAGAGAGAAAGAAGAGTATATCAAGTCCTTCTGATAGATTTTTGGTTTCACTATGTGGATGTACAATAATTTATGGTAATGTGGTTGTGCGTGTGTGAGTGAGAGTGAGAGAGCGAGGTGTGCAGAGGAAGCCCACAGTATGTTACTGGGAGGAACGAGTGCAAATAGTTGTGAATCAGGACATTGTTGGCTAGACTGTTACCGTAATGTCTTGCAGAGCAAACCCCTTTCAAAAATTGACTTTCAAAAAATGAATGCTTCTAAGTAGAATAGTTACACAATCTAATAATATTTTTTTTTGTATATAGTGCTTTTCATTACAAAGAGAATTTCAAATATGCTTTGAAAACAATAATCCATTCCGGGTTCTGGCAGTGGAAAGTGCTGGTGTTCCAAAGCTGACCGGGTGTTGAGGCAGTTCAGAAAGGCAGTGGCATTGGAAGGAGTGTTGCTGGTACAGGAAGGGAGAAGTGTCAATCAGATACTGTAGATGGGGCCCGGAGCTCAGGTACCTTTGCTGTATCCGCCACAATGTGTTTTTTTTTTTAAATCTAGGATATACACAACACACATGAACAGAAATAATCCCATTCAGTACAGTATTAACAAGGAAAGTCACGTATGTGTCTAAGTTCCCCAGTTCCGCTCACAATGGGCATGATCCGATGCTCAGACATGAGCTATGTCCTTACCTGTTTCTTCATGGTGATACGTGGCAACTTTATTTTTGAATGAATCAAATTATAACACTGTCATGGTCAAAATCGCTATCGGATCACATCTTCACACTTCAATCAATACTGTCATCCTCATACCAATCTTTGTTATCACCATTATAATAATATGAAATATCTAAGCCCCGCGGCGTATTATTTCTTAATCCAGCCCCTGACCCAATGTAATAATTGTACCATACAACCTTCTCTCTGGTAAAGCGAGTGAGAAACAACTTTCTTCTGGTGTTATTACGGTCCATTTGACAGTGACGGCCAAGGGGGAGAGGCATTTTCTCTATTGAGGAGAAAGTCAAGAGGTTGTGTCGGCTTTACCTCCCATCTACATACAAGAAAACTGTGACTTTAAACCACTTTTTACTTAACTTCTCTTTCTCTGACAGTTAAATATGATTTTATTCTAGGTTACTATGTCATAGAGCTTGCAGGAAAGGCATTTCACTGTACTTGTGCATGTGACATTAACTTGAAATATGAAACTTGTCAATATATCTTATTTTGTGTAAATAGTGTCTATGACATTATTGCTCTTTCTGTATCTTGCTTTCCTCTCTTTCCTTTTAAGTAACGACTTTTCTGGGTGTCATTTGATGAGGTTTTAACAGTCTGGAAGAGCAAGGAGCTTATTTAAACTAGACAGTTATTTTTCTGTGCTTCCATTCTCTTCCTATCACTCAAAATGATTTCTCAATTGAGTAAGCCTGTAGCTTCAAACGTTCCTTTTCACCTCATCAGCTTTGATCCTGTAAGATGTGTACGAACAGATAATCAACAGATACAGTGCCTTGCGAAAGTATTCGGCCCCCTTGAACTTTGCGACCTTTTGCCACATTTCAGGCTTCAAACATAAAGATATAAAACTGTATTTTTTTGTGAAGAATCAACAACAAGTGGGACACAATCATGAAGTGGAACGACATTTATTGGATATTTCAAACTTTTTTAACAAATCAAAAACTGAAAAATTGGGCGTGCAAAATTATTCAGCCCCCTTAAGTTAATACTTTGTAGCGTCACCTTTTGCTGCGATTACAGCTGTAAGTCGCTTGGGGTATGTCTCTATCAGTTTTGCACATCGAGAGACTGAAATGTTTTCCCATTCCTCCTTGCAAAACAGCTCGAGCTCAGTGAGGTTGGATGGAGAGCATTTGTGAACAGCAGTTTTCAGTTCTTTCCACAGATTCTCGATTGGATTCAGGTCTGGACTTTGATTTGGCCATTCTAACACCTGGATATGTTTATTTTTGAACCATTCCATTGTAGATTTTGCTTTATGTTTTGGATCATTGTCTTGTTGGAAGACAAATCTCCGTCCCAGTCTCAGGTCTTTTGCAGACTCCATCAGGTTTTCTTCCAGAATGGTCCTGTATTTGGCTCCATCCATCTTCCCATCATTTTTAACCATCTTCCCTGTCCCTGCTGAAGAAAAGCAGGCCCAAACCATGATGCTGCCACCACCATGTTTGACAGTGGGGATGGTGTGTTCAGGGTGTTCAGCTGTGTTGCTTTTACGCCAAACATAACGTTTTGCATTGTTGCCAAAATGTTAAATTTTGGTTTCATCTGACCAGAGCACCTTCTTCCACATGTTTGGTGTGTCTCCCAGGTGGCTTGTGGCAAACTTTAAACAACAATTTGTATGGATATCTTTAAGAAATGGCTTTCTTCTTGCCACTCTTCCATAAAGGCCAGATTTGTGCAATATACGACTGATTGTTGTCCTATGGACAGAGTCTCCCACCTCAGCTGTAGATCTCTGCAGTTCATCCAGAGTGATCATGGGCCTCTTGGCTGCATCTCTGATCAGTCTTCTCCTTGTATGAGCTGAAAGTTTAGAGGGACAGCCAGGTCTTGGTAGATTTGCAGTGGTCTGATACTCCTTCCATTTCAATATTATCGTTTGCACAGTGCTCCTTGGGATGTTTAAAGCTTGGGAAATCTTTTTGTATCCAAATCCGGCTTTAAACTTCTTCACAACAGTATCTCGGACCTGCCTGGTATGTTCCTTGTTCTTCATGATGCTCTCTGCGCTTTTAACGGACCTCTGAGACTATCACAGTGCAGGTGCATTTATACGGAGACTTGATTACACACAGGTGGATTGTATTTATCCTCATTAGTCATTTAGATCAACATTGGATCATTCAGAGATCCTCACTGAACTTCTGGAGAGAGTTTGCTGCACTGAAAGTAAAGGGGCTGAATAATTTTGCACGCCCAATTTTTCAGTTTTTGATTTGTTAAAAAAGTTTGAAATATCCAATAAATGTCGTTCCACTTCATGATTGTGTCCCACTTATGGTTGATTCTTCACAAAAAAATACAGTTGTATATCTTTATGTTTGAAGCCTGAAATGTGTCAAAAGGTCGCAAAGTTCAAGGGGGCCGAATACTTTCGCAAGGCACTGTACTTCTCTTTACCGGACCAGGGCTCAAATACTATTTCAATTATTTCAATTACGTTCACATCCATTTCAAATGAAGTTTTCAGATGTTTTTATTATTATTTGAAAGTAGTTGAATATTGGAATGTATTTGGAAGTACACTTGGAAAGTATTGACATATATTTGAAAATATTCAAATACAACTAAATACTCCGATGCATTTGAAATAATGAATTTGAAAAATATTTTCAAAGTATCTTTTTTTATATGAAATGATTTGACAATAAATTAAAATACTTCCAACAGAAGTAGTTGACTTTGGCCACGTTATTTAAAAGTACTCAAATACACAGAAAATGTGTATTTCATCATTTGTTATTTAAATACTTGTGTATTTAAACTCGGGGAAGGATTCTACATGGCATTGAAAGCAACTACTGTACACAACTACTGTACACAGGAGTAATTGTGTCTGTCCCAGGTGACCTAAGTGGACCATTATGTGGCTCTGGGCACTGCTCCCGATCTGCTTGGCGGTGTTTGGCACTGTGGACATATGGGTTGTGTAAGTATTTATCTGACGTCCGTGTGTGCTCTCCTCTTCAGCCACTTCTTTGTTAGCAATAGGCAGAAGAATACTGTGGTCACTTATGCTACAATGATATGGCAATGATGATGATGGAGAAAATGTTCATGTTTACTTACTTTCAGTACAAGTAACAAAAATGGTTTTGTCTGGAAGATATACAGCGCCTTTGAAAAGTATTCAGACCCCTTGACTTTTTTCCACATTTTGTTATGTTACAGCCTTATTTTAAAATTGAATAAATAAATGTTTTTTAAAAACTTAGCAATCTACTCACAATCCCCCGTAATGACAAAGTGAAAACAGGTTTTTAGAAATGTTTGCAAATGTATTAAAAATAAAAAACAGAAATACCTTATTTACATAAGTTTTCAGACCCTTTGCTATGACACTCGAAGTGGAGGTCAGGTGCATCCTGTTTCCATTGATCATCCATGAGATGTTTCTACAACATGATTGGAGTTCACCTGTGGTAAATTCAATTGATTGGACGTGATTTGGAAAGGCACACACCTGACGATATAAGGTCCCACAGTTGACAGTGCATGTAAGAGCAAAAACCAAGCCATGAGGTCAAAGGAATTGTCCGTAGAGCCCCGAGACAGGATTGTGTCAAGGCACAGATCTAGGGAAGAGTACCAAAATATTTCTGCAGCACTGAAGGTCCCCAGGAACACAGTGGTTTGGAAACACCAAGACCTTTCCTAGAGCTGGCCATCCGGACAAACTGAGCAATCGGGGGAGAAGAGCCTTGGTCAGGGAGGTGACCAAGAACCCGATGGTCACTCTGACAGATCTGTGGAGATGGGAGAACCTTCCAGAAGGACAACCATCTCTGCAGCACTCCACCAATCAGGCCGTTATGGTAGAGTGGCCTGATGGAAGCCACTCCTCAGTAAAAGGCACATGACAGCCCACTTGGAGATGGCCAAAAGGCACCTAGACTTTCAGACCAAGAGAAATAAGATTATCCTATGGTGAACCATGGTGGTGGCAGCATCATTCCGTTTGGATGTTTTTCAGCGGCAGGGACTGGGAGACTAGTCAGGATCAAGCGAAAGATGAACAGAGCAAAGTACAGAGAGATCCTTGATGAAAACCTGCTCCAGAGTGTTCAGGACCTCAGACTGGGGGTGAAGGCTCACCATCCAACAGGACAACAACTCTAAGCACACAGCCAAGACAACACAGGAGTGGCTTTGGGACAAGTCTGGGACAAGCTTGTAGTGTCATACCCAAGAAGACTTGAGGCTGTAATCATTGCCAAAGGTGCTTCAAAAAAGTACTGAGTAAAGGGTCTGAATACTTAAGTGAATTTGTATTATTTATTTTTGATAAATTAAATTAAATTCTAAAATATCTAAAATCCTATTTTTGCTTTGTCATTCTGGGGTATTGTGTGTTGATTGATGATGGAAACAAACAAATTAATATATTTTAGAATAAGGCTGTAACTTAACAAAATGTGGAAAAAGTGAAAGGGTCTGAATACTTGTCGAAGGCACTGTATGTTGTAATGGGAGGTATTAAAATACTAACTGCAGTTCTTGTTCTCGCCAGGTTTGGTATCGCTGTTTCGAATGAGACTGTTAACATCACAGACAGATTCCCCTACATCAGGTAGGAGTCACACTGGTCTTGCAATCAAGTCAATGTCTCACAGTACTCTATAAATATTCTCAATGGCATGGATCAAAATGAAAAGTGAATCATTGAGGAATCAACACTATATCACTTTAATATTAAAGTTATAACATTATTCAAATTGTATTTGTCGCACGGTATACATCGTCCAATTAAAAACATGCTTGTAGGTTCCTCCTCGACAATGCAACAACAATAAGAAATAAGAAAATATAAGAATACGAACATAACGCAAATGGCAGAAAATAAAATAAACATTTTAGCATACACAGAACGGCCTCACTTTGTCAGGGCGTGGACTTTACAATGTCAAGTTGGCTGGATGTGTTTTGGGGGACCATTATTGATACACAGGAAACTGTTGAGCGTGAAAAACCCAGCAGCATTGTACTTCTTTACACACTCAAATTGGTGAGCCTGGTAACTACTACCATACCCCGTTCAAAGGCACTTCAATTTTTTTGTCTTGCCCATTGGCACACATACACAATCCATGTCTCAAGGCTTACAAATCCATATTTAACCTGTCTCCTCCCCTTCATCTACACTGATTGAAGGGGATTTAACAGGTGACATCAAGAAGGGTTCATAGGTTTCACCTGGTCAGTTTATGTCGTGGAAAGAGCAGGTGTTCTTAAGGTTTTGTACACTCAGTCTAAGTATAATACAGGAAAGCACAATTTATTGTCCAATATTTACACGTGTATTGGAGAGGGGTGCACGTGTATAAATTGAGCAGTATAATACGAGTCTGGTAGCAGCAGTTGTGATGTGTGTGTAATGAATGAATTTATGTGTGTGGGTGTGTGTGTATAATGAATGTATGAGTGGGTGTGTGCGTGAGTGCACGTGTGCTAAGATGTGGAGAATCAGAGCAGGTGGTCAGTTCAAGTGTTCAGCAGTATGATGGCTTGTGGATAGAAACGGTCTCTGAGCCCGTTGGTATCAGAACGGAAGATGGTATCGGAGCATGAGACACTTGACCTGAGAGCTGAACACTTGACCTGGACTGACCACCTGCTCTGATTCTCCACACACTAGCACACATGCACTCACTCACAGACATACACAGTCCCAGGCCCAGATGCAACCGGTCAGGACGTGCAGCGGTACTATTTGGAGAGGACCCGGGGAGGCATGCCGATAGCTAGCATGGTGTATTAAAGTTCACCCAAATTACAAAATGACATTGGTTTCCTTACGCTGTAAGCAGTCTATGGGCAAGGTATGACTCCAAAGTGGCGCAGCTCAGTGCAAGAGGCGTCACTGCAGTCCCTGGTTCGAATCCAGGCTGCATCACATCCGGCCGTGATTGGGAGTCCCATTGGGCGGCGCACAATTGGCCGAGTGTCGTCCGGGGTAGGCCGTCATTGTAAAAAAGAATTTGTTCTTAACTGACTCGCCTAGTTTAAAAATAGGTTACATTTAAAAAATGACAGCAATCCATGCTTTGTTTGTGTTTACCGGTCTGCAAGTCAATATTAGCTTCTTTGCGCTTCATGTCCAAATCATCTATAAGCAACTTCATTGAGTTACACACTCATTTTGTTTAGATACTTTAGGATAATTTGAAGCAAAAACTAAGATACATTTTTTTACATAAAGTATGAGAGGGAAACAAGGTGTGTATTGTGAAATCAACGAATACACATTTTGAGGTTCCGACGTCTGATATGATTTGTTTATAATCGTAGAGAATTCAAATGTGAATATTTTTGTTCCGTAGTGAATGTGGCACCTATAATCCTTAGAGCTGCATCTTTGCTCAGATCTGCAACGTCTGTGCTGTCCTGGGTAAGTGAACAGATATATAAAGTGGGGCAAAAAAGTATTTAGTCAGCCACCAATTGTGCAAGTTCTCCAACTTAAAAAGATGAGAGGGGCCTGTAATTTTCATCATAGGTACAATTAAACTATGACAGACAAAATGAGAAACAAAATTCCAGAAAATCACATTGTAGGATTTTTAATGAATTTATTTGCAAATTATGGTGGAAAATAAGTATTTGGTCAATAACAAAAGTTTATCTCAATAATTTGTTATATACCCTTTGTTGGCAATGACAGAGGTCAAACGTTTTCTGTAAGTCTTCACAAGGTTTTCACACACTGTTGCTGGTATTTTTGGCCCATTCCTCCATGCAGATCTCCTCTAGAGCAGTGGTGTTTTGGAGCTGTTGCTGGGCAACACGGACTTTCAACTCCCTCCAAAGATTTTCTATGGGGTTGAGATCTGGAGACTGACTAGGCCACTCCAGGACCTTGAAATGCTTCTTACGAAGCCACTCCTTCGTTGCCTGGGCGGTGTGTTTGGGATCATTGTCATGCTGAAAGACCCAGCCACATTTCATCGTCAATGCCCTTGCTGATGGAAGGAGGTTTTCACTCAAAATCTCACGATACATGGCCCCATTCATTCTTTCCTTTACACGGATCAGTTGTCCTGGTCCCTTTGCAGAAAAACAGCCCCAAAGCATTATGCTTCCACCCCCATGCTTCACAGTAGGTATGGTGTTCTTTGGATGCAACTCAGCATTCTTTGTCCTCCAGACACGATGAGTTGAGTTTTTACCAAAAAGTTATATTTTGGTTTCATCTGACCATATGACATTCTCCCAATCTTCTTCTGGATCATCCAAATGCTCTCTAGCAAACTTCAGACGGGCCTGGTCATGTACTGGCTTAAGCAGGGGGACATGTCTGGCACTGCAGGATTTGAGTCCCTGGCAGCGTAGTGTGTTACTGATGGTAGGCTTTGTTACTTTGGTCCCAGCTCTCTGCAGGTCATTCACTAGGTCCCCCCATGTGGTTCTGGGATTTTTGCTCACCGTTCTTGTGATCATTTTGACCCCACGGGGTGAAATCTAGCGTGGAGCCCCAGATCGAGGGAGATTATCAGTGGTCTTGTATGTCTTCCATTTCCTAATAATTGCTCCCACAATTGATTTCTTCAAACCAAGCTGCTTACCTATTGCAGATTCAGTCTTCCCAGCCTGGTGCAGGTCTACAATTTTGTTTCTGGTGTCCTTTGACAGCTCTTTGGTCTTGGCCATAGTGGAGTTTAGAGTGTGACTGTTTGAGGTTGTGGACAGGTGTCTTTTATACTGTTAACAAGTTCAAACAGGTGCCATTAATACAGGTAACGAGTGGAGGACAGAGGATCCTCTTAAAGAAGAAGTTACAGGTCTGTGAGAGCCAGTAATCTTGCTTGTTTGTAGGTGACCAAATACTTATTTTCCACCATAATTTGCAAATAAATTCATAAATAATCCTACAATGTGATTTTCTGGATTTTTTTCCTCATTTTGTCTGTCATAGTTGAAGTGTACCTATGATGAAAATTACAGGCCTCTCTCATCTTTTTAAGTTGGAGAACTTGCACAATTGGTGATTGACAATACTTTTTGCCCCACTGTATATACATACACACACAACACAACACAACACACAAACAAACAAAAATACCCCCTTCTCTCTCTGTGTGTCAGCCCTGTGGGTTGTGGTGATCTGGTTTCAGCAGGTCAGGGACTATGGTCAGAACAGCAAGGTGAACATTGCCAGTATCGTACTGGGCTTCATCTCCTGTGTGGGCATCTCCATTATCGGAAACTTCCAGGTATCGTTTAGAATCTCGCTTCAGTGTAAACTATTGTGATAAAGGGCAGGTGTGGCTCTTCTACAAAGCCCACCCCTTTAAAGACCGCCACTGGGTTGGACCTCTTCGAGCTACCTTGTGTAGCATCTGCAGCATCCTGGTCATCACCAGTATCCTTACAGACCATACCGCTGGGGGCGAGAGAATGTCTCTTCATGTAGGAAGATGAAACACATCTATTACTCACTGTTGATGCATGCTTAACAGTGTTTATGCAAAATATAGCAACTTGAATACCAGTGAAAATATGACACATAAACAATGGACTGTAGTATATATTCCCTGACCAGACTGGCAGTACAGTGGTACACTACACTTAGCTGGGAATGAGACGGTATACAAACTGTATAGTTTCGACATTGACAGGTCATCTGCTTGTGTTGTTGCTCCTTGCCTGGCCTTTCCCTCCCCAGTGGCAATACTTCATAATACCAGCTACAAATCTGGAACGGCCGTTTGTGAGTGGGCCTTGGTCATGTCCTTCTTTGTCCTTTTTGGCCTCTTTGGGTCCGAGTTCCGTCACATCGACTTCCACCAGCTCACCGTGCAGAAACAAGGTCTGAAGACCAACGGAGTCGTTTCATAGTAAAGCCAATGAGACCGTGACCGTGACCTGTTCATTGCTTAGTATCTAAAAACAAACACACACACATACACGCTGGGTTATTTTGACCCAGCTAGTTGTGTGAATACCCAAACATGGGTTAATTGAACCATCATTAGTTCTTTTTTTACCATCAGTTGGTTTGACCCAGCAGCTGTTTAAAAAAAATGTAATCCATAGGTTATTTTCATGAGGCATGGCCTATTGGGGGCGTGGCTTTCAAATAATGATTTTTGGCCACCTGTAAGAGTAAAGGTCATTCCTGTTAATCATGTTAAGTTTGTACACTGCAAATTTCAATTTTCTTTGAATTTCTTTGCACATTACATATTTGAATATAACATTTATAACATTATTATATACATATCACAACATTGAGATATCCCATATTTTAGCATAAGCTCTTGGGGAACTCACATACTTGTATAAGCATCATTAAAGATACAAAGGTGTCTGTGTTTAACCTTAACATGTGATAACAATACAACAGAACACATGAACCAGAATGACATTTACTTTCACGGGTGGCCAAAAATAAAAAAAGCCACGCCCCTACAAAGCCATGACTCCAGTCTTCTGAGCTGACCCGCTGGGTCATATCTCAATAACCCAGCAGTTAAAAAAAAAACAACAACAACTAAGTGGCCCAATGCCTGCAACCCAGCATTTTGTTGTACACGCACAAACAACTTTTGTATTACTGTTATTTATTTACTTATTGAATATTATATTATGAAAGTATTGAAAAAATGCATAAAGTTATATAAAAAAAAAAATCACAATTCTAATTGTCTTGTAATTCAGTCAAGCGGATCTAAGATTTTCTCCCCTTTTGGTTTTATTTTTGTTCCAACAGATATTATTTCAATGGCACATCAAGACATGAAAGCTGGAAACATATCTACAGTATTTATATAGAGGAAGATGAATGAACTGATTATTGCCATGGAAATTGAAATCAACTTTAATGTGATGTATGATGTGATACAGGAACTGATACTTCAACAAAGTTTAAGTCATGAGGGTTTACATAACTGTAAGTGTTTTTAGTTGACTAATGTTTAATCAAATGTAACTTTAAACGTACTGTACAGAGAATATCGAGCATTCCATCAGTGTCTGTCATATAAAAAATAATATCATGACATTTGTTCTCCCAGTGCAAACACGTCATTTAAACAACTTTTTATTTTTTTATTTTGCATTGTAAAACAGCAGATTAATTTCTTTACAAACATTTGAAACAATCAATGTTTTTTTTGCATCAAAGGTCCATATTGTTGATAGATGTTGTACCAAATCTGTTTTCAGTGCTATTAGTGTTTCTGATTAAATAGGCATATAGCACTGTGTGTCCAAGCCTTTAGGACAAGCAGCCTTGTGTGTGGGTTTCCCAAAAACATAAAGCATACCTTTGGGAAACTCACACTCATCTCGGTGAGTGCCGTGTGCAGGTGGTGGCTGTCATCAGCTGTGCTGCCCTTCATTTTCTTCAGAATTACCCTCTCACACAAACAACCAGAGGTGTATTCAGAGAGGTAAAAGCATTAAGAACGTTGCAGATAGAAATATAATTTATAGACGTGGCATGACACCTAATTCTATGTGACATATAAGGATAGCTGTTCTACGTAACGCATTTATATCTGAATGCTTTTTAACGTTGCACCCTCCTGAACACACCCGGTCCTCCGCCGTTGCATCGGCAGAGACAGATTGGCTGCCCGCCAAGGAGAATGCTGCAGTTTCTTCAGGCTCTTGTTTTGTCAGTCCGTTTAGTCAGGCTATCGAGCTGAAGGTGAAGACTGACTGTTTCACATTGCATTAGATAGACAGCATGCTACATGATGTCTCAGTCAACCCTGAGAGTTATGGCAGAAAATACGGGACAAGATTTGCTTCTAGGTAAGTCGTCTACAGCATCTATTCACCTAGAGCCTATCTCTTTGTTTGTGTTGAAAGGGGAGAATATGTCCTCAATGTTTTGACTGCAGCAGCGGTGGATGCTCTGTTTCGTCCCTCTGCTGGTTGTCACATGGTATTGGTTTCCCTGCTACAGGGATCTCTGTGTGAGGGGGATGCGGAAGTCAATTCTACCACATGGTGGCACCATCAAGCCTATGCTCACTTCAACATACAATGATTAACCTTAGTTTTGTTTGACTATTCTTGGGTCTCTCTGTTACCAGGTTATAGGTGCCTCTGACAGTTTCCTGTGTAAGGCTCCGAGGAAGGTGATCCTCAAAGATTATCGCAGAAATATTTTTCTGGGATAGTCACCATGTGAAATGTCCTGGGGTAAGATATTTTTATGGCTTCCTGAGTTCCTCAGTTGAGGGCCTTTGTCCCTTTTTATTGAAATTAGGCTAAAGTGTATCTGGCTGTCTCAGTTGTCTCGTTTCATATTTCCCAGGGGAAGTAAGTAAACAATAATGTGGCTCTGGGCACTCCTTCCAATCTGCTTGGCGGTGTTTGGCACTGTGGGAATATGGGTGGTGTGAGTATCTAACAGACTGGTCTGCTCTCTCCAGCTACTTGTCTAGATATAATAACAGTGTGGTCTTATGCTACGGTACAATGAGATTGTGTTGAGGATAATAAACGTACTCTCAGTGCAAATAACAAACAGAAAACCACTGAAGCATTGATATGCTAACGACAGGTCTTGTTCTTCCCAGGTTCGGTATCGCTGTATCAAATGAGACTGTTAATATCACAGCGAGATTCCCTTACATCAGGTAAGAGTGACGCTGGTCTTTACAATACTGTAAAGGGTTTACCCTGAATTCCACTGTGTATCTAGACTATGTCAATAGAGGCTCCACCACAGACCAGTTAAACGGGTATAACCACTAACAAAACATGCTGGGAAATGTGACTGAGCCCACAATGCCACAATACCACTGGCTATTTGTTTAAAAGTCAATATTTCATTACCAAGTCATTTCCAAATGTGTAAATAATTCAAATGTGAATTTGTCTTCCAGTGAATGTGGCACCTATGATCCACAGAGCTGTGTCTTTTCCCAGGTCTGCAACATCTGTGCAGTCTTGAGTAAGTTAATTTATTCAGCACTTACACGTTGGTTCATACCACTTTATTATTCTGTCTTGTCTTTCGTATGTAACCTCATTCTTATTCTCCCTTCTATCCTCCCCACTCCACCCTCCTCTACACCCCCATCTCTCTCTTTTCTGTCTCTCTCTTCCTCTCCCTCTCCCTATCTCTGTCAGTCCTGTGGGTTGTGGTGATCCGGTTTCAGCAGGTCAGGGACTATGGTCAGAACAGCAAGGTGAACATCGCCAGTATCATACTGGGCTTCATCTCATCTCTGGGCATCTCCATCCTCGGCAGCTTTCGGGTATCGCCTTACGATTACAATAGGATACTATAACTACAGTATTGTCGTCATACGAATCCCAATATCGTCCCAATCCTAGCATGTTCCCTTAAAAAGATGCTATATTGATATACATTGAAATATGGTTGACAATATCCTGCCTGGCTCTTTCCCTCTCACCACCATTCCTCTCTCCGTCTCTTTCAGCAATCTGTGCTGTTTGGCATCCATGTGTTCGGGGCTTTTCTGGCCTTCTTTGTGGGCCTGGCCTACTTCTGGTTGCAGGTGTGGCTCACCTATAAAGTCCAGCCCTCTAAAGACCGTCGCTGGATGGGGCCTCTCAGAGCTGCCCTCTGTAGCATCTGCACCATCTTGGTCATCACCAGTATCCTTTAACATCAGATCTATCAGCTGAGATAAATCAGAGAGAGGGAGAGCACAAGGGGAGTGCTCGACGATCCAAGATCAACACAGCTGAATGGTGATCCAGGGTCAACACAGCTAATTGTAAATGATAAAAAAATCATCCTAAATCATGCTTCTTTACCTGAATTTACAGTGAAAACATTGCGCATAAAAATAATATCATAAAATTGTATGTCCTCCCTACAAACCGCTATATTTTAGACATTGTCACCTGTTTGGGTTGTGCTCCTTGACTCCCCTTTCCTCCTCAGTGGCCATAGGTCTACTCTTTGATACTGGCTACCGCTCAATGGCGTCCATTTCTGAGTGGGCTCTGGTCATGTGCTTCTTTGTCCTATTTGGCCTCTTTGCATCCGAGTTCCGTCACATCGACCATCACCAGCTCACCGTGCAGAACCAAGGCCTCAGCAAGACCCAGAGCATCAGCAGCGGTGGGATCATAATGTACAATAGTACAGCCAACAGAACAGTAATGTAATAATTACATAACCTTTGAACATTCAGCTCTGACTGATGAAGCTCCACTTAAGTGTACATATTTGAAACCTATTGTTGAATAAAATGCTACTCTTTTTCTTTAATAAAATACTACGTCCTTTGATGCGGCATCTCCTTAGCTAAACCTCTTTTTGTTTGGTTTCTGTTGAGTTTATGGGAAATAGAGAGTGATTTTTTGGATCTTTGTTCATCTTTTGACTACAGCAGGTGGTGGCTGCTATGTTTTCTCTCTCTGTAGGTTGTCTCATTGTATTGCTTTCACTGTTACAGGAATCTGTAGGGTGAGGGTGAGAGAGGCACTACACTGTAGTTAGTCCATTCTACCACATGGTAGCACCATCAGGCCATGTAAGTCAGCCTGGCCTCAGAGCCATATGAAACATACTTTATGTGTTTCTTAGCACCTCCAAGACATATGATACCTACTAAGACAGCAACAAAAGGAGGGAGTTCGGTTAGTTGGTCAGTCGGGTGGGGTGTGTAAGCCATGACCATCTAGCAATCCAAAAGTTGGATGTTTGAGTTGAGTAGGGGACAACTGATGCATTTTAGTTATTAACCTGTCCCCTAACCCTTATTCAAAATTTTAAGGAAAACTCCACCCAAAAACAATCTTTTGGTATTTGTTTCATTAGTTCAGTGTAAACATATTCCCACAATGTTTTACTTGTCAGCAATCACATTTTCAAGATCTGTAACTTTCAAAATACAGAAATGATCCCCGTTTGCTTCATGTAAAATGCATCATACGGGGATGATTTCTGTATTTTGAAAGTTACAGATCTTGAAAACTAACCTGCTACATAAATTCACCCAACCTTTGTCATGTTAGTTCTCTTAACCTTTCATGTAAATTATCCCAACCTTTGTAGTTAGTTTCCCTAACCATCAACGTAAATTCCCATAATTCCCATAATTCTAATTTGTTGCTACAGCGCAGCAAACAACCTGGTCTCATCCAATTCGTATGCTATTGTACGACCAGGTAAGATGTATGATATTATGCCTCCTATTATTCGGATGATATGGTACGAGCGGTTTTCCATTAATAATGTAACCTAACGTAACCTAATTGAAAATGGAACCTAAATATATCATACTAAATGGAGTTTCACATTTACGTACAGAATCATACCAACTGAATGGCAAATATCTTTCAGCTTACAATTTTGAACTTTTAAAGTACATTATACTGCATCTCTGTGTTCCAAAACAGAGTAGAGAACATACAACATATTTAATCCATAGCTTGTGTCTATATGTGATTAGATAATCATTAGAAGAGCAAAGAGCATCATTTAATCTAGTTTCATCTATCCCAGGTGACCTAAGTGGATCATAAGGTGGTCCTGTGCGCTACTTCCGATCGGTACGGTACTAGTATCTGACCGGCTGGTTTGCTGTGGTCACTGAGATCTCAAGCTAATGTACAATGAAATTGTGTCTATAATAAAATATAGTACTATTGGTGCATGTAACAGACACAGAAAACGTATTTTCTGAGAGCGAGAAACAAAACACATTAACTGAATAACTCACTTTTGTTTGTGTCAAACTCTGAAAAAGGTTTGAGTGTCACTGAAGTGTTGAAATACTAAACACAGTTATTGTTCTTGCCAGGTATTGCTGAGACTTTTAATATCACATAGAGATTCCACTACATCAGGTAGAAGTCACACTGGTCTTTACAACACTGTGAAGGGTTTAACGATTCCAGAGTAATGTGGACCTACAGTACGCAAATCACGTAGCCACAAATATATCCAACTTAAGTGGTGATTAAGTTTAGGAATTCTATGACTGAGCATAGAGAGGAAAAGTCCAATGGCAATACTTATATTTTTTCTCTTGTTACCAAGTAGTGATTCCTCAGACAGAACGAGCTTTTGCGGTCATTTGTCGCTGTTTGTCATCGTGAAATTAAATTACGGCTGGGAAGTTATTAAATCGGCAGTGCGACAGGTAGCCTAGCGGTTAGAGAGGCGTGCCAGCAACTGGATGGTTGCCAGTTTGAATCCAGGTCTGATGGGAAGTGAGCTGGAAACCGGAGGGTTGCTACTATCCAATCCTAGATGCCATTGCCTGCCGTTGTGCACTTGAGCAAGGCACATAGCCCCCCACAACAACTGTTCCATAGGCGCCCAGTGTGGCAGCCCCCTGCTCCAACCTGTATATGTATGTGTGTGTTTTGGAGGGGTTGGGATAAAGCAGAAGTTACATTTTGGTTGGACGTTGTGGACAATTGGTGAATTAAGTCATCTTATTCAATCAGCATCTTGGATCGGCACCACCACAGACCAGTTAAACTGGTGCAATATTTTCCCTAACAGATGCAACTACGATTTCCTCAGTTTTCCCACTGCAGTGTAATGTACAGTGTGCTCCTAATGCTTTCTCAGTATCTGTAGAGAATTGAATTTTGAATTTGTCTTCCAGTTAATGTGGCACCTATGATCCACAGAGCTGTATCTTTTCCCAGGTCTGCAACATCTGTGCAGTCTTGGCTGAGTGGATTTATTCAGCACTTTCAAGGTTAGTTCAAACCACTATACTCAGCATTATTTTCTGTCTATGGCATGCGACAGCCTTCTCTCTTCTATCCGCCCGTCTCTCTCTCTCTCTCTCTCTCTCTCTCTCTCTCTCTCGCTCTCGCTCTCTCTCTCTCTCTCTCTCTCTCTCCCACCTGGACAAAAATAACACCTATGTGACACACCTATCTGCCACGCTGATCCTCAACATTGAGGCCCCTCAGGGGTGAGTGCTTAGTTCCCTCCTGTACTCCTTATTCACCCATGATTGCGTGGCCAAGCAGTACTCCCACACCATCATTAAGTTTGCCGACGACAAAACGGTGGTAGGCCTGATCACTGACAACGATGAGACAGCCTATAGGGAGGAGCTCAGAGACCTGGCAGTGTGGTGCCAGGACTACAACCTCTCCCTCAACGTGATCAAGACAAAGGAGATGATCATGGACTACAGAAAAAGGAGGGCCGCACATACCCCCATTCTCATCGGGCTATGCTGGAGCAGGTTGAGAGCTTCAAGTTCCTTGGTGTCCACATCACCAAGAAACTATCATGGTCAAAACACACCAAGACAGCCGTGAAGAGGGCACAACAACACCTATTCTCCCTCAGGAGACTAAAAAGATTTGTCATGGGTCCTCAGATCCTCAAAAGGTTCTACAGCTGCACCATTGAGAGCATCCTGACTGGTTGCATCACCACCTGGTATGGCAGCTGCTCAGCCTCTGACCGCAAGGCGCTACAGAGGGTAGTGCGAACGGCCCAGTACATCACTGGGGCCAAGCTTCCTGCCATCCAGGACCTCTATACTAGGAGGTGTCAGAGGAAGGCCCTAAAAGCCTGCAGGAAGGGTACCACATGAGGGAGGAGGATGTCTTCACTGTAACACACAGCATTGAGATTGCCTGCAATGACAACAAGCTCAGTCCGATGATGCTGTGACACACCACCCCAAACCATGACAAACCCTCCACCTCAAAATTGATCCCTCTCCAGAGTACAGGCCTCGGTGTAACGCTCATTCCTTTGACAATAAACGCAAATCCGACCATCACCCCTGGTGAGACAAAACTGCGACTCGTCAGTAAAGAGCACTTTTTGCCAGTCCTGTCTGGTCCAGCGACGGTGGGTTTGTGCCTATAGGCAACATTGTTGCCAGTGATGTCTGGTGAGGACCTGCCTACAAGCCCTCAGTCCAGCCTCTCTCAGCCTATTGAGGACAGTCTGATCACTGAGGGATTGTGCTTTCCTGGTGTAACTCAGGAAGTTGTTGTTGCCATCCTGTACTTGTCCCGCAGGTGTGATGGTTGGATGTACCGATCCTGTGCAGGTGTTGTTACACGTGGTCTGCCACTGCGAGGATGATCAGCTGTCCGTCCTGTTTCCCTGTAGCACTGTCATCTACAGTCCTCATGCCTCTTTGCAGCATGCCTAAGGCAAGTTCACGCAGATGAGCAGGAATCCTGGGCATCAGTAGAAAGGCCTCTTTAGTGTCCTAAGTTTTCATAACTGTGACCTTAATTGTCTACTGTCTGTAAGCAGTAAGCGTTCCACAGGTGCATGTTCATTAATTGTTTATGGTTCATTGAACAAGCATGGGAAACAGTGTTCAAACCCTTTACAAGGAAAGTCTGTGAAGTTAATTGGATTTTACGAATTATCTTTGAAAGATGGGGTCTATTTAATTATGTTGTCAGAATGTTGCAGGGTGAGGATGACCTAGAGGTGCTGGACTGTATTTAGTTAACTCTACCACATGGTTGCCCCATCAAGCCATTTCCGTCTACTGACCTATACTCATTTCAGCATACTGAATACTTTTTAGCCTTTACAGTATTCAGAATATCTTTTAATCACAAAACAAAAGTACATTCATTAAATATATTCAATATACAGTGGGGCAAAAAAGTATTTAGTCAGCCACCAATTGTGCAAGTTCTCCCACTTAAAAAGATGAGAGAGGCCTGTAATTTTTTTTATGACAGACAAAATTAGAAAAAAAATCCAGAAAATCACATTGTAGGATTTTTTATTTTTATTTATTTATTTGCAAATCATGGTGGAAAATAAGTATTTGGTCAATAACAAAAGTTTATCTCAATACTTTGTTATATACCCTTTGTTGGCAATGACAGAGGTCAAATGTTTTCTGTAAGTCTTCACAAGGTTTTCACACACTGTTGCTGGTATTTTGGCCCATTCCTCCATGCAGATCTCCTCTAGAGCAGTGATGTTTTGGGGCTTTTGCTGGGCAACACGGACTTTCAACTCCCTCCAAAGATTTTCTATGGGGTTGAGATCTGGAGACTGGCTAGGCCACTCCAGGACCTTGAAATACTTCTTACGAAGCCACTCCTTCGTTGCCCGGGCGGTGTGTTTGGGATCATTGTCATGCTGAAAGACCCAGCCACATTTCATCTTCAATGCCCTTGCTGATGGAAGGAGGTTTTCACTCAAAAACCTTTACACGGATCAGTCGTCCTGGTCCCTTTGCAGAAAAACAGCCCCAAAGCATGATGTTTCCACCCCCATGCTTCACTGTAGGTATGGTGTTCTTTGGATGCAACTCAGCATTCTTTGTCCTCCAAACACGACGAGTTGAGTTTTTACCAAAAAGTTATATTTTGGTTTCATCTGACCATATGACATTCTCCCAATCTTCTTCTGGATCATCCAAATGCTCTCTAGCAAACTTCAGACGGGCCTGGTCATGTACTGGCTTAAGCAGGGGGACACGTCTGGCACTGCAGGATTTGAGTCCCTGGCGGCGTAGTGTGTTACTGATGGTAGGCTTTGTTACTTTGGTCCCAGCTCTCTGCAGGTTATTCATTAGGTCCCCCCGTGTGGTTCTGGGATTTTTGCTCACCGTTCTTGTTATCATTTTGACCCCACGGGGTGAGATCTCTCGTGGTGCCCCAGATCAAGGGAGATTACCAGTGGTCTTGTATGTCTTCCATTTCCTAATTATTGCTCCCACAGTTGATTTCTTCAAACCAAGCTGCTTACCTATTGCAGATTCAGTCTTCCCAGCCTGGTGCAGATCTACAATTTTGTTTCTGGTGTCCTTTGACAGCTCTTTGGTCTTGGCCATAGTGGAGTTTGGAGTGTGACTGTTTGAGGTTGTGGACAGGTGTATTTTATACTGATAACAAGTTCAAACAGGTGCCATTAATACAGGTAACGAGTTGAGGACAGAGGAGCCTCTTAAAGAAGAATTTACAGGTCTTTGAGAGCCAGAAATCTACACTTGGCAGTAGCATTTTGTCACCATATCAGGAAAAGTCTGGCCTTTGTCTCGGGCGGGCGGGCGGGCGGGCGGGCGGGCAGGCAGGCAGGCAGGCAGGCAGGCAGGCAGGCAGGCAGGCAGGCAGGCAGGCAGGCAGTTCACAATGATATCATGTGAATGTCACTATTATATAAATGTAAAGTAACTTTTTCTTTAGCATCAATTTAGTCATAATGTAGAAATACTGAATGTTGTGTTTATATCAGGTATTAAAAACGTTCAAAGGTTAATACAACACTTTGTGCTCTTATCTCCCATGTCCTTCATAGCCCGACTATGCCACACAGCTTACTTCTGTGGGTACAATATATCCTGTGAGCTATTTAAAACAGCTAAGAAAACACAACGTTTTTAATTGTGAGAAGGATTTGCGCCTATCCCCTTCAAATGCTCTCATGATTTTAGGCTCGTCTAATGTTAGTTTAGCGCCTTCTACTCCACTCCATAGATGTTCTCTGTGTAGGAACAGACATGGCCATGTAGGAACAGACATGGCCATGTAGGAACAGACATGGCCATTTAGGAACAGACATGGCCATGTAGGAACAGACATGGCCATTTAGGAACAGACATGGCCATTTAGGAACAGACATGGCCATGTAGGAACAGACATGGCCATTTAGGAACAGACATGGCCATGTAGGAACATACATGGCCATGTAGGAACAGACATGGCCATTTAGGAACAGACATGGCCATGTAGGAACAGACATGGCCACCGGAGACACTATGGAGCAACATGGAACTACATCGCATTATCATACTGATGGGAAAATGTCGTTCTGGTGACATGCCAAAACATTTTGGAAGATACCCCTGATCGGGCCAGACATTTTGCATTCACAACAATTTGTTAGGGGTATTTTAAGATGAACTGAGCAACTTGGCTGCTTATAGGGCCAGCCGTAGTGATGGGAGGGGTCCTTGGCTCATCTCCACTTTTAATCCAATTCAGTCTGTATTGGATAAAAGTGGAGATGTCGGAGATGTTGATGTTAAATTACTTTTGATTCTACTTCTTTGCATTTCATAACTTTTACTGCCGCCATAAAAAAGCTGTGGCGCCCGTTTTAGGACGGAGTAATGGGTTTTAGATGGGAATCTCAAGCCCCCTAGCTCCTTTCCCCCGTCCCCTTAGCATTCTTTCACATACTCCGCGCTGTGTGATCTCTAGAGGGGGCCTTTGACGAGAGGCGAGGGGATCAGACATGCTGGAATTCTATGGGAATTTTCCCCCAAGTACCCGTTTTTTTTGGTTTCGTTTCAAACTTAGTTCTTTGTTTATAGGGTTCTAAGTAAGACATTGGAGCAATGCAGGCCTAATACTGTGAAACAATTTAAGTAGAGTGGGAACATAACTTGGATAAAGTATCATAGATTACTAGATATCTTCACTAGATGGGATTGAAACTGCGTACGGTGCAGCTAACGAGGAGGAATTCCTAAACTAGTCCAGGTGTTTTCATTAAATGGCAAAGGAGGCCCCTGATAAAGCAAATAAACCTCATTTTAAAAAATGAGAGTCAAACACAGAGGTCATCGATGAAAATCTTTTAACGGTTGAGAGTGGGACATTCTCTTCCAGTAAAAGGGAACGGTTGACGAAACACCTGTTTGTTAGTCTTGACTTTGATTCAAAAGGACACCGTGCTGCAGCCTACTGTAATCTCAATAAACACCTGCCTCGGCTCAAATTGCTCTTATCCCACTAACAGCTCTTGACCAGCAACAATAGCTCTGCTCCACTATCGCCGAACAGAGCACTCGCCCCAGGCCCTCGGACCATGGTCTCAAAGTGTGCCCTAACCCTTATCTTCTGATGCCCAAAATCCTGTTCAAGACCCAGTGAAAGGCCACGTCTGTCCAAGAGCAGCGGCACGAACCTGGAATTCTCCGGGACAGATAGAGGGATATATTGTATAGATAAAGAGAGAATGTGAGAGAAAACGGAATGGAGGGGGGGGGGGGGTTGGAGAGGAAAAGAGTAAGAGAGCGAGAGAGAGAGATACAGAGTGGGCACCACCAGCTGTGATCTCACCCTCCTCTCCTTGGCACAAGGTTCCAGAAAGCTGCCCTTTTGCTGAAAAATGCCAAGCGCACCACATTCCATCCATCGGCACACAAAAGCCCTCGTCTCTTTCTCCCCCCCCCCCCCCCCGCGACAATCACATAATTATATAATTGCACTAGTGTGCAGACCCAGCCACTCAGAAACTGTATATTTGTGTATGTGACAATGGAGGAAGTCTGGCTCAAAAGACAGTGGGCTGTGCAGTTAGGGAGGGAGATTGTCGTGTCGGAGCATGAGGGCGAAGGAGTGACCTTCTGTCTGGTCTGTCCCCCACTGTAATGGGGTGCATTGTGATTCTATGTAACGCGGGTGGGGACTTTTTTGGGTCAGCGGCCCAATCGGCACTAGCTGCTGGACACGGGGGCCCATGAAATGTACGTACGTACGGACGGACGGAGAGAGAGAGAGAGAGAGAGAGAGAGATAGAGATAGAGAGAGAGAGAGAGAGAGAGAGAGAGAGAGAGAGAGAGAGAGAGAGAGAGAGAGAGAGAGAGAGAGAGAGAGAGAGACCAAGTCACTTGACAGTGAGACAATAACCCAGAGTAGACAAAAATGCCCCATGCTATAAGATGTACTGGGCTGATATGAACAGACTGAAACATAACAATGACACACACGCATAAACACACACTCTGTCTGTCTGTCACTCCACTCCACTCACTATGACAATTAGCATGGGACAGTTAAGACAGACCACCTCCCAGATGAGAATCGAGCCACTGTCCCTGATGACTGGCCACCTCCCAAATTTCTCTCCCTGCAGCCCGGCCTTGGGTTGGGTGTGTCCCTTCTTGCACGGGATGCCACAGAATAGACTATTGTTAATATGCACTAGACAGGGAGTGAGGGGAAAGGGGGTAGGCTGATGATGGTGGTGGAGAGCTGACTGAATGGAGAACTTAGACAATGCAGAACTTCCCCCTTCTTGTAGTGTGTTTTAACACATACATACACACACAAACACACACACGGGGCACACTGACGCATTAGGAGGAGAGTGGAAGGCGAGAGTAATGGAGAGACAATGAACATGCTTGTTCCTTTATTTTGGCCTGACTCTCGTCTCTGACACTGCTATTCACATGTTCATCCCTGAGTCCTGTATTGAAGTTCACGTTCTGTGTAATTCACTGCCTTGTCTTCTTGCCAACCTTGCTATTTTGGACAATGTACTTCTCCCATCCGTCTCTCTGCCCTCTGTCCCCTCTCCTTGTCATCCCACTGCCAATGTGCGGGTTTGAAAGGCACAGATACTTTGCAGGTGTAAATAGATCAACACCTGTCCAATACCTGGGGAAGTTTTTAACCGAGTTTGTTAGTCCTGGTCGTGGGGACTCAAATGGGTGCACATTTTAGTTTTTTCCTTAGTACTACACACCTGATTCCACTAATCAACTCATCATCCAACCTTTGATTAGTGGAATCAGGTGTGTAGTGCCAGGGGAAAAATAAAGGACCAGGATTAAGAGACACTGACAATTTAACCTATCAATTAGCAATAATAATCCTATATTCTGTGCAAACTCTTCATGCACACTTTGTGTATCTCAAACACTGGTTGAATCAACATTGTTTCCAGGTCATTTCAATGAGATTACATTGAACCACAGTGTGAGTGTATGAGAGAGAGAGAAAGACAGCGAGAGGGAGAAAGAAAGAGTAGAGATGAGAAAGAGTGGAGCTAACACTTTATCTCCTCCGCGGTTCTTCCTTCATTTCTCTGGCAATGTGTCATTGTTGTCGTCTTATCACCATGTAATTACAACTAAAGAGGCTCCAAGAAAGAGCGCCTCTACCTTTCGGTCAGATTTCTCTGAGTGCCAGCCTCCCCAGTAGCAGCAGGAGTAAGAGTCTAGGATCAGTCGTTTTCTGAAGCTCATCCAAAAGGTTACTGTAAAAGGAAAAAAACGAAACGATGATGAACTCATAACCAACAGATATAGTTGGGGTTATATTTGTTCCTCTGAAGTTTTCATTGTGATGCACTGCACTCTTACTTACCGACTTTATTGTCCCCCCCGGCAAAATGTTGTTGCAGTGTCATGTACACATTTTAAAGTGGCGTTTAAATACAAAACAAGACTGACAGCGCAACTATCATAACAGTTACGCACCAATACAAATAATAATAGTAAGAAATAAGGAATAAAACATTTTTAAAAAATGTAAATAAAAAAAAAAGAAGAGGAAAGGACTAGCCTGCTGGCCTTACGGGGTCAATGGGGACATTCGCCCGAGCTATTTAGGAGGGATATCACACCTGGCACAAATGATTGTCTCGTTCTGTTTTTCCTGCTGAGGGGTGCCCTATACCTGCGCCCAGAGGGGAGTAATTCAAAGTCCGGGTACAGGGGGTGGCTTGGGTCTAAAATGATTTTGTGAGCCTTACGGAGGGCCCTGACCTTAAAGATCTCATCCAGGCCTGTCTGTTTGACTCCAAGTACCTTGCTTGCTGTGGTAATAATCCTTCTCAGCATGTTTCTCTGGCTGACAGTGGCATTGCCAAACCAACAAACAATACAAACAGTTAAAATACTCTCAATGAAGGATTTGTAAAACAGAGTCAGTATAGTACAGTCTATATTAAAAGAACCCAACTTTTTTCATCATCAACTCCTCTGCTGGGCTCATATACTGAAATGGGTCGAGGAGTTTCTGGGTGACACTGAGAATATGACTTTTCACAATTTTCTCAAGGCATTTCATAACTAAGGATGTCAAAGCGACAGTCATTCAGCACAGAGGGATTAGATACTTTGGGAATTGGTATAATTATAGATTTTTCCACAATACTGGAACGTGTTGCTGGTTGAGTGAGGATTGGAAAATGTCTGTAAAAACACCAGCCAATTGTTCAGCACAGTGCTTTAACACATGCCCACTTGTTTTGTCTGGCCTTGGGCTTTTGTATGTGTTACATCCCCTGAACAACTTTACAACATCAGACTGTTGAACAACAACTCTCTCAAACATTTGTAATGATGCTTCCATTTGTTTTACCTCCGAAACAAAGTTGTCTGATTCAAATCATGAGAAGAAAACATTCAGTTCATTAGCCATGTCCTAGCCCTCATATCCCCCAAGGTCAGCACTGGTTTTTCCCCTGTCTATGTGGGGGGCACTATAGCCATGGATTTAATCGCTTGCCAGGCCACCCTTGAGTTTCCTGAGGAGAGGCTCTTCTCCACCCTTTGCTTGTATGCCTCCTTGTCCACCAGTATGTCTTTTGATCTCACGTTGTACATCTCTTAAAGCCTGTCTATCACCCCCAGTATAAACTGCCTTCTTCCTATCAAGTAGTGATTTTTAGATGTTTTGATACCCAAGGCTTGTTGTTAGGGAAGATTTTACAGGTCTTAGTAGGCACAACTGACTCAACACAGAAGTTTACATAGTCTGAAATAACCTCTGTGAGTTCATCCAGATCAGAGCTGCTGTCCTCAAATACCTCCCACATTGTAGAGTCAAAACACCCCTGCAGACAAGTGATACTGTTGTCATTCCAGATCTGGACAGTTTTAACTGTGGGTTTCTCCCTCTCCAGGAGGTGACAGTAGGTTGGCCTGAGGTAGACCACATTGTGGTCTGATGTCCCCAGGGGAGGTCTGGAGGTGGCAGAGAACGCCTTAGGTATTGTCTCCATAGCACAAATCAAGAGTCCTATTTTTCCTAGTGTGACATTTCACATACTGATGGTATGTGCGCAAGACTTTAACAACTTTACAGTTGTTAAAATCCCCTAAAATAAATGTGGGTGCGTCGGGGGAGATGGATTCCAGTTTCCGTCACAGATTATAAATCATCTCTGATGCCTTTGTTATATTAGCTTTAGGTTGACTGTACACAATGGTAACAAAGACTGTCCTTGTGTGCAACAGGAGATTGCAGCCATTCTAAAGAACGCTGTCTTCATGGAGCTGGAACGTTTCAAACTAACACGAAGGGTAGTTTTCCAAATGCTATTGCATTTGTCCTTTAACTACAGAATACTGATGATTGAGATGTGAGGGTCAACAATGGCCTTATGTCCACACGGTTCAGGTTAAAGTTGAACCTGTACAACGGTATTGATAAATGAGTGCAATCCATTCACTGCAGACAGAACATCATTCATGAATCACAGACATAACATCAGGGGGGTAAACAGCCTCCAAAAATGCACCCAAAGTCATCATCTCTCCATGCTAACCTTTGCATGATGCCATCGGTCAGCGACAATACTTTTATTTTTTTTCTTTCATTTTCTTCCCGTGACCTTTCCGCCACGTTGGGAGTGTTCCGGATGGAGAATGTTTGTGGCATAGGTGTCATAATGGAGAATAGAATACAGTGCTGGCTTATGTAACAGCCGGGGATGACATTTGGGTGGGCTGACCTGCTCCTGCTCCCCTCTCCTTTGAGGATAGATCAGACAGATGCTGCTACATAGCCACTGTTGTTGGGAAGAATTGCTGTCTTTCTTGATCCGGTCTTGCTGAAGTTAAGACGGGTCCTGTCTCTGTGTTCTGTCTATAGGGTGATTCATGACTAAGCTAAAGGGAAAGTTTCCGTAGTCAACGTTTGTCTCTATTTCGGCGACCCTTTTCGGCTCAAGATCCCCACCAGAGGCAAACGCTCCATATACATTGCTCAAAAAAATAAAGAGAACACTAAAATAACACATCCTAGATCTGAATTAATGAAATATTCTTATTAAATACTTTTTTCTTTACATCGTTGAATGTGCTGACAACAAAATCACAAATAAATTATCAATGGAAATCAAATGTATCAACCCATGGAGGTCTGGATTTGGAGTCACACTCAAAATTAAAGTGGAAAACCACACTACAGGCTGATCCAACTTTGATGTAATGTCCTTAAAACAAGTCAAAATGAGGCTCAGTAGTGTGTGTGGCCTCCACGTGCCTGTATGATCTCCCTACAACGCCTGGGCATGCTCCTGATGAGGTGGCGGATGGTCTCCTGAGGGACCTCCTCCTAGACCTGGACTAAAGCATCCGCCAACTCCTGGACAGTCTGTGGTGCAACGTGGCGTTGGTGGATGGAGCGAGACATGATGTCCCAGATGTGCTCAATTGGATTCAGGTCTGGGGAACGGGCAGGCCAGTCCATAGCATCAATGCCTTCCTCTTGCAGGAACTGCTGACACACTCCAGCCACATGAGGTCTAGCATTGTCTTGCATTAGGAGGAACCCAGGGCCAACCGCACCAGCATATGGTCTCACAAGGGGTCTGAGGATCTCATCTCGGTACCTAATGGCAGGCAGGCTACCTCTGGTGAGCACATGGAGGGCTGTGCGGCCCCCCAAAGAAATGCCACCCCACACCATGACTGACCCACCGCCAAACCGATCATGCTGGAGGATGTTGCAGGCAGCAGAACGTTCTCCACGGCGTCTCCAGACTCTGTCATGTCTGTCACATGTGCTCAGTGTGAACCTGCTTTCATCTGTGAAGAGCACAGGGCGCCAGTGGCGAATTTGCCAATCTTGGTGTTCTCTGGCAAATGCCAAACGTCCTGCGCGGTGTTGGGCTGTAAGCACAACCCCCACCTGTGGATGTCGGGCCCTCATACCACCCTCATGGAGTGTTTCTGACCGTTTGAGCAGACACATGCACATTGGTGGCCTGCTGGAGGTCATTTTGCAGGGCTCTGGCAGTGCTCCTCTTGCTCCTCCTTGCACAAAGGCGGAGGTAGCGGTCCTGCTGCTGGGTTGTTGCCCTCCTACGGCCTCCTCCACGTCTCCTGATGTACTGGCCTGTCTCCTGGTAGTACCTCCATGCTCTGGACACTACGCTGACAGACACAGCAAACCTTCTTGCCACAGCTCGCATTGATGTGCCATCCTGGATGAGCTGCACTACCTGAGCCACTTGTGTGGGTTGTAGACTCCGTCTCATACTACCACTAGAGTGAAAGCACCACCAGCATTCAAAAGTGACCAAAACATCAGCCAGGAAGCATAGGAACTGAGAAGTGGTCTGTGGTCACCACCTGCAGAACCACTCCTTTATTGGGGTGTCTTGCTAATTGCCTATAATTTCCACCTGTTGTCTATTCCATTTGCACAACAGCATGTGAAATTTATTGTCAATCAGTGTTGCTTCCTAAGTGGACAGTTTGATTTCACAGAAGTGTGATTGACTTGGAGTTACATTGTGTTGTTTAGGCATTCACTTAATTTTTTTGAGCAGTGTAGTATCTTTAAATAAGCCTCGGAGGGAAAAAAAAGTTTGATTTTATAATAAACTGTAGCTACTCTAAAACATCTGAGGGGAAAATATGGACACAATTCATTACCTTCTCCTGACATTCAGCATCACCACACGAGACATTCTACTGTACTGTATTCAGTCTTGAATACTGGAAAACTCATAAAACACAACCCAAACCTCCAAAACTGCCCCATGCATTGTCCAGTGATGGGCATTGTTCCATTAGCTGCCCAGACAAAGACAAAAGGACTAAGGGCTGTTAACCTGGCAGCTCACCAGCGATCCCAGCAACAGCAGCCACAGAGCTGAAAAACTCCCAGGCCATGGGAAGCTTGACGTCAAACACATTCGCCTTCTCTCTTTTTTTTTCTTTTTTTTCCTGCCCTGCATTTTCATATTTCATCGGTATTTCCGGATGGTTCCACATTTGCAAAATAAAGACCATCAGAGTAATCATTAGAACGTTAACCATAAGATCGGCGGGAACCGAATGAAAGCCTGGAGAGGCTTGTTGACCTTTCAGAGCTAAACTGGTCCTGGCTCTGTGTGAGCTCTGCTGGACCCATTGTGTTCTGAGACCTTATCATTGTGTTGCAGTTTCCTCTCCCTGCCGCGTTGCGAGTGTGTGTGTCTTGGTGTGTGTGTGTATGTGTATGCGCGTGCGTGCTGGCATGCGCTCGTGTGTGTGTGTGCACATGCGTGTGGATGTGTGTGTGTTTAAGGGAGCACAGGACAGGGCTAGTGTGAAGGCAGAGAGGTTGCACTCACACTCACTTAACACATGTTCCAGAGGTCTACCTTTTGACAAGACGATCAGTCGCTCTCACAACTCAGTAAACACTGCTTCCTGTATGAGGCCCCAGACCGTGATGCTGAGGGATGACGTCATTGCCCAACAGACGTGTTACGCAGGGCAAAAATAACAAAACAACAAGTAGGCGCATAGGAACAAATAGCAACACATAGGAACACATGAAAAGGATAATAGTCATTCAATTATGATTATGACGTTGTCAAGACATGCAGCCACATCACAGAACAGCAGGTTGTTTAACGAGTCTGATTTCAAAGGCGATTGTGACAGTAGTGGCCTCGCACTCCTCAATGTGTACCGTCTGTCAGAGTATTATACAGTATTTATCTATCAATGCTGTGCACTGTTAATCCTGCTAAATACTCATGAAATGAAACAATGGAGGGCATTGATCGAGTAACAGTAACTTATCGCCATGGGCACAGTAGAAAGAAAGAAAGAACAACACTCTAGTATCCACCTGTGCACCGACACCCTCCCACCATCCTCCACATAAACCAAAGAGGTGAGTGGGAGAGATCCTGTTATGTGATGTCATGTCTGCACTCCACTCTCTAGAGACAATACACCCACGCCACGGGGTTTCCCCTGCCCATCAACAGGGGGTGCTGTTGTGCCCCGCAGGGTGGTATGTGGCATGAGTCATCGCCTTCCTCAATAACCTTCCCACACACCCCTCGAAACCACCACTCCCTCCGTCCGTCCGCTGTATGTGTGGACAAAAGGGACAGGGACTTGGTGTGGAGGCGTGATGATCAAATTGTTGCCATGGGCAACTCGGAATCCTAACACAAGGATGACCCCGGGAGGACTCGGGCCTAATCGAATAAATGGAGGCATTGATAGATGGAGAGAATGAGACAGAGGAAGAGGAGGAGAGAGAGAGAGAGAGAGAGAAAGATGTTTATGACTAACACATCAGAGAGTCTCTGTGAGTGAACTCAGTCCGCTGGCTGTCCAGGAGCTGCGGCCGAAATGGCACCCTGTTCCCTATTTAGTGCACTACTTTTTTATCACGGCCCATAGGGCTCTGTACAAAAGTGGTGCACCATATAGGGAATAGGGTGCCATTTCAGACATACATAGCTGTTTTATTAGGTCAAGTCCAGGAGAGGTCATGTCCAGGCTCTTTGTGCTAGTGGGACTGAAGGCTGGAGGCTGGGGACTGAAGGCACCATGTGGCAGAGGGAGAGAGCTGATGATGTATTCAGTGTTTACACAGTAGTCTGCTGATGCATTTAATAATGACTACCTGTGCCCTCTGCAGCACCTGTCCAGCTGCTGTCTGTGTCATAACACATACACCTCTTTCCACTTCGCTGGGGTTTGTATCATAACACACACAAAACTAATCTGTACAGCTGTTGTTAGGGCACAGTTGGTTGGAGCAGTCGTGGGTTTCATCCCTTATATACACGTTGACTGAATATACTGCAAGTGTCTGCTACAGTAAACGGACCACACATATGTGAAAAAAAACGGATTTATTTCAAGGATATCAAGAACTTTTAAGAACAACCACGATTCAGTTTGACTCCAGATCTATGACTCCGGTTGTGATTTCAATGTTGAAAAGCCAGCACCTACAGTACAACAACCTACCACACGCCATCAAAGCTATCCTACTATTGTTCCCGTTCAGACAGGAAGTGGAGCTTGTTGTGTTATGGTTGGATGCCGGAGAAAGAGGGAGGGAGCCGGGAGCAGGATCCCGGGTCGGGAGGTGTAGGACCACAGCGGTAAAGGAGGAGAAGAGGAGCGAGGGAGAGGGAGAGGGAGGGAAACCACTGGTACCTGAGTCAGAGCGGATGACCAACTCTTTCCGCTACAGAACGCAAATCCTGAGCCAGGGGAGGAAAACACCTGGGACCTGAACGGAGGACAAACAAACACAGGAGAGGAAGCTGAAGGAGGAGAGGCGAGAGGAGAGGAAGAGGCGAGAGGAGAGCTGATGTGAAAGCCATGTGGTGCTCTGAGTAGCGAGGAAGGGCGGGGCAGGATATGGCTGCTCTGTTCTGTATGAAAGCAGACCAACGATGGAAAGAGTTCTTGTCTCATCACCTTTAGTTCAAACGTGTTGATTTGACTGTCATCCAGGGATCAAAGGTCAATTTGGAATCAAGCCCATCATGCCTGTGTTGATTCATGCCTGTGTTGAACCCATAACACCAACCTGAAAATGTAGACTTCACAAATGTTTCTGTTTGTACGGGCTAGCAAAGCGCACAAGGTGAATTTGCCGTGGTGTTGCATTGACAGCTAACTTCATGGTGAGGTGCTACCAGTGTGAATGAAGAAACGTTCAGATCCGAGGTTAAATAGTAAGGCCACATGTTATAACATTTTGTCAGTCCCCTGCTCTGTTGTGCATGCAGTCAGGCATCACATCCTTGACACAGTTCTCTGCTACCCTGTCAAAGTAGGCCACTCCAAACCTTTCTTTCCACTGCGCCGAGAGCTCGCCTTGTTTTCCGACACAAATTGCATTGTATTTGGAGTACCAGGAGGGGGACAACCCAATGAAAAGCCCCGCAGGAGAGGAGAGCAGCAGACTAGGAATGTAGTCAAGCCTTTTGGCTTTACACCTAACAGGCGGCACACACCCTCTCCCTCTCATCCTTGGCAGGGTGAAATGTGGATTTTCCCCTCTTTCTCTCTCCCTCTTTAACCGCTAACGCTCACTCCTACCCTCTCATTTCCTACCCTCGCTGGTAAACCATTATGCGTTTTATTTGATGGGGTTCTTCCTCCTCTTGCTTCTTTACCACCACTCCTCTGCTCGAGGCAGGGAGGTCACCGTTTTACAGTGCAGACACCTGTGTAAGTGTTTGCTTTCAACTACTTCAGATGCCCTTGATTGATCTTAGTGCAATGGGACCAATGGAATAGCTCCACAAGTCCAAACACAGGGACGCTGTGGCATCTGCACTCCAGGCAGGCTCAACCAAAATACAAAGTATTTGAACGATTTTGAATACTATTTCAACCCAGGTCTGGCGCTTGCCCATGGACCTCACTCAATGATCATCAGCATTCTTTACCGGCAGCTGTCTCCTCAAAACTACTTAATAAATGATCATTTCACTTATATACAGTTGAAGTCGGAAGTTTACATACACTTAGGTTGGAGTCATTAAAACTCGTTTTTCAACCACTCCCCAAATTTCTTGTTAACAAACTATAGTTTTGGCAAGTCGGTTAGGACATCTACTTTGTGCATGACACAAGTAATGTTTCCAACAATTGTTTACAGACAGATTATTTCACTTATAACTCACTGTATCACTCACTATTCCAGTGGGTCAAAAGTTTGCATATACTAAGATGACTGTGCCTTTAAACAGCTTGGAAAATTCCAGACAATTATGTCATGGCTTCAGAATCTTCTGATAGGCTAATTGACATAATTTGGGTCAATTGGAGGTGTACCTGTGGATATATTTCAAGGCCTACCTTCAAACTCAGTGCCTCTTTGCTTGACATCATGGGAAAATCAAAAGAAATCAGCCAAGACCTCAGAAAAATATTTGTAAATCTCCACAAGTCTGGTTCATCCTTGGGAACAATTTCCAAATGCCTGAAGGTACCACGTTCATCTGTACAAACAATAGGACGCAAGTATAAACAATTTGGGACCACGCAGCCATCATACCACTCAGGAAGGAGACGCGTTCTGTCTCCTACAGATGTACAATTTGTGCGAAAAGTGCAAATAAATCCCAGAACAACAGCAAAGGACCTTGTGAAGATGCTGGAGGAAACAGGCACCAAACTATCTATATCCACAGTAAAGCGAGTAATATATCGACACAACCTGAAAGGCCACTTGTTACGTTCCCCAGTTTCTGGGTTGTGGTTTGTTATGTGTGTTTCATGATAGCTTCCTGAAATCCCCCAAGCAGCTGATTGGTCGACGCCACGGCTAATTGGAGCTGACCCCGTCCCCTCGTCAAGTTACAGCTGTATCCCATTAGATTCCTTCTCCAGTTATAAAAGCCAGTATTCTGTTGTTCAGGAGAGAGATCATTGCTGGGAGGTCATTGAAGAAAGATGATTGCTGAGAGAGGAGGCTCATGGCTGAGAGAGAGGAGGCTGATGGCTGAGAGAGAGGAGGCTGATGGCTGAGAGAGAGGAGGCTGATGGCTGAGAGCGAGGAGGCTGATGGCTGAGAGAGAGGAGGCTGATGGCTGAGAGAGGAGGCTGATGGCTGAGAGAGGAGGCTGATGGCTGAGAGAGGAGGCTGATGGCTATAGCATATGTTAGTTGTAGATGGGAGCAGCTTTGGTATGTTCTGTGTGAGTTTGTTGCTCAGTCAGATAGAGCATATTTGATGTCCTGTGTTTCTCAGTTTGTTTGTGAAATGGCTTAATATTCTGTTTTATTTGTTCCCAGGGGGGAAGGGGAAGGCACCTAGGGAGTGCTTAGGAAAGAGGCCTGCGGGCATACACATACCCGTAGTATATTCACTGTCTAGGCACACTAGGTAAGACCTGGGCTGACCACCCCCTGTATTTTGGTTAGGGCACCAGGTGATGCTAAATTAGGTAAGTCGTGGGTAGGCAGGTAAGGTAGGAGAGGGGGCTTTGAGATTTACTTTCTTTGCTTTGGTTCCGTCCAGCCCCTTTTCCCCATGACGGAATAAATTCCTTGTAAACGGTACCACTCTCTCTGCCTTTGTCATCCTTACTCGCACCTACAGTCCCATACCTCTTTCACTTCACGGGGAGTTGTAGCAGGGTGTTGCGTTCCCTCTTCATAGAGGCGTGCGTAACACCGCTCAGCAATGAAGAAGCCACTGCTCCAAAACCACCATAAAAAAGCCAGACTACGGTTTGCAACAGCACATGGGGACAAAGATCGTACTTTCTGGAGAAATGTCCTCTGGTCAAATGAAACAATAGAACTGTTTGGCCATAATGACCATCGTTATGTTTAGAGGAAAAAGGGGGAGGCTTGCAAGCCGAAGAACATCATCCCAAACGTGTAGCACAGGGGTAGCAACATCATCATGTGGGGGTGCTTTGCTGCCAGAGGGACTGGTGCACTTCACAAAATAGATGGCATCATGAGGGGGGAAAATTATGTGGATATATTGAAGCAACATCTTAAGACATCAGTCAGGAAGTTAAAGCTTGGTCGCAAATGGGTCTTCCAAATGGACATTGACCCCAAGCATACTTCCAAAGTTGTGGCAATATGGCTTAAGGACAACAAAGTCAAGGTATTGGAGTGGCCATCACAAAGCCCTGACCTCAATCCTATAGAAAATGTGTGGGCAGAACTGAAAAAGCGCATATGAGCAAGGAGGCCTACAAACTTGATTCAGTTACACCAGCTCTGTCAGGAGGAATGGGACAAATTTCACAAAACGTATTGTGGGAAGCTTGTGGAAGGCTATCCGAAACATTTGAGCCAAGTTAAACAATTTAAAGGCAATGCTACCAAATATTAATTGAGTGTATGTAAACTTCTGACCCACTGGGAATGTGATGAAAGAATTAAAAGCTTAAATAAATATTTCTCTCTACTATTATTCTGACATTTCACATTCTTACAATAAGGTGGTGATCCTAACTGACCTAAAACAGGGAATTTTTACTAGAATTAAATGTCAGGAATTGTGAAAAACTGAGTTTAAATGTATTTGGCTAAGGTGTATGTAAACTTCCGACTTCAACTGTATACTGAGGAGGTGTATATAGACACAGGCGTATAAATGTGGTATATATTTGGATGCGGTTACTGCTTTTTGTCTTTTGTGATTATTCCGCAGTGGCTCAGTGCTGTCTGGGCCTGTGTGATTATTTGCTTTGATTGTTGGATCCTGAGGTGAACCAGTCAGCACCTCCTCCTCCACTGTGTGTTTGCATGGTGTGTGTATACACAGTATGTGTGCGTGTGTTGACGTAAGTGCAGATGTGATTTGCTGTGTATAAATGTCTTCCAAGAATCCCCGTTGATCTGTCGTCTTTAATTTATGAGATCCTATAAGGATTTTCACTTTGGTTGTGCAGCTGCATGGCAACACTATAAAGGTTTTGGGATAGGGACAAATTAATTATCTCTGTTTTTCAACCTTCTACGTCTTGTGTTCCTTACTCTCTTAATTTGTCCATGTTACTTGTTTCTCACCTGAACTTGACCATGCACTATAATAAATGGAACCTTTATTTAACTACGCAAGTCAGTTAAGAACAAATTGTTATTTACAATGACGGCCTACACCGGACAACGCTGGGCCAGTTGTGATACAGACTGGATTCGAACCAAGGACTGTAGTGACGCCTCTTGCACTGAGATGCCGTGCCTTAGGCCACTGCGCCAACTGGGAGGCTTAGTTGTAAATGCATACAACCATGTAACAACCAATAAAGTGCTTTGGACTTGAACAATAAAAACCCACTTTTCAGCGAGAAATTAAAAACACAACATTCATCTTGTCCTGTGAATAATGCATATGATTATAATGCTAAATGAAAATGAACAATTTGTTGAAACTTGGTAAGCTCTCAGTTTGATATTGGTTTTAATGTAATGACAGACCCAGCCTCCAGGAATCTAGACCAATAGAAATAGTATTACCGCTACAGCACAGAACATTGACTCAAGTGAGAATATCCATTCTAATAATCATATTTCTGTGCCTAGACCTCCTGTCTTACAGTGATCTCTCATCTGAGAGCAATACCAGATGAGGGAATATGACACTGACAGCGTCATCAGGAAGCTGCACTCTAAACAGGAAGGACAGCGGTGGGGTGGGGGGAAGGGAAGAGCCTTCAGTCTGACCAATAGAGTACACACCTGTGACCCTCCCCGTTTCTATTTCTGTGGTGGATGTGGCGGTCCCTCCAAGTCTGGCTGTCTCCTGGTCTCCTCTCCGGCTGTCTCCTGCTCTCCTCTCCACACTCTCTCCCTTGTTCTGTTTGGCTAGTTGTGATGTATATTTACATTTACTGAGGTGTGTGCTTATCTCTGACAGCGCCTGCATGTTGCTCAGACCTGGGAGGTTGTGTGAAGATTGATCGTAATTCGGGAGAAGGTTGGGAGGAGGTTGATGGGAAGTTGAGTGGAGATTTAGGGAATATTGAAAGGAGGTTGATGGTGGGTTGAAATAATGTTGGAGGGATTTTGTTTGAGAAAAGGGAGGGGGGTTGTGTAGTGAGGTAATGGGTTTCCTGTCAAAGGAAAAGTCTCAGGCAGAGACCTGCATAGGATATTAATATATCCTATATTAAGCACCTCTCTCAACCAGGATAGGGAGAATAGGCAGTCAGAGAATATACCGTATACAAGTGCAAGTACTGAGGACAGACAGTCAAAGGAGGGCTGATATGTGTACAACATAACATATTTCCATTGTTGTGGTTCTCTATTTCTGTATAATTCTGTATTTAGAGACCCAATACCTGTCCCTATGGCACAGATTCAATGACAGTCCTTAGTAAGGCATGATCTAATCTCAAACCAGTGTTGACATCAGTATAGAGAGAATAGTAGACACCATTAGCAAACAGAGCATGTTGACATCCCGAGACAGGCATGCCTGGCATTTACCCTGCAGATAATTGAGGCTTAATATGTTGAGCAGGCAAATGTGTGCCAAAACACAGTCAGGGCATGTTTTTGGCAAAGTGGATAACAAGTATTGGCATCATTTCCTCATAAATGACCTAAGGGTCCAATAATCAGTTTAATGGATGGTGGGTAGGTGGGTAGAGTTTTGGCACGTGCAAAACTACAGGACCATAGTGCAGACATACACGTAGCTTGGAAAAATGTAATTTACATTAGCCAGCGTACAGGGAGGCATGAAGATAGAAAAACAGTCAGGAGATGATAAAGTTGTAAATTACTTTGGGCAACTAAGCCTGCAAATTTTAGAGGAGCTTGATTCTTGGCTCGTAGCCAGAATAACGCCTTTGGAAAGGGGAGACTTCGACTATGTGTTGAAACAGCATGCATACCTTCAGGTCTGTGAACATCTGTGTGAGTTTGTGTCTCATTTCTCCAAATAGATCCTTTGCTGTCTCTCTCTTTGTCTTTTTTTCATTCTTATTATCCCTCTCTTTTAGCATGTTCTGTTTGTCCTTCACTCCTTCTCCTCGTCAATCCTTCACTCCTTCTCTATGTATTACTACAGACAGTACATTCTAGTAATGCCTCTCTGTCACTCATTCACTCGCTCCCTCTCTTGCTCTCTCTCTCTCTCTCTCGCTCTCTCTTGCTCTCTTTCTCACTCTCTCTTTCTCCCTCTCCTAGACTCGGTCGTTCTCTTGGCACTACTTTACAGTGTTCTGCTGAAACATGACTACCTGGACCGTCAAGAATGTAATGTGTGCCACATTAACCCTGTAGTCTACCTGCTCCGTCACACTCTTCACATCAGCACACACAGCAACTTCACCTCTCTATCGCCGACCAGGAGAAACTACACAGTCAAAAGAATGACTGGCAGACACCGTTAAATCATTTACCGGTGCTCTTTGAAAAGACAAATAGTATCTGAGTGTTTTGCTATTTACTGTAGTAGTGCAAAACATTTCTGAACTCCAGTACTTTTAGGTGCCTCCATGTTGAATGTAAATGAACAAATCAGGGACAATTGAAGTCACCATAATGTCAAGTTCAGTTTGCCAAGGCCTCTGTGGAGATGGAAAACATTTACAGCACCTTCAGAAAGTATTCACACCCCTTGACTTTTCCACATTTTGTTGTGTTACAGCCTGAATTTAAAATGGATAACATTCAGATGTTGTGTCACTGGCATCCATACAATACCCCATAATGTCAAAGTGGAATAATGCCTTGAGACATTTTGACAAATTAATAGAGCCCCTTTGTTATGGCAAGCCTAAGTAAGTTCAGAAGTAAAAAAGTACTTAACAAGTCACATAATAGTAACATACTGTATGTGAAAATAGTGTTTAGCATGATTTTTGAGTGACTAATTCATATCTGTACCCCAATTGTCTGTAAGGTTCCTCAGTCGAACAGTGAATTTCAAACACACATTCAACCACAAAGATCATGAAGGTTTTCCAATGCCTCACAAAGAAGGGCTATCTATAAGTAGATGGAAAAACATTTAAAAAGCAGACACTGAATATCCCTTTGAGCATGGTGAAGTTATTAATTACACTTTGGGTGGTGTATCAACAAACATAGTCACTACAAAAGATACAGGCGTCCTTCCTTACCCAGTTGCCGGATAGGAAGGAAACCGCTCAGGGATTTCATCATGAGACCAAAGGTGACTTTAAAACAGTTACAGAGTTTAATGTGTCTGATAGGAGAAAACTGAGGATGGATCAACAACATTGTAGTTACTCCACAATGCTAACCTAAATGACCACAATACTAACCTAAATGACCACAATACTAACCTAAATGACCACAATACTAACCTAAATAACAAAGTGAAAGAAAAGAAGGAAGCCTATACAAAATGAATCCTGTTTGCAATAAGGCACTAAATTAAAGCTGCAAAAAATGTGGCAAACAAATTACCTTCATGTCCTGAAGACAAAGCATTATGTTTGGGGCAAATTCAACGCAACACATCACTGAGTACCACTCTTCACATTTTCAAGCATATTGGTGGCTTAATCATGTTATGGGAATGCTTGTCATCGGCAAGGACTAGGGAGTTGTTTAAGATAAAAAGGAACGGAAGAGAGCAAGTGAAATCCTAGATCCTAGAGACTTAGAGGCTTTCCAACAGACACTGGGAGACAAATTCACCTTTCAATAACCTAAAATACAAGGCCATACACTGGAGTTGCTTATGAAGACGACATTGAATGTTCTTGAGTGGCTTTATTACAGTTTTGACCTAAAACGGTCTTAAAATACAATTGAAGTTGGAAGTTTACATACACCTTAGCCAAATACATTTAAACTCAGTTTTTCACAATTCCTGACATTTAATCAGAGTAAAAATTCACTGTCTTAGGTCAGTTAGGATCACCACTTTATTTTAAAAATATGAAATGTCAGAATAATAGTAGAGAGAATGATTTATTTCAGCTTTAATTTATTTCATCACATTCCCAGTGGGTCAGAAGTTTACATACACTCAATTTGTATTTGGTAGCATTGCCTTTAAATTGTTTAACTTGGGTTAAATGTTTTGGGTAGCCTTCCACAAGCTTTCCACAATAAGTTGGGTGAATTTTGGCCCATTCCTCCTGACAGAGCTGGTGTAACTGCTTGCTCGCACAAGCATTTTCATTTCTGCCCACAAATGTTCTATGGGATTGAGGTCAGGGCTTTGTGATGGCCACTCCAATACCTTGACTTTGTTGTCCTTAAGCCATTTTGACACAACTTTGGAAGTATGCTTGGGGTCATTGTCCATTTGGAAGACCCATTTGCGACCAAGCTTTAACTTCCTGACTGATGTCTGGAGATGTTGCTTCAATATATCCACACAATTTTCCCCCCTCATGATGCCATCTATTTTGTGAAGTGCACCAGTCCCTCCTGCAGCCAAGCACCCCCACAACATGATGCTGCCACCCCCGTGCTTCACGGTTGGGATGGTGTTCTTTGGCTTGCAAGCCTCCCCCTTTTTCCTCCAAACATAACGATGGTCATTAGGGCCAAACAGTTCTATTTTTGTTTCAACAGACCAGAGAACATTTCTCCAAAAAGTACAATCTTTGTTCCCATGTGCAGTTGCAAACCGTAGTCTGTCTTTTTTTATGGCGGTTTTGGAGCAGTGGCTTCTTCCTTGCTGAGGGGCCTTTCAGGTTATGTCAATATAGAACTCGTTTTACTGTGGACATAGATACTTTTGTACCTTTTTCCTCCAGCATCTTCTCAAGGTCCTTTGCTGTTGTTCTGGGATTGATTTTGCACTTTTCGCACAAAACTATGTTCATCTCTAGGAGACAGAACGCGTCTCCCTCCTGAGCAGTATGACAGCTGCGTGGACCCATGGTGTTTATACTTGCGTACTATTGTTTAATACAGATGAACGTGGAACCTTCAAGTGTTTGGAAATTGCTGCCAAGGATGAACCAGACTTGTGGAGATCTACAATTTGTTTATCTGCGGTCTTGGATGATTTCTTTTGATTTTCCCATGATGTCAAGCAAAGAGGCACTGAGTTTGAATGTAGGCCTTGAAATACATTCACAGGTGCACCTCCAATTGACTCAAATGATGTCAATTGGCCTATCAGAAGATTCTAAAGCCATGACATAATTTTCTGGAATTTTCCAAGCTGTTTAAAGGCACAGTCAACTTAGTGTATGTGAACTGCTGACCCACTGGAATTGTGATGCAGTGAATTATAAGTGAAATAATCTGTCTGTAAACAATTGTTGGAAAAATTACTTGTGGCTGGGACAAAGTAGATGTCCTAACCAACTTGCCAAAGCTATAGTTTGTTAAAGACATTTCTGGAGTTGTTGAAAAATGACTCAAACCTAAGTGTATGTAAACTTCCGATTTCAACTGTATGTCAAGACTTGAAAATGGCTGTCTAGCAATGATCAACAACCAACTTGACAGCGCTTGAATAATTATTTTAAGAATAATGTGCTAATATTGTACAATCCAGGTGTGCAAAGCTTTTAGAGACTCACCCAGAATGACTTACAGCTGTAATCGCTGCCAAAGGTGATACTAACATGTATTGACAAAATTTTTCCACATTTTGTTATGTTACAGCCTTATTTTTAAAAAAAATGTTTTAAAAAAATTCTCTCATCATTTAAATTCCCTCATCAATCTACACACAATACCACACAAAAACAGGTTTACAATTTTCTGCTAATTTATAAAAAGTATTCAGACCCTTTACTCAGTACTTTGTTGAAGCACCTTTGACAGCAATTACAGCCTCAAGACTTATTGGGTATGACGCTACAAACATGGCACACCTGTATTTGGGGAGTTTCTCCCATTCTTCTCTGCTGATCATCTCAAGTTCTGTCAGGTTGGTTGGGGAACGTTGCTGCACAGCTATTTTCAGGTCTCCCAGAGATGTTAGATCGGGTTCAAATCCGGGCTCTGTCTGAGCCACTCAATGACATTCGGAGACTTGTCTCGAAGTTACTCCTGCATTGTCTTGGCTGTGTGCTTAGGGTCATTGTCCTGTTTGTAGCTGAACCGTCGCCCCAGTATGAGGTCCTGAGTGCTCTGGAGCATGTTTTCATCAAGGAACTCTCTGGACTTTGCTCTGTTCATCTTTGGCTCGATCCTGACTAGTCTTCCAGTCCCTGCCGCTGAAAAACATCCCCACAGCATGATGCTGCCACCACCATGCTTCACAGTAGGGATGGTGCCAGGTTTCCTCCAGACGTGATGCTTGGCATTCAGGCCAAAGAGTTCAATCTTGGTTTCATCACACCAGAGAATCTTGTTACTCATAGTCAGAGTTTTTAGGTGACCTTTTGGCAAACTCCAAGCTGGCTGTCATGTACCTTTTACTGAGGAGTGGGTTCTGTCTGGCCACTCTACCATAAAGGCCTGATTGATGGAGTTCTGCAGAGATGGTTGTCCTTCTGGAAGGTTCTCCCATCTCCACAGAGGAATTCTAGAGATCTGTCAGAGTGACCATCGGGTTCTTCGTCACCTCCCTGACCAAGGCCCTTCTCCCCCGGTTGCTCAGTTTGACCGGGCAGCTAGCTCTAGGAAAAGTCTTGGTGGTTCCAAACGTCTTCCATTTAAGAATGATGGAGGCCACTGTGTTCCTGGGGACCTTCAATGCTGCTTTTTTGGTACCCTTCCCCAGATCTGTGCCTTGACACAATCCTGTCTCGGAGTTCTTCGGACAATTCCTTCGACCTCATGGCTTGGTTTTTTCTCTGACATGCACTGTCAACTGTGGGACCTTATATCGTCAGGTGTGTGCCTTTCCAAATCATGTCCGATCAATTGAATTTACCACAGGTGGACTACAATCAAGTTGTAGAAACATCTCAAGGATGATCAATGGAAACAGGATGCACCTGAGCTCAAATTTGAGTCTGATAGCAAAGGGTGTGAATACTTATGTAAATAAGTTATTTCTGTTTTTTTAATTTTTTATAAATGTTTCAATATGTCTACAAACCTGTTTTCACTTTGTCAATATGGGGCATTGTGTGTAGATTGCTGAGGAAATGTTTTTATTCAATCCATTTTAGAATAAGGCTGTAACGTAACAAAACGTGGAAAAAGTCAAGGGGTCTGAATAGTTTCCAAAGGCACTGTATTTCTGTATTTCATTTTCAATAAATTTGCAAAAAATTATAAAAACCTGTTTTCACTTTGTCATTATGGGGTGTTGTGTGTAGATTGGTGCGAAAAAATATCTAGTTAATCCATTTTGAATTCAGGCTGTAACACAACAAAATGTAGAATAAGTCAAGGGGTCTAAATACCTTCTGAAGAAACTGTAGTTCTGCTGTTGTCTGCTTACTGCTGCCGTGCAGTAATACGTAATCATATGAGCATTTTGTCTATTTCATAAGAATCATGCATGTAGACCACATTCATCTATAGCATTAGTTAACTTATGGTCACCTGGGGCGAGATGCGGACTGTTGCCTGCCAAAGTAATCTGTGCACTATCCTAAAGAGCTTTAGACTGTCCTTGAATATTTCTGCTTGGATGCAAATTAGGCTTTGGCTTGGGTTCAATTGACAACCTGCCCATCTTCTCTCATCTTATACAGAAAACATGCTTGCTAGGTTATTTTTCAAATAACATCTTGCTATTGGTTTATCTTGATAAATAATCATGCATTGTGGTCTTTTATTCTGTGGAAACTTACACTATTAAAATTCAGTGTGAGTCAATGAACCAAGATGGGTCCTGTATTTGCTTTGCATTGTCTCCACATAAGAATTGGTTTTGTCTCTAGCCGAATAATTTTTCGTTTTTATTTTTTTTAATCAAGATAGCTACATTCCTCCATCCAGCAAGGGAACCTGAGCCATGTGAATGGTAATGGTGGTGCTAGCATAAAGGTGGAGCTAATGATTCCCTGCCGTCCATTTGGTGTATTTGATACTCTGTTATCAGCAGGCTCGGCACTAATGGAAGATCAGTCTGTGGCGTTCCACAAGGCTCCCTACTAAGACATTCTGTCAGTTGGAGATGGACTGGTCGTGGATCAAGGGCAAGATGGAACAGCATAAGCATGGAATAGGCCAGATATCACCTAGAATGAAATGATATGGCCTGTAATAGGCATGGAATAGACAAGATATAAAGTTTTCCATGTGGATATAGGTAACACATTTTATGAATATAGGTCCACATTTATGAATATATTTAAGGGGTCAGGTGCTGCTGATAACTCCAGTGTTGGAGGTAATAACAAGTGTTAAACCAATATAAATCATTATCACATTTCCCAGCATGGTCTATTGCAGGTTGATTTTTAGAATTGTTTGTTTCAATAGCTATAATTTTGCATGTACATTGATTGATTAATTAATTGTATGCTACTCAAATATAAATAACATAAATTTTTCTAAACCAATCCAATCTGTTACTTGGACTTTTTAAATGCTTTAGGTAGTCTCATATATTCAGTCACTCTGAATGAATGCAGGTTGCGGGTGAATGCAAATGGCAAATGTTGGATATCCCCACTCTGGCTGGATTCCAACAGGAATTACACGTCACTTTGCAAGCCAGCATAATATGACTTGCAGGTCTGATATTGCCTATAAACCATGAGTTTCAGGCAACTATATTAGGATAAACTAGGCCCTCAAATTAAGGCCTAATTAAATGTGTGTTTTATTGTGTTAAATAATGCAATTTCAATGATAACATATTCACTTAGGATATCACTTGGTGGAGGACACAGGGCTAAAAATGGATGAATGCAACCATCATGTCTTTCTTTGTGACTAACAAATACAGTCATGGGTGTTACATTTACAACTCACTAGAAAATCCAGGCACTATGGGAAATATGCCAATGAGCTTTAAACTAAGCAGTGTGTTAATTTAACAATAAAAAGTGTGGACCCATATAGACACTGGACCAGTGTTAAATTTAACACTCCGTTTTGATTTAACACTGGACCATTTGCTGTGTGTGCAGGTATAGCTTTAATATCTCAAGAGGTGAACATTGTAGATGGGGGGAAGTAGATAAACTGTAGACCAGGGTTTAGTAGAATACTTAGTAGATGACTCCAATGCTGCCAATATAGAGAAGAATCATACTGTACAATCCTGATGAGCCAGCTCAAAACTGCCCACACACAAAAAATGTTAATAACGACTTATGTGTCAATCTTCCTTCACTTGCTATATAAAGTAACCATTTAAAAAAAATCTTAAACTATAGCCTCTCGTCTTGCAGCTCGAGTGGAGTGTGTACCTGTATTTGGTTTCCAGGGAGAGATAGAAATGGAAAGGGAGGAGCACGTACAGTGTGCATCTGATGAGAGAGGGATTTCCCCACAGACAAGACCAGCACTCAGATCAAACAGAGGATCCTACATCTGCCTGTGTCCCAGAGACACCTGCGACCATAACGACTCACATCAAAACCATGAAGTGGAGAGAGAGGCATAAATCACCCTCTACAGAAGTGACAACTTAACAACCACATCACATTCATACTGTGTGGAGCATGGACACACATTTTGCTACAAAACACACACACACACACACGTTCATACCAACATACATGTACAGAACAATCTTATACCTCTTGCCACATATAAGATATGAAACAGAAAGGTGAATGTTTCATGCACGCATACACACAACGATGGATCGTTTTATACGATGGATCGTTTTATACGATGGATCGTTTTATACACAAGCAGATCATTGAACAGCATTCAGCTACATTAAATGCGCAATGATGTACACCCTCGCACATTCGCACACTCACACACACTGGCCTTGTCTAACCCCCATTTCCTCCAAACAGAGAGAGCTTTATCGGCCATTGAGAAATGACAGCACTCACTAAAATATTTGAGGGCTTTTTCACAGATCCAAAGGGGGTCAAGGGTTCCAGATCTAATTTTCCATTGCTCTTGGTATTTACTTTTATTCCGTTTTTCCCACCATGGCCTCGAGCGGTTAAATAGCTAGCGCACTGTATTAAAATGCTTCAATATAAATGTCCTTAATATAAACACAAATATGAAGCTGTTTATATATATATTATGTTTCTAAGCATTACAAGCTATCCTGTTTTGGGTTTGTTTACTTTTTTTTCCGTCAGAGTGGGGAGGTTGGTGTAGATTGGTGTTGGCAGTGGAGCCTCGGGCCAGTTCAGAGTTGAGTTAAGGTCAGTCCTGCTGCCTAATTCTGGTCCATTAACCTTTGGTGTTGCGCTTACCTCCAGCCCTAACATAGGCCTCGACCCTTACTCCACTTCAGTCCCCCCAAGCCCCTCTTAAACCGCTACTCTGACCCCCCCCCCCCCTCTCTCTCTCCCTCCCTCTCTCTCTCCCTCTCTCTCTCTCGCGTTCATTCCGTCATTATCATGACTAATACTTCCACCAGTGACTTGACTCATAATGGGCCCTGGATAAATGTGTGAACGTTACATACATAGGACTAAATATATATATATATAGCTCAACAGCTCAGTTTCCTCCGTTGACTGCAGTCCGAACAGAAACAATGGCATCCTATTATTCATCAGGCTCTAATTAGGCCCGTTCTGGCTGCAGCCCTACTGGTGGTCATGTGTGGTCAACAGGGACTATGGAACTAGTCTTTATTCTTTTAACACAACCTCCAAAGGAAATTGAGATTTTTTTTTGCCATAACTGCAGGCAACACATATTATGGAGTGTGTTTCCATTGTAATTATGGAGTGTGGTGCTGTCTGGAGTTTGGCATGCTTTCTTTCTCAGGAAGTGTAAGGTGACTCCCTACTTACCTTATGAAACGGAATTTAAATATAGCATAATTATAGCATAAAGCTCATATAAATTTGTCCTGAGCACATGTTTAAGGTCAATGATCATGATGAGATAAGAGGGCAAATGTCCAGAAAGGCAGAGAGCCTGAAAGAGGCTGGACAGGGGAAAAGAGTTCAGCCTTGACACATTTTAGTGGCTCATCCAAACTTGACCTCTGGTCCTCTCTTTAAAACCACAATGTTTCACTGAACGGTTTCACTGGCCGATTCTTCTGACACCCACACAGCTTCTATGAGCCTCGGCGTAAAATGCCAAACACAGTCACTTCTCTGTCTGTGAGCAATGAACATTTCCTCCCTGACCGGTATGCGGTTTTGTCCCTGGCAATTTACAGCAAAGCACTACATTATTTTCCTATTACGTTGATGACATACTTATCTGCTAACAAGTGATGTGGTGTTTCTCAACGCTGTTGCTGAAGCTCACTCGGGGAGCTAGTTCCTTTGGCTGTTACTTCTTCTTCTCTCTCTTTTCTCCTTTTTCTTTCTCTCCCCTCTTTTTTCTTTCCCTTTCTACAGACAAAAACAACAACTATTAAAAAAAATAAGTGACACGTTTTAATTTGTAGAAATAGAGACATATCAACAAATCTAATCAACCTGTACGCATTACATCCAGTCCATAATGTTGGCTCACTATTTTGGGGTTCAAGTCTAAGTGAGTTTAAGTTAGGATGAGTCACAGGCAGTATTGTCCAGAAATGTTCCCATAAACATGAGCAGATAGGAAAGGTCATAATATCTGAGAATAGCTCTGGTGGTGTTTAGATACACCTCTTAGGCCTACTTTCTCGCTAGGGGCGATGTGGGTAAAGGACACAGGGACCACGATCACAGGGACCACGATCACGACCTCTCATCGTGTGAAATGGAGGAAGGAAGGGCACTGCGTTATGCAGTAGCCTATTCATCTCTGTTCTGAAGTCAGCGTGGGTTATTCATGACATGGTCATTGTAAATGCAGCATCAATTTCGTGAATATGTAATGAATGAATGGATGAATGCATTCATGAATTCATTGAGATTTAAGGCATTTTGTCTTTACAAACCCCAACGTTGTATTGAATTGTTTTCCATATGCCCGGTGCTACTGGGAAATGTTGACAGATTTGTTTAATTCCTTCATGTTCTGTCCTGTGGCTTTCACCAAGTGAGTTCCTTAGGCGAATGTTACCCTTCAAATGAAACTCTTTATGACAACACATTACATGCAGTGGCTTCAGAATGTTCTAAAACCCCTTTGGCTTTTTCCCACATTTTGTTGTGTTACAGCCTGATTTTAAAATGGATAAAATGTTGATTTTGTGTCACTGGCCTACACACACCACATAGTTGAGCCCGTAATGTCAAAGTGGAGATTTGTTTTTCATTTGACCAATTCATTCAAAATGAAAAGCTGAAATGTCTTCAGTCAAAAAGTATTCAACCCCTTTGTTGTAGCAAGCTTAAAAAAGTTCAGGAGTAAAACTGTGCTTAACAAGTCACACAACAATAATAGTGTTTTGCGGGTACTATTTAATGAAGCTGCCATTTTTATTGGAATTGTGAGGTGTCTGTTTCTCAAACTAGACACTCTAATGTGCTTGTCCTCTTGCTCAGTTGTGCACCGGGGCCTCCCATTCCTCTTTCTATTCTGGTTAGAGCCAGTTTGCACTGTTCTGTGAAGGGAGTAGTACACTGCGGTGTACGAGATTTTTTAGCTTCTTGGCAATTTCTCACAAGGAATAGCCTTCATTTCTCAGAACAAGAATAGACTGACGAGTTTCAGAAGAAAGGTATTTGTTTCTGGACGTTTTGAGCCTGTAATCGAACCCACAAATGCTGATGCTCCATTTACTCAATTAGTCTAAAGCCGGACAGTTTTATTGCTTCTTTAATCAGAACAACGGTTTTAAGCTGTTCTAACATCCTTGCAAAAGGGTTTTCTAATGATCAATTAGCCTTTTAAAATGATAAACCTGGATTAGCTAACACAACGTGCCATTGGAACACAGGAGTGATGGTTGCTGATAATGGGCCTCTACACTTCTGTAGATATTCCATTAAAAAATAGTCATTTACCAGATTAACACTGTATTGCTTATCAATTTTATGTTATTTTAATAGACCAAAAATGTGCTTTTCTTTCAAAAACAAAGACATTTCGACTTTTGAACGGTAGCGTATATCCCCATGAAACTGACTGAGATAAAATAATTGGTTTGCAGATTCTGCAGAGATGTTTCATGGTAAAACTTGAAGAATTATCTTTCATGATTGAATGAGGTGGTGTTTGTTGTCTTACAGTCATCTTATACTATGCTATTATATTTGGTTCTGTTATGTAGAATACTATCATTATGTGATCTTGCAGAACATTGATTCAGCTTTGGTCTGACTTTAATTAAACAAGCGTTATCCTCCTCAGTAGCCTGTTCTCTCCGCATAAAGTAGAAAATATGCACTTGCGCAGAACATGCTCTGCACATGTGCAGAAGCTTCGGGATATTTAGTCTGCCGGAATTGTACTAATTAACTAAGAATAAATATTCCATTTATAATAACAATTAGCAAAAACTTTTTCTGTCTTGCTTCTTTGGATTTGCTTTGATTTTGTTGCCTGTATGCTTTGAGTGTGGCATTTTTATTGGAATATTCACAAATACAAATACAAGTGAACTGCTACTGTGTTTTTTGCAGAATTTTTACAGTGATATTCCAAAATACAACAAATACATTTTTCCCACAATGCAATGTAATTTACGGTAATCTACTGTATTCAGTTTATAAGTATGTTACTGCTGATTATACAGTAATTCACTGTGACAATTACATGATTTGTTTTACAGTGTACTGTACTTTCAAACATCTGTGCTAATGGGCTATTAAAAATATGTAGAAATCGCTCTGCCATTTTCTGGTTGCTAAAATTCTAATAGTTCACCTAATTTCAGTTTATGTGACAAAAAAAGCAAGTGTAAGGAAGTGTAGAGAATCTTTGTACCATTTAAACCGCTGAGAAATATATTTTCCATAACCAAAATAATTGTATTTTCAGCAGTTTGTAGCTGGTGTACAAAACCGAAAGTAAAAGATGCAAAAACTAAACTTAAGAAGAAAAGCTTAGAAATAGGGCACATAGAACCGATGTATAGCTTCTTAGACTTGCTTTCAATGAGAATGACAGATCTATGACACACATTTCAGTGTGAATTTGCAGCTTTTAATACATGGTTGCAGACATAAACCCTTGCAATAACTCACACGAGACTTCTCCTTTAAGACCTTTCCCTCAAGAGCCCAGTCAGTCCTTTTTTATGTATATGATGGCCCTGCCTTCAGGGGGCGGGAGAGATACTGTACAAACTCTTGGAAATCTGCTCTCCAGTCAAGTGCGGTAGAGGCGTAATCAGGAGGGACCAGGGCTGACGCGCACTGTGCCACAGAGAGCTTTGGATATTGATAAGCCTGTGACGAAGCAGCGGACAGCAAACTCCCATTGTAGGCTACGTACCACACTTGTGTGGCGCTTCATATAGAGGCGCGCCGTGCGTTATAAGGAGAGAATAACCTCGTGTAGGCTACAACGCGTGGAAAAAGGAAAATAAAAAGGGATTTTAATCAACTTGAAGAGTTTTGATGTCTCGAGGGATTACCTAGCATTAGCCTGTATTAATGTGTAGTATAAATAACATTTTACTAATCTAGTCTAGAGTATTGTTTGTTTGTAAACTTTGTCTGATATATACAATTAACTTAAAATGTTTGAAGATGTTTTTTCTCATTATATTGATTATTTTGTAGGATAATGTAAGATGTCTATTTTAAAGCCATAGGCTATAACATTGGGCGTTTTAATTTCGCACCTGGACTTTTAATGTATCGACTGGTGCCTTAAAAACATTTTTAAATTGTGTGATACCAAACAGTCTGAGACTATCATCCCAACTGCAGGAGATTATTGTGTTTGGAACACACCACAAACAGTTCCTTGGGGATTTAAAGACATCAACTGAAAATGGACAAAATCATCTTCAAAAAAGTCGCCTTACTCCCCTAGTCCCCTGACAGTGGAATTTCGAACTGGGTGGACGTTCTGTGTGGGAAGCGTATCATTGAGCAGGCTACAATTGCTAATTCACTGGATACTTTGCTGAGACGACAAGTGTAGGTGTCCGTCCACTTGCAAGGCAAGGAGTTCCAATTCCACAGAGCGAGCCGCTGTCCCCACGCCTAGTGCTGAGGGAGAGACTCGTGCTGTTTCCATAAATGCTTGGTCTATCGCGGAGAATCCAGCCTGGGCAGCAAGATGAGCTCGTGGGTTTGGGTTCAGCTGTTCGCGTTGCTTGCGGCATGTCTGCGGTCGGGCAGCGCAGAGGTAGGTGACAGAGTCAATTAATTAATTCAAATGTAAGCCTAATTGCCCAAAGTCCGTTGCCAAATATATGTTTTTCTGTTTAGCTCATTTGAAAGGCTACGTTTATTTTCTTTGTTTAATTTCACTGTGAATGGTAAAATTAGGGACCATTGTTGAGTATATTTGACACCAGGCCCCAATTATAGACCATTGTTGAATTTCAGGGTCATTGTATTTTAACAATGTGTGCACTAGGCCTTGTGTGCTCTCCAAACAAAAGGCACCAACTTGTTACATTCAGTAAGGTTTTGTACAAAATAAATGTGAACCAGGCCCCTCACCCCTCCACTTAGTGTATGTTTGTGGCATACAACCACATGTGCACTTGTTATTGTTGATTAATTAAGCTGCGTCTTGTAAGTTAAACTGCTCATCATCTAAAACCACACCTTATGACAGCTCACCTCATGGCTTTAATGCTTCTATATACAATTTATTTGAAACAGTCCTAAGTTTCACTTCAGGCTGTGAGGGCCTCATGGTGAGGACATCTGATTGGGCCCTGCTTGGCAATGTAACCATAGAACAATTACAGCACATGGCAGACCCGTCTACAGAACCTAAACTTCTTATAGTCCAGAATCCCTAAGTGAAAATAACAATCTTTCCTCCAATGCTTGTCCACAAGCTCATGCTCAACATGGGCCCCTCTCCAGATTGCCTAAACGCATAAACCTGTTGATAAACATCATATGAGTGGAAGGCAAAGGCCATCTAAAATCTCACCAGACCCATCATGAAACATGCCTGGGAGGCAATGCCAAATGTGTGTGTGTGTGTGTGTGTGTGTGTGTGTGTGTGTGTCCACAGGATATTTGACAGGCTAGCAATAGGATGAGCGCTTGTCACAGCAACACAACTATAAATCATTCTGATTATGCTATGGCTGACCATTGTCTTGAATCATGGTGTCGAGGGCCTTAATACAAACGATGACAGTTAAAAAGAATAGGAAGAAATGTGTTTAACTCAAGGGGAGAGGGGTCTCGTCTTGACTGCTGGAGTCGATTCTATGTACTTTGTATCGTAGCATACACAGCAAGTGTCCTAAAAGTTCCTTCCCCAGGATACGCCCTGCATATGACACACATGTTAAGTGCATGGTGAATTAAACCATGGTGAGTCCCGTCCCCATTATGGCTTATATCTTTAAGAGAGGAGATATAATTCAAGTTTGAGGGTCTCATTTTGATAGACTTGAGAAGAGGCCAAAGTGGCCCTAACTTGAATATAATACTAATATAGACAGAATGTACAAAACAGTAGGGACACTTGCTCTTTCCATTACCTAGACTGACCAGGTGAATCCAGGTGAAAGCTATAATCTCTTATTGATGTCACTTGTTACATCGATTTCAATCAGTGTAGATGAAGGGGAGGAAACAGGTTAAAGAATCATTTTTAAGCCTTGAGACAATTGAGACTTGGATTGTGTATATGTGCCATTCAGAGGGTGGACGGGCAATACTGAATATTTAAGGGCCTTTGAACGGGGTATGTTAGTAGGCACTGGTTTGTTTCAAGAACAGCAATGCTGCTGGGTTTTTCACAAGTTTGTGTATCACGAATGGTCCACCACCCAAGGACATCCAGCCAACTTGACACAACTGTGGGAAGCATTGGTGTCAACATGGGCCAGCATCCCTGTGGAACGCTTTCGACACCTTGTAGAGTCCACGCCCCACTGAATTGAGGCTGTTCTGAGGTCAAAAGGGGGGGGGGGGGGGGGGGGGGGGGGTTGCAACTCAATGTTAGGAAGGTGTTCTTAATGTTTTGTACTCTAAGTGTATATATACCATTTAGCAGACACTTTTATCCAAAACAACTTACAGTCATGCATTTTACATACTAGTGGTCCCATGAATTTAACCGACTATCCTGGTATTGCAAGCACTATACTCTCCCGACTGAGCTACATCGGGCCATCTTTGGGAAGTTCACAGGATTGGGCAGTAGCGGCTGTGGGAAGAGACTATAGTGAAACAAAGCTCTGACTATGTGGGTCATAACAACATACACACACAGTCTTCAGTTATGGGAAATGGATGTTTAAACAGGGCAAAATGCGGCGCCACCCCTTCTTTGCTGGGTTTCCCAGAATGCCGTTCAGTTGCTTTCATGCTATCAGATCGATGACTTCCTTTTTATTTATTTTTTTATTTATTCAACCTTTATTTAACTAGGCAAGTCAGTCCTCTAGTGTGTCTTGTTCCTAGAGCTGCCAGTGGTGTGTGTTGTCCACCACATTTGTCATGTCAAAGACTGGGCTTTTGGAGGCAGCCTTGGAGGGATGCAAATAAATGTCCAAAATCATACGAATTGCCCTGAGGACAGGTTGTTGGAGGTGGCAGTAAGGGTTGATTAGAAAGTGTTAATGTATAGTCGAACTAGTCCTCTGTCATCTATCTATACATCCTCTCATCCAGTGATGTATTGGTGTACATGCCTGTAGCTAGTGATCACATGAGGTGTCTTTGAGGTATACTATCAGGGAATTCCCTCAGTCAACTAAATCCCACAGAATGGATTCTAGCTGTATAATGTGATTTCTGAATGTGTTTGTGTGTAAACGTATGCATAAACTATGTGCTCATAGGCATGGTTTTAGGGATTGCATGTGAGAATGTGCCATATGTTCAGCCGTATGTGCATTTGTGTGTGTGTGTGTGTGTGTGTGTGTGTGTGTGTGTGTGTGTGTGTGTGTGTGTGTGTGTGTGTGTGCGTGTGTACTCGCATGCCGGCAGGCAGCAAAACTAGACCCATAATCATGTATCCTTATCCCTCAGCTCTCTACTCCTATAGCCTGTACCTGGCATTCCTCAGCTCAACCCACTTCCCATTAAACATCACTGGGGCAATGTATTCCCTGTTAAGTGCACTATGTATGAAATACGGGGACTGGGACTGTCTCTGTTTCCATCTCTATTAAGAGAGATGGAGATCTACTGCATGATGGCTCTAAAATAAGTGCCTGTCTCAGTCTGTGTGATCAGAAGAATGACAGTAAATTTTAGAAGACCCTGACTGTTCCAGAACTTCCAGATGTGACCCAGTCAGATGCTGACTTGTGTGTGTGATTTAGAGTTCTGATTTAGAGTTCACCAATTAGGACCAGAGTAACTCCTGGATTCCTACAGTATTATAGGGTGAAGGTTATGATTTTCTGTTTACATCAGTTGCAGGGGGTGAAGTGTTTATTTAATTTTTCCCGCCCAGATACAAATCGCCAGGGCAACGGCCACTCTATGAACAAAGGCCCAGACCATAATGCACAGCCAGCACAATTAGGCTGCATCCCAAATGACATTGCTAGTAGTGCACTAAATAGGGAATAGGGTGCCATTGGAGCCTCAATCCTTAGACTGGGGCCAAGGAGAGGAAATAACTGGGATGGCTCCTCAGGGGCATCGCTACACAAATAGAGATGTTAATTTAACTCATGGCATTTTCCTTTTGTATGGCTGGACTTTCTTCAGTGCCCAACAACAATGGGGAAAAGTACATTATGTACATTAATAGTGTGTGAATGCCATTCACGCATGGCTTCTTCCTCCTCAAAGCACTCCCCAAAGGGCTTAGTTTTATTCTCACAAGAAACTGAATGGATGAATGTAACGGACAGAGGTGGTTCGACTTGTGTTAGCTCCTTGAATGAATGAATGCCTAGGCATTAGCTCAGAAAGCTAACTCAGTATTGTGGTGAGCATGAGATCCGGGATTCGGACCCAATAGGTCAAACAGTGGTAGACCCAGCTAGCAAGAGTTAATATCTCCATAGATGCAACTTCTTCTCCTTTATTCATCCATCCCTCCATTATTCCCCCGATGTCCATCTCTCTGTTCTGATCCACCTCTCCTCCTCCTCCTCTCAATCACTCCATCCCCCACTACTTCCTGAACCCTTCCTGACTCCTGTGACCCCTAAGTATTAGCAGATGAGGTGACACAAGGCCAATAGTCATTCACCCCCTCTTAGTGGCCATTGTGAATCCAAGCAGCCATTTCCTTCATCCTCTTGTTTCATTAATGATTAGGGGGGTAAGTCGGGTAACCCCCTAACCCTAACCCACACCTACCTACATGCAGTGGTGGAAAAATTGTAATTCTTGAGTAAAAGTAAAGATACCTTAATAGAAAATGACTCAAGTAAAAGTGAAGGTCACCAGTAAAAGTCTAAAAGTATTTGGTTTTAAATGTACTTAAGTATCAAAAGTAAAAGTATAAATCATTTCAAATTCCTTATATTAAGCAAAGCAGACGGCACAATCTTCTTGTTTTTAAAATGTACGGATAGCCAGGGGCACACTTCAACACTCAGACATCATTTACAAACAAAGCTTTTGTGTTTAGTGAGTCTGCCAGATCAGAGGCAGTAGGGATGACCAGGGGTGTTCTGTTGATAAGTGTGTGAATTGGACCTTTTTCCTGTCCTGCTTAGCGTTTCAAATGTAACCAGTACTTTTGGATGTCAAGGAAAATGTATGGAGTAAAAAGCACAATATTTTTTTTAGGAATGTAGTGAAGTAAAAATAAAACATTTCAGAAATAGTCAAGTAAAGTACAGATACCCCCCAAAACTACTTAAGTAGTACTCTATAATATTTTTACTTAAGTACTTTACACCACTGCCTACATGTACCACTGCTGTTGTCTCTTTGCTTCCATATCTACACAGAATAAATGGGGAAGCTGAGAACATATTTGATTTGGGAGAATCTAGTTTTATTTCTGTCTCATCTCTTTCTCTCAGGGGGATCCTCTCCCTCCAGGTTTGGTGGAGCTGGTTAGGAGCAACCCTATCTCTTCCATAGAGGACCTGCAGCTGCTGCTGCTCAGTGACTCCGTAGGTAAATATCTCTAATGTTGTACTATGCTGATACTCATCAACATGCATATGCATTTTAGCAGAATCGGTTTACAAAGAAACCTACTGTCATAGGTGCATATATGTTTACGTATGGGTGGCCCTGGGATTCAAACCCACATCCTGGCTCCCGAAGCCTAATGCTCTAACAACTGAGCGGTACAGGACCACAAGCCAGCCAGACACACTGGACACGCGATGGAGGCTCTCTCAGACGAACTAACGCGACCAACAGAGACTGAGGGAAAGAAAGTGAAAACTGTTGTCACATGATGCCCAGATTTCATTCCCAACAGGGACAGGCCAACGTCACACACAGTGAATACTATAAACAGAATCTCACAGACTGACTAACAGACAAACCGTCAGTGACACAGAGGGCAGAAAGACTTCTTAAATAGATACACATATTCCCATCATTGAATAGCGAACATCACATACAGTAAACACTATATACAAACTCAACGAGATAAGAGAAACAAAGAGGGAACTATTCAGTGTCTCAAGATACAAAAACATACAAACATGAGGTCATGACAGAGAGAAATTCCCACACAAACAGACATCTATTAAGGGGAAGCTCAAACTTCCTCATAAACACACACATGCACCGTACACAGATGCATGCACATGCGCGCACACACACACGCACACACACACACACACACACACACAGAGAGTAAAAGTCATAACCCCCTAAAAAATATACAAAATAAAAAATAAACAATTGAAGCAACGAGCTGATTAGATCTGTAAACTAATATTGGATTGGATTGTTTTTTGTCAGATGAGGATTTCTCTGACGATTTTTTGCCGAGTGGACAACACTCCAACAACACTAACAACCGATTGCCAAGGAGTCTGGGTGAGTTTTCACCTTCCTCATAGTCTCTGACGCTAGGCTATAATTCCACATATTTCCGTCACTCATGTTGACTTGGGTGGTTTTGGACAGCTATATCTAATCCAAAATGAGTTGTGTAATGCATGTTGTGGTAAAGAAACATATAAAGTATGTCACCATATTGCGATTCATTAGTTATTTGCTGAACAAACGCCTTATGACTTGCAACTCCAAGTTACACTCCAACACGTATGAAGATTCATGCATACACTGTTTCAATAGCATGTGATTTCTTTAAACAGAATAAGTAATATACCTTCAGTAGAATTAGTGTAAACAAAATGTTTTCTACATTTTGAGGCCTATGTGCTGGCTGTTTTGTATGCACTGAGCAGTGTAGATGGTATGCTTTTAACATTAAGCCTGAGGCTCCAGCACATTTACAATTATTTGCTGATTAATGTACACTGTCCCATCTTATGAAACCTGTCTGTAATATGGGAGGTTTTAAATGGTCTGTCTGTCTGTCTGTCTGTCTGTCTGTCTTTGTTGTCTCAGACGCCCAGCCGGCTCAGCAGGCACTATGTAAGGTGAGGACAGAGGTGATGGAGGTGACCCGTGCCATGTTGGACCGTAGCAACGCCAACTTCATGTTGTGGCCTCCCTGTGTGGAGGTACAGCGATGCTCTGGCTGCTGCAACACCAAGAGCCTGCAGTGTGTCCCCGTGCTGACCCACACCAGGCACCTACAGGTACATATACACCACCCCCCATCTCAACACCTGCCCTCTACCCTGAAACTCTTTCCCAGGTTGTTTCTGTAAAAGAGAATGTTCTCAGCTGACTTAGGCCTACCTGATCAAATAAAGGATTTGTCATAAAAAAAAGTGATTTAGTCATTTTGAATCTCCCTCCTCCTCCTCCTCCTCACTAGGTGATGAAGATCCAGTACGTGGACAAGCGGCCCAACTACTCCAAGGCAGTCGTCTCGGTCCACGACCACGTGGAGTGTCGCTGCCAGCCCGCCCCTCGTCCCCCGGCCGTCCCCAAGAAGAAGTCCACGCCCCGCAGACAGCAGAAAGACAACAACAAAGGATCAGCCAAGGCCAGATCCAAGGAGGAGCTGCACCGCAGAGATGAGCTGAAGCACAACCAGAGGATCCAGCTGGAAGACCTGCTGGACCAGCACTGGAACCCCAAGGACACCTCCTCAGATGCAGGGGAGAGGAAAGGGGGCTATGGGCTGGACCATGACAAGATGGATCCTCAGTGGGTGCTTAACAATACCAGACAGCTGGGGGCTAACGAGTGGACCGAACCTCGACATCACGATGACATGGAGGAGGGGAGAGACAGTAGTAGTGTCAACGGCACTACAACCGCAATGGACATCGACATGGCACAGCTTGACCACGAGAAGAGAGACAGGGTCGAGACGCGTGGGGACTCGCTATTTAACATTACTGAGGGAAATGTCAGTAGGGGAGATAGGCAGCAGGGTAGTCTGAGCCTCAGTGAAGAGGAGGGAGACCAAGAGACACAGAGACAAGCCACACAAACACAGAGTCCCTCGCTACGCACCAACACATCAAAGCAACAGCGACATGGGACCAACTCCTCCTCAGAGGAAACCAAAAGCAGAGAGGGAGCCAATCAAAGAACGGAACAGCAATTCCATCCTACGGAGGAAACCAATCAGAGGCCCGAGAGCAGATTCCCTCCCCTTGAGGAAGCTGATCAAAGACGTAAAGACAATGAGACCCCTGATTCAGAGAGGAGCCTCCAGCATGCTCTCCAACTGGAACAGGAGAAGCTGGAGGAGGAGAGGAAGGAGCTGTTGTTACTCCACAGGAGGCTGGACGATGAAAAGGAGCTCCTGAGACGCGAGCAACAGAAACAACAACAAGAAGAAGAGGAGCAGCAGTACCATCGGCCTAATCATAAACATCAAACTCAAACCACCACACAAAGAACAGGTAGATAGAGAATATTGTGAGCTAGCAAGTGTGTGTGGTGTGTGTCTGTGTGGTGTGTGTCTGTGTGTGTGTGTATATGTGTTTTGGATTTATGTTTCTCAGTTTCATGTGTATTCCAAACTGTTAAATCATCTGAATCTAATATTGTCCTATTCTCCCAGACACAGTTTTGCCCACTTCGACGCGAGCGCCCTCAGTCCTGGCTGGTCCCCGGCCACCTGCTCGGCCCGGCCCAACTAGGAAGAGAATGAGGAAGAACAACCGCAAGCGTATCAGCAAGGCTGCAATGAGAGCAATGCTAATGTAGAACCTACAATCTCTCTGAAGGTAAGTGATAGAACGGATAGAAACGGTTTCCTAACACAAATACTTTCCAAACCCATTCAAATACTTTCCAAGTACTTTCAAATACCACAAATACTTTCCAAGTACTTTCAAATAACATTTTAAAATACTTTTTTGGGCAAGGTATTTGCAAACAGTTTTCAAATACTTTCCTAACCCTTCCACATACTTTCCACAGAAAAGTGTATATTCATATACAAAAACTATATTCGACCTGGTCTAGAATATAACAATTTTAACAATTTTTCTGTTTCTCCTTCTCATCCAGGGAGTGATGCTCTCTGTGTTTTGTTGTGGACAATCCAGTGGCGACACCGAGCAGTTCATTCCTTTCTTATGAGTTAATATTCGAGTGTCAGTAACCTGCTCGTCCTGTGACCGTGAGGTATTCCCTAATAGTACTAATGATTGTCTGGTGAACCCAAAACAAACCCTTGGACGGAAAGAAATATGGGACAAGAAGAATGGGATGCAAATACATACGAGGCTGAGGTGATCCATCAACATATGTCTGATCCATCAAAAGATGATCTCCTATTAACAACAAGATGTTCCCCCAGTCGGATCAAGAACATTGGAACGTCGGAACAGAACATTAAAACCACATTAGAACTTTGGAACAGATCATTGGAACAACATTAGAACTTTGGAAGATATCATTGGAACACTGGATGAACGTTGGAACGTTCACAAGGATGTTGGACTGTCGTTGGACTCAGTGCTATTGGACCTCCCTCGTGACTTTTGAACAGCATAGTAAACCACTCCAGTCAGTAGAGATCAAGTCGGTTAAAAACTCTTCACATTCTCATCCAAGGCATGGTTTATTATCCCAAGAAGTGGACTGATCATGCTTGTCAAGAAGACCAAAGAGAGAGAGCATTTTTATGTCAGTCCAAATCTCCCATTTCCCTATGAGCACAAGACGTTGAAAATACCTGTTTTTTCCTTTGAAAATACTTTTTTTCTTTTTTAATATTTTAAAAATGTTGCTTACTGGGTTCTGACATGGAAGAAGACATTTTATTTTTCGGACTAGAAAGGTACAATGATAGAGGATCGGGAAAATACCATGGCAAGCAGATATTACAGGGACAATGGGAAAGAAATGATGACATGTATATGAGCTAGGACTGTTGGAATGACTGGTAGTCTTGACTGATGTGTGCAGTATCCCTACAATTGTGCTTAAGCTGCTCTATATGTTCTAGTCTATTCCTGCACTAAGGAAGGTCAATAGAACTACCGCAGCAAAGATTTTGCATGTCTCAGTAGTTACACAATGTAGACTCTCGTTTTTCTAAAAACATATTTAATTGTATTTAATTTGATCTAAAACACTGGAATTCCATCAACAACAATGCACAGGTTTGCATTCTCATGTTCAGCCGAGGCTTCCACACTTCTTTCGGAGAATGGGATTAAAACAAGATGCAAGGTGCTAAACAGGGTTGCATTACACCTTTATGTCTGTCTTTAACATTATTTATTCCTTATATCACATAGGTCTCATGTGTTCACTTTCAATAGGATTACTGCATATGAAGCATTTTGGGGGTTGAATATCGATCCCTGTTCCGGTCTCAATATAATTTGAGCTGTCAGCCTTTGTGCGCACAGACCATAGCCTAGATTCAATCAGATCAAGCGTTATGTTTTGGCGGTGTCAGAGGAGGAACTGCATTGGAGCTGTCAAATTGGCTCGAAGTTCAGAACAAGAAAGTGTCGGCTATAGATAAATAATTACGCTCAGGTTGAAAACTGATTAATCAAATGATGGGATTTTCACCATCCTAATGGAGGTGTAGATTACATCTCACATTCCAGTGTTCCAACTTGTTAACAAGGCTGCATAGGATTTCTGTTCGTGAGACTCAGCCAATGGCAATGTCCGCTTTAGGTATTATCGCCGGGGACTCAGTTCCACCTCTGACACTGCCAAAACAACCACCATGGGAATGTTGGCTAAAGCGGACACGGATCTGATCGAATTGAGCCCAATGTAACTACAAAGAAAAGCTTTGAAAAAGGGGAAAAGGTGTTGCCTGCCATTCACTGTCTGTATGATAGACAGGTTATGGTAATGACTTTGTGTTGTCGTATAACTCTGTGTGTCAGTGTGGTTGTGCGTGTGTATGTGCCTGTATGTGCTCGCGCGTGTGTACAATATGCGCGTGTGTATGCCCGTGTGAGAGTATATGTAAGTATGTGAACAGAATCATATTTATGTATTTGATCGCTAACACTCATGAGTCCATAAATCAGATAGTCCCTTATTCTTAATGCTCACTGCTAACCAGTCCTTGTCTGCATAGGGAACAGTAGAGCATCAGACCTTCTGTATCCTGAGGCTGCGTTGCTTTATTTCATTTATTTGGTGAATAATCTAACACTACAATTTGAAGAGAAGAAGTGCCCCGATAAAAGTGTCAGACATTAAAAGCAGCATGGGCCAGATGTGTCAAGCAAAGAAGCTCAGTGCTTGTGTGTGGGCCACTGCTGGTCCACTGTCAGGTAAAGTGTTCTCACTTCAAATAGCCTAACTACCAGCCAAACTTATTTTAAATATTGAAAATGTGGCATGTGTCATAATGCCTTCTTTCAACTGTAATGAGTTATTGTCTGTTTTGTTGTGAGTTATCAAAAAATGAATGTTGTGATAATGGCCACTTAATTCTATTTTGATATGATTATAAAAAACATATGTGAGAAAGTGTACTTGTGCTGTGAGCTGTTGTCCTGCTTTTTGTGTTGTGAAGTAAGAGAAGCTACCCACTGGGCACCGACGTCAGTTCAACGTCTAGTTTTGATTTACCTTTGGTTGAGTTGTCAACTAAGGTGAATTCAAGTTTCAAGTTGTAATGTCACGTGCACAAGTACAGTGAAATGCCTTTCTTGCTAGCTCCAAACCCAACAATGCAGTAATCTATCTCCATAGCTAGGTTTCTATCCAATTGGCGACAGATTTTCATTCAGTTTTAATGTACTGAATAAAAATCTAAAGTTCAATGTGTTTCCATCACATTTCAACTCTCCTGATAGTTAGCCAACAGCTCGTAGATACAGTGCGGGAAGTCTGTGAGATCAGTGTTGCCAACTCCTCAGTAAGGAAAGTATCTATTGGCTGTCCTAAAAGTCCCCAAATTTGCATAATTGGCCATGTGCATGTAATTGTGATGGATGCTGTAGGAGAGGAATCACGTCGTGGGAGAGACTAAAAGTGAGTAAAAAACACCCTAAATATGTTTAGAACTCCAAATGAACTTTCTTCTGCGATTCTTGTTTTCTTAAATGTCACAATTCCAACCCTCCTTTATCCAGGCTTGGGATCGGCAAAAGTGACCCAAAAGAGACACTGGCGGATTTGCATAGTTTTTTAATGATTTAAAAAAAAATATATATTTTAGTTTAGGTTTCTAAATTTGGTTTGGTTTTTAACCTTACACCGTACACTTAGGAGCCTACAACAAGTCACAGTAAAACATTAAAAATTTTAACCATAACATTGTTTTTACATTTTTACATCTACATTAACAATCTAAATGGACCAAAAAGAAACAATAGAAAAAAGTGACCATGGCAATGTGAGAAAATTATGGTAACTAGTCTGGCCCTAATTCAGGTTGTTTTTTTAATGTAATCCAGGGTGGGATCAGCCAGCGGCGGTTTCCCGCATGCACTGGGCCGCCTGTGAGTGCTTTGGGACGGGGGTGGGGCCCACAGCAGCACCGACTGCTCGTTGAGAAGAGTAAGAACGATGCGTGCTTTCACGTCAGTCTCCAAAAGTCTCCAATAACACCATAAAAAGTTGATAGATTTGTTGCTTGTCGCTTTTTTGAAAATGTGTCGCTAGAGGGGTCTGAATACTCGCTAAATATAGCGACAAAGTCGCTAAATTGGCAACACTGTGTAAGGTTAGGCAAGTCTACATGATGAGATTATTATGGATAAGAGCCAGACAATTTTTTTGCAGTCAAGCATCATCCATCACTTCACCAGAATAAGACCTTCGATATTTTTTGGAAAGGAGCATCAAAATCAGTGTGCACTTTCACCACCCTGTGAAGTTCATCATCATTTATTTAATCTGTAGCCTAATAAACTGCATGGTTTCTCGAGTCATAGTGGGAGGACCACACACCATATCATCGCGTGACTCCCAATTCACTTCGATATGATGGCTAATTAGGGCATTAAGATGTTTCTACCACCATTTCTCGCATTAACTAATTTTACCGACACCAAAAGATCCCAACATGGCAACGAACATGTTATCTGTCGGCATTTATAAAATTGTACCAACTCAATGTTTATATCCAAGGACAAATTAGCTAGCAACAGCAAGCTAGCTAAATAGGACAAATTAGCTAGCAAGTGCAAGCTAACTAGCTAAATTGCCATACATGTTTAAAGCTTTTCGACCTGTCCCCAAATTAATGTAATTGGTTCAGTGTTTGTTTTTATATTTTAACCTGTGTGTCGTGATCGCGTTTGGTGTAGGGGGACAAAATACATTTATGCACGGTAGTGCACGATGGTGCACGCGCGCAGCCGGTTTGGGTTCCGTGTAAGTGTCACATGTTCTCAGTATATTTACACCTGTTCTGAAAGGCCTCAGAGTCTGCAACACCACCAAGCAAGCGGCACCATGAAGACCAAAGAGCTCTCCAAACCGGTCAGAGACAAAGTTGTGGAGAAGTACAGATCAGGGTTGGGTTATAAAAAAATAACCCAAACTTTTAACATCCCACGGAGCACAATTTAAATCTGTTATTAAACAATGGAAAGAATATGGCACCACAACAAACCTGCCAAGAGAGGGCTGCCCACCAAAACTCACGGACCAGGCAAGGAGGGCATTAATCATAGAGGCAAGAAAGACACCAAAGATAAGCCTGAAGGAGCTGTAAAGCTCCACAGCGGAGATTGGAGTATCTGTCCATAGGACCACTTTAAGCTGTACACTCCACAGAGCTGGGCTTTAAAGAAGAGTGTCCAGAAAAAAAGCCATTGCTTAAAGAAAAAAATAAACAAACACGTTTGGTGTTCACCAAAAGGTATGTGGGAGACTCCCCAAACATCAGTCTTCTAGAGATTTGAGACCGGGACGGAGATTAGGAGGCCTGCGTCTTGTGACTGTAGCGTATGTGTAGGTATGAACGGCAGGACCAAATCAGAAAAATAGGAGGCGCAAGCCTGTGTAATACTTTGTAGGTTAGCAGTAAAACCTTGAAATTAGCCCTTGCATTAACAGGAAGCCAGTGTAGGGAGGCTAGCACTGGAGTAATATGATCAAATTTTTTGGTTCTAGTCAGGATTCTAGCAGCTGTATTTAGCACTAACTGAGGTTTATTTAGTTCTTTATCCGGGTAGCCGGAAAGTAAATGGAAAAAAGCTGTGCTAGAAACAGTCTTGATATGTTCGTCAAAAGAGAGATCAGGGTCCAGAATAACGCCGAGGTCCTTCACAGTTTTATTTGAGACGACTGTACAACCATCAAGATTAATTGTCAGATCCAACAGAAGATCTCTTTGTTTCTTGGGACCTAGAACAAGCATCTCTGTTTTGTCAGAGTTTAAAAGTAGAAAGTTTGCAGCCATCCACTTCCTTATGTCTGAAACACAGGCTTCCAGTGAGGGCAATTTTGGGGCTTCACCATGTTTCATTGAAATGTACAGCTGTGTGTCATCTGCATAGCAGTGAAAGTTAACATTATGTTTTCGAATGATATCCCCAAGAGGTAAAATATATAGTGAAAACAATAGTGGTCCTAATACGGAACCTTGAGGAACACCAAAATTTACAGTTGATTTGTCAGAGGTGGTCCGAACATTAAGATCCACAACATTTATTCCATGGGGATAGCTGAGCTGACTACACTGACTGTGCTAGTGGCAGATTCCATTAAGCCTGCTGCCTGGCCTGCACCCTATTTCATTGTGGAGCTAGGGGAGTTAGTGACCTGTCTATGTTGGTAGATAAGATGAGAGCTCCCCTCTAGCTAGGATGAGGTCCGTCACTCCTCTACAGGCCAGGCTTGGTCCTGTTTGTGTGAGAGTCCCAGAAAAAGGGCCAATTATCTACAAATTCTATCTTTTGGGAGGGGCAGAAAACAGTTTTCAACCAGCGATTGAGTTGTGAGACTCTGCTGTAGAGCTCATCACTCCCCCTATCTGGGAGGGGGCCAGAGACAATTACTCGATGCCGACACCGTTCTAGCTGATTTACACGCTGAAGCTACAGTATGTTGCGCTTGGTGACCTCTGACTGTTTCATCCTAACATCATTGGTGCCGACGTGGATAACAATTTAGTGGATAACGTGGATAACAATTTCTTGTTTGTTTCACAAAAAAAAAAAATTGCATCCTCAAAGTGGTAAGCGTGTTATGTAAATCAAATTATAACCCCCCCCCCCCCCCCCCAAAATAGGAAAAATGCCCTTACCACCTGTGGGCGGCCCGTCAGGAAGTTCAGGATCCAGTTGCAGAGGGAGGTGTTAAGTCCCAGGGTCCTTAGCTTAGTGATGAGCTTTGTGGGCACATGGTGTTGAACGCTAAGCTGTAGTCAATGAATATCATTCTCACATAGGTGTTCCTTTTGTCCAGGTGGGAAAGGGCAGTGTGGAGTACGATTGAGAATGCATCATCTGTGGATCTATTGGGGCGGTATGCAAATGGAGTGGGTCTAGGGTATCTGGGAGAAAGCTGTTGATGTGAACCATGACCATCCTTTCAAAGCACTTCATGGCTACCGTTGTAAGTGCTACGGGGCGGTAATCATTTAGGCAGGTTACCTTTGCTTCCTTGGGCACAGGGACTATGGTGGACTGCTTGAAACATGTAGGTATTACAGACTCGGTCAGGGAGAGGTTGAAAATGTCAGTGAAGACACTTGCCAGTTGGTCATCGCATTCATATGTTTATATGTTGAAGTTGAAATGGTGCTGGAATAGTGGAGGCAGTTCCTGTGTTCTTTGTAACTTGCAGTAACTCTCCGTGGTTCTAAATCAATAGTTGTTTACTAGTCCAAAAATGTTGGAAACATTAACTTTCTTGACCATGCTGTAGGACATGTAACTATTTGATACATGCAATATGCTTTGTGGACTTTACTGGACAGAGGTTGTTCTCCGGTTTTGTGATGAAACAAAGGTTTTGTTGAATTTATTCTGCCACTGTGTCTTCTTATTAAGTTATAGCGCAAACAATGTAATTATCACAACACATAGGTTGTAATATTTCTTTTTTTTTCTGGCTTGGCTTCCCACTGTTTTTACCCACGCATCGCTACTGTTGGGGATAGAAGCTGTTCAGGAGCCATTTGGTGTCAGACTTGATGCACCGGTACCGCTTGCCGTGCAGAAGCAGAGATAACAGTCTATGGCTTGGGTGCCTTCCGGGCCTTCCTTTCACACTGCCTGATATAGAGGTCCTGGATGGCAGGGACCTCGGCCCCAGTGATGTGCTGGGCTGTCCGCACCACCCTCTGTAGTGCCATGCGATTGAAGGTGGTGCTGTTGTCATACCAAACAGTGATGCATCCAGTCAAGATGCTTTCAATGTTGCAGCTGTATAACCTTTTGAGGATTTGAGGGCCAAGGGGAAAAAAACAGCGGAAGAGGCGCTGTGGCACCTTCTTCGTGACTGTGCGCGTGGGCCATTTTAAGTCCTTAGTGATTTGGACATGCAGGAACCTGAAGCTCTCGACCCATTCCACTGCAGCCCTGTTGATGTCGATGGGGGCATGCATGCTCACCATCACATAGATATTTTGCGTTGAAATGACTTGGAAACAAAGTTGATTCAAACAGTTTTTGCCCATTAGGATACTTTAAATAATATTGTGAAGTCATATCCATCTGTTCCCAAAATAGAATAGGCCTGTAGGCCAGAACCAGTGGAAGTGACTCGAATTTACCACTGTCACATTTGTAAACCTATCAGGTCCATTTACTTTATTTTACTTCAGTTTTTGAGAGTTGGCGAGAGAGAGAGTTCCCTTAAACGAAACAATACATTTTTGTCTGTGATCCAACAATAAGGACGAACAAGGTGAGGCAGAGCGATCAGAACATCTGAGAGAAGTTTGAGAAAAACAGACTTACAGACTCGAAAAGCAACTCGTGCTTTTGCACAGAGAAGCATCAACAACAGATGAGTATGAAGTGGGAACCAGCTGGGGGAAAAACTGCTATGTAAACCACACTTTGATTCTCTGACAGTGTTTTGGCGCGTGAGTCTCTAGCTGATGCAGTGCTGAGGCGAAAATGCAGCAGGTGCTCATTCCAAAGCGACTGCGGTGGGGACACACATGAACTCTGGCACACCTCGTCATTCTGTGGTTTACTTTGCACACTTACCCTCTACTCGACTTCTGAAACCCACAAACTCAGCTGTAAAACTGCATCTCAGCCCCTGCTACATGCAGCACATTTTCATATCATCTCAATATCTTCCACTTCTTTGTGACTGATTATGGCCTTTGAACACAGCAGCTGTCCCTCTCTTGTATATAGTGTAGTTTTATGTTCCTCTCAAGACATCATACAGCAGGTCCCAGAATCCCATACCCAAGGCCCATGGCCCTACCGTCAACCTCACATCCCCATACTACTTTTAAACAGCACACCATCTCAACATTCAGCACAGAGGTGGGAGGATATATTCAAGGAAGGGATGGTGAAGTTGTTTAACCCCCACAAACATAAAACAACAATGGGGAGAGCACAGAGGTGGGCCTGTTGACTGCCCCAATAGCCCCCCAGTTGATTGGGTTCACCCACCATGGCAGTGGGTGTCTGTGTGGGACCAGGGACCATGACTAAGGAGACATGGTTCGCAGATGACTGGGCCACCCCTACACTGATCCGGGTCACTGGATCAGAACAACACCATCCCCAACTCTGGACATTCACTTCCCCTGCCATGTGAGATATCTCATCCTCTTTCTCGGTTTGTAGTGACTGTTCAACCTTCTAACTCTGTTTCTCTTCTGCCCTTTCTCCACTGGTATTCAATGATGACTTGAGTGGAGCAAGTGATTGTGGCGTAGACAGGGTAAGAGATCCCATGGTTCTGGTGGTGATAGCACCCTTCGAAATCTCCTGAAGGCTTCACAGTTTTCTTCTTTTCTATATTTAGGCATATCTACAGCACTCTGCAAGCAAAAACATACACTCAGGGGTGCAACATTGGTTTTAGAAGTGTGAGGGACAAAACCTTTCGGGGGGTCTGGGGGTCCTACCTAAAGCTAAAACCCTTTTGGGTGTCATTTTGGGGTCACTTTTATTGTAAATATGAATAGAATGTTTCTAAACACTTCTACATTAATCTGGATGCTACTGTACCGTGAATTAATCGTGAATAATATCCTTCCTGTTTGGCCCTGTCCGGGGGTGTCCTCGGAGTGGGCCACAGTGTCTCCTGACCCCTCCTGTCTCAGCCTCCAGTATTTATGCTGCAGTAGTTTATGTGTCGGGGGGCTAGGGTCAGTTTGTTATATCTGGAGTACTTCTCCTGTCCTATTTGGTGTCCTGTGTGAATCTAAGTGTGCGTTCTCTAATTCTCTCCTTCTCTCTTTCTCTCTCTCGGAGGACCTGAGCCCTAGGACCATGCCCCAGGACTACCTGACATGATGACTCCTTGCTGTCCCCAGTCCACCTGGCTGTGCTGCTGCTCCAGTTTCAACTGTTCTGCCTTATTATTATTCGACCATGCTGGTCATTTATGAACATTTGAACATCTTGGCCATGTTCTGTTATAATCTCCACCCGGCACAGCCAGAAGAGGACTGGCCATCCCACATATGCTCTCTCTAATTCTCTCTTTCTTTCTCTCTCTCGGAGGACCTGAGCCCTAGGACCATGCCCCAGGAATACCTGACATGATGACTCCTTGCTGTCCCCAGTCCACCTGACTGTGCTGCTGCTCCAGTTTCAACTATTCTGCCTTATTATTATTCAACCATGTTGGTCATTTATGAACATTTGAACATCTTGACCATGTTTTGTTATAATCTCCACCCGGCACAGCCAGAAGAGGACTGGCCACCCCACATAGCCTGGTTCCTCTCTAGGTTTCTTCCTAGGTTTTGGCCTTTCTAGGGAGTTTTTCCTAGCCACCGTGCTTCTACACCTGCATTGCTTGCTGTTTGGGGTTTTAGGCTGGGTTTCTGTACAGCACTTTGAGATATCAGCTGATGTACGAAGGGCTATATAAATACATTTGATTTGATTTGATTTGAATAATGATGAGTGAGAAAGTTATAGACGCACAAATATCATACCCCCCAAAAATGCTAGCTTCCCCTGTTATTGTAATGGTGAGAGGTTAGCAGGTCTTGCGGGTATGATATTTGTGCGTCTGTAACTTTCTCAGTCATCATTATTCACGATTCATTCATGGTAGCATCCACATTAATGTAGAAGCGTTAGAAACATTCTATTCTTATTTACAATAAAAGTGACTCCAAAATGACAATACATTATTTACCATTTGTTTCATTTGGGCACAAAATAATCTAAAACACAACCTAAACAAACAGCAAATGCATCCAACAAACGTGTAGTCACAAACATGATGTATTCGTTGTGTGCTATGAATGTGGGACAAAATACTTTTTACTTCTTTAATACACATACAAGTGAATTTGTCCCAATACTTTTGCTCCCTTGAAATGGGGGGACAATGTACAAAAAGTGATCTAAAGTCTAAACGGTTCACCCGATATGGATGAAAATACCCTCAAATTAAAGCTGACAGCCTTCACTTTAACTTCGTAGTTATTGTTTGATTTTAAATACACACTTTTGGAGTATAGAGCCAAAATAAGGGAAAAAATGCTTCACTGTTCCATTAATTACGGAGGGCACTGTAATTCATATCATAGGCCTAACAGTACTGTAGAGCTCATTTTACTGGCACACAATATAGCTGGATTTCCCTGTCCTGCCCCTAGAGGTCCACCACCCTGCAGCCCCCCAACCCAACACACCCCACTCAGCTTTAGGATCTTTGTGAAACATTATTGGTTTCAGCTGTGTTAAGTCAAACCTAGAGTGACAACCAAGAACCACAGGCCGGGACTGAGCAGCCCAGAAGCTAGGGATCTCAGCTGACGTGGGCATGTTTGCCTTACAGACTTCTATTGTCATACAATATTCCATATAAGGCATCCAGACCTTATGAAAGTTATCCAGTATACCTTTAATCTTGTAATAAATAAAATCTAGTGATACATAACTTGACATTTCTGACATCCATTGTGACATAGTGGGAGGCTAACCAACCTTCCCATTAAACACCAGCTGGCAGGTGTGTTTACGGACATATTCCATTTTTCCCTATCCCAGTCTGCTGTCCTCACATACTTCAAGATGGCCACCATTGTTCCTGTACGCAGGGAGGCAAAGGTAACTGAACTAAATGACTATTGCAACGTTGCCTCTCACTTCTGTCATCATGAAGTGCTTTGAGAGACTCGTCAAGGATCATATCCCCTCCGCCTTACCTGTCACCCTAGACCCACTGCAATTTGCATACCGTGACAATAGGTCCACAGACTATGCAATCGCCATCACACTGCACACCGCCCTATCCCATCTGAACAAGAGGAATACCTATATAAGAATGCTGTTCATTGACTATAGCTCAGCATTCAACACCATAGTACCCTCCAAGCTCATCATTAAGCTTAAGGCCCTGGGTCTCAACCCCGCCCTATGGAATTGGGTCCTGGACTTCCTGACGGGCTGCCCCCAGGTGGTGAAGGTAGGAAACAATATCCCCACTTCGCTGATCCTAAACACTGGGGCCCTACAAGGCTGCGTGCTCAGCCCCCTCCTGTACTCATTGTTAACCAATGACTGCGTGGCCATGCACGCCTCCAACTCGATCATCAAGTTTGCAGACGACACAACAGTAGTAGGCTTGACCACCAACAACAATGAGACAGCCTATAGGGAGGAGATGAGGGCACTCGGAGTGTGGTGTCAGAAAAACAACCTCTTACTCAATGTCAACAAAACAAAGGAGATGATCGTGGACTTCAGGAAACTGCAGAGGGAGCACCCCCCTATCCACATCGACAGGACAGCAGTGGAGAAGATGGAAAGTTAAGTTCCTCGGCGTACACATAACAGACAAACTGAAATTATCCACCCACACAGACAATGTGGTGAAGAAGGCGCAACAGCACCTCTCAGAAGAAGACATTTCTCAGAAGAAATTTGGCCTGTCACCTAAAACCCTCACAAACTTTTACAGATGCACAATTGAGAGCATCCTGTCGGGCTGTATCCCCTCCTGGTGCGACAACTGCACCGCTCACAACTGCCGGGCTCTCCAGAGGGTGGTGCGGTCTGTACAACACATCACCGGGGGCAAACTACCTGCCCTCCAGGACACCTACAGTACAGCACCCGATGTAACAGGAAGGCCAAATAGATCATCAACAACAACCACTCGAGCCACTGCCTGTTCACCCCGCTACTATCCAGAAGGCAAGGTCAGTACAGGCGCATCAAAGCTGGGACCGAGAGACTGAAAAACAGCCATCACTAACACAGAGAGGCTGCTGCCTACATACAGACTTGAAATCATTGGCCACCCTAACAAATGGATCACTAGTCACTTTATTAATGCCACTTTAACAATGATGTTTACATATCTTGCATTACTCATACCATATGTATTTATACCATCTATTGCATCTTGCCTATGCCGCTCGGTCATTGCTCATCCATATATTTATATATACATATTCTTATTCCATCCCTTTACTTAGATATTTGTGTATTAGGTAGTTGTTGTGGAATTGTTAGATTACTTGTTAGATATTGCTGCACTGTCGGAATTAGAAGCACAAGCATTTCGCTACACTCGCAATAGCATCTGCTAACCATGTGTATGTGGCCAATAAAATTTGATTGGATTTTGATTTTATTTAATGGCAATGCATCCCTTAGCCGCTATAAATGCTAGGGTACACAGTTTCTTCAGATAACAGTCTCCAGTATCAACATTTCCAAGGAAACAAAAACAGTCAGAAGGGAGAATCTGTAAACATGCTGACATAAAATAACATTCTCTTTTCCTGAATACAGCCAACCTTCACAAGAGCATAACATATGCAAATGTGTCCCCTTTTATTTTTTACACCACCAGCAGAGGAATTACATTTCAGAGTGCATGATATTCCATTTCACTGGCATATAGTACGTTCTATGGATGGTCTTAAACTGCAGTTATTTATGTCTGAGATGATATGAACAAGACTGGGCATTCAACCATATCTGTATCCATTCATCATCATCAGTAGTGTCTCCCAGGTCTTCCTCACATTTTTGTTTGACATGTTTTGTGCCATCGGGAAAAGCCTCTATCAACAATTGATGCATTTTGGAAATCAACTTTAGAGGTTTGTCAGACTGCCTTGATATAGTTTCAATCTTTGAAGCTTTTTGCTTGTCCAGTGTCTGCTGCACAAAGGGAATAAAGTGTTGAATCTGCAAAAGTTCACCGTAGCTCCATCACAGACTGGTCTTCCCTGGTTGCCTGACCCTGCTGAGACCCCAGTCACCATATGAACCTGCTCAGATGAGGCATGACAAATAATTACCTTGGTGTACATTTCTACATTATTTTATCCAAGAATAGAAAAAATGCTTCAATAATGGAAATTACCATTATTCCCAGATCCCAGACTTGAGACAGTAGCCCATCCATCAACTCAAGATCGAACTTTGTATCCATTCACTGGTTGTTATAATATACTGCAAAATTCACCTGAGTTCCAAAGACTGGTCTTCCCTGGCTGTTTAGCACTGCTGGGACACCTGTCACCATCTGATCCTGCTAAGACATGATGAGCATAGTGTTGTGTACCGACTCTGCATCAAGACAAATAAAGCCTGTAGAGCTATTTATACCATGTCACTGTGAAAAGTAGGGAATTACCTAGGGGAACTGACATATCAATAACATTACATTGCTATACTGACCCCCCCCCCAAAAAATCTCACATTGTGCTGTCAAAAACTGTCATTTGGACGCTGGTTTCATCATTTGATTCAGGTCTAGACTAGTGTGATTGAGGCAAAAAGAATAGCTACAGTTCGTGAGCTAGCTACCTGGCTAACGTTAGCCAACTTTTGGCTTGCTCTAATGGTATATCAACTGGAAAAAACTAGCCAAGTACATTTACTTCTGTTGAAACAGGACAAAACAAATGCTACAAAAACATTGCCATACCCACAACAGCTGTTTTATACTGCTTCCTGACAGACAACTAGAGACTAGAGCTGAACTGGTTGTGGTAGCTACAGTATTAGCTAGCTAGTTCATTCCCTTCAGAGAGAACTTCAGTCGAGAGGGGATGAAACATGTAGCTAAAGCATTAGTTAATGTTTCATGTCAGTTACACTATGAACTCAGCACTGTGAATATATTTGTTTCTGTTAAGTCAAATAGCAGTTACCTTGCCAGCTACACCAATCATATAAATATTTGTGCTTGCTTCTACAACTCATAGAAAAAGCACACTCAAACAGCTGCTTCTGTTCACATGCTTTGTGGTGTCTGTACTGTCCTAAATCCAGCCGTTTCCAGCCGGTTGATATGCCAAACAGCCTACCCGAGCGCTCTGAGGCATCCATATGGTCCTAAAGCACACCGATGCCCCTTTTTGTATCACAGTGAAAGTTGTGCCCATGCGCGCGCACACACACACACACACACACACACACACACAGACACACGGAGGAAGAAATCAAGCCTGAATAAGATAACAGGAAGAGCCCTTGTGCTGCAGGGAAATATAAAGAACATATCCATTGTGTGTGTGTGTGTATATGTATGTGTATGTGTGTGTGTGTGTGTGTGTGTGTGTGTGTGTGTGTGTGTGTGTGTGTGTGTGTGTGTGTGTGTGTGTGTGTGTGTGTGTGTGTGTGTGTTGGGGGGGGGTGCCCCTGTGTGAGTTGTGTGTCCCAGTACTAAAGGAAGACTACAGATGACCAACTACTGTTGCTTACTTAATTGGGAGAGTCCCCAATGTCTCCTTCACTACCTTTGTTATTTTTTATTTTTTTAATTTCACCTTTATTTAACCAGGTCAGCTAGTTGAGAACAAGTTCTCATTTACAACTGCGACCTGGCCAAGAGAAAGCAAAGCAGTACGACACAAACAACAACACAGAGGTTACACATGGAATAAACAACAGTCAATAACACAATAGAAAAAAAAGTATATACAGTGTGTGCAAATGGCGTGAGGAGGTAAGGCAATAAATAGGCCATAGTAGCAAAGTAATTACAATTTAGCAGATTAACACTGGAGTGGTAGATGAGAAGATGATGATGAAAAAGTAGTGATACTGGTGTGCAAAAAAGTAAATAAAAACAATGTGGGGATGAGGTAGGTAGATTGGGTGGGCTATTTACATATGGACTATGTACAGCTGCAGCAATCGGTTAGCTGCTCAGATAGCTGATGTTTAAAGTTAGTGAGGGAAATGTAAGTCTCCAGCTTCAGCGATTTTTGCAATTCGTTCCAGTCACTGGCAGCAGAGAACTGGAAGGAAAAGCGGCCAAAGAAGGTGTTGGCTTTGGGGATGACCAGAGAGATATACCTGCTGGAGCGCGCGCTACGGGTGGGTGTTGTTATCGTGACCAGTGAGCTGAGATAAGGCGGAGCTTTACTTAGCAAAGACTTATAGATGACCTGGAGCCAGTGGGTCTGGCGAAAAATATGTAGCGAGGGCCAGCCGACTAGAGCAAAAAGGTTGCAGTGGTGGGTGGTATTGGTAACAAAACGGATAGCACTGTGATACACTGCATCCAGTTTGCTGAGTAGAGTATTGGAAGCTATTTTGTAGATGACATCACTGAAGTCAAGGATCAGTAGGATAGTGAGTTTTACTAGGGTAAGTTTGGTGGTGTGAGTGAAGGAGTCTTTGATGTGAAATAGGAAGCCGATTTCTAGATTTGATTTTTAGATTGGAGATGTTTGATATGAGTCTGGAAGGAGAGTTTACAGTCTAGCCAGACACCTAGGTATTTGTAGTTGTCCACGTATTCTAGGTCAGAACCGTCCAGAGTAGTGATGCTAGTTGAGTGGGTGGGTGCAGGCAGCGAACGGTTGAAAGCATGAATTTGGTTTTACCAGCATTTAAGAGCAGTTGGAGGACACAGAAGGAGTGTTGTATGTCATTGAAGCTCATTTGGAGGTTAGTTAACACAGTGTCCAAAGAAGGGCCAGAAGTATACAGAATGGTGTCATCTGTGTAGAGGTGAATCAGAGAATCACCTGCAGCAAGAGCGACATCGTTGATATATACAGAGAAAAGAGTCGGCCCGAGAATTTAACCCTGTGGTACCCCCATAGAGACTGCCAGAGGTCCGGACAATAGGCCCTCTGATTTGACACACTGAACTCTGTCTGAGAAGTAGTTGGTGAACCAGGCGAGGCAGTCATTTGAGAAACCAAGGCTATTGAGTCTGCTGATAAGAATACGGTGATTGACAGAGTCTAAAGCCTTGGCCAGGTCGATGAAGACGGCTGCACAGTACTGTCTTTTATCGATGGCAGTTATGATATCGTTTAGTACCTTGAGCGTGGCTGAGGTGCACCCATGACCAGCTCGGAAACCGGATTGCACAGTGGAGAAGTTACGGTGGGATTCGAAATGGTCAGTGATCTGTTTATTAACTTGGCTTTTGAAGACTTTAGAAAGGCAGGGCAGGATGGATTTAGGTCTATAACAGTTTGGGTCTAGAGTGTCACCACCTTTGAAGAGGGGGATGACCACGGCAGCTTCCCAATCTTTGGGGATCTCAGACGATATGAGGGTTGCAACATTGGGGTTGCAACATTTTCAGAAGATCATTTAAGAAAGAGAGGGTACAGATTACCTAGCCCAGCTGATTTGTAGGGGTCCAGATTTTGCAGTTCTTTCAGAACATCAACTATCTGGATTTGGGTGAAGGAGAAATGGGGGGCTTGGGCAAGTTGCTGTAGGGGGACAGGCCTGTTGACTGGGCTAGGGGTAGCCAGGTGAAAAGCATGGCCAGCCATAGAAAAATGCTTCTGGAAATTCTCAATTATCGCGGATTTATCGGTGGTGACAGTGTTTCTAGCCTCATTGCAGTGGGCAGCTGGGAGGAGGTGTTCTTATTCTCCATGGACTTTACAGTATCCCAGAACCTTTTGGAGTTTGTGCTACAGGATGCAAATTTCTGTTTGAAAAAGCTAGCCGCTTTCCTAATTGCCTGTGTATATTGGTTGTTAACTTCCCTGAAAAGTTGCATATCGCAGGGGTTATTCGATGCTAAGTAAAACACACTGTTTTGCAATAAAGGTCTATTGTAGCCTCAACAATACTCTCTGGGGTAACACCATGGTGTAGCCGGAGAACAGCTCGTTTTTCATCCTCCTCTGGGTACATTTACAAACCTAAGAGGCTCATGGTTCTCACCACCTTCCATAGACTTCCACAGTAATTATGACAACCTCTGGAGTACGCCCTCCCACCTATCAGAGCTCTTACAGCAGGAACTGACATGTTGTACACCCAATCAAAGGATCAGAGAATGAATCTCATACTGAAAGCATAAGCTACAGCCAGCTAGCACTGCAGTGCACAAAATGTGGTGAGTAGTTGACTCAAAGAGAGAGAAGGACAATCGTTAAACCGGTTTGAACAAATACATTTCTTCAAAAATGAAGGAGAAGCAAGAGAGAGAGAGATGCTGCATTCCAAATTCATAGTAGATAGCCCTTAGGCCTAAATCCTCAACCCTTGAATGACTTTTTACATTGTCACATCCGAGTGTGCCTTAAATGTCCCTTGCCCAAGCGAGGGAGAGTGATGATCAGAGAGGCAACGTCCTTGGTGAAATCTTGAAATTGAGCTTTAAAAAAATCGACCTAAATCTATTAATGTACCTAGCAAGCTAACGTTGGCGGCAGGTAGCCTAGTGTTTGGAGCGTTGGACTAGTAACCGAACGGTTGCAAGATCGAATCGCCGAGCTGACAAGGTAAAAATCTGTAGCTCAATGATGGCCTAGGAACAGTGGCAACAGTGTTCTGGGCAAGGCAGTTAACCCACTGTTCCTAGGCCATCATTGAAAATAAGAATTTGTTCCTAACTGACTTGCCTAGTTAAACAAAGGTTAAATAAAAAACATAGCTAGCTAGCACTCCTGTCAGGTAGCTAGCCAGCTACAGCCGGCTAGATAGTTTTATAGTTTGGTCATTTATGCCAATACTTTTCAGAATTACCCAAAATATGGTTTATGAAACTGTTTACGTTTTACATGGTCCTTACTACTAGATTAAGCCAATTTTCCAACACTAAAATCAATATATGTATATATTTTTTTAGTAAGCTAGCTTCATAATCTGACATGCCAATAATCTGACATTCCGTGTTGATTAAATTTGACACTTCGCAGCCACCGGAGTATGACACGTGACTACAGTTTGCATTGAATTGTGGGCCATATCAACTCCGCAAGTGATCGAAGTTCTTCACTTGCTCCCTCGAGCTAAATCGAGGGCCGAGGGGGCAACGTTAGTAAATTGGACCTCCACTTAAAATGGTAATTAAATTACGTCCGGTTTCGACAGGGATTCCCCCAAGGGAAGTGGCTAGCACGAGGGCTGAGGGCAAAAAATGACTTGTTTGGACTGCAGCTAGAGAGAGCTAGCTATATTTCATATTTTTTTCACTTTCACTTAAAAATACACCATGCAGAAATAGCTCCGCCATTTCCTGGTTGCTAAAATTTGAATAGTTCGCTTAATTTCATTTTATGTGACAAATAAAGCAAGTATTGTGTAGAGAATCATTGTACCTTCTAAACTGCTGTGAAATATCATTTCCATAACCAAAAATATTGTATTTTCAGCTTTTTGAAGCTGGTGTACATATCAAAAGTAAATGACTCAAAAACAAAGCATTAGAACGTGAAGCATAAAAATAGCGCACATAAAACAGATCTACCACTTCTTACGCTTGCTTTCAATAATAATGACAGATCTATAACACACATTTCTATGTGAAAGTTACATGCATATTACATGCGAAGTGAATGCAGCTAGCTAGTTTAGCCTACTCAAACACCCAGCTCAAACAGAGAGGGGTGCTGTGTTAGCTAGCTGGCTATGGCTCTTCCAAGTCAAGGTAAGGTTTTATTAATTAAATGCCACCGGGGTCCGCCAGTGTAACTGTTAAACTGCTTGCTGTACAGTTTACTGCATGATCATAGCGAGTTTACTAACGTGTTAGTTGTAGCAGCTACTATATATATATATACAAAAGTATGTGTACACACCTTCAAATTAGTGGATTCGGCTATTACAGGTGACAGGTGTATAAAATCAAGCACACAGCCATGCAATCTCCATAGACAAACATTGGCTGTAGAATGGCCTTACTGAAGAGCTCAGTGACTTTCAACATGGCACCGTCATGGGATGCCACCTTTCTAACAAGTCAGTTAGTCAAATTTCTGCCCTGTTAGAGTTGCCCCGGTCAACTTTAAGTGCTGTTATTGTGAAGTGGAAACATCTAGGGGCAACAACGGCTCAGTGTTAGTCCACAGAAGCTCACAGAAAAGGACCACCGAGGGTTGAAGCGCGTAGCGAGTAGAAATCGTCTGGCCTCGGTTGCAAAACTAACTACAGAGTACCAAACTGCCTCGATGAGCAGGTGTCCACATACTTTTGGTCATGTAGTGGATGTTGACTATGACGTTATCTAATATGGTCTTAATGATGTAGGCTGTGTGTAGCAGTTAGCGGTTATGGTATAACATTTTGTCTTGGAAAGGTTTTTTCGCCTGGTCACAGAATAGTGTGTAGATGCGAGAAAGAATTATACAATGAGCAAAGCGATAATGCTGTTTGTATGTGGCTGCTATGAAAGTGATCTGTATTTGGTGATGATCAGGGGTGTATTCATTCCGCTGATTCTGTTGAAAAATGTTTCTTAAACGGAAGCAAATGGAACGAAACGGGGATAAACATACCTGAATTTGTCCTGAACTGAACTGTTGGACTAATGATTACACCCTACATCAGCTAGATGCAGGAAACAGCATGCAAGGCAGTATTGAATGTGTCACTGTCCGTCCCCTTGATTACTTTTCTCTCTACCGATGTTGTAAATGGTCATTCGTAGGCGCCACACAGATGCTTACGCAACGGCTCGTTCAAAGTCTTTTGTTCTATTTTCGACAGGATCAATTCATCTAGGTCAACCTCACCCCTGACAGGCGGGAGACACCAGGTAGTGCCACAGAGGATGCCATTATATCACCCCCCCCCCCCCCCCCCCGAAGACTGTATGCAATTTCAAAAAGGATCATTTGAGGAGCTTTAGGCTTGAACGTTCCAAACAACACTTTCAAGTTCCAAAATCAACCGAAAACATAAAACGAGCACAGTATGCTACCTCTGTCTTTAGACCCGTTCTGAAGGGTAGGCCTACACATACCTACACTGCAGTGGTGGTCAGTGCTGTTTAAGATTAGGGAGGGTTATTTTAAAAATGTATGAGCATGGCCTTACTTCTATTACAGCATATTGGATGATTGTCATTTATATTCCATTCACCCAGCTCAAAGGAACATCGATAGATTTAGGCTACTACATGATACTCAAATGTTCCCTATACCCATTATGAGGTTGCTTTTACTACACCTTCTTCACTTTTTATTTTCTTGTTCTTATTTACGACAAAGGATGGGGACAGACTGTACACAGACAAGCCACCAAGCCCCCACCCCAGACATCACCGACTTTACCTCAACCCAAGCCTCTCTCTCTCTCTCTCTCTCTCTCTCTCTCTCTCTCTCTCTCTCTCTCTCTCTCTCTATTTCCCTTTATCTCTCCCCCCTCTCCCTGTGAACAATAGAACTGTGGTGGGGACAGAGGAATGTGGGACAGAGGAATGTGAGTGTTTTGGGGCAGTTTCAGCATCTGAACCAGTCTGGAATGTTTGGAAAAAATGAATTACCTCTTTACCTTCAAGCCACGGTCAAGGCCGTTATCACAATAGTAAAAAAAAAAGCTACATGAGCATGTTTGGGGGCAGTTTGACCGACACACACACACACACACACACACACACACACACACACACACACACACACACACACACACACACGTATCTGAACTGAACCTCAGAAGACAGGATGCTGTACCTTGTGAACAGGAAGTAGTACCTTGTGATGGGTTGAAAACACAGGAAGTTCTTATCATCATGCCTGAAATTCTTGCATTGTGTTTTCTGTGAAGACAGAGACACGCACAAGTACACACACACACAACACAAATGACGAATGACATCCACACTAAGGGCCACTGAGATATTAACCATGAATATATGCTACGGTAATTCTCACATACTGACACCAGCTCAGAAAGTGGTTAGTTGGATGAGCAGATACACATGGTCTTAAATTTGATGATAAGTCATTCAGTACTGCAGACACAGGAATATTCCCCACGGGCCAGGCTTTAGCTGCCAATAGACAGCCAGACAAATTACAACGTTCAAATAACTGGAGACCTAGCACCTATAAGCAGAAACAGACAGGGACTGGAGAGAAACTAAGTTAACCAAATTACAATAAAAAAATCAAAATATGAACACAAATGTTTTTCATAACTTCTCGCAAAATCGAACGAGTGACACTGCACAATTTCAATTCAACTACTTTAGTAAAAGTAATTCTCTATAACCAGGTTTACATCCAACCATTTAATGCGGATTAATTACCTGACGGATGGCAAAAACCGGATAGGAACTGTTAACAGCTATTGATTTAGAACCACAGAGAGTTAACGCAAGTCGCAAAGGAAACAGGAGCTGGCTCCACCATTCCAGCACCATTTAACCTTCAACATTTCAACATGATCAAATCCCTTCTGCATAGTCGAATATAGTGACACCTAAAATATAACAAAAACTATTTAGTCCAATCAACATAAACTAAATATGATGTCCATGGTTCTGATTTCTGTGTGCATGTGTGTGCATGCATATTCATGCAGGTAGAAAAACATGTTGACTCACCCTACTTGTAGAGAAACGCCAATGCCATTAGTCCTCTCTTTCATGTTGACGCATTAACATCTGCTAACCATGTGTATGTGACCAATAAAGTTTGATTTGATTTGAAACGGTCTATCACTGTCACACAGTACGCACTTTCATTTTTTGATGTCCTAGGCTACCTGGCTAAAATGCTATCTCGCTAGCCTAACTTCATGGGCAACGTTAGCTAATTAACTTTAATCAATCAATCAATCAAATGTATTTATATAGCCCTTCTTACATCAGCTAATATATCAAAGTGCTGTACAGAAACCCAGCCTAAAACCTCAAACAGCAAGAAATGCAGGTGTAGAAGCACGGTGGCTAGGAAAAACTCCCTAGAAAGGCCAAAACCTAGGAAGAAACCTAGAGTGGAACCAGGCTATGAGTGGTTCTCAAAGAGCAAGGTTCTGGAGAGACTGCATAAATCTGAGAAAGCAAGGTGATGAGAACGGGAGTGAAAGTGAGATACTCTTACTCTAGCGTAAAGGTGGGTCAAGCACATAATAAAACAGAAGTAAGTGTTGAAAAAGAAAGGAAAAAGGGGGAATAGAGGAAAGAGGTGGTGGGGTGTTGAGGGGTCCCACCGGGTGCTGAGTGCTCTGACTAGAGGGATTATAAATCTCAGATGGTGTCACGCGGGACTAGGTGGGTGAAGAAGGAATCAGGCGCAGAGAGTTCCACTGGGAAAAGGTGCACTTTAATGCGGCACAAATAATAACAAGCCCAAAACACAGGGCGCGGACAGTAATGTGGACCACCCAAAACACAGGGTGCCAAGTCCAGAAAATGAACACCTCTACCTAACTCACACACGTAACACAAATACAATCCCGCACAAAACAAGGGCGGGTACACGTACTTTAAATAAGAAAGCTCATTAAGCACATACAACAGGACACAGTTTAAACTAATAAGACAAAACAAAGACAACGAAAAAGGGATCGGTGGCGGCTAGTAGGCCGGTGACATCGACCGCCGAGCACCGCACGAACAGGCAGGGGAGCCAACTTCGACGGAAGTTGTGACAGTATCCCCCCCCGACGCGCGGCACCCGCAGCGTGCTGCCACCGGCCTCGATGGCGACCCAAAGGGCGAGGCCCTGGGTGATCCGGGTGGAGGCGGTGGAAGTCTCTCAGGAGAGAAGGAGCCAAAATGTCCCCAACCGGAACCCAGCTCCTCTCCTCCGGACCGTACCCCTCCCAGTCCACGAGGTACTGTAGGCCCCTCACCCGGCGTCTCGAGTCCAGAATGCCACGTACTGTGTACGCCTTGGACCCTCGATGTCCAGAGGGGGCGGAGGGACCTCAGGCACCTCACCTTCCTGCAGGGGACCAGCCACCTCCCTGAGGAGAGACACATGAAATGAGGGGTTAATATGATAATACCTGTTGTAACCTGTAACACACCTTTATTCTCCTCAGGACTTTAAATGGCCTCACACACTGCGGCCCCAGATTCCGACAGGGCAGGCGGAGGGGCAGGTTTCGGGTCAAGAGCCAGACCCGGTCCCCCAGTGCAAACACGGGGGCGTCACTGCGGTGCTGGTCAGCGCTCCTCTTCTGCCGTTCCCCCGCCAGTCTTAGCGACTCCTGGATGGCTTTCCAGGTGTTCTTGGAGCGCTGTACCCATTCCTCTACCGCAGGAGCCTCGGTCGGGCTCTGATGCCATGGGGCCAGGACCGGCTGGTAACCCAACACACACTCAAAAGGGGGCATGTTCATTGAGTGGCGGAGGGAGTTCTGAGCGAGCTCAGCCCAAGGAACATACCTCGCCCACTCACCAGGCCGGTCCCGGCAATATGACCGCAGAAACCTGCCCACATCCTGGTTTACGCGCTCCACCTGCCCATTACTCTTGGGGTGAAAACCCGAGGTTAAGCTGACCGAGACCCCCAGTCTCTCCATAAACGCCCTCCAAACTCTGGACGTGAATTGGGGGCCCCGATCAGAAACAATGTCCTCAGGCACCTCATAGTGCCGGAAGACATGGGTAAACAAGGCCTCCGCAGTCTGCAGGGTTGTAGGGAGACCGGGCAATGGGATGAGATGGCAGGACTTAGAAAACCGATGACCAGGATTGTAGTACTTCCCTGGGACGGGGAAGGTCGGTAAGAAAGTCCAACGATAAGTGTGTCCACGGCCATTGTGGAACGGGGAGGGGCTGTAACTTCCATCTAGGCAAGTGTCGAGGAGCCTTGCTCTGAGCTCACACCGAGCTCAAAATCTCACGTCCTTAGCCAATGTGGGCCACCAGTATCTCCCTCTAAGACTCAGCACTGTCCTCTCGATGCCAGGATGACCCGAGGAGGGTAGAGTATGAGCCCAACAGATTAGCTTATCCCGGAACCCCTCGGCACTTACTGAGCCCCTGCTGGACAGTTAGGGGTCGGCTCTAACCGCGAGGCCCTCTCTATCTCCTCGTCCATCTCCCATACTACCGGTGCCATGAGGCATGAAGGTGGAATGATGGGAGTTGGCTCAACGGACCGCTCCTCGGTATCGCAAAGGCCGGACAGCGCGTCGGCTTTGGTGTTTTGGGAGCCTGGCCGGTACGAGATGGTGAAATGAAACCGGGTTAAAAACATGGCCCATCTAGCCTGACGTGGACTTAGTCTCCTCTCTGCCCTGATATACTCGAGATTATGATGGTCAGTCCAGATGAGAAAAGGGTGCTTCTCCCCCTCAAGCCAATGTCTCCACACCTTCAGAGCCTCCCCCACGTCATAGTTTCTCTCCGCCGGACCGAGCTTCCTCGAAAAGAAGGCACAAGGGCGGAGCTTTGGTGGCACGCCCGAGCGCTGGGACCGCACGGCCCGACCCCCGCCTCGGACGCGTCCACTTCCACTATGAACGCTAAAGAGGGGTCTGGATGCGCCAACACGGGAGCATTGGTGAACAGCTCCTTCAGACGACTGAAACCTCTGCCCGCCTCTGCTGACCAACGCAAGCGCACCGGTCCTCCCTTCAGCAGTGAGGTAATGGGAGCAGCCACCTGACCAAAACCCTGGATAACCCTAAAAACCGCTGCACCTCTTTCACCGTGGTCGGAGTCGGCCAATTACGCACGGCTGTAACGCGGTCACACTCCATCACCACCCCGGAGGTGGAAATACGATAACCCAGGAAGGAAACGGCCTGTTTGAAGAACACACATTTCTCGGCCTTGCAATACAGGTCATGCTCCAGCAATCGCCCAAGTACCTTACGCACCAGAGACACGTGCACCGCGCGTGTGGCAGAATAGGTCAAGATGTCATCGATGTACTGTATAGTACCACTCCCTGACCGAGCAGGTCTCGGAGAATCTCATCTACGAAGGATTGGAAGACGGCTGGAGCATTTTTCAACCCATATGGCATGACACGGTACTCATAATGGCCAGATGTAGTACTAAATGCGGTTTTCCACACATCTCCTCCCCGGATATGCACCAGATTATACGCACTCCTCAGGTCCAGTTTTGTGAAGAAGCGTACCACCGTAGCGATGATAGGTAGTGGGTAACTAAACCCCACTGTGATAGAATTTAGACCTTGATAATCAATGCACGGACGCAGACCTCCCTCCTTCTTCACAAAAAAAAAAGAAGCTTGAGGAGACGGGTGATGCGGAGGGCCTAATGTACCCCTGTCTCAGCGATTCAGCAACATACAGTGCCTTGCGAAAGTATTCGGCCCCCTTGCACTTTGCAACCTTTTGCCACAACTTTTTTAACAAATCAAAAACTGAAAAATTGGGCGACAAGTATTCAGACCATTTACTCAGTACTTTGTTGAAGCACTTTTGGCAGTGATTACAGCCTTGAGTCTTCTTTGGTATGATGCTGCATGCTTGCCATACCTGTATTTGGGGAGTTTTTCCCATTATTCTCTGCAGATCCTCTAAAGCTCTGTCAGGTTGGGTGGGGAGCATCGTTGACAACTATTTTCAGGTCTCTCCGGACGTTCGATCGGGTTCAAGTCCGGGCTCTGGCTGGGCCACTCAAGGACATTCAGAGACCTGTTCCGAAGCCACCCCTGCATTGTCTTGGCTCTAAGCTTAGGATTGTTGTCCTGTTGGAAGGTGAACCTTTGCCCCAGTAAGAGGTCCTGAGCGCTCTGGAGCTGGTTTTTCATCAAGGATCTCTCTGTACTTTGCTCCGTTCATCTTTACCTCCATCCTGACTAGTCTCCCAGTCCCTGCCCCTGAAAAACATTCAAACAGCATGATGCTGCCACCACCATGGTTCACCGTAGGGATGGTGCCAGGTTTCCTCCAGAGGTGACGTTTGGCATTCAGGCCAAATACTTCAATATTGGTTTCATCAAACCAAAGAATCTTGTTTCTAATGCTGATAGTCCTTTAGGTGCCTTTTGGCAAACTCCAAGCAGACTGTTGTTCCTTTTACTGAGGAGTGGCTTCCGTCTGACCACTCTAAAAGTATTTAGTCAGCCACCAATTGTGCAAGTTCTTATACTTAAAAAGATGAGAGAGCCCTGTAATTTTCATCATAGGTACACTTCAACTATGACAGACAAAATGAGAAAAGAATCCAGAAAATCACATTTGTAGGATTTTTAATGAATTTATTTGCAAATTATGGTGGAAAATAAGTATTTGGTCAATAACAAAAGTTTATCTCAATACTTTGTTATATACCCTTTGTTGGCAATGACATGTTTGGGGGCAGTTTGACCGACACACACACACACACACACACACACACACACACACACACACACACACACACACACACACACACACGTATCTGAACTGAACCTCAGAAGACAGGATGCTGTACCTTGTGAACAGGAAGTAGTACCTTGTGATGGGTTGAAAACACAGGAAGTTCTTATCATCATGCCTGAAATTCTTGCATTGTGTTTTCTGTGAAGACAGAGACACGCACAAGTACACACACACACAACACAAATGACGAATGACATCCACACTAAGGGCCACTGAGATATTAACCATGAATATATGCTACGGTAATTCTCACATACTGACACCAGCTCAGAAAGTGGTTAGTTGGATGAGCAGATACACATGGTCTTAAATTTGATGATAAGTCATTCAGTACTGCAGACACAGGAATATTCCCCACGGGCCAGGCTTTAGCTGCCAATAGACAGCCAGACAAATTACAACGTTCAAATAACTGGAGACCTAGCACCTATAAGCAGAAACAGACAGGGACTGGAGAGAAACTAAGTTAACCAAATTACAATAAAAAAATCAAAATATGAACACAAATGTTTTTCATAACTTCTCGCAAAATCGAACGAGTGACACTGCACAATTTCAATTCAACTACTTTAGTAAAAGTAATTCTCTATAACCAGGTTTACATCCAACCATTTAATGCGGATTAATTACCTGACGGATGGCAAAAACCGGATAGGAACTGTTAACAGCTATTGATTTAGAACCACAGAGAGTTAACGCAAGTCGCAAAGGAAACAGGAGCTGGCTCCACCATTCCAGCACCATTTAACCTTCAACATTTCAACATGATCAAATCCCTTCTGCATAGTCGAATATAGTGACACCTAAAATATAACAAAAACTATTTAGTCCAATCAACATAAACTAAATATGATGTCCATGGTTCTGATTTCTGTGTGCATGTGTGTGCATGCATATTCATGCAGGTAGAAAAACATGTTGACTCACCCTACTTGTAGAGAAACGCCAATGCCATTAGTCCTCTCTTTCATGTTGACGCATTAACATCTGCTAACCATGTGTATGTGACCAATAAAGTTTGATTTGATTTGAAACGGTCTATCACTGTCACACAGTACGCACTTTCATTTTTTGATGTCCTAGGCTACCTGGCTAAAATGCTATCTCGCTAGCCTAACTTCATGGGCAACGTTAGCTAATTAACTTTAATCAATCAATCAATCAAATGTATTTATATAGCCCTTCTTACATCAGCTAATATATCAAAGTGCTGTACAGAAACCCAGCCTAAAACCTCAAACAGCAAGAAATGCAGGTGTAGAAGCACGGTGGCTAGGAAAAACTCCCTAGAAAGGCCAAAACCTAGGAAGAAACCTAGAGTGGAACCAGGCTATGAGTGGTTCTCAAAGAGCAAGGTTCTGGAGAGACTGCATAAATCTGAGAAAGCAAGGTGATGAGAACGGGAGTGAAAGTGAGATACTCTTACTCTAGCGTAAAGGTGGGTCAAGCACATAATAAAACAGAAGTAAGTGTTGAAAAAGAAAGGAAAAAGGGGGAATAGAGGAAAGAGGTGGTGGGGTGTTGAGGGGTCCCACCGGGTGCTGAGTGCTCTGACTAGAGGGATTATAAATCTCAGATGGTGTCACGCGGGACTAGGTGGGTGAAGAAGGAATCAGGCGCAGAGAGTTCCACTGGGAAAAGGTGCACTTTAATGCGGCACAAATAATAACAAGCCCAAAACACAGGGCGCGGACAGTAATGTGGACCACCCAAAACACAGGGTGCCAAGTCCAGAAAATGAACACCTCTACCTAACTCACACACGTAACACAAATACAATCCCGCACAAAACAAGGGCGGGTACACGTACTTTAAATAAGAAAGCTCATTAAGCACATACAACAGGACACAGTTTAAACTAATAAGACAAAACAAAGACAACGAAAAAGGGATCGGTGGCGGCTAGTAGGCCGGTGACATCGACCGCCGAGCACCGCACGAACAGGCAGGGGAGCCAACTTCGACGGAAGTTGTGACAGTATCCCCCCCCGACGCGCGGCACCCGCAGCGTGCTGCCACCGGCCTCGATGGCGACCCAAAGGGCGAGGCCCTGGGTGATCCGGGTGGAGGCGGTGGAAGTCTCTCAGGAGAGAAGGAGCCAAAATGTCCCCAACCGGAACCCAGCTCCTCTCCTCCGGACCGTACCCCTCCCAGTCCACGAGGTACTGTAGGCCCCTCACCCGGCGTCTCGAGTCCAGAATGCCACGTACTGTGTACGCCTTGGACCCTCGATGTCCAGAGGGGGCGGAGGGACCTCAGGCACCTCACCTTCCTGCAGGGGACCAGCCACCTCCCTGAGGAGAGACACATGAAATGAGGGGTTAATATGATAATACCTGTTGTAACCTGTAACACACCTTTATTCTCCTCAGGACTTTAAATGGCCTCACACACTGCGGCCCCAGATTCCGACAGGGCAGGCGGAGGGGCAGGTTTCGGGTCAAGAGCCAGACCCGGTCCCCCAGTGCAAACACGGGGGCGTCACTGCGGTGCTGGTCAGCGCTCCTCTTCTGCCGTTCCCCCGCCAGTCTTAGCGACTCCTGGATGGCTTTCCAGGTGTTCTTGGAGCGCTGTACCCATTCCTCTACCGCAGGAGCCTCGGTCGGGCTCTGATGCCATGGGGCCAGGACCGGCTGGTAACCCAACACACACTCAAAAGGGGGCATGTTCATTGAGTGGCGGAGGGAGTTCTGAGCGAGCTCAGCCCAAGGAACATACCTCGCCCACTCACCAGGCCGGTCCCGGCAATATGACCGCAGAAACCTGCCCACATCCTGGTTTACGCGCTCCACCTGCCCATTACTCTTGGGGTGAAAACCCGAGGTTAAGCTGACCGAGACCCCCAGTCTCTCCATAAACGCCCTCCAAACTCTGGACGTGAATTGGGGGCCCCGATCAGAAACAATGTCCTCAGGCACCTCATAGTGCCGGAAGACATGGGTAAACAAGGCCTCCGCAGTCTGCAGGGTTGTAGGGAGACCGGGCAATGGGATGAGATGGCAGGACTTAGAAAACCGATGACCAGGATTGTAGTACTTCCCTGGGACGGGGAAGGTCGGTAAGAAAGTCCAACGATAAGTGTGTCCACGGCCATTGTGGAACGGGGAGGGGCTGTAACTTCCATCTAGGCAAGTGTCGAGGAGCCTTGCTCTGAGCTCACACCGAGCTCAAAATCTCACGTCCTTAGCCAATGTGGGCCACCAGTATCTCCCTCTAAGACTCAGCACTGTCCTCTCGATGCCAGGATGACCCGAGGAGGGTAGAGTATGAGCCCAACAGATTAGCTTATCCCGGAACCCCTCGGCACTTACTGAGCCCCTGCTGGACAGTTAGGGGTCGGCTCTAACCGCGAGGCCCTCTCTATCTCCTCGTCCATCTCCCATACTACCGGTGCCATGAGGCATGAAGGTGGAATGATGGGAGTTGGCTCAACGGACCGCTCCTCGGTATCGCAAAGGCCGGACAGCGCGTCGGCTTTGGTGTTTTGGGAGCCTGGCCGGTACGAGATGGTGAAATGAAACCGGGTTAAAAACATGGCCCATCTAGCCTGACGTGGACTTAGTCTCCTCTCTGCCCTGATATACTCGAGATTATGATGGTCAGTCCAGATGAGAAAAGGGTGCTTCTCCCCCTCAAGCCAATGTCTCCACACCTTCAGAGCCTCCCCCACGTCATAGTTTCTCTCCGCCGGACCGAGCTTCCTCGAAAAGAAGGCACAAGGGCGGAGCTTTGGTGGCACGCCCGAGCGCTGGGACCGCACGGCCCGACCCCCGCCTCGGACGCGTCCACTTCCACTATGAACGCTAAAGAGGGGTCTGGATGCGCCAACACGGGAGCATTGGTGAACAGCTCCTTCAGACGACTGAAACCTCTGCCCGCCTCTGCTGACCAACGCAAGCGCACCGGTCCTCCCTTCAGCAGTGAGGTAATGGGAGCAGCCACCTGACCAAAACCCTGGATAACCCTAAAAACCGCTGCACCTCTTTCACCGTGGTCGGAGTCGGCCAATTACGCACGGCTGTAACGCGGTCACACTCCATCACCACCCCGGAGGTGGAAATACGATAACCCAGGAAGGAAACGGCCTGTTTGAAGAACACACATTTCTCGGCCTTGCAATACAGGTCATGCTCCAGCAATCGCCCAAGTACCTTACGCACCAGAGACACGTGCACCGCGCGTGTGGCAGAATAGGTCAAGATGTCATCGATGTACTGTATAGTACCACTCCCTGACCGAGCAGGTCTCGGAGAATCTCATCTACGAAGGATTGGAAGACGGCTGGAGCATTTTTCAACCCATATGGCATGACACGGTACTCATAATGGCCAGATGTAGTACTAAATGCGGTTTTCCACACATCTCCTCCCCGGATATGCACCAGATTATACGCACTCCTCAGGTCCAGTTTTGTGAAGAAGCGTACCACCGTAGCGATGATAGGTAGTGGGTAACTAAACCCCACTGTGATAGAATTTAGACCTTGATAATCAATGCACGGACGCAGACCTCCCTCCTTCTTCACAAAAAAAAAAGAAGCTTGAGGAGACGGGTGATGCGGAGGGCCTAATGTACCCCTGTCTCAGCGATTCAGCAACATACAGTGCCTTGCGAAAGTATTCGGCCCCCTTGCACTTTGCAACCTTTTGCCACAACTTTTTTAACAAATCAAAAACTGAAAAATTGGGCGACAAGTATTCAGACCATTTACTCAGTACTTTGTTGAAGCACTTTTGGCAGTGATTACAGCCTTGAGTCTTCTTTGGTATGATGCTGCATGCTTGCCATACCTGTATTTGGGGAGTTTTTCCCATTATTCTCTGCAGATCCTCTAAAGCTCTGTCAGGTTGGGTGGGGAGCATCGTTGACAACTATTTTCAGGTCTCTCCGGACGTTCGATCGGGTTCAAGTCCGGGCTCTGGCTGGGCCACTCAAGGACATTCAGAGACCTGTTCCGAAGCCACCCCTGCATTGTCTTGGCTCTAAGCTTAGGATTGTTGTCCTGTTGGAAGGTGAACCTTTGCCCCAGTAAGAGGTCCTGAGCGCTCTGGAGCTGGTTTTTCATCAAGGATCTCTCTGTACTTTGCTCCGTTCATCTTTACCTCCATCCTGACTAGTCTCCCAGTCCCTGCCCCTGAAAAACATTCAAACAGCATGATGCTGCCACCACCATGGTTCACCGTAGGGATGGTGCCAGGTTTCCTCCAGAGGTGACGTTTGGCATTCAGGCCAAATACTTCAATATTGGTTTCATCAAACCAAAGAATCTTGTTTCTAATGCTGATAGTCCTTTAGGTGCCTTTTGGCAAACTCCAAGCAGACTGTTGTTCCTTTTACTGAGGAGTGGCTTCCGTCTGACCACTCTAAAAGTATTTAGTCAGCCACCAATTGTGCAAGTTCTTATACTTAAAAAGATGAGAGAGCCCTGTAATTTTCATCATAGGTACACTTCAACTATGACAGACAAAATGAGAAAAGAATCCAGAAAATCACATTTGTAGGATTTTTAATGAATTTATTTGCAAATTATGGTGGAAAATAAGTATTTGGTCAATAACAAAAGTTTATCTCAATACTTTGTTATATACCCTTTGTTGGCAATGACAGAGGTCAAACGTTTTCTGTAAGTCTTCACAAGGTTTTCACACACTGTTGCTGGTATTTTGGCCCATTCCTCCATGCAGATCTCCTCTAGAGCAGTGATGTTTTGGAGCTATTGCTGGGCAACACGGACTTTCAACTCCCCCCAAAGATTTTCTATGGGGTTGAGATCTGGAGACTGGCTAGGCCACTCCAGGACCGTGAAATGCTTCTTACGAAGCCACTCCTTCGTTGCCCGGGCAGTGTGTTTGGGATCATTGTCATGCTGAAAGACCCAGCCACGTTTCATCTTCAATGCCCTTGCTGATGGAAGGAGGTTTTCACTCAAAATCTCACAATACATGGCCCCATTCATTCTTTCCTTTACACGGATCACTCGTCCTAGTCCCTTTGCAGAAAGCATGATGTTTCCACCCCCATGCTTCACAGTAGGTATGGCGTTCTTTGGATGCAACTCAGCATTCTTTGTCCTCCAAACACGACGAGTTGAGTTTTTACCAAAAAGTTATATTTTGGTTTCATCTGACCATATGACATTCTCCCAATCTTCTTCTGGATCATCCAAATGCTCTCTAGCATACTTCAGACGGGCCTGAACATGTACTGGCTTAAGCAGGGGGACACGTCTGGCACTGCAGGATTTAAGTCCCTGGCGGCGTAGTGTGTTACTGATGGTAGGCTTTGTTACTTTGGTCCCAGCTCTCTGCAGGTCATTCACTAGGTCCCCCCGTGTGGTTCTGGGATTTTTGCTCACCGTTCTTGTGATCATTTTGACCCCACGGGGTGAGATCTTGCATGGAGCCCCAGATCGAGGGAGATTATCAGTGGTCTTGTATGTCTTCCATTTCCTAATAATTGCTCCCACAGTTGATTTCTTCAAACCAAGCTGCTTACCTATTGCAGATTCAGTCTTCCCAGCCTGGTGCAGGTCTACAATTTTGTTTCTGGTGTCCTTTGACAGCTCTTTGGTCTTGGCCATAGTGGAGTTTGGAGTGTGACTGTTTGAGGTTGTGGACAGGTGTCTTTTATATTGATAACAAGTTCAAACAGGTGCCATTAATACAGGTAACGAGTGGAGGACAGAAGGGCCTCCTAAAGAAGAAGTTACAGGTCTGTGAGAGCCAGAAATCTTGCTTGTTTGTAGGTGACCAAATACTTATTCTCCACCATAATTTGCAAATAAATTCATAAAAAATCCTACAATGTGATTTTCTGGATTTTTTTTCTCATTTGGTCTGTCATAGTTGAAGTGTACCTATGATGAAAATTACAGGCCTCTCTCATATTTTTAAGTGGGAGAACTTGCACATTTGGTGGCTGACTAAATACCTTTTTGCCCCACTGTATATAGACAGGTTGGTGCTTTTTCAAATCATGTCCAACCAATTGAATTTACCATAGGTGGACTCCAATCAAGTTGTATGAAAATCTCAAGGTAGATCAATGGAAACAGGAAGCACCTGAGCTCAATTTGAAGTCGCATAGCAAAGAGTCTGAATACTTATGTAAGTAAGATATTTTAATTTTAGTTTTAATGAATTAGCAAACATTTCTATAAAACAGTTTTCACTTTGTCATTATGGGGGCATTGTGTGTAGATTGATCACGATTTTATTTATCTAATCAATTTTAGAATAAGACTGTAACGTAACAAAATGTGGAAAAAGTCAAGGGGTCTGGATACTTTCTGAATGCACTGTATGTGACATATAGGTCATAGCCAAAGCCATAGTCATTTTATTCTTAAATAATAATAAAAGTATACATTAACCTCTGACTATAGGAACATCATCTATTTGTATGATCGCTTAGAAATAGGCCTACAAAACAAAATACATAAAATAAAGGAAAAAATGTGTATACCTTTTCATATATCAAACTTCTTATCATATCTCATGTAAAGCATAATATAAAATGAATATTGCATTAAATATTTCATAAATAAATAGAACAGACAAATAGTTAACTTTCTGCTAAGGGCACCAGATGATCCAACAGGGCATATATAGTGTGCCAAAGATTAACATTTACTCTGTGCTGGCGAAGCGTTCATAACGTAGGACTGGGGATGGTTGTAACACTTTTAGCATTTTTGTCATTTTCTCTGAAATTTTTTGAGCAGCTACATTCAAATTGTGGTAGGAACGGCTTCCATCTGTCTGCTACAAATGGGTATAGGTATTTTCTCTCTAAATCAAACAAACAAGTGGTGACTTTGTCTCAAATACAAGGAGTAAAATGCTACAATTTACGTCACCTCCCAGGTCAGTTGTAACAAGGCTTGCGGTGAAATGAAACTCTTTTTAAAAAATGCATATATCATGACATGCAACTAAATATTGAAAGCCTTATTGAGAACATGAGAACAACATTGCCATGTTTAACATTTTGTGCAGCAGAAATAATAAAATATGAAAAATCATAAAATATAATTTTTATGTTCCATTAACTGGCCCTTCTCAACCACTACAACAGCATCTGACAACTAAACAACACCATCTGGAATAAACAACTGAATCTTTGTGGTGTCCCTAATGAGTTCCACAAGATCTTGTGTGTGATCTTGTGTGATCACATGTCATTTTAATGTGACAACATGTGAATGTGACAGCATGTTAACAAAGCTGAGATTTTCTTTGAAGTCCAAATTGCAGGAATACATGTCAGGGTCGTTGGAAGCATACTCGGACCAACGTGCAGCGTGATCTGGGTTCCACATCTTTATTAAGTGAAACGCACAAAACAATAAAGAATAACGATCCGTGCCGACAATGGAGTGCTGACATACAACTACACATAAACAATATCCCACAAAACACAGGTGGGGAAAATGCTACTTAAATATGATCCCCAATTAGAGACAACGATTACCAGCTGCCTCTAATTGGGAATCATACAAAATGACCAACATAGAAAAACAAAACTAGAACCCCACATAGAAATAATAAACTAGACTAAACCCCCCAGTCACGCCCTGACCTACTCCACCATAGAAAATAAGGGCTCTCTATGGTCAGGACGTGACAATACAGGTGTGGTGGTGTAGCAGAAATATCATAATGCCGTGAACCAAGAGGTTGTGAGTTCAAATCCCAGATGACGACACATTGAATAATAATTGTTGTATAAATAAACATCAGTCAAATATGTAAGACGAAAACACTGTATGTTAAAAGCAATGTGTGTGTATCATAGACACATTTCTGTTGTCCAAAAACACATTTTCACATGTGAAATGTCACGTGAAGTGTTCTAAAAAATACATTATGTCAAATGCGAAATGTCATGTGAAATGTTCCAAAAGCACATTTTCAAATGTGAAATGTCACATGTGAGAAGTGTTCTCAAAAAACACATGAAACACATGTTTATGTGTGTGTGCGCGTGTGCGTGTGAGCAGTGTGTGTAGGTGAATGCTGGACATGCACACTGAATCAGAGTCACAGTTGTAACCTTGGTATGGTAGTACTGGGGTACAGGCTTGGAGGGCCCATAATTTGTATTCCCTTAGGTTGTTCCAACTAACCCTGACCCTTGCAGCCATTAGTTATTTTCAGTTTTAGCTACGTTCAAACTTTAGCATTGCTAACTTACATCAAATACATCTACACACACTGGTTATAAACCTGATATAAGATATGTGAATCTAACGACAAAGCAGGTAGGTGATGCCATCGGCAAAATACATTTGGTCAATTTCTTTCATTTTTTACCTCAAAATCATATTTTTGTCAATAAAAACTGCAAAGTTTATCACAGGGTCTTGCTTCTTCACACGAGGGTTGAGGACTAAACTGACCATGTGCACAGTGAGTCACATGATTCTCACTTGAGATATTGAGAGAAAACTATCTTGTGTTGTAACCATCCACGGTCTCCTATAGTAAATAGTAAATAGTAAATAATGAGGCATTTGTGACTCAAACTTCCCTACATAGTGAATAGGGAGGCATTTGCGACTAAAACTTCCCTACATAGTGAATAGGGACGCCTTTGGGTTTCAAACTTTCCTACATAGTGAATAGGGACGCCTTTGGGACTCAAAGTTTCCTACATAGTGAATAGGGAGGCATTTGTGACTTAAACCTCCCTACATAGTGAATGGGGAGGCATTTGGGACTCATTTGGGAATCAAACCTCTTCTGATGTGTAACAAGGGGGATTTACATGTATCTCTTCCTGGGGTCGATTGTACGCCACATTTTTCATATACGCGAGGGGAGGTCCTCGGGACTAATCTAAAACATACAGTATCTCTAACATCAGGGAGTGGAGCATGGGAATAGTAGGAAGAGGTATAGCGAACAACATGACTTTATTTTACAGCAAACAAAACAATATTTTCATCTCCAGGCATACATGTTCCTTGGAAGCTCTAGCTCATACTGATTCCCTATCACAGGACATAAAAAAACTTTAGTTGACATACAAATTCACAATTACATTCAATATATGACTGAGCTATGGCATAACACAGATCAGATCAATTACTCGTGGTCACAGGACATGTTGCACAATACTCTCAGGAGGGCATGCCATGGGTGAAGGAGAGCGGGTCAAATTGGCATACGGGTATTCTTGCCATAAACACAAGATCCCCGGATATGCTTCAGAATTTGGAATTCTCATGGTAATGCATATCTGTAGAACAACAAGAACAGCCAGGTAAAATACTGAAGGCCATACCCTTAATTAAAATCAACAATCTCACACACTTGGCACTGACAGAGGCACAAGGCTGCATTCACCAACTCAACAGTTCTACCCTGTTACATCTTTCCCCTCTATTTTTAAAATGTGTCCTCACATTTAACCAAGAAAGCAAAAAGCTTGCCACGCTGACCCTCAACACGTGGGCCCCTCAGGGGTGCGTGCTTAGTCCCCTCCTGTACTCCCTGTTCACCCACGACTGCTTGGCCGTGCACAACTCCAACACCATCATTAAGTTTGCTGAGACCACCTACAGAGAGGAGGTCAGTGACCCGGCCTCTCCCTCAACATCAGCAAGACAAAGGAGCTGATCATGGAGCTGAGCACGCTCCTACCACATCGATGGGGCTGTTGTGGAGCAGGATGAAAGATTCAAGTTCCTTAGTTCCACATCACTAACAAATAAACATGATCCACACACACCTACACATTCGCGAAGAAGGTACGACAATGCCTCTTCCCCCTCAGGAGGCTGAAAATATTTAGCTTGGGCCCTCAGATCCTCAAAATGTTCTACAGCTGCACCATTAAAGGCATCTTGACTCACTGCATCACTGCTTGGTATGGCAACTGCTTGGCATCCGACTGCAAGGCGCTACAGAGGGTAGTGTGTATGCCCCTGCCATCCAGGACCTCTATACCAGGCGGTGTCAGAGGAAAACATTTGTCAAAGACACCATCCACCCAAGTCACAGACTGTTCTCTCTGATACCACGCAGCAAGCGGTACTGATACACCATGTCTGGAACCAACAGGACCCTGAACAACTTCTACCGCCAAGCCATAAGACTATAAATAGTGAATCAAATAGCTACCCAGACTATCTGCATTGACCCTCTTTGCACTAACTCTTTTGACTCATCACATACACTGCTGCTACTGTTTATTATCTATCCTGTTGCCTAGTCACTTTACCCCTAACTACAGTGCCTTGCGAAAGTATTCGGCCCCCTTGAACTTTGCGACCTTTTGCCACATTTCAGGCTTCAAACATAAAGATATAAAACTGTATTTTTGTGTGAAGAATCAACAACAAGTGGGACACAATCATGAAGTGGAACGACATTTATTGGATATTTCAAACTTTTTTAACAAATCAAAAACTGAAAAATTGGGCGTGCAAAATTATTTAGCCCCCTTAAGTTAATACTTTGTGGCGCCACCTTTTGCTGCGATTAAAGCTGTAAGTCGCTTGGGGTATGTCTCTATCAGTTTTGCACATCGAGAGACTGACATTTTTTCCCATTCCTCCTTGCAAAACAGCTCGAGCTCAGTGAGGTTGGATGGAGAGCATTTGTGAACAGCAGTTTTCAGTTCTTTCCACAGATTCTCGATTGGATTCAGGTCTGGACTTTGACTTGGCCATTCTAACACCTGGATATGTTTATTTTTGAACCATTCCATTGTAGATTTTGCTTTATGCTTTATGTTTTGGATCATTGTCTTGTTGGAAGTCCCAGTCCCAGTCTCAGGTCTTTTGTAGACTCCATCAGGTTTTCTTCCAGAATGGTCCTGTATTTGGCTCCATCCATCTTCCCATCAATTTTAAACATCTTCCCTGTCCCTGCTGAAGAAAAGCAGGCCCAAACCATGATGCTGCCACCACCATGTTTGACAGTGGGGATGGTGTGTTCAGTTGTGTTGCTTTTACGCCAAACATAACGTTTTGCATTGTTGCCAAAAAGTTCAATTTTGGTTTCATCTGACCAGAGCACCTTCTTCCACATGTTTGGTGTGTCTCCCAGGTGGCTTGTGGCAAACTTTAAACAACACGTTTATGGATATCTTTAAGAAATGGCTTTCTTCTTGCCACTCTTCCATAAAGGCCAGATTTGTGCAATATACGACTGATTGTTGTCCTATGGACAAAGTCTCCCACCTCAGCTGTAGATCTCTACAGTTCATCCAGAGTGATCATGGGCCTCTTGGCTGCATCTCTGATCAGTCTTCTCCTTGTATGAGCTGAAAGTTTAGAGGGACGGCCAGGTCTTGGTAGATTTGCAGTGGTCTGATACTCCTTCCATTTCAATATTATCGCTTGCACAGTGCTCCTTGGGATGTTTAAAGCGTGGGAAATCTTTTTGTATCCAAATCCGGCTTTAAACTTCTTCACAACAGTATCTCGGACCTGCCTGGTGTGTTCCTTGTTCTTCATGATGCTCTCTGCGCTTTTAACGGACCTCTGAGACTATCACCAGTGCAGGTGCATTTATACGGAGACTTGATTACACACAGGTGGATTCTATTTATCCTCATTAGTCATTTAGGTCAACATTGGATCATTCAGAGATCCTCACTGAACTTCTGGAGAGAGTTTGCTGCACTGAAAGTAAAGGGGCTGAATAATTTTGCACTCCCAATTTTTCAGTTTTTGATTTGTTAAAAAAGTTTGAAATATCCAATTAATGTCGTTCCACTTCATGATTGTGTCCCACTTGTTGTTGATTCTTCACAAAAAAATACAGTTTTATATCTTTATGTTTGAAGCCTGAAATGTGGCAAAAGGTCGCAAAGTTCAAGGGGGCCGAATACTTTCACAAGGCACTGTATATGTACATATCAACCTCAATTACCTTGTATCCCTACACATCTACTCAGTACTGGTACCCCGTGTATATAACCATTGTGGATTTATTCCTTGTGTTATTATTTTTCTCTATATTTTTCTCTCTGCATTGTTGGGAAGGGCCCATAATTAAACATTTCACTGTAAGTCTACACCAGTTGTTTACAAAGCTTGTGACGAATGACATTCGACCAGGAGACCGTCATCACCATTCGCATTCTGTAACACAGCACTTTGCGGCCCGCGGGCCAACCCCTGCTGTGGAACGACAGGAACAGCCACTGGCACTGACAGAGGCATAAGGCTGCGTTCACCAACTCAACAGTGCCACCCTGTTACACATGTACCATCTATGTGATGTGGTGGAAACCTGGTAATCTGGCCCTCAGTCACCTTACCACCCAGAGAGGAATGGCTTACTGCAGTATGCTTCTGTGTTTGTAGTTAGTCCTTACAGTAGAATCCATAGGCCACCTCTTGTGAGTTCAACAGATACACAGTAAGTACAGTAATGCCATCTGCTGGGCATTGTGAGTAATCAAGGGAGGCTTCTCTATGAGGCTCCAACAGTTTTCCCTCCCAGAAATAGAAGTGTTTCTCAATCTCAACCCAGTCTTCAGTGACCACAAATCAGTAGTTTTACACATGTGGTCCATTCCAACACTAACACACCTGAATGAACTAGTCCAACTAATACTCAAGCTCTTGTGATTAGTTGAGACAGGTGTGTTAGTGTTAGAATGGATCAAATATTGAGAACAGTGACCCTCATGTAGTCCCTCATGTAGTCCTGCATTAGATGAGGTTAGCTAGTTAGCTAAATGGCTAGCTGGGACAGTCTGACATATGGATCCTCCTTGCACTGCTCCTCCTGCCTCATCTCCCTCCTACAGACCTGCTGCTCTTCACTGCCTCCTTTAGGTGGTCCAGAAGACTGCACATGGCCCCAGCCCCCAAGTGCCTGTAGGGCCGGGAGGAAGCAGTACCCAGAGGTGTGTAGGGTAGGGCCCACTGGGGGCAAGGTGGGAGGGGTGGTTGTGGTGGTTGGGGGTGTGTACGCTGGAGGAGGGTCTTCATTCTCACTGGGTGGTGAGCAGGTGGGCATAGAGCTAGGTCCGGGTGGGAGGAGCTCTGACTTGGGCCATGCCATGATGTCGTTGTTGCCGTTGTTGTTACCAGTGTTCTTACTGTCGTCCGCTACTACAGCGCTCGTAACACCATCAGACACTCCCTCTGTTGATCTGGACAGGCCAGCACAGACCTGAGGCATCGCCACGTAGCCCTCACTCGACTCTGAGAGGGATGGGGCAGACCTCTCCGAGGAGGACGGAGAAGTGGGTTCAGAGTTAGAGAGAGTGTTGTCGAACTCCTCACAGGGAGGCTCCAGACTCAGAAACTCACTCGGCGCCGGTGAACTGTCGCCACAGAAGATGTAAGGGCCACTGAAGCTGAAGCCGGATGAGTCTAGAGCAGGAGGGCCAGATCTGTCCACTGACAGCAAATGGAGGGAGGAAGAGTTTGGGTCATACTTCTTCCACCCCTCCTTGGTAATGGAATGGAACAGTCCATGTGCTTTTACATCTGAGTTCAACCACAATGGACTATCTGAAGAGCTGCAACACAACATAGTGAGGTAAGGGTTAGTATTGAGGCTAGGTGTACGAGTTATCTTTTATAAGTGGTGGATAGTGTAGGTTAAATAAGTATAAAGATATGAGCTAGTTTTACCAGCTGGAGCAGAGACTGCTTTCCTCCCTGCTCCCCTGTGTCTGTACCCTGCAGATGTAGGTCTTCTCACTTCTCTCACTCTCATGGAATAACAACCTATCAGGAGATTTCTGGGAAAGAGAGGACATACCATTATCTGTGAGTGATGAACTATGAAAGATGGATACATGCAGGCACGTGCACAGATAGGGGTCTACCTTTACTCTCCCACCTGCCCCTTTGCCCTCCCACTCGCCCTTTTGGGTGGCGGTATATTTTTTGTATACAGTTTTTGTCGGTTGTTGTTCTGAACCCATTGCCCCCAAGTCGAAGTGACATTGTCAAGTTCACAAACTAGCAGGTTTTCATCAATCGACACAAATGATTAGCTGATAGCTGACCCTCTTTTCCCGATGTCAATCATTTATTTTGGAGGCACTGTAACTAGCCTGCTTACAATCTTGTAAGTGAGTGTGTTGTTGTAGAAATAAATAGGCCAATGCTAAAGCATGTTTAAATGTTCGCTACAGAGGCAGTTAGTATGTTATGAATTTCGAGATATGAATTGCCATTTTTTTTCTTCATTTTGAGCACCTGCCCGCTAAAAGGTCTGTGCACAGCCCTGGATACATACAATGTCATTTATAGTGGTTATGAAAAATGATCTTTGTGCACAGTCTAGATGATTTGTATTATTATTGAGTGCAGTTGTCATTTATTCAATAGCTGAGTAGTCCACAGCGAGATGCTTTGTGAATAATGCTGATTGAATACTCAGCCATTCAGATGCATTCAGACTTACCTTAATGACCTCTCCCAGTACCTTGCTCTTGAGGGGCGACGGGACAGACACCTCCCACAGGACTACCCTCCTACGGACAGAAAACGAACGAATGAATCAATGGGATGGACAAATGAATGAAATGACAGGTAACTGCCAAAATAAAGGAAACACCAACACAACTTTGGCATAGATTCTACAAGTTTCTGGAATTCTATTGGAGGGATGTCATTCTTCCATGAGAAATGACATAATTTGATGTTTTGTTGATGATGGTGGAAACCGCTGTCTCAGGCGCCGCTACCGAATCCCCCATAAATGCTCAATTGGGTTGGGATCTGGTGACTGAGAAGGCCATGGCATGTGGTTTATATGGTTTTCATGCTCATCAACCCATTCAGTGACCACTCGTGCCCTGTGGATAGGGCCATTGTCATCGTATTGTGTTCCCATAGCCATGGTAGCCAAAATAATGGCCTGCCCAGCATTTTTATACATGACCCTAAGCATGATGGGATGTTAATTGCTTAATTAACTCAGGGACCACACCTGTATGGAAGCACTGGCTGTAACACTAGTAATAACACAAGGGCATCTACTTGGTAAATATTTTCTTGAACTGCACTGTTGGTTAAAGGCTTGTAAGTAAGCATTTCACGGTAAAGTCTGCACTTATTGTATTGGGCCCATGTGACAAATAAAGTTTGATTTGAAGGGTGAATTAAAATGGTAGAAAAAGAATAGAAACAGTTGGAGAAGTCTGAGTATCACCTGTGACAGGCTGGTATGGTAACATAGAGAGCGATGAAGACAATGGCCACCAGTATACTGATGAAGACGTAGAGGAAGGTGGTGATGGACCAGGAAGCTACCAGGAGACATGGACAAAAGATGCATATGTAAGAGTGGAAAATGTAGTTGATGATCATCGATGAGAAATTGATTAGTGTCTGGATATTCCTGTCTGTCATGTGAACTGATTGAGATGGTCGTTGGTTCAAGAGAACAAAGTCACATTTTATCAGCTCCTGTATGCTGCCTTCATCAAGTCTAGTCTTAATTTCTTCTTATTTAACTCACCGAACCCTCCAAACGGCGTGTTCAACACATTTCAATATTATTTTCTCGTTTTTTTATTCTCTCATTTTTCACATGAAAGCAAATATCGTGGCTGCACATAGGACTGACACATGGAAGCAAAAAAAAAACACTCTTTAATACATAATGAAGGTCTTTACATTTGTTTTTGAAAACATTCTCCAAGGGATATGAACTTTGGTGCTTTTTCGTTCAGCATCTCATGAATAGATAATCATATTATCGTTTTTAGAGCTCCGCTATATTGACTCGCATGGCTGGCACGACTAGATGAATTGTAAATAATAAAATATGGTTCACATCCCCCCATTTGTTCTTGTTTCAGTGCAGACTGGTTATCTCTGATAATAAAATATGTTTTCAGAGTTATTTGAAAAAAATAATAGAATTAGCTTGGTCCAAGTTTGTGCTATTGTCAAGTCCATTGCTGTCATTGTCAAGCATATACAGCAATTGACATGACAATGAGTGACAAGGAGTTGGCATAATAGCAAAAACAGACACTCTCAGGCTATAATAGAATACAACAATGGTTCAGAATACTATTAAAAACCTGCTTCAACCAGGAGATACCTACTAGGTCCATTACCTGGTTGTGTGGTCCACTCCACTGGGTCGGTCCATTCTGAGGGGGCTCCGTCAAAAGTATCACGCTTTCCCGGGACCACCAGGGCTCTCACCTTAACCAGGTAGCACTCAGAGGGGCGCAGGGACACCCCCAGGATGGAGAGCGAGCGGGACCCCTGGGAGACATTGAGGAATGTAATATCCTCCTGAAAAAGAGAAGGTTGGACAGAACCAAGTGAGACACAGTAGAATTATCAGTCATTGTCAAATTATCTATTCATGGGATACTTAAAATTGCAACAGTCTATCTTGCTTGATGAGCGTTCTTTACCTGATGAACTAGAGATGATCAAATGTAATACTGAAAATGACAAGACATTGCTTTTGGATCATCCTACCTGAGTCTCATTACTCCAGTATTGCACCTGATAGTACACATGATCGGTCAGATAAAAATGAGGCGGATTCCATTTTAGAATCCAGTTCCCATCTCTCTCTTCTATCTGCACTTTGAGTGGACGGTTTGGACGAACTGTGTGGAGAGAGACATCAAGAATCAGACATCAAGAATCTTTAAAGAGTTGAACGGGATCTTAAGCACTTCCGAATGTATTTATTTTTTGCAGGACGTAACCAATCGTACGAAATTGATGACGTTGTACACAGTTGTGCACAATTTCCCGGGACCCGTTTTGGCTCATGAGCACTAATTTCTAAACTACTGGCTGAAATGATCCCTTCTAGAAAATTGCGCCTGTAATACCACAATATAAACTCCAGGTGGCAGCACTGATACACAATCACTGAGGTAGTATATTTTCTTTCTTTTTTGCATCAAAACAAATATCATCATAAATTGAGTCTCAGCTATGAGATTTTATTCTCCCCCAAATATCACCCCTGTCTCGGTGTGAAAATGACTCACTGTTCTTGTGTGTTTTAAACATTTTGCTGTTGCGTGTGGGTACAAGCTCCACCTCTAGCTGCTCTAAGTCTTGGACATGGAAGGAGCAGCTGTATTCGAGCACTGGACCCCTGGATGGAACGCTGACCATGGTGTTATCACAGCATTTCTGGGCTCTGCAGAGATGGCGGAAAGGAAGAGAGAAATGGATGGATGGATGGAGAAGAGGGAGGACAATGCTGTGAAAGAGAGTAGTCATCCATGAGACTGAAGTGTAGTCAACTGTTCTGTCTCATCCATGGGCACGTGCACATGAACGCATGCAGCGCGCACAAACACAAAGGCATACACACAGATCTTAACTCACGGTGCAGTGTGGTTGTGTTTGCAGGACAGGTGGAAGGTAAGGAACTGAGCCAGGTCTCTCTTCACCTCCCAACTGCATGTCACCGCAGTCTCATTATCCAACACACACTGCGCATTGGAGGGGCCTGGCACAGGGTCTGAGTGAGGGAGGGAAGGGAGGTGAGGGAGGGAGGGAGCAGGAGGACAGGATGACAGGAGGAAGAGAGACAGAAAGAGATGGAGAGAGAGAGAGAGAGAGGGGAATTAGGGAGGACGGGAGTGAACAAAAGGAAAGAAGATATTGATGCACGACTGAGCAATGCTAACATGACGCGATTACAACTCCCTGGCAAATCACATGCCATCGCAAGTCCCTCATTACAATTTCATTACAAACTCATTACAATGCCATGAAACTAATACATTTCATTGTATGACATTACATTATGGAGGACGGAGGATGTATGTTTACGTATACGTAGGGTTTCCACTCACCCTCCTCAGTCAACCAGGTCACTAGGGGGCTCCACTCGCTCCACAGTCCCGTCTTCCTCCTTGCCCTCACCTTGGCTTCATACTGGAAGCCGGGCACCTGAGCCTCAGCCTTCACACTCAGCTGGGTGTCCTGAACCTCCACTGCCTGCACAGAGAGAAACAGACAAAGAATATGGAGTCCCAAATGGCATAGTGCCCCACAAGGCTTGTGGTCTAAAGTTTACTTTACTACAAAGGCAATAGGATGCCATTTGACACGCACATTATGTGTGCACCTCAATCTACGAAAGTGGCTCTCCATTGGGCACAGACATCAATTCAACATCTATTCCACGTTGGTTCAACATAATTGAACATAAACATCATTGAAATAACATGGAATCAGCATTGATTTAAGTCCCCAGTGGGTTCCTTTCTTTGTTTCCTTCCCTTCATCTGCACTAGTGTGAAGCACCTGGTCTGGACAGGTGAATGTAGACTTCCTGAAAGAATCTTCCAAACTGCTTCCACCTATCCCGTGGCTTGAATCAGTGCATTTGAAAGGGTGGAAACCACTTCAGACTATTGAGACAGAGACCTGATCTTTATGTGACTCCCACCGGTGGATTTGTTTTCTATACTATTGCCGTGTGATATCCTCTCAGTCTTAGATAGTGGCGTGAATTTATTTTGTAGTCAACTGAATGCGCCACTTATACTGAACAAAAATATAAACGCAACATGAAACAATTTCACATTTTTTTACTGAGTTACAGTTATAAGGAAATCAGTCAATTATAATAAATTCATTAGGCCCTAATCTATGGATTTCACATGCTGGCCAGGGGCGCAGACATGGGTGGGCATAGGCACACCCCCTTTGGAGCCAGACCCACCCACTGGGGAGCCAGGCCCAGCCAACCAGAATGTATTTTTCCCCACAAAAGGGCTTTATTATAGACATAAATACTCCTCAGTTTCATCAGCTGTCTGGGTGGCTGGTCTCAGACAATCCCGCAGGTGAAGAAGCCAGATGTGGAGGTCCTGGGCTGGCGTGGTTACACGTGGTCTGCGGTTGTGAGGCTGGTTGGACGTACTGCCAAATTCTCTAAAATGATGTTGGAGGCGGCTTATGGTAGAGAAATTAACATGACATTTTCTGGCAAGTGCTGGTGGACATTTCTGCAGTGGTGGACATTCCTGCAGCCATTTCTCAGAATGGTGCAATGTCTCGCAAGATCACTTAAGGATGAATTAGTATTCTACATAACAAACCAACTATAATCAAATGATAATGGCAGGCTACGGTTATGCCAAAAACACAATGTAATTTCATATGACAATTTTGAAATGCAGCATTTTTTTTCTCATGCGGTTGCTGTGTTTAACTCTATCTGCTCTAAAATGTGATTAGTTCAGCCGGTTAGCCAACCTTACTTACATATTCAAGAAGATCAAAATGCATATTCCCATCAACCTGTTGGGGATCGAACTGTTGGCATGCATGCAGCATGGACGTTTAACCTGTAAAACGTGAATTATCATTCACGATTGACAGTGATGATGGCCTAATTTATAATTAGGTAGGCCTAATTTGGTGTTTTAGGATTTTCTGAATGAAAGGTTTCACGTTGGTACCAACTTTCATTCAGAAATGGCTTAATAATTGATAAAATGGTGCTCTGGTAGGCTACCTAAAACAATAGCACTGGCTATAATAAATGTAAAGCCATTTCCATGTGTGGTCAACTGATCATTCCAGCACCGTTTAGATTGGGACAACGTGGGAACTCATCTTGATAAATCAATCAATGTCCGATTTTTGGTTTTCACTGAATCTCTGTTTGGATATTAGGTTACAATTATGCTAGGTAATGTTAGCTAAGTTGAGTTGAGTGCTCACGATCATTAGTCTAACAGTTAAAAGTAATGCAGCTGTTCTCTACACACACACACACACACACACACACACACACACACACACACACACACACACACACACACACACACACACACACACACACACACACACACACACACACACACACACACACACACACACATTAGGCCTATATAGCCTACCTGATGAGCTTCCCTGATGTTTTCCTGAACTTTCCAATACTTTTCTGATGCATTTCAGTCCCTTAGCGTACTGATGTGAATACTCATTGTACACTTTTCCTTATAGTCTATGCAAGTAATTTGACATGTTTTTTGTTGTTGTTATTATTTTAAAAAGTCATAAGGCCTACATCGTTTTAATAACAATATAGCTGAAAACCACTATTGGCTTCATTTGATTTACTGAATTTATTCTCTTGTAATTTTAGGCTAGGCTATTTGCTGCTTGATTATTTAAAATATTATCGTAACAGTAGGCCTACCTATACAACAACCTCATATGGGGTTACTGACCACAATCCACTTAATTAATAATAATAAGTGTTGATTTTTTGGCCTTGGGGGGAGCATAGCACATGGAAGAAACCATAGTGCTGCAGGAAGGGGTACTGGAAGTGCTGCAGATAAATTGAAATTAAATTTGACAAGTGATATAATTACTCCTTGTCTCTATAAAAATACATGAAATATTTATATAATTATTTAAAATAATTGCTGTAGAATGTGTTTTGTCACATTGTGGGCGATTACGGCAAATATAAAACAGCTGATTGTTGAGTTGTGGCTGTCAATGTACAGCAGGCAGCAGCTAGAAGGTATTTCACAATATTTAAAAATACACTTGAGGAACAATTCTGATTAAATTAGTGAGTAAACACTGGAAAGTTGGTGGACTATAATTTCCTCCTCATCTTGTAGACCTAAGATCTGAGTATCCACTCTTTTCATTGGCCTATCTTCTTGTTGCATTTAAGACATGGGTTGTTTGTTTTAGCAGCTTGACATTTAGATACTTTGTGTGGTATAAAAAAATATTACTGTAATGTCTCCAGTCATATAAAATGATTTACAGGAAATTACAGGAAGTGATTTTAGAAAAGGCCCTTTTTTTTCTCACCCACAAACCCCTCAGCCCCTGGTCTTCAGGACTGAGCCCCCAAATGTTATGAAACTCTGGTGATACCACTGGGCATTAAGCAAAGGGGTAGTGATGAATGATTTTAAAGAAGTGATTCATGATTTTGTCACCGAGCAAAACTACCCAAAACTTGAGAGTTAGCATGTTTTTTTTTACAAGAGGGTCGGAAAACATAAGCAATGTGTTTACTAATACTCTTAGAAAAAAAGGTGGTATCTAGAACCTAAACGGGTTATTTGGCTGTTCCCAAGGAGAACCCTTTGAATAACACTTTTTGGTTCCAGGCAGAACCCTATTGGGTTCCACGTAGAACCCTTTCCCCTGGAGGGTTCTACATGGAACCCAAAAGAGTTCTAACTGGAACCAAAAAGGGTTCTCCTAAGGGGACAATCGAAGAACCCTTTTGGAACCCATTTTTCTAAGAGTGTATACTCTATTTATGATGATTCAGAAGCACATGTGGTAGATGAATAGGAGTCTTTAAGAGCACGTTGTATGTAACCTGGTCCCAGATTTGTTTGCGCTTTTTGCCTGCTGTCCTTGACAATGAGTTGGCAATATATAGCACAAACAAGATATGGCACTCAAGCTAATTGTTTGTTACTCCAGCACATACTGTCCAGTCATCCTGGTTAGACCTCCTGTAGTTGACCTGGTAGTTGAGAGTGGGAGTCAAGAGGGATGATGGGGGGTAGGGGCTTTCCCAGCTGAGCAAACGGCCCCCTCTCTCTACACGCTGCTGTGATAGGTGGACTGGTGTACGCACCCTAACTGTAATACACACATGTACACACTGTCAAAAACAAATCAACACATACATGAATAGTGAAATACAGATATAGGACCCTATATATATTTGACTGAATTTGGTCATCTGCTAGCTAACTTGTAACTAAAATGAAACATGTAAATGTAAAATAATTGAGAACCAATGACTTATGACAGGTGTCCTGCAATGTTTAAACTCACCATTCTTAGACAGAAGCAGGGCAGGGGGACAGGAGGTATTGAAGAAGAAGACATGGTTGGTATTGATGCCAAAGTATTTAGTGTTGTACTGACACTGGGCAGTGAGCTTGATGTTGTTGGGATTCCGTGCTCGCTGACCATAGGGGTTACACAAGGACTCACTAGAGGGTCGGAGAAAGAGGGAGACATGAGTTCATTGAGTACATTGTTTTTCGGGGTCCACCTCTCCCTCCCTCCCTCCCTTCCTCCCTCTCTCTCTCTGTCCTCTCATCACCCCATCAGCTCTATCCTTACCGGTTCTCAGGGCTGTCCCAGTAGTATAGGGTTAACGGCTGTGAGGACGGGTGTGGACTCTCCTCCCAGCTACAGCGGACGTAGGATCTGTAGTCATTGTAGCACTGCAGGGACTCAAGCACAGGGGACACTATGGGAGAGACGGAGTGGGAAGAAGGATATAGACAATATAATTAGAACACATTGTGCTGTATGGTGTACAGTTCTCTCTATATGGGTAGAAAATGTGATCTACAATCACTTCTGGAAAAAACACATTTCCAAGTGGGTGGCAGTGTTGTGCTAGTGTCTGTATCTTAATGAGACTTTCTATAATGTCCACAATGAAACATCTAACCATATGTCTAAATTATACATTTTGTTGTCATCGATATCTGCTAAAAAAATAGTCTTAGACTTTGACCCTACCATGATATTGTGTGTTGTCCTGGATGGTGCAGCATTCTTGTCCATTATTGCAAAGGACCAGGAGAGGGAGAAGTGATCCACAAGACATCCAGAAGAGGAGCATGTTTCCCGGGGAGCGCAGGAGGACAGGTCCCCTGGAGCAGAAGAACATGGGTAAGGTTCAGCAGGTGGGTCTCAGTAATTAACCTTCTAGATCTAGACCATCCTGGGCCCGCATTATGTGGACTGACTGCTATACCTGTCAGAGTTCAGAGAAAAATGGCTCAGATACAAAAAGTCTTACTCACTCACACTCTCTCTCTCTCTCTCTCTCTCATGAACGTGCCACACACGCAAATATCACAATTCTCGGAAAAAATGACATCATTACCACTCACTTCCCTTACAGTATATTCTTCACTAAGTGACTCTGATGTTCCTCCCACCATCCGCTGTAACCACACATCCGTTCGTGTTCCAAATGGCACCCTATTCCCTATGTAAAGTGCACACTACCCTATGGGACCTAGTCAATAGTATAGAACTTTATATTATGGTGGCATTTTGGACGTAGCCTCTGTTTCTTATGATTGTGTTACTGTCTTCACTGTGATGTCCTTCTATCAGGCACAGACATTTTGGAAGAGAAGCATGAAAACAAAGTGGCAGAGAGTTGTGACTGTAGTGGCGTTGAGAAATCCCCATCAGATACTGTGTGTGTGTGTGTGTGTGTGTGTGTGTGTGTGTGTGTGTGTGTGTGTGTGTGTGTGTGTGTGTGTGTGTGTGTCTGTGTCTCTGTGTCTCTGTGTCTCTGTGTGTCTGTGTCTGTGCGTGCGTTTCTAAATAAGCATTCTAAGAATACATTGTGGGATAGAGGTTAAAATACAAAGAGATGGTAAGAATCCCACCAAAATTAACACTTGTATATAAGCCAATTGATACAACTTAAGTTGTTCTTGCCTAGTCTCCTATTCAGTGTTCAGTGAATTCTGTTGTTCTATTTCCAAGAAGTTATGATGTGCGAGGAAACGTCAAGACTCATGCCAAATGTGTTCGGTCTGTTGCCTCAACTTTATCTGCTTCCTCTTTTCATTTGGCTGTTTACCATGTGGTCAAAAATGACACTTAATCAACAGTGTGATCCGTACGCTCCCAGTGAGCACAAAAAAAGCATTGAAAAAACACTTTTCAACCACAAATACATAGTTTCAACCAAAAGGGTATCTTTTCAACATTTTCAACAAAAAAGGTGTCTTTTCAACATCATTTCACGTATTGTGCTCAGAGGGCTATAGTATGGAATGAAATGCTGCCCCGAGGGTAGTATAAGTAGCTTAGTCTGTAAAGTATGCATAAATTATGAATATCACTTTCAAACAATTTATCTAAAATAACATATTCCTTTTCTGTTGTCTTATAATTGTCTTGCTGTTACACAAGAGTGAGCTTCTAGCCCAGGCCTTTCATGGGTGATGGGGATTTCCAGTGACGTGCTACTGAACAGTGTGAAGATTGATCAGTGAAGTGTCTTAGTTGGTTCAGGCAGTGTCATGTCAGTACAGTAATTAGCTTCGTCCCAAATGGCACCCTATTCCCTATATAGTACACTACTTTTGACCAAAACCCTATGGTCCCTGGTCAAAAGTAGTGCATTAAATAGGGAATAGTGTGCCATTTGGGACGCAAACCATTGATGTCCTTTATGTCCCTTTGGCTTGCCAGGACTGCACTTCAGTAGCAGAGCAAATCCACTGTATAATACACCAGTCCTTAGCTAGCACACAGACAGACAGGGAAACGCCTGAGTCTGGATCCAGTGTCCCAAATGGCACCCCATTCCCTACATAGTGCACTACTTATGAACAGAGGTCTATGGGGTGCCATTCAGGACGGGAGTCTGGAGCTGTGCTGGGCTGCTAGAGCAGCTTATCCTGCTCACTGTGGCGTGAAGGGAGAGGCTCGATATCTGTAGAAGAACTCCTGTCTAGTCCCTAGCAGGGTGACGATTTGACTCCGTTAAGTGTATGTTACTCACATAGACCACTGATGAGGTTTTTAAGCTGACTCAAAGGCCAAAACCTACAATCGAACAACATTACTGCGACACAACACAGAAAGAACAGTGATAATTGAGAATAATGATAAAGCAACACAAGTTCCAAAGAAAACACCGCCATAAATGCAGCAACAGAGATACGCCATCCATAGCCATTTTAATGATGGTGTGTGGTGCTGTCTGTAGATTATGGACTGTGTGGCTGTCTTATTTAAGGCATATTTTGGCATACTGGAGACCGGGGATGGTTGTAACACAGGATAGTTGTAACACTCAATATCTCTCATCAGGAACAAGCTAGAATCATGTGACTCACTGTGCACATGGTCAGTTTAGTCCTCAATCCTCATGTGAAGAAACAAGGCCCTGTGATAGACTGCAGATTTTATTGACAGAAATATGATTTTGAGGTAAAAAAAACAAATAATCTAATGCCATTACCAAATGTTTGTTGGTGATGGCATCGCCTGCTTTGTTGTTAGAATCACAAAACCTATATCAGGTTTATAACCGGTGTGTGTAGATATATTTGATGTAAGTTAGCAATGCTAAAGTTTGAACTTAGCCTAACTTGAAGATAACTAATGGCTGCAAGGGTCAGGGTTAGTTGTAACAAGCCTAAGGGAATACAAATTATGGGCCCTCCAAGCTTGTACCCCAGTACTACCATACCAAGGTTACAACTGTGACTGTGACTGTGATTCAGTGAGCATGTCGAGCATTCACTCATACACACACACACCAATCACACACAAACATGGAAAGACACATGTGGTTTTGGAAAACTTCCCATGTGACATTTCACATGTCATTTGCTGTGTTTTTAGAACACTTCACATTTCCAAAACGAATGCAATCACTATTCACCCGGGGCAAACTCCTCACACCGGGGCAACCTGTGTCCGATACTCAAATCCCCTCAATATCTCATGTGAGGTGTTCCAAAAACACATTTGCACATTATTTCACATGTGAAATTCCACTTGCACATGATTTCTCATGTGACATTTCACAAATAGTGTAGTTTCGTGGTATCACATGGTATCACATGTTGAAATTTTGCATCCCCACATTTATTTAACATGATTATCATGTTCTCACATGTCACATGTGTAGTTTCATGCTGTCACATGTTGCTTCGCATGTTGTCACGTTATCACATTAACTTTACATAAAAGCACAAGATCACACGTGTTCACACAAGATCCCTCAAGATCACACGTGTTCACGTGAGGAATTCAAATGTTTAGTCCAAATGTTGTTGATTAGTTGTCAGATGTTGTTTAGTTGAGAAGGGACAGCTAATGGAACGTAAAACGTAGGATTTGTATTATTATTTTATTATTTCTGCCGCACAAAATTTGAAACATGGCAATGTTATTGTAGTATCTGGGATCTACATCTGTTTATATTAGTTACTGTGCTGTTACTAAGCAGTAATGCATTACGGCAGTGTTACGTTACTACACCTAATAGGAAATGCACAATGCGCACTGGGGTGCCGGGAACTGTAGAGCACGAGGGGTTTTGACTAAACGAAAACTAACTGTACTCCCGTCTCCTGCCTGGTCGTTTCTCCACAACACAAATATTACAGTGGCGACGAGGTGATTAAACTACATAAACGGACATTGCTTGAAGGGAAGAAGGTTGCGTGAGTAATGAAACTCAAAATAATTATGTAATTCGTCAGTTGTTTTTTTTTCTTTCGCCAGTAGAGAAGGCAAAGCACTGCTAGCACTGCTAGTACAGTATTCAGGAGCTGCCAAGTAGCAAGACTATTGGAGTCCAGAATAGCGACACTGCCCTCTGGTGGTTAAATAAATAAAAAACTGTCATTGAACCCATTGAAATTAGGCGATCTCAGTGGAGAAATATTGTCCCCCCCAAAAAAAGGAAGAAGGAACGTAACACGGTGTGTACATTATTATAAATGAGTGCAGTGAGTGAAGTAATTGCAGAAACTTCGGAAGTGAAGAATTAGATGAAAATTAAGGAATACAAGGAATAAGGAAACTGAACAATTAACTGTGAAAATGGCAACCAGTTTGAGGCTACAAAAGAGGATTTTGAGTCCTATTTGGAGCGTTTTGAGCGTTGGCTGGCTGCAAATGAAATCAAAGATGGAAAAAAAGCAGACGTTTTTCTCAGTCTTTTGGGTCCAACTGAGTATGGATTGCTGAAAGGTCTCATTGAACCAATGAAAGCAGTGGAGTTGAACTATGCAGAACTGACTGAAACTCTTTCAAGGTATTTCAAGCCTAAGCCAATTCTCATTGCAGAACGTTTCAGATTTTACCAACGTCACCAGAGTCAAGGGGAAACCGTGGCTGACTACATCCTTGCTTTGAAAAGACTGGCAACATGTGAGTTTGCACGATTTCTTGATGATGCTCTCCGAGACAAGTTTGTATGTGGTCTCACAGGTGAAGCATATCACAGAAGGCTCCTGTCAGAGAAGGACCTGACCTTTAAGAAAGCCTGTGATATAGCACTTGGACTCGAGCTTGCCCACAGGGATATTGAGCTATCGGGACATGCAGAACTTCAGAAAGGTGTTCACAAGGTCAGTGATGCACGTGGTGGAAAAAGGTCACAAAAGTCACACTTTTTTCAGTCCCGTCCTCAAGGTTACACAAGAACAAAGCAGCCCACATCTCAAAGGTCTAAGCCAAGTTGCTACAGATGTGGGGGAGATAATCATCAGCACAGTGAATGTCGATTCCAAAATGAAAAGTGCCACAATTGTGGAAAGGTTGGACATTTACAGAGAGTGTGTAAGGCCTCAAAATGCACAGCAAGAGCGCACAAAGTGTCAGACGCAGCACAAGAAGAGGAAGGTACAACTGAAACAGTGTTGGAACTGTTCACAGTGTACACAGCTCAACAACTAAAAGATGGAATCTATCTCAACATGGAGTTAGCGGGAAAACCAGTAAAAATGCAGCTGGACACCGGAGCGTCTGTATCTCTGGTTCCAGAGAGACTCTACAAAGAAAAACTGAAAGAGTGCCCTCTTCAGCCCGCGTCTATCCGCCTTTCTTCATACACTGATGACACTATTCCTGTGTTAGGGCAGATCCAGGTACCAGTCCGGTATGAGGGGAAGGAGTGGACGCTACCTCTTGTCATTGTTAAAGGAGAAAAATCAGCCTTGCTAGGCAGAAACTGGCTACAAAAGATCAAGTTGAACTGGGGAGAAATCTTCAGTCTCAGAAATGACAAACAGGCTACACTCCCTAAAATGCTGGAGACGCATCAAAGATGGCTACGGTGAAATACAAGACTTCACAGCAAAAGTCAGAGTGCAAGAAGGAACCAAGCCTATCTTTCACAAACCACGTCCGGTTCCCTATGCTCTTAAGGAAGCAGTAGAGAAGGAACTGGACCGCCTACAGAAGAATAACATAATCCCGAAAGTATCGAGGAGCGACTGGGCCGCTCCGATTGTTGTAGTCCTAAAGAAAGACAAGACCGTCAGAATGTGCGGTGACTACAAGGTCACAGTAAATCGCTGCATACAGAGGAATATCCACTACCAAACGCTGAAGATCTGTTTGCCACTCTAGCTGGTGGGAAGGTTTTCAGTAAGCTGGACCTGGCATTCGCTTATCAGCAACTGAAGCTGGATCCAGAGTCAGAACAGTATCTGACCATCAATACACACAAGGGGCTATTCAGATTCAATCGCTTGGCCTATGGAATCTCGACAGCTCCAGCGATATTCCAACAAACAATGGATCAGATCTTGGACGGTATAGACCATGTTGTGTGCTTCATGGATGACATCCTCGTGTCAGCACCAACCATTGGAGAGCACCTTGTAGTGCTGGACAAAGTGATGTCAAGACTGGAGAAATACGGAGTGAGAATGAAACGCAGCAAGTGTGAGTTCCTCCAGGACTCAGTGGAGTATCTCGGATACAAGATTGATGCACACGGTCTGCACCCAACCAACAGCAAGGTGGAAGCAATCGTAAACGCACCAGCACCCACAAATATCTCAGAGCTGAGGTCATTTTTGGGGCTCCTGAACTATTATGGAAAGTTTGTGGCAAACTTGTCCACATTGTTGCATCCGCTTCACCAACTGCTGCAGGCCGATACAAAGTGGAATTTGTCCCCACAATGCGAAGAAGCATTCAAGACTTGCAAACAGCGTCTGCTAAAGAGCAAGTGGCTTGCCCACTACAACACAGAGATGAAGCTGAGACTCGCGTGTGATGCATCTCCATACGGAGTAGGAGCCGTCATCTCACATGTTCTACTGTCAGGTGAAGAACACCCTATTGCATTTGCATCACGGACTCTGTCACCAAGTGAGAAAAATTGTGCTCAAATTGAGAAGGAAGCCCTGAGCATAATATTCGGAGTGAAGAAGTTTCACAAATACCTCTACGGAAGGAAGTTCCAACTGCTGACAGATCACAAGCCTCTGTTGGCCATCCTTGGACCAAAATCAGCTATACCAACCCTTGCTGCACTTCGAATGCAACGTTGGGCTCTGATATTGTTAGCCTACGACTGCGAGATTGAGTACAGACGATCCAGTGATCACGCAAATGCCGATGCACTATCAAGACTACCATGCAATAGTGACTCCGACAGTGAAGATGATAGAGCAGTCTTCCAGATCTCTCTCATTGATGAACTGCCCATATCTGCTTCTGACATAACAGAGGAAACAAGGAAAGACCCAGTGCTTTCCAAAGTCTTGGACTTAACATTAGGCGGTTGTCCAACCTTCATAAATGACGATAACCTTTGTCCATTCATCGACAAGAAAGACCAGTTGTCCACTGATCAAGGGTGTGTTCTGTGGGGATCAAGGGTGGTGGTACCTCACAAATTGCAGAGGAGACTGCTATCTGACCTGCATGAGGGACATCCAGGGATCACTCGAATGAAAGTACTCGCTCGCAGTTATCTGTGGTGGCCTGGACTGGATTAGGACATTCAACAGCATGTAGGCCACTGCTCACCTTGTGAAGCTGTTCGCAACAAGCCTGCTGCTGCGCCTCTTCATCCATGGTCCTGGGCTGCTACACTTTGGGAAGGCATCCATGTGGATTACGCCGAAATTGACAAGCAACATTTCCTTGTTGTCGTTGATGTCCATTCCAAGTGGATGGAAGTGTTCCCTACTCAACTAACCACAGCTGAGAAGACCATCAATCTTCTCAGACACCTGTTTGCATCCTTTGGACTAGTCAAGGAGCTCGTATCGGACAATGGCCCTCCGTTCACGTCAAACGATTTTGAAATGTTTCTCAAGAACAATGGAGTAAGGCACATCCGGTCACCACCTTACCATCCGGCATCAAACGGAGCAGCGGAGAGAGCCGTGCAAACCTTTAAGAAGGCCTGGACTAGACTCGAGGTTCAGTCTGTGCCCACCCACCAAAGGCTTCCGCGTTTCCTGTTTACTTACCGTAACACACCACACACAGTAACGGAATGTACACCAGCTGAACTGTTTCTGAAACGCCAACCACGTACCCGCCTGACATTGTTGAAACCAGACTTGTCAAGCACTGTGGCAAAGCACCAGCTACAGCAGAAGAAAGCTCATGACAGACACTCAAAGACTGTCAGAGAATTCAAAGAGGAAGAGAGGGTGATGGTACGCGATTTCAGACACCCTAAGCACCTGTGGAACTCAGGTGTGATCTTGCAACGCAGAGGACCTTTGACTTACCAAGTCCAAACTGGTAAACGCCAGGTCAACGTTCATGTAGATCATCTGCTACGGTCCAACGCCCCAGCAGAGACATGCCGAGAGAACAAGAACAATAACGACCCCCAGGACTATTCTCCTGACTGTGGACGTGTGGGAGAGACAGAGCCTGACCTTTCACCCGAACCTGGCCCACCACAGGAAGCCCAGGAGGAGCTGAGATATCCTATTCGACAGCGAAGGGCACCTCAAAAGCTTGACCTGTGAGTTGAGCTGGTTAAGGAGGTAACAGACAGTAAAACAAACACTTCAATATGTCCTAGATAAAAGGAAAGAAAAAGGACATTACCTGGGTTAGTTATTAGGACACAAACTCCATCTTGGGGCAGAATAATCCCCTGGATTTGTGCTGGGCTCTGAAAAGTCTGCTTCAACCCAGTAGTTGAAAAATGTTTAAGAATGCATTGTTCAGATATTGCATTAGTAGTTACCTAACATATTTACCTTGTTCTCTGGGAGTTAAACACTATGGGGGAGGAGTGTAGTATCTGGGATCTACATCTGTTTATATTAGTTACTGTGCTGTTACTAAGCAGTAATGCATTACGGCAGTGTTATGTTACTACACCTAATAGGAAATGCACAATGCGCACTGGGGTGCCGGGAACTGTAGAGCACGAGGGGTTTTGACTAAACGAAAACTAACTGTACTCCCGTCTCCTACCTGGTCATTTCTCCACAACACAAATATTACAGTTATGATTTTATAATTTTTTTCCAAACGGTTACGTTTCACTACCAGCCCTGTTACTGCCCGGGGAGGTGGGGTAAATTGTAACATTTCACTCCTTGTATTTGAGACAAAGTCACACCTTGTCTGTTTGATTTAGAGAGTTAATGCCAATTTGTAGCAGACAGATGGAAGCTGTTCCTATCGCATTTTGAATGTACTGTAGTAGCTCCAACAATCTCTGAGAACTTTTTCAAATGCTTAAAGTGCTACAACCTTCCCCTGTCTCCCCTACGTTAGCTGACAGTCGTCAAACAGCGGAAAAGTGAAACCAAAACTTACCTTGACGGTTAAGTTTAGGAATTCATTTTGAGACTTCGCGTTGCCCCTAGTGGACGGTAGGACATTGACATTGAAATAAAATGACACCCAGTGCCGTAATTTCCCCATTTCAATTCATATTCCACTAGAGTCTGGCCTGTGATAAAGTCATGGTCTGCATCACAAATGGGACTTAATTCCCTACATTATGCACTGCTTTTACCCAGAAAATGATTTGCGATGCAGCAAGTCCTTATTATGTTGTTTTTACTTCACCTCCATAACTACCACAAATAAGCCATAGTCCTGCGCCATCTGTCCCCGGCTGTAACCTCTTTGAACAACTACTGTTCTACTGTTGTATTCAAATAAAGTTGTTCTATTCAACTCTATTCAATTCAATTCTATTTGATTCCATTCTCTTTCTGTAAGGCCCCTCACCCCTATCCCTCATGAGCAGCAGTCATACAGTGCCCTTCTAATGACAAACCTGGCAAACCTTGTCTGTATCCAAGCCACACAGACAATTAACCCCCGAGTCACTGAGCTCAGATCAGATACTCTCAGCAAAGCTGTTCACTTCACTCCCACCAGACCCCACCTGGTCACGTACTCAGAAACACCACTCTAGTCAGTCAGACATGGTTGTTGTTTAGCATTTCAGAAAACACCATTTGACTTTTCACAAAAGCGTCACTTTCTGTGGCTTATCAATTATACTATGTTGGACTATGACCTTGTTGTTTAGGTTTAAGCAAGCTGGCATACTCTTAATCTCTACTCAGTCCAATCAGAAGAGGATGGACCACACGTCTGACCTGGGTCTCCTTTCTATGTTTCTTCCCTCTGCTGAGTTTTTTTCTAGCCACTGTGTTCTCACTTCTGCTTTTTGGTGTCTAGGCTGGGTTGGGTTCAACAACTGCTGATGTTTTGTTTGACCATTATTTAACCAGGCAAGTCAGTTAAGAACAAATTCTTATTTTCAATGATGGCCTAGGAACAGTGGGTTAACTGCCTTGTACAGGGGCAGAAAGACAGATTTTGTACCTTGTCAGCTTGGGGATTTGATCTTGCAACCTTTTGGTTACTATTCCAACACTCACACCACTGCCACCCCGAAGGGCTTTGTCAAATAAATGTGATTGATTGGTTGATTAAAGTCAAAGAGTGTGAATGGGATGTAACAGTACATTGCAATTTGTTTGTGTTCAACTCCCTTTTCCATTCACCATCTGTCTGCCAATTAAATGCTTTAACATTGTGTAACGTACACGCCGTGAGGAACAAACATGCGCCGTATACTGAACCTGAGAGAAAATAATAACACCTAAGGACTGATAACAACTGAGGGCTAAATAAAGGGGGAGTAATCAAGGTAGTGATGAAGTCCAGGTGCGTAATGATGGGGCACAGGTGTGTGTAATAATGGTTGCCAGGTGTGCGCAATGATGGGTTACCATAACGGAGTAGGAGTAAACGTGACACATTGTAACTAGCTGTCATCTAGAGACCGGCAGAACTAGGATCAAAGAGTTAGCCAGATAACTTGCCTAAATATTTTTTTTAATTATTTTTATTTTTTAAAGATGAGCTTGACATGGGTATGGTCTTATTAACCAAAAACACATATCTAAGTTTAGCTTTCTTAATTAACCAGAAAATCAATAGTTATTTATCAAAGTTAGCTGGCTAGATTCTGCTTTGTAGTATAGCCCTCTGAAGTTTCTTAGTGTGTTGTTGTGTCTCACTTGCTTAAACTTCCTGGAAGCAAGTGCCAAACTAAGCAGCAAGTAGTTCCTCTTTCTTTCTCTGAAATAAATGTGCTCTTAGAATTGTCTTGTGGGTATTCGGTGCCTTTCCAAAGAATGAGATATTCTATCATCAAATATAGTAATTGGTTGCACTGTACATCATTTCACACGTTATCACAGTGTTGAGAAAAATGTATACATACAGTAACTAAGGAGGAGGTCCTTACTGTTCTCAACACAAGTTCACAAATGCCCTCGCCATCCTAGATTATAATAGTGATTGTAATAGTGATACTGTTACGTTTTTGAAAGGTGTTATGTGTAGTATTGTATTTCGCACTCTGCATAATAGGCGTACTTCTATATCACCCTTATGCAGAGTGCGAATTACAATACTACACATAACACCTATGAAAAACCTAACAGTATCACTATATCAATCACTATTATAATCTAGGATGGCGAGGGCCTTTGTGAACTTGTGTTGAGAACAGTAAGGACCTCCTCCTTAGTTACTGTATGTATACATTTTTCTGTGCGAATTAAACCACGACATTCAGGGTCTCTGTACTGAAACATTTTTGTGGGCCTAATAATAAAAAAATGCATGACCTTTTAATGTGGCATGAACACAACCAGTCATGATATTTTCATCTGATTGTCAAACAAATCACTTCAAAAAGTAGCATGTTCGTCCACTCCAAAATGATTCCAGCATCCAAACGGCGTATACCTGCGCCATTTGATGAATGGAAATAGACATCTGTTACAAAACACCAAAAAGTGTGCCTAATGACATTTGCAGATTGCCATTGATTAGGCCTACATGAATTAGTTCTATATTAATTATGCCTACATGAATTAGTTCTATATTGATTAGGCCTACATTAATTGATGCTCTTGCTGACAAATGAACCTTTTTTATAGCCTGAAAAGCTGGGACACCTGAAATGGGGCTGAAACTGGCCCGGGAAAGACAGGATGGTCATCCTAACACACATGGTCAATTTACTAGACGAGGCTACAATGTGTATTACCATGAACTTCAAAAAGACCTACCAGTAGCCAGTGATGTATTGTTCAAAAAATATATGTCAGTAAACTCTGATTACCGGTCGCACGAAAAAAAAAGTAATACTCCCCATACTTTCAATGCATAAAAAAAAAAGTGGTTAACAGTGTTTGCTTGTGTTTACCCTCCACTTGGCGTATACCACTGCCACATGAACACACCCGAAATAGGTAGCCTACATTCAATATTATACTAACTCGAGTTGAATCGAAACATGTTTTACACCCTAGGACATGAGTTGTCCGTAGTTCATGTGTTAATGCTTGGAGTCTTCACAGATCGTGTAACATCCCTTTCTTTCTTTACATTAATGACATTTATGGACAGTGCTATTTGTCATTATTAAGCATTTAACAACTGAACTTAAACACTGTACAAATCAAGGATCTTGGAGATCAACAAAAAAATGCACTGCAGGTCTAAGTGTAAACTATGCCTACGTGCAAAATGTCACGCTTCTAACCGAAAGAGTCAACTATAGGCCAACTGTCATTAGTCTATACTTGTTGAATGGATGTGCATTGGTGTCTAGCTGTAGGCTTGCTGTCTAGTACTATTGTCAACCATCATCAGCTGAGACAAGGAAAGAAAACAAATAATGATAGAAAAGAATGAAGAAAGATAAATGGTCTACTTCCTCTGGACAGACGGCACGGAGAACACCAGTACTCGCGCGCACCTGACAAACAAAAGCAAAGAGCTCTCTTAACAGTTGACTGACAAAAGCAAACAATGATAAATCAATGAATAAATCGAATGCATTGGAATAAAGGCTATTCTTTTTTTTAAATCAAGGACGCATGGCAAACAAATGGCGAAAATGAGGACACACAAAGGAAAATCTATGTGCAAAGGAGCTCAGCTGAGGCCGAAATTCAGCACTACTGGATGAACAACTCTGCCACATAAAAATAAATGGTCCTCCAAACCATTACAGAGAGGTGGGGGTGTTTGTTTCATTGAAATATTTTATTTTCATATATACCACTGTAAAACATATTTACCACTGCATTTTAAACAGATTGGAGATTGGTTAAATTAGCATTATTTAGATGTTAACGTCTCATCAGGGAAACTGGCTCCCTCGTTAATGCCCTTACGCCAATAGACCTCTGAAAATGCCCCTAGGCAAACGCAATTTATATTAGCCTCACCACTCCCATCTAGTGACCACAAAACTTTACTCTCATCCAGTTGGTCAGAAAAGGAAATGTCATTTTCAGTTGATTTTCAATGTAACTGTACTCGATACCATCTACTGCATATTGCCTATGCCGTTCTGTACCATCACTCATTCATATATCTTTATGTACATATTATTTATCCCTTTACACTTGTGTGTATAAGGTAGCAGTTTTGGAATTGTTAGGTTAGATTACTCGTTGGTTACTACTGCATCGTCGGAACTAGAAGCACAAGCATTTCGCTAACATCTGCTAACCATGTGTATGTGACAAATACATTTGATTTGATTTGATTTAATGTTTATTTTTAGAAAACCATTCCATAGTGAGTTCACAATCATATGGACAGTTTTCCTAATAGGCACTCTTTTCAGAAGAAACCTTCATTTTCAGGAGATACTTTTACACGTCTCGTAAAAAAATGGCTTTTCTCCAGGGCTTCTTCTTTTTGTTACTGACAGACATTTCATCATGCATAATTTCCACGCTACTATGTCACAATAATGACTTGTACTAATGTGTGATTACCTAACGTTTCATCATTATGAAGTATTAGAGCCAACAACATCCCAGACAGAGGAGCCTGGTGGGAGGAGCTATAGGAGGAAGGGGTCCTTGTAATGGCTGGTATGGAATTTCTGGAACAAAGTCAAGTATGTGGTTTCCATATGTTTGAGGTGTTTGATAGCGTTATTTTTATTCCATTCCAGCCATTACTCACTCACACTCTCTCTCTCTCTCTCTCTCTCTCTCTCTCTCTCTCTCTCTCTCTCTCTCTCTCTCTCTCTCTCTCTCTTTCTCTCTTTCTCTCTCTCTCTCTCTCTCTCTCTCTCTCTCTCTCTCTCTCTCTCTGAGGACCTGAGCCCTAGGACCATGCCTCAGGACTACCTGGCCTGATGACTCCTTGCTGTCCCCAGTCCACCTGGTCATGCTGCTCCTCCAGTTTCAACTGCTCTGCCTGCGGATATGGAACCCTGACCTGTTCACCGGACGTGCTACCTGTCCCGGACCTTCTGTTTTCAACTCTCTAGAGACAGCAGGAATGGTAGATTATTATTATTTGACCCTGCTGGTCATGTTATAATCTCCACCCGGCACAGCCAGAAGAGGACTGGCCACCCCTCATAACCCCTCATAGCTCCTCCCACCAGCCTCCTCTGATCCCACAGCATGACACACAACATATCATCTGATCGATTCACCCTATTATTTTCCTGTTTTATAGCAGGTTATTATTCAGTCTTCCTATACGGATAATGAGATCATTATTAGAAAAAAAACAAATTTATTTCACCTTTATTTAACCAGTTAGGCCAGTTGAGAACAAGTTCTCATTTACAACGGCGACCTGGCCAAGATAGAGCAAAGTAGTGCGACAAAAATAACACAGAGTTACACATGGGTGGCAAAATAATTACAATTTAGCAATTAAACACTGGAGTGATAGATGTGCAGAAGATGAATGTGCAAGTAGGGACATTGGGGTGCAAAGGAGCAAAAAAAGAAATAACAATATGGGGATGAGGTAGTTGGGTGGGCTATTTACAGAAGGGCTATGTACAGGTGCAATGATCGGTAAGCTGCCCTGACAGCTGATGCTTAAAGTTAGTGAGGGAGATAAGTCTCCAGCTTCAGGGATTTTTGCAATTCGTTCCAGTCATTGGCAGCAGAGAACTGGAAGGAAAGGTTGCCAAAGGAGGAGTTGGCTTTGGGGGTGACCAGTGAACTATACCTGCTGGAGCGCGTGCTACGGGTGGGTGCTGCTATGGTGACTAGTGAGCTGAGATAAGGTGGGGCTTTACCTAGCAGAGACTTGTAGATGACCTGGAGCCAGTGGGTTTGGCAACGAATATGTTGCGCCAGCCAACGAGAGCATACAGGTCGCAGCGGTGGGTAGTATTTGGGGCTTTGGTGACAAAACGGATGACACTGGATCAGGATCAAGGATCAGTAGGATGGTCAGTTTTACGAGGGTATGTTTGGCAGCATGAGTGAAGTATGCTTTGTTGCAAAATAGGAAGCCAATTCTAGATTTAATTTTGGATTGGAGATGCTTAATGTGAGTCTGGAAAGAGAGTTCTAACCAGAAACCTAGGTATTTGTAGTTGTCCACATAGAGACTGCCAGAGGTCCGGACAACAGGCCCTCCAATTTGACACACTGAACTCTAGCAGAGAAGTAGTTGGTGAACTAGGCGAGGCAGTCATTTGAGAAACCAAGGCAGTTGAGTCTGCCTATAAGAATGTGGTGATTGACAGAGTCGAAAGCCTTGGCCAGGTCGATGAATACGGCTGCACAGTATTGTCTTTTATCGATGGCGGTTATGATATCGTTTAGGACGTTGAGTGTGGCTGAGGTGCACCCATGACCAGCTTGGGAACCAGATTGCATAGCGGAGAAGGTACGGTGGGATTCGAACTGGTCAGTGATCTATTTGTTAGCTTGGCTTTCAAAGACTTTTGAATGGCAGGGTAGGATAGATATAGGTCTGTAACAGTTTGAGTCTATAGTGTCACCCCCTTTGAAGAGGTGGATGACTGCAACAGCTTTCCAATCTTTAGGGATCTCAGACGATACAAAAGATAGGGGTTGCAACAATTGCGGCGGATAATTTTAGAAAAAGAGGGTCCAGATTGTCTAGCCCAGCTGATTTGTAAGGGTCCAGATTTTGCAGCTCGGCTATCTGGATTTGGGTGAAGGAGAAATGGGGGAGGCTTGGGCAAGTTGCTGTGGGGGGTGCAGAGCTGTTGGCCGGGGTATGGGTAGCCAGTTGGAAAGCATGGCCAGCCGTAGAAAAATGCTTATTGAAATTCTAGATTATAGTAGATTTATCGGTGGTGACAGTGTTTCCTAGCCTCAGTGCAGTGGGCCGCTGGGATGGTGCTCTTATTCTCCATGGACTTTACAGTGTCCCAGAACATTTTTGAGTTTGATCTACAGGATGCAAATTTCTGTTTGAAAATGCCTTCCTAACTTTCCTAACTGCCTGTGGGGCTATTCGATGCTAATGCAGTACGCCACAGGATGTTTTTGTGCTGGTCAAGGGCAGTCAGGTCTAGAGTGAACCAGGGGCTATATCTGTTTTTAGTTCTACATTTTTGGGATGGGGCATGCTTATTTAAGATTGTGGGGAAAGCACTTTTAAAGAATAACCAGGCATCCTCTACTGACGGGATGAGGTCAATATCCTTCCAGGATGACCGGGCCAGGTCGGTGAGAAAGGCCTGCTCGCTGAAGTGTTTTAGGGAGCGTTTGACTGTGATGAGGGGTGGTCGTTTGACCGCGGACCCATTACGGACGCAGGCAATGAGGCAGTGATCACTGAGATCCTGGTTGAAGACAGCAGATGTGTATTTAGAGGGCAGGTTGGTCAGGATGATATCTATGAGGGTGCCCGTGTTTACGGGTTTAGGGTTATACCTGGTAGGTTCCATGATAATTTGTGTGAGATTAAGGGCATCTATTTTAGATTGTTGGATGGCCGGGGTGTTAAGCATATCCCAGTTTAGGTCACCTAACAGTACAACCTCTGAAGATAAATGGGGAGCAATTAATTCACATATGGTGTCCAGGTTACAGCTGGGGCCTGAGGGGGGTCTATAACAAGCGGCCATATTGAGAGACTTATTTCTGGAAAGGTGGATTTTTAAAAGTAGAAGCTCGAACTAATGTAATTTTATAGGACCATTTAGACCAATAGATAGAGAGGGATGGATGGGAGAGAGCTGTTAAGTTCGTCCTCCCCTTTATAGATACATTATTATAATTATAAGGCACTTGGGGTTTTAATCTAACTGAAGTGCTTTGGGGAGATATGGCAGCGGACAGGCAGAGCGGAGGAGATACCTCTCTAAAACTGCATTTGAATTAGATATATAGAGGGGAGCGGATGCGCATCCACAGCACATTGTGTCGACTTTGTCTTAAAGCAGCGCCATTTCTCTCTCTCTCTCTCTCTCTCGCTATCTCATATCCACACATGTGCACGCATGCAAGCACGCAAGCACACTCACACACACACACACACGCGCGCACACACACACAGTTAATGACATGTAGCTGTGAGATATCTGTGTTTTTCCTCTCATTTCCTTCAGGTCCCCCTGAGAATAGAAGAAGAAGGAATGAACATGTTTTGATATACAGTGGGGCAAAAAAGTATTTAGTCAGCCACCAATTGTGCAAGTTCTCCCACTTAAAAAGATGAGAGAGGCCTGTAATTTTCATCATAGGTACACTTCAGTTATGACACAAAATTTAAAAAAATCCAGAAAATTACATTGTAGGATTTTTAATTAAGTTATTTGCAAATTATAGTGGAAAATAGGTATTTGGTCAATAACAAAAGTTTATCTCAATACTTTGTTATATACCCTTTGTTGGCAATGACAGAGGTCAAACGTTTTCTGTAAGTCTTCACAAGGTTTTCACACACTGTTGCTGGTATTTTGGCCCATTCTTCCATGCAGATCTCCTCTAGAGCAGTGCTGTTTTGGGGCTGTTGCTGGGCAACACGGACTTTCAACTCCCTCCAAAGATTTTCTATGGGGTTGAGATCTGGAGACAGGCTAGGCCACTTCAGGACCTTGAAATGCTTCTTACGAAGCCACTCATTCGTTGCCCGGGCGGTGTGTTTGGGATCATTGTCATGCTGAAAGACCCAGCCACGTTTCATCTTCAATGCCCTTGCTGATGGAAGGAGGTTTTCACTCAAAATCTCACGATACATGGCCCCATTCATTCTTCCCTTTACACGGATCAGTCGTCCTGGTCCCTTTGCAGAAAAACAGCCCCAAAGCATGATGTTTCCACCCCCATGCTTCTCAGTAGGTATGGTGTTCTTTGGATGCAACTCAGTATTCTTTGTCCTCCAAACACGACGAGTTGAGTTTTTAACAAAAAGTTATATTTTGGAGATTATCAGTGGTCTTGTATGTCTTCCATTTCCTAATAATTGCTCCCACAGTTGATTTCTTCAAACCAAGCTGCTTACCTATTGCAGACTCAGTCTTCCCAGCCTGGTGTAGGTCTACAATTTGGTTTCTGGTGTCCTTTGACAGCTCTTTGGTCTTGGCCATAGTGGAGTTTGGAGTGTGACTGTTTGAGGTTGTGGACAGGTGTCTTTTATTCTGATAACAAGTTCAAACAGGTTCCATTAATACAGGTAACGAGTGGAGGACAGAGGAGCCTCTTAAAGAAGAAGTTACAGGTCTGTGAGAGCCAGAAATCTTGCTTGTTTGTAGGTGACCAAATACTTATTTTCCACCATAATTTGCAAATAAATTCATTAAAAATACTACAATGTGATTTTCTGGATTTTTCCCCTCATTTTATCTGTCATAGTTGAAGTGTACCTATGATGAAAATTACAGGCCTCTCTCATCTTTTTAAGTGGGGGAACTTGCACAATTGGTGGCTGACTAAATACTTTTTTCCCCACTGTACATCTCCGTAGAACCCATCATGACCGTGTGAAAATAAATGTACGCATGTCGTTTCTTTCCACAGAACTAGAGGAAGGATGATGATGCAATCACACTCTCCATTGCTCGGGCAGTGGCTGAATGTGGCTTTCATAATCTGGCTTCTCATAGACAATTCTGTGTTCTTTTATGTCCTATACTGTTGTAGCGAGCAGCACCCTAAAGCCTCTCCAATCGCTAAGGTAGAATCCACTCTGACTTTTCGACATCTCACTCACTGCAAATCAACTGAGAGACCTTCACCTATTCACAAAGCAACTTATGATAGGGTTGCTAATCAAGGATCAGGTCCTCCCTCAATAATTTTGATCTAAAACTCTAAGTTGATCCTAGACCAGCACCTGCTCTGAGACACTTTGTGAATTCCAGAACTAACACTGAGCCAAGGTCTAGAACAGCCAGCCAAATCTTATAAACTAGACATAACATACTAAATGTAAATCTGGGACACTCAAATTAGTATGATATGTTACGTTTGGTATAGTTGCATAAGACAGACAGGCGTATAATGTGAACGTCTAGCAACCCGGCAGTTGCGTGTTTGAATCTCATCACAGACAACTTTAGCATTTTAGCTAATTAGCAACTACTTACTACTTTTTAGCTACTTTCAACTATTTAGTATGTTAGCTAACCTTTCCCTTAACCCTAACCCTTAACTCTTTAACCTAACTCCTAACCTTAACTCTAACTCTAACCTTAACCCCTAAGCCCTAGTCTAGCTAATGTTAGCCACCTAGCTAATGTTAGCATTAGCCACTTACCCACCTAGTTAACATTAGACACAACCAATTGTAATTGTTAACATATAATTTGAATTTGTAACATATCATATAATTGACTTTTACTATGTTACATCTACACCTGAGTCCAGGTTGTAACAGGAACTTCTACTGTCTAGAGGCATCTTGTATAAAATAGCCTCAAAATAGCCTGTTATTTTCTTCCTCTGTCCTCCTCCCTGTAACCTTCCACTCCTAAGTGCACTCACCCCAGGCCCCAGAACAAACTGACATGCTCTCTTATCTATCATTGCCATTCTCTCCATCTCTCCATCAGCACTTCATCTATATGGGGTTCATCCCTCGCTCCACATTGTACTCCTCCTTCACTGTTCCCTTTTCCATCACCTTTTCATTCCTTTTCTCCCTCAAGTTCTTACTTCCCTCCCTCCTCTCTCTACTCTTCTCCATCTACCTAGCGACCCTCCCTCTCCGCATCCCTTCTTCCACTATCTCCCTCCACTGCTGCAATCCCTCCCTCCTCTTAAACATCACAAAATACCCTCCTATCCCAATCCAGCCCTCTCTCCCTCTCTCCCTCCCTCTCCATTTATCTTTCCCTCCCTCTCGCTTTCTCCCCTTCATCTCACCTCCAGCCACTCAGCGCTCCCTCTTCAGCAGCACCGCCCGCTCTCTTTCTACCTTTTTCTCTCTCTCGCTCCCTTTTCTTTCTCTCTCCTTCTCTCTTTGGCTCACAGAAGGTTCCCAGGCTCCTGGTCCGTCCGTCTGTCCTTCTGCCCGTCTGCCTGACCGTCCGACGATCCCAGTGAAGCTCCAGCACCAACCCGGGACACAGACTCTCACAAAGGTAAGAAATAAGGGAAGATGAGAGGGGCTCTGCTTCCCTCAACTATCACTGATGCTGGAGGCAGACAGGATGAGGGAAAGAAAGAGAAAGGGAATGGGGAGAACCAGAAATGAGAAGAGATGAAGTGGAAAAAGAAGAGGGAGAGGGGATTGGAGAGGAGGGGCGGTAATGCAGTGCACTGTTACTTGTGAGAAGAGAGGAATATAGAAAGAGATGTTTAGACTGAAGGTGTCTTGAGGAAACTGTCTGAGAACAGAGAAAGAGAGAACAGTTTGATGCATGCAGCGAGGAGAATTAGAGAAAGGGAGAGAGGGATGGAGAGGGATAGAGAGAATGTCATGAAAATGTTGGTGTATCAGCTGTGCTGCTGCAGAAAGCAGAAAGCAGCGGGCAGCTCTGCCTCTCCGTAAAATCCCATTCACAAATAAGAACTGAACTCTGGCGACTCCGATTGGTCCCCGAGCGGTGTGTGTTTGCTTCAATGTGCGTGTGTACTGTATTAGAGAATGAGATTGAGAAAGGGTGAGAGGGAAGGAGGGAAAGTGGGAAAGTGGGAGGGAGGAGGGGAATAGAAAGTCTATCAGATAGCTGTTCTGTGGGTCTGGTGCTAATGCTGTGCTTGAGCGGCTGCTCCAGCAGCACACACCATGCAGACTAACAGAGAGAGAGAGGTGGGCTGAGTAGGCGTGTACACTTTAATACAAGATGTAATGTATTGAGGAAGGGGGGGGGGTGTCCAAATGGAAATAATGAGTGATGTCGCTGGTGCGGGTGGGTACGCTTGTCATAATGCAGGCTATAGCTACAGAGACGATCAGTGTGACTTTGCGACAGACTTTGGGACACTTTCCCTCTTCAACTCCCCCCCCCCCTTCCTTTCCCCTTCTCCCTGATTGCCTCATCTCTCACTCCAGAATGCTCCCCTTTTATAACATCTGTAGAAACAGAGCTGCACTCCTGACATGCAAACAGCAGCCTGTAAGAGTGACGTTACATTTCTGGGAAACTGTCGTTGGTGCGGCAAAGTACGGGCAACCTGAAGTACATACGGGAGGGAGAGAGAGGGATGGAGAGAGAGGGATAGAGCGATGGGGAGAACTTCAGCAACCACAAGGGAGCTAATGGGACAGAGAGGAGAGACCGGGAGAGGGAGAGAGAGAGAAGAAAGAGTGTGAGAGAGAGAAGAGAGAAAGAATTAACTGACATATGAGGGTCATAATGAGATGGCAGGAAAAAAAGATGAGGAGGGTTGGGCAGACAGAATAAAAGGAGTAGAGAGAGAGAGAGAGAGCGAGAGAGAGAGAGATGTGTGGAGAGGTAGGCGGTAATGCAGTGCACTGTTACTTGTGAGAAGAGAGGAATATAGAAAGAGATGTGTAGATGGAAATGGTGTGTCTTGAGGAAACTGTCTGAGAACAGAGAAAGAGAGAACAGTTTGATGCATGCAGCGGGCAGAAATGCAGAAAGGGAGACAGGGAAAGATAGGGATTGTAAGAGAGAGGGATGGAGAGGGATAGAGAGAATGTCAAGAAAATGTTGATGTATCAGCTGTGCAGCTGCAGAAAGCAGGAAGCAGCGGCAGCTCTGCCTCTCCGTAAAAACCCATTCACAAAAAAGACCTGGAATAGACGTTGAATTGACGTCGGTGCCCAGTGTGTAGAAAGATACTTCTTTCCCCATCCATCCTCCATCTCTTTTTCACTACATATAGTATTTCACACCCCATCACTCCTCTTTCATTAGAAGTGAACGTGAGGGGTGTGATGCATGACTCTAGTCTATATCATCTCGTGCATTTCTAGGGATTCACTGATTTAGAGGCGAGCGGCTCTTTGGAGTGTGAAATACAACCTTGTGAAATAAACCGCCGAAGTGTCTGTCGCATTCGTGGCAGCTGGGATCCGCTGGGATACCCAGAACAGCACAGGACAGGAGTGATGGGGATGTGCACGGGAGCGTGGTGGAAGGGTGGGACTCTGGGGAGATTTCAGGGTTGTGTCAGTGCGGGAAACTGAGTTCTTGTTGGGTACGCCTTACGCTTGGTGGCAGCTATGTGTTCAAGGGTTCTGCCTCTGGTATGGTTTGCCGCTGCAGTGTGTGTTAGAGTGACTTTCATCCTCCTTCTTGAGGCGTCTCTCCACAAACCCTGTCTGAAATAAGCATTCAAGCATGTAATTGTGTGTGTGTGTGTGTGTGTGTGTGTGTGTGTGTGTGTGTGTGTGTGCGTGTGCGTGTGCGCAAACATACTGGACCAGAGCAGGCCTCTTCAGCGCAATGTGGCACCGCAGTTAATGAAGCACATCTCATCCCCAATCCCTGTCTCTGATTCAGGCACGGGCAGATTAATGACACCATGGAACATGGATGGGATTAGAGTACCAATCCAACAGAGATGATCAATCTAGCCTGCTAGTACCACTACCAGTTCAGCAGCCCCACATACATCAAACTACAGATCTACTTATTATCTATATATTCTCTCCAATTCCACATAGACGTGTGTGGGTGCCTTTCTGCGTGTGCAGCGCACGTATGTTTGAGTGAGTTTGAGTGAGTGGGTAGCTAGCTGGGTGCCAGTGGGTGAAATAATAGGAGAATGTCATGATTGCTTGGAAGAAGAGAAATTTGTTGTGTGGGATTGTGTAGGTGAGAGGTTGTTAGATGTTAAGATAGGACCAGCTAATTGTGTGCGGACGGATCCAGAGTGCATGTTTGAATTTTTACGTGGGCAGCCTCAAAACTGAACGGTATGAAACTAAAGCACATCTGCGTTCTATGGTCCGAAAGGCATCACCCACAACTACACTCTTAGAATAAAGGATTCCAAAAGGATTCTTTGGCCGTCCCTATAGGATAAACCTTTTTGGTTCCAGGTAGAACCCTTTTGGGATCCATGTAGAACCCTCTGTGGAAAGGGTTCTTCATGGAACCCAAAAGGGTTCTTCAAAGGGTTCTCCTATGGGGACCGGCAAAGAATCCTTTTCAGTTCTCTTTTTCTAAGAGTGTGCAGGGATGTGACTATAACATGTTGCCTCCCCCACTTAAAAGGCTACTTGCAAGTAGCCACACCCATTATGTGCATTTCTGATAGATGAAATTGAATGAATTTAAACAAAGCTATTCTCAATTTGCGCTGATAGATTTTGACATTAAAAACAGGGAATTGACACAGAGTTTAATCGGCCTCCGGTGCAGAGCGTTAATTAAAAAACAGATCGCCATCATTATAAAGAGGAGAATAAATGGGGGGGGGAGAAAGAAGAGAGTATTTTCCTCTCTCTTTGCTAAAGTGGCAGGCTGTAGTTATACTGTAAGGAAGTGGCAGTCGGTGACGTTTAAGATAAGGAAGGGTCTTTTTTTTAATGAGCATGGCCTTATTTCTATTATAGCATATTGGATGACTGTCGTTCATATTCCATTCACTCAGCTCAATATAACATTAATAGGTTCGGTCTAATACATAATACTCAATGTTCCTTATACCCATCATGAGGATGGTACAACCTAGTCTATGAATGAAAGTTTACAATGTAGGTGCACACTGGCGGAGGAAAAAAATTGGAGACGACAGACAGTGACACATGGACAGACAGTGACACATTCAATACCATCTTGCATGCTCTTGCCTGCATCTAGCTAATCTAGGGTGTAATCCTTAGTCCAACAGTTGCAAACGTTTGCATCCGTTTAAGAAACATTTTTTTCAACAGAATCAGCAGAATGAATACACCCCTGATCACGCGTAAACACAGTTCATTTTCATAGCAGCCACGTTGTATTCCTTCTCGCATCCATGAGCTCTCCTCCTGTCACCTTTTCTCTTTGTTTGTGAACTTCAATGCACAACAAATCAGCTGTATGTGACCAGGTGAAAAAACCTTTTCAAGCCAAACCATGTCATAACCTCTACACACAGCTTGCATCACCATATTAGCTAAAGTAATGTCATAGTCAGCATAGCTAATAGAACTAATGTGTTAGTAAACCCGCTACAATCATGCAGTAACGCTACAGTGCACAGTCAGTAAGCAGCTCACCTTGACGTGGAAGAGTTCCAGTGTTGTGTTGGAAATTCATAGCCAGCTAGCTAAAATAGCATCCCTCTGTTTGAGCAGGGTATTTGAGTAGGCTAAACTAGCTAGCTGCACTTGCTAGCTAAGTAAGTGAAACAGATTATTTTTTAAATTACGAAATCTCTCTCTCTCTCTATCTCTCTTTTGCTTGTCCTTCATTTTGTAATAAATCAATTTGTTCAAAACTGTTCAACTATTGTCTTTCTCTCTCCTTTAGTCAAGTACTCACCACATTGTATGCACTGCAGTGCTAGCTAGCTGTAGCTTATGCTTTCAGTACTAGATTCATTCTCTGATCCTTTGATTGGGTGGGCAACATGTCAGTTCATGCTGTAAGAGTGTCCTCCAGAAGTTGTCTTAATTACTGTGTAAGTCTATGGAAGGGGGTGAGAAACATGAGCCTCCTACAGTAGGTTTTGTATTGAAGTCAATGTACCCAGAGGAGGACGGAAGCTAGCTGTCCTCCGGCAACACCATGAAGCTACCCTACAGAGTGTTGTTGAGGCTACTGTAGACCTTCATTGCAAAAAAAAAGTGTGTTTTAAAAGATTATTTGGTGACATTTGAATATATTTAGTAGAGATTGATTTAAAAAGGATAACTTTTAAATGTTTTACAACAACAACAAAAAAATCACTGGGTAGGATGGTTCTCCTCTTCCTCATTTGAGGAACCTCCACTGCTGTAAGGAGTGGGAAACTCAGAAGCTGCTGCCAGCCTGCCTGTCATCATCATGGGGATTGATCCCAATGTAGTTTGACACTCATGACAATTCATTACTGTGTTGAGACACTCTTGCATTAACACACACACACACACACACACACACACACACACACACACACACACACACACACACACACACACACACACACACACACACACACACACACACACACACACTTATAAACCCATTCACCTAGATGCACACATAGCGAGAGGTCACACACACCGTTCCGGAGGAGGACGTTTAGTTTTTCCATTGCTCAGCAGAACAGCACAATACCATCTCCATCCCTCCATCCCTCCAGCCCCACCTACATGAACTCTCACGGTCAGGTCACCTATGCAATGCATTCATCTCTTGAGATTTGGCCAACAAAATTCACTTAGACATCATCCTCCAACTCATAATGCCCATAATGCCTTGGGGTTAGGGTTAGGGTAAGGGTAAGGGTTATGTTTATGGTTAGGGGTTATAATAAAATAGGATTTTGAATGGGACTGAATTGTGTGTCCCAACAAGGTTAGTTATATAAGACTGTGTGTATGTGTGCGTGTATGTATGCAGTGTGTGTGTGTGTTACTGATCAGATGAAAGCACATGTGGGACCAAGTGGCATTGCAGGGCTGGAAGTTGGAAGCCAGAAGCTGGAAGGGAGCCATAACTTTGAGTCACCTGCTAATAGAGAATTACGACTGTTGTGCTAATGTAGCCTGGTCCCAGATCTGTTTGTACTTTTCCCTGCCCCATTGGCATTCCATAAGGAGTTGGCAAGAGAGCAGAAACAGGTTGGCTCCCAGGCTAGTGCTAATGATGCATGGTGCTGGAACATCAGCTGTTGTTCCTCCTACATTTTGCATCTAGATTTCAGACATTCTAGTTTTACAAACTACCTGTGTTATCTTGCAGTACATGTATTAATGTGCGGAGGGGGTAAACTGTTGTATTGTTTTGATGGAAGAGGGATTTTTTTCTGTTGTTGAATATCCAGATGCTGATGTAATTGCCACCACACCTGCAATACCCTCCCTTTCTTGTATCTTCTTTCACTCTCTCTCTCTCTCTCTTCCTCTCGTACTCACTCTTTTTCTTACTTTCTCTCTATCACCGGCGCTCTGCCGGTCCAAACGAAGGTGTGAAAAGGGGACACTTCTCAATTTGTGCCAAAGTTCAGTCGATCTATTTTAGAGATTTGGCCATGTATTTTTTATTTTTTTTAAGGCCAATGTATTTTTAAACCGCCCGAGCAACAGAGGTCACTTAGAGCGAATCTAACTTTAGTAGTGACACAGAGGCCACCGCAGCGCTGCAGGAGTCAGGCCGAGCAATTAAAACCTCCACAAACTCCTAAATGAGATCATTAGTGTGATGGGATGGATGGAAGTCATCTGGGAAGAGGCAGGGGAGACGAAAGTGGATTGAGATTTTTATTTTTATGGGTCACGGAGGGAGGGAGTTTTTGGTGAAATAAATGGGGTGATAATGTAACATTGTGACCTATTTTGATGCGGTGTGACTTTAAACTCCTTACTCTTTTGGAGTAAGTAGGAGTAAGAGTCAGTGGATGTGGATGATAAATAGACATAGATGTAGACACATACACATGCACCGCACAGCAAATGACACTTCTTACCCAACATCATTTGCAAAAGTGTACTCCTGCTCTGTGACCTGAAAACAGCATCCCTCTGCACCACGGTTCATCTACGTGAGACAGGGGGCACTGTTTCGCGGACAAGTGGATGAGTCGATGGAGATGCTGCTGCATTCCCTATATGAGGTCTCAAACTCCATCTCCTCCCAAGGTTTCTCATGGTTTCTCACTCACCGGCTACACAATTAGTCCCTTACAGAAGACTGCTGCCTGGTCCCTGGCTGAACAGTTCATTCTTAGAACTACTGTTCTCTACTCCCTGCATAGAGAATAGATGCCAAGAAAGGACAACTCAGTGGGCAAAATGCAGAAGTTACCAAACTCTATGCTATTCCGTTCCAATGGGTTCTATTCTATTCCTAGCGATGACTACGATGACCAGATGGCATTGCATTATCAGTGTGATACAAGAGATAAGCAGATAAGCAGGACTTGGAATAGCATTCGTTGTGACCAATATACATCATATTCCACATCAGCTGTCATATTATCTGAAAATGCGCAAAGAGGATGATGGACGTTTTTCTCCCCTCCTCTCTCCCATTGCTTTGCCGGCCTGCTAATACATTTTAGACGGGAGCTGGGAGCGTTCCGGACTGGCCCCTGATCATCATAGAGATCATCTGAATGCAGGAAACATGCAATCCCGTCTGTGTCCGAAAATCCTCTATGTCCCTACATAGTGCACTGCTTTTTAATAGTTCTCTATGAGCCCTGGTCAGAAGTAGTGTACTATCTAGCAAATAGGGTGCCATTTTGGATGCAATCGTTATGTCAGTGTGAGCAAGGGGCCTGCAGTATAGCCAGCGCTAAATGTCTCTGTTTATCACGTATTACACTGATGAGCTTATTTCACTTGAATGTCATTCTCTATTTGGGAGTGTTAGGTTGAAGCCTTATCTGTGAATGGGCTTTGGTCATGATACTGTAGTACTGTAGATTCGCACGCACGCACGCACGCACGCGCACACACACACACACACACACACACACACACACACACACACACACACACACACACACACACACACACACACACACACACACACACACACACACACACACACACACACACACACACACACACAATCATGCCGTGTGTGTGTGCCCAGTTGCCAACAGCCACTTTAGCTCTTGTAGCTTTCTCTATTTAGCTTTAGCTCTCTCTATTTTCTATCTTTATGAATGACAACGCATATCGTTCCTTTGTAGAACTATGAATGTGTGCATCCCCTTCTCCCTCTTTCCTCTCCATCTCTCTCCCCATCCCTCCCTCTTCTCTGTGTGAGAGCGCTAGCTGGACACACTCAACTCAGCTTGCCCCAGGCTCGGCCCCGGCTCCCACCAGCAGAGTGTGAAGACTGTGTCAGAGTAAGAGAGGAGAGCTGTAGAGGAGGAGTGGAAGCCCAGTGCTGGACTGGCTTTTATGGTGAAAGGTCAATGTAGGGTTTATATAGCCGAGCGTGCACACACACACACACACGCACACACACACAGACACACACTTCGGCAAGACAAGAGGCGCTGTCAGGCGGCAGAGTTTCTGCTGCCACTACTGCTGACAAGGCAAGCCACTGTCAATGGGACAGGGGCTTCAGCTTCTCTGTTTGAATACACAGACACACTCCGACAATCTACACTGAAACACACACACGGACACACGCACACACACCCTGACTCACTCACACACTCAGTAAAAACATGAGCAGAGGAATGTGCAGATCTGCGTGGATGGTGGTCACCCACCCAGTCACCCACACTGCACGAGGAAACACATCAAGAGCTAATGCAAATACATGAACACATACTCAATATCTGGTTTATATTTAGTCTGATGCAAACAACCACACACAACAAAACATATTTTAGTGACGTAATGTCATGTCAAAGTTCTGACCGATAGGCCACTTATGTAATGTACTACTTATTAGCCGATAATCCCGTAATTACGAAGACTGAATGACAAGTTATTACGATAACAACACCATTATAGGGTTTTGGGCTTTTGTGTTCGCAGCCTGCAGGACCTTTGGGTTAAATCCCAGACGAACAGAGAATGTGCTGACAATGTAGTGCCCAAACAAATTGTATGTTCAACAATTTTAAGCAGCCCACGACTGTGGCTTTAAACCTTGTCTCCCTCTTCCTTCATCTCTCTTCTACCCCCCCCCCCCCCCCCCCCCCCTTCTTATCAAAGACTAGCGCAGAATACAAATTGTGTTGCGCTTTAGTTTTTTGGTACCATAAGCCTAGGGCATGAGGAGAATGGGGAATAGAAGTGAATCTGTCCCAGGAAGAGAAAGAAAGGATCCAGCACAATAGAGGGGCTTAGACCAGCCTGATGCAGACAACAAGCTGAGAGGAGAAGAAATGAGAGAAACAGAGAATAAAAGAGCAAGAGAAAATGGGAAGAGGAAGGAGGAGAACCGTCGAAAGGGAGGTGCTGGAGGGCATGCGAGGAAGAAAGAAAGAAAGAAAGAAAGAGAGGAAGAAAGAAACAGATAAGAAAAGGAAAACGCAAACCAGAGACAGAGGCGAGGAGCCAGAGGAGCGAGGGATAAAAAACAAGAAAATAAAGGAAGATAAAGGCGTGTGTGATGGATGGACAGGCACTGTTCTGCGGATGTAGGAATCCTCAGCCTCAGCACCATGCTAGTTGGCTAAGTGATACACAGGACCCTGATATCCAGCCCCTCCCCATAGTCTCTTTCTCTCTCTTTCTCTCTCGCGCCTCCCCCCAGGATCCTCTGTCACCCTCTACTCCGCACACAGGGCTGTGTGACTCAAGCCTCAGCAGCCATCCAAACCCATCAGACTCATCCTGGACAGGCCTGGCTGCCACTCACACTATACTAAAGGAAACAGGAATCCCCTTCATACACATAGACACACACACGCACACTTAGACACACACACGCACTCTCCTGACACCACCATGACCTCTTTTAGCCTCCTTTGTTCACTACAGTGGCCTACCCCTGTGGATACAGCTCTCCTTCTCTCTCTCTCACACACACACACACACACACACACACACACACACACGCTCAATCACAAACACAAACACACAGCATTGGGGGTGACAACATCTGTCTCACTTGATTTAGTGTCTTTCTCTATACACAAAGGAAAATTGGGGAACAGTAGAGTTTTATAGTTCAGAAGGAAAAAAAAGCCCTTACATCACACCGTGTAAAGGCACTCATGCTTGAAAGGGACTGTGGATTTTGTCCTTGCAGATAGTCCTCTTAGGCGTGCACCTATAGGACACTTTTTTTGTGTGAATAGCTATCTGTAAATATCACGACAATCTAACATTGACTAGTGGAAAGCAGTCATATACATATTGTCCATGAAGGTACAGAAGGGGTTCAATACCGAAAGAGCATTTCCCATCCCTGCCCATCTGGCAGTTGTCACTCGAGACTCAATCAAACGCTCTTAGCATATTTGGAGGGGGAGCCAATTTGAACCAGAGGAGGCTGGTGGGTGAATAAATAGGAGGAGGGGCTCATTGTAATGGTTGGAATGGAATGAATGGAACGGTATCAAAAACATGGAAATGTGTTTGATACCTTTCCATCCATTCCATTGCAGCTATTACGATGAGCCCATTTGTTCGGGAGTTGTTCCCATGTGGTGAATTGATGCTCAGTTCATAGTTGTTCTGAGTACTCCTGTCCCCCTGCTGAGACGAGACTTGTCACATACCGGCTGTCCATAAACCCTTCACTGCCAGGGGATTACTACAGACAAACTTTTTACCCATAATCACAGAATATGTATGTTTATATGGGAGATCACATGTCATGATGTCGTTACCAATAAAGGCAAATCAGATGAAGTAGCAGCGGAATAACATCACAGGAGCACCTAAATATAAACAATACCGGCATCCAAAATGAACCTGTTTCAGTCCAAGTCAAGCACTGCATTACAGTGATGGAATGGTCTTGAGTGCTATTGGAAATACTGGCTCTTAAAAAAAAAAGTTGAAATTGTAATTAACATAATGAAAAAAATCCCCACCAAAATCCGTCTGTTTAAGCTAGAGAAATCTGTTTTGTCTCAATCCAGCACATCCGCCGAAGTCCGCCTTCCACAACCATGGTGGAAAGTGGCAGAGCTACAGCTTTGTTTGTCAGACCAGGAGACATCCCGAAAATCGATCCTCTCACAAAAATGGGACTCGTCTCATGGGACTCGTCTGAAGTCGGTGCCGCCAATGTGCCAACTTCTGTCTGTTAGTTTGGCCTAAAGACCAACTATCTCACGGGACTGATCTCACGGGACTGTTCTGAAGGTAACCTGGTACTGGTTTTAAAAAAATACGGAAGTATGTAAGTCGTTTTGTGCAAATATGTTAAATATATGTGTCAAAAAATAATAATAAATAATTCCTGAGCTTTTTTATATCACCTAGATATAAGACATTATGATTTATTTTTGGACTGTCTGTTTTGCCATTTATAAATTGGTTATTCAATACATTTCTATAGGCTATAGCAATAAAGGCCCATTTATATACAGTACCAGTCAAAGGTTTGGACACACCTACTCATTCCAGGGTTTTTATTCATTTTTACTGGTTTCTATATTGTAGAATTATGGTGGACATCAAAACTATGAAATAGCACATATGAAATTAAGTAGTAACCAAAAAAGTGTTAAACAAATCAAAATATATTTTATATTTGAGATTCTTCAAAGTAGCCACCCTTTGCCTTTATGACAGCACTCTTGGCATTCTCTCAACCAGCTTCATGAGGTAGTCACCTGGAATGCATTTAAATTAACAGGTGTGTCTTGTTAAAAGTACATTTGTGGAATTTATTTCCTTCTTAATGCGTTTGAGTCAATCAGTTGTGTTGTAACAATGTTGGGGTGGTGTACTAAATATAACCCTATTTGGTAAAGACCAAGTCCATATTATGGCAAGAACAGCTCAAATAATCAAAGAGAAACAACAGTCTGTCATTACTTTAAGACATGAAGGTCAGTCAATGTGGAACATTCCTAGAATTTTGAAAGTTTCTTCAAGTGCAGTCACAAAAACCATCAAGCGTTATGATGAAACTGGCTCTCATATGGACTACCACAGGAAAATAAGAACCAAAGTTACCTCTGCTGCAGAGGATAAGTTCATTAGAGTTACCAGTCTCAGAAATTGTAGCCCAAATAAATGCTTCACATAGTTTAGGTAACAGACACATCCCAACATCAACTGTTCAGAAGAGACTGCATGAATCAGGCTTCATGGTCAATGGATCATCTCCGCATGTGTGGTTCCCACCGTGAATCATGGAGGAAGAGGTGTGATGGTGTGGGGGTGCTTTGCTGAAGACACTGTCTGTGATTTATTTAGAATTCAAGGCACACTTAACCAGCATGGCTACCACAGTGTTCTGCAGCGATCCCCGCTGGTTTGCATTTAGTGTGACTATCATTTGTTTTTCAACAGGACAATGATCCAACACACCTCCAGGTTTTCTAAGGGCTATTTGACCAAGAAGGAGAGTGATTGAGTGCTGCATCAGGTGACCTTGCCTACACAGTCACCCGACCTCAACCCAATTGAGATGGTTTGGGATGAGTTGAGTGAAGAGTGAAGGAAAAGAGTGAAGGACAAGTAGCCAACAAGAACTCTTTCAAGACTGTTGGAAAAGCATTCCAGGTGAAGCTGGTTGAGAGAATGCCAAGAGTGTGCAAAGCGGTCATCAAGGCAAAGGGTGGCTATTTGAAGAATCTAAAATCAAAACTATGTTTTGATTTGTTTAACACTTTTTTGGTTACTACATGATTCCATATGTGTTATTTCATAGTGTTGATGTATTCACTATTATTGTACAATGCAGAAAATAGTAAAAACAAAGAAAAACCCTTGAATGAGTAGGTGTGTCCAAACTTTTGACTGGTACTATATATACCGACAGGGGTCCTACAAATCCAAATCAAATAGCTAAATGAGCCATGGTATGACCATCTTTAAACAAGGGTTATTAAAAGAGAAGATGTATTTATCCATTTGGAAAGAAAGAGAAGAGAGACCGGAGAGAGGGAGCATTCAGAAATAGTGTATCTAGTAACGACTTGGAAGGAAACCCGGGAGTGTTCGTGAGGAATTCACATTTGTCACCCAACTGCCTGGCTTCCACCAAGAGAGGAGGGGGCGGGGGAGAGGGGATGACTAAGCAAGGAGAGAAAAACAAAGCAGAAATTACGTAACATAAAAACCAGGGTCATATTCACTAGATAACAAACTGAAGAAAACAGATGGCAATGGGAAGGGACTGCCTGAACTTATAAGGAACGCTTGTTTTCCCACTGCAAAACAAAGTGCAATAATCAGTGGCGGATTTAGGCGTTAGCGACATTGGCAGCCGACCAGGGCGGCATCTTGCCGTGGGCGGCACGGGGCGCTCTCACCAAAAAATTAAATAAATAATAATAAATAAAACAAATCGTAATGGTGACATTTGCGCAATCATTTTTCTATTGCTCATTTGCATGTCACGTCAATGATATCATGTCACCATATGGGACTGTGGGTCAATTAACCTTATCGGAGTTGGCACCCTGATTCTAGTTTGTGAGCTAGGCAGGCTACTGCCTGGGAAGGTCTCCCACTCAGAAGTACGAGATGGGGAGGGGGGCGGGGGTTGGTTGACCTGAGGTCTCCCCACTGAATGCCCGAGGTAGGGGGAGTTATATCTAACCCACCTAGAACAGAGGGGGCAGGAGCCAAATGATACAGTCATGATAATGGATTGAGAGAGAGTGAGTCAGTGAGTGAGTGAGTGAGTGAGTGAGTGAGTGAGTGAGTGAGTGAGTGAGTGAGTGAGTGAGTGTGTGAGTGAGTGAGTGAGTGAGTGAGTGAGTGAGTGTGAGAGTGAGTGTGAGAGTGTGAGAGTGAGTGAGTGAGTGAGTGTAAGAGTGTGAGAGTGTGAGAGTGAGTGAGTGAGTGAGTGAGTGAGTGAGTGAGTGAGTGAGTGAGTGAGTGTGAGAGTGAGTGTGAGAGTGTGAGAGTGAGTGAGTGAGTGAGTGAGTGAGTGAGACTTTTTGTATGGATTTTATTTATGAGTTTTTATTTCTGACTTTATATTTATGAGTCTTATTTTTGTATATATTTTGTATATTTATATAGTTTTAAATGTTATGATGGTTCACCCAGGGAGCCATACAAGTTAGAACCACCACTGGCAATAATGAATACGACCCTGATGTTATGTAATGTAAAGCCACCGACTCTCTGCCAAGGTACATCTGGTCCTCATTGTTATTATTATATCTAACCCACCTGGAACAGAGGGGGCAGGAGCCAAATGATACAGTCATGATAATGGATTGAGAGAGAGAGAGAGAGAGAGAGAGAGAGAGAGAGAGAGAGGTTATAGTCAACATGGCTGGCAGACAGTCACATAATTTCTTAATATCTTAATCTCTGCTGTTTCAAGAGGCTCAAGAGAATCTCCTGAGAAGGCATTTGACAAATAGAGCAAGCAATCAATAAAGAAAGCTAAAGAGAGAGAGGAAATATGTCAGAAACCGGAGAGAGGGAGCCAAGGACTGGAGAGTTGGATGCAACAAACCAAAAACTATTTGGAGAAGGAGCAGAGCGGAATATATATATATATATATCTTTAATAAAGAGTAGCGAATAAGTAGAGTCCTTCAAATGGGCTGATTAAACATGTACTGTAGCTAGCTGAGGCATCTGCGAGAAGAGACTGGTGATTCCATATGCATAACAGGCCCTTGACAGGGAGAGGGCAGGTGAGGTGCCTCCTGTCTGGCAGGTAGAATACTACTGAGCTCCATAGATTTCCACTCCATTTGTACAATAGACAGAAATACAGGGGGCAGAGGAGGAGAGGAGAGTAAAAGAGAGGAAATGCACTCTTGCATTTCATTTGGCGCTGGTTGCATTTGGAGGAGCAGAGCGATGAGGAGAAAACTCAGCCAAGCCAGCAGCATGGCACCTCAATCACACCGTATCTATCTCTGCTCAGAGCAGCATCCACTGGGCTGTTACTGAAGCAGTTTAGCTTATCAGCTCCTCTCCTCCGAGGCTTCCCTCACTTCCATTCCTCCCTCCGGGGCGCTGCCACCTCACAAGCCTCACACGCCTCTCCTAATTATGCCCCCCTGTCTGTCTCCCAGCCTCCCCTTCCTCCCCTCTCCCTCTCCCCCCACTCATCTTGTCACCTCCAATTCTAGTTCAGGTGGCTTATTGGCAGGGCCACTTCAGGTTAAAAACCAATGCTGGCATTCTGAGCAGATTCCAGTATCATCACGGCAACAGTTGGCAACAGGTTGGTATCAGAATGGTAACAACAGTGGCCAAATTCAATAGATTATCATTGCTCTGAACCCTGGTCAGTTCCTTGGGATTACCTTGTTTAATTGGGGGCTGTTTCGAAATGCAAATAGCCAAGGTCATGCGCGAGCACTAAGGCTGAGAACGATTGCCATTTATCAATGGTGATCTCCTACCGGTGTGTTTATGACACTCATACGCGTATGAACATTCTGAATTCCGTTCGTAAATAGTATTTGAGATAAATTGATATATGAGGCCCCAGGTGATCCTTGTCTATGTTCTGTCGACTTACCCACTGCCTATGCTCTGTAAGAGGAAGGAGACATAGAGAAAGTACTGGTTAAAAAGTTTGGCTGCATCAAATGTCCTTACAACCCCCCCAAAAAATATTTGTATTTTGCCCTCAGTCTGATAGTCTTTATCAGGTGTGTCTTTCACCAGTGGAAGAGCTTCTAGCCAAGCCTGGCTACAGATGAACTAGTCCCGTCTTTGTGTTCACATTCAAACCCCTCTGCCGATATCTGTGAGACTAAGATATAGAGAGAGAAATAGTGGAAGACATGAAAAAAAAAAGTGAGGGAGAGCAAGCCGGTGGAAGGATATGAGAGAGAGACAGCTCGTGTGAAAGTGTGGGCATCTAAGTGCCTCGGGAGAAACAGGCAACATTAGTATGTGAGTAACTGAGCTGAGCTCTCGTGGCTCTCTGCTCTAGCGTGATGTCTTTAAAAAGCAGGCTCCTTCTCAAATGCATTGTTGTCCCTCCACTGGCTTGCCTTTTGGCCAGTGAGTACAACCTCCAAGATAACTCATATCCTTTCACCAACCCGTAATTGTGTGGAAAGAGTCACAGTATAGTTTACGACTCAGTTAGTTATTATGAGTCTGTATTATCCAGGGTTGGGGTTAATTCCATTTCATTTCCAGTCAATTCAAGAAGTACAATGACATTCAAATTAACTTCAATGCTTTTCAATTAGGAAACATTTGAACTTGAATTGGAGTTTGGTTCACTTTTTTAGAATTGACTGGAATTTAAATTAAATTGACCCCAACCCTACACTACACTACACTTGTCCCCTCTCTCCTCTCCTCTCCTCTCCTCTCCTCTCCTCTCCTCTCATCCCTAGGCGACGTGGACCCATCCTACATGTTAACACGACAGTGATCCTCATCCTACACCGACTCACTGACTTCTGACCCGAGGGGCACCAACAGGGCCATGAACCATCCTCATCATTATAGGCAGGCCTATAATGTGAGCCGAAATGGGTCTTCTCTATGACTCCATCTCTCTGTGTAGGCAGAAGAAAACACAATGTACTGGCAGATAGAGAAATATACACGGCAGGCATAAAAAATTGCCTACAGTGGCGCGGTAATCTAAGAGTGAGCACTATCGGGTCCTTGCTCGCTAGCTGCTGACAGTATGGGCGTAATATCAAACCCTAGTCCTTCCTCTGACCGTCAGGCTCTGTGAAGCATGAGAGGGTGTGAGCGGGTTTAAAGCTTGATCAATAGCTCGACCTTTGGGCCGATATGGCTGAATAGTATCCGTTACTCTCCCGGGACTCTGCGTCCGTTCGTTTGTTCAACGGCCAGAATCAAAAAGTTGCGCAGGCCAGGCGAATGTCAATGTTCTTGACTTCCAAAAAGAGTGTGCATGTGTGTGTGCATGTGCACGTGTGTTGTGCACGTTTAATAGTGCTCTCTGTCACCTCCGAGAACAAAGAAAGAGTAATAGAATGCGTAGTAAAAGGACATATGAAGATGGCAGAGAGAAAGAAAAAGAGAGAGAGAGAGAGAGACGGCGATAGAAAGGGAGAATGTGTGAGATATAAAAAGAGAGTTGAAGAGAAACCACATTTTTTAACCATATTATTCAGTTTGTTCAACGGCCAGAATCAGAAAGCTGCGCAAGCCAGGCGAATGTCAAATGTTCTTGACTTCCAAAAAGAGTGTTTCAGACCCCTTGACTTTTTTACATTACAGCCTTATTCTAAAATTGATTAAATAAAATAGTGTCCTCATCAATCTACACACAATACCCCTAAATGACAAAGTGAAAACCAAAATAACTTATTTACATAAGTATTCAGACCCTTTACTCTGAGACTCAAAATTGAGCTCAGGTCAATCCTGTTTCCACTGATCATCCTTGAGATGTTTCTACAACTTGATTGGAGTCCACCTGTGGTAAATTCAATTGATTGGACATGATTTGGAAAGGCACACACCTGACTATATCAGGTCCCACAGTTGACAGTGCATATCAGAGCAAAAACAAAGCCATTAGGTCCAAGGAATTGTCCGTAGAGCTCCGAGACAGGATTGTGTCGCGGCACAGATCTGGGGAAGGGTACCAAAAAACAAGATTCTCTGGTCCGATGAAACCAAGATTGAACTCTTTGGCCTGAATGCCAAGCGTCGCGTCTGGAGGAAACCTGGCACCATCACTACGGTGAAGCATAGTGGTGGCGGAGCAAAGTACAGGGAGATCCTTGATGAAAACCTGCTCCAGAGCGCTTAGGACCTCAGACTGGGGCGAAGGTTCACCTTCCAACAGGACATTGACCCTAAGCACAGAGCCAAGACAACCCAGGAGTTGCTTCAGGACAAGTCTCTGAATGGCCTTGAGTGGCCCAGCTAAGAGCCCAGACTTGAACCTGATCTAACATTTCTGGAGAGACCTGAAAATAGCTGTGCAGCGATGCACCCCATCCAACCTGACAGAGCTTGAGAGGATCTGCAGAGAAGAACAGGAGAAACTCCCCAAATACAGGTGTGCCAAGCTTGTACCGCCTTATTCAAGAAGACTTGAGGCTGTAATTGCTGCCAAAGTAGCTTCAACAAAGTACTGTGTAAAGGGTCTGAATAGTTACAGTGCAGTGCCTTGCAAAAGTATCCCCTTGGCATTTCTACTATTTTGTTGCATTACAACCTAATTTAAATAGATTTTTATTTGGATTTTATGTAATGGACATACACAAAATAGTCAAAATTGGTGAAGTGAAATGAAAAAAATTACTTGTTTCATCAAACATTCTGTGAATCATTTTCATTAAGATTCTACCAACTTTTAGGGCAACATACAGTGCCTCCAGAAAGTATTAACACCCCTTGACTTTTTCCAAATTTGTTTTGTTACAGGGTGATTTAAAAATGTATTAAATATAGATTTTTTTTTTACGGACAATAGCCCATATTGTCAAAGTGGAATTATGCTTACTAATGAATTAGAAACGAAAAGCTGAAATGTTTTGAGTCAATAAGTATTCAACCCCTTTGTTATGACAAGCCTAAATAAGTTCAGGAGTAAACATTTGATTAACAAGTCACATATAAGTTGCATGGACTTACTATGTGTGCCGTAATAGTATTTAACATAATTCTTGATCTCATCTCTGTACCCCACACATACAATTATCTCTAAGGTCCCTCAGTCGAGCCGTATATTTCAAACACAGATTCAACCACCAAAAACAGGAAGGTTTTACAATTCTTCGCAAAGAAGGGCACCTATTGGTAGATGAGTACATTTTTAAAAAGAAGACGTTGAATATCCCTTTGAGCATGGTGAAGTTATTACTTACAGTTTGGATGGTGTATCAATACACCCAGTCACTACAAAGATACAGGCGTCCTTCCTAACTCAGTTGTAGGAGTGGAAGGAAACTGGGATTTCACCATGAGGCCAATCGGGATTTTAAAACAGTTACAAAGTTTTATAGCTGTGATAGAAGGAAACTGAAGATGGATCAACCACATTGTAGTTACTCCACAATACTAACCTTATTGATAGAGTGAAAAGAAGAAAGCCTGTACAGAATACAAATATTACAAGACATGCATCCTGTTTGCAACAAGGCACTAAAGTAAGGCTGCAAAAAACGTGGCAAAGCAATTCACTTTTAGTACTGAATACAAAGTGTTATGTTTGGGGGAAATTCAATACAGCATTTTACTGAGTACAACTCTCCATATTTCAAGCATTTTGTTAGCTGCATCATGTTACGGGTATGCATTTAATCGTTAAGGACTGTGGAGTTTTTCAGGATAAAGAATAAATGGAATGGAGCTAAGCAGAGACAAAATCCACAGGGAAAATCTGGTTCTGTCTGCTTTCCACCAGACACTGGGAGATTAATTCACCATTCAGCTGGACAATAACCTAAAACACCAAATATACACTGGAATTGCTTACTATGTTGTTTCTACTGAACATAAAGTATGTACAGTATGTATGTATGTATAGAGCATAATGTATTTACAGTTTTATTCACATGTTTTCAAGTTCTGGTGACAAATCATGCTTTCCGATTATTGCATAGATTGTAATGGACACTTATGATGTGTGTAAAATACTTTTTTGAAGGTTGTACTAATTATAATGAGCTAATATTAATAAATTTGCCAGCCATGTGTGGCGCCATGTTTGTTGACATTATACAATGCATTCTGGGTGTCACGTAAACGTCTATCAGACCAAAGATGTTGAAGGAATGGTTCACTCATCTTTCTAATAAACTTACGCTATTGAATGAAGGGAAAGGAATGATCGTATACGACACACCCCCTTCAACATGCATTATGCAAACAGACCAAACTTATCTTGTCTCCTTGTATTATCTTTGGTTGACGTGAAAAAATAAACATGGTGGCATGCACAAACTACCCATCATTGGAATCCTTTTGATTTCTAGAAAGTGTTTTACTCAATCATTTTGATCAATGTTGATCTCACCAGTGATGCGATTACTTTTAATAGTAATTGCTATTAGCTAATTCATATTGTAGTTTCTGTCAGCCGAGAGTTCTATAAATATGACCGCTTGTGTTATGTCAATCTTTCCTCAGTTAGCGATAGGATTAATGTGCTCTACATTTTCCGGTTCGGATGATTGTGTATGCTGTCGCTACTTCTGTGAATGTCTGAACATTGCATCCAAAAATAAAGTGGTCACGTCCTGACGTGACCACTTTATTTTTGGATGCAATGTTCAGACATTCACAGAAGTAGCGACAGCATACACAATCATCCGAACCGGAAAATGTAGAGCACATTACTGTGTTTGTGCAAAAACAGCTAGCTCAAATGCTGGCTGTCGTGTCCATCAAAACTAGATGCTCTAAATAAGCGTTCTAATCACACCGGTTTGAGCGTACGCTCCAGGGACCACTGTAGAATGAACACACCCATTTGTTGGTGCATGTGAAAAGGTTCAATACATTTTAATCCCAGTTTGTAACACAACAAAATGTGGAAAAGTTGAAGGGGTGTGAATACTTTCTGAAGGCACTGTTTTTGTCAAAATTGCTCATTAAAATTATTTGATGAAAAAAGTATTTTTGGCCTGCTATTAGCCCATACAAACTAATTGGATAACATATTCACTACATGGAACCACAGATAATCCCCCAAAAAATATCAAAAGGAAGTTTGCTCTGAAGTGTCTCTCCTATATCTGAGAGATATAAGAAAGATCAGGAAACATTTATTTGTATTTAACTCCATATTTTTGCCATTAAACAGTCTCCATATATGCTATACTTCCAGACATGTTTTCAACTGGTAGCGGGACCTTCAGACGAGTTTTGTGAGGCCTGTGGGTGTTCGTGAGAGTCTCCCCATTGCACAGAGGAGGGAGTCCAAACGGTATAACTGGGTAGCCCAAACGGTATTAGTGGGTAGCCCAAACGTAGTCCAAACGGTATTAGTGGGTAGCCCAAGCGTAGTCCAAACGGTATTAGTGGGTAGCCCAAGCGTAGTCCAAATGGTATTAGTGGATAGCCCAAACATAGTCCAAACGGTATTAGTGGGTAGCCCAAACGTAGTCCAAACGGTATTAGTGGGTAGCCCAAACGTAGTCAAAACGGTATTAGTGGGTAGCCCAAACGTAGTCAAAACGGTATTAGTGGGTAGCCCAAACGTAGTCCAAACGGTATTAGTGGGTAGCCCAAACGTAGTCCAAACGGTATTAGTGGGTAGCCCAAACGTAGTCCAAACGGTATTAGTGGGTAGCCCAAGCGTAGTCCAAACGGTATTAGTGGGTAGCCCAAGCGTAGTCCAAACGGTATTAGTGGGTAGCCCAAACGTAGTCCAAACGGTATTAGTGGGTAGCCAAAACGTAGTCCAAACGGTATTAGTGGGTAGCCCAAACGTAGTCCAAACGGTATTAGTGGGTAGCCCAAACGTAGTCCAAACGGTATTAGTGGGTAGCCCAAACGTAGTCCAAATGGTATTAGTGGGTAGCCCAAACGTAGTCCAAACGGTATTAGTGGGTAGCCCAAACGTAGTCCAAACGGTATTAGTGGGTAGCCCAAACGTAGTCCAAACGGTATTAGTGGGTAGCCCAAACGTAGTCCAAACGATATTAGTGGGTAGCCCAAACGTAGTCCAAACGATATTAGTGGGTAGCCCAAACGTAGTCAAAACGGTATTAGTTGGTAGCCCAAACGTAGTCCAAATGGTATTAGTGGGTAGCCCAAACGTAGTCCAAACGGTATTAGTGGGTAGCCCAAACGTAGTCCAAACGGTATTAGTGGGTATCCCAAGTGGTCCGGACGATACAGACAGAAGCTGTGTTAGACTTTCTGTAAGCACTGTATTTTTCCCCCCAGTCACTAGACTACGCTTGACAAGCAGTTCCCTTATTCCACCACTTGGCACTGTGTGTACACATGGTCATGGCTGTGTGTAAATGTACGCACCTTCTCAAGCAAACATTTATATGGATAAATCTCACACTTTGAGTGGAAATGATCTCACCCATGGTTTACACACAGATTTAGGCCTATGCATGACTGAGAAATGAGGTCCCTGGTGTGCAGTCAGCCAATCAGTCAATCTTAAAAGATTAAACTGAAGCTGGGAATATTTACTTTTATTTTGTTTCAAAAAATGTATTTTATCTTTTTTAACCAGTGATCCCTCTATGACTTGTCTCAGATGTAACAGCATGGGTTGGATATTCTATATTTTTGATAAAAGATTCATTGTTTCCGTTTGTTCATACAAATCATGAATGATTCAGAAAGAGAGTTGTTCAAAGACTCGGAGAAATATCACCCGATACCCCAATTAGAAGACAATGGCTTGTGTGTGCATGCGTGCGGTGTGTGTGTGTGCGTGCATGTGTGTGTGTGTGTGTGTGTGTGTGGCCCATTAAATTGGGATTGTGTCGACTGGAATTTCCCAAATAAGTGTGAATAAAAATGAACCAACATTTTGGTTAGTTTCTCCGAAACTGAAATGTGATATTTTGTGAATGTAATTTCTTCTGAGCGAGATAACAACAGTTACTGGGGTAAAGCCCATTCCCTATATTGAGCACATCTGAAAAACCACTTCAAAATCTGCGACACACTTTCAAACCTAAAACGTAACACCGCCTATACTTTACATACAGTATATGTTACTAAATAAATAGCCCAAAGCAATTAATGCTTCTTTAGGTAATTACACTATGGTGCTATTGCGTCGACCATGATAAATATAATGGGTACATCCCAAATGACACCCAATTCCCTATATAGTGCCATTATGGACACACTCTAATGACTGGCACTGCTGAGGGATATTAGAGTATAGTGGATCGATGTGCACGGGGGTGCATTAACTTGGCTTAATTGCTCTATGGTGGCCACTCCTTGGCTCCCATACACTGCCCACACGCACACATAAGTACACACACACACACGCTGCCCATACATATACACACACACACACAGAGAGCGAGAGAGAGAGAGAGAGAGAGAGACACACACACACACACAGAGACACACACACCGCCCTCATAGCCCATGTAACAGCTAATTGATTGTGTGAAGTAATAATACAGACCTTCCCAACCAAGCGACTCAAGGCATCCTTCACCTGCGAACAGACTTCGATTTTAACTGCAATGCGGCTGGGTCCCGGGGAAGAACAGGGAGCGTAGAGTTAACGGCAGTGGTTTGTTAAAGGGCCCTTCAAGAAGCCTATTGTATTTGTTCACATGTGAAGAGACTCCAATCCAACATCTTGTCTGTGTTCTAAATGGACGTAACCCTGACTGAGTGGATGTGCGGGCCAGTCGGTCGGTGTTTGATGTTTCAATTTCAAGTGGTGTGTGTTCTGTCTTTGTGAGCGCTGCCGTCTCTTTAATGTTTTTATAATGTGGTACATTTGGCAACACAGACAGAGATAGCATATCCCCCTAAATGGACACGTGTCAGAACCAACGGCAGCCTTTCAAATCTGTTCAACAACAACTATTACTGAACAAAAATATAAACGCTACATGTAAAGACATTTTCCGTACGCACAAAAAGCTTACTTCTGTCAAATGTTGTGCATAAATTTGTTTACATTCCTGTTAGTGATAATTTCTCCTTTGTCAAGATAGTCCAGCCACCTGACAGGTGTGGCATATCAAGAACCTGATTAAACAGCATGATCATTACACAGGTGTACCTTGTGCTGGGGACAATAAAAGGCCACTCTAAAATGTTCAGTTTTGTCACACAACACAATGCCACAGATGTGGAATTGGCATGCTGACTGCAGGAATGTCTACCAGGGTCACGTTGGCATGAAGGGTCGGGAGGCAGATGCAGGAATGCGTAATCATTTTTTAAAATTAAGCCCAAATTACGGCGTGCCGTGTAAAGGCACGGGGACAAAGACCAAACAAACACGGAACAAAACACAGGGTAGAAACAAAAGAGCGAGGAGTATCTTGAATAAATAACACATGAGCACAATGATTAACCCACGGGACGAGACCTGTAATCATCTGCGCAATCCACAAGGGCACGAAAGCACAAAACACACAGCACAGGTACTCACACGCACCAACGGGCATTATAACAATAATCGTCAAAACCATGGAAAACAAAGGGCACATATATACAAATAGTAATCAGTGGGAATAGGGGACAGGTGTGCGTGATGAAAGTTCCAGAAGGATCTGTGACAACCAGAGCTTTTGCCAGATAATTGAATGTTAATTTCTCTACCATAAGCCACCTCCAATTACATTTTAGAGAATTTGTCAGTACATCCAACTGGCCTCATAATCGCAGACTATGTGTAACCACGCCAGATCTCCACATCCGGCTTCTTCACCTGCGGGATCGTCTGAGACCAGCCACCTGGACAGCTGATGAAACTGAGTATTTCTGTCTCTAATAAAGCCCTTTTGTGGGGAAAAACTCATTCTAATTGAAAATCCTGGCTCCCCAGTCTATGCCCTCCCACCCATAGCTGCGAACCTGCCCAGTGAAGTGAAATCCATAGATTAGGACCTAATGAACTGATTTCCTTATATGAACAGTAACAGTAAATTTGTTTAAATTGTTGCATGTTGCGTTTACATTTTTATTCAGTATACATTTAGGGGAATAATGATCATTGTAGTAGTTATTATAATGCTGTGGTGGCCATTTGGGGGTGCAGTTTAAGCCTGACTGCATCTAATGTCAAGTGAACTTTAGTGCTCTTGCTGCCTCAGGCCTCGAGCTGGTGTTGTGCTCTCTGTATATATTAGAGCTACTATTTACAGTCTTATCACAGTTCATTCACACTACATACTGCACCCACACATCTGACACATGTAGCCTAGGACTTCAAGGTCAAACCGATCTTGGTGTGCGTGTGCGTGTTTGTGTGTGTGTGTGTGTGTGTGTGTGTGTGTGTGTGTGTGTGTGTGTGTATCAACATGCATGCTTGCATTTTTGTGCTTGCGTGGTGGTGTGATTCTCAAGTGACACGGTTATAAATGTCATGTTGTCAGTTGGCCTACAGAGGAAGAGATGGTATCACTGACTCGCTGACATCCTTCCTAAAACAAACAGGAACACACTGATATTAGAACCCAAGGAGAGCTACAAAATGTATGACAAAAATGCAAACTGGCCAGCATCCAACATTAGTTATGACGACATCGCCAGGGATACAGTGTCTGTCTCCCATAAAACATTTGTAGCATCGCCGGGTGCAACTCAACACCTATCTCTTGAGTTGTAAGTCGACAGATGCTCCTGAGGAATCTCCTCACCCCTCTACTCCATCTCCCCCACCTCCCTCCCTCCCTCCCTCTCGCTCACTCGCTCTCCCTCCCTCCTCAAACTCACATTTCCTCACCTTCCTTTCACTTACACCTACCTCTTCAAATCCCCACACCCTTCTACTCTCCCTCTCTTCCCTCTCCTCATATCGCTTTCCCCGTGTTCTTCCTCTTTCCTCATATCTCCCCTTCACAACCTCATATTCTCCCAAAGCCTGTCTCTCTGGTCCCAAGGCACCTGCTGAAGGGATTACACACCTCCCTGTGCCAAGTCCAGTACAGACCAGCTCTGATACTCTCAGCGTCCCAAATGGCACCTTATTCCCTACGTAGTGCACTACTTTTGGCCAGAGCCCTTAGGACCCTGGTCAAAAGGAGTATATTGCATATAGGACTAGGGTACCATTTGGGACGTATACTCCGTGTGAATAACCCACCCCATCGTCTATGTTGAGGTTCAGCTTTTCTATTGCGGCCACCGTCATCTCAAAGGGCTTTCAAGACTTATTGAAATGATTTAGTTCAGATTTGTTGGCGCGATTCACATTGGTTGTCCATACTGGTGTGATGAACGGGGTCTGTTAGCCTGCTAAGCTAAAGCCTAAAGCCTAACTTGAGGAGCTGACACAAGTCTTCAGGTCTAAGAAAAGGTTAGGCTACTAATCATGCGAGCGCAGTTCACCGAATCACCTCCATTACACTGTCCATCGTTGGTAATTGATTGAGGTTGACGACAAGACACTGGCATCCATCTTATTTTTTTCCTTATAGATTGAGAAACCTTCCTTCATCACATCCAACCAAAACTCTATTTGACCTCTTTTACTCCCTGCCTCTTCTTTCTCTTTCTTCCTGTCTCTTTCCTCTGTATCTTCTGCACACTGCTTCTCTCCTAGCCTCCTGACTGGCCCATCATTCTTCCTGTCTCTTTCCTCTGTAACTTCTGCACACTACTTCTCTCCTAGCCTCCTGACTGGCCCATCATTCTTCCTGTCTCTTTCCTCTGTATCTTCTGCACACTGCTTCTCTCCTAGCCTCCTGACTGACCCATCATTCTTCCTGTCTCTTTCCTCTGTATCTTCTGCACACTGCTTCTCTCCTAGCCTCCTGACTGGCCCATCATTCTTCCTGTCTCTTTCCTCTGTATCTTCTGCACACTACTTCTCTTCTAGCCTCCTGACTGGCCCATCATTCTTCCTGTCTCTGTGTGTCTCTTGGTATTCCTCAGCCCTGCAGCATTCTGTCTTTTCTTGCATCAGAAGATGCTCGCGGCGCGAAATAGCGTTACATCATTGCAACGGGACGGCTGATCACGCGGAGTGAGAGAAGAAGCCCAGCCGTCTTCATGTTTCAAATGCAGACTCCTATTTGATAAGGCTAAGGGAGGATCCCTGCAGATGGACGACCCAGTAGCTCCTTTATTAAATAACTAATTAATTTCTGTCCCATGGGCGTCCAGCTCTCATTCTCCTCTCATTCCCTCTGTCAGGACCCATGGATGTCCTTGTCCATCTTGTTCTCTCTCTCTCTCTCTCTCTCTCTCTCTCTCTGGACAGTATCTCATTCCATTGCCTCTCCATTTCCTACCCTTGGTCTTTCTCTCGCTCCTTACGCCTTTCATGTTCCCTTCATCCATTGTTCCCTTGTTCCCTTCATCCCTGTCAGTGTCATTTTTCGCTCTGCGTCTCCCTGGGAGAAAATGCTGAAGCAGAGAAATGTAATAGTTGAAGGGAGGGCTGTAATGGGTCTGTCATGTGATGTTCCACAGCAGGCCAGACAGACGGTAACAGTCATGCCCCTACATACCCACACCTAATGCCAGGTGGCAAAGACTCAGCACAGCACAGCTAAACAAGTAAACAATGCATTACTTTCAGTGGTTTGTTGAAACAGACTTCACCAGTATTTCACTGGATACTGATGATACAGTAAATAAACCAGGTGGCAAGAAAGAGGTAGTACTCCAAAATGTACATAAAAGAAAAAGAAAAAAATGCTAACGTGTTTATTTAAACTGTGGTTGTTGCAAGCCTTATTAATCGTCCAACTTTTCATCCAGACCCACACTGTTCTGCAAAGATGACATTTGGAGATCCCATTTACCTTTCATCTCAACCTGGACCAGCCGCACAGCCCTGACTTCTGCTTCTTCAAAAAGCTGTCCGTTTCAAAGGGAATGAGATTTTGTCTGTTTTAGCTGAGCTTTTTTTTAGGACTTTTTCAAAGTTTCCCTCCGTCCCAGTCCCCTCTCTTTCTCTCCCTGGAATTCGGCTTCCTCTAAAACGTATTCAGTTTTATTCTCTCACTTTGTCTTCCTCGGAACAACTCTGTCTTTGTTATTCCAGGCAGGGAAACGGGGAAATATCTAAACATGTTTGTGCTTTCTTCAGCCACAGGAAGTGGCTCTCGCTAGGAAGTGTGTTTTAAAGAGAAGGCCACCAGAAATGTAAAAAACTAAATATGTGGTTTGGAAAAAGTGTGTTTCATATTACAACTTTGTTTAAGAGTAGGCCAAGTGTGAACATGTCAGTGTGTTCAACAAACTGGCCGAGACAGACTGAAATCAAACACTCAAAAGACCTTTACTGGAAATGACTTACAACTGAACTCATTACAGTTTGAAATCAAATCAAGTGTTATTTGTCACATGCTTTGTAAAGGACAGGTGTAGACTAACAGTGAACTGCTTACTCACGGGCCCTTCCCAGCAATACAGAGGGGAAAAAAAGAGAAATAGTAGAGAAAAAGATAAAATAATAACAAGCCATATTCTAAAATGTCTTAAATAATTTTTTCCCCTCCTCAATCTACACGCAATACCCCATAATGAAAAAGCTAAAAACATATTTTAAAAAAAAATATGTGCACATTTATTACATTTCCACAACAGCCCGTCGATGTGCATTGTGTGCTTTGTTGGGGATAAACAACAACCCTTTAAACGAACCAACAAGGAACTTTTGATTTCCTCATTAACATGCTAGTCAGAACACATTTTATTGATACATCCATTTTCAAGTCAACCTCAACAAAAACCTTTCAAATGAACAGAAATGTAAATAAAAAGTCATTTTGAATCAAAGAAGCAGATAATTATATCACCTTCCATAAAATCCCTTACAAAACCACGACGTGTCAAAATTTGTTATATTATTTTGCTCGAAAGGTTTTTGATGGTGTCTGGTGGCATGCCTGTTAATAACAGCTAGGGCATTGGGGTAGAGGTTGAGATTTGGAAGAGAACAGATGTCATTTCACCCTCCACCTTCCAGGCCCTGACACCTTGGGGTGAAAAACCCCCGGTCAACACTGATTTCCATACAACCTGTTTATGTATCTCACCACCTTTCGGCCTGCCTTTCTGCTTCCCGCTTCCCCCTAGCACCACCCCTCCACCTTGGGAAAGTCAGTGACCAGAAACCGGCCGGGCATTTCCTTGAGGTCCCCACACCAACCCATTTTTTCCTTTCCAGACCCTTCAATATTAGCCCCCCCAAAAATGTATCATCGACCCACTGAGCTAAAGATGGTCCAGCCTATCTGTTATTTTCCCGAGCTTCCCCATGGCCAGTCCGTTTCTGCCACCACCCTGGCTTCACCACTGAGCACCACTGTCATCCCTCCCCGAGAGAGACCCAGACAACAAACAAGCACACTGTGGGGTTAAGTCAAGCCTCTTGGCTGCATGGCCCTGAAAGTCAGAGAGAGGAGGATGATACATTTAGTCTAAGGAAGGTTGGAGAGCACACAAGTTTAGTGGAAGAAATGAAGAAAGGGGCTCCTTAAAAGGAGGGTACTGTATATACCTCTTCATGCAGTGAACGGAAGGCGGAAGGGATGCTCTCTTGAAGGGAAAGAGAGGAGAGAAAGAGTTAAAAAAAGATTAAAGTGCTTGAGCGCATTAGAATTGGACGGGGGAATAACGTTCCCATGAGTGGTACCAGAGGGAATAAGGGACAGGAGAAACAGAGGGAGAAATTATAGAGTGGTAAATGATAGTGGTAAATTGTAGAGAAGTACAGATGGGGAGGTGTTCCACATCAAAGTCATTGATTGGAAATATGTCACGATGACTCGACGTCTAATCAAACTGTGTGATTAACCTCGTTTGAGAAATGCATGTCATTCCAGAAACAAAACTTTATCCGTTTTTTTATTTTTTTTGAAGTACAGCATCTGCTCCATAAACGGTCCCAATGAGGTAAGGTAAGAAGGTTTAATAGCAACAGTCACTGAGGTCCCCTACAGAGCAGAAAATCCCTCCTCATCACACCATGTCCCAGTACATTTATACATGGGAGCTCAGTGGCCCACACCAACACAACCACCACCATTACCCCCCCCCCCCCCCCCCCCCCCATCCAATAGTAAACCTGTTTATTGCTCTCTTTATGTACAGTAGAGTTGCACTGCAGCCCACATCACAGTCCCTATCTCTAGCCTTCAAAACCCACCTTTCCAAAGGTCAACGACTAAACACACATGCATGCTTGCGCACACACACACACTGTACACACACAGACACACAATCCCCCCCATCCCCCCCACCCAAACACACACACTTCAATAATATCACAGACATGGAAACAGCTGATGTGTGCAGTCCATTGGTACAGCTATAATCAGTAATACATATCTATATACGACAGGCTTTGGAGATTCCTGACAGGGTGCTGCTTGTGCCAGAGTGACCCAAGCCTCTATGTTTTGTGGTTAATTGATGCCGAGACCCTGTTTGGATTCTCTCCCCACAAATTAATATAGCCTGTGTCCCAAATGACACTCTGTTCCCTATATAGTGCACTACTTTTGACCACACCTACACTGTACACACATAACATCTTAATTTGATCACTCTTTTGTTGCTGAGAATTCACATTTAAACATGTCAACAGTATTGCACTTTTCATGTAGTCTCATTTTTACCAGCGGTATACAGGAAATAGGATGCCATTTTTTGGACAAACTCATATGAGCATAGCGCATAAGGTAGCCCACGGATATCAGATTTCAGTTACAGTTATGATCATGGACGTAAAAATAAGTCATGATTGTTCAGGATTTACCTTCAGTTTGGCTTTGCCTTGTGTCTGCTAAATATAGATTCATTAGGGACAGACAAAGAAAGGAATAAGATAACGAAGGTGGATATAAAGGGACGGATTAAGGAAGTTGGCTAATGGTTTTAATCCCCCATGAGAAAGAATGGTAGATGAGAGAGACTTTGAGATAGGGATGGGCGTAAATTAGAAATTACAATTAGAAAACAAAACTGCAAAATACCCTAAAGACCAATGTATCAAAATAAAATATAAGATACCTTTGCAAAGTATTGTATCTTATTGAAATACATGTCTTTTGTATTAAAAAATACAGATATACATTTTCAACTAACCGGACAAACAGAAACAACATTCTCAGTAATGGTTACAGAAACGTCTTACTTGCTATGACTGTAATATGTTGTTGTTTATCTACCTTACTTAAATGCACTGTCACTCTGGATAAGAGTGTCTGCTAAATTACCAAAATGTATATATGAAAATTAATAACTGCAAAGCACACTGGGTATTGTAATTGGCCTTGTTTCGGGGTGGTGCTCATTAGAATAATACTCAGCGTGCCTTGCAATTGTTCATTTTTACATATACTGTACATTTATATTAAGTTAATTTAGCAGATAGCCTTATCACTCCATAGTGCCGTCAGACTTTTGATAACAATGTAGGGTGAAAGAGGGCCACAAAATATTTTAACTTCTATAAAGAAATGGTATAGAAAAGTATTTTGTCATTTGAAAATTACAGCTTTTGAAAATATATTGTTACAAAGTACATTGGACTGTATTTCGGCCCAGTGTAATACAACGTACAAAATACTCAGAAGTAGTTCAAATACGTATTTCAAATACATGTAACAGAACTACTACCTATCTCTGCTTTGAGAATGGTTAAGTGTGAGAGACAGGGGACGTTGGCGGACAGAGGGCTTAGGAGATGAAGAGAGTGACAGAGAGAGAGAGAGGAGGAAAGAGAGAGATATAACACAGAAAGAGAGAGTTTGTGAGAAAGAGTGACATCAAAGGAGGATTTAAGGACAGAGCCCCCTGAGCGGGAGAAAATAAGGTAAGAAAATCAGATGGGTGGAGGGAAGGCAAGAAAGAGAGAGAGTAAAGAAAAAGGTGTCAGGTGGAATGGGTGCTGGAGACTGAGCAGGTGATTATTAATAGCAGGGGTTTGATTAGTTAAGTGTGGTTTAAAGGAAGCGATAGGGTTTCCATCTTTCCTTCCTAAAATAGGCGGAGGGGAGGAGTATAAAAAAAGAAAGGAGTGGACCCTCGTCTCTTTATCAGACCTCCACCCTACCTCTCTGGCCCATTTCTCCATCTCCTCCATACTACTCCTCACCTTAACTCAGGTAAGGCTGCGTGCTTTGGTCAACAACCAGGATTGGGGTCAATTCCATTTTAATTCAGCCAAATCAGGAAGTAAACATTGGGATTTCAGTTTACTTCCTGTATTGACTGAATTGAAATGGAATTGACCCCAAACCTAGTAATAACATGGAAGAGGTTTCATAAATTGGTCACCACAGTAGAGAGTATCTATTATAAGCTCTTGTTTAAGTATGTAGGTAGTTACGTGTTGGAAAATAGCATGAGTAGGTGCAATTTGTGGTATTCGTTGTATAATGGGAATGGCTACTGTATAAAGAATATGAACCAAACGACCAAACCTTTCAATAATGTAGAAGAGGACATTAACTAAGTATGGTGCAAATTGCTGACACTGTGAAATTGTATTTATTAATTACATTTTTGAACTAAGTCGCCTCTCGGGACCATAACCTTCCCTCATTATCATTCTGTATGTGATTACGTTGAGTCGTTGAGTATGATTAGTGCATTTGCATGATACTCATATCTCTATGTTAATGCATATTCATGGAGTCAGTGAACTGTTTTAGTGGCTATAGCCCTTGTTAATTAAACAGAGACAAATAACAACTCAATAGGGCTCTGGTCAAAAGTAGTGCACTATATAGGGAATAGGGTGCCATTAGGGACATTTTTAATGTGTTGTTTGTGTGTCATAATGAAATATGTACAACTTCAAGACTTCAGATTTTGATTTAAATGCTAATGGATAGCTTAAGCGACTTACACATTTCTATTTATTTAATAATATTATATTATTCTGTTTGTGTTTTATGTAAATGTCTCGTGACGTGGTTTCGTTATTGACATGTTTGGAATTTGCATGTAGATTATTGATTGTCCCATTGTCCAACATTTAATTATGAGACGATGTGATTAGTTGATTAGACAAGATTACATTATCGTAGCGGCACCTTTCTGTGCCAGCCAGGAGAGTCCCTACTACTACACAATGCCTATTGTTGTGGCTGCTCAGTCATTGAATTGTGGGTACTTTGGTATCCAGACCTGGGTTTGGATACTATTTTAAATATTTTTATCAGCCTACCTGGACAACAAGATGGGCAAGGTTTGCACTCGGACAGCTCTATTGGTTCCATTGCAACAGTCAAATTTAGTCAAGTACAGATTTTTGAAAGTATTTTAACCCCGGTCTGATTGTTTAGTTGTACTGTGGTGGTACAGCAGGTAGGTAGCTCAGCAGTTATTTTCAGCACCAATGCCGTGAGATAAGATAGTGGACTTTGGTGTTATGTCCAAAGATGATCCCCCACAATCCATCTGGGTGTTGTTATTATGGCCGTGCCACTAGGACCACTGCTCTTTGTGTTTTGGTATTGTTAGCATGACGAGAGTCTGACTCCACTTTTTTTATAATGAAATCAATGACTTGCTGAATCAATAGCATTTGTTCTGATGGACCGTGAATAGCAAACATTAGATTGGATACACTTAGCACAAGATAGCAGCCATAACTAAAGACATCATTACTAAAGCCATAACTAAAGACATCATTACCATTGGAGCTACAGCATTGTATTGTAGCCACCCAGTTGACCTGTTCTCGACACACTTTCAGCTATTCATTTACAAGTTGGCTATTATTCTGAAACAAAATCCTCCAATGAAATGTTTCTGCTGTAAAGTATGCTAAAAACAAGCACAGTCCCCAATTTGTTTAAAATCATTCTGATTCACTTACATAGTGAGTATTTACATGTCAAATCAACTGTAAGTAAGAGCTCTACGAGGTACAGTTGAAGTCGGAAGTTTACATACACTTAGGTTGGAGTCATTAAAACTTGTTTTTCAACAACTCCACAAATGTCTTGTTAGCAAACTATAGTTTTTCCAATGATTGTTTACAGACAGATTATTTCACTTATAATTCACTATATCACAATTCCAGTGGGTCAGAAGTTTACATACACTAAGTTGACTGTGCCTTTAAACAGCTTGGAAAATTCCAGAAAATTATGTCATGGCTTTAGAGGCTTCTGATAAGCTAATTGACATAATTTGAGTCAATTGGAGGTGTACCTGTGAATGTATTTCAAGGCCTACCTTCAAACTCAGTGCTTTACATCATGGTAAAATCTAAACAAATCAGCCAAGACCTCAGAAAAAAAATGGTAGACCTCCACAAGTCTGGTTCATCCTTGGGATCAATTTCCAAACGACTGTAGATACCACGTTCATCTGTAAAAACAATAGGACGCAAGTATAAACACCATGGGACCACGGAGCCGTCATACCACTCAGGAAGGAGACGCGTTCTTTTTCCTAAAGATGAACATAATTTGGTGCGAAAAGTGCAAATCAATCCCAAAACAACAGCAAAGGACCTTGTGAAGATGCTGGAGGAAACAGGTACAAAGTATCTATATCCACAGTAAAACCTGAAAGGCCACTCAGCAGGGAAGAAGCGTCTGGTCTGATGAAACAAAACTGTTTGGCCATAACGACCATCATTATGTTTGGAGGAAAAAGGGGGAGGCTTACAAGCCGAAGAACACCATCCCAACCGTGAAGCACGGGGGTGGCAGCATTGTGTTGTGGGGGTGCTTTGCTGCAGGTGCACTTCACAAAATAGATGGCATCATGAGGTAGGAAAATTATGTGGATATATTGAAGCAACATCTCAAGACATCAGTCAGGAAGTTTAAACTTGGTCGCAAATGGGTCTTCCAATGACCTCAAGCATACTTCCAAAGTTCTGGCAAAATGGCTTAAGGAAAACAAAGTCAAGATACTGGAGTGGCCATCACAAAGCCCTGACCTCAAGCCAATAGAACATTTGTGGGCATAACTGAAAAAGCGTGTGCGTCAAGAAGGCCTACAAACCTGACTCAGTTACAACAGTCCTGTCAGGAGGAATGGGCCAAAAATCACCCAACGTATTGTGGGAAGCGTGTGGAAGGGTACCCAAAACGTTTGACCCAAGTTAAACAATTTAAAGGCAATGCTACCAAATACTAATTTAGTGCATGTAAACTTCTGACCCACTGGGAATGTGATGAAAGAAACAAAAGCGGAAATAAATCATTCTCTCTACTATTATTTGGACATTTCACATTCTTAAAATAAAGTGATGATCCTAACTGACCTTAGACGGGGAATTTTTACTAGGATTAAAAGTCAGGATTTGTGAAAAACTGAGTTTAAATGTATTTGGCTAAGGTGTATGTAAAACTTCTGATTTCAACTGTATATGAGTCCAGACACACAATGTTGCAAAATATTATCTCTCCAACAGCACACAGACGTACATATATGCATGTACTATAACACACACAAACTCATCCCCACCCCATGGGAGCATGCACACACACACACACACACTCACTCATAACCCCCCCATGTGCACACCTAACCTATACCAAGCACAAAGATCAAATCTAAGTTCACACACGTCACAGACATATTAGCAAAGCCACACATTCATAGACACTCTCACTCACACACTGACACTACAAACGACCGAGTACAAACTTACACATGTTATAGTAAACTGAGATCGAGGGGGCTTAATTTAAGGGGCTCGGGTTTCTTGAGACGCAAGTGCATTCTCCCTTGATCCCCAGAACCCTTCGTCCAAACGCACACACTCACACACACGCCATGCAGCTGATGTACTGAAGGCTAGGAGTTGGTCCGTTCTCCTGAGGAGCGGTTGGGTTTCCCTCACCTCTGGGTGAGAAGAAGGGCACAGCCGGCTCTCACGCAGGAAAAAAGGAGGGTTTCATATTTCTACTTTTCATTGGAGCCAAAGGGTTAGCCAAATGGAGGAGTGTTAGAAAGGGGTTGGGTGGAAGAAAGCTCTATATCTCACTAAGATGAGGCTGACTGTTGAGTCATTCGCATAGGACAAACTGTGGAAAGAGGCTAACTACTAAATAGGGTATTGTAGGATCCCATAGACAGCAATAGTAATGGCATCTTTTTGTAGGCACTAACTCCACCATGGCTCATTGGCCAAAGCCTATGGGGAAATGAATGGGGTGTTTGGAGGGGTTTTGGATAAACTGCAAACATAAAGTCTGTGGTAAACAGGCTTAGGAGAATGTGTACTTTTTGTTCATTTTCTGTGAATTTTGAAGCATTTATTTAATCAAAACAAACATAAACCATATAAGCCTTACGGGAAAACCTGTGACCATGGTAAGACATGCGAAATTATGATCTCATGGGAAATAAATGTGACAACGTGGGGATGGCATATTTCAACATGTGACACCATGAAACTACACGTGACAACATTTGAGCACGTGAAAACACAGGTGTCGGATGTCATTGAGAATATTTGACTTTAAAACGGCATAATTGACATGCATTCAGTTTAAACAGTCATGGCCCCCTCCAAGTGTAGTCTAGTTCCCAGGACATCACCAACAACCTTTTAAGAACCTTGTGTCATAGTCCTCTGGATTACTTGGGACTAAACCTCAGTTGTGATTTTAACTCACAACTTCTTTGTTGGTAGGTACCTGAAGTTCCTCCAGCGCCACTGGGCCTGTGGACATAAAAGAGATTGGTCATACATACTGTATATTGTCAAGAATACATGTTTGCATTTTGCCTAAAAGTATACAACAACTTCAAGGTGTTATTTCTATACAATGACAGTATGCTGCTGTATTCGGTTTTCAATTAGTGTGACCACAGTATAACCTCTTCATTGGTAGCCATCTGAAATGTCCAGCTACACCACCAGGTCTGTGAGCATAAAAGAGATAGGGCTACAGACTTATTGGCAATAATACATTCCTGCACTTTACTAAAACCTGCCCAGAATCAAGTCAATAATTGCCCAATTATCACCACCAATGTTGCATTAACCTAAAGCTAGCAGTGCTAGACATAGAGTATACATAAATATTTGGGGGATTTAAACGTTCAACCGCTTGGTTGAGTGCATCAAGGTTTCTGCAGTGCCACCGGGTTCATACTTATTGCTTGGAACGTGTTAAGACATACAAAAAAAATAAGGCTATGGTTAGTGTACAGTGTTGTTCCCTTGGTTACAAAAAAAAAAGTGTCAGTGCTCAACTTTAACATGTGTTGACAATACAACAGAACAGATTAACCGGAACAGCATTTACTTTCACAGGTGGCCAAAAAGAACTGAAAGCCATGCCTCCAGTATTCTGTATTCTGATCTGACATGCTGGATCATAGCTCAATAACCCAACACGTGTTCTGTCCACTATTTAGCCAGCTATGGGTTGCTTTTAACCCAGCATTTTTTGGAGTGCAGTAGCGATTGCACCTAGAAAGAATTACCATTATACTAGATTATCCACACAAGATATTGACCAGTACCCAGGGCCATATTACGAAATCATTGGCCCCGGTGCCACAAGCTGTATATTTGGTGTGCTTGCTTGACAAAAAAGTTGGCCTTTCCGACTGTAGGCAACAAGTAACTGCCAAAATAAAGCAAACACTTGAGTAAACGAGGAATTCAAATGATATGTTATGGTCTGGTGTGCATTTTACTGGCATGGTTTGTTTTAGGTCCACTTGTAGTCTTTATGCCAAGGCGCATTGAAGCTATTCCGACAGCTCGTAGCCAAACCCTTCATAGACACTATGTTGGTGTTTCCTTTATTTTGGCAGTTACCTGTATGTGCTTGTGATAACATTTTATCCACAGTAATATTTTTGAAACTATTGTTCCTCTGTGGCTAAATTATGCTCTCTGGTGTATTTTTAGGACGGGCTCCTGTGGTTGAAAAAAAAAACATGTATATATAATAACTGGGTCCCTTATGGGCTTGGGCCCCTGCCCCTGACTCAGACAATTGACCAGTCACATGAATCTCCAACCTTGATCTAACGATTACCAGGGTGGCACCAGGCAGCAGCAGGCTATCTACACTCATTGAGAGTGGGCTCCTGAATCCTCCTGAGGTTGGCAGTTGCAGAATATTATATATATAATATATACTATGTATTGTTGGGGTAAGCCCCTGCATTTAGCCGGCCCTGCCAGTACCATGTGAATTCCTGTGTATCTCCGAAGGTACCTTATGTGTACCTTTGACCTTTTTTTCTTGCCTATAAGTCTGTGGCCACATACCCGAATTCACATGTGGAAAATCACATGATAAAATGCGAAGTGTTCCAAAAACACGGTTTCACATGATTTCACATGTGAAATGTGTTTTTTCTGAAAGGGAAAGGCTTCATAATTCATAAAGGTCATTTTAACTAACTGATATTATCTTATAGAACAAAACTTATAAGATCTCCTAAGCCTGCGTTAACCTCAGACCTTATTTTTGGCGTTCATCCAAAAACCCCATTCATTCCCTATTTATTTCCCCCATAGGAATTTCTGAACGAGCCAGAGGCAACGCATTTCAGTTTTTTAGGACTACAAGCTGGCGAGCTCTATTGTACTATATATGTCTAGCTGGGCCTTTTTGCTCACTCCCATGAGCCTTTGCTTCAGCTGTGTCTTAGGGAAATATCTTAGAGCACCCTACTTGGCCCTGCGGTCCTGACGTCCTGGAGTAGAGCCACCCCTCGGGGGCCATTGCAGACGTAAACGAATCCAAAAATAGACTATAAATTGCCCTCGCACGATATCATAGCATGGCCACCACACGGCAACCATACTTCAACCCACTAATCCATTCCTCAATAACCCCTTAGTCAACACCACTCACTCCCCAGCTCTCCTCTCCTCGGAGACAGATGGGCGCTGGGGTAGGAAGGGTAAGGTGATACGTTTATAAGTAAGAAGCAATTGACTTCAATGGCACACAGAGTTGGACACACTGCTTGCCTTTCAAAGTGTGAGACAGAAGGAGCCCCCGGCCCACACTATAGCTCTACACAGCTCCAACTCTGCGGTATGTCCAACGGCCTCCTAGCTCCACAGCTCTTGTTCTTGTTCTATGGTATGTCCGACACAGCACAAGGCACAGATCCTATGGCACTAACCTTGCTGAGTAGAAGCCTGGAGACCAGCCATTTTTCTCTTATAATAACCCCAGCCCCCTCCCCAAAAAAACACACACACACACACTAAATGGAGAACTGAGCACCTCCACCGCCCTCCAGTTTCTCCTCCTCCCTCCTCTCCCTCCTTTCTAATTTGTTCTCTCAATATCTCGCTCTCGCCCTGATTTCTTGCTCTAGTTCACAAGTCTCAGCAGTGTAATATGAGAATGTCTCTCTCTGTTCCCTTTGCTCTCATGTACCCTTGTGTTTAACTTGGTTCCCCCCTTTTCTTCTTCTCCCCCCCTTGACGTTCCAGTTGCAGAGATGGCGATGAACAGTATTCTCAACGCTGCCGATATCAAGAAAGCCCTAGACGCATTCGCAGGTGACCAAAACACCTTTTACTCCATTTTATTTTCTTACATCACATTTAGGAACAGTTTCCCAGACATCCATTAAACCTAGTCCAGGACTAAGAAGCATTCTCAATGAAGATTCTCCATTGAAAGTTTTCCTGTTGTTGTCCAGGACTAGGCTTAATCTGTGTATGGGAAACCATCCCATAATGTGTAAACAAGAAAATACTGAATAGAGGCAAAATAAATGGCTAATTATACTTAGTAAAGGTCAAATTAATTTATTGTATTGCACGTTAGTGGCTAATATGTGTTCTCTATACTAAAGTGTTAACAGGAGGAGCTCCTTGGTCAAACATACACATTTTACGTGTCCCAAATGGCACCTTATTCCCTATAGTGCCCTCCTATATAGGAAGTAGGGTGCCATTTGGGATCAACACATTTTTACATAATTATGATACTGTAATAGCACATCATATCTAACAATTATGATAGTGTAATAACTGGTATTGTGTAACACATCTGCCAGAAGATGCCAGCTAGTCCTGGTGTTGGCACAGTCCTCTAACCTGATCTGATATGACCACTGGCACTACAGAATCCACACACGCACATACACGATGATACAACGTGTGTCTGAGTGTAACAATAGTAATTTCTTAATGATTGTTTAGCATTAACATTTAGCCTCTGGAGTGCTGTGTCCAGGCAGCCACCCATGCTGTTTTTTGTGTTTTGTGTGAGTGTGTGCGTGTGCAAGCATCCGTGCGTGCCTGTCTCAAATCAAATCAAAGTTTATTTGTCACGTGCGCCGAATACAACACGTGTAGTAGACCTTACAGTGAAATGCTTACTTACAGGCTCTAACAAATTGTGCAAAAAAGGTGTTAGGTGAACAGTAGGTAAGTAAAGAAATAAAACAACAGTAAAAAGACAGGCTATATACAGTAGCGAGGCTATAAAATAGTGAGGCTACATACAGACACCGGTTAGTCAGGCTGATTGAGGTAGTATGTACATGTAGATATGGTTAAAAAGTGAATATGCATATATGATGGACAGAGAGTAGCAGTAGAGTAAAAGAGGGGTTGGCGGGTGGTGGGTGGCGGGACACTATGCAGACAGCCTGGTTAGCCAATGTGCGGGAGCACTGGTTGGTCGGCCCAATTGAGGTAGTATGTACATGAATGTATAGTTAAAGTGACTATGCATATATGATAAACAGAGTAGCCGCAGCGTAAAAAGAGGGGTGGGGGGTGGCACACAATGCAAATAGTCCGGGTAGCCATTTGATTACCTGTTCAGGAGTCTTATGGCTTGGAGGTAAAAACTATTGAGAAGCCTTTTTGTCCTAGACTTGGCACTCCGGTACCACTTGCCATGCGGTCTGTCTGCGTGCGTGCATTTGTATGCGTGTGCCTGCCTCCATTTGTGTCTGTACTCTGTGTGTGTGTGTGTGCGCACATGCGTGTGTGTTCACTAAACTGTGTGTGTATTATGCCGTGCAGCGGCTGACTCGTTTGACCATAAGAAGTTCTTTGAGATGGTGGGTCTGAAGGCCAAGTCAGCTGAGGATGTGAAGAAAGCCTTCCTGGTGCTGGACGCTGATGCCAGCGGATTCATAGAGGAGGAGGAGCTCAAGTAAGAGACACACACACAACCAGAAAGACATAGACAGAGAGATACACACACCGACACTTTGACTAACTACACCTTAATTTATTAAATAATATATAGTGCGTGGTGACTATCCAGTGACCACACGGACATGCATCCACATCCCATATCCACAAACAAACACTCACGTTTAACTGTTTAGGCACCAGAGCATTCCTAGTTGTTGTACTGTCTCTATTCAAATCTCTCTGCCATCCTCCTGTTGTCCATAGGTTCGTACTGAAGGGATTTGCCTCAGACGGCAGGGACCTGACCGACAAAGAAACCAAAGCGTTCTTAAACGAAGCCGACAAGGACGGAGACGGCATGATCGGCATCGACGGTAAGTAAACTATTTATCTGACCGACGGACACATATACTCACCTGTGTCATCATAGTGTCATCCGATTTCCCAGACTCCACAGAGTGCTCTAACCTCTGGTCTCTCCTTGTTCTCTTTCAGAGTTCGTTGCCCTGGTGCACGAGTAATAGACACATCCCTAAACCGACTAGCGCTCCACCACCCGGCCCCCGATATTCCCTCTCTCCCAGTCTGCAACCCCCCCCCCCCTCACCTCATCCCTCCACCTGCCCTCGCTGACACCCAGCTCTCTCCCACTCAAGCGCACTACTACTACTACTGCACTGGAGGAATGGGGTCGTGGCTCCCGCCCCCCCACCCCGCTAACTTACCCCTCTCCACCACTCCCACCCACACCCTATTTATTTTTTTCCTTTTTATACAAAACGTATGTGTTTCTGTTTACGTATAGTTATCAGACCGCCTGGAAGGCCAATAACCTCAAGTTAAAATAATAATGTAGATATTTCAAAATGAGAGAAAGTCATTTTACTTCACCCCCCTTTTACTCTGTCCCGCTTCCCCCACTCTTTATCTGTCCATCTCCACTTCAACTTTCTGCCACTGCTCCTTTCCTTTCCTTTCCTCCCCTCTCTCCTTTGGTAATGAGCTGTTGTAAAAACACACCAAAAGATGAAGCTGTGAACGAACAAACTAAAATAAATTTTAAAAATGCCTCAAGAACAACTGACTCACTCTGAATGCTTCCTCTGTTGGTCTCCTTCTCTTCTCAGATTGGTATTGCTGAGTGATTAGTGCTTTTTGGAGGTCGGTTCAGTTTTGGTTTGATTACAAAAAAAGTAATCAAAGGTTTTCGATTTCGGTTTCAATAATATATTTAGCCTGTTACTGCAGTGGGCTAAATCAGAGTCACACAGAGTGCTGGTTAAACAAATCTACTTTGAAACAAAAGTATACCCCTCATTCACATGTTTATGGGTTTATGACACCTGTACCGTGTCAGATATAGAGTTGAAATGTGTTCAATTTTGAGTTTGCTTCCCAATATTACATCACAGACGATAGAAATATAGCAAATCCGTTTGACATAGATTTTCGGCAGCTCCTTAAAAAGGATGTTAATTGTGAAATTATAAAAACTATTAATAGCATTCCACCTCCGAGACCACAAGACGGGCAATTTTGTCCTTTGACTGCAGGGATGGGGTACGCATTAAATGCATTACGAAATAAAACAATTTAAATGATTTTAAAGCTTTTTAATGGAAATTAAAAACCAAAAATAGTGAACATTATACTGTCAAAACATTTCAAATATTCCATAGTCTCTGTCAAGGTTCACATTGGGTAGACATCCATTGAAAAATAGAAAATTACTATCATAATGATAACATATTTCAGTTGTGTACATTATTTCATTTTTATCGGGTGTCTATCATTTTTCATTCCTTAAAGTCATCATCTCATCTCTGCTCAAGTAGTAGCAGCCAGCCAGTGCTTCATATACCATACTGTCTTTAGTCATCCTATTTAGCTAGGCTAGCCTGTCTAACAATGTCGCAGAGCAGTCTGTTAAAAAAATACATTTTTACTAGCTCTTCAAACAAGGTAAGGCATACTTTCACAAATTGTCTCCGTCCCCTCTCATCGTTGTGTTCTGTACATTCCTATCATGCGGTCTATTTGGTCTGTGTGTGTCTAATCTAACATCCAAGCCGGGAAGTACAGGCGCAATGGATTATGGTCATTGTAGTTAATCACCAAATTTCTGTGCTGAATTAGGTTTAATACTACAGCCAAGCGTCCCACATAGTTCTTGACTTGATTTTGCTCGTGAATTATTGGATTTCTCTCTACAGAAACGGCGCGTTGGGCTCACACACAAAAAAAGAAGAACTAAATGGAATTCAAATAAATGAACCGACGTCGGTTAATTTGTTGTTCAATACATTTCAGTTAATCGCTCAGCACTACCGATTGGCCCTCGATAACTAGAAAAGAAATGTGTCAAATATCAACAGCAACTAAAAAAACAGAATCAGAGGATGTATTTCTGTCTGATTAAAGGAATCGGAAACAATGTGAAAAGCAGCTACCATTTTTATTTTAGCAGTAAAGTCAAAAGTCATTGTTTTGTTGGAGCTATTACATTAGCTCAACACTCTCACATGGCAGCCATTCACATAGCTGAGTACACACTAAGGGTCATTTAGGTTAAGTATTCCCATTGGTGGATTAGAATTGACAAACCCCGGGATCTTCACTAGAGTAGTAGGCCACCCTACTGCCTGCACGAGCAAAAAAAACACACAAATCTCATTGTACATTTACTAAAGGCACTGGACCAAACAGCACTGTAAAGTTAAGCACTAAAACTCACTTGTCATAACAATCTACCTGCATGGCATTCCTAAGAGAAAGATTAGCTCACTGTAGTTCACTGTAGTTTAGCATCAAAGTGAAGTATTGGTTTAAATTGGCATATTGTTACTGTACAAGCAAAACTAAACAAAAGTGCTACTTGAAGAAAACAATGCAAAAGGCTTTGATAAAAACAACACCTTCTACCACGATATTTCCTGTACCCGACATGTACAGTTGAAGTCGGAAGTTTACATACACCTTAGCCAAATACACTTAAACTCAGTTTTTCACAATTCCTGAAAATCCCTTTCAGTTAGGATCACCACTTTATTATGAGAATGTGAAATGTCAAAATAATAGTAGACAGAAGGATTTCAGCTTTCATTTCTTTCATCACATTCCCAGTGGGTCAGAAGTTTACATACACTCAATTAGTACTTGGTAGCATTGCCTTTAAATTGTTAACTTGGGTAAAACATTTCGGGCAGCCTTCCACAAGCTTGGGTGGATTTTGGTCCATTCCTCCTGACAGAGCTGGTGTAACGGAATCAGGTTTATAGGCCTCCTTGCTCACACATGCTTTTTCAGTTCTGCCCACAAATTTTCTATAGGATTGAGGTCAGGCCTTTGTGATGGCCACTCCAAATCCTTGACTTTTTGCCCTTAACTCCTCTTACCACTTGGGAGCCGGCCCGTCAGGAAGACCAGGACCCAGTTGCAGAGGGAGGTGTTTAGTCCCAGGGTCCTTAGCTTATTGATGAGCTTTAAGCCATTCTGCCACAAATTTGGAAGTATGCTTGAGGTCATTGCCCATTTGGAAGACCCATTTGCGACCAAGCTTTAACTTCCTGACTGATGTCTCGAGATGTTGCTTCAATATCTCCACATAATTTTCCTACCTCATGATGCCATCTATTTTGTGAAGTGCACCTGCAGCAAAGCACCCCCACAACACGATGCTGCCACCCCCGTGCTTCACGGTCGGGATGGTGTTTTTCGTCTTGTAAGCCTCCCCCTATTTCCTCCAAACATAACAATGGTCATTATGGCCAAACAGCTCTATTTTTCTTTCATCGGACCAGCGGACATTTCTCCAAAAAGTACGATCTTTGTCCCCATGTGCAGATGCAAACCGTAGTCTGGCTTTTTTATGGCAGATTTGGAGCAGTGGCTTCTTCCTTGCTGAGCGGCCTTTCAGGTTATATAGGACCCATTTTACTTTGGATATAGATACTTTTGTTTCCTCCAGCATCTTCACAAGGTCCTTTGCTGGTGTTCTGGGATTGATTTACACTTTTCCCACCAAATTACATCCATCTCTAGGAGACATAACGCATCTTCTTCCTGAGCAGTACCAGACATGTGGAGGTCTATAATTTTTTTATGAGATCTTGGCTGATTTCTTTTGATTTTCCCATGATGTCAAGCAAAGAGGCACTGAGTTTGAAGGTAGGCCTTGAAATACATCCACACCTCCAATTGACTCAAATTATGTCAATTAGCCTATCAGAAGCTTCTAAAGCCATGACATTATTTTCTGTAATGTTCCAAGCTGTTTAAAGGCACAGTCAACTTAGTGTATGTAAACTTCTGACCCACTGGAATTGTGATAATGAATTTTAAGTGAAATAATCTCTCTGTAAACAATTGTTGGAATAAGTACTTGTGTCATGCACAAAGTAGATGTCCTAACCAACTTGCCAAAACTATAGTTTGTTAACAAGACATTTGTGGAGTGATTGAAAAACTAGTTTTAATAACTCCAACATAAGTGTATGTAAACTTCCGACTTCAACTGCATATGAAGTCAGAAAATATTCCTGATTCTGAAGGAAAGTGCATAAAGGAGCGCCCTCAAAGATTTGTCTCGCTAATTAAGTAAAAAGTATTAATGCACTTGCGAGGTCAATCAGTGCACCAAGCATCTGTCATTGCCAGCCGAACTTCCTTTAATCGCTGTAGTCATCCGATAAACTCCATCATATTTTGAAATAACCAACTGTACAAGATTGGTATTAGGGGCTGCTTTGAGAACGTGTGGGGCAGTTTTAAGACAGTTTTCAACAGTTTGGGAGGATTCAGGGCAGTTTTAGGGCATCAACCCTAAAACCCCTGCTGCATTTGCATGACTACATTTCAGACACCTGCCAGATCTCACAACGCCTGGATAGGTATGAATTTAACATATCAGTGAATCATATGATATAGCAGTCGACTGCACAGTTGATAATGCGGAATGAAACCGTTTGTTGATGCAATGCAATGACTGAAATGTAGTCGAACTGGAACGCGCCCAATACCTCCCAAGGGCGTGACCTCTTCACCGACGGAGCCGTGGAGCAGATCTGTCATCGGTGGACGTGGGCTTCAGCTTGACAGTGGCGAAAGGGTTGGTGCCCCTATACAACAAAGACAGTGAGGGAACAGAGATATGGTAGCTCACGCATTATGTTTTAACGAGCCTGAAAGAAAACCGAAACTCACACATAGTTTGTTAACCAGCATAAACAGTCCAGAATGATGAAGTTGTCATTTATTTGGATGAACAGTGTACAGCAGCACTAACCCAACGCACACGGCGCCTCTCCAAAACTAACTGACCAAGCATGGCCCAGCCTCATCACATACAGTAACTCATTTGCATAACATTGTGTGATATGCTGAGAGCCATTTGAACGTGCGCGCAGATTACAATATCCCCAACAAGCTCCCACAGTCTCACTGCAGAACTAGACATTTTTCCACGTTCTCCAAATGTCCAATTTTGAAGTTGCTCCAAATGTTTTTGACACCCTGAGTTGACTCCTGCTGCTCTGTATCGTTCCATTTCTCAAAACGTCACATTTCAAAGTTAAGGGATGCGTTTAGCCACTCGTTCCAAAGGTTAAGGTAAGGGTTAAGGTTTGGGATAGGGTTAAAACATTACGTTTAGGCACTCATTCTGAATGGTTAAAGCGGGGAGAAAAAAATAAAAAGCAATCGCTACATCCATTTTTGGACTTATACATTTATGACATGTACCCATTGATTCTTGAGGAATAGATCTTAGAAATGCCTCAGAGGCTTAGTTCGACGGTCGTACCCCAATAGAACTTAAAATATCAGCTTTTTTTGCTCAACATTTGTAAACAAAGAAAATGTTAACATGGTTAAAAACTCTCATTTTGATATCATGGATGGTCAGTCTTTGTATCCATAGTCTGCCTATGAATTCGAGAGTGGTTGCATTTCTCCAGCCCCATCCCTCAGCTTTTTACCGAACCAGTGGCAGGGAGTCCGCTTTGTTATTGTTTCTACTGCTGATTGCTGCTTTAAGGTAAGGGTTAAGGTTTTGGATAGGTTATATACAGTGCCTTCGGGAAAGTATACAGACCCCTTGACTTTTTCCACATTTTGTTACATTACGTTAATCCATACTCTAGAATGAATTAAATAAAAACATACTCAGCAATCTACACACAATACCCCATAATGACAAAGCAAAAACTGGTTTTAAGAAATTCAATTGATTGGACATGATTTGGAAAGGCACACCTGTTTAAATAAGGTCCCACAGTTGACAGTGCATGTCAGAGCAAAAACCAAGCTATGAGGTCAAAAGAATTGTCCTTAGAGAGCCGAGACAGGATTGTGTCGAGGCACATATCTGGGGAAGGGTACCAAAACATTTCTGCAGCATTGAGGTCCCAAGAACACAGTGGCCTCCATCATTCTTAAGTCGAAGAAGTTTGGAACCACCAAGACTCTTCCTAGAGCTGGCCGCCCGGCCAAACTGAGCAATCGGGGGAGAAGGGCCTTGGTCAGGGAGGTGACCCGATGGTCACTCTGACAGAGCTCTAAAGTTCTTCTGTGGAGATGGGAGAACCTTACAGAAGGACAACCATCTCTGCAGCATTAAATCAAACAGGCATTTATGGTAGAGTGGCCAGACGGAAGCCACTCCTCAGTAAAAGGCACATGACAGCCCGCTTGCAATTTGCCAAACGCCAGCTAATGACTCTCAGACCATGAGAAACAAGATTTTCTGATCTGATGAAACCAAGATTGAACTTTGTCACGTCTGGAGGAATCCTGGCATCATCCCTACGGTGAAGCATGGTGGTGGCAGAATCATGCTGTGGGGATGTTATTCAGCACCAGGGAGTGGGAAAGTAGTCAGGGTCGAGGCAAAGATGAATGCAGCAAAGTACAGAGAGATCCTTGATGAAAACCCGCTCCGGAGATCAGACTGGGGCAGAGATTCACCTTCCAACAGGACAACCCTAAGCAGGACGATCCTAAGCACACAACAGGACGATCCTAAGCACACAACAGGACGACCCTAAGCACACAGCCAAGTCAACGCAGGAGTGGTTTCGGGACAAGTCTCTAAATGTCCTTGAGTGGCCCAGCCAGAGCCCGGACTTAACCCAGATCGAACATCTCTGGAGAGACCTGAAAATAGCTGTGCAGCAACAATCCCCATTCAACCTGACAGAGCTTAGAGGATCTGCAGAGAAGAATGGGAGAAGCTCCCCAAATACAGATGTGCCAAGCTTGTAGCATCATACCCAAGAAGACTCAAGGCTGTAATTGCTGCCAAAGGTGCTTCAATAAAGTACTGAGTAAGGTGTCTGAATACTTATGTAAGTTTAGTTTTTCCGTTTTTTTTTTTTTTAATTAGCAAAAATATTTAAAAAACACTGTTTTTGCTTTTTCATTATGGGGTATTGTGTGTAGATTGATGAGGGAAAAGACAATTTAATCAATTTTAGAATAAGGCTATAACCTAACAAAATGTGGAAAAAGTTAAGGGGTCTGAATACTTTCCGAAGGTACTCTGTATAAAAAAAGTGTCCACAACTGGGATCGAACACACAACCTTCTGACCCAGGATCATGGGATTACACCCAGCCACCACGCCCTAGCAAAACCCAATCCTACTTGATGGTAATAGCGTTCACTGTTGCCCCTAGTTGCCGGTTTTGATGGCATTTCCCTCGGGACATGGATAAACATCCAATTTCGACGTCAATCTTGAACGATCTCTCTAAATATCACTTCTTAGTAATGAATAAACACAAATAAGGCTGATAAGAACTGCAATGGCTGTTCCTTACTTTGGAAAGAGGTTTGGCCCAGGTCCACCATGATGCTCTCCTCTCTGCAGGGGGAGGAAAGAACACAACTTTAAAAGGTGTCTTTTCCAACCCATGCAAACATGTTTACATATAGAGCTGTAACCCAGAGAGGGGGGCAGAGCACCTACGGGTGTGCAATCCACACCATGCACAGATCCAACACCATGCAAACACACACACAAACAGACACAAACAGACACTCCTCACCCCCCTACACTGTCAGCAGCTGGAGCTTCCCCCCTGCATCCACCAGAAGGAGGGCTGTGGCGTCATAGAGAACAGCACATTGCCACAGTGCCCCTGCTGGCCGGAGGACAAACATGCCACCGATTTTAAATACTAATTTTCATTAAACCTTTTCAGCTTTAACTCCATTCTAACTAGCTTTGAATGACTTTCACTCAGAGACTTTCCTCAGACTATCATGTTAACAATAACAAACCAACATTGATTTGTTAGAAACACCACGTTAGTGTCGTACAGCAGGCTCACCATAGCGTAAACAGTGTAAAGACTAGATTTTAAGAACTTCATGGCCAAAATCAATCCTCAGTGATCATTCACCCAGGCAGCATTACCTTATTGTCAGAGTGAGACTCCGCCCTTCTATCCATGCTGGGTGTGATTGGACGCATCTCTGTCTGTCTATTGGGTGGAGGCGGCGGGGGCGGGGGTCTACCGTGGCTGCTGCCTCCTGATTGGTCCAGCAGGTTGTCCATACTGTGGGCACTCCTAAGGGTGGAGCTACTGAAGGGTCAAAGGTCACCAAAAGTCAAAACAGCATTAGCAACTCATTAGCAACTATCTCTCAGAAGGGACAGTTTACACAAATTTCCCCTCAAGGGAAATTATTATTTGCTTATTTGCTTGAACTGTCCCTTTAAGAGCTAGTGGATCACCTGGAGCCAGTTGATCTAGGGGCCTCCTCCAGTGTCCCCACATAGGCAGCTGGGAACCAGCCCTGGCTGTGGGGGGAAGCAGAGAAGAGATACATTTCTATGAGTTTCTATGAAGGACAGAGAGCTATGGCTTGCTAGCATTCAGCACGTCATAAGCAAGTTGGCTAAAAAATATATATATTAAAATTATATTTTCCATTTCATGGTTCATATCCCAAAGACTACAGTATCAAGTGGAGTATCTCTTGAACAGATTTAAGTTGTCCTTATACAATGTTGTTCTGTGAGGGCAGCTCTGCCTCAAAGGCAGGAGCATCTCTCTCTACCTCCCTCTCCCTCACCGTGAGCTGCTCTCTGCCCGGCCGTAGAGCCAGCCGTTACGGGGCTCCTGCACCAGCACGCTCACCACCTCCCCCCGGGAGAAGGGCAGCAGGGTGGGGTTGCTGGAGTTAGCAGGGTGGGATACCAGAGCTCTCATAGGTCTCCCTCCTCCACCTCCACCCAGACCTAGGGACTCGCCAAATGAGCTGGAGCGGGAACGGATGTTCTGGGGTGATGGGCCTGGGGGCGGACGGACGGACGGACATGGATGTGTGAACATCAGAGGGCCAGGAAGGCAAGTCATAGGAGAGGAAAAACACCTGAACACCATGGGTATGGCATGTACATAATAGTTATCCAGATAGACTTAACCTGTTTTAGCATGGACATTGCCATTGATGGCTTCCACCAAAGTAGTCAACTGGGCACGAAGATGAGTACTCTATCTAACACTATAGGTTTGGTATACTGTAGTGTAGATATACAGTATATCATGCCCCCACCTCTGGAGGGCACTCTTCCCAGAGGCTGCTCCTCTTTGCCTGACCATTGGCTCCCCCTGTCCTCCTCCCTCGTTCTGGATGTGTTGTCCTGGTCCAGGTGAGAGGGGTTCCGGGATCCAGGTCGTCTGGTGGCGTTGACCTGGTCTCTCCATCCATCAGCTATCTGCTGTAGGCCTCCCCCTGCCCCTGTCTGGCTCATTGAACACACACACACATTGCATTACTTTCATTCACCTTGTTTATTCATTGGCTTTCATCTAGGTCAGGAAACTCACTCTCTTCTCTCTTACTTACCACTCTCTCTCAAAAAAAAATAAAAACAGAAAGCAACACACTAGGTGGAGCCTCTACTTATTCATTCCCTTCAAATCCACAAATTGGAGATTTGGAAAAGGCCAGGAGCAGGTGGTCATATTGCAAACCAGCCACGGTTCTTTCTATGATGAATGTGGTTTATGGGTCGTCCTCTGTAGCTCAGTTGGTAGAGCATGGCACTTGCAATGCCAGGATAGTGGGTTTGCTTCCCGGGGCCATCCATGTGTAAAATGTATGCATCCCTGACTGTAAGTCGGTTTGGATAAAAGTGTCTGCTAAATGGTGTATATTATTGAGTGTGTATGATTAAATTAGACTGTAGTCCAATGAACTAAGCTACACTACCTTGTTCATGAGGTAGATGATGGACTGAGTGAGACCACAGTGTTTCTCAGCCAGGAAACGGTATCGCCTTTCTTCCTCCATCAGAGCCTCGCGCTGACTCTCCCTCAGGAAGTGAATGTACTCATCCTGTGAGCACACATGCAATGTGTAAATATAGAACTTCCTCTGACACAGACACGCACTGTGTAAATACTCTTTATTTTATTTTACTCATACTCTTTATCTGACACACACACACACACACCAGTGGAGGCTGTTGAGGGGAGGACAGCTCATAATAAATGGGTGGAACTGAGCAAATGGAATGGCATCAAACACATGGAAACCATGTGTTTGATACCATTCCACCTGTTACGCTCAAGCCATTACCATGAGCCCGTCCTCCCCAATTAAGATGCCACCAACCTCCTCTCTCTCTCTCTCTCTCTCACACACACACACACACACTGGATTGACCTGGTGAGCCCCTCTCCTCAGCTGCCTCTCCAAAGATATGGCCTGGCTCTGTACCTCCATCTCATATCGCCTCCTGCTGCCCTGGAGGACACATTACATCAATGCCAGATACATTTTACACTGAATGTACAAAACATTAGGAACACCAGCTCTTTACATTACATAGACTGATCAGGTGAATCCAGGTGAAAGCTATGATCCCTTATTGATCTCACCTGTTAAATACACTTCAATCAGACAGGTTAAAGAAGGATTTTTAAGCCTTAAAACAGTTGAGAGCTGGATTTTGTGCCATTTAAGTGCCCTTGCCAGACACACCAGTTTGAGTGTGTCAATAACTGCAACGCTGCTGGGTTTTTCACGCTCAACAGTTTCCCGCATCAAGAATGGTCCACCACCCAAAGGACATCTGTGGGAAGCATTGGAGTCAACATGGGCCAGCATCCCTGTGGAATGCTTTCCATGCCCCCAACAAATTGAGTCTGTTCTGAGGGCTAAAGGGGGTACAATTCAATATTAGGAAGGTGTTCCTAATGTTGTGTACACTCAGTGTATACATAATAACACCACCATAGTCTTTATGTAAAAGTATCAGTAAGGATCAAACAGGAATGGTCCGGGCACTGCCCACTACTTCTGTACTACTTTTGTACATTCGGACTCTGTCTGTGTGCCAGTCCATGATCTTTACTACACTACTTCTGTACTGTCAACACAAGGGGGTACAGTATGTGAAAGGGGTATGTGAAGGAGAGTGGCTACTCACTGCTATGTAGTCCTTATCCAGTCTGACATTGTTGTTCATCTCCTGTAGCACCTCAGTGTGGAACCAGCGGAACTAGAGCAACACAGAGAATGGTTATTATGATTGCAGTAGTTGAAACACCACTGGTAAGCCAAACAATCACATCTCAAATTGTCAGATTACAGAGTCAACTGTGATGTTACACCATCTGGTAAAATATACAGTAGAATATATTAATAAGTGGGTTGCTTAGTTGTGAGTTGTTTTGACAGGTGTATAACTACAACCCCAGGTACAATTGCAATACACTCGTAATTCTTCCTTTTGAATTCTAATAGAGTAAAAGAACTAGTGCAGTGCCACTGTTCTACTGTTTGATGAGGAGTGTAAAGTAACCTACTATTCCTTCCAGTTCAGTGGTGAGACGCTTCTGGTTCTCTGAAATCTGAATCAGAACATCTCCTGTGAGACACAATGAGAAATTATTATCATAGGCAGACATTGACACACACACACACACACACACACATCCCAGAAAAAAAGACAGTGTCAAAACACGCATACAGTCCTACCCCGCCACCCCCTATACACACACATTGAATGAGAGCCTGCTTTTATCATCTTTAACAACATCCCAAGGCGCATCTCTCTGACTACACTGTAAGACACTTCTGTAATTTCAACAGTGAAAAACACGGTAGAATTCACAGTAAAATATCGTAAACAAGTTTTAAAGCACATTGTAAGAGTTCTGTCATTTTACATTCACATTTGACATTTTTGTCATTTAGCAGATGCTCTTATCCAGAGCGACTTACAGTTAGTGCATTCATCCTAAAACAGCTAGGTGGGTCAACCACACATCACAGACATAGCAAATACATTTTTCCTCAATAAAATAGATATCAGAAAAGTCAGAGGTAGAAAGATGGCCAAGGACTGCTGTGCTAGATTCCGGGGGACGCTGGTTCCACCATTGGGGTGCCAGAACAGAGAAGAGCTTGAACTGGGCTGAGTGGGAGCTGCCCACCAATAGGGTTGGGAAGGCCAAAGGACCAGAGGTGGCAGAAGGGATTGCTCAGGTTGGGGTGTAGGGTTGGATTGCTCAGGTTTGGGTGTAGGGTTGGATTGCTAAGGTTGGGGTGTAGGGTTTGAGTGTAGCCTGAAGATAGGAAGGGGCAAGTTCCTCTTCCTGCTCCGTAGGCAAGTACCATGGTCTTGTAGTGGATGCGAGCTTCGACTGTAAGCCAGTGGAGTGTGCGGAGGAGCGGGATGACATGGGAGACCTTGGGAAGGTTAAATACCAGGCGGACTGCAGCGTTCTGTAAAAGTTGCAGGGGTTTGATGGCACAAGCCAATAAAAACACTGTAGAATGCACAGAAACATACCTTAAATATGTTTTACAGAACACATGATGGTGCATTGTGGGAAAAAGCTGTGGGCGGGGAAATAATCTCATTAACATATTTTAAGGCATGCCTTGTAAGAAGCTCTAGTTGAGTGAGAATGTTCTGCCCCCAGAGAATACAGTAATATACAAACCTTGTCCCAAAAATGTACAGTAACTTACTGGTCAATTTCTGCCAGTAATTCACTGTTTTGCAAAATACTGTATCATACTGCATTTTTGGAGCGCAAAAACTTTAACACCAGTGGGTGCATGGTGTTGTTGTTTCTGACTCATTAACATATTTTTAGTTGTGACTTGTAAGAGGCTCTATTTGTTGCACCCATTAGTGAGAATGCTGTACGGATTTAACTGACATATTGTAATCAATCAATCAACTGTATTTATAAAGCCCTTTAGAAATCAGCAGATGTCACAAAGTGCTATACAGAAACCCAGCCTTAAACCCCAAACAGCATGCAATACAGATGAAATTTTCCAGGTTTTCCAGAAATCCCAATTGGAAGATTCCTGGATATCATTATCCTATTAACTCACTTGGTGAAGACCAAATTACTGAAAATGAACAAATTACACAACTGTGTCTCTTTTTCCCTGTAGTCACTGTCAGTTTCGAAGCCTTTGTTAAGGCCCAAAGTACAAGTGATATAAAACACCAAATATCAGTTGGTGTGCTGTAATATAGAATTACATTTTCACTATTAGCAATTGCTGAATAGCTTTTCAGTACAATTCAACAATAAAGTACTGTATTGATTTTTTGCTGTAAATAAATATTGCTGTGGTAAAATATTGTGGGAGGGACAAGAATCGCTGGCTCATTATCATACAAGGCGTGAACCCTTGACTTTTTTCACATTTTGTTATGTTACAGCCTTATTCTAAAATGGATTAAATAGTTTTTTCCCCTCATCAATCTACATGCAACACCACACAATGACAAAGCAAAAACCAAGCCACGAGGTCGAAGGAATTGTCCGTAAAGTTCCAAGACAGGATTGGGTCGTGGCACAGATCTGGGGAAGGATACCAAAACATGTCTGCAGCATTGAAGGTCCCCAAGATCACAGTGGCCTCCATCATTCTTAAATGGAAGACGTTTGGAACCACCGAGACTCTTCCTAGAGCTGGCCGCCCGGCCAAACTGAGCAATCGGGGGAGAAGGGCCTTGGTCAGGGAGGTGACCAAGAATATAAATAGTAAAGCAAAGTACAGATCCCCCAAAAACTACTTAAGTAGTACTTTCAAGTATTTTTACTTAAGTACTAAGTACTTTACACCACTGGTTTTGACAGTAATTGATTAGCTATCTAGACACTGAAAATGCTGTTCAACACCCCAAGTATCACTAACTAACCAATTACTGTCTAATCAAGTAACGCTACTGTTCAAATATGCAAAAAATTGCTCAGCTAGCTAGCTTACTTAAGGCTAACGTTAGCTACTTTCAGTAACGTCAGCTCAATTAGTTAGCTACCGTATCTGTTGAAAAATAAAGCTTGATAGTTGAATTAACATTTTTTCCCAATTTATGAAAGATAGGAAATTCTTGAGGAAGAGGGCTAGAGATGCAGCTCACCAAACACAGAGTGAGACGGTTGTTGTATTTGCAGGAGTAAGTGAATAGATTTTGTGTGTGTGTGTACACAATACAATTATTTAGCATCTAGCTACATAGAAGGGTTGGCTGATAATGTTACGAAAACGATGTGTGCACTTCCATGGGGCAGAAGTCAGCCTGTTGTGATTCTGGATTGCCAGATTGCTAGCAAGAATGACAAACTGCCATGTGAGGAATCGTAAGTGGCTCATTTCAGCATTTTTCATCATATTATTGATACCATGTCTTGTTTTGAAGTGTTTTGACTGATTTCATGTCAATGCAAATATTTGCTAGCTAGCTAACCAACAACTGTAACAATGTATTTGAGACAACAGGTGGTCATTGTGCAAATGTACTCGTTTGCAATAAACATTGGAGACAAAATATAACTTACATGTCAACTATATAAGCCAACCTTATGTTTTGCCACATGGTTGAATACATGTCGATTTTGTTGCTAAATCGACAGAGAGAGAATGAACACAGGTATTGTTAGTGAAGGGTAAGATAGTTGAATGTTAAATCAGGTTTACGATTGAGTGAACTGCTAATATCAATACGGAACAGAAATTATCCCAGAATTGACCTTTAGCTCAATTCAGGTAAACATTATTTCAAATCAAAGTTTATTTGTCACGTGCGCCGAATACAACAGGTGTAGTAGACCTTACAGTGAAATGCTTACTTACAATGCACTAACAAATAGTGCAAAAAATGTGTTAGTCTGTGGACCTGTTGGGGCGGTATCCAAACTGAAGTGGGTCTAAGGTGGCCGGTAAGGTGGAGGTGATATGATCCTTGACGAGTCTCTCAAAGCACTTCATGATGACAGAAGTGAGTGCTACGGGGCGGTAGTCATTTAGTTCAGTTATTTTTGCCTTCTTGGGTACAGGAACAACGGTAGCCATCTTGAAGCATGTGTGGATAACATACTGGGATAGGGAGCGATTGAATATGTCCGTAAACACACCAGCCAGCTGGTCTGCGCATGCTTTGAGGACATGGCTTATCCCTATTCATGGCTTTATTATGCGTGCCGACGTCGGCAACATGGCTACAGAAAAATCGGCATGTATAAATCCAAACTGTACAAAAATGCAAACGCAACATGCAACAATTGAAAAGATTTTACTGAGTTACAGTTCATATAAGGAAATCAATTCAATGAAATTAATGTATTAGGACTTAATCCATTGATTTAACATGACTGGGAAGACAGATAATATTTTAGTCAGGCAATGTCCACGTTATTCTCACATATTTTAGAATGTAATTATAATGTGAATATCAAGGCCTAAAAAATACGTTGTTAAAGTGGTAACAGTATAATTTTTATTTTACACTTTTTGCATGGATGGGGGTTCTATATTAAGCCCTATTAAGTACAATTACATAGATTATACAACTGTATAACATTCATGTACTTATGCTGCAGTAGTTTATGTGTCGGTGGGCTAGGGTCAGTTTGTTATATCTGGAGTACTTCTCCTGTCTTATCCGGTGTCCTGTGTGAATTTAAGTATGCTCTCTCTAATTCTCTCTTTCTTTCTCTCGGAGGACCTGAGCCCTAGGACCATGCCTCAGGACTACCTGGCATGATGACTCCTTGCTGTCCCCAGTCCACCTGGCCGTGCTGCTGCTCCAGTTTCAACTGTTCTGCCTGCGGCTATGGAACCCTGACCTGTTCACCGGACGTGCTACCTGTCCCATGCCTTATTAAACCTCAAATACAGTACATGTTTTACATTTCCTACATTGCAGGAAAGTTCTCCTTCAACAGGGTGATCAAATTAATATCCTACATCTGTAACTCCTTTTAGCCTCAGAGTGTCTGAGTGGCTAGGTTCAGGATGGGTTAAATGAACTAAACAGGACCCACAGCCTGTTACACTCTATTATGCATACGGCTCTGAAGACTAGTCTGTCACCTGATTCCACTGCTATAGTACAGATAACACCCCCTAACAAGGGCTCCGGTTACATTATACCTCTTATTAGGGAAATGGGAAGACTGACTCTGGACCAGTTGTTATGGTTAGACTCACGTACATGTTGTCTTGTTACCTCAAAATGCATCAACATTACAGTCACACTGATGTGGGCAAAGTTAATTTTAATGCATATTCCACTATGGGGTAAAAAACAACATAGAAATACACACCTATGCGCTCTATAACTCTGCTCTATACAAACAGGAACAGACATACTGTGTATGGCACAAAAAAAAACACACACATACAGCACAACTGCTATTCAACCCAACCCAGTGTCCACCCTCTGTCACATACACACACACATACACACACGCCCTCGTCTAAGAAAGCTCCAGAGGTATTGTGACGGTAAAAGGAAGTGTACCAATGTGCTGCCTGTCAGGTAAACTTTGCTCTATGTGGTTCGGTGAAGGACACTGCATTGATTGGGGTAATAACCACAACCATAAACAGCACAAAGGACCCATACAGTACATCGGTCCTTCGTGTTTCTCTAGCTTTGTTCCTGCATCTCTAACCTTTCTCATACTCTGTAACTGACCTGACACACACACACACACCATACAGCAGACACATGCACATATGTAATGTACACACGCACGCACACACACACACACAGTGAATGAAGAGGTTCTTACCAATAGAGCGAGACGACATGGTGTGGAAGGCCTGCTCCCCTATCTTAGCAAGGGTGCTGAAGTAAGCCTCACTGGTCACAGCAAGGGCTAAACACACACACACAGAAACAGACAAGCAATTGAATTGCATATCCAGTTGATATGATTCACGCTGCTGACATGCCAGAGTTAGACTCATGCCAGTAAAAGCACAACAAACACATTCATCTGAAAGCAGCAAATTGCAGAAAGTTTGTTTAATATGCGTCGACAGATTCATCTATAATTGATTCAAATAGTTGGGCCCATCGCATATACATGTTCCATATCTCATTGCTTTGGAGTGGAAAAGGACTGCTGCAGACAGAACATAAACTGGACAGACACATTTACATTCAGCAGTTCAACCAATAGAAACATGTGTAGGTCATATTATGTCCTATAGGTTCATCGTAATAAACATTCCCAAGTGATATGGCAGTACTTTTACAAGGGAAACCTTATGAACTCTGTTGACAAAATGAAAAGTAATTTGTATTTATTTCCAGGTTTGTTGTGTAGAAGGGAGGAGAGGCGACAAGGAAGGGCACAACAAATGATCTCTCATTGATGAGATGATATAGTTCTGAGAAGAATCTCTAGTATAAATCAGTCATATACTAACTGTAATGAGAATGACTCTTTTGTCACAATGTACTCTATTTTATTTGAATGCTTCATCGTATTCAAATGCATGCCACAAAGGTCATCGGTTTCACTTCCTTTCTTTCTCACCTTGGAAAGCCTGCATGTAGCTGTTTCCCAAAGACACTAACTTCTGTAGACTTGGGTTGAACTGATCCATCAGGCTCTGTTGACACACACACACAGAGACAGGGAGAGACACACACACAGAGACAGACACACACAGTGAGACATTGAAAGGTGTGGTCCTTATCTTGAACAGTAAGCTGTATACATATACCCTGTTCATAAGTGATATTGTATTTATCCATAGAATACTGTACTGCTCACAACTATAGTGCGCCAAATTGAACAGAATATAAGAACAACAAATGTGCATTGCAGATTAGGCCTACAGGTGAAGCATATATCTAGGGCTACGCAACAATTGTCAAGATTTCAAACCAAATCTCACTCACCGCGTATATGCCCAAAGTAGAGCGATGCAACTGGTCGCTGTTTTGTCCAGACATTCTGACGCTCAAAGTGTTCCCACTGGCTGCCTATGAAACATTCAATCTATTTATTTATACGTTATGAAAATTAAGGGTGACAGTCCCGAAAGTCCCCTATCCGTATCAACGCGGATGTTCTAATTCACAGGAAACTGGGCGGGGAGCAGAACAGAACGTGTGAGTAATTGACACTGGATCTCAGATAGGACTGTTGTCAATTATTAATCAAGTCAAAGCTATAAACGATTCAACAACACAAAACACGCAGCGACTAGTGACCTAAGCTTTACAAAGATAGGTTATTTTGTGTAAGAAAGGGGACTTAAATGGCCATTTTCATTATCTCCATTACAATACCAGTGTCTACATATGTGAAAAAAAGTGAATTTCTACGTTTTGTAGAAAAATATATAAAGTTCTACCCGATGACATCATCAAAAGTTAAAGCGTTTTAAAGATTGTGTTTGAAAATCACAATGGGTTTCGGGTGACGTGGGAAGCAAGAAAATACCGATCCCTCTGGCTAGAAACTAGTTGCCGGTTTAGAAAATCTGTCACGCCAGCTCCCGCTCCCCCTCGAGCGCCAGGCTGCCGGCTTGTCAGGCTCCCACGCCTCAGCTGGCTGATCAGGCTCCCACGCCTCAGCGGGTTTGGCAGGCTCCCAGGCTCCCATCATGCCTCAGCCGGCTCGCCAGGCTCGCCCAGGTGGGATGCCGGGTTGCGCCCCTAGGGGGGGGGGGGGCTACTGTAACACCTGTTTCCACTCCTCCGCTATGCCCATCATTACACACACCTGTCATCATCATTACGCACATTAGCGCATCATTGGACTCATCTGAACTCCTTCACTTTGTTGATTGCTCCCTCTATATCTGTCTGTTCCTCAGTTTGATCCCCGCGTCAGCATTGATGTCGTTATGTTTTTCATGTCCAGACGCTGACATGTCTTGTTTCATGTCTGTTTATTAATTAAAATGTTCACTCCTGTACTTGCTTCTCGTCTCCAAGCGTCTGTCCTCACAAAATCAGGTTTACTTACTTTTAATCCTACCCTGTGATGTCACAGAGAATAATTGTTTACGTTTTTAACCACAGATCAAAGAAAGACACCATGTAGACACTGGTATGACGCTGGAGATAATGAATACAAGGTTGAAAAGTGGCGGAATTGCCCTTTAATAATACATTTAATCCGTCATCAACACTCATCAGATGTCAAAGTTAACTGGAATGATTCAATGAGTGAATTTTATAACATTCACAATCTGATTAGCATGTGCTCATGTTCACACCCAGGATAGTGTGTGCGTGTGCTCGGGTGTGCGTGTGTGTGAGCTATCCCAGCATGAGGGTTCAGATGTATCACCAATAGGAATGACTTATCAGATTCTCCTGTGACCTCAAACACATACAACTCTCAGGTATGTGAGCTGAGGCAGTGAACTAGTCAATAATTATCCCATCTCCCCACGGACTACTGTTACCAACCTTTCTGTTCACATATAATACAGATTATTACAGAAGCTCGTGATAGTAGCTAGAACTATAGTTCCCAATTTCCAACTACGAATACGATTAATTATTATTATATTTAATATGACAATATGTTAGAAGAATCATTGTATTTCCTATTTATATGTCCTGCTAACTGCCAAAATGTATTATAAACATCAGGATACTCTCGTCTATTTAGGTATTGGTTGAAGCTCACTGTTAAATTCAAATCTCCCTACCATCATATATCTAAGCCAATAGGACACCGATTTCAAATCAACTTGATTGGAGATACACAACTCACTCTCTGCCTCTCGTCATGATCAACGCATTTTCAAAAAAAAATCGACTAGCGACAAATCTAGCGACTTTTTCTGGTGTTATTGGAGACTTTTGTAGATCCTGACGTGAAAGCATGTATCGTTCTTACTCTTCTCAACGAGCAGCAGGTGCTGCCGTGGGCCCCACCCCCATCCCAAAGCACTCACAGGTGGCCCAGTCCTCACAAAGCAGTCACTCCCAGCTGCAGCCAGAGCAGGAGATGTTCACCCCTACACGTCCAGACTGCAAATTAATCGTGCATGCGAGAAGCCGCCACTGGCTGATCCCGCCCTGGCTTACATTCAGCGCGGGATGTAAATGGGATGTAGATGTAAAATGTTCTTTGTCTAAAATAAATCACTGCACTTACTCACCTTGTCCACTGTGTGTGCGCCTCTCTGTAACATAAGCTAAACATCTAGCTGGCTAGCGCATCATGTCTCAGTCTAAACTGTACACTCAAAAATACAGAAAGGAGTGGGAATCAAACCCTGAATTCAAAGGCTGGTTGAAGCCATTTATTGGAGATGATACATGGGCATACTGCCTGTATTGGAAGGCTGATTTCTACGCCAAACTTAGTGATGTAAAAAAAACACATGACAACTCAAAAACATACTCAAAAGGCAAAGCCTTATAACAGTTGCACCCAAAACAAGCTGCCATTTATGGTTAAAAAAAATTGACTCTGCAAAAAAGCCTGAGGCCACCATGGCATTAGCTATCTCTGAACACTGTTCCATGCTGGCATGTGATCACATTGGAGAAGCATGTAGAGCAGCTTTCTCAGACTCCACTGCTGCTACCCACTTCCAAATGCACAGGACAAAGTGCACAGAAATTAATAATGATGTTCTAGCACTATACATTCTGAAAAGTTGGTCACAGATGTGGGAGACCAGCGTTTCAGCCTCCTCCTTGATGAGTCCACGGATGTAAGTGTTTCTAAGTTCCTGGGGGTTGTGTTAAGGTAATTTAGTGACACCAAGCAGACAATTGTATCAACATTTCTTGCGCTTCTTGAGTTGGAGGGTGGAGATGCCAAATCTATAGCCCGTGCTGTTGTGGCTTTCCTTGAGAAGTGTTGTCTTAAAAAAGAGAAACCCCTGGGGATAGGGACTGACAATGCCTCTGTTATGGCGGGGATTAGCAATGGGATCCATAAAGTGCTGAAGGAGGAGTATGGCCTCAAATATGTGGTTCTTATTCGCTGTGTGTGCCACTCTCTGCAGCTTGCTGTAAGTCATGCTTCCAATGACACCATCCCCCGTAGTGTGCAGTACTTGGTACGAGAGACTTATAACTGGTTTTATGTGTCTCCAAAGCACAGGGAGGCCTACAAGGCCTTATATGAGACCATCAACTGGGGAGAGAAACCTTTACAGATAACCAAGGTGTGTGCCACACGTTGGCTCTCCATTGAACCTGCGGTTCCACACATTTTGGTCCAGTGGGAGGAGCTTAGGCTGCATTTCTCAGTCACCGAGTCCAGTGAACACTGCTACATGGCTGAGGTTTTATACTCCATGTACAGTGATCCTTTTTTGAAGTCAGTGCTGGGTGAGGTACAGTTGGCCATCAAGGCTTTTGAGGGAGAGCAAGTAGATCCTCTTAAGCTACTTGACAGCTTGGTTAGCCTGATCAAGTCTGTGAGCAGCAGGGTGCTGAATCCACTGGCAAATGTTGATGTACTCAAAGGGCCAATAGATGGATACATCAGTCCCAAACCGCACCTTGGTTACCTTTTGAGTCAAAAGCAGCTGAGCTCCACCTTGCGCCCGAGGATGAAAACAATGTCTGAAAGCGGTGTGTAGCCTTCACCATCTCCCTCACTAATGAGTTGAGGGTGAGACTGCCGGACAACATCGAAGCGGTGTGTAGCCGTCACCATCTCCCTCACTAATGAGTTGAGGGTGAGACTGCCGGACAACATCGAAGCAGTGCATTACATGTCCGTTTTCAATGTGGAGGAAACTCTAAAGCACAATAAGAGCCCTGGAGAAATTGAAAAAAATAGCCAAGCTCCTTGGCTACTCCCCTGCAGAGATAGACAAGATTGTCCAGCAATGGCGTGCCATCCAACTTAGTAAATGGAATGAGACAAAACACACACTGGGTTCTGGAGTGAGATTTGGAAGTTCAGGGATGCAGCTGATATCAACCCGTTTCAAGAACTTGCCATGGCTGCTGTGTCTGTGTTGTCCTTGCCACACTCGAATGCTGAAGTCGAGAGAGTATTCAGCCAGATGAGTGTGGTAAAAAGCAAACTTAGAAATCGGATGTCCTTGCAGACCCTTAACTCCATCCTGTACATTCGATATGGACTGAAGCTGTCTGGTGAGGCTTGCTATGAGCACCAGCTGCCTGATAATATTTTGGAGCTGATTTTGGCACATTAGCTGCTTACTCATTTAAGTCAGCTCCCTCAGTTGCTGAACCTGCCATAGAGAGCCTTGACCAAAATGATGATGACCCACTCTTTCTGTGAGCCAGCACAGCCTGTGTGTGTGTGGAGGGGGGGGGGTCTGGAAAAAAAACAATTAACCTGAATTAGGGCCAGACTTGTTACCATAATTTTCTCACATTGCCATTGACAGTTTTTTCTATTGTCTCTTTTTGGTTCATTTAGATTGTTAATGTAGATTGTATACAAAACAAAATAAAAAAATGTTATGGGTTAAACATGTTAATGTTTTACTGTGACTTGTTGTAGGCTCCTAAGTGGACCATAAGGTTAAAAACCAAACCAAATTAAGAAGAAAAAAAAAAGAAAAAAAAAACTAAGTAACTCCGCCAGAGTGTCTCTTTTGGGTCACTTTTGCCAGTCCCAAGCCCTGATAAAGGAGGAGGGTTGGAATTGTGACATAAAAAAAAACAAGAATCAACAGAAGAAAGTTCATTTGTAGTTCTAAACATATTTAGGGTGTTGTTTTACTCACTTTTAGTCTCTCCCACGACGTGATTCCTCTCCTACAGCATCCATCACAATTACATACACTTATGCAAATTAGGCGATTACGTCATTTAGCGACTTCTAGTTACTTTTAGGACAGCCAATAGCTACTTTTATAAGAACCACATACCATATTTTTTTTAACATTGTCATTAGCAATTGAGTATTTATTGTGGCTACCTAGCTCAAATTCTAGAAGTCGGGTTAAAAACGAGACTATAGCGTCCATTGAATTTAAACTGTCGGATAGGCTAAATTTGTAAGTGCAGTTTTTATGAAATGTATCATTTATCACGTGCACATTTCCTTCAATTAGAAAACAATGATGTGCTAACTTTTTGTAACATTTCTAATCAATGCTAACATATTTTTAGCTGAATCTCAGAGTGCTCAGCAACTTGCCAACACAAACAGGTCGCCGCCTCTACCAGCCAGCCATGATAAGAAGTGGTTGAGGACAAACCTAAGCTACTATAGATGTCTTGAATACCAACATATAGCTGAGGTTAATCAATACATGCACACAGATAATTGTCCAACATGAAAAATGGGTTGGTTGTTATTAGTGAGCTGAATGTGGTTTTGTTTTGATTAGCTAATGTTAGTTAGCTAGCCAGCAGCTGTAACATTAGATAACTAGCTAACATAACGTTATACCACAGCATAAGTTACCTGTCAGATGAGAACTAATGTTGGCTAGCTTGCTAACCAACAAGCGAGGAAAGCTACCTACCTATATTTTTCCTGGGAAGGTGTTTTATAAAGCTGAAGTCATCTGTGTAAACTAACAGATAAGCTAGCTAAATGTCCTTGCCTGCTATAGTCAGTTAGCTAACTAGCAAAAACTCAATGTTGACCATAACTTAGCTAGCTATATCCCACAATATTCCACATAGCATAGCTAAGTAAAGTTCATAGTCAACACCAAACTTTGGAAAACTGCCACACAGCTCATTTATAATACATTGTGCAATGGGCATTGCTCATCTAACGTTAGCTACTCCATAAAGTAAAATTGGCTTGCTTGCTAACGTTACATGTACAACCAGATTTCAATTTATAACATAACACCTGCTTGCTCATTTAACATTAGCTAACGTTACAGACCTTACCCTATGCATTGATTCAGTACGCGCCCTCCTCTCAATGCAATTGTCTTCCTGTCATTATAATCCAAATTTGCACTGACTGATCAATAGTGTCAAATTACTTTTCAGTGTGTTCCCAAAAATCTGAATTTGCCACACGTGCACCCAGTTAAAACGTGCTAGTGCAACCGAATCTGAGCGCAGTTTAAAGAAAACGCTATGCTTGCTAACCTGGTTAGAGCTAAATCTATATATGACCTAACTAAAATTATGCTGTTTTCAACACATCAACTGTCTAAGACAATTTATTTTTGAGCAAGCAAGATAAATACACGTTCAATCAGTACTGAGTGAATGAACAACAAAGACATTGTGCAACAAAAGCTTCCAGGCGCATGTCCACAATCCGCTACTCTGCCATACAGCACTGTTTCACTGGGCAGTACTGTAGGGATGGCGTGAATCTCATGGATGAGGGCAACGACCTCTTCCTTCCTTGAGAGTCTGAGAGCTGGTCTCTCCTCCGTTCTTGCGAGACGGATGCAGTAGTACATACCAGCCCACTCACTGCCTCTTGCCTGCCAGTCCACGAAACCAATTAAAACTATACACTAAAGAGAATGGTCAAACTGTGTCCTCAGTTCCAAAGACGGCGACGCTAACCATTGTTATAAGCACATCAACTTGACACTATTTATATGGACTGTCTGGCCTATTTAACTGGACATGCTGATGATGACAGGAGTTATCAACATTGTTCTTGATGATCCACAGCGTTATGTAGGCTTTTCTGATCAAGCAGTGCTACAACACCTGATTCTACTACTCAGCTGTTCACTGAGACCAATAATAGTATAATCAGGTGTGGTAGAACTGGGCTTGAACAAAAAAAGCCTGCATAAACCTGTAGCTTCTCAAGAGCAGTTGTGGCCATCCCTGAATTGTATTTACAAAGTTGACTATACATTTTGTTGTAAATTTGATATTTAGTTATAACTCACTTTTGTTTACAGGTAGTGTAGTACTAGGCCTTTCTTCAGTAAACTATAAGGTACAGTTTCATGTAAATAGTTAATGTGTACATGTTGATTATGTGTGTATTTTCCAGGAGGTTGTTCGATTGTCTTAAAATCTAAGTAACATGATTTTAAAAATCAGAGGAAAGGAAAGAAAGAAAGATGTTGGTGGGAAAGGGTGGGGAGAAGTTGAGAGGGGCAGAGAGAGATATAGTTGAGGGGCAGAGAGAGATATAATGAGAGAAAGAGAGATGGAGAGAGTTAAAGAAACAACAGAAGGGAAAGAGAAGAGAGAGAACTGAGCGAGAAAGAGGTCTGACAGAGAGAGAAAGCTGAAAGTGGGGGAGAGAGAGAAAGTGAGAAAGTGAGAGAGCGAGAGAGAAGGCCCTTGAGCTCTCATAAAACTAGTGGCGCAGTACTCATGGTCTGTCTGTCTGATGGCTATTTGTACACTAGGTGGCACCATAAAACCACCGGAGACATGACTGGAATTTTAAACATCATTGACTCTCTCGCAGCGGCGCTGTAGCATACCCTACACCAAGGGCGGGGCAAAGTATGGCCTGCCGGGCACTTCAATACGGCTTGCGAGACATAAAAAAAATTAAAATAATGATTTTAACAAACAATTAGTCCCCCGAAAAATGCGGCCCTCCGTTGAATTTCAAAATCCCGATGTGGCCCTCGAGCCAAAAGGTTTTCCCACCCCTGCCCTACACTAAAACCCTTCACAGTTTGAATGGAACCCTAAAGGCTGCCTACAGATATAGATCTTTGCAGCAGCAAATAATATAGCAGTGCCTTAGACTGCTGCGCCACTCGGGAGGATCCCACAAATAGATTTTAACAAACAATTAGTCCCCCAAAAAATGTGGTCCTCCGTTGAATTTCAAAATCCCGATGTGGCCCTCGAGCCAAAAGGTTTTCCCACCCCTGCCCTACACTAAAACCCTTCACAGTTTCAATGGAACCCTAAAGGCTGCCTACAGATATAGGTCTTTGCAGCAACAATACATATAACTAAACTCAGTAAAAAAATACATGTCCATTTTTTCAGGACCCTGTCTTTCAAAGATCATTTGTAAAAATCCAAATTTCTTCACAGATCTTCAATGTAAAGGGTTTAAACAATGTTTCCCATGCATGTGCAATGAACCATAAACAATTAATAACCATGCACCTGTGGAATGGTTGTTAAGACACTAATAGCTTACAAACGGTAGGCAATTAAGGTCACAGTTATGAAAACTTAAGACAGTAAAGATGCCTTTCTACTGACTATGAAAAACAGCAAAAGAAAGATGCCCAGGGTCCCTGCTCATCTCCGGGAACGTGCCTTAGGCATGCTGCAAAGAGGCATGAAGACTGTAGATGTGGCCAGGGCAATAAATTGCAATGTCGGTACTGTGAGACGCCTAAGACAGCGCTACAGGGAGACAGGACAGACAGCTGATCGTCCTCACAGTGGCAGACCACGTGTAACAACACCTGCACAGGATTGGTACATCCGAACATCACACCTGCGGGACAGGTACAGGATGGCAACAACTGCCCGAGTTACACCAGGAACGCACAATTTCTCCATCAGTGCTCAGACTGTCCTTAATAGACTGAGAGAGGCTGGACTGAGGGCTTTTGTAAGGCAGGTCCTCACCAGACATCACCGGCAACAACATCGCCTATGGGCACAAACCCACTGTCGCTGGACCAGACAGGACTGGCAAAACGTGCTCTTCACTGACGAGTCGCGGTTTTGTCTGACCAGGGGTGATGGTTGGATTCGTGTTTATCGTCAAAGGAATGAGCATTACAACGAGGCCTGTACTCTGGAGCGGGATCGATTTGGAGTTGGAGGGTCTGTCATGGTCTGGGGTGGTGCGTCACAGCATCATCGGACTGAGCTTGTTGTCATTGCAGGCAATGATGTGGTACCCTTCCTGCAGGCTCATCCTGACATGACCTTCCAGCATGACAATGCCACCAGCCATACTGCTCGTTCTGCGCGTGATTTCCTGCAAGACAGGAATGTCAGTGTTCTGCCATGGCCATCGAAGAGCCCGGATCTCAATCCCACTGAGCACGTCTGGGACCTGTTGGATCAGAGGGTTAGGGCTAGGGCCATTCCCTCCAGAAATGTGTGGCAACTTGCAGGTGCCTTGGTGGAAGAGTGGGGTAACATCTCACAGCAAGAACTGGCAAATCTGGTGCAGTCCATGAGGCGGAGATGCACTGCAGTACTTAATGCAGCAGCTACAGACTGTAACTTTTGATTTTGACCCCCCCTTTGTTCAGGGACACATTATTCAATTTCTGTTAAGTCACATGTCTGTGGAAATTGTTCCATTTATGTCTCAGTTGTTGAATCTTGTTATGTTCATAGACATATTTATACATGTTAAGTTTGCTGAAAATAAGCGCAGTTGGCAGTGAGAGGATGTTTCTTTTTTTATGATGCATGTAATCCCTTATGGAAAAACCACATGAATTCTTGTGTGAAGTTAGTGAAATAACATGTGACAACATGTGAAGCAACATGTGATAACATGAAACTGCACGTGGCAACATGTGAGAACATGATCTCATGTTAAAGAAATTTGACAACTTGGGGATGCAACATTTCAACATGTGATATACCATTCAACTGAAATCATATGTTTTTGGAAAACGTGATATTCCATGTGAAAAAGTGTTTTTGAAACATTTCACACCTTGCTCAAGGACACATCAACAGATTTTTCACCTTGTTGACTCAGTTATTCAAACCAACGACCTTTCAGTTACTAGTCCAACGCTTGAACCGCTAGGCAAATCATGTGCAAGTGAAATTTCAAATGTGGAATGATGTGCAAACATGTGTTTTTGGACCCCTTCACATGAGATATTGAGGGGATTCGATTATCTGTCACGGTTTGCCCCGGTGGGAGGAGTTTGTACCAAGTGATGGCATAAGTTTTAGAACCAGGCTGAAGCCCATGGCAAAGATGGCTCAAAGCAAAAGTTATGTAGATTAAGCATGTGGAATAATAAGTATAATTCTGTGTTTTTACATGCAAAAGGGAGTAATTTTGACAAAAATGTTTTATCTGCCTTAGAAATTAAAACTAGTTTGAGAATTCAATCATATTTTTTATGGAAAATAGATGTTTTATGTTTCTGGACCATGCACCACATTACCTTGTTGACAAGATGACCGAGCGGAGAAGGTTACTGTTCCATTTGAGATGGGAACTCCTCCCTCAACGATTTTGCCTGTTCACATCACGGCCATAGCTGGGTGCACCGTGGCTCATGTTAATAGAATTCCCTCTATGTTGTCACATGTTTAGATTCATCAAATCAAAGCAAATTTTATTTGTCATATGCGCCGAATACAACCTTACAGTGAAATGCTTATTTACAAGCCCTTAACCAACAGTTCAGTTGGTTAAAAAAACAAGAAATAAACTAACAAATAATTAAAGAGCAGCAGTAAAATAACAATAGCCAGGCTATATATAGGAGGTACCAGTACAGAGTCAATGTGCGGGGGCACCAGTTAGTCGAGGTAATTGAGGTAATATATACATGTGGGTAGAGTTATTAAAGTGACTTATACATAGATAATAACAGAGAGGAGCAGCAGCGTATAAAAGAGGGGGGGGGGGGGGGGCAATGCAAGTACCCTTTAGCTCAGTCCAGATGCTGCCTGTAATCCATGACTTCTGATTGGAGTATGTACGTACAGTCACTGTGGAGACGACATCATCGATGCACTTATTGATGAATCCAGTGACTGATGTGGTGTACTCCTCGATGCCATTGGAAGAATCCCAGAGCATATTCCAGTCTGTTGTAGCAAAACAGTCCTGTAGCTTAGCATCTGCTTAATCTGACCACTTTTGTATTGACTGAGTCACTGGTGCTTCCTGCTTTAATTGTTGCCTGTAAGCAGGAATCAGGAGGGTAGAATTATGGTCAGATTTGCCAACTTGAGGGCAAGGGAGAGCTTTGCACGTGTCTCTGTTTGTGGAGTAAAGGTGGTATAGAGTTTTTTTTTCCCTCTGGTTGCACATTTACATGTTGATAGAAATTAGGTCAAACGGATTTAAGTTTCCCTGCATTAAAGTCCCCGGCCACTAGGAGCGCCACCTCTGGATGAGCATTTTCTTGTTTGCTTATGGCGGTATACAGCTCATTGAGTGCAGTCTTAGTGCCAGCATCTGTCTGTGGTGGTACGTAGACAGCTACAAAAAATACAGATGAAAACTCTCTTGGTAGATAGTGTGGTCTACAGCTTATTATGAGATACTCTACCTTAGGCGAGCAAACCCTCGAGACTTCCATAGATATCGTACAACAGCTGTTGTCTACAAATATACATAGACTGCCACTGCTTGTCTTACCAGAGGCTGCTATTCTATCCTGCTGATGCAGTGTATAACCCGTCAGCTGTATGTTATTCATGTTGTCGTTCAGCCACGACTCAGTGAAACATAAGATATTACAGTTTGTCATGTCCAGTTGGTAGGATATACACTTGAAGTCGGATGTTTACATACACCTTTAAACTCAGTTTTTCACAATTCCTGACATTTAATTCAAGTAAATTCCCTGTCTTAGGTCAGTTAGGACCACCACTTTATTTTAAGAATATGAAATGTCAGAATAATAGTAGAGATAATGATTTATTTCACATATATTTTCATTCTTCACATTCCCAGTGGGTCAGAAGTTTACATACACTCAGTATTTGGTAGCATTGCCTTTACATTTTTTAACTCGGGTCAAACGTTTCGGGTAGCCTTCCACAAGCTTCCCACTGTCAGGTATGCGTAAACGGCTGTAAGGGAGTCAGGTGCAGGAGAGCAGATATTGGGTTGCCAACGGAGCCTTTTATTTAGGCGAACCAAAAGCACACGGCAAAGTGAACACGAAATAACAACAGCGCAACAAACTAACGTGTGCATAACATGAAACAGAATAAACAATACCACACACATACTTGGGGGTAACAGAGGGTTAAATACACAACACATAATGAGGGAAATGAGAACCAGGTGTGTGGGAAAACAAGACAAGACAAATGGAAAATAGAAAATGGATCAACGATGGCTAGAAGACCGGCGACGTCAACTGCCGAGTACCGCCCGAACAAAGGGAGGCATCAACAGTGACAGTACCCCCCCCCCAATGCGCGGCTCCAGCTGTGCGTTGACACCAGCCTCGGGGACGACCCGGAGGACAATGCGCAGGGAGATCCGGATGGAGACGGTGGAACTCTCGCAGCAGCGAAGGATCCAACACGTCCTCCACCAGAACCCAGCATCTCTCCCCCGGACCCTACCCCTCCCAGTCCACCAGGTACTGAAGGCATCGAGGGGGCGGAGGAACCTCCCACACCTCAGACTCCTGGAGCGGGCCAACCACCACCGGCCTAAGGAGAGACACATGGAATGAGGGGTTAATGCGGTAATCGGGGGGAAGCTGTAATCTGTAACAAACCTCGGTCACTCTCCTCAGGACTTTAAATGCCCCCACAAACCGCGGATCCAACTTCTGGCAGGGCAGGCGGATGGGCAGGTTTTGGGTTGAGAGCCAGACCCGGTCCCGGGGTCTCACTACAGTGACGGTCTGCGCCAACTTTCTGGCAGGAACCAGAACCGGCTGATAGCCCAATACACACTGAAAGGGGGAGAGGTTAGTGGAGGAGTGGTGGAGCGAGTTCTGGGCCATCTCTGCCCAGGGCACGAACGCTACCCACTCCCCTGGCCGGTCCTGGCAATAGGACCTCAGAAACCTACCCACATCCTGGTTTACTCTCTCCACCTGCCCGTTACTCTCGGTGTGAAAATCTGAGGTAAGGCTGACCGAGACCCCCAGACGTTCCAGACCCTTGAAGTGAACTGGGGGCCTCGATCAGGCACTATATCCTCAGGCACTCCATAGTGCCGGAAGATGTGCGTAAAAAAGGCCTCCGCAGTCTGTAGGGCCGTAGGGAGACCGGGCAGAGGGAGGAGACGGCAGGACTTAGAGAAACGATCCACAACGACCAGGATTGTGGTGTTTCCCTGTGATGGGGGAAGATCGATCAGGAAATCGATCGACATATGTGACCATGGCCGCTGTGGAACGGGTAAGGGGTGTAACTTACCTCTGGGCAGGTGCCTAGGGGCCTTACACTGGGTGTACACTGAACAGGCAGAAACATAAACCCTCACGTCCTTAGCCAAAGTGGGCCACCAGTACTTCCCGCTCAGACAGCGCACCGTCCGACCGATGCCTGGATGACCAGAAGAGGGTGACGTGTGGGCCCAATAGATCAGCCGGTCACGGACAGCAGACGCCCAGGAACGTACAGACGCCCAGCAGGACACTGGAGGGGAGCGGGCTCTCTACGCAACGCCCACTCAATGTCCGCGTCCAGCTCCCACACTACCGGCGCCACCAGGCAGGAGGCCGGGAGTATGGGAGTGGGATCCATTGGCCGCTCCTCTGTGTCATACAGCCGGGACAGTGCGCCTGCTTTCTCGTTCTGGGAACCTGGTCTGTAAGAAAGGGTGAAAACAAAATGGGTGAAAAACATGGTCCACCTTGCCTTGCGAGGGTTCAGTCTCCTCGCCGCCCGGATGTACTCCAGATTGCGGTGGTCAGTCCAAATGAGAAAAGGTTGATTAGCCCCCTGAAGCCAATGTCTCCACACCTTCAAAGCCTTGACGACAGCCAACAACTCCCGGTCCCCCACGTCATAGTTTCGCTCCGCGGGGCTGAGCTTCCTCGAGAAGAAAGCACAGGGACAGAGCTTCGGTGGCATGCCCGAGCGCTGAGAGAGCACAGCTCCTATCCTAGCCTCGGACGAGGCTATGAATGCCAAGGAGGGATCAGGATGAGCCAGTACGGGAGCCGAGGCAAACAGAGCCCTCAGGTGACCAAAAGCCCTGTCCGCCTCAGCTGTCCACTGCAAGCGCACCGGGCCCTCTAAAGCAGTGAGATAATGGGAGCCGCTACCTGACCAAAACCTCAGATAAACCTCCGGTAGTAGTTGGGAAACCTTAAGAACCGCTGCAGTTTGGTGAAGAAGCGCTCCCCATGCATTGACTCTATCACTGTGGCTATGAGCAGTAGCAGGTAACTATACCTCACAGTGATCTAATTCAGACCCCGATAGTCAATGCACGGGTGCAGACCCCCCTCCTTCTTCTTCACAAAAAAAGATGGGTGAAGTGGAGAACCGAATGTACCCCTGACGCAGGGATTCGGAGACATATGTTTCTATAGCCTCCACCTCCGCCTGTGAGAGGGGATACACGTGACTCCTGGGAAGTGCAGCGCCTACCAGGAGATCTATCGCACAATCGCACCGTCGATGAGGTGGTAATTGAGTCGCTTTCTTTTTAGAGAAGGCGAGAGCCAAATCAGCATATTCAGGGGGAATGCGCACGGTGGAGACCTGGTCTGGACTCTCCACCGTAGTGGCACCAATGGAAACCCCTAAACACTTACCTGAGCATTCTCGCGACGACCCTGTGAGACCCCTCTGTGACTAAGAAACAGTGGGGTTATGACAAGTTAACCAGGGTAGGCCCAGCACCACGGGAAATGCAGGAGAGTCAACAATAAAGAGCCTAATTCTCTCCGTATGACCCCCCTGCGTCACCATGCCCAAAGGAGCGGTGACCTCCCTAATCAACCCTGACCCTAATAGTTGACTATCTAAGGCGTGAACGGGGAAGGGCACATCCACGGGAACGATGGGAATCCCTAAACTGAATTGACGAGCGCCTTGTGCTGGGAATGCGGGGAAAACTCAGGAAAAGTTACAAACATGTGTGCAACAGAGGGCTCTGGGTGAGAATGGTGCCTTCTCACCTGGGGTGACGCCAGAGTGCCCTGCCTGCTGCCTCAAACCCTAGAGGAGACAACACAGCACCGACCAGCAGTGTGACCTCTGCGGCCACAGATGGAACATGTGAAAGCGCCTCCTCCGGTCTTCCTGTGCGCAGCACCTCCCAGCTCCATAGGCACCGGAATGGTGGTGCTGAGAAATAGAATCGACAGAGCCCTCTCTGGACGTCCGTGGGTGACCAGCAGGTTATCCAGCCAAATGGACATGTCCACCAGCTGGTCGAAGATAAGATTGGTATCCCTGCAGGCCAACTCCCAACAGACATCCTCGCGCAGGCTGCAATGGTAGTGGTCGATGAGGGCCCTGTCGCTCCATCCCGCTCCGGCGGCCAAGGTGCGAAATTCCAGTGCGAACTCCTGGGCGCTCCTCATCCCCTGCCTCAGGTGAAACACCCGCTGCTCTACCCTCGGGCGGGTGGTCGAAGACTGCCCAGAAGGTTGCAAGCCTCCCCCTTTTTCCACCAAACATAACGATGGTCTCAATTCAACGGCTCAGACACAAGAGGCATGTGGCAGGGTCTACAGTCAATCACGGACTACAGGAAGAAATCCAGCCCAGTCACGGACCAGGATGTCTTGCTCCCAGGCAGACTAAATAACTTTTTTGCCCGCTTTGAGGACAATACAGTGCCACTGACACGGCCTGCAACGAAAACATGCGGTCTCTCCTTCACTGCAGCCGAGGTGAGTAAGACATTTAAACGTGTTAACCCTCGCAAGGCTGCAGGCCCAGATGGCATCCCCAGCCGCGCCCTCAGAGCATGCGCAGACCAGCTGGCCGGTGTGTTTACGGACATATTCAATCAATCCCTATACCAGTCTGCTGTTCCCACATGCTTCAAGAGGGCCACCATTGTTCCTGTTCCCAAGAAAGCTAAGGTAACTGAGCTAAATGACTACCGCCCCGTAGCACTCACATCCGTCATCATGAAGTGCTTTGAGAGACTAGTCAAGGACCATATCACCTCCACCCTACCTGACACCCTAGACCCACTCCAATTTGCTTACCGCCCAAATAGGTCCACAGACGATGCAATCTCAACCACACTGCACACTGCCCTAACCCATCTGGACAAGAGGAATACCTATGTGAGAATGCTGTTCATCGACTACAGCTCGGCATTCAACACCATAGTACCCTCCAAGCTCGTCATCAAGCTCGAGACCCTGGGTCTCGACCCCGCCCTGTGCAACTGGGTACTGGACTTCCTCACGGGCCGCCCCCAGGTGGTGAGGGTAGGCAACAACATCTCCTCCCCGCTGATCCTCAACACTGGGGCCCCACAAGGGTGCGTTCTAAGCCCTCTCCTGTACTCCCTGTTCACCCACGACTGCGTGGCCACGCACGCCTCCAACTCAATCATCAAGTTTGCGGACGACACAACAGTGGTAGGCTTGATTACCAACAACGATGAGACGGCCTACAGGGAGGAGGTGAGGGCCCTCGGAGTGTGGTGTCAGGAAAATAACCTCACACTCAACGTCAACAAAACTAAGGAGATGATTGTGGACTTCAGGAAACAGCAGAGGGAACACCCCCCTATCCACATCGATGGAACAGTAGTGGAGAGGGTAGCAAGTTTTAAGTTCCTCGGCATACACATCACAGACAAACTGAATTGGTCCACTCACACAGACAGCATCGTGAAGAAGGCGCAGCAGCGCCTCTTCAACCTCAGGAGGCTGAAGAAATTCGGCTTGTCACCAAAAGCACTCACAAACTTCTACAGATGCACAATCGAGAGCATCCTGGCGGGCTGTATCACCGCCTGGTATGGCAACTGCACCGCCCTCAACCGTAAGGCTCTCCAGAGGGTAGTGAGGTCTGCACAACGCATCACCGGGGGCAAACTACCTGCCCTCCAGGACACCTACACCACCCGATGTCACAGGAAGGCCATAAAGATCATCAAGGACATCAACCACCCGAGCCACTGCCTGTTCACCCCGCTATCATCCAGAAGGCGAGGTCAGTACAGGTGCATCAAAGCTGGGACCGAGAGACTGAAAAACAGCTTCTATCTCAAGGCCATCAGACTGTTAAACAGCCACCACTAACACTGAGTGGCTGCTGCCAACACACTGACACTGACTCAACTCCAGCCACTTTAATAATGGGAATTGATGGGAAATGATGTAAATATATCACTAGCCACTTTAAACAATGCTACCTTATATAAATGTTACTTACCCTACATTATTCATCTCATATGCATACGTATATACTGTACTCTATATCATCGACGGTGTCCTTATGTAATACATGTATCACTAGCCACTTTATACTATACTATGCCACTTTGTTTACATACTCATCTCATTTGTACATACTGTACCCGATACCATCTACTGTATCTTGCCTATGCTGCTCTGTACCATCACTCATTCATATATCCTTATGTACATATTCTTTATCCCCTTACACTGTGTACAAGACAGTAGTTTTGGAATTGTTAGTTAGATTACTTGTTATTACTGCATTGTCGGAACTAGAAGCACAAGCATTTCGCTACACTCGCATTAACATCTGCTAACCATGTGTATGTGACAAATAAAATTTGATTTGATTTGATTTGATTTGGTCATTATGGCCAAACTTTTTCTTTCTTTTTTCATCAGACCAGAGGACATTTCTCCAAAAAATATTTGAATTTTCCTGTCTTGCTAAGCATTCAAAATGTAACGAGAAAATCTTTGGAGTAAAAAGCTGATTATTTTCCAAAGGAATGTAGTGAAGTAAAAGTAAAAGTAGTCAAACATACTACTAGTAAAGTAAAGTACAGATACTCCAAAAAACTACTTAAGTAGTACTTTAAAGTATTTTTACTTAAGTACTTTACACCACTGACTTATATGTAAGTTGAAAACACTGTATGTGAAAAGCACTGTGTGTATCATAACAACACATTTTTGTTGTCACATGAAGTGTTCCAAAAACACATATTCACATGTGAAATGTCACATATTTACATATGTTTTCATATTCGAAATGTCATATATGAAGTGTTCAAAAAACAAATTGGCGAGTTCAAATCCATTACATGTGAAATCATGTGCTTTGCCGTAAGGGATTGTATCCAAATCTAAATGGTGATGTGGTTTAATAAATATTGCAATGTGATGCCACAGCTGTATGCTTATATTGTCATTACATGCATCACCTGTGGTGATCCAATGAACCCTCTGAACTCTCCTGGACTGGATTCAGGCAAACTATGTATTTGTTTATGGATAATCTGTAGCCTAAAATACTTCATATTTGAGATCTATTAATGGAAATGATCAAATGTAAAACGGATTCATGCCCCGTTACTGTTGGGCTGTCATCCATATAATTTATCTCCCTTTCTGACTATTTTTAATCTGAATTCACCTTCAACCTCGATCTCTGAGAAAGAGCCAACGTCAGCCTATTTTACTATTCTTCTATTATGCGAACCCAGAGCCTAGTGTTGGCGCACTTCGAGTCTAGGCCATTTTCTTCTCTCTTCTCTCACCACAATCTCCCTTTGCAGTCACTTATGTGAGAGAGCGCGCTCACACACACACACACACACACACACATACACACACACACACACTCTGCACCTATGTGCTGTGTTTAGCTGAGATTGCCTTTTCTAAAAATGACCCGGTCGTGCTAGGAATGATCTCATGGTTATGATCGGGTTGATAGGGTTTATCACGCTTTCTCGTTATCCTGCACCAACGCTCACAACACAAACTACATCAGTCTTCCTTTCTCCCGTGAACCTTGTGTTTGACTAATAGGGGCGCACGCTAGATTGTGTGCTATCGTCCCTGACGAGAACGATGAGAACCCGCTGTACGAGCGTGATTCCCTAGGATACTACAGTACCACGGGTTGTCCTGTTTTGTTATTTAGGTTATGCATTCCTCGCCATAAATACATACCATCAAGCGATCACAGCATATGAAAAGCACAAACAAATCGAATGCTTATCACTATATTGTTATTAAACCACAAACTGTTGAATTATTGTAATCTCGATCTACATTTTGTGTGACACGAGACACCGTCTCATATCATTCTTACCATCTCCCGTTCCCGTCTCTTGATATTGACTTGCATGCTGTTGCGCTCTCTCTCGCTCTCTCTTTCTCGCTCTCTCTCTCTGGTTGTCTATCTCTCTCTTTCTCTCTCTCTCTCTCACTCGATCTCTCTCTCTCTCTCCCTCTCCCTCTCTCTCTCTCCCTCTCTCTCTCCCTCTCTCTCTCTCCCTCTCTCTCTCTCCCTCTCACACTCTCTCTCTGGTTGTCCTTGTGATAACGAGATAAAGAAGCCGAACAACACTGAAGCCAAAGAACAGAGGGATGAGATAGAAACGGTTGGATCAAGTAGCTGTACTCATTATAGCCGAATTATTAAATGAAGTGGAACATAGCCTATGTATTGACTAATAGCCTAGCAACGCCATAAGATGCGTCTTTCGTGATATCTTCACGGATCTTTTGATCTGCCAATTTTTTTTTAGACTCAGACTGCGCTTTTTCAGTGTTGTTGAACTAGATAGACAAATCCTATGTTTTTTTCTCATAACTATTGATTTCTGACGCCGCCAACCTGAAGTTCATCGTTATCATCTTGGCCGCCGGGATGGTGGCCTTCGTTGGAGCAGTCATCTGCATCATCGCCGCGGTCCATACCGGCTCCGCTGCCGAATCTCAGCAGCAGCCTGTGGCAGACAACCAGTCCCAGTCTCCGGACGCTGGAGTGCAGCAGACTTTCCCCGGGGGCTCCGTGGCGCGAGCGGGTCCACTGGGCGCTCTCCATGGTTCTGAAACGCAGGACGGAGAAGCGCCCACTTTCTTCCACGTCCCCAGCGGCTCAGACGGCATTGGTGGAACTAGGCAGGTTAGCAGACTTATCTGCACCCCAGTCCCCGCCGGAGAATGCAACCCCAAAAACTTTCAGCAACAAGCCGACGACCCGTCGCTGTTCGCGGGTGAGGACTGGGGATACCTCCGCACCACGGCAGAGGAACTCAAACAGACAGTTCTCCAGCAGAAGGACCAGATTATCACCGACCAACGGACCATTAGGGATCTGTCAGGCAAGCTTTCGGAGTGTGAGAGCGGGATAGAGGGGCGTAGAGTACCGGAGAGTAGCGCGGGGCTCTGGGGAGGTAAGAGGGTAGATGAGGGCCGGCTCATGGTCCGGGACAGTGCTCCGTCGTCGTCTGTGGCACAGCTGCTCACCGCCCAGGCTGTAGGCGAGCTGGAACAGGCTATCGTTCAGATGAAAGACCGCATAGAGAAACTGGAGGTAAGGGGGAATGGGAGAAACATGTGTCATGTATGTTGGTGTTGAATTCCACTATCACATATCTTCATTTTAAACGAACTGTTATCGTATCTGTAAATAAAGCAGTGAATAGGCTATTTCTGATCCTCTCGTGCTTGGCAGACCTCGATAGCACTCACTCTGAATTTCTACTCACGTATCTGATGGCAGTATGTCCGTGTGGGTGTGGCTACGTGGTTTTACTGTTTAATTGAGACCATTTCCAGTTAATAGAAATCAGGAACAGGTTAGATGACCACCTACAGGTAACTGCCAAAATAAAGGAAACACCATCATAAAGCGTTGGACCACCGCAAGCTGCCAGTGAGTCTTGGCATAGATTATACAAGTGCCTAGAACTCTGTTGGACGCTCCAGAATCTCCCATAAGTGTTCCAAAGGGTTGACATCTGATGGCACGCACACACGCACACACACACACACACGCACACACGCACACACACACACACACACACTTTAAACTTCGTATGCTCCTTTGAGCCTCCATCTTTCAAAGTCACTGAGATCTATTTTTGTAGACATGGTTAAAATAATGGTTAGTGCTATCCGGAATCCTTGGGACATCCCTATCCTAAACCCTAACCTTAATCCCTAACCTTACCATAGCCCTAACTTTACCATAACCCTTACCTAACCCTGAACTTAACCCTGACCTAAACCATTTAACATTTCAACTTCAAGGGGTTAATGTCAAAGTCCCAAGGATCCCGGATAGCAAGGACTTCAAATAATGGACCACTGGGCATTTTTATGCATGACCCTAAGCATGGGATGTTAATTGCTTAATTAACTCAGGATCCACACCTGTGTGGAATCACCTGCATTCAATATACTTTATATCCCTCATTTACTCAAGTGTTTCCTTTATTTTGGCAGTTACCTATATCAATGTCTTTAACTTATTGTCCCTGAAAATTGATTAGATGCATTACATTAAAATTGATTAGATGCATTATATTCGTCTTAGCAATAGCTTATTAGAGTTCAAAACAATGTTGAGGAACCAATCAGTTACTTCACCAAAATCTATTAACATATTTTGGTATCATTTGTGGCTATGCACCATTACAATGTCTTCTCAACCTGCTTCACAACTGAAGTTAAATTTAGCCAGTTTGATTAATGGAAACCCCAAAACAAGAACGTTGTAGGATAATTTATTAGCCCTAATCTACAGACACAGAAGAATGTGTTGTTCCAGCCACCTCTGCTTCCCACTATGACTAACCCAGGGGAGGAGAAGAGGAGGGGTGGAGGAGGGAGGGGAGGGTAGAGTAATACGAAGCTGCTTTATAGCTGCCTGCCAAGCAACATGTGATGTACAACACCGTTTCTTCTGGAGAAAATATCATAAAATATTCATCCGACCAGTTACCTATATTTGTCAAGAGCAGAGACCATCATATTATTTTTGCAGCTTCTGCCTAGCACACTACTGTTATACTGTATCAGTGGTGTACCTCTGTATCAGTGGTTCCCAACCATCTTTGGTCACTGAACCTCCAGTCAGTGTTGGAACTGATCTTAACAAAGAATAACACATTTACTACTTGTGGAAAGGTGAGGTACCTCCACGGGTACTAGTACCTCATGTTGAGAACCACTGCTCTGTGTGTAACTTACAGCATGTGCCTCACTGTAAATAAGACGTGGCATTGTCTGTGTGTCTATTTGACTGCACTTCGTTTTGCTGCAGTTGTAGTGTTTTTTCTCAGCTGACTAATGACTGAGCTGACTTTTAATTATTTGTTTTCCCAGCATTTTTTTTCTGTTTTTCGCTGCACATAATTGATTATGCATAATAAAAAATAAAACGAACTCCAGAGATTAGAGTGCTTATCTAACACGAAGGCCCACATTAATCACAGCACATTAAACAGTGTGAGTGCAGCTCTGAAAACCGAACTGGCTTCCAGTGTCGCGTTCGAGACCGGAGAAAGGGGGGGGGGGGGGACTGAATCAAGACCGAGACCAGAATAATTTGAGTCCAATTCAAGACCATGATTTAATTTATTTAGTCAAATTGCCACCATAATAAGAGTTCAAAATGTCCAGTATTTCTGTCTTTGTATTTCAGGAGAACATATGGATTTCTTAGACATTCAGAATGGTGAAAAAAATGCATGCTGAGGGCAAATAGAGCCACTCTACAAATTATTACTAATCCAAACACAGTGAGGAACAATGGGAGCCTTCTACACCTTCAGAGATGGGCAAAGGATTTATAAAATAATAATAACAACAATAATTCAAATTTGTATTATTATTTTCAATTATGTTCTGATTTATTTCTCTTCAATTTTTGTTGGAAAGGAAAGGGTTAACACTGAAGAGAAAAACATATTCAATCAGGATTTTTCTTTGGTCATCTCTGGGGCTAGCTAAGTCAGCCAGCCATTGGCTAGGCCATCAGAACCTAGATAGAAGGCATCCGCCATTCAACTGTATTAGGGCAACATTTTGGAGTGACAGTGGAATCAACCAGTCACATTTTGACTTGTAATCGGTGGGATCGTTTTAACAAAAAACGTTCTCTTCTCACAGGCCAACGCGCAATAGCAAGCAATAGTTTTCCCACAGTCTAGCTTTTGTTGTAGACTAATTTTCAGCAGCTGTTATCAAAGAGGATGTTGTTGCGAATGTTTTATTTGATTTAACTAGGCAAGTCAGTTAAGAACACATTCTTATTTACAATGACAGCCTACCCCGGCCAGCCCCTAACCCGGACAACGCTGGGCCAATTGTGTGCCGCCCTATTGCACACCCAATCATGTCCGGTTGTGATAGAGCCTGGAATCGAACTAAGGTCTGTAGTGACACCTCTAGCACTGAGATGCAGTACCTTTGACCGATGCGCCACACGGGAGATTCTCCATTTTCAAGAATAACTTTCAACAAGAAGTTAGCCTTTTACTGCAGTGGGCGTAATCAGGGTCACACAGAGGGATTCTTGGTAGTCAAACAAATCTACTTTGAAACAAAAGTATACACCTATACACATTGTCAAAACGTACAAATGAAATAAAAAACCTGTACCATGTCAGAAATAGAGTTGAAATGTATAAAATGTTTCGTTTGCATCCCGATATTACACTTTACTGTATGTACACCACAGAAGACTGAAATATAACAAAGCTGTTTGACATAGAAACACCGGATTGTAGTAAAAAAAAAAAAAAAACGTCATTAATTATGAAATTAGGACAAATATTAATAGCATTCCACCCATGAGGCCAAAGAGGGTGCTTTTGGTCATTGACTGCAGGAAAGGGTTCTTTCAAATGATCATCATCTGGTGAGTGGAACTGTGTTTTTTTGTAATAATAATGTATTATTTTTCTGTTTTTGCTCAATCTGATTGGGTGGGATGGGCCAGGGGATGGGCCCGTGTCCACCCAGGCCCACTCATGCCTATGCCCCCGATGCAAACAGCTCATGATGACTGCATTGCACATCACAAATAATCTACGAAACCAAGACTTCATACCAAACTTTTTCAATACCTGGTTTACATACCCATTGTTGCCTTAGTTAGCATTTACTAGTAGATATGTTGAAACGTCTGTCCTGCCCTACCGGCTACCGATGTCATTCTTCTGTGAGCTGCTCCATGATAAAACCAGTTGACAGCTGCACACTCCTGCTGCCTGCAGATGATATTCCTCTGAAACAAGGCTGTGTGTGCGGCGCGCATGTAAATATATTTCACCTGCTTTGCAATTGTGTAGGCTACATTTTGCATGATTTTACTATTGTACGACATAATTGATCAATTTTATACCTCCACTGCACTGGAATCCCTCCCTCCCACACTCCTTCCCTCCCACACTCCCTCTCTCCCACACTCCCTCCCATGAAGTCAGATATCGGACCGCTGGCGCTCTCTCACAACCACACGGATGCAGCAACTGCGGTGACTTCAAGAGGGGCAGGTGGTGGTGGGCTCTCTGAGGCCCCTGATCGTTGGGGTGAGGCAGGGCTAGTGGGGCAGGCCCGGACAGGGGATGGACCAGAGCAGTGGCCACGGATGGAGGATCTGGAGGGAGAGCTTGAGAGGAAGCTGGAACTCCTGGAGAAGGAGAGGAAGGCCCTGCGAAAGGAAACCCAAAGACACAGGCAGGAGATTGACCAGGGGATCAACTCCCTACACCACCGCATCGCTGGCCTGGAGGAGGGTGAGAGAGGAGGGGCAGAGGGTTAGATGTAAGAGAAGATCAATGGTTATGAGTGATACTCATACCTGAATGACATTAATTGATATGGTGGGGGAGGTTACAAGTCGGGGACAATGAACCATAGATGATCTACCTGAAAGGTAACTTAATATCAATCTATGAAGATGACTTCAACACATTATGTCACAGAATAAGAAAAAAAAAATCCAAGTGGAAGTATCATAGAACAGAGATGAGATATCCTGGGGGCAGGAAGGAAGTCAAATGTGTGATGTAGCCATTGCATAAACCCCCAAAAGACAGTACAAAGTCCTAATAAGATAAGTTTATTCAATATTCCCCCTACCGAATTACCTCATTACTCAAATACTCTTTCCCTCCCTCTCTATTTCTCCACCCATACCTCCTTACCCCAGGACTCTCAGAGTACACCTACCCCGAGGGCTACAAGCTGTCCTTCCCAACACGTACCAACTATATGTACGCGGTGGTACAGCACCCCATCCCTGAGCTGCGTGCCTTCACCGTGTGCCTCTGGCTGAGACCCGCCGAGGGGGGCATCGGCACCCCTTTCTCCTACGCTGTGGCAGAGCAGCCCAATGAGCTAGTTCTACTGCAGGGCATGCACACCCCTGTGGAGCTGCTCATTAACGACAAGGTAATGGAGGAAACAGAGTAGCAGTATTTTAGGGCACGCTGAGTTAGACACAGCACAAATTAAGCTGTAGCTATTACAGTACCTGGGAGCCTACTGTGGAATGATGTCTACGACCAAAATGGCACTCTATTCCCTATGCAGTGCACTACTTTTGACCGGAGCCATGGTCAAATGTAGTGCACTACATAGGGAATTGGATGCCATTTGGGACAGAGACAAAGCACCGTTTAGGCTAGAGCTGGGAGTATAGTGTAGATTAGCATGATGTCACTATGGTAATACAATGCCTGGAAGGCATAGAGAGCTACCTAGCTGGCTGTGCCCTTGAGGAAGTGCCTTTGAGAAAGTAATGCTGCAGTCCCCAAATGTTACTGTAATAAAATGATTGCCTTAATGTATTCCAGGAGGAATACTCCACACAGTGTGTTAAGCATCAAGATATCAGCACTTTAAAAGCACTCTATTTTATCTAACATAATATTGAGTTTTAGTCTAGGATACTCTGTACAACACATGGTTAAGGGTCAGTACTAAGAACCACTTCATCGTATGATTGATTGTCCATTGATTTGCTGTTGTTGCTATTTGAAATACTTAATTTGCACTCTAATATAGTATGCGGTATCACTGCATTACCTGCAGTATAGCACTAACACTCATACTAACCCGCACTGTTGTCCTCCCACCCCTAGGCGGCAGAGTTACCTCTGAACCTGTCCCGGGGCAGCTGGCACCACATCTGTGTAAGCTGGAGCCAGAGAGGCGGGGCGTGGCAGGCCTACCAGGGGGGCAAGCTGAGAGGAGAGGGGCAGGGCCTGGCAGCCTGGCACCACATCAGGCCTGGGGGAGTCCTCATCCTGGGGCAGGAACAGGTAAGACTTGGAGGGGTTGGTATTTTGGTGAGGTCAGGAGTGATTGGTGGAAGAGACAGCAACGGCATAGACCTATCGGGGGTTGTTGTTTTTAAAGGAGAACATATTTTATTGTTCATTGAGATATAGACCCAGGGGTGAAATGAAAGGGGGCAGATGAGAGGAACATGCAGAGTTGAAGTGGGGGACTTGAAGATCAAACCCCAGTCTCTCAGGGCAATGCCAAGTCCAGAGTTACCACTAGACCAAACTCTGAAACATCCCTTCTTCTTTTCACCCCTTTCACTCCTCCACCTCCTTCTGCCTGTAGGACACTCTGGGCGGACGTTTCGACTCGTCCCAGGCCCTGGTGGGGGAGCTATCCCAGTGGAACTTATGGGAGAGGGTCCTGACCCCCAGCGAGGTGTCCAGCCTGGCCCACTGCAGCCAGCACGGCCCCCAGCCAAAGGGCAATGTGGCCCCCTGGACCAACCGGGAAGTAGAGGTGTTCGGAGGAGCCATCAAGGTGCCCAGGGAGCCCTGCGCTGCTAAACGCATCAACACCTCACTGTGAGGGGAAGGGAGCCAGGGACCTTATTCACAAAGCGTCTCAGAGTAGGACTAGTGATCGAGGAAAAATCAATACAGTTACATATTGCAATACTATTTTGGACATATTATAGCAATACTTTGTGTTATTGTTGCTAGGTAGCGTTACCTAGAGCTAGTCAGCTATGCCTGCGTCAAAAATCTGTTTTTTTTGTTGCTCTCCATCTTCTTTTTAAATAGTGAGGCAACATGTTTTCAATGCTTTTATTTCCATGACTGGTCAAAACTCATTTCTCATGCTCTCTTGTCTCTCTGCAGCAGACATTTTGAGAGCAATATCTTTGGAACATCAAATTGCAATAAAATCGCAGTATCGAATCAAAATACATATAGAGTTGTGAGAATCACAATACATATCGTATTGTCACCTAAGTATCGTGATAACAGTCGTGAGATCCCTGGCAATTCCCAGCCATAAGTAGAACTGTACATGTCATATGTACATGTAATCTTATTTATTATGATCTAAGGCAAAGCTGATCTTTCATCAGCATTTCTACTTTGAGACTGAGAGCCCAGAGCTGTGTTCAGTAGGGCAAAAACACTGCGGAGGTAACGTATTTCTATCTGAACGACTTGTTATGTAGAACAGCAGGAATGCCTAACTGACATGTCGATTAAGGAATCATGTGAGCTCTATTCATCACATTTCTATCTGCAACGTTCAGCATATTGTGCATTTGTGAATTTGTGAAGTAAATTGGCGGGTGGAGCTCGGGTGAAAGGGAGTCAGGGAATAGGGGAATGAAGCACATTGTTAGAAGTGGGAGTAACACTGGTTTCGTAACTACTCATGAAGACTATTTATCCCTCAAGGGGAAATGTTGTTCTGCTTTGCATGTTTTATTTATCTATGTTTTACATCTATTGTTGGTGAAGTTTATTCAGAGCTACAGGACAGAGAGTGGGTAGGCTAGCCATACCTACGTCTACATTTGAACTGCTGCTTTGGACTTGGTCTGTGGCCAGGCACTAGGCCCTAGGAGGCCATTTTGTTTCCTCAATAGGAGCTAAATATATTGGGTAAATAAATAAATAAATTAGCTTTCTCTATCCTCTGACTTGTGTCTAACGGAAGGGGGATAACTCAAGTGTACATTATGATTTTATACAGCATTTTATATGCAGACATTAAGAACACACAACCGTGTCTGTATTGCATTGGTTTGTTAAAAACATTTTTTTTGTATCAACTCGCTTGAAAACAGCATTCTTACGGTCTCTCTTTTCATATTCCTTCTCGTTAACATTTGTATAAATCGTCTGTATCTTAGTAGTGCGGCACGGCTAATCATTCCCTATGACTAATAAGAACTACAGATATATAGATATGACCTCATTTAAATTCAATAACTGTACCCAGTAATGTGAATGTGTGGCTTTAATTGATCCAGAAAATACGTCTTAGTTTTTGTCAGTGGTATTACTCAAGCTTACTGGCTAACTTTGTTGCACAATAAGGTAGAGCACAAGGTTTGATACTTTCTAGACCACCAGAATAGGTATTGGTACCAAGTTGTACCGAAATGTATAAACTGTGTTATTTCTATAATGCCTTTATATTCAAAGTAAAAAGTCATAGAAATAACAATGGGTTTAAATGCGTCGTTATGTATCAATGCACACCCATATATAATTCAATGTATGGAATCCCCCTTGATCTTCGACACCTTGTGACATGCGGTGAAGTCTGAGGCCGGGTAGGCACATTGAATAAAAGCTGTGTTTATCGGTATGACACGATCACAAAGATAACCATCAAACAACCACGACCAACCATCAAACAGCAGCAGATAGGCGGCGCAATCATTCGACACTCTTTCATGGGCTGTCATTGCTTGTGCCCCACACAACAGCCCTGCACGAACAGGCGACTTTCAGCACCACAGACAGCGACCCAAATGCTAGCGAGTAGGTCTACTTGTAGACAGCGCGACACACACAAAATGCCTAGTAGTCAGCACTACTGACTGAGATATATACTTTCACTTCTCTGGGCTATGTGATAGACATGTAATGTCATGTAATGTCATTAGACATATAATGTCATAACAGTAGGCAGCGCTGCTGTTTACCTGTAAACAAAATACATTTGTCTATCCTTCTGGGTAAAGACGTCAGTGACTGAACTGTAAAACTCCTCCCTGTTGGCCCTCAGTTTTCAAAGTCTCTTGGTCTCAATGCTATGGAGATGATGGCAAGGGGTGAGAGTGGTCCTTGATCGCGCTGGCTTTCGACTGTATGTCTTTATCTGTATCAGCGCAGAAAATGACTTCTCAATGGATGCTGCTGTGGCTGGTGTGGTGAGGACCAGCTGCAGTGACTTTGTTGCCTTGTGACAGTCTGTGTCAGGTCACGCTGGAACAAAAAGCTGAGGAGCTGTCCAGTATCATTTGTGAACTGTACAATCTGACAAGATCAGCCTTAAGTCTAACAAAAGTACTTGGCCATATTTAGACAGGCTCTTGTTTGCTGGTGTCAAATTTTTGTGACATTGTTTCACACTTTTTGCAGTCCACTAAGCCAAGGAAATTAAGTTCACCAAAGTGGCCAAACCTGGCTCTCATCTGAACATTGAGATTGTCCAGTATGTTGTTGTAGATTTTTCCCCTCTCTACTCTGATCGGCTGTTTTACTACGAGTTTCGTGCCAGGCCCAGATCATTGCATTTCTGCTCAAATCGCTCATTGAAACGATCAAAGTCGTGTCACTGCCGTCCCAGTGCATTCATTGTGTCACTGATCTGGGTATGGCAGACACCCATATCCATCAATTTGTTCTGCAGAACACGGGAGAGCGCATCAGTATCCTTGAATATTCAATCATAGGTCAAGAGCAAAAAGGAAACACGGTGGCGGTCTCTAGATGGGTTGCTAACTGGTGTGGTGGAATTATTGTAATCAAAAGGAGAGACTTTTAAGATTTCTTCAAAACAATCAAACTTTATTATTTAATTAGTGCAGTAATGGAGCTGGTCGGTAATCACCCCTGGAGGTGATCACTGAGAACTCAACGAGCTAGTTTGAGCCACGGCATTTTATAGCAAAATCCATTCTCCTTCAGTCTGCATGACACACAACAGGTGTATGGAATGTGTCACAAGGTTAAGATTTGTATGAAAGACACTTATAATTCACAGCAGACAGTATCTGCCGTAAAATCATCAGAACTCATTGTGTAGAGACCAGTGTTTGGCCCCCCCCCCCCAACTCCATACTGGAGCCATGTCTCCCTGGTTCCGTATGGAACAGGAACATTAACTCATGCTCTGGAATGCGGTATCCCCAAAGACATTGCAAATCTTCCAGAGGCCCATCCTCAGTAGAACACACAGATGAGCATTCTAACAACCCCGTATTATGTTGCATAAAACAACCATTTGATGCAATAACAGCATTATAACATAATCTTGTTATTTCCACCATACTGTAAAAAAAAACATTCAATAAAGGAATTGAGTAGTTCCACATAGAGGCACCTAGGCCTGTTTGATGTGCTGGCACTGTCATCGTTGCCGCAAAATGCCAACTTCTGTTTACCTTAGGTAGCATGCTGTAACATCAATTAGCTAGGGCTTTCAAAATCTCCCGGTTCTCTTCGACCTTTGCATTGTGCATGCCGATGTTCAATCTCCGTTGTTCATTCAATGTCAGATCTATCCGCCAGCTGCCAAATGTCTTAAGAGCTATCTGGCTTTGGAGGTGAGACAGGTTTCTCATAGGCAAATTGTGCAAGTCGCAGTAACCGACTCTTGTCCACAAACTGTCGCTGGTGTAGAGCAGCAGGCAGGGGAAGGAGTAGAGCCGGCTGCTAGCATTGCAGCCACAGAGCCAGTCTTTCTGTTGATACCACTCAGATTGAAATGAGCGTGATACTTTCTGTCCCTTCTTTAGATGCCGGTCCCTAAACTCAGGTGTTGGTCTTCACACCGTTTCGCTCGAAAACTATTTCAGATGCAATGTGTTAGCCATCCTAATCAGCTGACTTTAGCTAGAAGTCAAATGAATATAACCACCAAAAGGCAGCAGATAATGTGTGTGACATCCGTAGGCAGGGGCGAGCTCTGACTATCCTCTTGCAAAGCTCTCTGCCTGCCTTTCGGCATCCGTTAGCTGGCAGTATAAGGTAGAAACACGAATGTGCAAATCATGCCAATGCCTTTCATTGAGTTTGAAGTGCTGGAGAAAGGTACAGGGCGAGGTTGCCTTTCCCCTGGCCTCCTTGTGCATTTTGTACCAGACCACTGCACATTTGGGAAGTAGCAGTACTAGTACTGACATCTATTTGATCATGCAGAATTTTTTAAATTATTGATAACATTTATATGTATTTATTTTTCATTAGTTATTTTTTTCATTTGTCTTCACACTGCCTACCCTGCCTACCCTGACCGCACGTCACTGTCGCTGTCCCTGGTTATGACTTAGTGGCAAGTGCCTGTCCGGGTATCTTTACCCATATTAAAATTAATGTCTATTCATTTCTCTGCTGAAGTTATGATTCCAACATCATTTTGCAGTCTGATCAGTGTTTTGCCTGCCTCTGGTTTGTTTGGCTTATGTCTGCACTTCTATGGTCTATGTGATGTTGTGGCAAACTGTACAGCTTAGAAAATGAATAAGCCAGATCTTGATTAACCAAACAATGTCTTATAGCCGGTGTTTGGAAAATTACTCTTTGAAATACCTGTATTTTTTAACAGGTTTTTACTTCATGTGTAGGTCGATGTTTAGGCAAATTTGGCATCTTTGTCTTTTTCCTCTCTTTTCCTGTCAAAGTTGGTATACTCTATGTGTGATTATGTCCTTGTCTTCACTGGTTTTGAAATGCACAGCCCGAAAAGCTCAAATGGCCAAAAGTAAAGTCTATTTCGAATGTGAGTACTGTGTATTTCCTTTCTTTTCGTCTCTGTGTCAATTAATAACCTACTACATCTCCCCCAGTTTCCAAATGATTGATCATAATGTCAGCCTTAGATGGTGGCTATAACACATGAATAGGAAATTATATTAACTGATTTTCACTGTGCATGTTCTACATGTGATTGCATGTATTTGGACTTTGTGTGCAGATGAGCTACTATGTGTGTGTTAGGCTACTTAGTGACCATCCTGTTACTCACTGACACACAAACCCTCACACTGCTGCCAGTCACATCTTGTGCTGTCCAGGACACACGCCACAGGCTCAATTTAAAACACCACTGCTCTAAACACACTGAATTGTAAACACACACACACACACACACACACACACACACACGCACACACACACACACACACACACAGCATCAGTTTGAAGCCCTTTCTTCAAGCCACAGGTGCTTGAATAGGGCAGGGTCAATGGAAACCTGAGATGGGTACAGGATATGGAAAAACACAACACAGGATGATAAAACAATATATAGCTTTTACTACAAAGAATCACTGTATACATTTATGAATATGGCTGAAATTCACAACCATTCTTCTTCATTTGGTTCTCCGGCAGACTATGTGCTGGACTGTGTATTCGTGCCTTTCGCAGGTCGGGGAGCGGAATGCACATTTTGGTCAACCCCCCCCCCCCCCCCCCCCCCCCCCCCCCAAAAAAAAGGAAAAGGGGAATGGGACAACTTAAATCCCACTACCATGTAACCCTGCATTCATACACCATACCACTAACCTACCACCCCATCCCACTACCATGTAACCCTGCACCTACAGTATACACCATAACCTACCACCCCATCCCCATCCCACTACCATGTAACCCTGCACCTATACACCATACCACTAACCTACCACCCCATCCCACTACCATGTAACCCTGCACCTACAGTATACATCATACCCTACCACCCCATCCCACTACCATGTAACCCTGCACCTATACACCATACCACTAACCTACCACCCCATCCCACTACCATGTAACCCTGCACCTATACAGAATAGCAAAACCCCAGCACCCCATCCCATTACTTTGGCCCTAAACGATCCTACACCAGATTGTCAGCCTGGGAGGATGGAACACCTCCTCTCAGAACTTTCTGTAGATCTTCTGCACTAAAATCTCTCACACCATAATATTCCTCTGCTGCTGCAACTACCACATCTATCTTCTGTGATTTCCGCTCCATCAGTGCAGTTGATCACCATGGCTATAAATGCAAAAATCCAACCTCACTATAATGAATCTTCTCTGGCGCTCTCTCTTCAGTCCTACTCACTTGGGGGCTACCAGTCGACTCACTCACCCTCATTGCTTCAGCATAGGAAACTTTCTTCCCCACTCAAATTCTAACAATCTCAACCTGTCTCTCTCTCACAGGGCAGGTAGAAACTCTGCGTCATAGCTCAACAAGGCAGACAAGGTATTCTTAGTCTCATCATTACCACCGGGTCCACATCACATTTAAAGGTGGGTGTCACAAACACTAGGAATATTCCTTTTCATTTGATCCACCTCTACACTCCACATTGCCCCACTGAGCACCCTGTTTAGCGGCACCCTGCTCCGGAGCTGCTCCGGAGAGCAAAGCAGGCCACAGTTTGAGCCCCGAGCTGTGTGACTCGAAGCACCCACTTCCTCTGGGAGGCAGATACACAAAAATCTCAACAATTCCACTTCTCAAAACTTTCACAGATGTAACCATTTCCAGTTTGTCTTTTACCCAACTTGACACAACATACGGGTCGGACAAAAAGTAGGAATCCCCTCTTTCCAAAAATCTCACTCCTACCGGTCCAAAATCAACTTTGGTAAGACTCTCAGGGCAAACGCTGGAAGTCTCTACCACACCTGATGCTGCAGGTAGACCCACTACATCCTCAACTGGCTCAACTTCAGAGCGCTCACCACTGCCGACTGACTCCATTACTAGATCATCAAGGTTCTCAAGAGAGCATGAAGAATTGTAATGATACTAGCCACCTAGCAATTTTATGAAGTTGGCTTTAGCTAGCCCAGACAGGTTCCCGATCTCCCAACCTCATAACTAGCTACCAAGAAGCCATTTTTAGGCTATCAATCAAGTTAGAGTAGCTTGCTTGACTAACTATTTTAGCTGGCATGCCTGCTCTAAAGGTTAGTTGACTTTAGAAAAGTAAGACATACCTAAATCTACTGAATAAGATTTACACTCCTTCAGTATTTTACCGAGATTTTGGCAGAGATGCAGCTTAGCATATTTAGTTTCTTGAAATAAATATCCACCAGTCAGGAGGATACAGACACCTTGAAAGGTATGCTTAGATATGCAGAAAAATAAACATGTTTTTTACATAGAATTAAGCATAATGGAAATGTTTTAAAGTTTGGTTACTAGCTAGCTTCCCGTCACGCTGTTGGCATCAGTTGCTGGGACAGCTACTAACTGTCCAGTTATCCTGCTGACCAAGGCAGGGTCTGAGGAGCTGCTTGGTGTAGCAGCTAGCCTAGCTGCTAGCTAGTTGCCTATCAAGCTAGCTGGGTTTTCTTGAGGGCTAAAACGCAGCCCGCAATGCGGTTAGCCATTGTGGCTGGGACTGCGGATTGACCCAGGCTTGTGGCTGTCTAGATCTCTGCTATTTGTTGTTGTTATTTCCAATCTTCCCTGTGACCTGCCCTGTCTGGAACTGCGAGGAGTAACAACGTAACCTAAATTAAGGATATTTTAAATTAACAAAAAGAGTTGTTACAACAACAAGAAAATAGCTGTGCCCAAATACTGGGAGTCAACTAATAAAATAATGGATGACCTGACAGAGAGTTCCAGGACCTGAAGAACAGTTTGCAGTTCTCCCAGGGTCAGCTCGATGAGTTTAAACAGGAGAACGGCAATATGACAGCAAAGTCATTGAGAGTGGACATCAATTCTGTATGTGAATCCATGATAACAATGACAGAGAAATCTGATTATCTTGAGGGACAATCAAGGCGGAACAACACGGAATTGCAGAATCTCCATATGAAACCTGGATGGAGTCTGAGGACAAAGTGAGGGAAATTATCTCGGAAAAACTGAACATGGACCACAGGATGATTGAGGTGGAGTGCCCCCACAGGACTGGAAACACCACCACCACCCCAGGTGACAGGCCCAGGCCGATAGTGGTCAAGTTCCTGAGGTTCAACGACAAGGTAGCTGCTATGGAAACAGCCAAGAACTTGAGAGGAACATACAGCATGTCTTTATCAACAATGACTATCCTGAAGCTGTGTGCCAGAAGAGGGATGAACTGATCAAATCAAATCAAACTGATCCCAGCCATGAAAGCTGCCAGAGCACGTGGGGACATTGCTTACATACACTATCAATCAATCAAATGTATTTATAAAGACCTTTTTACATCAGCAGATGTCACAAAGTGCTATACAAAAACCCAGCCTAAAACCCCAAACAGCAAGCAAGGCAGATGTAGAAGCACAGTGTAGAAGCACAGTGGCTAGGAAAAACTCCCTAAAAAGGCAGGAACCTAGGAAGAAGCCTAGAGAGAAACCAGGCCCTGAGGGGTTGCCAGTCCTCTTCTGGCTGTGTCGGATGGAGACTTTAGGAGTACTTTAGGAGTACATGGCCATTTAAGGCCAGATTGTTCTTCAAGATGTTCAAACATTCATAGATGACCAGCAAGATCAAATAATAATCTGTGGTTTTAGAGGGTGCAACAGGTCTGTATCTCAGGAGTAAATTGCAGTTGGCTTTTCATAGCTGAGCATTCAGAGGTCGAGACAGCAGGTGTGGCAGAGAGAGATTTGAAAACAGCAGGTCCGGGATAAGGTAGCACATCCGGTGAACAGGTCAGGGTTCCCTAGCCGCAGGCAGAACAGTTGAAACTGGAGCATACTGTACTAAAAATCACACAGGACACCAGATAAGACAAGAGAATTACGTTAGATATAACAGACTGACCCTAGCCCCCCAGCACATAGACTATTGCAGCATAGATACTGGAGACTGAGACAGGGGTTGGTTCGGGGGACACTGTGGCCTCGTCCGACGATCCCCCCCCCCCCCCCAAAAAAAAACATTGTTCTTGACCAAATACAATGGTATTTCTCTGTAAAAAAAAAACAGACTTTCAGCATGCTTAATGAGAAGGGCACAGAGGTCAAACATATTCTTTAAGTTTTCACAAGGTTTTCACACACTGTTGCTGGTATTTTGGCCCATTCCTCCATGCAGATCTCCTCTAGAGCAGTGATGTTTTGGGGCTGTTGCTAGGCAACACGGACTTTCAACTCCAAACATTTTCTATGGGGTTGAGATCTGAGTGGCTAGGCCACTCCAGGACCTTGAAATGCTTCTTACGAAGCCACTCCTTCGTTGCCCGGGCGGTGTGTTTGGGATCATTGTCATGCTGAAAGACCCAGCCACGTTTCATCTTCAATGCCCTCGCTGATGGAAGGAGGTTTTCACTCAAAATCTCATGATACATGGCCCGATTCATTCTTTCCTTTACACGGATCAGTCGTCCTGGTCCCTTTGCAGAAAAACAGCCCCAAAGCATGATGTTTCCACCCCCATGCTTCACAGTAGGTATGGTGTTCTTTGGATGCAACTCAGCATTCTTTGTCCTCCAAACACGATGAGTTGAGTTTTTAACAAAAACTGTAGGATTTGAGTCCCTGGCGGCGTAGTGTGTTACTGATGGTAGGCTTTGTTACTTTGGTCCTAGCTCTCTGCAGGTCATTCACTAGGTCCCCCCGTGTGGTTCTGGGATTTTTGCTCACCGTTTTTGGGATCATTTTGACCCCACGGGGTGAGATCTTGCGTGGAGCCCCAGATCGAGGGAGATTATCAGTGGTCTTGTATGTCTTCCATTTCCTAATAATTGCTCCCACAGTTGATTTCTTCAAACCAAGCTGCTTACCTATTGCAGATTCAGTCTTCCCAGCCTGGTGCAGGTCTACAATTTTGTTTCTGGTGTCCTTTGACAGCTCTTTGGTCTTGGCCATAGTGGAGTTTGGAGTGTGACTGTTTGAGGTTGTGGACAGGTGTCTTTTATTCTGATAACAAGTTCAAACAGGTGCCATTAATACAGGTAACGAGTGGAGGACAGAGGAGCCTCTTAAAGAAGAAGTTACAGGTCTGTGAGAGCCAGAAATCTTGCTTGTTTGTAGGTGACCAAATACTTATTTTCCACTATAATTTGCAAATAAATTCATTAAAAATCCTACATTGTGATTTTCTGGATTTTTTTTCTCATTTTGTCTGTCATATTTGAAGTGTACCTATGATGAAAATTACAGGCCTCTCTCATTTTTTTAAGTGGGAGAACTTGCACAATTGGTGGCTGACTAAATACTTTTTTGCCCCACTGTAGCTATCTATCTAATAGAACTCAGAGATTTTTTTAGGGAAGCTTTTCTAATTCAAACATAATTCAAAAGTGTGGTGTACCGTAGGGCAGCTCTCTAGGTCTTCTACTCTTTTTTATTTTTACCAATGGCCTGCCACTGGCATTAAACAAAGCATGTGTGTCCATTGTATGCTGATTATTCAACCATATACAAATCAGCAACCACAGCTAATGTAATCACTTAAACCTTTAACAAAGAGTTGCAGTCTGTTTTAGTAATAAACTGGTCCTGAACATCTCCATAACTAAGAGCATTGTATTTGGTGCAAATCATTCCCTAAGTTCTAGACCCCAGCTGAATCTGGTAATAAATGGTGTGGCTGTTGAACAAATTGAGCAGACCAAATTACTTGGTGTTACCTTAGATTATAAACTGTCTTGGTCAAAACATATAGATTCAATGGTTGTACATTTTTTGGACATTAACAACTGTTTTCATTGTTGACTAGAGACTACAGTGAATACAATTAGTTGTGGATTTCATGGAAGTTATTTCCAGAAGTTATACCCTCACTTGCTCGTTCCTCTATGGAATGAAAGAGAAACACTGGGCTAGTTTGATCGGTAAGGTGCAAGCAACCAACTGTAAGTCGAGTGAAGTAGTGGGAGGTTAATCCGCGGCAGCCGACAGTCGGGTACTGATGTGGTTTTCCAACAGCAAAGCTCAGTGCAACAAGTCAATGTTGCCATTGTTTATTATAATAAACATTTCTCCAACCCCCATATCACAAACTTGAAAATAGAGACAGTTGAAGTCGGAAGTTTACATACACTTAGGTTGGAGTCATTAAACCTTGTTTTTCAACCACTCCACTAATTTCTTGTTAACAAACTATTGTTTTGACAAGTCGGTTAGGACATCTACTTTGTGCATGACACAAGTAATTTGTCAACAATTGTTTACATACACTAAGTTGACTGTGCCTTTAAACAGCTTGGAAAATTCCAGAAAATTATGTCATGGCTTTAGAAACTTCTGATAGGCTGATTGACATCATTTGAGTCAATTGGGGGTGTACCTGTGGATGTATTTCAAGGCCTACCTTCAAACTCAGTGCCTCTTTGCTTGACATCATGGGAAAATCAAATGAAATCAGCCAAGACCTCAGAATAAATTGTAGACCTCCACAAGTCTGGTTCATCCTTGGGAGCAATTTCCAAATGCCTGAAGGTACCACATTCATCTGTACAAACAATAGTACACAAGTATAAACACCATGGGACCACGCAGCCGTCATACTGCTCAGGAAGGAGATGTGTTCTGTCTCCTAGAGATAAACGTACTTTGGTGCAAAAAGTGCAAGTCAATCCCAGAACAACAGCAAAGGACCTTGTGAACATGCTGGAGGAAACAGGTACAAAAGTATCTATATCCACAGTAAAAACGAGTCCTATATCGACATAACCTGGAAGGCCGCTCAGCAAGGATGAGGCCACTGCTCCAAAACCACCATAAAAAAAGCCAGACTACGGTTTGCAACTGCACATGGGGACAAAGATCGTACTTTTTGGAGAAATGTCCCTTGGTCTGGTGAAACAAAAATAGAACTGTTTGGCCATTGTTATGTTTGGAGGAAAAAGGGAGAGGCTTGCAAGCCGAAGAACACCATCCCAACCTTGAAGCACAGGGGTTGCAGCATCATGTTGTGGGTGTTCTTTGCTGCAGGAGGGACTGGTGCACTTCACAAAATAGATGGCATCATGAGGTAGGAAAATTATGTGGATATATTGAAGCAACATCTCAGGAAGTTAAAGCTTGGTCGCAAATGGGTCTTCCAAATGGACAATGACCCCAAGCATACTTCCAAAGTTGTGGCAAAATGGCTTAAGGACAACAAAGTCAAAGTATTGGAGTGTCCATCACAAAGCCCTGACCTCAATCCTATAGACAATTTGTGGGCAGAACTGAAAAAGCGTGTGCGAGCAAGGAGGTCTACAAACCTGACTCAGTTACACCAGCTCTGTCAGGAGGAATGGGCCAAAATTAACCCAACTTATTGTGGGAAGCTTGTGGAAGGCTACCCAAAACATTTGACCCAAGGTAAACAATTTAAAGGCAATGCTACCAAATATTAATTGAGTGTATGTACACTTCTGATCCACTGGGAATGTGATGAAAGAAATATAAGCTGAAATAAATCATTCTCTCTGCTATTATTCTGACATTTCACATTCTTAAATAAAGTGGTGATCCTAACTGACCTAAGACAGGAAATTTTTACTAGGATTAATTGTCAGGAATTGTGAAAAACGGGGTTTAAATATATTTGGCTAAAGTGTATGTAAACTTCCGACTTCAACTGTATGTGTGTACATTGTACAATCAATTGGTGACAGAGAGAGACTCATATCACATTAATTTGTACATAATCGACTGTATACATGATTTGTGGCAAAGTTGGTTTCGGTTTCAGTCACATCTTCGGTCACGTTCGTGTGTGTCAAACAAAAACACCCTAATGATTGGCTGACAATAGAGCCTCCCACAATGCAGGTGATGGCTGCAGGATGAAGTTGCTGTTGATCAAGTGATTTTTGTAAAGTTCATGCAGTCGACAACTATTATAACCCCATAATGCAATGATGGTAACCGACTTGACAAATGTGGTCTGCTCAAACACGGCCACTCTTTCCATGCCATTTTGATACAGCTACGACCGGAAGTTACTTTTTCATAGCAGGTTAGGAGAACTTATGGAGCAGGTCAGGAGAATTTATTCAACAGAGTAGGATAATTAGGTTAAGGTTAGGAAAAGAGTTAGGGTTCAGCGAAAATTTTCTTCTAACCTGCTACGAAAATCACTTTTAGTCATAGCTGTATCGAAGTGTTTTGAAAAGAGTGAGTGCATTCGAGCAGATCACTTTTGTCAAGCCTTGCATTATGGGGATAGAAATTGTGAGACTTACGCAACAACTGCATGAACTTTACAAAAAGCATGTGACCAAAGGTCATGAAGTTATGACTGCAGTCGACTGCAAATGTCTTCAGTTGCTCTTCACCAACTTCATCCTGCAGCCATCGCATGCATTGGGCGAAGCTCTATTGTCAACCAATCATTAGGGTGTTTTTGTTTGACCCACGAGAACATGACCAAAGATGTGATTGAAACAGGAACCAACTTTGCTGCGGTTCATGTATACAGTGGATATGTACAATTGAATGTGATATTTGAGGCTCTCTCTCACCAATTGCTAGTACAACATAAGCACATATATTTACAGTTTGTGAGTGTGTGATATGGGTGTTGAAGACATGTCTATTTCGACATTACAAAGAAACACTTTTGTAAACAATGGCAACACTGCCATGTTACACTGAGCCTTGCTGCAAATAAGGTAGAGAAGGCAGCTCTGAAGAAGGAGGAGGTAGATGTGGTGGTCCTGTTAGGGGGGGATGGAATGTAGGGGCATCATAGTGGAGGGGTTGACCCAGGAGTGACAACGTGAGTGGGAGAGAGAGCAGCAGGGAAGGTATTTTTTCTCTATCCAGAATTCTGTGAGGAGGGTCATAGGTATACCTGGGGAGTGAAAGGAGGGATGGGGTTCTGTTGACAAGGCTAAGTTTGGGTCATTGTTAGTGGGTAAACCCCCAGATTGGAAGTGTGAGTCCTGGGGAGGTAGAGACAGTGAAGCATGTCCTGTTGCAGGCGGTATGCTGAGGATAGGATCACTTTTTCTCTGTTAGTTGGCTGAGTTATAAACACATTTTCGCTTGTAACGATTTTGGGCTCAATTGAGAGGTAGAGCGAAATAGCAAGGAAGCTTCTGTCGTTTCTCCATTCCACCGGCCTGCTACGGGTGTGAGGCTATTACATATTTGAATATGTAATTCGCACTCCGACCTGAGAATGGTAGCAATACGCAATACAGAGTCTAGTCTGCCGGAAACGCACAAGGAGAAGAAGGAGAGCGGGACGAAAGAAGCGGTTGCTATGGCCGACATGTTTCCATGTCAACAATAAATGGACCAAGCTTCTCCTGATAAACTAGCCAGAGGTAAGTAGCTAGCTAGGTTATCTAGCTAGCTATTTAGTTAACTTGCTAGCCATAATCAAGTACATTTCAAAGAAGAATGGCTCATAACGGCGTGCAATGGTTGCAACTAAGAGAACGTTAGTGAGAAGGCAAGACAACAACCCACACAAGATAACTAACTAGCTAACGTTACAGTTTGCTAGTTAGGCAGATACTTTAGTAAGGCAGATACTTTAGTAAGATGTCTAGTTAGGTAGCAGCTACCTGTTAAAGTTGGCTGTCATAGCTAACGTTACACGAATAAAGACTACCGTTACTAGCTAGCTAGCTAACGTTAGCTAGTCAACCCTGTGGACACCTTTCACCCATTTTTGATAATTTCCTAAATATGCTTGACAATGTCATGCACGTCACTTTCCTGGCCATAGTGGCCTACCCTGCAGTCACTACATTCCTTGCTTGTGTTGTCATGGATAGAAGAAGACGAAGTGAGCAGGACTAGGAGCGTCTCTTAAGTTCAGCCTTTTCTCATAGCTAGTACTTGACAAACATTGTGGCCCGAAGGCTAATGCTTCCATTCAAATGTGAGTGTGTTTTCTCTGTAGAAGGAGAGGGGAATGGCAGAGACAACAGAGAGCAAGAAGGAGGAGGCTGATTACAAGAGGCTCCACAGCTTCCCACTCATCAGGGTGAGACAGAGTCTAGCTGCTGTGACATATATGTGGTTCACAAGTACAGGCTTTGTGACTGGGTTTCGTGGAGTAAATGGTGAGTGTTGTAATGTATTGTTCTGATTTCTTCACAGCACACAGACATGCCAGAGGAGATGAGAGTGGAAACGATGGAACTGTGTGTCACAGCCTGTGAGAAGTTTGCCACCAACAATGAGGTCAGGACTCTGTCTGTCTGTCTGTCTGTACACACACTGTTCAACAAGATTATTACAGCACACTCACTATTGCTTTAATCCACCCACTCAGCCAGTCGGGCATTGTGTCAGCCTGCCTCACCACTCATGCCAGCAACCCTGTGTGTCCATCTGGACTAGAACACTGGTTGTCTCTCTCTCCTCCTCCTCTCTGTATTTTACCCCCTCCATCACTTCCTCTCCTCCCTCAAAGGTCCGATTCCAAACGGATCCCTCGTTCCTGTCCTCAGGTGCTTGTTATGGATAAGTGTTCTACCCCCAGTGGGTCCAGTTATTATTGGCCGGATCCCATAACTTTAAACATCTGTGCGTTTAACTCTGAATTTTCGCTAACATCGTGAATTGATGAAAAATTTGCATGAAAATGTACATTTACAGCTTCAGATTTGGTTTCTGTATGTTCTCTAACCTCTCTCTCGCTCTCTCCGTTTCAGAATGCGGCGAAGATGATCAAGGAGTCGATGGATAAAAAGTTTGGCAGCTCGTGGCACGTGGTGATCGGGGAGGGCTTTGGCTTCGAGGTGACACACGAGGTCAAGAACCTGCTCTACATGTTCTTTGGAGGCAGCCTGGCCGTGTGTGTGTGGAAGTGCGCTTAGCACACACACAGGCGCTCACACAAAACACACACAGGCTACACACACACACCCCTCCCATCCAGTCTGTCTCTACCTAACGAGTGTGTTTATATATTTATATACACATCCTGGATGATTCACCCATCTCTGAGCTATGCAGTCTTTTTCTTTGTCATTTACTGATCGTGTATGTGTGGTGGGAATGGAGGGGGTGTGTGTGTACACGTGTTTGCGAGCGTGTGTGATGTCCCTTACGTCATTGATTGATTAGGCTAAGTCACTCTTGATATATTGTATTCAATATCAGCATGTCACACTCTTGACTTGTGTGTGCACATACAGTATGAAAATGACCAAGTCTTATCTGTATACAGATGTGATAGTTTCTACAGAACAGTGAGTTCACTGCATGAAGGAGTCTGGTGTCTCTCCTACTATCCTACTGATGGAATTCAGTGGGGCTGAAACACTTGCACTCTCTTTCCCTATTACTTTCTGCTCTACTTCTTTAACTCGAGGCGGCATGCGTGTTCTCATCATCTCCTCATGCTCACCTTTGGAGAAGAAAAAAAAATGCATCCAGCTCCATGTCTTTCCTCCACACCGCCTGTACGTTGGCACACTGTCGTCTCGGTGGGCTGCCATGCCATCTGCTGAAAAACATCCTTACACAAGCACACACCCTCTCTCAGTCGTTCTTATTGCTCTCAATTCACACACTCTGTTTCTCTAATCCTCTCTCTAGATTCTTGTTGCTCTCAATTCACACCATCTCTGTTCTCCAATCCTCTCTCTAGATTCTTGTTGCTCTCAATTCACACAATCTCTGTTCTCCAATCCTCTCTAGATATATATATATTTTTTATCTCTGTCTTTAGTAGTATAGCTTTAGTCTTCACCTTTCAGACATGAGTCCCATAAGCCACCCTTGTCTGTGTCTCTACTCCTCCTATAACTGATAAGATAGCACAGGGACTTTTATATCCTCTCAATGTACAGTAAATACTTGAATTTGAATGTGAAGATGGAATCTGATTTTGTATAGGATCGTCATGGGCTTTTTATGAAAGAACTTATTGTTGAAATTGTTATTTTCTGTCACACCACTGTTATAAGAATGTCATGGATAGGTGTCGTTGTTCTGAATTTGTATCACAACTGATGATATTACATGAGCTATTCTGCCTCTCTAGGCCTAGGCATTGCATTTCAATGAATATCAACCTAGGCATGCAGTCTCATTGCCACATAGAAACCTTTATGTTGCCAACTGTGGATGTCACCAGGTACCATAACACTGATGCGTTGTATTGTTGTTTTCACTTCAACACTGTGTGTTTGCATAAATTCATTGAACATGAAATTATTCCTGAAAGTGATTAAAAAAATAGAGTTTTTTCAAATCTTCCGATTTTGGGTGTTGTTTGTTGAAAGTGAATGACAGTATGTGGACCGGGGATTTATACAGTGCCTTGGCCCCCTTGAACTTTGCGACCTTTTGCCACATTTCAGGCTTCAAACATAAAGATATAAAACTGTATTTTTTTGTGAAGAATCAACAACAAGTGGGACACAATCATGAAGTGGAACGACATTTATTGGATATTTCAAACTTTTTTAACAAATCAAAAACTGACAAACTGCAAAATTATTCAGCCCCCCTAAGTTAATACTTTGTAGCGCCACCTTTTGCTGCGATTACAGCTGTAAGTCGCTTGGGGTATGTCTCTATCAGTTTTGCACATCGAGAGACTGACATTTTTTCCCATTCCTTCTTGCAAAAATGCTCGAGCTCAGTGAGGTTGGATGGAGAGCATTTGTGAACAGAAGTTTTCAGTTCTTTCCACAGATTCTCGATTGGATTCAGGTCTGGACTTTAACTTGGCCATTCTAACACCTGGATATGTTTATTTTTGAACCATTTCATTGTAGATTTTGCTTTATGTTTTGGATCATTGTCTTTTTGGAAGACAAATCTCCGTCCCAGTCTCAGGTCTTTTGCAGACTCCATCAGGTTTTTTTTCCAGAATCGTCCTGTATTTGGCTCCATCCATCTTCCCATCAATTTTAACCATCTTCCCTGTCCCTGCTGAAGAAAAGCAGGCCCAAACCATGATGCTGCCACCACCATGTTTGACAGTGGGGATGGTGTGTTCAGTGTGATGAGCTGTGTTGCTTTTACGCCAAACATAACGTTTTGCATTGTTGCCAAAAAGTTCAATTTTGGTTTCATCTGACCAGAGCACCTTCTTCCACATGTTTGGTGTGTCTCCCAGGTGGCTTGTGGCAAACTTTAAACGACACTTTTTATGGATATCTTTAAGAAATGGCTTTCTTCTTGCCACTCTTCCATAAAGGCCAGATTTGTGCAATATACGACTGATTGTTATCCTATGGACAGAGTCTCCCACCTCAGCTGTAGATCTCTGCAGTTCATCCAGAGTGATCATGGGCCTCTTGGCTGCATCTCTGATCAGTCTTCTCCTTGTATGAGCTGAAAGTTTAGAGGGACGGCCAGGTCTTGGTAGATTTGCAGTGGTCTGATACTCCTTCCATTTCAATATTATCGCTTGCACAGTGCTCCTTGGGATGTTTAAAGCTTGGGAAATATTTTTGTATCTGTTAGTGGAATTCTAAATTCCTCTGTATTATTTCCCAATCAGAATTAATTACTCTGTAAATGCATTCTATGGGATCGTAAAACCCATATTATTATTATAGGAATGGACAGAGCCCCAGTCTTAAACTCAGGTAACAGCGTTTATTTCAAGAGAGTACTGGGTACATACACATTTTACCACAGGTTATAAACTGAAAATGACGTCAGCGTTTTCTAAATGTTCTATCTCTTTCATGACACCGGTAGAGAGGCCCTATAGTTTCTCGAGCCTTCCCTCCTCTCCTAAAGCCAAGGTCAATCACTGTAAATCAGCATTCTAGACAGTCTGGAGATAGTCCGTCCCTGACATCTGGAGATAGTTCATTCATTTGTACAAAGGAACAGACCGTCTTTGTTACTAAACTCCTGACTATATTATATACAATTGGGAATGGGAGCAAGAGAGAAAATTCATATATGTACAGTACATAATAGCATTTGGACTAGTCAGTCCTGATTGAAATGTATACATAATTAGTCATCATTGATAAAAATTCCCTTAACAGTATCCAAATCCGGCTTTAAACTTCTTCACAACAGTATCTCGGACCTGCCTGGTGTGTTCCTTGTTCTTCATGATGCTCTCTGCGCTTTTAACGGACCTCTGAGACTATCACAGTGCAGGTGCATTTATACGGAGACTTGATTACACACAGGTGGATTGTATTTATCATCATTAGTCATTTAGGTTAACATTGGATCATTCAGAGATCCTCACTGAACTTCTGGAGAGAGTTTGCTGCACTGAAAGTAAAGGGGCTGAATAATTTTGCACGCACAATTTTTCAGTTTTTGATTTGATAAAAAAGTTTGAAATATCCAATAAATGTCGTTCCACTTCATGATTGTGTCCCACTTGTTGTTGATTCTTCACAAAACAATACAGTTTTATATCTTTATGTTTAAAGCCTGAAATGTGTCAAAAGGTCGCAAAGTTCAAGGGGGCCGAATACTTTCGCAAGGCACTGTATATACAGTATGTCTCTAGTGTCTATTCACTATAAAGCAAATGGGATGAAATGGGGAGGGACCTAACTGAAATTGTCCAGTAAGAATGAGTGATGAGTGAACTTAAGAGCGTCCTATCGTCCTGGGGGTGAGTGAACCTAAGAGCGTCCTATCTCCCTGGGGGTGAGTGAACTTAAGAGGGTCCTATCTCCCTGGGGGTGAGTGAACCTAAGAGTGTCCTATCTCCCTGGGGTGAGTGAACCTAAGAGGGTCCTATCTCCCTGGGGTGAGTGAACCTAAGAGGGTCCTATCTCCCTGGGGTGAGTGAACCTAAGAGCGTCCTATCTCCCTGGGGGTGAGTGAACCTAAGAGCATCCTATCTCCCTGGGGGTGAGTGAACCTAAGAGCGTCCTATCTCCCTGGGGGTGAGTGAACCTAAGAGCGTCCTATCTCCCTGGGGTGAGTGAACCTAAGCGGGTCCTATCTCCCTGGGGTGAGATAACCTAAGAGCGTCCTATCTCCCTGGGGGTGAGTGAACCTAAGAGCGTCCTATCTCCCTGGGGGTGAGTGAACCTAAGAGCGTCCTATCTCCCTGGGGGTGAGTGAACCTAAGAGTGTCCTATCTCCCAGGGTGTGAGTGAACCTAAGAGCGTCCTATCTCCCTGGGGGTGAGTGAACCTAAGAGCGTCCTATCTCCCAGGGTGTGAGTGAACCTAAGAGCGTCCTATCTCCCTGGGGGTGAGTGAACCTAAGAGCGTCCTATCTCCCAGGGTGTGAGTGAACCTAAGAGCGTCCTATCTCCATGGGGGTGGGTGAACCTAATACCGTCCTATCGTCCTGGGGGTGAGTGAACCTAAGAGCGTCCTATCTCCCTGGGGGTGAGTGAACCTCAGAGCGTCCTATCTCCCTGGGGGTGAGTGAACCTCAGAGCGTCCTATCTCCCAGGGTGTGAGTGAACCTAAGAGCGTCCTATCTCCCTGGGGGTGAGTGAACCTAAGAGCGTCCTATCTCCCAGGGTGTGAGTGAACCTAAGAGCGTCCTATCTCCATGGGGGTGGGTGAACCTAATACCGTCCTATCTCCCTGGGGGTGAGTGAACCTAAGAGCGTCCTATCGTCCTGGGGGTGAGTGAACCTAAGAGCGTCCTATCTCCCTGGGGGTGAGTGAACCTAAGAGCGTCCTATCTCCATGGGGGTGGGTGAACCTAATACCGTCCTATCGTCCTGGGGGTGAGTGAACCTAAGAGCGTCCTATCTCCCTGGGGTGAGTGAACCTCAGAGCGTCCTATCTCCCTGGGGGTGAGTGAACCTAAGAGCGTCCTATCTCCCTGGGGTGAGTGAACCTCAGAGCGTCCTATCTCCCTGGGGGTGAGTGAACCTCAGAGCGTCCTATCTCCCTGGGGGTGAGTGAACCTAAGAGCGTCCTATCTCCCTGGGGGTGAGTGAACCTAAGAGCGTCCTATCTCCATGGGGGTGGGTGAACCTAATACCGTCCTATCGTCCTGGGGGTGAGTGAACCTAAGAGCGTCCTATCTCCCTGGGGGTGAGTGAACCTCAGAGCGTCCTATCTCCCTGGGGGTGAGTGAACCTCAGAGCGTCCTATCTCCCTGGGGGTGAGTGAACCTCAGAGCGTCCTATCTCCCTGGGGGTGAGTGAACCTAAGAGCGTCCTATCTCCCTGGGGGTGAGTGAACCTAAGAGCGTCCTATCTCCATGGGGGTGGGTGAACCTAATACCGTCCTATCTCCCTGGGGGTGAGTGAACCTCAGAGCGTCCTATCTCCCTGGGGGTGAGTGAACCTCAGAGCGTCCTATCTCCCTGGGGGTGAGTGAACCTAAGAGCGTCCTATCTCCCTGGGGGTGAGTGAACCTCAGAGCGTCCTATCTCCCTGGGGGTGAGTGAACCTCAGAGCGTCCTATCTCCCTGGGGGTGAGTGAACCTAAGAGCGTCCTATCTCCCTGGGGGTGAGTGAACCTCAGAGCGTCCTATCTCCCTGGGGGTGAGTGAACCTAAGAGCGTCCTATCTCCCTGGGGGTGAGTGAACCTAAGAGCGTCCTATCTCCCTGGGGGTGAGTGAACCTCAGAGCGTCCTATCTCCCTGGGGGTGAGTGAACCTCAGAGCGTCCTATCTCCTAGACTAGAGAATTAATGATATACTGCTCAATACTCCGCCTCACACTGTTATTGAGTGCAAGCAGTAAGAGTGGTTTTAAATCTTAGCTTTCTTTTCCTCTTCTAAATCATCCCAAATTCCCAGAACCCTCTAGTCTCTCCCTGAGTTATATTTTTCCCTCATGTATTCCTTTTTATTTGTTGCTCTGTCTGCCTTAGTTTCATTTCTCTCTCCGTTTATTCAGCTGGAGCAAAATAATATTGCTTTTCCTTCTTCTCTCTTTTCTGTTCAGGTCTTCTCTCTGCTTCCTCTAATTTGATCCCTTGCCTCTCTCCATCTCTATCCCCCCACATGAAAAACAAATACCATAGTATACTATGGCATAAATATTACAGTATTCACTATAGTGTTTTTGTGGACATTACTGTAGTATTTACTACAGTGTTTTTTTGCAGATAATATTGTTATATTTACTATAGTATTCTCTAGGATACTACAGAATTCTATAGTAAGTACTACACATGATTGAGGGATACTACATTTTGTACATAGTATTCTAAAGTATACAGTTTACTACACTGAACAAAAATATAACTGCAAAATATAAAATGTTGGTCCCATGTTTCATGAGCTGAAATAAAAGATTCCAGAAATGTTCCATATGCACAAAAACGTATTTCTCTTGAATTTTGTGAACAAATTTGTTTACATCCCTATTAGTAAACATTTATCATTTTCCAAGATAATCCATCCACCTGACAGGTGTGGTATATCAAGAAGCTGATTTAACAGCATGGTCATTACACAGGTGCACCTTGTGCTGGGGACAATAAAGGCAACTTTAAAATGTGCAGTTTTGTTACACAACACAATGCCACAGATGTCTTAAGTTTTACAATTGGCATGCTGACTACAGGAATGTCCACCAGAGCTGTTGCCAGAGAATGTAATGTTAGTTTCTCTACCATAAGCTGCCTTCAACATTGTTTTAGAGATTTTGGCAGTACGTCCAACTGGCCTCACAACTGAAGACCACGTGTAACCACGCCTGCCCAGGACCTCCACATCCGGCTTCTTCACCTGCGGGGATCGTCTGAAGGGGGGTGTGGGGGGTGCTGAGGAGTATTTATGTCTGTAATAAAACCTTTTTGTGTGGAAAAACTCATTTTGATTGGCTGGGCCTGGTCCCCAGTGGGTGGGCCTGGCTACCAAGTGGGTGGGCCTATTACCCTCCCAGGCCCACCAATGACTTCACAACTGCTCAGTCATGTGAAATCCATAGATTAGGGCCTAATGGATTTATTTCAATTGACTTATCTCCTTATATGAACTGTAACTCAGTAACATATTTGAAGTTGTTGCATGTTGCGTTTATATTTTTGTTCAGTATACAGTTGAAGTTGGAAGTATGTATACCCTTAGGTTGGAATCATTAAAACTCGTTTTTAAACCACTCCACAAACGTATTGTTAACAAACTATAGTTTTGTCAAATCGGTTAGGACATCTACTGTGTGCATGACAAGTCATTTTACAAGAATTGTTTGCAGACAGATTATTTCACAGATTATTGACTATCACAATTCCAGTGGGTCACAGAACTTTTCATACACTAAGTTGACTGTGCATTTAAACAGCTTGGAAAATTTCGGAAAATACATCATGGCTTTAGAAACTTCTGGTAGGCTAATTGACATCATTTGAGTTATGCGGATGTATTGAAGCAATATCTCAAGACATCAGTCAGGAAGTTAAAGCTTGGTCGCAAATGGGTCTTCCAAATGGACAATAACCCCCAAGCATACTTCCAAAGTTGTGGCAAAATGGCTTAAGGACAAAAAGTCAAGATATTGGAGTGGCCATCACAAGGCCCTGACCTCAATCTTACAGATGAATTTGTGGGCAGAACTGAAAAAGTGTGTGCGAGCAAGGAGGTCTACAAACCTGACTCAGTTACACCAGCTCTGTCAGGGCCAAAATTCACCCAACTTATTGTGGGAAGCTTGTGGGGGGCTACCTGAAATGTTTGACCCAAGTTAAACAATTTGAAGGCAATGCCACCAAATACTAATTGACTGTATGTTAACTTCTGACCCACTGGGAATGTGATGAAAGAAATATAAACTGAAATAAATCATTCTCTCTACTATTATTCTGACATTTCACTTTCTTAAAATAAAGTGGTGATCCTAACTGACAGGGAATTTTTACTAGGATTAAAATTCAGGAATTGTAAATAACGGAGTTTAAATGTATTTGGCTATGGTGTATGTAAACTTCAGACTTCAACTGTGTATAATTATACAGTAAGTACTGTAGTATTATATAATAAACTGTAGTTTTTTTCATGTTAGGGCCTCCCCCTCCTATTTTCCCTCTACTTCCTCCATGCTCTCTCCCTCACCACCAACACACACACAGTCTGACACACTGACACACACATTCTCTCTCTGTCTCTATAGCCAGTGACAGATTGTCCCAGTGGGAGACAGGGAGGATGAGCACTATCCCACAAGCTGTTGCCTTGGAACAGAGAGGGAGAGAGGGATGGATTTGTAGAGAATAAGAGTCAGGGAGTTAAAGAAAAAAGGAATTATGAGGGTGGGATAAGGATGACAGTCCTTTTGGAATGCCGTTATGCAGGATTACACAAGGATTATTTAACTGTGTGGCTATGTGTGTGGAATCTCTGGATCCGTCATATCAATGCAAATTAACACGTTTCCAGCACTATGTCTTGGTATTCCACATGTCCCCTCTTGCTGTTCATTTCCCATGCATGATATTTCCCCTCACTCCATCTACTCCATATTTCTCCCCTCCTTCCATTGCTTTTTTTTCTTACTTTCTCTTAATCTCTCCCTCTCCTCCCACTCTTTTTCTTCTCTCATTCTCTCCATCTATCTCTCTCTCTCTTTCACTGGATTTAAATTAAATATTCATTGGTAGCCAGTGAGTGACTGAACCACCAGCGCAACCCACAGTGACTGCCATCAAAGAGCTCTACCCTCATCTCTCTGCTGGCCCCGCCATCATTTCACCCACCATCTGTAACATGAAACACTCTCCCTCTCTCTCCTGTCTCTCTCTTCCTCTCTCTGTCTCAACACTGTATAAGTAAGTCTGCCTAGTCTCTGAGGTACAACACATTAGTAGATCAGGTCAACGTTGTTCTTGTACCATGCCTTTCTTTCTAGTCCAAATCTACACCTTACAGATTAATCTTCTGGTTGGTTTGAAGTAACAGACTCTCCAATTATGGTGAGAATTCTGGATCGTTTCCAAGCAACCTACATTAAGCTTTAACTGCTCTGAGGGAAACAGGACGGGCTTTGAAGCTTCTGTGTGTCTGTCTTTCTGTGTGAGTGTGAGTGTGTGTGTTTGTGTGTGTGTGTGTGTGTGTGTGTGTGTGTGTGTGTGTGTGTGTGTGTGTGTGTGTGTGTGTGTGTGTGTGTGTGTGTGTGTGTGTGTGTGTGTGTGTGTGCGTGCATGTGCATGCATGTGCATGTGAGTGAGTGCGTGTGTGTATGCGCGCACGTTTTTGCATGTGTGTCAGAGAGAGAGTGAGAGAGAGAGAGACACACAGAGAATACAGACAACGTTATTTTAACGTATCATCATTATAAGTGCATTTTACAAGTACATATACACCAATAAATAAACAATAAAGCAACACATTTATGCTGGCTCTTTTTGTTTCAACACTTTCCGTACAAAATGCCTCAGGTTAAAAATAATCTATGAACATCTATAGGGAGCAGCCTATAAGTAACATGATATGCATTATTCATGTCATTTCTCTCATAGCTATGGTGTTTCACTATCAATGACTTTGTACAGCATACTAGGGAATAAATTGGACCCACCAGGAAATAATCAGGGACGGAGGGAAGGAATTAAAGGGATAGATGTAGATAAAGAATGCATTTATCAGCAGGTAAGAGTGCTGGAGGGAGGGTAAAAGGAAGCGGGGAGTGTGGAAATTGAGGAGAGATGGATGAAGCTGAGAGGAGAGGCGGAGTACAAATATTTGATCTGGTCTGTGTTCATGGGTGCTTTGTAAAGTCAGAAGAGACGTACCACTACACTATGTGCGCGTGCCTGTGTCTGGAGGGAGGGCCCTGGTGGTCAAAAGGAGTGCACTAAATAGGGAATAGGCTGCCACTTGGCATGCACACTAAGTAGACGGAGGGCTGGGGGCTGTAGACTAATGAGGCTGCAAATAGAGAATGGGAGCCAGTCAATAGAGAATGAGAGCCAGCGCGCGTGTGTGTCATGTGTAATAAATCATCTACAATTCAATCCAATTGCACATTAAAATATGTATTTCTATTGCAAGTGTCTGGTCTAAAAAAAAGGGGTAAAGTGTATGAATGTCCCTTCCTCACTGTAACATCCATCCAGGGCACTCTAACCTGGCTCCTTCCTCTGTTATGTTTGAACTTGTCAGGTCCGTCATAACGAGTAGACCAAGGCTGAGATGAAGAGATGAATACATTCTTCTTTATTTAAATGAAGAACACTGAACAAACTAACAAAATGACCGTGAAGCTATACACACGAGTGCTGACATGCAACTACACATAGACAATAACCCACAAAACCAAAATGGAAAATGGCAACCTAAATAGGATCCCCAATCAGAGACAACGATAAACAGCTGTCTCTGATTGGGAACCAATTCAGGCCACCATAGACCTACATTTATCTAGACAAACCAAAACCCCATAGATATACAAAAAACCCTAGACAAGCCAAAAACACACATACCACCCTCGTCACACCCTGACCTAACCAAAACAATTAAAGAAAACAAAGATAGCTAAGGTCAGGGCATGAAAGAACTAGCGTGACCACACAGATAACAGGATCAATATCAGCAGTCTGTCAGGGAGAGAAAGGGAAAAATGGACAAAATGAAAATATACTACAAATGTCATTTTGAGGAGCCAGAGAGAGGAAGAGAGTCTTACAACTTCTTGGCACATTGTGAAAAAACAAAGTTAGTAATGCATTAGCCAGCTGCTGCTTCATACTGTGAATGTTGGAGCGGTGGGCCTTGAATAAAACATTGATTATCTTTAGCGGTGCTTTGATGGAGAGAAGAGATTATTAGAGGTGTTTTTGGAGCACCAGGAATTACTGTGGCTGGATAGCACTAGGTCTGTCTGTCTGTCTCTTTCTGAGGCACCAAGAATACTGTCTGGCTGTTTCTGTCTGGCTGGTCTGCTGCATACTTGTCTGTCTCTTTTTTTTACCCCTTTTTTCTCCCCAATTTCATGGTATCCAATTGGTAGTAGTTACAGTCTTGTCTCATCACTGCAACTCCCGCATGGACTCAGCCACACCAATGTGTCGGAGGAAACACCGTACACCTGGTGACCTGGTCAGCGAGCACTGCGCCCAGCCCGCCACAGGAGTCACTAGTGCGCGATGAGACAAGGATATCCCTGCCAGCCAAACCCTCCCTAATGACGCGGAGCCAATTGTGCGTCACCCCATGGGCCTCCCGGTCACGGACGGCTGCGACAGAGCCTGGGCCCGAACCCAGAATCTCTGGTGGCACAGCTAGCACTGCGATGCAGTGCCTTAGACCACTGCGCCACCCGGGAGGCCTTGTCTGCCTCTTTCTGAAGCACCAGGAATACTGGCTGGCTGTCTTGATAGCTGGCTGGCTGGCTGTCTTTTCTGTCTGTCTGTCCACCTGCTTGCCAGGCTATGTCTCTGTTATATTTCCCCTGGTTTCCTTTATGCCTGTTAATCTGTCATGACTCTTGACTCAACAACTGCCTTCTTCAGAGATTCTAATATTATGAAGCACATTATGTTTGGAGGTAATGTGAATTGAAGTTTTCACTCTCTCTCAGCATGGCATGGGACGTCTCTCTAATTCCGTCTGTCTGGTATTGGCATGTCTGTCCCCGGCTCTCCACCTCGTCCTGGCCCTCTTCTGTCTCTCCGTCCTCCAAACATCCTGTGTTACCCCCTCCTCCTCCTCCTCCTGTTCCTCCTCCTCTTCTTTCTCTTTTCCTGGAACTGGTCCCCTTGGACAACAGGGGAGATCTCACTCCCTTTCCTCACAAAGCAGCCCACACAAATGACCAACAAGTCTCATGAATGGAGACTTTACCAAAATGGCCGCCCACATAGACCACAAGGCGGAGGCCTCATTCAACATGGTCAAGGAGAAGGAGAAGGACAAAAAGCTGATTGGAACCAAAATGGCCATCAAAGTGAGCCAACAGGTCCACAGTCGCCCCAAGCTCGAGCCACCCGTTGTACAACCTGCTACACCCACATCTGCTGGAAGACGATTGGCTGCTGAAGTTGAAGCCAAAGAATAAGGGGGAGGACAGTGAGGAGGAAGATGAGGAGGATGACAGTGACAAAAGTAGTGAAGATAGTGAGTGGTAAGTGAGAGAAAGAGGAGTGGAAAACCACTGATAACAACAAAGTATATAATTCTGTCATGACATATTACTTTTCTCATACATTTGTGATGCTCATTGCTTAATTGGCCAGTTTTCCCATCCATCTTCCCCTGCTCTTTCCTGATAGTCAGAGTGACAGCGAAGAGGATGGCTATGACCGAGCTAATTGGACGTGAAGTGCGTAGACCCAACCCGCCTGGCTGAGGTACCACCTTGGGATCTCTCGCTGGGAGCTGTATGACAGGAATCACCCTAGTGTTGCCGAGGTGACTCAACAGATGGCCACACAACGCATCCTCAGCGCAGGTGAAAGGGTTGAGCAGGGGTGTGAACATGTAGCTAAGATTAGGATTAAGACTAAGGTTAGGGTTGAGCCGGGGTGTGGACATGGTGAAGCGAAGGTTAGGGTTCGGGTTATGGCTAGGGTTTGATGTTGAGCTGGGGTGTGGACAGGAAGCTAGGGTTAGGGCTGTGCTGGGTCAGGCTAGCGTTAGCGCAATGACTGGAAGTCTATGGGTATCTGCTAGGATACTAGCAAGCTAGTTAGTATTAGCTCATAAAATTACCTCTAACTTCGTTCATTTGGACACAGAGACTTAAAAAGGGTATCCAGGAGTTCACCTGACTCCGGGAAAGTACATAAAGAGCCTCATTACCAAAATCCTGAAGTAGCCCTTTAGTTTATACTGCTTTTTTTTGCGTCACAACTAAGTCACAAATATTGTAATTCAAACATGACTGTCTGCAGTACAGTAGCCTGTGGCACCACTGTAGCTTGTTTTTAAACAAACTACTGTAGCTCTTCCAAGTCAGTTGGGTTAAATTAATGAGCCTTAAAATGGTGGTGGTACTCTTATCTTTCAACCCCAAGAGGAAGCCCTAAATCCACAAACAAGATGACTGTGTTACTAAGCAGAGTTGAGATCAACTGTATCAATCAAACATGAACTGGACATGAAGTAACATAAGCGCAACGTGCAACAATTTCAAAGATTTTACTGAGTTACAGTTCATATAAGGAAATCAGTCCCTTTAAATAAATACATTTGTCCCTAATCTATGGATTTCACTTGACTGGGAGTACAGATATGCGTCTGTTAAAAAAAGGTAGGGGCTTGGATCCGAAAACCAGTCAGTATCTGGTATGATCACCCTTTGCCTCATGCAGCTTGACACATCTCCTTCGGATAGAGTTAATCAGCATGTTGATTGTGGCTTGTGGAATGTTGTCCCACTCCTCTTCAATGGCTGTGCGAAGTTGCTGGATATTGGGCTGGAACTGGAACACGCTGTCGTACATGTCGAACCAAAGCATCCCCAAACATGCTCAATGGTGAGAATGCAGGCCATGGAAGAACTGTGACATTTTCAACTTCCAGGAATTGTGTACATATCCTTCTGACATGGGGCAGTGCATTATCATGCTGAAACATGAGGTGATGGTGGCGGATGAATGGCACGACAATGGGCCACAGGATCTCGTCACGGTATGTCTGTGCATATGAATTGCCATCAATAAAATGCTGTTGTTTCTGTTGTCCATAGCGTATGCCTGCCCATACCATAACCCCACCACCACCATAGGGCACTCTGTTCACCATGATAACATCAGCAAACTGCTCACCCACACAACGCCATACAATGCCATCTTGTCCGGTACATTTGAAACCGGGATTAATCTGTGAAGAGCACACTTGTTCAGCGTGCCAGTGGCCATTGAGGGTCACCATTTGCCCAATTAAGTTGGTTACGACGCCGAACTGAATGGCCTTATATTGTCCCCAGCACAAGGTGCAGCTGTGTAATGATCATGCTGTTTAATCAGCTTCTTGATATGCCACAGCTTTTAGATGGATGGATTATCTTGGAAAATTTGAAATGCTCACTAACAGGGATGTAAACCAATTTGTGCGTAACATTTGAGCTAAATAAGCTTTTTTTTTTGTGTATGTAACATTTCTGGGATCTTTTATTTCAGCTCATGAAACATGGGACCAACACTTTACATGTTGCATTTATTTTTTTGTTCAATGTACATTGCCGTCCCTGAATTATACAGACCACTAACCATAACCCTAACCATAGCTTCATGTCCACACCCCGGCTCAACCCTAAGCCTAGCCATAACACCAACCCTAAACCTAGCCATAACACCAACCCTAAGCCTAGCCATAACACCAACCCTAAGCCTAGCCATAACACCAACCCTAAACCTAGCTTCGTGTCAGCAGACCCATTCAACCCTAACACTAGTTAGCATTGGCTCGCGAAACTACCTCTAACTTCCTTCAGGAGTGCTAACTTCCATGAGGAGCACTAGCGAGACGTCACACGCACGCACACACACACACACACACACACACACACACACACACACACACACACACACACACACACACACACACTTGAGTTGGCATTACAGTGAATGAAGAGATTACCCTGGGAGGCTGTAAAACATTTTCTGATGGCCCTCAAATCCTGTCTGTTATGAGAATGTTCAGAAGCCTTAGTTGGGATCCATTTGTTTATCTTTCACATGTAAACAGCGAAGTAGCATGCACTCTAAAAAATGCTCAGTTGTTTGGTTGAACTAAGTGCTGTGTTGAAGGCGTTGGGTCACTTAGTTGGGTTGTTTTCTTTAAAAACTGCTGGGGTATTGATGCTGGGTGATGAGCTATTGATGCTGTGTTATCGAGATATGACTCAGTAGGTGAGCTCAGAAGACTAGAGGTGTGACTTAGCAGGGGCATGGCTTTCAGATACATTTACTGTTACAGGTGGCCAAAAATAATTGTCTGAAACCCACGTCTCTAGTAGGCCACACCTCCTGAAAATAACCTATGGAACTGCTATGTCATTCCAACTAATGGTAAAAAACAAAACAATTGATGGTAAAATAAACCCATGTTTGTATAATCCATATTCACACAACCCAACTGGGTCAAAATAACCCAGTGTGTGTGTGTGTGTGTGTGTGTGTCTTCTCTCGGGGTGTATGATAATTAAACACACAATCTGAAGAAACAAACAAAAGCCAAAAGCAATTCTTAAACACTAACCATTCAACCATAGACTGTTAGGATAAAAATCTAAATCCACTGAAAAAGATTCTGTCTTAAACTTTAAAATACACAAAGTGATTATACCAAACCAGAATGCCAGCAAATGAATGAGAGGGAAGAAACAATCTGAGTAGAAACTTGAAAGCCAGATAATCGAACGTCATAAATAAATCTCCAGCTCCTCTGATCTTTTGTTCTGAGGTCAGTCAATATAATCCTGCACTGATCATAAAAACATCCCACTCACACACCAACGCATACACACACACACACACACACACACACACACACACACACACACACACACACACACACACACACACACTTTGAATACTATATGGAGATTGTGTTGAGCATTAAAGTTTACGCAATAATCAGCTTGTGTGTGGGCTGGCCCATAGCCACGTTTCATATACTCCTCCTCATCTTCCTCTTACTCGTCCTATCTAAAGTCCCCGAGATTCTAGAATCACCACCACTGATACCAGACAGTTTTTGATGTTCAGCCACATTCTGTACTTTACACAATGATGACCCCCTGTGGAGAACTGGGGTAACTGCATTTATTTAAAATCCACTGGAAATACTACACTATTACCAAAATAACCCCATCAGTGCAGTCAGACAAGTAATTATGGTGTATTTTCCTTTGAACATTGTGGAGACCCTGTGACTTTCCTGTGTTTTAAAATATGTGTTATGTCTGTGTGTTCTGAGGGTCTGCATGCTGGTGTGTGATTGTTATGGTGATGTTGGTGCGTTGTCTGTTATGTGTGTTTCAGCGCAGAATGGGGGCCCCCAGCTCAAGCTGATCATGTCATTCCCCACCTACGGACAGGCCATGAGGTAAAAATCCACGAAAATCCATATGATATATGATACATGAGATGTATTTATTTTACCTTTATTCGACCAGGTGAGTCTCATTGAGATTAAACATCTATTTTGCAAGAGAGACCAGGAGATACTGTCCTGTGAGCATAGGCGATAATTGTCATTCATCTGTTGGACAATTTAGGTACACAGGTTAAATGGGTGCTATCTTACCATGGCCTTGTAAAAAAAAAAAAAAAAAACTTACCAATGACTTAGTCCCTGAAACCCCAACTTGAGCTTGAGCTTTTTCACAAGACCCTCTGTGTTGGGTTTAAATGTGAGACACTCATCTAACAAGTACTTGTAAGTTGATACCCTTTCTATTTGCTTGTGCCGCCTGTATAGTGACTGGTTAATCCGACATCTGCAGTGGCCATACAGCATTTACTGCGATACGGCCTCTGCAGAAGTGAAGGCATTTGTACTTCTTGCGCTTCGTTGAGCTGTTGTCAAGGCAGTTGTCAAGGAAGTGAGTTTGTGTTTATACTGGACCTCCCACCCCCACCTACCATCAACCAATCATGTTAATGCGGAGCTATATGTAGCCCTCCGCATTGTTAGAAAATGTGGGCATGGAGATGCCGTACAGAGCTCAATTTGGCCTCTGCATGTCTCCGGAGGCTCCACAATTGCATCATGCCCTCCATACGGTGCCTCCAACTACATTTTGGATCAAGCATAAATTGGCTTTAAGAGTTTCATCTTAGATTTCGTGAAAACCATCAACTGTCTTATCAGCATTTAAGGGCGACCTGGACAATAGTAAAGGCACATTGCAGTTCATAAAATAACATTATCATATACAATACAATATGATATACAATACGATATACTATGGTATGATATGATTTTCAATGCGATATGATACTATACAACAATACAACTTTATTGTGTCAGTCACAGTAATCTTAATTTGGAGGGGGGACAAAATCACATTGTCCTGTGTTTGTTCTATCCTTGCAGGAGGGAGATGCAGAGACAGACTTCAACCTGTTCTACTTCTCTCACTTTGAGAGACACAAGGCAGAGATTGCTGTAATGAACACGATGGGAGACAGAGTGCTGGTTTCAAGCGCAGGGCACAGCAGGTGTTTAATTGTAAAGGACCACAGGAGGAGGCAGGTAGCTGGGTCCAGGAGCAGGCAGAAGGTCATACACTGGGGGTCCAAAAGGTCAACAGTACAGGCAGAGAAAAGGCTAGTAACGTCATTCGGGAGATCAGGCAATAGGTTGAGAACAGGAAATCCGTTAGGCTAAAGTACAGGCAGGGAATAGGCAAAAGGCGTCGTTAGTGAGGCAGGCCAAAACTATCATAGACGGGAGGATTACATTACAGGAAACCCAGCACTTCGAATAGAAGTGTGTCCCAAAACAAACAATACCTCACAATGATGGGGTGCAAAGAACTGAACTAAATAGTGTGTGATAATGACATGCGGGTGTGTGGACAGATGATAAGGATTCAGGTGATTGGGATCTGGAGAGTGAGCTGCGTTTAGGGGATCTATGTGTTTGAGAGTGTGAGTTGGAAGCAGACGCTACAATGGCTGCCTTTCAGCTTGACAGGTGAAAACAATCAAATATAGACCTCCCATCTGAGATGAATCTGTGTGTCAAAAGAAAGAGAAGGAAATAACTATTATTATTAAAGGCTTACCACTGATTTCCCTCTCGCTTTCTTTATCTCTGTGTTTGTGTGTGTGTCTTCTCTCTGGGTTTCTGTCGAATCCCTCCAGTGGTAGGTAGACACATCAACGTAACCGTGGAGATCAGAGATGTCACCACAAACTCTCCAGAACCTTCTTCACCTCTCCTGGTGTGTGGCGGTTGGTCCAATCAGCTTTCATAATTCAATCTAACTGGTGTGTCCAATCAGCACAGATAGCAACTAAATGTGCCTCCTTATTATGCTTGTGTGTGGATAGTGGCATGCACTATGTCCTAGTCCAACGTTTCCCAAATGGTTGGTTGGGTTGCACTGGTGGGCTACAGTTTACTTTACGTTTTGTTCTGGGTTTATGACTGGTCACAAGAAAAAGCTCCAAATGCTTTGAGATGGGTTTACGACCCCAAATGTTTGGCAACAACTGTCCTCTGTAGGCCTATTACTTGCATTTTGTCAGTTTACTGTACTATTGACCCCTTGTCAACCCCTTGTCTCTTTCAGCCGCGTCCTCAGAGCATGCGCAGACCAGCTGGCTGGTGTGTTTACAGACATATTCAATCCATCCTTATCCCAGTCTGCTGTTCCCACATGCTTCAAGAGGGCCACCATTGTTCCTGTTCCCAAGAAAGCTAAGATAACTGAGCTAAACGACTACAGCCCCGTAGCACTCACTTCCGTCATCATGAAGTGCTTTGAGAGACTAGTCAAGGACCATATCACCTCCACCGTACCTGACGCCCTAGACCCACTCCAATTTGCTTACCGCCCCAATAGGTCCACAGACGACGCAATCACAATCACACTGCACACTGCCCTAACCCATCTGGACAAGACGAATACCTATGTGAGAATGCTGTTCATCGACTACAGATCAGCATTTAACACCATAGTACCCTCCAAACTCTGCGTCTCGACCCCGCGCTGTGCAACTGGGTACTGGACTTCCTGACGGGCTGCCCCCAGGTGGTGAGGGTAGGTAACAACATTTCCACCCCGCTCATCCTCAACACTGGGTCCCCACAAGGGTGCATTCTGAGCCCTCTCCTGTACTCCCTGTTCACCCACGACTGCGTGGCCATGCACGCCTCCAACTCAATCATCAAGTTTGCAGACTACACTACAGTGGTAGGCTTGATTACCAACAACGACAAGATGGCCTACAGGGAGGAGGTGAGGGTCCTCGGAGTGTGGTGTAGGAAAATAACCTCACACTCAACGTCAACAAAACAAAGGAGATGATTGTGGACTTCAGGAAACAGCAGAGGGAGCACCCCCCTATCCACATCAACGGGACAGTAGTGGAGAGGGTAAAAGTGTTAAGTTCGTCGGCGTACACATCACAGACAAACTGAATTGGTTCACCCACACAGTTAGCGTGGTGAAGAAGGCGCAGCAGCGCATCTTCAACCTCAGAAGGCTGAAGAAATTCGGCTAGTCACCAAAAGCACTCACAAACTTTTACTGATGCACAATCGAGAGCATCCTGTCGGGCTGAATCACCGCCTGGTACGGCAACTGCTCCGCCCACAACCGTAAGGCTCTCCAGAGGGTAGTGAGGTCTGCACAACGCATCACCGGGGGCAAACTACCTGCCCTCCAGGACACCTACACCACCCGATGTCACAGGAAGGCCATAAAGATCAAGGACAACAACAGCCTGTTCATCCCGCTATCATCCAGAAGGCGAGGTCAGTACAGGTGCATCAAAGCAGGGACCAAGAGACTGAAAAACAGCTTCTATCTCAAGGCCATCAGACTGTTAAACAGTCACCACTAACATTGAGTGGCTGCTGCCATACATGTAAAAACAATAAACAGTGCCACTTAATAATGTTTACATACCCTACATTACTCATCTCATATGTATATACTGTACTCGACACCATCTACTGCATCTTGCCTATGCCGTTCTGTAACATCACTCATTTCTATATCTTTATGTACATATTGTTCATCCCTTTACACTTGTGTGTATAAAGTAGCTGTTGTGAAATTATTCGGTTAGATTACTCATTGGTTATTACTGCATTGTCGGAACTAGAAGCACAAGCATTTCTCTACACTCGCATTAACATCTGCTAACCATGTGTATGTGACAAATAACATTTGATTTGATTGGATTTGATTTTGAGCTTCGACTACTATTACTACTTCAGTAATTCCTGTATTTTTGAATCAGTAACAATTCAACACACTATTTGGATTTTTCTCTTTTTTTGGAGGGGGAAAAAAATATATTTTTGAATCACTGAATCACTGTTTTGTCATAAGAATGACAAAACATTTCCCCACACAACCATAATAGAAATATGCCAAGGTTTAAATCCATTGATGATGTGGAACAGGTTTTGAATAGACAGAAAGCAATAAAGGATTATTTTGCTTTAATTCCTACTAAGGTAATATGGACAGACATCACTACGAGACTTTTGAGAAGTTTGGGAATGACACTTTCCTGCTGCACCAAGTCAACAGGAGGACGTGAGTACCATACCTTCCATCTATACTTTATAATGTGACTCATACTGTATGTTCTGTGGCAATTTTAACATTCAAATATTGATTGTGCAAACTTAATAACAAAAAAGCTCATATGGATCGAAACCACCACAGACACAAACATTATAACATTCGTTTATGATACTTTTACTTCCCATAGTCAAGATTCAGCATGGAAGCATGTAACAATATTGCTACATTATTAAAGTGTTGGAACCCAGAGAAAATACAATCCTGAGTGTATCTTTTACTAAGATGCTCTGTTTAAGAATAAAGCAAAAAAGTTGATAAAGTTACTCCCTCGCTTCATCTATTGCATAGTTACAGTTCCATGGGTATAACAGTGGCATCAAACATTAACAAGCCGCGTCGTATAACTACCTCAGAACAGATGTTAGCCACTGCTTCCATCCACCACCAACCACAGTCTAATCTTCTTTTCTAGCTGGCTTTATTTTTAATGGGTGGTCTTATTTCAATGTTTATAGTGGCTGATGAGCACCGAGACGTTTTATCTCTCCATTCTCTTCATAGTTTGAAAATGATTTGCTCGGAGATAGTCAACATGATTCATAATAACTTTTTGGCTGGCTAGAAGATGTGGTAAACAATGAAGTTAACGCACATCAGTCCAATCACTGGAGAAAAGACTTTGACTTATCTGTGGCCAATGACTTTGAGCCTTCTTAGACGGGCACTGCCAATTTAACTCTATGGCATCACCCAAGGGGCAGAAGCTGCCTGGTCATCAGTGAGCACTCCCAGTAGATGCTGCGGTGTTGTGAGTGACATCACTCTGAGCCAATCACTCGCCACCAGAGAAGATCAACAACGCCTACGCTCTGGACACCCACCTCATTCTTCTCTCTGCAGATTCTCAAAACACAATACAAAGACACGTCTACAAAAATCCCCTGCTACTATTTACAAGAACGATCTGTCAAAGACAAAGGGGACGTGGGAGGTTTACAGACAGATCTTTGAGATGAGGAAGGGAGTTTTGGTTGTGCAGGGTTGTGCTTAGAGACAGTAAATGTATTGTTGAGTATGAGAGTGATTGAGAGGTACCATTTCTCTTTAATCTCCCATACACAATCATTCCTACTGTGTAAGAACTGCCCTCCTAAGACAGTCTTATGCAGGTGGCCGTACACCGCTGACTGGACAAGACCATTCGCCACAAGCACTCTACTTCCACAGCCCACCATGCCAAACACCATTGCCAGTGTACCGAAGCCTAATAGAGGACAATAAAGTATGGATATTTTCGACCAATCCTCAAAATGTGTCTGCTTTAAGGATTCACAGAAGATATTGTGGCAAGATCAATGGTGTGGGGATTCCACATCACCAAGTTCAATAACAAAACAGGCACCAGTAGCACAACTAGAACGCAAAGGGAAAGTTCCTTAGAGATTTTGGTAGATTTTGGAATTCAATCACCTCACAGTCCACAAGCCATTCTCTTTGTCCATTCCGTTTTCCAGGGGTAATCCTCACACTCGGGTCCTCAGCCAATCCGGTCTGGTACACAGGGGGGGGGGGGGTAGTCCGACAGTCCAGGTCGCAATGGGCAATCACACAGATTTAGCTCTTTTATCTCTCACCCTTCATACCTCTCGTCTCACTCTTCATACCTCCCTTGTCTCTCACTCTTCATACCTCCCTTGTCTCTCACTCTTCATACCTCCCTTGTCTCTCACTCTTCATACCTCCCTTGTCTCTCACTCTTCATACCTCCGTTGTCTCTCCCTCTCCATACCTCTCTTCTCACTCACTCTTCATACCTCTCTTGTCTCTCACTCTTCATACCTCTCGTCTCTCACTCTTCATACCTCCCTTGTCTCTCCCTCTCCATACCTCTCTTCTCACTCACTCTTCATACCTCCCTTGTCTCTCACTCTTCATACCTCCCTTGTCTCTCACTCTTCATACCTCCCTTGTCTCTCCCTCTCCATACCTCTCTTCTCACTCACTCTTCATACCTCTCTTCTCACTCACTCACTCACTCTTCATACCTCTGTTGTCTCTCACCTCCTCTGCCCCTTTGTGCAGGCTGCTTCCCCCTTAATCCCCAAGCACTTCCTGCCTTAACGACCACAGTGTCACACCCTGACCATAGTTTGCTTTGTATGTTTCTATGTTTTGGTTGGTCAGGGTGTGAGCTGGGTGGGCATTCTATGCTACATGTCTAGTTTGTCTAGTTCTATGTTTGGCCTGATATGGTTCTCAATCAGAGGCAGGTGTTCGTCATTGTCTCTGATTGGGAAACATATTTAGGTAGCCTGTTTGGTGTTGGGTTTTGTGGGTGATTGTCCTTGTAACTGTCTAGTGTTAGTTTGCACCAGTTTAGGCTGTTTCGGTTTTCACGGTACGTTTATTGTTTTTTTTGTATTGATTCGTGTTTACTTTGTTTTATGAAACATGAATCTCAATAGCCACGACGCATTTTGGTCCGACTCTCTTTCCCATATAGAAAACCGTTACACACAGCATTTCCTCGTTGGGGCAGGAAGTCCATATAACGCTTGGGGTTGGAGCCAGCTACCTGCCAGATCTCTCCTCAATTAACGTAAACTCACTCAGTTTTGTACATCACGCTGGTCCGTACAATTGACTTTATTTTTGCGCCCAAAAAACGTAATACTTCCAGATCAACTGTAATATCAATACCAATGTAAAGCACAATTTCTCCCCTTTCCAACAAAATCAATGACGAGACCTTCATGATGCCCATCTCTGCATAATTCAAGAAGGCAATGAGCTCCGTCAGGTCTTTTTAAGAATGGCGGGTGGGGAAGCGAAACCTATTGCGTGATAGTGAGAAGGAGAGATGTAGTGTTTTTGTCACTCGATCTGTCCAACTTATCGCCTCTAAAATGTTAAAAAAAACACTATAAAGAGCTTATATAATGTGTCATTACATACCTATTTGAAGGTTTGTGTCGAATTTGAATTGTTTTTTTTTGGGAGGTGCTAAAGTGATCTTTAGAAGTAAAAGGCGGCTTTTGAGAGTCATGATAGCGTGCAGTGATGACGCAAAAAAATGACTAGGTATCTCCCCCTTACCCCCATCACTGTCCCTTTCTTGTTTTTAAACGGTGAGATAAGTGGTGTATACCTGGTGGAGAGAGGCTGTAAGACAGAATTAGTTGCTTTCTGAGTGCAGTATGTTACGCCTTGACACGTCACGATGTAACGTACAGCGTCAGAGGGGTCCGTTTTTTAAAAACTTTTCTCCAATACTATAGAGCCATTACCATGTCAATCAACGCTTGAACAGAAACATAGTTCACACCCCAGATTTTGGGGTCAACACAGTCACTACAGTCCCATTAGTTTTCTTTGCAGCCACGTTTGAATGTCGCAGCTGCGCACATTTGTATGGAATGGGGTTAGCCTACATTACCATTCCCCTCACCCCTCCCTGCCGTCTGCCACAATATTGATATAAACTGTACAGGGCTCTGTAGCATCAAACAGATGTTAGACATTCAGATATATCCAAATAATGTTTATTTGTCCAAATCTAAAATACAAGGGCGTGTACAATATATGATGCTAACTAAAAAGGAGAACTGGTTATTCAACAAGAATGGTATATGGTAAAAGTAACATACAGTTCAATGTGTCTCGGGTGTAGTAAAAGGCAGAGAACTTGGTAGCTACGCATTGTTACTAGAGATAATGTGATTTAACCAAAGAATTTTGGTATCCAATATTGGGAGTTGCAGAATAGGTACTATTTGGTATAGCACAGCGCACATTCGACCAACCGTAGCGCTGCCGTCTTCGTCCTCAATTGGTGGAAACAGGAGTCTCAAAATGTCTCTGTCCAGTTGCAGGGGATGCGTTTGAATTTAGAAAATGCTCCGTTATTAAAAAAAAAACATTTTTGCTCCATGAAGTAATCCAACAGTGTACGCCAACATCTTATCTATTTCTAGTCTTCTCTCACCCCAAAGTGCCGCATGTCATTATGACACAGGTACACACACACACACACACACACACACACACACACACACACACACACACACACACAGCCTATATTCAATGGAGAGAGTTCAAAGTTTCATGACTCGCTTACACACTTGCTATTCCTAACAGTCACATGTCATTTATTATCAGGTAAAGTATAAAGCATGACACACAACAACCAGTCAGATCCCATCTTACACAAACATCCTTCCCTCCTCTGTGAAGATGTCCAGCTCTCAAACAACCACCACTAACGGGGCGGTGGTCATCACCCATGTCTACCCCTATGGGAACGGGATGGGGGTCGCGGGGGTCGCATCTGCTCCTCACTGTCTGGGACAGACGGTCTCCTCAGTGCTGGGAAGTTTCCGGGCAGGGCATCCAAAAGCGCTTGGGGTAAGAATTTTCAAATTAAAATGACAATTTTGGTTGAATGTAATGGAAGAACAGAAAAAATCTATTTCCTGCTTTGCGCTTTGTTTTTCTCTCACAGACTGTACAGATCATGATTGGTTTGATGATGCTGTTAACAGGAATTGTGATGGCTATGGCACCGTGGTTGGATAACATTGGAGTAGTCAGTGGAATATTTGTCTGGGGATCGATCATTGTGAGTGAGCTGCTCTTTCTAACAATCCTCCCTTACATTTCCTGTCTGCCTGGATGCAAAACAAAACGTCCTCATAGTTCAATCGTGTCACTTTAAAAATACATGTATTTCATTTGAAGTAATGCTTTATAAATAATGACTTGTCTTAACTAACAATTTTGTCTTAACCAATGACCTTTATCAACATATATGAATTTGGCCTCGGCCTATGCCATGTATTCCCTCATGCATTTAATTTTGTATTGACTTCTATGTGGGAGTAATTAAACTTGAATTTGAACTTTGGTCATACTGTAGAAATATGTGTGTCCCAAATGGCACACTATTCCCTATATAATGCACTATGTAGGAAATAGGGATACAGTATTCATATGGTGCACAATGTAGGGAACAGGGAGCCATTTAGGATGCCGCCTTGAATAATCTCTTTCTTGTTCCTTCTCAGTATGTAGTTGCAGGCTCTCTCACTGTTGCCGCTGACAACAAACTGGACAAATGTCTGGTCAGTATCAATATTTTTTCCCCGATAAAGTTTAGGCTTTTGATTTATAAAGTTCCACTCCATTTGAAGACATAGAATCTACTGTACGATAGACCCTCATGTTTTCGTTCATCTGTTTGTTTTCCTCACAAAACACAAGCAGTGCCACTGGCACTAACTGTGGATTGCCCGCTTAAAGAATCGTAATAACAATGATAAGGAATAACAACATACTGAATTCGGTATTGCGTTTAATTCTTCAGAAATTTCCTCCCACAACCAGCCATTTCCCTGTCCTCTTTCTGCTCTGTCCCTTAGGTGAATGGCTCCCTGGGAATGAATGTTGTCGCCTCGGTTACTGCTCTGACTGGCATCATCCTCCATTCTTTAGACAGTGCTGGGATCATGTTGTACTACTGTAACAGTACATACCAATTATGTCAACAGTACTGGGTATATACCAAATGCTTATTCATTGTTTTACTTTCATTGGTCAGGAGATATTTGTACATTTACATTGTACTGTTGAATATTTTTTATTAGGCTAATTTAAATTATGCCTACATGTGACATTAGCTAAATGAAAGCAATAGTAAGGTAGATAACTGCAGTAAAGTTTACAGGTCATTTTAGTCCACATTGAAACGTTCACAAAGTGCTCATAATTGCTCCAAAATGGCGGTGTAGCCTAGTTCACTGATGTTTCCTGTTCTTCTCTGTCTATACATCAGGTCCCAGGGAATATCAGGTGTTTTGGCTGTTTTCTCCTTGCTGGAGTTCATTGTGTCCATCTGTGTCTCGTCATTCGCCTGCAGAGCTGTCTGCCTGTGCTGCCGTTCCACCCCTGAGGTGAGTCTATAGACTTGGATTTCTGTCCATTTTTTTTTTTTTTACAAAATGTTGTAAATCTCAAGGTTATTTACATTACCCAAGTTCTCTGATATTATGAGTTAAGTACGTATTTCACAAGTGGAATTTCATTCCAAAAGTCTCACTTTGGGGTCACTAGCCATTCCAGCCTGTGGGGCTACCATGCATAAGAGCGCCGTCGAAAGTGTGACGTAGAGCGTCAGGCAGTGTTGCGAAAGGCTCATGTAGAAACTGAGAGCCAGACTTCTTAATCCACTGCCAATAGGACAGCTATGAGACAGGTATGTCTTGTTCCTGCTCTGTGTAGAGTATGCTGTGCTGTAATGGCTATACCTGAAGCTCCGAGAGGGTGTTCCCTAGTTCTCCGAAACGAGCTAAGTAAACTACACCATGTGGAGTGATGGCCGCCCAAAGCCAGAAAGGGCTAAGGTGGCATTCGCTGTGAACCCTATAAACCTTATCCTGTATAAAAGGGAGTTAGGATTTAGAATCCCTTTACTAGAACATGTGGGAAGACAGCACCTGTTAGGGCTAGACGTTCCGGTAGCGGAACCCCTCGACAACATCCGGTGAAATGGCAGAGTGCCAAATTCAAATGAAATTACAATAAATATTAGACTTTCATGAAATCACAAGTGCAATACATCAAATTAAAGCTTAACTTGCTGTTAATCCAACACTTTGGTCATGTGGAGAAAATCAAGATCCAGTCGAGTAGAGCTCTTCAATGAGGAAGCGAACATGGACAGTGAGTGGGAGAGTATCACTTTTATACAGGGTAAAGTTTTGAGACTTTCGGAACAAAATCTCACAGAATAAGTCATTGAAACAGATCTACATATACATGTAAGTCTTACTATACTGTAAAACATAAATATTAAACTAAGTCAAGTATGTTCTGGCAACTGTAAGAGCACTGAGCATCCATGGCATCTCAAATAGCAGGAGGAGAACAATAAAGCTGAATGAAACTGTTACTATCATGTTTACATGAATACACTGTGTTTTTGTTTAAGCAAAGACTTGAAATGGACATGTCTGTCTTTTAGCAAGTGTCCTCCATTGGGTATCAAATACCGGTACCTCATGGCAGAATGACTCCAAGCAACGCACCTTACCCTCCTCAGAACAACTACGAGGTATGACATCTTGGCCGGTTGAATTTCAGGGTTGCCATGTGAAATAGGTGGCTCGACATGAATATATATATTTTTTAAATATAAAAATAAGATCTCACCCGTGTCCTAGTAACTGAGTTTCTTGAGTCATTTAAAACATCCACTGTGTGTCCCAAGTGGCACAATATTCCTGATATAGTGCACTCCTTTTGACCAGGGCCTATGTAGTGAATCGGGTGTCATTTGGGATGCCACGAAAGAGATTCTGCAATGATTAAATATTATGTACTACAATTCTGACTCAACCTGTAGGCTAAACCCAGTAATCAGTTTAAATTGTAGATACTGTAGCATGTATAATGTAGCTTTATTGTACACAGCAAAATCAATGGTATACGTTTAACTTTGAAAGTCTGAAAGTGTAAAATGTACACTATTTTCAGTCAACATATGAGTCCCACTGAACCATGCATATTCCCTCTCGAGCCGATACCACTAAGGGCCCTCAAGGAACTACACTGGACTTCGTGCAAACTGGAAATCACATATCCTGAGGCCATATTTATTGTAGCTGGGGACTTTAACAAAGCAAATATGAGGGAAACGCTACAGAAATTATAACAGCACATTTGAAATAACATGTTTGAAAGTGTTAGAATTTTAACTCTGTTGCAGTGTTCCCCATTTAACTCTGAACGTGTCAAATATACACTATTTTCAGAAAACATGAGTCCCACCGTAGTAGTGTTAAAATACACTGTTGCAGTGTTCCCCATTTAACTCTTAAAGTGTTCAAAGGAAATTGATTGTGGTGTTTGCATAGCTCTACCGTAGAGTAAGTAATATGCAACACGTACAGTGTAAAACATAACACTTGATTTAGAGTAAACTGGACTCAATTTCCTTATTGCTGAAGCTGTTACACTTTCTCAGATCAAGAAATTAACACCTGTAATGTTACAGTCAATTATTTTGGGGTGTTGTTTTAGCACGATATGGTGTTATGCTTAATTTTGACATTTTCCAGGGGGCCCTTTCCTTTGAGTAAAATGTATTTGTTAGTGACAGTGACATTCCTGCAGCATAGAAGGTCCCCAAGAACACACACACACACACACACACACACACACACACACACACACACACACACACACACTGCATTCGGAAAGTATTCCAACTCCTTCCCTTTTTCCACATTGTTACGTTAAAGCCTTATCATAAAATGGATTGCACACATTTATTTCCTCATCGATCTACACACAATACCCCATCATAACAAAGCAAAAACAGGTTTTTAGAATTGTTTTCAAATGTATTTTAAAAAAGTATTCAGATGCATCCTGTATCCATTGATAAGTCCTTGTGAGGTTTCTACAACTTGATTGGAGTCCACCTGTGGTAAATTCAATTGATTGGACATGATTTGGAAAGGCACACACCTGTCCCACAGTTGACAGTGTTTGTCAGAGCAGAAACCAAGCCATGAGGTGGAAGGAATTGTCAGTAGAGCTCCAAGACAGGATTATGTCAAGGCACAGATCTGGAGAAGGGTACCAAAACCTTCCTGCAGCATTGAAGGTCCCCATGAACACAGTGTCCTTCATCATTCTTAAATGGAAGAAGTTTGGAATCACCAAGACTCTTCCTAGAGCTGACCGCCTGGCCAAACTGAGTAATCGGGGGAGAAGGGCCTTGGTTGGGGAGGTGACCAAAAACCCGATGGTCACTCTGACAGAGCTCCAGAGTTCCTCTGTGGAGATGGGAGAACTTTCCAGAAGGACAACCATCTCTGCAGCACGCCATCAACCAGGCCTTTATGGCTAGATGGAAGCCACTCCTCAGTAAAAGGCACATGACAGCCCGCTTGGAGTTTGCCAAAAGGCACCTAAAGGACTCCGACCATGAGAAACAAGATTCTCTGGTCTGATGAAACCAAGATTGAACTCTTTGGCCTGAATGCCAAGCATCACATCTGGAAGAAACCTGGCATCATCCCTACGGTGAAGCATGGTGGTGGCAGCATCATGCTGTAGGGATGTTTTTCAACTTCAGGGACTAGGAGAATAGTCAGGATCAAGGGAAAGATGAACAGAGTGAAGTACTTTGAACCCAATCGAATATCTTTGGAGAGACCTGAAAATAGCTGTGCAGCGACACTACCAATTCAACCTGACAGAGCTTGAGAGGATCTGCAGAAAAGAATGGGAGAAACTCCCCAAATACAGGTGTGCCCAGAGTTTATAGAAATTATATAGTAGATATAATAGCAGAAAAAGCTATGTTAAATAATTGTGTGGATATACAGGTGCAGTTGGGTAGAAGGGAAATTAAAACATTGGGTTAGATTGCTTGCAGAGACAGTGGGATGAAAGTAGTAAGGGCAGACATTTTTATAGTAAGGAAATCTGTATGGGAGATAGTGTCATATAATGGGAACAGAAGGGAGGAGTTTATGTGGTGTAGGATGAGATTCAGGCATTCGGGATTGAATTCCTCTTTGAAATTGATAGGGAAACATGGTACTGGAATGTGTAATGGCTGTATGGTGATTATTATTTTGTGAAATGATGATGATGTAGAAAGTGAGAGGTTGTTTGACAGGGTCAGAGAGGTTGGACAGGAATGGGTGTTATTTTTGGGGTGGGGGGATGGGAGTAATGAGGTTTGTAGGGAATTATTTTATTAGAAATTCAAGGTTAGAAGAGAATATAGTGGTACTCACACTCCAGTACAGTAGGTGGTATGCACCTTCCAGTTGATTGTTTTGCACGATGTCTACTTTGATGGTTATTAGCATTTCCGAATCTGACTAATTAGAGCCGAATATATTTATAAAAGTCACCTTGGCTTTGAGAGATTTACACAGTTATCAAAATGTCACGCCATGGTAAGTCTACACGAAAAACAGACCTTATTCTAAAATCCCCTATGTGAAAAATGAATGGTGTAAAAACGATTGGAACCATTTCCCTGTTTGACCTCTAGGTTTTATGACTCATACTGTGGTAATCTATTGACAGGCACGACTCAGGCCTGTACTCTACACCAGTGTGACATAACTATCCAGAGCTGCAATAGGGCTATACCAAATAAACCATTGCCATATATGGATCTGTGCCATTCACTTTGAACTGGACTGTAGCTGCATCTGTTTTGACATCAAAGCGAGAGCTACATGTAGCCACGTGTGCACATTTGTTCATATCCTTTGCTAGTTAGTGAATTATTAGCCCAGTTATAGATACTTTGTACTGTAGTCAGCAATGGGGAAGTGAATGCTTCCTAGACGAGAACAAAACATGTGCATTTCAAGCCATCTTTGAAAAGTGAGTCTTAAAGGGGCAGTGTTGTATTTAGAGACAGTCTTGAATAAGTTAAGGAGACAATAGGCATGGAGTATAATATTTGGTCTGATTCTCTGTAATAATGGTATGGGGAAAAAAATAATTGTATTTTGTTAAAGTGGTTTCTTGCATCAAACAACAACAAAATGTTCAGTCACCTCCTTGTCTGAAGGACAAATGGATAAACAGGTTCATGTCAAGCTCAATGCATGTTTTTTTCAAAAGTCTTATGGAATGTAGACCTACACTGAACACCACACATTGGCTGCTGCTATAGGCTGAATAATAGAACAGCTATTTCCATGGTAAAATGTTATGGGATGCATTTTCTCCTATGTTTTTTTTTATGTTAGGCCACTCTGGTAGGCCTACATTATGATCAAGTAGCCACACTAGCCTACTTGACCACTGTTAAAACTGTAACTTAAAGCAGGTACAGCCTCAGTGTTCACAGTAAACATGCGCCCGAAGTTGCACAGACGTTCTATGCAGCAGACCTGAAATTTGTCATTGCCGATTTGAGGGAGCATTACTGGACATTGTACTTGCAAATATAGTTCAGATGTTGTACTGGTAGTTTCATCTGACTGGTAGCTTAGCAGGTACTTTCCGGGACATGACGGCATGAGGTCGAATTCTGGTAAAGGCACACTTTTTATTTTATTTTATGTGAAAACACACTTTCTGCAAATTTTTGTTTAAAAAAATGTGTTTATTTAGTATACAGTAGTATAAGCTTCTGTCTTAAGCATCCTAAATACCATATATTCCGTTTTTGTTAAATGGTCAACTTGAAGGCAAAAAAATGGAAGCATGATGCGAATCTGGTTTCCAACTGATTTGTAAGCTACTAAAGCCAACCATTTACTGTTGCACCACAGAGTTTTGCTGAAAATAGTGGGGGGGGGAAACATCTGTTAATCAAACGCTGCTATTTATTGATGAGCAGCAGATGTCACTAATGTGCATTGTGAACCGATAACGAATCTCTGAGTAAAGAACCGTTTTTCTGCACAGTTTGGTGAAAACTCCGAAGCCTTCAGAAATCCTTGATTTCCCATCACTATTAATTATTGGCATAGTAAGTGGCCTAGATTTACCCTAACGCAGTGGTGTTAGGAAACTCCTGGTTTAAAGGCCACATCAGGCCTGCAAGTCGCATTATACTGATTATGTGTAATTCCAACAGTTATATTTTTTATTCACCCTCAACCTACATTCAGAATGACTGTCAGGATTAGGAAACCTGATTTAAAAAAAAACACTACCTAAATAAATTAAACCAGAACAACCATTTCAGTAATGGTCCAATAAATCTAACTAACTGATTGGATTAGTTCAGAAAAATGTGTGTTATTTATCTTTGTGTAGCATACGATTAATCAATCAATCAATCAATGTACTTGCAAAAACACATATGAAAATGAATCCTAAAAAAAACATCCTGCAACACTGGGGGTTATTTTACACCACCGAGTGTTAATATCACTCTTACAGAGTGATTGTCAACACTACAAATGTTACACTGAAAAATCAACACTGGCCAATTTGCTGTGTAGTATGTCTATCATCTCAAATGGCATCCTATTCCCTATACTGCACTATATTTTTGACCAGTGCAGTATAGGGGATAGGGTGCAGGCTCTGGTCAAAAGTAGTGCACCATATAGAGGAGGGGGTGCAATTTGGGACATAACCATACTCAAGGTCATGTGATGTCCCTGTGTTGTTTTCATTACAGACTGGGAACTACCCAAATGGTCCTGTGGGAGACGGTATGGGTACAGGGTTTCAACAGAATCCCCTGCCTCCTCAATACACTGCGGTCATCCCTTGAGAATTGGGCCTCCGTGAATTCATTGTTATTTGTTTTGTTGAAATCATGTTCTTATGTAGACCTATGTTTCTGATGCAAGCCAGACGATGGTTAGCAGCACCACATCACTGATCTGACAGTTAAATACTGTTAGTGTATTGTAATGTTATATATGATCTTTTGGCTACTATATGGTTAATATTTTAATGTTTTTTCTGTGTCTCATAATTTTCTACAGAAAAATAGTAGCCTTCATTTATCAACGAAAATCAACCACAGTGTATTATCTGTCAATGTTTGTAAATGACATGGACCTATAATGATGACATTTATTGCAAATAAATATCACTGAATAAATGGGGAAAAAATGACAAAGAATTGAGTTTGGAGTCACTTTTGTCTTCTATAGGGTACAATGTAAGTAATGACAAAGTAATAAAGTAAATAAATTGATATTTTCGGAAGAGTGGTTGAAGGGTCTGAGTGTTGGATGTTTGCATTGGGCATTACATCCTTTCTGTTGTCACACCCTGGTCTTAGTATTTTGTGTTTCATTTATTATTTTGGTCAGGCCAGGGTGTGACATGGGTTAATTATGTGGTGTGTTTTTGTCTTGGGGTTTTTGTAGGTATTGGGATTGTGGTATAGTGGGGTTATCTAGAAAAGTCTATGGTTGCCTGAAGTGGTTCTCAATCAGAGGCAGGTGTTTATCGTTGTCTCTGATTGGGAACCATATTTAGGCAGCCATATTCTTTGAGTGTTTCATGGGTGATTGTTCCTGTCTCAGTGTTAGTTTGAACCAGATAAGGCTGTTTAGGTTTTCACGGTTCTTGTTTTGTATTGTTCGTGGTTTCATCTGTATTAAAGATGTATAAAAATAACCACGCTGCATTTTGGTCCTCCTCTCATTCACCGGAAGAAAACCTTAACATCTGTATTGAGTTTGTGCAATATTAAGCCTGGAGCCGACGCTAGTGCAATAGGCCTTTTGGATAAATCTATTTAAATTCAATCACTTTTTGACAGCACTTTTTGATTTGAACGAAAGATTCCATACATTTTAAGAAGTGCTCAGAAAGTGACTTTTTGGACCTGAAAGCCAAAACAGTCAAGAGATAAAGGTGCTCAAAGTTTATCCATTTTGCATTCCCCACCATACCATGAGAAATGCATGTCTTCATCACTGGAAAAGTTAAATGTTTGAGATTTATATAATTTATATAATTTATAAAATCTTGTTAATGGGGTTATCAAAAAAAAAAAATCCCAATTATGTAAAAAAAAAAAAAAGTTATCTAAAATGGCATAAACTCAATTTTTTCACATACTGTTTGTTGTGGCTTAGACCCTATTTTACATCAACTACGATTTTGGGGTTGTGCACGCCATCAGTTGAGACACATCAGACTCTTGAATATCAAATCAAATGTATTTATATAGCCCTTCGTACATCAGCTGATATCTCAAAGTGCTGTACAGAAACCCAGCCTAAAACCCCAAACAGCAAGCAATGCAGGTGTAGAAGCACGGTGGCTAGGAAAAACTCCCTAGAAAACCTAGGAAGAAACCTAGAGAGGAACCATGCTATGTGGGGTGGCCAGTCCTCTTCTGGCTGTGCCGGGTGGAGATTATAACAGAACATGGCCAAGATGTTCAAATGTTCATAAATGACCAGCATGGTCGAATAATAATAAGGCAGAACAGTTGAAACTGGAGCAGCAGCACGGCCAGGTGGACTGGGGACAGCAAGGAGTCATCATGTCAGGTAGTCCTGGGGCATGGTCCTAGGGCTCAGGTCCTCCAAGAGAGAGAAAGAAAGAGAGAAGGAGAGAATTAGAGAACGCACACTTAGATTCACACAGGACACCGAATAGGACAGGAGAAGTACTCCAGATATAACAAACTGAACCTAGAACCAAACTAAACTACTGCAGCATAAATACTGGAGGCTGAGACAGGAGGGGTCAGGAGACACTGTGGCCCCATCCGAGGACACCCCCGGACAGGGCCAAACAGGAAGGATATAACCCCACCCACTTTGCCAAAGCACAGCCCCCACACCACTAGAGGGATATCTTCAACCACCAACTTACCATCCTGAGACAAGGCTGAGTATAGCCCACAAAGATCTCCGCCATGGCACAACCCAAGGGGGGGCGCCAACCCAGACAGGATGACCACATCAGTGAATCAACCCACTCAGGTGACGCACCCCTTCCAGGGACGGCATGAGACAGCCCCAGTAAGCCAGTGACTCAGCCCCTGTAATAGGGTTAGAGGCAGAGAATCCCAGTGGAAAGAGGGGAACCGGCCAGGCAGAGACAGCAAGGGCGGTTCGTTGCTCCAGAGCCTTTCCGTTCACCTTCCCACTCCTGGGCCAGACTACACTCAATCATATGACCCACTGAAGAGATGAGTCTTCAGTAAAGACTTAAAGGTTGAGACCGAGTTTGCGTCTCTGACATGGGTAGGCAGACCGTTCCATAAAAAAGGAGCTCTATAGGAGAAAGCCCTGCCTCCAGCTGTTTGCTTAGAAATTCTAGGGACAATTAGGAGGCCTGCGTCTTGTGACCGTAGCGTACGTGTAGGTATGTACGGCAGGACCAAATCAGAGAGATAGGTAGGAGCAAGCCCATGTAATGCTTTGTAGGTTAGCAGTAAAACCTTGAAATCAGCCCTTGCTTTGACAGGAAGCCAGTGTAGGGAGGCTAGTACTGGAGTAATATGATCAAATTTTTTGGTTCTAGTCAGGATTCTAGCAGCCGTATTTAGCACTAACTGAAGTTTATTTAGTGCTTTATCCGGGTAGCCGGAAAGTAGAGCATTGCAGTAGTCTAACCTAGAACTGACAAAAGCATGGATTAATTTTTCTGCATCATTTTTGGACAGAAAGTTTCTGATTTTTGCAATGTTACGTAGATGAAAAAAAGCTGTCCTTGATATGTTCTTCAAAAGAGAGATCAGGGTCCAGAGTAATGCCGAGGTCCTTCACAGTTTTATTTGAGACGACTGTACAACCATTAAGATTAATTGTCAGATTCAACAGAAGATCTCTTTGTTTCTTGGGACCTAGAACAAGCATCTCTGTTTTGTCCGAGTTTAAAAGTAGAACGTTTGCAGCCATCCACTTCCTTATGTCTGAAACACAGGCTTCCAGCGAGGGCAATTTTGGGGCTTCACCATGTTTCATTGAAATGTACAGCTGTGTGTCATCCGCATAGCAGTGAAAGTTAACATTATGTTTTCGGATAACATCCCCAAGAGGTAAAATATATAGTGAAAACAATAGTGGTCCTAAAACGGAACCTTGAGGAACACAGAAATTTACAGTTGATTTGTCAGAGGACAAACCATTCACAGAGACAAACTGATAACTTTCCGACAGATAAGATCTAAACCAGGCTAGAACTTGTCCGTGTAGACCAATTTGGGTTTCCAATCTCTCCAAAAGGATGTGGTGATCGATGGTATCAAAAGCAGCACTAAGGTCTAGGAGCACGAGGACAGATGCAGAGCCTCGGTCCGATGCCATTAAAATGTAATTTACCACCTTCACAAGTGCCGTCTCAGTGCTATGATGGGGTCTAAAACCAGACTGAAGAATTTTGTATACATTGTTTGTCTTCAGGAAGGCAGTGAGTTGCTGCGCAACAGCCTTTTCTAACATTTTTGAGAGGAATGGAAGATTCGATATAGGCCGATGTTTTTTATATTTTCTGGATCAAGGTTTGGCTTTTTCAAGAGAGGCTTTATTACTGCCACTTTTAGTGAGTTTGGTACACATCCGGTGGATAGAGAGCCGTTTATTATGTTCAACATAGGAGGGCCAAGCACAGGAAGCAGCTCTTTCAGTAGTTTAGTTGGAATAGGGTCCAGTATGCAGCTTGAAGGTTTAGAGGCCATGATTATTTTCATCGTGTCAAGAGATATAGTACTAAAACACTTGAGCGTCTCTCTTGATCCTAGGTCCTGGCAGAGTTGTGCAGACTCAGGACAACTGAGCTTTGAAGGAATACGCAGATTTAAAGAGGAGTCCGTAATTTGCTTTCTAATAATCATAATCGTTTCCTCAAAGAAGTTCATGAATTTATCACTGCTAAAGTGAAAGTCATCCTCTCTTCGGGAATGCTGCTTTTTAGTTAGCTTTGCGACAGTATCAAAAAGGAATTTCGGATTGTTCTTATTTTCCCCAATTAAGTTAGAAAAATAGGATGATCGAGCAGCAGTAAGGGCTCTTCGGTACTGCACGGTACTGTCTTTCCAAGCTAGTCGGAAGACTTCCAGTTTGGTGTGGCGCCATTTCCGTTCCAATTTTCTGGAAGCTTGCTTCAGAGCTCGGGTATTTTCTGTGTACCAGGGAGCTAGTTTCTTATGAGAAATGTTTTTAGTTTTTAGGGGTGCAACTGCATCTAGGGTATTGCGCAAGGTTAAATTGAGTTCCTCAGTTAAGTGGTTAACTGATTTTTGTCCTCTGGCGTCCTTGGGTAGACAGAGGGAATCTGGAAGGACATCAAGGAATCTTTGTGTTGTCTGTGAATTTATAGCACAACTTTTGATGTTCCTTGGTTGGGGTCTGAGCAAATTATTTGTTGCAATTGCAAACATAATAAAATGGTGGTCCGATAGTCCAGGATTATGAGGAAAAACATTAAGATCCACAACATTTATTCCATGGGACAAAACTAGGTCCAGAGTATGACTGTGACAGTGAGTGGGTCCAGAGACATGTTGGACAAAACCCACTTAGTCGATGATGGCTCCGAAAGCCTTTTGGAGTGGGTCAGTGGACTTTTCCATGTGAATATTAAAGTCACCAAAGATTAGAATATTATCTGCTATGACTACAAGGTCCAATAGGAATTCAGGGAACACAGTGAGGAACGCTGTATATGGCCCAGGAGGCCTGTAAACAGTAGCTATAAAAAGTGATTGAGTAGGCTGCATAGATTTCATGACTAGAAGCTCAAAAGACGAAAACGTAATTTTTTTTTGTAAATTGAAATTTGCTATCGTAAATGTTAGCAACACCTCCGCCTTTGCGGAATGCACGGGGGATATGGTCACTAGTGTAGCCAGGAGCTGAGGCCTCATTTAACACAGTAAATTCATCAGGTTTAAGCCATGTTTCAGTCAGGCCAATCACATCAAGATTATGATCAGTGATTAGTTAATTGACTATAATTGCCTTTGAAGTAAGGGATCTAACATTAAGTAGCCCTATTTTGAGATGTGCGGTATCATGATCTCTTTCAATAATGACAGGAATGGAGGTGGTCTTTATCCTAGTGAGATTGCTAAGGCGAACACCGCCATGTTTAGTTTTGCCCAACCTAGGTCGAGGCACAGACACGGTCTCAATGGTGATAGCTGAGCTGACTACACTGACTGTGCTAGTGGCAGACTCCACTATGCTGGCAGGCTGGCTAACAGCCTGCTGCCTGGCCTGCACCCTATTTCATTGTGGAGCTAGAGGAGTTAGAGCCCTGTCTATGTTGGTAGATAAGATGAGAGCACCCCTCCAGCTAGGATGGAGTCCGTCACTCCTCAGCAGGTCAGGCTTGGTCCTGTTTGTGGGTGAGTCCCAGAAAGAGGGCCAATTATCTACAAATTCTATATTTTGGGAGGGGCAGAAAACAGTTTTCAACCAGCGATTGAGTTGTGAGACTCTGCTGTAGAGCTCATCACTCCCCCTAACTGGGAGGGGGCCAGAGACAATTACTCGATGCCGACACATCTTTCTAGCTGATTTACACGCAGAAGCTATGTTGCGCTTGGTGATCTCTGACTGTTTCATCCTAACATCGTTGGTGCCGACGTGGATAACAATATCTCTATACTCTCTACACTCGCCAGTTTTAGCTTTAGCCAGCACCATCTTCAGATTAGCCTTAACGTCGGTAGCCCTGCCCCCTGGTAAACAGTATATGATCGCTGGATGATTTGTTTTAAGTCTAATACTGCGGGTAATGGAGTCACCAATGACTAGACTTTTCAATTTGTCAGAGCTAATGGTGGGAAGTTTGGGCGTCTCAGACCCCGTAACGGGAGGAGTAGAGACCAGAGAAGACTCGGCCTCTGACTCCGACCCGCTGCTTAATGGGGAAAACCGGTTGAAAGTTTCTGTCGGCTGAATGAGTGACACCGTTTGAGCGTTCCTACAGCATTTCCTTCCAGAAACCGTGAGAAAGTTGTCTGCTGCGGGGACTGTGCCAGGGGATTTATACTACTATCTGTACTTACTGGTGGCACAGATGCTGTTTCATCCTTTCCTACACTGAAATTACCCTTGCCTAACGATTGCGTCTGAAGCTGGGCTTGTAGCACAGCTATCCTCGCCGTAAGGCTATCATTCTCCTGTATATTATGAGTACAGCGACTGCAATTAGGGTGTACAGGGTGGGTGTCATGTTTTGGCTGATAATTGTATACTAAAATGGGAATAAAGTACACTGTACAAATATCTATATACATATATATATATATATTGTTGAAGTCAGAGGTTTACATACACCCGAGCCAAATACATTTAAACTGTTTTTCACAATTCCTGACATTTAATCCAAGTAAAAATTCCCTGTCTTAGGTCAGTTAGGATCACCACTTTATTTTAAGATAGTGAAATATCAGAATAATAGTAGAGAGAATGATTTATTTCAGCTTTTATTTCTTTCATCACATTCCCAGTGGGTCAGAAGTTGACATACACTCAAATAGTATTTGGTAGCATTGCCTTCAAATTGTTTAACTTGGGTCACACGTTTCAGGTAGCCTCCCACAATAAATTGGGTGAATTTGACCCATTCCTCTGACAGAGCTGGTGTAACTGAGTCAGGTTTGTAGGCCTCCTTGCTCGCACACAAATTTTCTATAGGATTGAGATCAGGGCTTTGTGATGGCCACTCCAATACTTTGACTTTGTTGTCCTTAAGCCATTTTGCAACAACTTTGAAAGTACGCTTGGGGTCATTGTCCATTTGGAAGACCCATTTGCGACCAAGCTTTAACTTCCTGACTGATGTCTTGAGATGTTGCTTCAATATATCTACGTAATTCTTCTCCCTCGTGATGCCATCTATTTTTTGAAGTGCACCAGTCCCTCCTGCAGCAAAGCACCCCAACAACATGATGCTGCCACCCCCGTGCTTCACGGTTGGGATGGTGTTCTTCGGCTTGCAAGCCTCCCCCTTTTTCCTCCAAACATAACGATGGTCATTATGGCCAAATAGTTATATTTTTGTTTCATCAGACCAGAGGATATTTCTCCAAAAAGTACTATCTTAGTGAAATATGTTTTTTTATAGGCCCCACCCCACACAAATGCCTGAAATTAGTGGCTACATTTGACTGGCAATCTGAGTTCAATCTGGTGTTGAATTCAAACAATAGCCCAAACCAATGAAGCGACATACAGATTGTACAATATTAGGAGGATATATATATATATATATAACTGAGCAAGAGGACAAGTACGTTAGAGTGTCTAGTTTGAGAAACATATGCTTTGCAAGTCCTGGCAGCGACATTAAATAGTTGCCGCAAAAGACCCGTCTCAACGTCAACAGTGAAGAGGCGACTCCAGGATGCTTTAGTAGGGAAAATTTTGAACGGTAGTGTACTTGAGCTTATGCCCTTAAAAGGGAACCTCAACAATATATTTAATTAAATGACCAGAAAGATGAGTTCCAGACCTTTCTAAAACTATGCAAAATTACCCGTTATTGTTTATGGCCATCTCATGAAAAATAAAGTTTTGGTATGTCTATTTAGGCGGAAATCGAAATGTTGCCCTATCATTCAAACCCATTTAAAATACTGAAACTATACTGAAACTATACTGAAAAGGTCATGATTTATGTTCAGTTGTAGTTTTTTTCTTCACATTTTGGCCAAAAATCAAATGGGGATTTCAAGCTTTTATTTTTTTATTTTTTTTTTTCTAATGGAGTTTAAGCTTCTGAAACTGGCGGGTCACACTAACTTACAGGTCGACTAAGCGTGATGATTTTGCAGCACCGCAGACTTAGATGAGCGCGATGCAAGAAGTTGTTCCTCACACAGTCACACAGAGTATCCGAGCATGTGCACAGGTGCGCTTCACGCTGCTACAACGTGGTAGCAACCGAATCACGAGTGGCGAAGTTTAGTCTCGCCTTCAACGCTACTGGTTGTTGCGGAAATGTACCCGATACAACTCAGTGGAGGCTGCTGAGGGGAGGACGGCTCATAATAATTTCCCGGAACGGAGCAAATGGAATGGCATCAAAAACATAGAGACCATTCCACCTATTCCGCTCCAGCCATTACCACAAGCCCTTCCTCACCAATTAAGGTGCCACCAACTGTGCTACAACTGTTTACTTTGGGCATCTACGTCATCTCGCTGAATCTAACTTTAAACCTAACCTATGACCTGACCCATCGCCTTATGCTGCGTCAGAGTTATCGGAAGCTCCTAGAAATTCCACTTGAATGACCCTCCAAGTCGGAATTACAAATGGGAAAAGCTGATAAAATGATAAAAATTTTGGTTTTCCCAAGTTGAGATGTTTCTCCATTGACCTTTTACCCACTTTCAACCAAAATATTACAACAAATCCGTTTTTGAAATTGACCAAACTTATGAATATGGATAATGGTCACGGTCGTTGTATGGAGGAGACCAAGGCGCAGCATGGTACATACTTCTTTAATGAAAGAAAGAACACTGAACAAACTATACAAAACGTAATATTGCTAGTGCAGACAGGCAACTAAACATAGAATAAGAACCCACAAACTACCCAAGGAATATGGCTACCTAAATATGGTCCCCAATCAGAGACAACGATAAACAGCTGCCTCTGATTGAGAACCAATCCAGGCAACCATAGACATATAAACACCTAGACTACCAAAACCCCTAGACATACAAAAAACCCTAGACAATACAAAACCTAAACAAACCAACCTCGTCACAACCTGACTAACCAAAATAATAAAGAAAACAAAGATAACTAAGGTCAGGTTCCGGACTGTGGCCCGGCGCTGGAGGTTCTGGACTGTGGCCCGTTGCTGGAGGTTCCGGACTGTGGCCCGCCATTGGAGGTTCCGGACTGTGGCCCATCGTTGGAGGTTCCGGACTGTGGCCCGTCGTTGGAGGTTCCGGACTGTGGCCCGTCGTTGGAGGTTCCGGACTGTGGCCCGTCGTTGCAGGTTCCGGACTGTGGCCCGTCATTGGAGGTTCCGGTCTGTGAACTGTCGCTTGGACTGCCGAGGCGAGGCAGTCCGAGGCGCACTGTAGGCCTGGTGCGTGGTGCCGACACTGGTAGTACCGAGCTGGGGACACACACCTCAGGGCGAGTGCGAGGAGCAGGAACAGGGCGTACTGGATCCTGGAGGCGTAGTGGAGGCCTGGTGGCGTGGTGCCGGCACTGCTGGTACCGGGCTAGGGACACATACCTCAGGGGGAGTGCAAGGAGCAGGAACAGGGCGTACTGGACTGCCGAGGCTCACTGTAGGCCTGGTGCGTGGTGCCGGCACTGGTGGTACCGGGCTGGGGACACGCACCTCAGGGCGAGTGCGAGGAGCAGGAACAGGGCATACTGGACCCTGGAGGCGTACTGGAGGCCTGGTGCATGGTGCCGGCACTGGTGGTACCGGGCTGGTGACATGCACCTCAGGGCGAGTGCGGGGAGGAGGAACTGGACATACTGGAATCTGGAAGCGCACTGAAGGCCTGGTGCGTGGTGCCGGCACTGGTGGTACCGGGCTGGGGACACGCACCTCAGGGCGAGTGCGAGGAGAAGGAACAGGACGTACTGGACTGTGGAGGCGCACTGGAGGTCTGGAGTGTAGAGCTGACACAACCCGTCCTGGCTGGATGTTTATTCTCGCCCCCTGCAAATGCAGGGCTCTGGCACAGGACGCACTGGACTGTGCAGACTCACCGGAGACACGCAGGTACGCAGAGCCGTCAGAGGATATCCTGGGAGGTATACTGGAGACCAGGAGCGCTGAGCCAGCACCCTCTTTCCTGGCTGGATGCCATTCTAGCCCGGCCAACGCAAGGAGCTGGAATAGAGCACATCTGGCTAGAATAGCGCACTGGAGACATCGTGAGCTCCACTGCATAACACGGTACCTGACCAGTAACGCGCTCCCCACAGTAAGCACGAGGAGTTGGCTCAGGTCGCCGACCTGACTCATGCAATCTCCTCGTGTGCCCCCCCCAAAACATCTTGGGGCTGCCTCTCGGGCTTCAGTGCTAGCCGTGTACCCTCATATCGTCGCCGTTCCTCCCGTGCTATCTAGCTCCATCAAACTCTGCTCCTCCTTTTCACACTGCTTGGTCCTTTTATGGTGGGTTCTTCTGTCACGGTTGTTGTATGGAGGAGACCAAGGTGCAGCGTGGTAAGCGTACATACTTCTTTAATGAACTGAACAAACTATACAAAACAACAAAATGAACCGTGAATCTAATATGGCTAGTGCAGATAGGCAACTAAACATAGAATAAGAACCCACAAACTACCCAATGTGGCTACCTAAATATGGTCTCCAATCAGAGACAACGATAAACAGCCTCCTCTGATTGAGAACCAATCCAGGCAACAATAGACATATAAACACCTAGACATACAAAAACCCTAGACATACAAAAAAAACTAAAAAATACAAAACCCCCTAGACAATACAAAAACCCAGACCTAACCAAAAGAATAAAGAAAACAAAGATAACTAAGGTCAGGGCATGACAATAATATAGCTAGTCTGACCATACTGTCAATGTTAAGCAAGTTAGCTAACTTTAATATAAATATGAATTGTTCAGACTTCAAAAGCACTTGAACACAATCATGTCGGATGACCCCATCCCAAATCAGGAAGGTCCAGAAAATTGTTAAAGACTCCAGCCACCCAAAATGTAGGTGTTTCAACCTAGCTCAATGCTTTCTGTGTTGGTGAGGCAGCCAGCAGGAATATACGGAGTGTAGGTGTTGGTAATGTTCTCTAGTTGTGCAGTGATTAGCTCAGTGTTCTGTCACTCATGGGGGCACAACGTCACTGCCAAGTCTAAGGGTAGAGATTGAAAATTCAAGCCCCATGGATTCTGCCATGGAGTTACATTAGAAGTGCCCATCCAAGAAGGCTCAAGGGCCTTGGCCACAGATAAAAGGATGTCAAATCACGTTATATCTACAGTAGCATTGATTGGACTGATCATGTCAACATCATACTTTCAAAATCTTAGCTAGCAGTCATCATCATGAATCAAGTCGACAATCTACTGGCAAATATTTTTAACCCTGTCATATGAAGAGAAATAATACAGATAAATTATAGCTTAATAGCTTAAACGTATTGGTGCTCATCGGCAATTGGATATAAACATTACACAACAAGTTGGAAATCGCAAATTGAACAAAGAGTAGTTTGGAAGCAATCTGTGGCTATCTGCAAGCATTGCAAAGCAATCTCTAGCCTGTTATTCAGTGGAGTGGCTCTGTGGAACCAAATCTGGGATTAAGGGTTTCTTTTCCAAGTTTAAAATAATAAACATTCAACATTGGCCATGCTGTCAATGAAGCATGATTTGTGCCGCGCTCAAAAGAACAGTTAACTCGGAACTGCGAAAACTTGACTTCAGTGAGTTCAAGACAACTGGGAACCAGGGGAAAAAAACGAGCTCCGGCTGGTAAAATACGTTTTGAACGGTCATCCAACTCAGAATTTGAACTGATTCCAGAGGCCGACCCAAAACAACGCCGCCGGAGGAGAGGGAGCTGGAGCAGTCCTCTAGTCAGACTTAGGTGGTGCACACACCATCCACCGCTTCCGAGTATATTACTCGCTAATATCCAGCCTTTAGATAACAAAGTTGACAAGATCAGGGCAAGAGTTGCTTTCCAGAGAGACATCAGGGATTGTAACATACTCTGTTTCACGGAAACGTGGCTCTATCGGGATATCATGTTGGAGTCGGTACAGCCATCTGGATTCTCAGTGCATCGCGCCGACAGGAATAAACATCTCTCCGGGAAGAAGAAGGGCGGGGGTGTATGTTTCATGATTAACGAATCATGGTGTAATTGTAACAACATACAGGAACTCAAGTCCTTTTGTTCACCTGACCTAGAATTCCTCACAATCAAATGCCGACCGTATAATCTCCCAAAATAATTATCTTTGGTTATTGTTACAGCTGTGTATGTCCCCCCTCAAGCCGAAACCACGACGACCCTCAAGGAACTTCACTGAACTTTATGCAAACTGGAAACCATATATCCTGAGGCTGCATTTATTGTAGCTGGGGATTTTAGCAAAGCAAATTCTAACAGTATATTGACTGTAGCACTCTGGACCCCTGGACCACTGATAATCTAACTTCCGGGATGCATACAAGGCCTTCCCCCGCCCTCCTTTCGGCAAATCTGACCACTACTCCATTTTGCTCAGCCCTTCCTATAGGCATGAACTCAAACAGGAAGCACCCGTGCTAAGGACTATTCAATGCTGATCTGACCAATCGGAATCCACACTTCAAGATTGTTTCGATCACGAGGACTGGGATTTTCTCCGGGTAGATTCCTAGAATAATATTGACGTGTTCACTGAGACGGTTACTGATTTCATCAAGAAGTGTATAGGAGATGTTGTACCCACTATGACTACTAAAACCTACCCTAACCAGAAAACGTTGATAGATGGCAGCATTTGCACAAAACTGAAAGCACGAAGCAACACACTTAACCATGGCAAGGTGACAGGGAATATGGCAGAATACAAACAGAGTAGTTGTTCCCTCCGCAAGGCAACCAAATGGCTCAGACATGAGACATATGTGGCAGTGTTTACAGTCGGACTACAAAAGGAAAACCAACCACGTCGCGGACACTGACGTCTTGTTACCAGTCAAGCTAAACATGTTCTTTGCCCGCTTTGAAGATAACACAGCGCCACCGACACGGCCAGCAACCAAGGACTGTGGGTTCTCCTTCTCCGTGGCTGACGTAAGACATTTAAAAGTATTAACCCTCTCAAGGCTCTAGGCCCAGGTGGCATCCCTAGCTGCATCCTCAGAGCCTTCGCAAACCAGCTGGCTGGTGTGTTTACAGACATATTCAATCTCTCCCTATCCCAGTCTGCTGTCCCCACATGCTTCAAGATGGCCACCATTGTTCCTGTACCCAAGAATGCAATGGTAACTGAACTAAATGACTTTCACCCCGTAGCACACACTTCTTTGAGAGACTAGTCAAGGATCATGTCACCTCCACCTTACCTGTCACCCTAGACCCACTTAAATTTGCTTACTGCCTCAATAGGTCCACAGACAATGTAATCGCCATCACACTGCACACTGCCCTATCCCATCTGGACAAGAGGAATACCTATGTAAGAATGTTGTTAATTGACTATAGCTCAGCATTCAACACCATAGTTCCCTCCAAGCTCATAATTACGCTTGAGGCCCTGGGTCTCAACTCCTCCCTGTGCAATTGGGTCCTGGACTTCCCGATGGGCCACCCCCAGGTTGTCAGTTGTCCCCAATACCAGGGCCCCACAAGGGTGCGTGCTCAGCCCACTCCTGTACTCCCTGTTCACCCATAACTGCGTGGTCATCATCAAGTTTCCAGACCAACAACGACGAGACAGCCTGCAGGGAGGAGGTGAGGGCTCTCGGAGTGTGGTGTAAGGAAAATAACCTCAACAAAATAACAGCAGAGGGAAACTCAGGAGGATGAAGAAATTTGGCTTGTCAATTAAAACCCTCACAAACAGCCCTCCAGGACACCTACAGCACCCGATGTCACAAGAAGGCCAAAAAGATTGTCTACAGCAGTTGATACTCGTGACTGTATTTTCCTTCCTTTTTAGACCAGATACAGTGCATTTGGAAAGTATTCAGACTCCTTCACTTTTGACACATTCTGCTCCTGTTTCCATTGATCATCCTTGAGATGTTTCTACAACATTTAAAACACAAAACTATAAAAACCTTGGAAGAAAGAGAAGAGAAAGAGACAGGAGGAGAGGAAGATATGGGAGAAGAGGATGAGAGGGGAGAATAGGAAGAAAGACGAAGAGAGGGAGAGTGGAAGATGAGAGAGAGGGGGGAGAAGAGGAAGAGAGGGGTGCAGGAATAGACATGAAGAGCTTATGTTTACATGATATCTCAGCATTTATATACACTCCACTTTACTAAGCTCTTTTTTGTTTGTCATGCTTATCTATCGTCCATTCGCCAACAATTCAACATTCACTAATAAACAGTTGTTACGGTTATTTCACCTACTTCTTCTATAATTCAGGATGTCTCCCCACAGAGGGGCAAAGTATTTGGTTAAATTACTTTATTATACTACACCTTGAAGATTGTTACTAATAAAGCACAGAACAAAATAAATGTGTACACTTCCATGCTATGTCGCATGAAAAAGAAACTCATGCAATTTTCATGGAAGTGTATGAGTTTCTTTTGTGTTCTATAGGCAAGGAGCTTCAATCCCATGATGGGAAGTTATGACAATAAAGAAGGAACTAAAGGTCGCTCAGCAATGAGGAAGTAATTCAAATAAACAGATGATGCAGCAACCACAGACACAACACAGCCTACCACCTACCCATTTTTAATGGCGAGTGTTCAAAGTCTAATTAGTGGCTGATGCACACACCTATTATGCATTACATTCCCAGGTAAATTATTATCTGGAAGTCCCAGGTAGAGTTCAAACTTTGCAGGAGGCTCAACAATACACAGCTGACCAGCCATATCCCCTCTTACTGTACTGCAAACATCCTTCTGTCCTCTGTGAAGATGTCCAGCTCTCAAACAACCACCACTAATGGGGCGGTGGTCATCACCCATGTCTACCCCTATGGGAACGGGATGGGGGTCGCGGGGGTCGCATCTGCTCCTCACTGTCTGGGACAGACGGTCTCCTCAGTGCTGGGAAGTTTCCGGGCAGGGCATCCAAAAGCGCTGGGAGTAAGAATTTATGTTTTATATCATTTGAAAATTATTTTTCATTTTGGTTGAATGTATTGGAAGAAGAGAAAAATGGATTTCCTGCTTTGTTTTTCTCTCACAGACCATACAGATCATGATTGGTTTGATAATGCTGTTGACAGGAATCGTGATGACTGCAGGGCCACAAGTAGACAATATTGGAGTATTTAGTGGAATATTTGTCTGGGGATCTATCATTGTGAGTGAGCTGCTCTGTCTAATAATAATTTCTTGCATTTCCTGTCTGTCGTGATGCAATCAAAACATCATAATAATTTAATCATGTCATATATATTTAATCTTTAATGTATAATGAATGACTTAACAAATTACTTTTATCAATGTATATCTATTTGGCTCGGCCTGTGCCGTTCATACACTCATGCATTTCAGTTTCTGTTGACTTCTATGTGGGAGGAATTAAACTTGATTTTGAACTTTGGTCATACTGTAGAAATATTTTTGTCCCACATGGTACCCTACTCCCTATATAGTGCACTACTTTTGTAGTGTACTATGTAGAGAATAGGGTGCCATTTGGTACGTAGACTTGTATAATCTCTTCCTTGTTCCACCTCAGTATGTAGTTGCAGGCTCTCTAACTGTTGCTGCTGACAACAAACTGAACAAATGTCTGGTCAGTATCAACTATTTTTGCCTCAATAAAGTAGGCTTTTGATTTATAAAGTTCCACTTTATTTCAAAACATAGAATCTACTTCACATATAGGCCCTCATGTTTTCATTCAACCTGTTATTTTTCCTCCCACAACACAAGCAGTGGGTGGGCACTGGCGATTCAGCAACTGCAAATTGCCCCTTTAATAAAGACTTGCAATCATGATTGTCAACACACTGTATTTTATATTGCATTTCATTCTTCACAACCAATCATTCATTCCTATGTCCACTTTCTGCTCTGTCCCTTAGGTAAAAGGCTCCCTTGGAATGAATGTTGTCGCCACGGTTACTGCTGTTACTGGCACCATTCTGCATTCTTTAGACAGTGCTGTAATGTACAACTACTACTGTGACTATCCAGGCTATCCTTCATACAACACTCCATCCTATGTCAACTACCCTCCATCCTATGTCTGTCAACAGTATTGGGTATATACCAAATGCTTATTCCTTTGGTCAGGAGATATTTGTAAATTGGTAAAGGGGAATTTATCATCTATAATCATATTACTAGACTATTGTACGTACTGTTTAATGTTTTTTATTAGTTTAAATTATACCCCATTTGTAACATATATGTGACATCTCGAACATGCAAGAAATAGTGAATTAGATGCTATTGAGTTAATTTTTCTTCTTGTTAGCCCACACTAATTAATTGGACATGATTGCTCCAAAATGGCAGTGTAGCCTAGTTAACTGCTGTTTCCTGTTCCTCTCTGTCTATAGGTCAGGTCCCAGGGAATATCAGGTGTTTTGGCTGTTTTCTCCATGCTGGAGTTCATAGTGTCCATCTGTGTCTCGTCATTCGCCTGCAGAGCTGTCTGCCTGTGCTGCCGTTCCACCCCTGAGGTGAGTCTGTGGACATAGATTTCTAGTTCCGTATGCAGTGTGGTCCGAACTTATTGACACCCATGATAAAAACTTGCAAAAGTGACTGTTTAAAATAAAATAATACAATACTGAGATAAATTGTATGCGCCGAAAAATGTGTATTAATACAATTTCTCAGAGAAAGAGTTTACGCTTAACAAGTCATATTTAAAAAACAATTCAAACAGGAATGGGTCAATATTATTGACACCCCTGTTTTTAATAAAATCACTGTGCAAGGATAACAGCACTGACACATTTTCTAAAATGTTTTATGATTTGGTGACCCCATTGGCAGGGATCTTAGACCATTCATCCGTACAGAATCCTTCCAGATCATTGATATCCTTCGTCTGCACTTATTTTATGGGGTTCTTTTCTGCTTAATGCATTCTTATTTCAATGCCAAACCCACCACTATTGTGTGTGGCGAAATAGCTCTATGTTCATGTCATCTGACCAAATCACAGTGTTCATTCCAAGTGCCAATGCTGTTTAGTAAACTTAAATAGCTCATTGAACACACACACCAGTCGTGAGTTTGGCATCGAAATGAGAACGCAAGAGCAGAAAATAACACCATACATACTGTAAAATATGGTGGTGGATCTTTGATGTTATGGGGCAAATGTTCTTCCACTGGTCCTGGGCCCCTTGTTAAGGTCAAATGCCTCATGAACTTTACCCAGTGTAAGAGCCAATTTGGGTGTATCTTATATTATGGTATTTTTTGAGCAATTACACTCCCGACCACTAGGGGAAGACAAATGGTGGTGGTAATCACACCAGGTGATCTATAAAGACACAGGTGTTTGAACAAATGGCGTGTGTGTGGATGGTGAGAGAGCTCACGGTTCTTGCTTTTGTTATGACAATTTGCCGCCAACACAGCGGCCATGAGCTCAAGCCTAGGAAGGCTTTCTGATTCATAGGAGCATCTCTCTCTTTTGCCAGCATGAACGGAAGATGCACAGTACCAGTCAAAAGTTTAGACACACCACACCGACTCATTTCAGGTTTTTCTTTTAACTATTTTATACATTGTATGAAATAACACATTTGGAATCATGTAATAACCAAAATAAAAAAATATATTTAAGATTCTTCGAAGTAGCCACCCTTTGCCTTGATGACAGCTTTGCACACGCTTGGCATTCTCTCAGCCAGCTTCATGAGGTAGTCACCTGGAATGCATTTCAATTAACAGGTGTGCCTCGTTAAAAGTTAATTTGTGGAATTTCTTTCCTTCTTAATGTGTTTGAGCCAATCTGTTGTGTCGTGACAAGGTAGGGTTGGTATACAGAAGATAGCCCAATTTGGTAAAAGACCAAGTCCATATTATGGCAAGAACAGCTCAAATATGCAAAGAGAAACGACAGTCCATCATTACTTTAAGACATGAAGGCCAGTCAATGCGGAACATTTCTAGAACTTTGAAAGTTTCTTCAAGTGCAGTCACAAAAACCATCAAGCGCTACGATGAAACTGGCTCTCATGAGGACCGCTACAGGAAAGGAAGACCCAGAGTTCTCTCTGCTGCAGAGGATAAGTTCATTAGAGTTACCAGCCTCAGAAATTGCAGCCAAAATAAATGCTTCAGAGTTCAAGTAACAGACACATCTCAACATAAACTGCTTAGAGGAGACTGTGAGAATAAGGCCTTCATGGTCAAATTGCCGCAAAGAAACCACTACTAAAGGACACAAATAATGATAAGAGACTTGCTTGGGCCAAGAAACACGAGCAAAGGACATTAGACAGGTGGAAATGTGTCCTTTGGTCTGATGAGTCCAAATATTCGATTTTTGGTTGCAACCGCTGTGTCTTTGTGAGACGCAGAGTAGGTGAATGGTTGATCACTGTATGTGTTTTCCCACCATGAAGCATGAATGAGGTGGTGTGATGTGGGGTGCTATTCTGGTGACACTGTCTGTGATTTACTTAGAATTCAAGGCACACTTAACCAGCATGGCTACCACAGCATTCTGCAGCGATACGGCATCCCAACTGGTTTGTGCTTAGTGGGACTATCATTTGGATTACAACAGGAAAATGATCCAACACACCTCCAGGCTGTGTAAGGGCTATTAGTCCAAGAAGGAGAGTGATGGAGTGCTCCATCAGATGACCTGGCCCCCACAGTCACCCGACCTCACCCCAATTGAGATGGTTTGGGAGTTGTTGAACCGCAGAGTGAAGGAAAAGCAGCCTACAAGTGCTCAGCACTTGTGGGAACTCCTTCAAGACTGTTTGAAAAGCATTCCAGGTGAAGCTGGTTGAGAGTATGCCAAGAGTGTGCAATACTGTCATCGAAGTGAATGGTGGCTACTTTGAGGAAACTAAAATCTAAAACATATTTTGATTTGTTTAACACTTTTTTGGTTACCACATGACTCCATATGTGTTATTTCATAGTTTTGATGTCTTCACTATTATTCTACAATGTAGAAAATAGTCAAAATAAAGAAATACCCTTGATTAAGTAGATGTGTCCAAACTTTTGACTGGTACTGTACTTGTTTCTTTATAAAAAAACATTAAGTAAGATACAGTTCCATAACCATACTGAATGTCAACTGATGCAATTCTGCATGCTCTAACTTTCCAAAGTCTTCGGGCTTGATGCACCTCTTCACCTTGAGCTATGCCACTTTTGCCAAATTCGCCATCCATAATTATCATTGCTGTGAGGGAGATTGGGGTATGTCGTTTTCCCAGCTGTTGTAGCAACAGTTTTGGAGATAGAATAAACGGAATAGAAAGCACAAGGGGTAGTATATTGAGCTGGTCACCGAGAGGTTCGTGGCTGATGGGAAAGGTGTTGGAAACCTATCCTGACAAGAAGGGTCTGGTCCGGTCTGTGAGACTTAAAACCAGAACAGGAGAACTGGACAGACCTGTTACCAAGATCTTGCTACTCCAAGAGGGTACAGAGGGACCTGTGAAGAACTTTGACCCACAGAAGAAGTGAAGGAAGATTCAGTCACATTTCACTTTATTGGGTAATTGTTGTTCGCCATTAGGGGCCGGTGTGTTGGAGCCAATTTGGGTGTAGCTTATGGTGTTATTCAGGCAATTACACTCCCGACCACTAGGGGCAGACAAATGGTGGTGGTAAACACACATCAGGTGATCTATAAAGACAGAGGTTTGAAAGTATGGTGTGTGTGTGGATGGTGAGAAAGCTTACAGCTTCTACCGCAATCAAATCAATGCAAGAAAAAGCAATGAATGCCAAACAAGATACACAGGATTACTACAGTCAACATTCATTCATTCAAGGTAACCACCATTGCTAAGTTTGAGGCGCGTAAAGAACAAGTCTATTTGCTACCATTCACTCACCTGGTGACATTGGCTCCTTAGAAATCTTAAATTTTCCCAAGCAAATTGTCATGACACCCAGTACCAGGACATTTTACAAAAAGGCTCAGTGTCGTCATCCTCGCAAGGTGAGATATTGAAAGGTATTGGAAACAGGGGTGTCAATCATGTTAACCACTACCTTTTTGAGATAAAAAAGTATCTCTTTCACTTTGCAATTGTATTAGTAAAAAATAATATAATTTCTCCATTGTTTTGAGCATACATTATAGCTCAGTATTTTTATACAGTCATTTTTACTCATCTATATCAAGTGTGTCAATCATTTCAGACACCATTGTAAGTCTTACTATATTGAAAACATTATAAAAATAAAGCAAAGTTAAGTGCACATGACAAAAAGTATGTGGACAACTTCTAGTTGAACATCCAATTCCAAAATAATGGGCATTAATATGAAGTTGGTTCCTGCTTTGCTGCTATAACAGCCTCCACTTTTCCTGGAAGGCTTTCCACTAGATGCTGGAACATTGCTGCGGGGACTTGCTTCCATTCAGCCACAAGAGCATTTGTGAGGTCGGGCACTGCTGTTGGGCGAATATGCTTGGCTCACAGTCCTAGTACTATTTCATCCCAAAGGTGTTCGATGGGGATGAGGTCAGGGCTCTGTGTAGGCCAGTCAAGTTCTTCCACACCGATCTCGACAAGCCATTTCTGTATGAATTTTGCTTTGTGCATGGGGGCATTGTCTTGCTGAAACAGGAAAGGGCCTTGGCCAAACTGTTCCCACCAAGTCGGAAGCACAGAATCTTCTAGAATGTAATTGTATGCTCTAGCGTTAAGATTTCCCTTCACTGGAAGTATGGGGCCTAGCCTGCCCCAAACCATAGTAAACAACCCAAGACCATTATTCCTCCTCCAACAAACTTTAGTTGGCACAATGCATTCGGGCGGGTACTGACCCTTAACATTGCGCATGGTGATCTTAGGCTTGTGTGAGGCTGCGTGTCCATGGAAACCATTTCATGAAGCCCCCGATGAACCCGTTCTTGTGCTGACATTTCTTCCAGAGGCAGTTTGGAACACATGGTTAGTGTTGCAACCGATGACAGTACTTGGCTTGTATGGCCTACCACTTCGTGGCTGAGCCGTTGTTGCTCATAGACGTTTCCTCTTCACAATAGCAGCACCTACAGTTGACCGGGGAAGCTCTTGGAGGGCAGAAATTTGATGAAAATACTTGTTGAAAAGATGGCATCCTATGAGGGTGCCACGTTGAAAGTCACTGAGCTCTTCAGTAAGGCCATTTTACTGCCAGTGTTTGTCTATGGCGATTGCATGGCTGGGTGCTCGATTTTATACACCTGACAGCAACGGTTATGGCTGACATAGCCGAATCCACTCATTTGAAGGGGTGTCCACATACACTCTATATACAAAAGTATGTTCTGGTAACTGTAAGAGCAATGAGCAGTCATGACACCTGTATATTCAATAATGAATTACTAGAAATGGACTTAAAATTGACATGTCTGTCTTTTAGCAAGTGTTCATCATTGGGAATCAAATACCGGTACCTCATGGCAGCATGACTCCAAGCAACACAACTTACCCTCCTCAGAACAACAACGAGGTATGACATCTTTTGGAGGTTGAACTGCAGGGTCGCCATTTAAAATAGGCTGCTCATTATCTAAAATTTGAATTAAAAAGATCTCACCGGTGTCGTAGTAACTGAGTTTCTGGAATAATATTTTACATTTCCACTGCGAAAACTATAATTTCAAATTGTGTAATCACCAAAACATTGGTCACTGTATGAAATTCTGTGGGTCCGTACTTGCGAACATCAGAAAACGTTTGAGTTGAAGTTAAAGCATCGTCCAATTAAAATCATTGACGTAGTTGTACGTGATAGAACCAATGTGTTTAAACCCTGTATGACTGAAAGGGGTTGCTGTATTGAAGCCCCCGCACAGCCATCTTGGCACTCCTCCTCCAATGTAAATAAGATTTTGTAAGCTCTCGAAATGCATTTATTAATGTCTAAATTTTTGACATGTTTATTCTATTACAGACACCTTAATGCATACTTTCACATTATATTATGTGAGCTAAACTTCAAAGCTCTCAATGGCTAATACAGTCCAGGGTTTATATACATCATTAGAACACTTTTCCATCACCTTAAAAACAGTCACAGATCCATCTGCTAATCAAAGTTACTAAAACACAACAATTTTCAACTGAGCGATTAGCCCCTGGTGATTTTTGCCATTTGTGACTTTATAATTTAAACCTAACTTAACCTTAGCTCTTGAGAACCCAAGCCCATACTGCCATAGGGATCTCATTTGAACAATTGACCACAGCAGGGCCAACGTGTTAAACCTTCCCGATTCTCTGTCTTATCGTTAATCACTGCATGAAATAGGGTTTTGGAAAATTCTACTTTCATATCACCCCAAAATGATTTTACAAATACAAAAGACACACTTACTCTGCGCCGTTTTAACACAGATTCCCACGGAGGTGTTTTGCATTGCACTTCCTGAGCTAATGGAAACTCGTAAGGAAACACAGAAACCTTTCAACCTGTGTTTTTTCCTTCCCTATATCTGTCTGTCCCCCAGCTCTGTTTCCCGTTTTCACATTGTTTGTATGTCGTTTTGTTACCTGTGTGCTGACGCTGTTCCTTGTCTGTTCCTCATTAAATTTGACACCACACCCCGTACCTGCGTCTCGACTCCAGCATCGGTCCTTACATTATTATTAAAATATTTATGTGGTACTGACTCATAACTAAATGAGAAGTCACACTTCTCACACACAACCATTTTTTTAAGTTATGATTTTTTTTTCCCAGCATGCCTCTACTGCATTTTGATTTTTGGGGGAGATTTTTTTATTTTTATAAATATATCTGTCTTTTTGCATGTACATTGAGTGATTGATTCATCTTGTGCTACACAAAGATAAATAACATTACACATTTTCTAATCTAATCCAATCATTTAGTTAGATTTTTTGTTCCCATTACTGAAATGGTTGTTCTAGTTTATTAAATGGCTTAAGTTGTCTCCTAAACCAGGCAGTAGTTATTCATTCATATTGCAGGTGGTTAGCTACTGCTATAGGTATGTCCCAAATGGCACCCTATTCCCAAAATATAATGCTCTACTTATGACCAAACCCCGGGGCTATTAGCATGCGTTTGGGTGCACTCTGATACATATTCTACAATAAAGAGATGTTAACAAAAAAGCAACAGAACACATGATCAGTATCTATAACTTAAACTGATTACTTACTAGGTTGAGCCTGTAGAGTGCCAATAATGCATGATCATCACATCCTTGCAATGATATTATATTCGTTTTCAATGTTTATTTTGAATTTAGTGTCAGTTAGTTTTCAGAACTATATTGTTTGTTTTAATTTAGTTTACGTTGAATTAAAACATTTATATTATTCATTATGTATTTTTAGTGTTAGGGACAGAATCAAATCTAATTTGAATTGATACATGCTTTGTAAACAACAGGTGTAGACTAACAGTGAAATGCTTATTTACGGGTCCTTCCCAACAATGCAGAGAGAAAAATAGAAAAGGTTTTGAAAAATAATAAAATTAGGAATAAATACACAATGAGTAATGATAACATGGCTATATACACGGGGTACCAGTACCCTGCACAGAGTTGATATTCAGGGGTACGAGGTAATTGAGGTACATATGTGCATATAGGTAGGGGTAAAGTAACTAGGCAACACAATAGATAATAAGCAGTAGCAGCAGCGTATGTGATAAGTCAAAAAAGTTTGTGAAAAGGGGGGTCAATGCAGATAGTTCAGGTAGCTATTTGGTTAACTATTTAGAAGTCTTATGGCTTGGGGGTTGAAGCCGTTCAGGGTCCTGTTGGTTCCAGACATGGTGCATCCGTACGGCTTGCCATGTGGTAACAGGGAGAACAGTTTATGACCTGGGTGGCTGCAGTCTAAATATGTTTAAGGCCTTCTTCTACCACCACCTGGTATATAGATCCTTACAGGTCACTGATCTTCTCCTTATAGGCTTTTTCATCGTTGTCAGTGATCAGGCCTACCACCGTTGTGTCAGAGTTGTGCGTGGCCACGCAATTGTGGGTGAACAGGGAGTACAGGAGGGGACTAAGTACACACCCCTGAGGGGCCCCTGTGTTGAGAGTAAGCATGGCGGATGTGTTGTTCCCTACCCTCACCATCTGGGACGGCCCGTCTGGAATTCCAATATCAAGTTACAGAGAGAGGTGTTCAGTCCCAGGGACCTGAGATTGTATTGCACTATGGTGTTGAATAGAGATTGCATCATATGTGGATCTGTTGGGATGGTATGCAAATTGGAGTGGGTCCAGGGTATCTGGGATGATGGTGTTGATTTGAGAAATGGTCCGCTTTTCAAAGCATTTCATGGTTACAGATATGAGTGCTAAGGGGCAATAGTCATTTAGACAGATTATCTTGGTGTTCTTGGGCACAGGGACTATGGTGGTCTGCTTCAAGGTATGTAGGTATTACAGACTGAGTTGGAGAGGTTGAAAATGTAATTGAAGACACTTGCCAGCTGGTCAACACATGCTCTGACTATGCACCCTTTCAATCCGTCTGAGAATCAGTCTTTGAATGTTAACCCATTTAAAAGGCCTTTAGTTACAGTCGTCCGGAATAGCCGGTGCTCTCATGCATGGCTCAGTGTTTCTTGACTTGAAGCGAGCATAGAAGGCATTTAGCTAATCTTGTAGGCTTGCGTCACTGGGCAGCTTGCAGCTGGGTTTCCTTTTGTAGTCCATGATAGTTTACAAGCCCTGCAGAGCGTAATAAGATTCAATCTCAGTCCTGTATTGATGGATTGCCTGTTTGATGACTTGAGGTGGTAGCAGGATTTCTTAAAAGCGTCCAGATTAGTGTCCCACTACTTGAAAGCGGTATCTCTAGCCTTTAGCTCAGTATGGATGTTGCCTGTAATCCATGGCTTCTGGTTGGTATGTGTACGTACAGTCACTGTGGGGACAACGTTGTCAATGCACTTATTAATGAAGCCGGTAACTGATGTGATAAACTCCTCAATGTTATCGATGAATTCCGGAACATATTCCAGTCTGTGCTAGCAAAATCGGCTTGTAGCTTAGCATCCGCTTCATCGGACCACTTTTGTATAAAGCTCTTCACTGGTACTTCCTGTTTGAGTTCTTGCTTGTAAGCAGGAATAAGAAGGATAGAGTTATGGTCAGATATAGAACAGAGGTTAGGAGTGGTTTATTTGCTTGCCAACATAGTCTTGTCAGGATGCCGGCTCGTTTTGCTTCTCTTGTGCCGTCACTTCCTCTTGAGTCCCGGGGCCTAGTCTGGAGTAAGCAGAACGTCCAGAGCTGCCGACTTGTTGAAGTAGAAATGCCATCCAATTCCAGGTTAGTGATCTATGTTCTGATGTCCAGAAGCTGTTTTCGGGTCATAGGAAATGATGACGGAGACATTATGTACAGCAAAAGTTACCATCAACGTAAAGTAATAAAACACACAAAATAGCAGAATTGGTCAGTAGCCCGTAAAATGTCTGCTATCCACTGCAGTGCCATCTGGTACCCAGAAAGAATGGCGTGGGAGGATGCTAATCAGATTATGCTGGTTTGCAATGTGACGTTACAGAGTTACAATATCCAACATTTTAACATTTTAAGGTAATATATGTCCTATTATGTACTGTGTTGTTTCTACAGACTGGGAACTACACAAAGGGTCCGGAGGGAGACGGTATGGGTACAGGGTTTCAACAGAACCACCTGCCTCCTCAATACACTGCTGTCATCCCTTGAGAATTGGGCCTCCGTGAATACATTGTTCTTTTTCTTGTCGAAATTGTGTTCTCTAGGCCTATTTTTCTGATACAAGCCAGGCAACGGTTAGCACCACATTACTGATCTGAATAATTTGACAGTTTAATATTGATAGTGTATAGTAATGCAATGTTTCAGTATAATGTTTAGGTTACTATATGGTTGATTTTATAACTTCATGTTTTTGTCATTTCTATCTTTCTTTAATTGATATAATTTAATCATAATTTCTTTTGTAAAAGTATAATAGATTTATCAGCTAAAATCAACCACTGCTATATGACAAAATATGTTGCATCATTTTTAATAACACACAAATGCATATTTAACTTAATGTCTTGAAACAATAAAACTGACATAATTTTGTTTTTTGTTTGAAGTCACTTTTATCTTCTATACAATGTAATTAATGACATTCATATTTCGAGTAAATATTGATCTTTAAACTAATGCTAGACCTAAATAAATGTGTATATTTTTGGAGAAGTGGTTGAAGGGTCTGAAAACATCCTTATAAGGAGGGAGTGGTGTGTGGATGTTTACATTGGGCATTAGCCTATATCCTTTCTATCTTGAGTGTGTGCAACATTAAAGTTCATGAACAGTCAAAACCATGTGTTTCATGAAATGTTATGATCTTTTAAGAAACCAAAGTATGATGACCAAAGTATGAAAAATGACTGTTGCTTCTACAGTGCAGTGAAAAAGTATTTGCCTTTCTGATTTTCACTATTTGTGCATATTGTTATACAGAATGTTATCAGATCTTCAACCAAAGTCAACTATTAGATAAAGAGAATCTGAGTTTACCCCAAAAAATATATACCAAAAAATATAGACAACGCTGTGTACTACTCCCTTCACAGAACAGTGCAAACTGGTTCTAACCAGAATAGAAAGAGGATTGGGAGGCCTGGGTGCACAACTGAGCAAGAGGACAAGTACATTAGCGTGTCTAGTTTGAGAAACGGACGTCTCACAAGTCCTCAACTGGCAGCTTCATTAAATAGTTGCCGCAAAACACCAGCCTCAATGTCAACAGTGACGAGGCGACTCCAGGATGCTTTTGTAGGTAAACTTTTGAAGGGTAGGGTACTTGAGCTTGTACCCTTAAAAGGGAATACACCTCAGCAATTTATTTTTTTAAATTACCAGAAAGGTGAGTTCCAGACCTTTCTAAAATTATGCAACATTATCAGTTTGTTTATGGCCATCTCATGAAAAAATAAAGTTTTGGTATGTCTGTTTAGGCAGAAATCAAAATGTTGCCCTATCATTCAAACCATTTAATATACTGAAACTATACTGGAACAATTATCATTGACTCCAAAACAAACGTCATGATTTATGTTCAGTTCTAGGTTTTTCTCTCCACATTTTGGGTAAAAATCGAATGGGGTTTTCAAGCTTCTGAACCTGGCAGATCACACTCATTTAAAGTTTGACTACGTGTGATGTTGCAGCACCGTAGGTTGAGATGAGACGCAAGACGTTGTACTCACACAGTCACACAGAGTATCCGAGCATGTGCACAGGTGTGCTTCACGCTGCTTCAAAGTGATAGCTTCCAGATCAAAAGAGTGGAGAAGTTTAGTCTCGCCTTCAGCGCTACTGGTAGTTGCGGAAATGTACCCAATACAACTCAGTGGAGGCTGCTGAGGGGAGGATGACTCATAATAATTTCCCAGAACGGAGCAAATGGAATGGCATCAAACACATGGAGACCATTCCACCCATTCCACTCCAGCCATTACCACGAACCCTTCCTCACCAATTAAGGTGACACCAACCTCCTGTGCCATAACCGTTTACTTTGTGCATCTACATCATCTCGCTGAATCTACCTTTAAAACCTAACCTATGACCTGACCCATCGCCTTATGATGCGTCAGAGAAATCGGAACCTCCTAGAAATTCCACTTGAATAACCCTCCAAGTCGGAATTACAAGTGGCAAACTCTGATAAAATGATGAAATGTTGTTTTTCCCAGAGTTGAGATGTTTCTCCGCTGATCTTTTACCCACTTTCAACCAAAAGATTACAACAAATACGTTTTTGACATACTGTCAATGTTAAGCAAGCTAACTGACAATATAATGAAGAATTGTTCAGACTTCAAAAGCACTTCAATACAATCATGTCGAACGACCCTATCCAAAATCAGGAAGGCCTGGAAAATTCTTAGACTCCAGCCACCTAAACTCAATGCTTTCTGTGGTGGTGAGGCAGCCAGCGGGAAAATACGGAGCTCAGGTGTTGGTAATGTTCTCCAGTTGCGCCGTGATTAGCTCAGTGTTCTGTCACTCATGGGGACACAACGTCACTGCCAAGGCTAAGGATAGAGTTTGAAAATTCAAGCCCCTTGGGTTCTGCCATAGAGTTACACTAGAAGTGCCCATCCAAGAAGGCTCAAGGTCATTGGCCACTGATAAAAGGATGTCAAATTATGTTATATCTACAGTAGCATTGATTGGGCTGATCATGTCAAAATCATACCTTCAAAATCTTAGCTAGCAGTCATCATCATGAATTAAGTCGACAATCTACTGGCAAATATTTTTAATCCTTGTCATATGAAGAGAAATTATAGCTTAAATTTATCGGTGCTCATCGGCCATTGGATATAAACATTTACACAACAAGTTGGAAATTGCAAATTGAACAATGAGTAGCTTGGAAGGAGTCAGTGGCTAACTGCAAGCATTGCAAAGCAATCTCTAGCCTGCTATTCAGTGGAGTGGCTGTGTGGAACCAAATCTGGGATTAAGGGTCTCTTTTCCAAGTTTAAAATAATAAACATTCAACATTGGCCATGCTGTCAATGAAGCGTGATTTGTGCCTCGCTCAAAACAACAGTTAACTCGGAACTGCAAAAACTTGACTTCAGTGGGTTCAGGAAAACTGGGACCTCGGGGGAAAAACAGCATATTGACTGAAGCTCTCGCACTGGACCACTGCTAATCTAACTTCCGGGATGCATACAAGGCCCTCCCCCGCCCTCCTTTCGGCAAATCTGACCACAACTCCATTTTGCTTCTCCCTTCCTTATAGGCATGAACTCAAACAGGAAGCACCCGTGCTAAGGACTATTCAACTGGTCTGACCAATCGGAATCCACGCTTCAAGATTGTTTCGATCACGCTGACTAGAACATGTTCCGGGTAGCTTCCTAGAATAATATTGACGTGTACACTGAGATGGTTACTGATTTCATCAAGAAGTGTGTAGGAGATGTTGTACACACGATGACTATTAAAAGCTACCCTAACAAGAAAACATGGATAGATGGCAGCATTCACGCAAAACTGAAAGCACGAAGCACCACATTTAACCATGGCAAGGTGACTGGGAATATAGCAGAATACAAACAGAGTAGTTGTTCCCTCCACAAGGTAACCAAACAGGTAAATCGTCAATATCGAGACAAAGTGGAGTCTCAATTCGACGGCTCAGACATGAGACGTATGTGGCAGTGTTTAGAGTCAATCACGGACTACAAAAAGGAAAAAAAACATGTCGCGGACACCGACGTCTTGCTGCCAGACAAGCTAAACATGTTCTTTGCCCGCTTTGAAGATAACACAGCGCCACCAACACTGTGGGCTCTCCTTCTCTGTGGCTGACGTAAAACATTTAAACGTGTTAACCCTCTCAAGGCTCTAGGCCCAGGTGGTATCTCTAGCTGCATCCTCAGAACACTCGGGGTGGCAGGGTAGCCTAGTGATTAGAGCATTGGACTTGTAACCGGAAGGTTGCAAGTTCAAACCCCCGAGCTGACAAGGTACAAATCTGTCATTCTGCCCCTGAACAGGCAGTCATTGAAAATAAGAATTTGTTCTTAACTGACTTGTCTGGTTAAATAAAGGTAAAATAAATAAAATTAAAAAAAATTGCAGACCAATTGGCTGGTGTGTTTACGGACATATTCAATCTCTCCCTATCCCAATCTGCTGTCCCCACATGCTTCAAGATGGCCACCACTCTTCCTGTACCCAAGAATGCAAAGATAAATGACTATCACTCTGTTGCACTCACTGCTTTGAGAGACTAGTCAAGGATCATATCACACCTAGACCCACTTCAATTTGCTTACTGCCTCAATAGACAAGAGGAATACCTATGTGAGAATGCTGTTCATTGACTATAGCTCAGCATTCAACACCATAGTACCCTCCAAGATCATCATTATGCTTGAGGCCCTGGGTCTCAACCCCGCCCTGTGCAATTGGGTCCTAGACTTCCCGACGGGCCGCCCCCAGGTGGTCAGTCGTCCTCAACACCAGGGCCCCACAGGGTGCGTTCTCAGCCCACTCCTTCACTTAGATTTGTGTGTTTTAGCTATTTGTTGTGGAATTGTTAGATATTACTTGTTAGATATTGCTGCATTGTAGGAAATAGAAGCACAAGCATTTCGCTACACTCACAATAACATCTGCTAACTATGTGTATGTGACCAATACATTTGATTTGATTCTATTGTTGATTTGAATTGTAAATCCGTAACTCGGGCCTTTTTCTAGAGCTATGAGCTGAAGATCACTGAATCGACCTTGTTTTTGTTTTTTTTTAGTTCCCAGTTGTCATGAAAGCACCATAAATCCAGAGAATGACAGACTTTGATGACAAAATTTGCCTGCAAGAAGGACCTCCGTGCCACATTCCTTTTCAAGTGAGCACAGCACAATTTTTTTTGTAATAAGTTGTAATATGCAGGGAAGAAATGTACAGTTGAAGTCGGAGGTTTACATACACTTAGGTTGGAGTCATACAAACTAATTTTTCAAAACCTCCACAAATTTCTTGTTAACAAACTGTTAACAAACTATAGTTTGTTAAATGGTTAGTTGTTTAGGACATCTACATTGTGCATGACACAAGTCATTTTACATACACCAAATTGACTGTGCCTTCAAACAGCTTGAAAAATTCCTGAAAATGATGTCATAGCTTTAGAAGCTTCTGATAGGCTAATGTAAATAATTTTTGTCAATTAGAGGTTTACCTGTGGATGTATTTCAAGGCCTACCTTCAAACTCATTGCTTCTTTGCTTGACATCATTAGGAAAATAAAAAGAAATGAGCCAAGACTTCAGAAAAGACCTCCACAAGTCTGGTTCATCCTTGGGAGCAATTTCCAAATGCCTGAAGGTACCACGTTCATCTGTACAAATAATAGTACGCAAGTTTAAACACCATGGGATCACGCAGCTGTCATACCACTCAGGAAGGAGAAGCGTTCTGAGATGAATGACTTTGGTGCGAAAAGTGCAACTCAATCCCAGAACAACAGTAAAGGACCTTGGGAAGATGCTGGAGGAAACAGGTACAAAATTATCTATATCCACAGTAAAACGAGTCCTATATCGACATAAACTGAAAGTCCGCCTAGCAAGGAAGAAGACACTGCTCAAAAACCGCCATAAGAAAGCCAGACTACGGTTTGCAACTGCACATGGGTACAAAGACCATACGTTTTGGAGAAATATCCTCTGGTCTGATGAAACAAAAATGGAACTCTTTGGCCATTATGACCATCGTTATATTTGGAGGAAAAAGGGGGAAGCTTGCAAGCCGAAGAACACCATCCCAACCGTGAAGCACGGGTGTTGCAGCGTCATGTTGTGGGGGTGCTTTGCTGCAGGAGGGACTGGTGCAAATGGGTCTTCCAAATGGACAATGACCCTAAGCATACTTCCAAAGTTGTGGCAAAATGGCTTAAGGACAACAAAGTCAATGTATTGGAGTGACCATCACAAAGCCCTGACCTCAATCCCATAGAAAATGTGTGGGCAGAACTGAACAGGCGTGTGCGAGCAAGGAGGCCTACAAACCTGACTCAGTTACACCAGCTCTGTCAGGAGGAATGGGCCAAAATTCACCCAACTAATTTTTTGGAAGCTTGTGGAAGGCTACCCGAAACATTTAACCCAAGTAAAACAATTTAAAGGCAATGCTACCAAATACTAATTTAGTGTATGTAAACTTCTGACCCACTGGGAATCTGATGAAAGAAGTAAAAGCTGAAATAAATCATTTTCTCTGCTGTTATTCTGACATTTCACATTCTTAAAATAAAGTGGTGATCCTAACTGACCTAAGACAGGGAATTTTTACTGGGATTAAATGTCAGGAATTGTGAGGAATTGTGAAAAACTGAGTTTAAATGTATTTGGCTAAGGTGTATGTAAACTTCTGACTTCTGAAAGTAGTAGTAAGTGTATGTTGTGTAGTAAGCTGTTAGTAGCCCATGTGTCTCACCCAAAGATTTTGATGAAGCCGGCTGCTTGGTCAGCTAACATTAGCTAGCTACCATAGCAACCACTTAAAACAAATGAAGCACATGTTTCTTGACAAACAGGGATACTACCTAATTATAGTCTGATAAAAGTATATTTTGGTTAGCAGTTGTCAAACAGATAAAACGGTATCCATAAACTAAAAAATAAACTAATGTTAGATAACTGGCTCTAAACTAATGTTAGATAACTAGATAACTGACTATCTAGCTAGAACTTAGCTTACTGTTCTGACTAGGTGGTGCATATGTAACCTATAGCTTGTTTTTGAGAAATGTCACCTATTGAATATTGTAAGAGCTTTCATTGTCTGCTTATATGCCCCCGTTATTTGTCCTACATTTCTGACCTGGTGTACAGGGATAATAATGAAAGAACGGCCCATGTTCTGAATTCTGTTGTACATTTAAAAAGTGCTGAACAAATAGTTACAGTATATCGACGACTCACTCATTAATGTCTTAAACGAAATTATGGCTTGCCTCTTATCCCCTCATCATTCCCTTACGCAATAGTTTGTATATCTCAATTGTTATGTTGCTTATACAGGTCTATCTCATTGATATCTTATTCATCGTTTTAGGCAATGTTGGAATAATTTCATTGTTTTGCTTACTTTGTGTACCATAATGAGCTGATGATGTGCTTTTCTTGATGAGGAGAAGATACTATATAATGTTGTTGGGTCTGTAACCATGTTTGCCAGAGACAGTCTCTCCCAATCAAACATTTGTTTTCAACACAAAGTTCAGTAATAGCCCCAAGTAATTCCAGTTGATATTGTGAGGGATGTTTTGTTTGCGCAATGCACTGCCTGTGCATCAGTATATTGTCTACAAAAGTGGATTCTCATGATTGTATATTCCTTCCTTTTTAGACCAGATACAATGCATTTGGAAAGTATTCACTTCACTTTTTACACATTTTGTTACGTTACATCCTTATTCTAAAATTGACGAAATATTTTTTTTAATGACAAAGTGAAAGCTGTTTTAAAAAAAAACATTTTTGCTAATTTAGTATTAAACAGATATACCTTATATACTTAAATACTCAGACCCTTTTCTATGAGACTCGAAATTGAGCTCGGGTGCATCCTGTTTCCATTGATCATCCTTGAGATGTTTCTAAAACTTTTAAAACACAAAACTCTAAAAACCTTAGAAGAAAGAGGAGAGAAAGAGACAGGAGGAGAGGAAGAGGATGAGAGGGGAGAACAGGACGTGAGATGAGGAGAGGAAGAGGGGAGATGAGAGGAAGAGAGGGGTGCAGGAATAGACACGAAGAGCTTATGTTAACATGATATCACAGCATTTATATAGACTCCACTTTACAAAGCTATGTTCTGTTTGTCATGCTTATTTAATGCCTTTTCACCAATAATTTAACATTCACGAATTTACAGTTTTTCCGGTTATTTCACCTACTTCTGCTTTAATTCGGGATGTCTCCCCACAGAGGGGCAAAGTATTTGGTTAAATGAATTACTTTATTATACGACACCTGGAAAATGGTTGCCTATACAGCACATAACAAAATAAATGTATGAGTTTCTTTTATAGCCTGTGTTCGATAGACAAAAACTTCAAGCCCAAGATGGGAAGATAAGACAAGAAGGAACTAAGGGTCGCTCAGCAATGAGGAAGTTATTCAAATTAACAGATGATACAGCAACCACAGACACACAGAGCCTATCACCTACCCATTTTTAATGTGGTTAGTTTGAAGTCTAATAATTGGCTGATGCACACACCTATTTTGCAAGTCCCAGGTAGAGTACAAACTTTGCATGAGGCTCAACAATACACAGCTGACCAGCCATATCACCTCTTACTGTACTACAAACATCCTTCTGTCCTCTGTGAAGATGTCCAGCTCTCAAACAACCACCACTAACGGGGAGGTGGTCATCAACCATGTCTACCCCTATGGGTACGGGATGGGGGTTGCAGTGGTCGCATCTGCTCCTCACTGTCTGGGACAGACGGTCTCCTCAGTGCTGGGAAGTTTCCGGGCAGGGCATCCAAAAGCGCTGGGAGTAAGAATTTATGTTTTATATCATTTGAAAATAATTTTTCATTTTGGTTGAATGTATTGGAAGAAGAGAAAAATGGATTTCCTGCTTTGTTTTTCTCTCACAGACCATACAGATCATGATTGGTTTGATAATGCTGTTGACAGGAATCGTGATGACTGCAGGGCCACAAGTAGACAATATTGGAGTACTTAGTGGAATATTTGTCTGGGGATCTATCATTGTGAGTGAGCTGCTCTGTCTAATAATAATTTCTTGCATTTCCTGTCTGTCGTGATGCAAACAAAACATCCTAATAATTGAATCATGTCATATTTTGAAAAGAAATGCATTAACAACAATACAGTATGTGCATTTTTTTTATTTTAAAATTAAATCTTTAATGTAAAATGAATGACTTAACAAATGACTTTTATCAATGTATTTGTACATGGCTAGGCCTGTGCCGTTTATACACTCATGCATTTCAGTTTCTGTTGACTTCTATGTGGGAGGAATTAAACTTGAATTTGAATTTTGGTCACACTGTAGTAATATGTTTGTCCCACCCTACTCCCTATATAGTACAGTAATTTTGTAGTGTACTATGTAGAGAATAGGGTGCCATTTGGTACGTAGACTTGTATAATCTCTTCCTTGTTCCATCTCAGTATGTAGTTGCAGGCTCTCTAACTGTTGCTGCTGACAACAAACTGAACAAATGTCTGGTCAGTATCAACTATTTTTGCCTCAATAAAGTTTAGGCTTTTGATTTATAAAGTTCCACTCTTTTTCAAAACATAGAATCTACTTCACATATCGGCCCTCGTGTTGTTTTCATTCAACCTGTTTGTTTTCCTCCCACAACACAAGCAGTGGGTGGGCACTGGCGATTCAGCAACTGCAAATTGCCCCTTTAATAAAGACTTGCAATCATGATTGTGAACACACTGTATTTCATATTGCATTTCATTCTTCACAACCAATCATTCATTCCTATGTCCACTTTCTGCTCTGTCCCTTAGGTAAAAGGCTCCCTTGGAATGAATGTTGTCGCCACGGTTACTGCTGTTACTGGCACCATTCTGCATTCTTTAGACAGTGCTGGGATCATCTTTTACCGCTACTACTGTGACTATCCAGGCTATCCTTCATACGCCACTCCATCCTATATCAACTACCCTCGATCCTATGTCTGTCAACAGTATTGGGTATATACCAAATGCTTATTCCTTTGGTCAGGAGATATTTGTAAATCGGTAAAGGGGAATTTATCATCTATAATCATATTACTAGACTATTCTACGTACTGTTTCATGTTTTTTATTAGTTTAAATTATACCCCATTTGTAGCATACATGTGACATCTCAAACATGCAAGAAATAGTGAATTAGATGCTATTGAGTTAAATTATACTTCTTGTTAGCCCACACTGAAATGGGAGTCAGAGTTTAATTGTACATAATTAATCCAAAATGGCGGTGTAGTCTAGTTCACTGCTGTTTCCTGTTCCTCTCTGTCTATAGGTCAGGTCCCAGGGAATATCAGGTGTTTTGGCTGTTTTCTCCATGCTGGAGTTCATACTGTCCATCTGTGTCTCGTCATTCGCCTGCAGAGCTGTCTGCCAGTGCTGCCGTTCCACCCCTGAGGTGAGTCTTTGGACATAGATTTCTGTCAAAATGTTGTACAACATTTAGACAGAAATCTAGTTTCATATACAATGTGGTCCGAAATGATTGACACCCTTGATAAAAATGAGCAGAAATGACTGTTTAAAATACATCGTATGCACACAAAAATGTGTACTAATACAATTGCTCAGAGAAAGTTTTTGCTTAACAAGTTATATTTATTTTTCAAACAGGTATGGGTCAAAATGAATGACACAGCTGTTTTCAATACCTCACTGTGCAAGGATAACAGCACTGACACTTTTTCTAAAATGTTTTGTGATTTAGAGACCCCTTTGGGAGGGATCTTAGACCATTCATCCGTACAGAATCCTTCCAGATCATTGATATCCTTCGTCTGCACTTATTTTATGGGGTTCTTTTCTGCTTAATGCATTCTTATTTCAATGCCAAACCCACTACTGGTGTGTGTGGCAAAAGAGCTCTATGTTCATGTCATCTGATCAAATCACAGTGTTCAATCCAAGTGCTAATGCCGTTTAGTAAACTCCAGGCATTTACATTTGTTGGATGACATGAAAATAGCTCATTGACCACACACACCAGTGGTGAGTTTGGCATCGAAATGAGAACGCAAGAGCAGAAAATAACACCATACATACTGTAAAATATGATGGTGGATCTTTAATGTATGGGGCAAATTTTCTTCCACTGGTCCTGGGCCCCTTGTTAAGGTCAAATGCATCATGAACTTTACCCAGTGTAAGAGCCAATTTGGGTGTATCTTATATAATGGTATTATTTGGGCAATTACACTCCCGACCACTAGGGGAAGACAAATGGTGGTGGTAATCACACCAGGTGATCTATAAAGACACAGGTGTTTGAACTTATGGCGTGTGTGTGGATGGTGGGAGAGCTCACGGTTCTTGCTGTTGTTAAGATAATTTCCTGCAAACACAGAGGCCATGAGCTCAAGCCTAGGAAGGCTTTCTGATTCATGGGAGCAACTCTCTCGTTTCCCAGCATGAACGGAACATGCACAGTACCAGCCAAAAGTTTGGACACACCAACTCATTTCATGGTTTTTCTATATTTTTACTGTTTTCTACAATGTATTTAATAACACATATGGAATCTTGTAATAACCAAAAAGTGTTAAACAAATCTAAATATATTTTATATTTAAGATTCTTCAAAGTAGCCACCCTTTGCCTTGATGACAGCTTTGCACGCCCGTGGCATTCTCTCATCCAGCTTCATGAGGTAGTCACCTGGAATGCATTTTAATTAACAAGTGTGCCTTGTTTAAAGTTAATTTGTGTAATTTATTTCCTTCTTAATGTGTTTGAGCCAATCAGTTGTGTTGTGACAAGGTAGCTAAAAGACCAAGTCCATATTATGGCAAGAACAGCTCAAAAACAGCTCAAAAAAGAAAAGATAAACGACTGTCCAATTATTACCTTAAGACAATGTCAGTCAATGTGGAAAATGTCAAAAACTTTGAAAGTTTCTTCAAGTGCAGTCACAATCAAGCGCTATAAGGAAACTGGCTCTCATGAGGACCGCTACAGGAAAGTTACCAGCCTCAGAAATTGCAGCCCAAATAAATGCTTCACAGAGTTCAGGTAACAGACACATCTCAACATCAACTGCTCAGTGGAGACTGCGTGAATCAAGTCTTCATGGTCCTATTGCTGCAAAGAAACCACTACTAAAGGACACCAATAAGAAGAAGAGACTTGCTTGGGCCGAGAAACATGAGCAACGGACATTAGACAGGTGGAAATCTGTCCTTTGGTCTGTCCTTTGGTCTGAGTCCAAATATTAGATTTTTGGTTCCAACCACTGTGTCTTTGTGAGACACAGAGTAGGTAAACGGATGATCTCTGCATGTGTGATTCCCACCATGAAGCATGGAGGGGGTGTGATGGTGCTATTCTGGTGACACTGTCAGTGATTTATTTAGAATTCAAGGCACACTTAACCAGTATGGCTACCATAGCATTCTGCAGCAATACGCCATCCCATCTGGTTTGCTCTTAGTAGGACTATCATTTGTTTATCAACAGGACAATGATCCAACACACCTCCAGGCTGCGTAAGGGCTATTAGACCAAGAAGGAGAGTGATGGAGTGCTGCATCAGATGACCTGGCCTCCACAGTCACCCGACCTCACCCCAATTGAGATGGTTTGGGAGGAGTTAATCTGCAGAATGAAGGAAAAGTAGCCAACAAGTGCTCAGCATATGTGGGAACCTCTTCAAGATTGTTGGAAAAGCATTCCTGGTGAAGCTGGTTGAGAGTATGCCAAGAGTGTGCAATGTTGTCATCAAAGCAAATGGTGGCTACTTTGAAGAATCTAAAATCTAAAACAACTATTGATTTGTTTAACACTTTTTTGGTTACTACATGATTCCATTTGTGTTATTTCATAGTTTTGATGTCTTCACTATTATTCTACAATGTAGAAAATTGTCAAAGCCCTCCATCCTTGCCATTGCTGTGAAAGAGATTGGGGTATGTCGTTATCCCAGCTCTTGTAGCAACAGTTTTGGAGTAAACGGATATAGAAAGCATAAGGGGTCGTATATTAAGCTGGTCACCGAGAGGGTCGTGGCTGATGCGAAAGTTGTTGGAAACCTAACGTGACAAGAAGGGTCAGGTCTGGTCTGTGAGACATAAAACAGAACAGGAGAACTGGACAGACCTGTTGCCAAGATCTGGCTACTCCAAGCAGGTACAGAGGAACCTGGGAAGAACTCTGAACCACAGAAGAAGTGAAAGAGGATTCACTCACATTTCACTTTATTGGGTAATTGCTGTTCACCATTAGGGGCCGGTGTGTTGGAGCCAATTTGGGTGTAGCTTATGGTGTTATTTGGGCAATTACACTCCCGACCACTAGGGGCAGACAAATGGTGGTGGTAAACACACATCAGGTGATCTTTGGAGACACAGGTGTTTGAATTAATGGTGTGTGTGGATGGTGAGAGAGCTTACAGTTTCTCCCGCAATAAAATCCACACAAACTAATACAAGAAAATGCAATGAATTCCAAACAAGATACAAAGGATTACTACAGTCAAAATTAATTTATTCAAGGAAACTACTATTGCTAAGTGTGAGGAGCGTAAAGAGCTATGTCTATTTGCTACCAAACACTCACCTGGTGACATTGGCTCCTTAGAAATCTTACATTTTCTGAAACAAATTGTCATGACACCAGTACCAGGACATTTTAGAAAAAGGCTCAGTGTCGTTATCCTCACAAGGTGAGATATTGACAGGTATTGGAAACAGTGGTGTCAATCATTTTTACCACTATCTTTTCGAGAGAAAAAGCATCTCTTTCACTTTGCAATTGTATTAGTATAAAATAATATAATTTCTCCATTGTTTTGAGCATACATTATAGCTCAGTATTCATAATTCATCCCAAAGGTGTTTGATGGGGTTGAGGTCAGGGCTTTGTACAGGCCAGTCAAGTTCTTCCACACCGATCTCGACAAACGATTTCTGTATTGACTTCGCTTTGTGCACGGGGGCTTGTCTTGCTGAAACAGAAAAGGCCTTGCCCAAACTGTTCCCACAGAGTCGGAAGCAAAGAATCATCTAGAATGTCATTGTATGCTGTAGTTTTATCCTAGCCTGCCCCAAACCATGAAAAACAACCCCAGACCATTATTCCTCATCCACCAAACTTTACAGTGGGCACAATGCATTCGGGAAGGTACCGACCCTTAGCATTGTGCATGGTGAACTTAGGCTTGTGTGAGGCTGCTCGGCCATAGAAACCATTTCATGAAGCTCGCGACGAACAGTTCTTGTGCTGACATTTCTTCCAGAGCCAGTTTGGAACTCGTGGTTAGTGTTGCAACCGAAGACAGCACTTGGCTGGTATGGCCTACCACTTCGTGGCTGAGCCGTTGTTGCTCATAGACGTTTCTTCTTCACAATAGCAGCACTTACAGTTGATCGGCGAAGCTCTAGCAGGGCAGAAATTTGATGAACAGACTTGTTGAAAAGATGGCATCCTATGAGGGTGCCACATTGAAAGTCACTGAACTCTTCAGTAAGCCATTTTACTGCCAATGTTTGTCTATGGCGATTGCATGGCTGGGTGCTCGATTTTATACAACTGACAGCAACGGGTATGGCTGAAATAGCCGAATCCACTCATTTGAAGGGGTGTCCACATACACTCTATATACAAAAGTATGTTCTGGCAACTGTAAGAGCACTGAGCAGTCATGACACCTGTATATTCAATAATGAATTACTAGAAATGGACTTAAAATTGACATGTCTGTCTTTTAGCAAGTGTTCATCATTGGGAATCAAATACCGGTACCTCATGGCAGCATGACTCCAAGCAACACACCTTACCCTCCTCAGATCAACTACGAGGTATGACATCTTTTGGAGGTTGAACTGCAGGGTCGCCATATCTAATAGGCTGATCGTTATCTAAAATTTGAATTAAAAAGATCTCACCAGTGTCCTAGTAACTGAGTTTCTGGAATAATATTTTACATTTCCACTGCGAAAACTTTAATTTCAAATTGTGTAATCACCAAAACATTGGTCAGTGTATGAAATTCTGTGGGTCCGTACTTGTGAACATTAGAAAACATTTGAGTTGAAGTTTAAGCATCGTCCAATTAAAATTGTTGAGGTAGTTGCACGTGATATAATCAATGTGTATAAACCCTGTATGACTGACAGCGGTTGCTTTATTGAAGCCACGGCCAAGCCGTGGCTGTGCATCTTGGCACTCCTCCAATGTAAATCAAATTGTGTAAGCTATCGAAGTGCATTTATTAATGTCTACATTCGTTTTTGACATGTTTATTCTATTACAGACACCTTAATGCATACTTTCACATTATATTGTGTGAGCTAAACTTCAAAGCTCTCAATGGCTAATTACAATACAGGGTTTATATACATCATTAGATAGAACACTTTCCATCAAAGTTACTAAAACGCAACTATTTTCAACTGAATGATTAGCCCCTGGTGATTTTTGCCATTTGTGACTTTATAATTTTAACCTAACCTAAGCTCTTGAGAACCCAGTCCACACAGCCATAGGGTTCTCGTTTGAACAATTGACCACAGCAGGGCCAACGTGTTAAACTTTCCCGATTCTCTGTCTAACTGTTAATAATCAATGCGTGCAAATACGGTTTTGGAAAATTCTACTTTCATATCACCCCAAAATGATTTTACAAATTCAAAAGACACACTTACTCTGCGCCGTTTTAACACAGATTCCCACGGAGGTGTTTTGCATTGCACGTTCTGAGCTAAAGGAAACACGCAAGGAAACAAAGAAACATTGTGTTTTTTCCTTCCCTATATCTGTCTGTCCCCCAGCTCTGTTTCCCATTTTCACATTAATATTTGTGTGTCGTTTTGTTACCTGTGTGCTGACGCTGTTCCTGTCTTGTTCCTTGTCTGATCCTCATTAAATGTTTGACACCCATTATTATCCCAATGCCCCAGGACACTGCCCTGTGTAGGGTGCCGTCTTTCGGATGGGACGTTAAATGGGTGTCCTGACTCTCTGAGGTCATTAAAGATCCCATGGCACTTATCGTAAGAGTAGGGGTGTTAACCCCGGTGTCCTGGCTAAATTCCCAATCTGGCCCTCAAACCATCATGGTCACCTAATAATCCTCAGTTTACAATTGGCTCATTAATCCCCCTCCTCTCCCCTGTAACTATTCCCCAGGTCGTTGCTGCAAATGAGAACGTGTTCTCAGTCAACTTACCTGGTACAATAACGGATAAATAAAAAATAAATAAAATAATTAAAATATTTATGTGGTACTGACTCAAAACTAAATGAGAAGTCACACAACTATATTTTTTTAAAGTTATGATTTATTTTCCCAGCATGCTCTACTGCATGTAGATTGGTGGTGGAGGATTTTTTTAAATATCTGTGTTTTTGCATGTACATTGACTGATTGATTGATTGATCTTGTGCTACACAAAGATAAATAACATAACACATTTTCTAATCTAATCCAATCACTTAGTTTTTTTTGCTCCCATTACTGAAATGGTTGTTCCAGTTTTTTAAATGGCTTAGGTTGTCTCTCTAACCCTGGCAGCAGTTATTCATTTAGGTTGCAGGTGATTAAAACTTTAAACTGTTGGAAATTGTAACTCTGTAATGTCACATTGCAAGCCATCATAATCTGATTAGGAGGTAGGGTGGCAAATATCTGGTAAATTTCCCAGGTTTTCCTGGAATCTGGGAATTTTGGGAATGTTACTGGAAATTTGCAACATTAGTAGTGGCCTGATGTGGCCTGTAAACCATGCATTTGAAATAGGGTAAAGCTAGACCTCAAAATAAGGTCTTATGTATTTTCATGGTTTAAATATAATGATAACATTTGCCTAGCAACTCACTTGGTGAAGGCCACAGGAGTGAAAATTTAAAATTTAACGACCACATCTTTGTCACTGACAAATACAGTTATGGGTGGTCACTCCACAATTCAATTGAAAGGGCACACTGGTAAGGTTTAGTGGGGGGGCTACTCATAATTTTCAAGTTGATATAACTCAAATCTGGATCCACTACAGACAACAAAATCAACAAGTAACTGTACTCTGGCATAAGTGCCACAGGTTTCTTTAAAAAAAATAGTAATGAGAGCACATTGGGGTTTACAGTTTGTACAGTTTGTGTGTTACACAAAAAAACCTCAGTGGAAATGTGCGGTAAAACAAAAAACAGTAAGTGTATCTTTTGTATTTGTCACGACTCCGACCGAAGGTGGCTCCCCTTCCCGTTCGGGTGGCGCTCGGCGGTCGTCGTCGCCGGCCTACTAGCTGCCACTGATTATTTCCTCCCCCTCCCTTATGTGTTCATTGAGTGCACCTGTTTTGAATTCTGTATAATTAGTGAGGCTTTATTTAGTCAGCCGGCCCGCCTGGTTCCTTGTGCGGGATTAATTATTGTGACCTTCTGTGTTGTGTAAACTTGTGTGCACGTCTGTGAGTTACGTGCTTTCCCATTTCGTGGGTCTTTTCTGGACCGTTTAAGTCCCCCTGTTTGGGGCGTTTGTTTTGTTTACGCCCTGTGTTTTCGTGGGGTTGGCTTATGTTCACCGTTGTGGTGCATTAAAATAGCACTCCCCTGAACTCTCTGCTTCCTGCGCCTGACTTCTCACCCACTACACTCAGAACGTTACAGAATCCCGCACCCTGAGGAATGGAGTCAGCAGGAGCAACAGCCAATCCCCTCCCATCGATGGAGGAAAGGGTTCTACATCATACCACCGTTCTCCATCGGATCGGAACGGCTATGGATCAAGTGATGGAGAGAATGGACCGATGGGAGAGAAGTGGTCTCCTCTCTCCACCTTCGGCTCCCCCCCCTCAGGACTCCCCATCTCCCGACTCCAGCACCCTCCGTCTTACGCTCCCGAGGGTCTATGATGGAGCGGCGGCGGGGTGCCAGGGGTTCTTACTCCAGCTGGAACTGTACCTAGCCACCGTCAGACCCACTCCCTCGGGAGCGGAGAGGGTGAGTGTCCTCATCTCCTGTCTCACGGGTCGTGCTCTGGAGTGGGCGAACGCAGTCTGGAATGGCCCAGACTCAGCGAAGGAGCACTACCCAGAGTTTTCCCGCCGCTTCCGCGCAGTGTTTGACCACCCTCCAGATGGCCGAGCAGCGGGAGAGCGACTATTCCATCTCCGGCAGGAGAAGAGGAGCGCCCAGGATTACGCGTTGGAGTTCCGGACCTTGGCAGCAGGATCTGGGTGGAACGACAGGGCTCTTATCGACCATTACCGGTGTAGTCTCCGGGAGGACGTCCGCAGGGAGCTAGCGTGTCGGGACACCGCTCTTTCCCTGGATGAGCTAATTGACATGTCCATCCGACTGGACAATCTGCTGGCTGCCCGCGGGCGTTCGGAGAGGGTCCTGTGTGTTCCACCACCCAGCACCGTCACTCCCGTTCCGATGGAGTTGGGAGGGACTGTGCCGAGGGGTACCGGAGGAGGAGGCTCCCTCTGCACCAGCTGTGGTCGGAGAGGACACACGGCCGATCGGTGCTGGGGGGGTCCGTCTGGGAGTCGAGATGGCAGGCGGAACATTTCTCGATCACCCCAGGTGAGTCAGCACCAAACTCACCCAGAACCCCCTGTTGGTCACATGTTTGTCTTGATTTTTTTCCTTAAATTTTTCCCCTCTTCCCAGCATAGGGCGCTAGTCGATTCAGGCGCAGCTGGGAACTTTATGGATCGCGGACTCGCTATTAAATTAGGTGTTCCGCTTGTGCCGATAGATTCTCCCTTTCCCGTGCACTCCCTAGATAGCCGGCCATTAGGGTCAGGGGTGGTCAGGGAGACCACGGTTCCACTGGACATGGTAACGCAGGGGAATCATAGGGAGCGTATCAGTCTCTACATTATTGATGCGCCTGCGTTTCCAGTGGTGCTAGGGATTCCCTGGCTGGCCCGGCACAATCCTAAAATTTCGTGGAGACAGGGGGTTCTCCAGGGGTGGTCAGAGGAGTGTTCTGGAAGGTGTCTGGGAGTTTCCATCGGTGCCACGTCGGTGGAGAGTCCAGACCAGGGTCCCACGGTGTGCATTCCCCCCGAGTATGCCGATTTGGCAATCGCTTTCAGTAAAAAGAAGGCGACTAAATTACCACCACATCGACCGGGAAGGGATTGTGCGATAGATCTCCAGGTAGACGCTGCGCTTCCCAAGAGTCACGTGTACCCATTATCCCAGGAGGAGACGTTGGCTATGGAGACATATATCACGGAGTCTCTGGGACAGGGGTACATTCGGTCCTCCATCTCACCCGTCTCCTCGAGTTTCTTTTTTGTGAGGAAAAAGGAGGGAGGTTTGCGTCCGTGTATTGATTATAGAGGTCTAAATGCCATCACGGTGGGATTCAGCTACCCACTACCTCTCATTGCTACGGCAGTGGAATCATTTCAGGGAGCGCAGTTCTTCACAAAATTGGATCTCAGGAGCGCGTATAGCCTGGTGCGTATTCGGAAGGGAGACGAGTGGAAAACCGCATTTAGTACCACATCGGGCCACTATGAGTACTGCGTCATGCCGTATGGGTTAAAGAATGCTCCAGCCGTTTTTCAATCCTTTGTAGACGATATTCTCAGGGACCTGCACAGGCAGGGAGTAGTTGTTTATATCGATGATATTCTGATCTACTCAGCCACTCACGCCGCGCATGTGTCTCTGGTACGCAGGGTGCTTGGTAGACTGCTGGAGCATGACCTATACGTCAAGGCTGAGAAGTGTGTGTTCTCCAAACGAGCCGTCTCCTTTCTGGGTTATCTCATTTCCACCTCGGGGGTGGAGATGGAGGGTGACCGCAGTAAGGCCGTGCGTAATTGGCCGACTCCGACCACGGTAAAAGAGGTGCAGCGGTTTTTGGGTTTTGCCAACTACTACCGGAGGTTTATCCGGGGTTTTGGCCAGGTAGCGGCTCCAATTACCTCACTGCTGAAGGGGGGTCCGGTGCGGTTGCGGTGGTCAGCAGAGGCGGACGGAGCTTTCAACAAGTTGAAGGCGCTGTTCACGGATGCACCCGTGTTGGCCCATCCGGACCCCTCTCTAGCATTCATAGTGGAGGTGGATGCGTCCGAGGCTGGGGTGGGTGCCGTGCTATCACAGCGCTCGGGTACGCCACCAAAACTCCGCCCCTGCGCTTTCTTCTCGAGGAAGCTCAGCCCAGCGGAGCGTAACTATGATGTGGGTGACCGGGAGTTGTTAGCGGTGGTCAGGGCTCTGAAGGTGTGGAGACACTGGCTTGAGGGGGCTAAGCACCCCTTTCTCATCTGGACCGACCACCAAAATCTGGAGTATATTCGGGCAGCTAGGAGACTGAACCCGCGTCAGGCAAGGTGGGCCATATTTTTTACCCGATTCCGGTTCACTTTATCGTATAGACCGGGCTCCCAGAACGTGAAAGCGGATGCACTGTCCCGCCTTTACGACACAGAGGATAGGTCCACCGAACCTACTCCCATCCTTCCCGCCTCAAAGCTGATAGCACCGGTGGTATGGGAGGTGGACTCGGACATCGAGCGGGCGTTACGGGCTGAACCCGCGCCTCCTCAGTGTCCGGCGGGGCAGAAGTACGTGCCGCTTGGTGTTCGGGACCAACTGATTCGGTGGGCTCACGTCCTACCCTCCTCGGGTCACCCTGGGGTGAGGAGGACAATAGGAAGCCTTCGGGGGAGGTATTGGTGGCCTACCTTGGCTAGGGACGTTAAGGTTTATGTCTCCTCCTGTTCAGTATGCGCCCAGAGTAAGGCTCCTAGGCACCTTCCTAGAGGGAAGTTACAACCCCTCCCCGTTCCACAACGGCCATGGTCACATCTATCCGTAGACTTCCTGACCGATCTTCCCCCGTCTCAGGGGAACACCACGGTTCTGGTGATTGTGGATCGGTTCTCTAAGTCCTGCCGTCTCCTCCCGTTGCCCGGTATCCCTACAGCCCTACAGACTGCGGAGGCATTATTCACCCACGTCTTCCGGCACTACGGGGTGCCGGAGGACATCGTTTCTGATCGGGGCCCCCAGTTCACGTCCCGAGTATGGAGGGCGTTCATGGAGCGTCTGGGGGTCTCGGTCAGCCTGACCTCCGGTTATCACCCCGAAAGTAATGGGCAGGTGGAGAGAGTAAACCAGGAGGTGGGTAGGTTTCTGCGGTCGTACTGCCAGGACCGGCCAGGGGAGTGGGCGAGGTACATCCCCTGGGCCGAAATGGCCCAGAACTCACTACGCCACTCCTCTACTAATGTGTCCCCTTTTCAGTGTGTGTTGGGGTACCAGCCGGTCCTGGCACCGTGGCATCCGAGCCAGACCGAGGCTCCTGCGGTGGAGGAATGGGTGCAGCGCTCCAAAGAGACCTGGAGGGCCGTCCGGGAATCCCTTCAACAAGCTAGTGGACGGCAGAAAAGGAGTGCTGACCGCCACCGCAGTGAGGCCCCCGTGTTTGTACCGGGGGACAGGGTCTGGCTCTCGACCCGAAACCTGCCCCTCCGCTTGCCCTGCCGGAAGCTTGGGCCGCAGTGTGTAGGGCCTTTCAAAGTCCTGAGGAGAATAAACGAGGTGTGTTATCGATTACAACTCCCTTCCTATTATCGTATTAACCCCTCGTTTCATGTGTCTCTCCTCAGGCCGGTGGTAGCTGGTCCCCTACAGGACGGTGAGGTGCCGGAGGTCCCTCCTCCCCCTCTGGACATCGAGGGGTCCCCGGCGTATACGATACGGGCCATTCTGGACTCGAGACGCCGGGTGAGGGGCCTGCAGTACCTCGTGGACTGGGAGGGGTACGGTCCGGAGGAGAGGTGCTGGGTACCGGTGGGGGACATTTTGGATCCGTCAATGTTGAGGGATTTCCATCGCCTCCATCCGGAGCGCCCTGCGCCTCGTCCTCCGGGTCGACCTCGAGGCCGGTGTCGGCGCGCTGCGGGAGCCGCGCGTCAAGGGGGGGGTACTGTCACGACTCCGACCGAAGGTGGCTCCCCTTCCCGTTCGGGTGGCGCTCGGCGGTCGTCGTCGCCGGCCTACTAGCTGCCACTGATTATTTCCTCCCCCTCCCTTATGTGTTCATTGAGTGCACCTGTTTTGAATTCTGTATAATTAGTGAGGCTTTATTTAGTCAGCCGGCCCGCCTGGTTCCTTGTGCGGGATTAATTATTGTGACCTTCTGTGTTGTGTAAACTTGTGTGCACGTCTGTGAGTTACGTGCTTTCCCATTTCGTGGGTCTTTTCTGGACCGTTTAAGTCCCCCTGTTTGGGGCGTTTGTTTTGTTTACGCCCTGTGTTTTCGTGGGGTTGGCTTATGTTCACCGTTGTGGTGCATTAAAATAGCACTCCCCTGAACTCTCTGCTTCCTGCGCCTGACTTCTCACCCACTACACTCAGAACGTTACAGTATTTCTACATTGTTTTTGGATGATAATTAAGCTGAGTGTTCACGGTATCTAAAACCGCAGCGCAATCGAGAATCAATTGTTTGTAGATAGAGCATTTTACACTTGAGAAAATCACCTCAGCTATTCGAAAGGGACATGGAATGACTCCAATGTACAGAATTATTTTATTCATTTAACCTTTATTTAACTAGGCAAGTCAGTTACGAACAAATTCTTATTTACAATGATGGCCTACACCGGCCAAACCCAGACGATGCTGGGCCAATTGTGCGCCGCCCTATGGGACTACCAATCACGGCCAGTTGTGATACAGCTGGATGCGATCCAAGGTCTCTGTAGTCTAACACTGCGACACAGTGCCACTACTTCCCCCCGTTTGCAAGAGGTGACATCCCAAAAAGCACCCAAAAATTTTACAACACAAATGGCTCCTATCCTCCCACGTCATGCTAACTGGCTACCAGATGGCACTGCAGTGGATAGCAGACATTTTACGGGCTACTGATCAATTCTGCTATTTTGTGTGTTTTATTTTTTTACATTGAAGGTAACTTTTGCTGTACATAATGTCTCCGTCATCATTTCCTATGACCGAAAACAGCTTCTGGACATCAGTACAGAGATCACTAACCTGGAATTGGATGGCAATTCTGCTTCAACAAGTCGGCAGCTCTGGACATTCTGCTTACTCCAGACCAGGCCCTGGGACTGACCATAACTCTATCCTTCTGATTCCTGCTTACAAGCTAAAACTCAAACAGGAAGTACCAGTGACAAGCTTAATATGAAAGTGGTTTGATGAAGCGGAAGCTAAATTACAAGACGATTTTGCTAGCACAGACTGGAATATGTTCCGGAATTTATCGATAACATTGACAAATTTATCACATCAGTCTTCATTAATAAGTGCATTGACAAGGTTGTCTCCACAGTGACTGTACGTACATATACCAACCAGAAGCCATGGATTACAGGCAACATCCAAACTGAGCTAAAGGCTAGAGCTACCACTTTCAAGGAGCGGGACACTAATCCGGGCGCTTTTAAGAAAGCCCGCTACCTCCTACTCAAGTCATCAAACAGGCAAACCATCAATACAGGACGGAGATTGAATCTTACTACGCTCTGCAGGGCTTGCAAACTATCATGGGCTACAAAGGGAAACCCAGCCACAAGCTGCCCAGTGACGCAAGCCTACCAGATTAGCTAAATGCCTTCTATGCTCGCTTCAGGGCAAGAAACACTGAGCCATGCATGATAGCACCGGCTATTCCGGACTACTGTGTAAGGCATTTTTAAACAGGTTAACATTCAAAGACGGATTCACAGACGGATTACCACGGTGCATACTCAGAGAATGTGCTGGCCAGCTGGCAAATGTCTTCAAATACATTTTCAACCTCTCCCTGACTCAGTCAGTAATACCTACATACCTTGATGCAGACCACCATAGTCCATGTACCCAAGAACGCCAAGCTAACCTGTCTAAATGACTGTTGCCCCTTAGCACTCATATCTGTAGCCATGAAAGGCTTTGAAAAGCGGGCCATGTCTCAAATCAACACCATCATCCCAGACACCCTGGACCCACTCCAATTTGTATACCGTCCCAACAGATGCCGCAATCTCTATTCAACACCATTGTGAACTCCAATCTCAGGTCCCTGGTACTGAACACTTCCCTCTGCAACTGGATCCTGGACTTCCAGACGGGCCGCCCCAGGTGGTGAGGGTAGTGAACAACACATCCACCATGCTTACTCTCAACACGGGGGCCCCTCAGGGGTGTGTTCTTAGTCCCCTCCTGTACTCCCTGTTCACCCACAACTGAGTGGCCACACACAACTCCAACACCATTATCACGTTTGCTGATGACACCGGTGGTAGGCCTGATAACTGACAACGAGGAAACGGCCTATAAGGAGAATAGCAGTGACCTGGCAGGACCTCTGTACCAGGCGGTGGTAGAAGAAGGCCTTAAACATATTCAGACCGCAGCCACCCAGGTCATAAACTGTTCTCTCTGTTACCACATGGCAAGCCGTACAGATGCACCATGTCTGGAACCAACAGGACCCTGAACGGCTTCAACCCCCAAGCCATAAGACTGCTAAATAGTTAACCAAATAGCTACCCGAACTATTGGCATTGTCCCCCTTTTTCACAAACTCTTTTGACTCATCACATACGCTGCTACTACTGCTTATTATCTATTGTGTTGCCTAGTTACTTTACCCCTACCTATATGCACATATGTACCTCAATTACCTCATACCCCTGAACATCGACTATGTGCAGGGTACTGGTACCCTGTGTATATAGCCATGTCATCATTACTCATTCCTCGTTTTATTATTTGAAATAATAATATTTATTTTTCTCTCTGCATTGTTGGGAAGGCCCCGTAAATAAGCATTTCACTGTTAGTCTACACCTGTTGTTTACGAAGCATGTATCAAATCAAATTAGATTTGATTCTGTCCATAACACTAAAAATAAATATTATGAGAGTGAAATGTAAATATTTTTACACAACTTAAACTAAATAAAAACTAACAATAAAGGTCTGAAAATGAACTGAAACTAAATTTAAAATAAACATTAGCGATGTAATATAATTGCAAGGATGTGATGATCATGCAATATTGACACTCTACAGGCTCAACCCAGTAAGTAATCAGTTTAAGTCATAGATACTGAGCATGTGTACGTACTGTAGCTTTTTTGTTAACATCTCTTTATTGTAGAATTTCTATCATAGCATGCAACCCAAATGGCATCCTAATCCCTGTATGGTGCACTGCTTTGGCCCAGTATACTATATAGGGTATATGGTGCAGGCTTTGATCAAAAGTAAAGCACTATATATTGGGAATAGGGTGCCATTTGGGACCTAACTATAGTTAAGGTCATATATGTCCTGTGTTGTTTTCATTACAGACTGGGAACTACCCAAATGGTCCTGTGGGAGACGGTATGGGTACAGGGTTTCAACAGAATCCCCTGCCTCCTCAATACACTGCTGTCATCCCTTGAAAATTGGGCCTCCGTGAATACATTGTTCTTTTTTTTGTTGAAATTGTGTTCTCTAGGCCTATTTTTCTGATTCAACCCAGGTAACGGTTGGCACCACATTACTGATCGGAATAATATGACAGTGAAATATTGATAATGTATTGTAATGCAATGTTTCAGTATAATGTTAGGGTTAATATATGATTGATTTTATAACTTAATGTTTTGTCATTTCTATCTTTCTTTAATTTATATTATTTAATCATAATTTCTTATATAAAAGTATAGCTGATTTAACAACTAAAATCAACTACTGCTATATGACAGAATATGATGATGCATCATTTTTAATAACATACAAATGCATATTTAACTTAATGTTTTGAAACAATAAAACTGACAGAATTATTTTTTTTTAGTTTGAAGTCACTTTTATCTTGTATACAATGTAATTAATGACATTCATATTTAGGGTAAATATTGATCTTTAAACTAATGCTAGACCTAAATAAATGTGTATATTTTTGGAGAAGTGGTTGAAGGGTCTGAAAACATCCTGATAAGGAGGCAGTGGTGTGTGGATGTTTACATTGGGCATTAGCCTATATCCTTTCTATCTTGAGTGTGTGCAACATTAAAGTTCATGAACAGTCAAAACCATGTGTTTCATGAAATGTTATCATCTTTTAAGAAAGCAGATAAAAGTATGATGACCAAAGTATGAAAAATGAAAAGAATTTGCCCCTTTCTGATTTTCACTATGTTTGCATATTGTTATACTGAATGTTATCAGATCTTCAACCAAAGTCAACTACTACATTAAGAGAATCTGAGTTTACAAAAAATAAAATACACCACAGTTCAAAAGTTTGGGGTCACTCGCCGTGTACACAGATCATTTTTTTTATCCATTTATAATATTGATCAGAAATACAGTGTAGGCGTTGTTAATGTTGTAAATCACTAAAGTAGCTGGAAACATCAGATTCTTTATGGAATATCTACAGAGGCCCATTATCAGCAACCATCACTCCTGTGTTCCAATGGCACGTTGTGTTAGTTAATACAAGTTTATCATTTTAAAAGGCTAATTGATCATTAGAACATATTTTGCAATTATGTTAGCACAGCTGAAAACTGGCCTTCTTTAGACTAGTTGAGTATCTGGAGCATCAGCATTTGTGGGTTCGATTACAGGCTCAAAATTGCAAGTCCCTAGCTGCATCCTCAGAGCATTCGCAGTCCGGCTGGTGTGTTTACAGACATATTCAATCTCTCCCTATCCCAGTCTGCTGTCCCCACATGCTTCAAGATGGCCACCATTGTTCCTGTACCCAAAAATACAATGGTAACTGAACTAAATTACTATCAACCCGTAGCACACACTGCTTTGAGAGACTAGTCAAGTATCATTTCACCTCCACCTTACCTGTCACCCTAGACCCACTTAAATTTCCTTACTGCCTCAATAGGTCCACAGACGATGTAATCGCCATCACACTGTACTCTGCCCTATCCCATCTGGACAAGAGGAATACCTATGTAAGAATGCTGTTCATTGACTATAGCTCAACATTCAACACCATAGTACGCTCCAATATCATCATTACTCTTGAGACCCTGGGTCTCAACCCTACCCTGTGCAATTGGGTCCTGGACTTCCCGACGGGCCACCCCCAGGTGGTCAGTCGTTCCTCAACACCAGGGCCCCACAAGGGTGCGTGCTCAGCCTTCTCCTGTACTCCCTGTTCACCCATAACTGCATGGATACAATGCTGTGTACTACTCTGTGGCAAAAACCAAAAGGGATCTGCCCGCTCCTACACAAAAGGAACCTTTAACTCCTCTTAAAAATAAGTGGGACTTCACTGGGCCATGGACGACATCAGCGACCATTGATTTCTCTCTCCTGAACCTCGACTCACCACCACCGGTAGAGGAGACAACCTCTTGGTATGATCAAGTGGAAACGACCAATCAACACACGGAAGAACAACTATGGGACTCTGTGCTGACTGATATGGATTTGAAATAACGTCATGTAACATGTATTGCGAAAGATGTTGCAACATCGTTAGCTTAGTGAACGGCCCTGCATATCGCTAAGAAGTCGGAGGAACAGGGACCTCGGCTAAATATGTAAATTGTGTACCTCAGCTAAATATGTAAATTGTGTACCTCAGCCCTTGCAAACTTCCCATGTAAAAAGGTATATAAGGAAAACTAAAACTCTAGAAGTCATGATCCTCATCAGCATATAAGACAGACCTCATATCGAGCATCATCGCAGGTAAATTTACTATTGCACTATACTCTCTTTGACAGACTTATACTATATTCTCTAAGAACTGGTTTAATTTTGCTTAAGCATTGATAATTTAATCACTTTTCTGAATCTACCTGGTTAAGCTCTGTGAACCCAAAGAAACTGAGTCTCTGAAACACAGGGGTCTTAACACCTCTTGATCGCAGACAAAGTAGGCATTCACACAGTGACACATCAGGTCCAGAAGTGATTGGCAATTTCAAGAAACGGCCAAACACCAGTCAGGAAAAGAATATAAAGTCTATGCACAGAGTTGGAAGTGAATAGTATTAGAATATTAGAATTCGGAATCTTAGCAGTAGTACTGAGAGAATACCAATTACGGGAAAGTGACCAAGGGACTGAGCATTTAAGGTAATTTAACTATTTTTGCTATTTAGTCAATATTGTTAGAAGTGTCAATGCATTTAATATTTGCAATATTAGCTGGCAGTAGTATAAAGTGCATTAAGGATTGATTGAGCACTATTGTTGTGTTAATGAAAACTGTATGACCATTGAAATGTGATAACGTGTATAAGACAAAAACAGTGATTTAATAAAAGCTAGAAACTTTGACAACTAGGACAGGCTAACGATCTGGAGAGCAAACGCCTTTGACACTCTCACTGAACAGGAAGTGACACTGGTTATAGGTTAAGGCTATAGCACTAAAGGATACTTGATTGTGTGGACAATAAAAAGTATATCAGGGATTAGAAGTTACATCCCACATATAACAATACTAGTTTCCAAGTGACTACTAGCTGACGAGCATAATAATCAATAAGAGATTATTAGGTGTTGATATATTAATAGATAAAAAGGACAGATGGTTAAAAGGAGATCTTAGTATAAACTTGAGTAGTTAGAAGGAATATAATACTCTAAGGACCCACAATAGACTTATAAAGGGAGTGACAACGTGAACGAAGGAACAAATCCAACTCACACGAAGAGCCATTACGAATAAAGAGAAGGGTTGGTAGGGCCGCACGGCTATGCTCTTGTTACACCGAAGTGACTAAAATCCTAAAGTACTCTGTCTAGCCAGAGGACGGGATAGAGGCTTTTGCTGCAGGCGACGGGCAAAAGTCCGTACCGTGACATTTGGCGCCCAACGAGGACAAATAAATCTAGAATAACTATAAAACTAAGAACTCACTAACCCAGACTAAGAGAAATGGCAACCTCTATTAACGTTACAGCAGCTTATATGGAGCAACGTAGAGTAGAGACCAATGGTGCGGAGCAAGAGGCAACGCGCAGACAAGAGGCCGGATTACCCAACACCAGACTAGCTATCTGTGTGCCTGGGGTACCATGGCAGAAACTGTCACGATCAGAACAGACAGCCATAAAACAAATGATGAGCTGCGAAGGTCGACAAACCTTCTGGGATGAAGGACAGTATATCCCAAAGAAAGTAAAAGGAAGTGATGTAATGGTTAAGAGTTGGACAATAATTAAAGCGCCCCTTTTAAACAGAATCTTCTCGACCACAAGAGCATAAACCCAGAAGAAAATGGCAGCTGCATTAGAGTTAGATGCAACAACGTTGGCCCAGTTAGCGGCACAAACGGCAAACCCTGACCAGGCAGCTGAACTAAGGGCAAAAGCAGGCCTACCGGACTGTAAATTTGCAGTATGTGTGTCAGGATACCCATGGAGGGACCTGTCCAATACGGAGCAGAAAACTATAAAGGATTTGATTATGTGGGAAGGCAGACAGACCTTTTGGGATGACAAACACTTTATAGAAAAACATACAATTTCTTGCGACTTAAAAATAAGTAAGGTAGGAGAATGGGCATTAATAAAACTGATGCCAAAAGAGGAGGAAGATAAAGGAAACTTTAACCTTAGAATGGGGTGTGCAACGCATGTCCTGAGAAAATACTGGAGGGATGTAATAGGAATAACCCTAGAAAACTCAGGAATGGACACACTGGAAATGAAAAATAGACCAACACTCTTAATATGAGTGGTGATAACTTAAAAGAGCCCAGTGGAATCCTGAAAACAGTACAAAGATTAGATGTGATGCCGGTGGGATAGCTGTTGGGGAAGTGCAATATGACGGCCCCTCCAATAACAGGATTAGGCAAATAGCCCTGAATCCTAAGATTTTCCCGTGAAGACTGATCAACTTCACTAGAAATTGTTGGGACAGGTGGAAATTAATTGTAAAATGATTAAGAAACACCAGTCTCTATTCAAAGTGTATAACTACTTTGAAATTGTATTATTTCCATGGGAAAGTAAAGCTAACATAGTGCGTAAGTGTCACTATGGGCGTTGTATGAGAAATAATAAAGTACTATAGAGTTTATAACTAAATAGGAAATCTAAATAAAATCTCAAGGTAAAGAGCAATGGCGGGTTAGAGTCTACTCTTCGAGGAAAAATCCCTGAGAAATAAGAAAGCACTAGAGTTTATAACTAAATAGGAAAACTAAATAAAATCTCAAGGCAAAGAGCAATGGCGGGTTAGAGTCTACTCTTTGAGAAAAATTCCCTGAGGAAACTAGAAAATACTAGAGTTTATAACTAAATAGGAAATCTATACAAACCTCAAGGTGAAGATATGGCAACAGGAGTGAATTATTTTCAACTCCGTCAAGGCAGGCAGACCTCGTAATAATACGAAATTGGGTTCTAATAAAAGTCATCCCAGAAAAAGAAGGGGGGCCAGAGGATATAAGTGTGTATTGTGGCAAAGTGGCCTTCTATGCACAGCCCTGGTACCCCATGGCAATGGCCCTGCTACAAGATAGGACTCCAGCGAATCTAGGAGACACTAGTGTAGTGTTGAGAGCCATGCAGGGAGAGTCATGTTAAGTATTTAGGACATATTTTAAGCCAACAGGGCAGAAAAAAAGGTATTATTTTATTTTATTATGAAAATAAATATGTTGCAGTTCTTAGGGATAATAAAGTACTGTAGATAATGGATCCCATACTACGTAACATATATACAATTATTGATGAGACTGAGTTAAGATTAACCCAGGTTATTGTTAGATAAAATACAGTGGACTCCCAAAAGAGAGATTTCATTAGTACAGAAAAACATATTCTATGTTTAGCAGTGTTTTGGCCTTATCTAATCATTTGAAGGTTTGTCTTTAAATAGTAGAAAGATGACAATAATATTTGGCATCTGTTGCGACCCAGGGTCATATAGAGTATCGGGTTAATTAAGTTGAACTATATAATTATCTTATAGGTTACTGCATAGAAATGTTGAGTTCTATAAAATTCATTAGTGCAATCAGGGAGACAGTGAGACAGTCTGTTAATATTTTAAAACAGAAACCATATTTGTTACTGACAGTATTAGCTGCGGTAACAGGAAGGAGATGCAGAAGCGAAAAAGGCCGTTTTTAAACCACAGCCATTAAAGCAGCAGTTAAGAGGAAGTTAAACATAGACTTAACTACATTGAAAGAGCTGAGACAGATTTGTTACTGACAGTATTAGCTGCGGTAACAGGAAGGAGATGCAGAAGCGAAAAAGGCCGTTTTTAAACCACAGCCATTAAAGCAGCAGTTAAGAGGAAGTTAAACATAGACTTAACTACATTGAAAGAGCTGAGACAGGTAGTGCAAATGTGCAAATGTATTAGGTCAGACAGACACTGACACAGGAGTAGGGGAATGGGACTTTACATGGAAACAATTCATGCAAATAACGCAAAGAGTGGACACCTCAGGGTAAAATTTCAGGATTGACTTCAAAAAGATATGAAAATAATAAACCACTTAGGGATAAATATGCTACAAGGAGAAGACAATCTCCTCAGCTTATCGGACGTTAAACAATTACAAGTAAGGGGAGTCATAAATATGAACCATTTTTTGTTCCAGACCAAATAGAATCAGAACAGAAACGTCCTTGACCAAGTTGAATACTGCAGGCATGAAGCTCAACCTAACCAAAAGTCAAATAGGGCAAAAGGAAATGAGCTTTCTCGGGTTTACGATAAGCGATGGTATTACTGCAAGCAAGAGTTACCTAGAGACAGCATATGATAAAACCGCAGACGGTAAATTAAATGCAGAGGTGCCTAGGCAAGCTAGGCTACATCCGTAACCACATACCAGGATATAGCAGAGTAGCAACACACTGCTATAAAGGTGTCACCAGAAGAGAGGACAAAATAGAATTCTCTCATAAACAGTTTGGCAGAGAAACTCTAGATTGGACAGAAAAGATGGAACAATCATGGGAAAAGCTTAAAGACATGGCAGGTCAGGCACAAACTAATGAACCCATAAATCCAGACGTACCTCTATGGATCTTTGTGAAACTAGAGGGAGAAGATATAGACAGAGATGGGTTTCTGTGGGTATCTAATGAAGGGTCAGAAAGGACTGTAAAATGTTACAGTAAACAGCTAAAAGGCCCAGTAATGAAATACTCCTCAGAAGGAGCAAGAAATGGCGCTGCTTGAGATATATTGGAACAAAATTATGGCTTTGGCACAAGGTATATTTGTTACTGACAGTATTAGCTGCGGTAACAGGAAGGAGATGCAGAAGCGAAAAAGGCCGTTTTTAAACCACAGCCATTAAAGCAGCAGTTAAGAGGAAGTTAAACATAGACTTAACTACATTGAAAGAGCTGAGACAGATTTGTTACTGACAGTATTAGCTGCGGTAACAGGAAGGAGATGCAGAAGCGAAAAAGGCCGTTTTTAAACCACAGCCATTAAAGCAGCAGTTAAGAGGAAGTTAAACATAGACTTAACTACATTGAAAGAGCTGAGACAGGTAGTGCAAATGTGCAAATGTATTAGGTCAGACAGACACTGACACAGGAGTAGGGGAATGGGACTTTACATGGAAACAATTCATGCAAATAACGCAAAGAGTGGACACCTCAGGGTAAAATTTCAGGATTGACTTCAAAAAGATATGAAAATAATAAACCACTTAGGGATAAATATGCTACAAGGAGAAGACAATCTCCTCAGCTTATCGGACGTTAAACAATTACAAGTAAGGGGAGTCATAAATATGAACCATTTTTTGTTCCAGACCAAATAGAATCAGAACAGAAACGTCCTTGACCAAGTTGAATACTGCAGGCATGAAGCTCAACCTAACCAAAAGTCAAATAGGGCAAAAGGAAATGAGCTTTCTCGGGTTTACGATAAGCGATGGTATTACTGCAAGCAAGAGTTACCTAGAGACAGCATATGATAAAACCGCAGACGGTAAATTAAATGCAGAGGTGCCTAGGCAAGCTAGGCTACATCCGTAACCACATACCAGGATATAGCAGAGTAGCAACACACTGCTATAAAGGTGTCACCAGAAGAGAGGACAAAATAGAATTCTCTCATAAACAGTTTGGCAGAGAAACTCTAGATTGGACAGAAAAGATGGAACAATCATGGGAAAAGCTTAAAGACATGGCAGGTCAGGCACAAACTAATGAACCCATAAATCCAGACGTACCTCTATGGATCTTTGTGAAACTAGAGGGAGAAGATATAGACAGAGATGGGTTTCTGTGGGTATCTAATGAAGGGTCAGAAAGGACTGTAAAATGTTACAGTAAACAGCTAAAAGGCCCAGTAATGAAATACTCCTCAGAAGGAGCAAGAAATGGCGCTGCTTGAGATATATTGGAACAAAATTATGGCTTTGGCACAAGGTATATTTGTTACTGACAGTATTAGCTGCGGTAACAGGAAGGAGATGCAGAAGCGAAAAAGGCCGTTTTTAAACCACAGCCATTAAAGCAGCAGTTAAGAGGAAGTTAAACATAGACTTAACTACATTGAAAGAGCTGAGACAGATTTGTTACTGACAGTATTAGCTGCGGTAACAGGAAGGAGATGCAGAAGCGAAAAAGGCCGTTTTTAAACCACAGCCATTAAAGCAGCAGTTAAGAGGAAGTTAAACATAGACTTAACTACATTGAAAGAGCTGAGACAGGTAGTGCAAATGTGCAAATGTATTAGGTCAGACAGACACTGACACAGGAGTAGGGGAATGGGACTTTACATGGAAACAATTCATGCAAATAACGCAAAGAGTGGACACCTCAGGGTAAAATTTCAGGATTGACTTCAAAAAGATATGAAAATAATAAACCACTTAGGGATAAATATGCTACAAGGAGAAGACAATCTCCTCAGCTTATCGGACGTTAAACAATTACAAGTAAGGGGAGTCATAAATATGAACCATTTTTTGTTCCAGACCAAATAGAATCAGAACAGAAACGTCCTTGACCAAGTTGAATACTGCAGGCATGAAGCTCAACCTAACCAAAAGTCAAATAGGGCAAAAGGAAATGAGCTTTCTCGGGTTTACGATAAGCGATGGTATTACTGCAAGCAAGAGTTACCTAGAGACAGCATATGATAAAACCGCAGACGGTAAATTAAATGCAGAGGTGCCTAGGCAAGCTAGGCTACATCCGTAACCACATACCAGGATATAGCAGAGTAGCAACACACTGCTATAAAGGTGTCACCAGAAGAGAGGACAAAATAGAATTCTCTCATAAACAGTTTGGCAGAGAAACTCTAGATTGGACAGAAAAGATGGAACAATCATGGGAAAAGCTTAAAGACATGGCAGGTCAGGCACAAACTAATGAACCCATAAATCCAGACGTACCTCTATGGATCTTTGTGAAACTAGAGGGAGAAGATATAGACAGAGATGGGTTTCTGTGGGTATCTAATGAAGGGTCAGAAAGGACTGTAAAATGTTACAGTAAACAGCTAAAAGGCCCAGTAATGAAATACTCCTCAGAAGGAGCAAGAAATGGCGCTGCTTGAGATATATTGGAACAAAATTATGGCTTTGGCACAAGGTCAACAAATAATCATAAAAGACAATGAATTGAATAACCTATGGGCAGCCAATAATACCAAAACGATGCTAGGAGTGACCACTACCACTTGGGATAAGTGGAGAAATGTGGTAGGAACAAAAAGGGTCATATTCATTGCATTATAGTAAAAAATAAAGCTACAGGACACACAGTAATGAAACAAAGCAGGATCATTACAGGCACGGTCCAAAAAGCAGAAGGGATGGCAGTGTTGGAGGCACTCCTACACTGCATAGGAGCCAACTTAAAAGGATAGAAATGGTAACAGACAGTTACTATTGTGCGCAAGCAATGACCTCAGACAAGAAGATATGGCAAAATAATGGGTACAGAGGTGCCAAAAATGAGCCAATTCAGTATGAGGGAGAATGGAGAAAGATCCAGGAGTTAATGGATAAAATGGATATAGTGGTGAGTCATCAAAAGGCTCACACTGCCGACTCGGCAGGTGCAGAAGCAGACTTTAACCAACTAGGAAACAGAGAAGTAGATGAACTAGTACAGATGGGGCGAATAGTTCTCTACAAACAGGTAAAAGATCAACTAAAAGCACTTCATGAAGACTGGGGACATTTGGGTTCACAGATATTCATGAAGAGGCTAAAAGATGAGGGCATATTATATACTAGAGAGGAAGTTCTAGAGATATGTAACAAATGTCCTACCTGCCAGGAACAGAAAGTAAGTAACCTAGGCTGGACAGCGGGTCAACACATTTGAAACACCACACCATGGAAGCAAATAGCATTGGATATAATGGGTCCTATGAAGGTGGCCACCTTACTGGGACATAGTTACGCTATAGTTGCGGTGTGTATGGCTACAGGATACTCAATAGTGCTCACCTCAAAGTCATCCAATGCACTTGCAGTGTTGCAAATGCTTAACCTTCTAACCCTTGCTCTAGGTCCCTTCCCATCCATTAGAACTGATAATGGAAGACAGTATAAAAACATGAAGGTGGAGGAGTGGTGTGTTGACCATGGGGTCCTGCACATCTACTCTCCCCCCACAAGCTAATGGCTGCGCTGAAAGAACCATAGGGAAATTGAAAATGACCTTGGGTTTGTGGAAGGCAGGAAAAGATTGGGGGCAAAGGTTGGCACAGGCCTGTGTGGAGATGAACTTGACTCCAACTGACACAGGGCCTAGTCCAAGAGAACTAATGGGATTACCCAGCCTCAGCACAGTGGCGGAAATAGCTAATGCACAGTCTCTCCCTTTACCTTGTGTGTTACAGGTGGGAGACTGGATTAGAATTAAGAAAGCACCAGGAGCTGATACTGGGGATAGAGTAATCCCGAAGAGATACGGAAAAAGACGCCAGGTGACTGATATAATCAGTGCTAACACGGTTAAGGTAGACGGTGGTAAAAATGTAGACGTTGCCCAGCTCAAGAAAGTATGTCCACCCTAGATAACCCAGAATGGATGTGCATGTTGACCTGCAGGTCAGGTATACAAGTAAGACGGTCCAATAGCCGAGCCACATGAGACATGAGCAAATGGCAAAAGCAGGAGCCTTGGTGGAAGGGAATATAAGAGTGGTGTGGCACCAGAGCAAATGCCAAGACCCAGAGAAAAGGGGGTACATGTGTGTAGCCCCATGTGATGTGTGCGGGGAGCCTACAGGAGAAACCCAATATGAGGGCCCCTGTAACATGAGTATAAGACAAATAGCCACAAGCAGTGACTGTGGTGAGAGAGGCGGTAGGCAGAGAGTTGGAAGGATCTTGTGGTGCAGGAAATGTGACAGGGATGTGTTCCCTAACTGCATGATTGGATCTCAGGTGGCGAGCACTGGATGGGATCCAAAGAGATGCACATGTGTGTTGACACCCCGAAGGGGGCTAGTCCAGAGAGACTGCGCAGAATGTAGACCTCAGAAATAGAGCGGAGGGGGAGATTTACTAAGAGGCAGTTTATTGATCCCAGTGAGACGGGAAGATTGCTTATGGCCTATAGATCAGGGCCCTTTTGGGTTGGCCGGAGGAATAAGCACATATAGAAACAGTGAACAATGGCTGGAAGAGAGAAAGTGTGGCCCAGTCCCAGTGACGGGATATGGCACGCAACCAGGGGACCCTAGGTGTTGGATGATGGTTGACGGGAAGTTCTCCTATGGAACCCTAGAGACCTGTTGAGCCAGATGCCGTTGAACAGATGAGATTGGACTCAAGTAGACGAATATAACATTGATGACAACCATGAAAGGAATGATCATCCTTAGACAATCAGGAGGTGTTGGTGGGAGGGGAATGTTCCCCCCCATCAGAGAACTTCATTGGGGTAGGCTTATGAGGAAAGAAAAAACAGTCTGCTGTGTGACTAGGCTCATAGAAGTACAAGATACAGAGCCTATACCTGGGGATAAAAGGAGAAGGACGTTGGTTAAATTGGGACGGCAACTGTATATTGCCCAGGACCCAAAGACCAAAATGGACTGTGTGTACTCCTGCCATATGCTGGTAGACAGGAGGGCAGGTCCTGGAGAGGGTAAGAGACGAAATGAACCTGCCCCTCCTGAATTAGCAGGACCACTGAAAATAATTATGAACATCCTGAAAAGAAAAAAGAACTCAGATGATGGCCCTGGAGAGGGCGCATCCAGACAGAGAGATACTGGAGCTGCCAGGTCTCCAATTTATAAAGAATAAGTAACCCTAACTAGAATGTCTCCCTCTGTTTCCACAAGGAAATGAGGCTGGGAGAATATAGAACCAGACATAGGTGGGGTGGTGCTGGTGGGTAAGTATCCTTTCCACCATAATACTAGTACCCAACGTCATAATAATAGGATTAACCCTAGGGATAGTGTACGAAAAAAAAGAGAGAGAATTAGTACAGGGGCTAGAAATACTCCAAGAAAAATGTGCTAACTCTATACCGACTGTTACGGATACCATTATCCTGTGTGTGTATCCTGTGTGTGTGTGTTTCTTTTCTCTCCTTCTCCCCTCAGAGGTGAAAATCATCACTCCCCAATCAGTCAAACAATCAATCATCAATCAGAAGACACACCTCCTCCTGTTTCCTACCCTATCACAGTTCCTTCCCCATGGTTTAAAAACCCCATCATTTGTTTGCTCCAGAGCTCAATCTCTTTGTAAATGCCATGTTGGTAGATCTCTGTTCTTCATAGATTTCAGTAGCTCAATCTCTTTGTAAATGCCATGTTTGTAGATCTCTGTTTTTCAACTCTCTCTCTTTGTGTCTTAACCTCTCTTTTGTTTGAGCACCTCCATAGCACTTTGTCATCTCCTGTGAGTATTGTTTTGCTTATGGTGTTTGCTGGTGGGAAAAGGGGAAACCAAGACAAGTCGCCCATGGGCATACACTACCCGTAGGTAAACTTTGTTAAAAACACTAGTTAGAACTGGGCGGACCACCCACTGTATTTTTGGTTAGTTAGTTAGCTGTTGTTAAAGTAGGCTAGTCTAGCTTAGGGGTGTTTTTGCATATATATTGTTTCTTTCCTTGGGTCCAGCTCAGCCCCTTTTCCTGCTCCCCCCATTACCGTGTGTTTATAAATAAACCTTGAGTTTGACGGTAGATTTCAGTTGTCCTGGTTATTTCGTTCACATTTTTACTTTGTCACTATTATAATTTACATGAGTTATGTTACGGGTCTCATTACCATCCCCCCTAGACTGTCGGGCCAAAAGGGATTCGTATTCGTATAAAGCATTTACAAAAAGACGGGGCACACCCGTACAATGCACTATAACAAATGACTCACTGTGCCCAGGACACCCTTCAGTCAAGCTAAAACAGAAATATGATATTACGAAATGGAATCTGACCTGGAATCATACTAATACCATAGTGGTGCTGTGGAAATCAGTTACCAGTATCACACTCCAAGGGTATATAGTAAATATAACTAAAGGACCAGTACTATTTAATTAGATGTGAGAATGGACGATGTATACATTCATATAAAGGCGGCCAGTGGAGGGGACAGCTGGGTGATGAAGGAAATATAACTGAGATCAAATTGATCTATGATCAAAGTACGGCCAGGCAGTTCACCTCGGGAAAGGGTTGAGTGCCACAGTCCTACTACTGCCTTGAACACCACGACCTGGCCTCAGAAAAGCGCAAATAGCATAACACGTTGGCCTCAGACAAGCGAAAATAGCATAACACGTTGGCCTCAAAAGCGCAAATAGCATAACACGTTGGCCTCAGACAAGCGAAAATAGCATAACACGTTGGCCTCAGACAAGCGAAAATAGCATAACAACACGTTGGCCTCAGACAAGCGAAAATATCATAACAACACGTTGGCCTCAGACAAGAGAAAATAGCATAACAACACGTTGGCCTCAGACAAGCGAAAATAGCATAACACGTTGGCCTCAGACAAGCGAAAATAGCATAACAACACGTTGGCCTCAGACAAGCGAAAATAGCATAACAACACGTTGGCCTCAGACAAGCGAAAATAGCATGACCATAAGTCACGCATCTGCAAGTGCAGCAATAACAACACCCCGGGGACTTGGCACGACTAGGGCGATAACAGCTGAGAGTGCTACCACAGGCGGAAATAATACTAGCACAACGACTAGTATGTATGAGGAAGAAAAGATACTAGGGGGATGGTGCACGGCTAGGATGGAGACATATATTAAACATTGGAAGATAGTAGACAGACCTGAACTCCAGGACTGTTGTGAAGGTGCTGTGCTGGGAAGATACAACAGAATTAGACCTATGCGGGGCATGTGCATTTGGTGTAAGGGGAACCCTACATGGGAGATTCAATTGGAGAGGGAGAGACCTAGAGAGTGTATGTCTAGGTTGCCTAGAGAATGCTAGGGATTGACCTTACTCGCGATAAAGAAGAAGCAAAGTTGAGGATTGTATATGATGGAAAATAAATAGAATGGGATAGAGATACCGGGAGGAAAGAAATGTTGGGACTAAATAATGAACTATATTATACAGGATGGACCCAGCACCCGGAAGGGATGGAGCCCCAAGTGCGCCGATTTATAAAAAGCACACAAAAGGCAGGATGACCAAGAAAGATAGATATGACGAAGTAATTGTATATGAGTGTTGTAAGGTCTGCTTTTGCAATGGTACATGCAACAAAAGTAAATACTGTGCATATAAGGAGGATGAGGAAGAAGCTTGGCCCAAGGACGAGTCATACGTAAACATAATGTTATATGGACGTTTGACTACAAAAGCATCGACAAATGACGGAAAATACTTTAGAAGCAAATATTCACTCCATATAGAGAATAAAATGGACGCAAGCTATGGGATGATACAGGCAGCAAATGGGTCAAGCTTAGGGATAGCATATAATGGGTTGTCATTGAAGAGAAAGGGAGCTAAGAGGAAGGAGTGGACAGATCCTGGAGAGGGTGTGGCAAAAACCAAAAGGGATCTGCCCGCTCCTACACAAGAGGAACCTTTAACTCCTCTTAAACATAAGTGGGACTTCACTGGGCCATGGACGACATCAGCGACCATTGAACAGCAGGGGGAGACACATCAGGAGGATATCATTGATTTCTCTCTCCTGAACCTCGACTCACCACCACCGGTAGAGGAGGTATATAAGGAAAACTAGAAAAGTCATGATCCTCATCAGCATATAAGACAGACCTCATATCGAGCATCATCGCAGGTAAATGTACTATTGCACTATACTCTCTTTGACAGACTTATACTATATTCTCTAAGAACTGGTTTAATTTTGCTTAAGCATTGATAATTTAATCACTTTTCTGAATCTACCTGGTTAAGCTCTGTGAACCCAAACAAACTGAGTCTCTGAAACACAGGGGTCTTAACACCTCTTGATCGCAGACAAAGTAGGCATTCACACAGTGACACATCAGGTCCAGAAGTGATTGGCAATTTCAAGAAACGGCCAAACACCAGTCAGGAATAGAATATAAAGTCTATGCACAGAGTTGGAAGTGAATAGTATTAGAATATTAGAATTCGGAATCTTAGCAGTAGTACTGAGAGAATACCAATTACGGGAAAGTGACCAAGGGACTGAGCATTTAAGGTAATTTAACTATTTTTGCTATTTAGTCAATATTGTTAGAAGTGTCAATGCATTTAATATTTGCAATATTAGCTGGCAGTAGTATAAAGTGCATTAAGGATTGATTGAGCACTATTGTTGTGTTAATGAAAACTGTATGACCATTGAAATGTGATAACGTGTATAAGACAAAAACAGAGTGATTTAATAAAAGCTAGAAACTTTGACAACTAGGACAGGCTAACGATCTGGAGAGCAAACGCCTTTGACACTCTCACTGAACAGGAAGTGACACTGGTTATAGGTTAAGGCTATAGCACTAAACAATACTTGATTGTGTGGACAATAAAAAGTATATCAGGGATTAGAAGTTACATCCCACATATAACAATACTAGTTTCCAAGTGACTACTAGCTGACGAGCATAATAATCAGATTATTAGGTGTTGATATATAAATAGATAAAAAGGATTAAAAATAGATAAAAAGGACAGGTGGTTAAAAGGAGATCTTAGTATAAACTTGAGTAGTTAGAAGGAATATAATACTCTAAGGACCCACAATAGACTTATAAAGGGAGTGACAACGTGAACGAAGGAACAAATCCAACTCACACGAAGAGCCATTACGAATAAAGAGAAGGGTTGGTAGGGCTGCACGGCTAGGCCCTTGTTACACCGAAGTGACTAATAGTGACTGGCAGCTTCATTAAATAGTTACCGCAAAGCACCAGTCTCAACGTCAACAGTGACGAGGCGACTCCGAGATGCTTTTGTAGGGAAGCTTTTGAACGGTAGTGTACTTGAGCTTGTGCCCTTAAAAGGGAACCTCAACAATTTATTTTTTAATTACCAGAAAAGGTGCGTTCCAGACCTTTCTAAAATCATGCAACATTACCAGTTTATGGCCATCTCATGAAAAATAAAGTTTTGGTATATCTATTTAGACGGAAATCAAAATGTTGCCCTATCATTCAAACCCATTTAAAATACTGAAACTATACTGAAACAATTATCATTGACTCCAAAACGAACTAAAATAAAACAAAAAACATCATGATTTTTGTTCAGTTCTAGGTTTTTTTCTCCACAATTTGGGCAAAAATCGAATGGGGTCAAAGCTTTTTTTCTAATGGAGTTTTCAAGCTTCTGAAACTGGCCGGTCACACTGATTTAAAGGTAGACTAAGCGTGATGATGTTGCAGCACCGCAGATTGAGATGAGTGCGACGCAAGACGTTGTTCTCACACAGTCACACAGAGTATCCGAGCATGTGCACAGGTGTGCTTCACGCTGCTTCACTGTGGTAGCTCCCTGATCAAAAGAGTGGAGAAGTTTAGAAAGTAGTAGTAAGTGTATGTTGTGTAGTAAGCTGTTAGTAGCCTATGTGTCTCACCCAAAGAATTTGATGAAACCGGCTGCCTGGTCAGCTAACATTAGGTAGCTAACATAGCAACCACTTAAAACAAATGAAGCACATGTTTCTTGACAAACAGTGATACTAGCTAATTATAGTCTGTTAAAAGTATATTTTGGTTAGCAGTTGTCAAACAGATACAACGGTATCCATAAACTAAAAAATAAACTAATGTTAGACAACTGGCTATCTAGCTAGAACTTAGCTTACTGTTCTGACTCAGTGGTGCATATGTAACCTATAGCTTGTTTTTGAGATATGTCACCTATTGAATATTGTAAGAGCTTTCATTGTCTGCTTATATGCCCCCGTTATTTGTCCTACATTTCTGACCTGGTGTACAGGGAGAATAATGAAAGAACGGCCCATGTTCTGAATTCTGTTGTACATTTAAAAAGTGCTGAACAAATAGTTACAGTATATCGACGACTCACTCATTAATGTCTTAAACGAAATTATGGCTTGCCTCTTATCCCCTCATCATTCCCTTACGCAATAGTTTGTATATCTCAATTGTTATGTTGCTTATACAGGTCTATCTCATTGATATCTTATTCATCGTTTTAGGCAATGTTGGAATAATTTCATTGTTTTGCTTACTTTGTGTACCATAATGAGCTGATGATGTGCTTTTCTTGATGAGGAGAAGATACTATATAATGTTGTTGGGTCTGTAACCATGTTTGCCAGAGACAGTCTCTTCCCAATCAAATATTTGTTTTCAGCACAAAGTTCTGTAATAGCCCCAAGTAATTCCAGTTGATATTGTGAGGGATGTTTTGTTTGCGCAATGCACTGTCTGTGCGTCAGTATATTGTCTACAAAAGTGGATTCTCATGATTGTATATTCCTTCCTTTTTAGACCAGATACAATGCATTTGGAAAGTATTCACTTCACTTTTTACACATTTTGTTACGTTACATCCTTATTCTAAAATTGACGAAATATTTTTTTTAATGACAAAGTGAAAGCTGTTTTTTTTAAAAACATTTTTGCTAATTTAGTATTAAACAGATATACCTTATATACTTAAATACTCAGACCCTTTTCTATGAGACTCGAAATTGAGCTCGGGTGCATCCTGTTTCCATTGATCATCCTTGAGATGTTTCTAAAACTTTTAAAACACAAACCTTGGAAGAAAGAGGAGAGGAAGAGACAGGAGGGGAGAACAGGAAGTGAGATGAGGAGAGGAAGATGAGAGGGGAGATGAGAGGAAGAGAGGGGTGCAGGAATAGACACGAGCTAATGAGAGCTAATGTTAACATGATATCACAGCATTAATATAGACTCCACTTTACAAAGCTATTTTTTGTTTGTCATGCTTATCTAATGCCTTTTCACTAACAATTTAACATTCACTAATATACAGTTTTTCCGGTTATTTCACCTACTTCTGATTTATTTCAGGATGTCTCCCCACAGAGGGGCAAAGTATTTGTTTAAATGAATCACTTTATTATACTACACCTTGAAAATGGTTGCCTATACAGCACATAACAAAATACATTTATGAGTTTCTTTTATAGCCTGTGTTCGATAGACAAAAACTTCAAGCCCAAGATGGGAAGATAAGACAAGAAGGAACTAAGGGTCGCTCAGCAATGAGGAAAGTCTAATAATTGGCTGATGCACACACCTACAGTGCCTTGCGAAAGTATTCGGCCCCCTTGAACTTTGCGACCTTTTGCCACATTTCAGGCTTCAAACATAAAGATATAAAACTGTATTTTTTTGTGAAGAATCAACAACAAGTGGGACACAATCATGAAGTGGAACGACATTTATTGGATATTTCAAACTTTTTAACAAACAAAAACTGAAAAATTGGGCGTGCAAAATTATTCAGCCCCTTTACTTTCAGTGCAGCAAACTCTCTCCAGAAGTTCAGTGAGGATCTCTGAATGATCCAATGTTGACCTAAATGACTAATGATGATAAATACAATCCACCTGTGTGTAATCAAGTCTCCGTATCAATGCACCTGCACTGTGATAGTCTCAGAGGTCCGTTAAAAGCGCAGAGAGCATCATGAAGAACAAGGAACACGCCAGGCAGGTCCGAGATACTGTTGTGAAGAAGTTTAAAGCCAGATTTGGATACAAAAAGATTTCCCAAGCTTTAAACATCCCAAGGAGCACTGTGCAAGCGATAATATTGAAATGGAAGGAGTATCAGACCACTGCAAATCTACCAAGACCTGGCCGTCCCTCTAAACTTTCAGCTCATACAAGGAGAAGACTGATCAGAGATGCAGCCAAGAGGCCCATGATCACTCTGGATGAACTGCAGAGATCTACAGCTGAGGTGGGAGACTCTGTCCATAGGACAACAATCAGTTGTATATTGCACAAATCTGGCCTTTATGGAAGAGTGGCAAGAATAAAGCCATTTCTTAAAGATATCCATAAAAAGTGTAGTTTAAAGTTTGCCACAAGACACCTGGGAGACACACCAAACATGTGGAAGAAGGTGCTCTGGTCAGATGAAACCAAAATTGAACTTTTTGGCAACAATGCAAAACGTTATGTTTGGCGTAAAAGCAACACAGCTGAACACACCATCCCCACTGTCAAACATGGTGGTGGCAGCATCATGGTTTGGGCCTGCTTTTTTTCAGCAGGGACAGGGAAGATGGTTAAAATTGATGGGAAGATGGATGGAGCCAAATACAGGACCATTCTGGAAGAAAACCTGATGGAGTCTGCAAAAGACCTGAGACTGGGACGGAGATTTGTCTTCCAACAAGACAATGATCCAAAACATAAAGCAAAATCTACAACGGAATGGTTCAAAAATAAACATATCCAGGTGTTAGAATGGCCAAGTCAAAGTCCAGACCTGAATCCAATCGAGAATCTGTGGAAAGAACTGAAAACTGCTGTTCACAAATGCTCTCCATCCAACCTCACTGAGCTCAAGCAGTTTTGCAAGGAGGAATGGGAAAAAAGTGTCAGTCTCTCGATGTGCAAAACTGATAGAGACATACCCCAAGCGACTTACAGCTGTAATCGCAGCAAAAGGTGGCGCTACAAAGTATTAACTTAAGGGGGCTGAATAATTTTGCACGCCCAATTTTTCAGTTTTTGTTTTGTTAAAAAAGTTTGAAATATCCAATAAATGTCGTTCCACTTCATGATTGTGTCCCACTTGTTGTTGATTCTTCACAAAAAAATACAGTTTTATATCTTTATATTTGAAGCCTGAAATGTGGCAAAAGGTCGCAAAGTTCAAGGTGGCCGAATACTTTCGCAAGGCACTGTATTTTGCAAGTCCCAGGTAGAGTACAAACTTTGCATGAGGCTCAACAATACACAGCTGACCAGCCATATCACCTCTTACTGTACTACAAACATCCTTCTGTCCTCTGTGAAGATGTCCAGCTCTCAAACAACCACCACTAACGGGGAGGTGGTCATCAACCATGTCTACCCCTATGGGAACGGGATGGGGGTTGCAGTGGTCGCATCTGCTCCTCACTGTCTGGGACAGACGGTCTCCTCAGTGCTGGGAAGTTTCCGGGCAGGGCATCCAAAAACGCTGGGAGTAAGAATTTATGTTTTATATCATTTGAAAATAATTTTTCATTTTGGTTGAATGTATTGGAAGAAGAGAAAAAAAAATCCTGCTTTGTTTTTCTCTCACAGACCATACAGATCATGATTGGTTTGATAATGCTGTTGACAGGAATCGTGATGACTGCAGGACCACAAGTAGACAATATTGGAGGAATTAGTGGAATATTTGTCTGGGGATCCATCATTGTGAGTGAGCTGCTCTGTCTAATAATATTTTTTTAAATTTCCTGTCTGTCGTGATGCAAAGAAAACATCCTAATAATTGAATCATGTCATATTTTGAAAATAAATGCATTAAAAACAATACAGTATGTGCATTTTTTACATGTTTTTATTAAATCTTTAATGTATAATGAATGACTTAACAAATTACTTTTATCAATGTATATCTATTTGGCTCGGCCTGTGCCGTTTATACACTCATGCATTTCAGTTTCTGTTGACTTCTATGTGGGAGGAATTAAACTTGAATTTGAATTTTGGTCACACTGTAGTAATATGTTTGTCCCACCCTACTCCCTATATAGTACAGTAATTTTGTAGTGTACTATGTAGAGAATAGGGTGACATTTGGTACGTAGGCTTGTATAATATCTTCCTTGTTCCATCTCAGTATGTAGTTGCAGGCTCTCTAACTGTTGCTGCTGACAACAAACTGAACAAATGTCTGGTCAGTATCAACTATTTTTGCCTCAATAAAGTTTAGGCTTTTGATTTATAAAGTTCCACTCTTTTTCAAAACATAGAATCTACTTCACATATAGGCCCTCATGTTTTCATTCAACCTGTTTGTTTTCCTCCCACAACACAAGCAGTGGGGTGGGCACTGGCGATTCAGCAATTGCGAATTGCCCCTTTAATAAAGACTTGCAATCATGATTGTCAACACACTGTATTTTATATTGCATTTCATTCTTCACAACCAATCATTCATTCCTATGTCCACTTTCTGCTCTGTCCCTTAGGTAAAAGGCTCCCTTGGAATGAATGTTGTCGCCACGGTTACTGCTGTTACTGGCACCATTCTGCATTCTTTAGACAGTGCTGGGATCATCTTTTACCGCTACTACTGTGGCTATCCAGGCTATCCTTCATACGACACTCCATCCTATGTCTGTCAACAGTATTGGGTATATACCAAATGCTTATTCCTTTGGTCAGGAGATATTTGTAAATCGGTAAAGGGGAATTTATCATCTATAATCATATTACTAGACTATTGTACGTACTGTTTCATGTTTTTTATTAGTTTAAATTATACCCCATTTGTAGCATACATGTGACATCTCAAACATGCAAGAAATAGTGAATTAGATGCTATTGAGTTAAATTATACTTCTTGTTAGCCCACACTGAAATGGGAGTCAGAGTTTAATTGTACATAATTAATCCAAAATGGCGGTGTAGTCTAGTTCACTGCTGTTTCCTGTTCCTCTCTGTCTATAGGTCAGGTCCCAGGGAATATCAGGTGTTTTGGCTGTTTTCTCCATGCTGGAGTTCATACTGTCCATCTGTGTCTCGTCATTCGCCTGCAGAGCTGTCTGCCAGTGCTGCCGTTCCACCCCTGAGGTGAGTCTTTGGACATAGATTTCTGTCAAAATGTTGTACAACATTTAGACAGAAATCTAGTTCCATATACAATGTGGTCCGAAATGATTGACACCCTTGATAAAAATGAGCAGAAATGACTGTTTAAAATACATCGTATGCACACAAAAATGTGTACTAATACAATTGCTCAGAGAAAGTTTTTGCTTAACAAGTTATATTTATTTTTCAAACAGGTATGGGTCAAAATGAATGACACAGCTGTTTTCAATACCTCACTGTGCAAGGATAACAGCACTGACACTTTTTCTAAAATGTTTTGTGATTTGGAGACCCCTTTGGGAGGGATCTTAGACCATTCATCCGTACAGAATCCTTCCAGATCATCGATATCCTTGGTCTGCGCTTATTTTATGGGGTTCTTTTCTGCTTAATGCATTCTTATTTCAACACCAGACCCACTACTGGTGTGTGTGGCGAAAGAGCTCTATGTTCATGTCATCTGATCAAATCACAGTGTTCAATCCAAGTGCTAATGCCGTTTAGTAAACTCCAGGCATTTACATTTGTTGGATGACATGAAAATAGCTCATTGACCACACACACCAGTGGTGAGTTTGGCATCGAAATGAGAACGCAAGAGCAGAAAATAACACCATACATACTGTAAAATATGATGGTGGATCTTTAATGTATGGGGCTAATTTTCTTCCACTGGTCCTGGGCCCCTTGTTAAGGTCAAATGCATCATGAACTTTACCCAGTGTAAGAGACAATTTGGGTGTATCTTATATAATGGTATTATTTGGGCAATTACACTCCCGACCACTAGGGGAAGAAAAATGGTGGTGGTAATCACACCAGGTGATCTATAAAGACACAGGTGTTTGAACATATGGCGTGTGTGTGGATGGTGGGAGAGCTCACAGTTCTTGCTGTTGTTAAGATAATTTCCTGCAAACACAGAGGCCATGAGCTCAAGCCTAGGAAGGCTTTCTGATTCATGGGAGCAACTCTCTCATTTCCCAGCATGAACGGAAGATGCACAGTACCAGCCAAAAGTTTGGACACACCAACTCATTTCATGGTTTTTCTATATTTTTACTATTTTCTACAATGTATTTAATAACACATATGGAATCATGTAATAACCAAAAAGTGTTAAACAAATCTAAATATATTTTATATTTAAGATTCTTCAAAGTAGCCACCCTTTGCCTTGATGACAGCTTTGCACGCCCGTGGCATTCTCTCATCCAGCTTTCATGAGGTAGTCACCTGGAATGCATTTTAATTAACAAGTGTGCCTTGTTTAAAGTTCATTTGTGTAATTTCTTTCCTTCTTAATGTGTTTGAGCCAATCAGTTGTGTTGTGACAAGGTAGCTAAAAGACCAAGTCCATATTATGGCAAGAACAGCTCAAAAACAGCTCAAAAAAGAAAAGATAAACGACTGTCCAATTATTACCTTAAGACAATGTCAGTCAATGTGGAAAATGTCAAAAACTTTGAAAGTTTCTTCAAGTGCAGTCACAATCAAGCGCTATAATGAAACTGGCTCTCATGAGGACCGCTACAGGAAAGTTACCAGCCTCAGAAATTGCAGCCCAAATAAATGCTTCACAGAGTTCAGGTAACAGACACATCTCAACATCAACTGCTCAGTGGAGACTGCGTGAATCAAGTCTTCATGGTCCTATTGCTGCAAAGAAACCACTACTAAAGGACACCAATAAGAAGAAGAGACTTGCTTGGGCCGAGAAACATGAGCAACGGACATTAGACAGGTGGAAATCTGTCCTTTGGTCTGAGTCCAAATATTAGATTTTTGGTTCCAACCGCTGTGTCTTTGTGAGACACAGAGTAGGTAAACGGATGATCTCTGTGATGGTGCTATTCTGGTGACACTGTCAGTGATTTATTTAGAATTCAAGGCACACTTAACCAGTATGGCTACCATAGCATTCTGCAGCAATACGCCATCCCATCTGGTTTGCTCTTAGTAGGACTATCATTTGTTTATCAACAGGACAATGATCCAACACACCTCCAGGCTGCGTAAGGGCTATTAGACCAAGAAGGAGAGTGATGGAGTGCTGCATCAGATGACCTGGCCTCCACAGTCACCCGACCTCACCTCAATTGAGATGGTTTGGGAGGAGTTAATCTGCAGAATGAAGGAAAAGTAGCCAACAAGTGCTCAGCATATGTGGGAACCTCTTCAAGATTGTTGGAAAAGCATTCCTGGTGAAGCTGGTTGAGAGTATGCCAAGAGTGTGCAATGTTGTCATCAAAGCAAATGGTGGCTACTTTGAAGAATTTAAAATCTAAAACAACTATTGATTTGTTTAACACTTTTTTGGTTACTACATGATTCCATTTGTGTTATTTCATAGTTTTGATGTCTTCACTATTATTCTACAATGTAGAAAATAGTCAAAGCCCTCCATCCTTGCCATTGCTGTGAAAGAGATTGGGGTATGTCGTTATCCCAGCTCTTGTAGCAACAGTTTGGAGTAAACGGATATAGAAAGCATAAGGGGTCGTATATTAAGCTGGTCACCGAGAGGGTCGTGGCTGATGGGAAAGTTGTTGGAAACCTAATGTGACAGGAAGGGTCAGGTCTGGTCTGTGAGACATAAAACAGAACAGGAGAACTGGACAGACCTGTTGCCAAGATCTGGCTACTCCAAGCGGGTACAGAGGAACCTGGGAAGAACTCTGAACCACAGAAGAAGTGAAAGAGGATTCACTCACATTTCACTTTATTGGGTAATTGCTGTTCACCATTAGGGGCCGGTGTGTTGGAGCCAATTTGGGTGTAGCTTATGGTGTTATTTGGGCAATTACACTCCCGACCACTAGGGGCAGACAAATGGTGGTGGTAAACACACATCAGGTGATCTATAAAGACACAGGTGTTTGAGAGTATGGTGTGTGTGTGTGTGGATGGTGAGAGAGCTTACAGTTTCTCCCGCAATAAAATCCACACAAACTAATACAAGAAAATGCAATGAATTCCAAACAAGATACAAAGGATTACTACAGTCAAAATGAATTTATTCAAGGAAACCACTATTGCTAAGTGTGAGGCGCGTAAAGAGCTATGTCTATTTGCTACCAAACACTCACCTGGTGACATTGGCTCCTTAGAAATCTTACATTTTCTGAAACAAATTGTCATGACACCAGTACCAGGACATTTTAGAAAAAGGCTCAGTGTCGTTATCCTCACAAGGTGAGATATTGACAGGTATTGGAAACAGTGGTGTCAATCATTTTTACCACTATCTTTTCGAGAGAAAAAGCATCTCTTTCACTTTGCAATTGTATTAGTATAAAATAATATAATTTGAGCATACATTATAGCTCAGTATTCATAATTCATCACAAAGGTGTTTGATGGGGTTGAGGTCAGGGCTTTGTACAGGCCAGTCAAGTTCTTCCACACCGATCTCGACAAACGATTTCTGTATTGACTTCGTTTTGTGCACGGGGGCTTGTCTTGCTGAAACAGAAAAGGCCTTGCCCAAACTGTTCCCACAGAGTCGGAAGCAAAGAATCATCTAGAATGTCATTGTATGCTGTAGTTTTATCCTAGCCTGCCCCAAACCATGAAAAACAGCCCCAGACCATTATTCCTCATCCACCAAACTTTACAGTGGGCACAATGCATTCGGGAAGGTACCGACCCTTAGCATTGTGCATGGTGAACTTAGGCTTGTGTGAGGCTGCTCGGCCATAGAAACCATTTCATGAAGCTCGCGACGAACAGTTCTTGTGCTGACATTTCTTCCAGAGCCAGTTTGGAACTCGTGGTTAGTGTTGCAACCGAAGACAGCACTTGGCTGGTATGGCCTACCACTTTGTGGCTGAGCCGTTGTTGCTCATAGACGTTTCTTCTTCACAATAGCAGCACTTACAGTTGATCGGCGAAGCTCTAGCAGGGCAGAAATTTGATGAACAGACTTGTTGAAAAGATGGCATCCTATGAGGGTGCCACATTGAAAGTCACTGAGCTCTTCAGTAAGGCCATTTTACTGCCAATGTTTGTCTATGGAGATTGAATGGCTGGGTAATCGATTTTATACCACTGACAGCAACGGGTATGGCTGAAATAGCCGAATCCACTCATTTGAAGGGGTGTCCACATACACTCTATATACAAAAGTATGTTCTGGCAACTGTAAGAGCACTGAGCAGTCATGACACCTGTATATTCAATAATGAATTACTAGAAATGTACTTAAAATTGACATGTCTGTCTTTTAGCAAGTGTTCATCATTGGGAATCAAATACCGGTACCTCATGGCAGCATGACTCCAAGCAACACACCTTACCCTCCTCTGATCAACTACGAGGTATGACATCTTTTGGAGGTTGAACTGCAGGGTCGCCATATCAAATAGGCTGATCGTTATCTAAAATTTGAATTAAAAAGATCTCACCAGTGTCCTAATAACTGAGTTTCTGGAGTAATATTTTACATTTCCACTGCGAAAACTTTAATTTCAAATTGTGTAATCACCAAAACATTGGTCAGTGTATGAAATTCTGTGGGTCCGTACTTGGGAACATAAAAAAACGTTTGAGTTGAAGTTTAAGCATCGTCCAATTAAAATTGTTGAGGTAGTTGCACGTGATATAATCAATGTGTATAAACCCTGTATGACTGACATGGGTTGTTTTATTGAAGCCACGGCCAAGCCGTGGCTGTGCATCTTGGCACTCCTCCAATGTAAATCAAATTGTGTAAGCTATCGAAGTGCATTTATTAATGTCTACATTCGTTTTTGACATGTTTATTCTATTACAGACACCTTAATGCATACTTTCACATTATATTGTGTGAGCTAAACTTCAAAGCTCTCAATGGCTAATTACAATCCAGGGTTTATATACATCATTAGATAGAACACTTTCCATCAAAGTTACTAAAACGCAACTATTTTCAACTGAACGATTAGCCCCTGGTGATTTTTGCCATTTGTGACTTTATAATTTTAACCTAACCTAAGCTCTTGAGAACCCAGTCCATACAGCCATAGGGTTCTCGTTTGAACAATTGACCACAGCAGGGCCAACGTGTTAAACTTTCCCGATTCTCTGTCTAACTGTTAATAATCAATGCGTGCAAATACGGTTTTGGAAAATTCTACTTTCATATCACCCCAAAATGATTTTACAAATTCAAAAGACACACTTACTCTGCGCCATTTTAACACAGATTCCCACGGAGGTGTTTTGCATTGCACGTTCTGAGCTAATGGAAACTCGTAAGGAAACAAAGAAACATTGTGTTTTTTCCTTCCCTATATCTGTCTGTCCCCCAGCTCTGTTTCCCATTTTCACATTAATATTCGTGTGTCGTTTTGTTACCTGTGAGCTGACGCTGTTCCTGTCTTGTTCCTTGTCTGATCCTCATTAAATGTTTGACACCCTGTACCTGCTTCTCGGCTCCAGCGTCGGTCCTTACATTATTATCCCAATGCCCCAGGACACTGCCCTGTGTAGGGTGCCGTCTTTCGGATGGGACGTTAAATGGGTGTCCTGACTCTCTGAGGTCATTAAAGATCCCATGGCACTTATCGTAAGAGTAGGGGTGTTAACCCCGGTGTCCTGGCTAAATTCCCAATCTGGCCCTCAAACCATCACGGTCACCAAATGAGAACGTGTTCTCAGTCAATTTACCTGGTAAAATAACGGATAAATAAAATAATAATAAAAAAATTAAAATATTTATGTGGTACTGACTCAAAACTAAATGAGAAGTCACACAACTATATTTTTTTAAATTATGTTTTATTTTCCCAGCATGCTCTACTGCATGTAGATCGGTGGGGGAGGATTTTGTTTTAAATATCTGTGTTTTTGCATGTACATTGACTGATTGATTGATTCATCTTGTGCTACACAAAGATAAATAACATAACACATTTTCTAATCTAATCCAATCATTTATTTATTTTTGCTCCCATTACTGAAATAGTTGTTCCAGTTTTTTAAATGGCTTAGGTTATCTCCTAACCCTAGCAGCAGTTATTCATTCAGGTTGCAGGGGATTAAAACTTTAAACTTTAAAACATTTCCCAGGTTTTCCAGAAATCTCGTTTGGAATTTGGGAATGTTACTGGAAATTTGCAACATTACTTAGTGGCCTGATGTGGCCTGTAAACCATGCATTTGAAATAGGGTAAAGCTAGGCCTCAAAATAAGGCCTTATGTATTTTCATGGTTTAAATATAATGATAACATTTGCCTAGCAACTCACTTGGTGAAGGCCACAGGAGTGAAAATGTCAAATTTAACAACCACATCTTTGTCACTGACAAATACAGTTATGGGTGGTCACTCCACAATTCAATTGAAAGGGCACACTGGTAAGGCTTAGTGGGGGGGGGGGGGGGGGGGCTACTCAGAATTTTCAAATTGATATAACTCAAATCTGGATCCACTACAGACAACAAAATCAACAAGTAACTGTACTCTGGCATAAGTGCCACAGGTTTCTTTAAAAAAATAGTAATGAGAGCACATTGGGGTTTACAGTTTGTGTTATACAAAAAAACCTCAGTGGAAATGTGCGGTAAAACAGAAAACAGTAAGTGTATCTTTTGTATTTCTACATTGTTTTTGGATGATAATTAAGCTGAGTGTTCACGGTATCTAAAACCGCATCGCAATCGAGAATCAATTGTTTGTAGATAGAGCATTTTACACTTGAGAAAATCACCTCAGCTATTCAAAAGGGACATGGAATGACTCCAATGTACAGAATTATTTTATTCATTTAACCTTTATTTAACTAGGCAAGTCAGTTAAGAACAAATTCTTATTTACTTGATTTAATGATGGCCTACACCGGCCAAACCCAGACGATGCTGGGCCAATTGTGCGCCGCCCTATGGGACTACCAATCACGGCCAGTTGTTATACAGCTGGATTTGATCCAAGGTGTCTGTAGTCTAACACTGCGACACAGTGCCACTACTTCCCCCCGTTTGCAAGAAGTGACATCCCAAAAAGCAACCAAACATTTTACAACCCAAATGGCTCCTATCCTCCCACGTCATGCTAACTGGCTACCAGATGGCACTGCAGTGGATAGCAGACATTTTACGGGCTACTGATCAATTCTGCTATTTTGTGTGTTTTATTTTTTTACATTGAAGGTAACTTTTGCTGTGCATAATGTCTCCGTCATCATTTCCTATGACCGAAAACAGCTTCTGGACATCAGTACAGAGATCACTAACCTCGAATTGGATGGCAATTCTTCTTCAACAAGTCGGCAGCTCTGGACATTCTGCTTACTCCAGACCAGGCCCTGGGACTGACCATAACTCTATCCTTCTGATTCCTGCTTACAAGCTAAAACTCAAACAGGAAGTACCAGTGACAAGCTTAATATGAAAGTGGTTTGATGAAGCGGAAGCTAAGCTACAAGACGATTTTGCTAGCAGACTGGAATATGTTCCGGAATTTATCGACAACATTGACAAGTTTATCACATCAGTCTTCATTAATAAGTGCATTGACAAGGTTGTCTCCACAGTGACTGTACGTACATATACCAACCAGAAGCCATGGATTACAGGCAACATCCATACTGAGCTAAAGGCTAGAGCTACCACTTTCAAGGAGCGGGACACTAATCCGGGCGCTTTTAAGAAATCCCGCTACCTCCTCCTCAAGTCATCAAACAGGCAAACCATCAATACAGGACGGAGATTGAATCTTACTACGCTCTGCAGGGCTTGCAAACTATCATGGGCTACAAAGGGAAACCCAGCCACAAGCTGCCCAGTGACGCAAGCCTACCAGATTAGCTAAATGCCTTCTATGCTCGCTTCAAGGCAAGAAACACTGAGCCATGCATGAGAGCACCGGCTATTCCGGACTACTGTGTAAGGCATTTTTAAACAGGTTAACATTCAAAGACGGATTCACAGACGGATTACCAGGGTGCATACTCAGAGCATGTGCTGGCCAGCTGGCAAATGTCTTCAAATACATTTTCAACCTCTCCCTGACTCAGTCAGTAATACCTACATACCTTGATGCAGACCACCATAGTCCATGTACCCAAGAACGCCAAGCTAACCTGTCTAAATGACTGTTGCCCCTTAGCACTCATATCTGTAGCCATGAAAGGCTTTGAAAAGCGGGCCATGTCTCAAATCAACACCATCATCCCAGACACCCTGGACCCACTCCAATTTGTATACCGTCCCAACAGATGTCGCAATCTCTATTCAACACCATTGTGAACTCCAATCTCAGGTCCCTGGTACTGAACACTTCCCTCTGCAACTGGATCCTGGACTTCCAGACGGGCCGCCCCAGGTGGTGAGGGTAGTGAACAACACATCCACCATGCTTACTCTCAACACGGGGGCCCCTCAGGGGTGTGTTCTTAGTCCCCTCCTGTACTCCCTGTTCACCCACAACTGAGTGGCCACACACAACTCCAACACCATTATCACGTTTGCTGATGACACCGGTGGTAGGCCTGATAACTGACAACGAGGAAACGGCCTATAAGGAGAATAGCAGTGACCTGGCAGGACCTCTGTACCAGGCGGTGGTAGAAGAAGGCCTTAAACATATTCAGACCGCAGCCACCCAGGTCATAAACTGTTCTCTCTGTTACCACATGGCAAGCCGTACAGATGCACCATGTCTGGAACCAACAGGACCCTGAACGGCTTCAACCCCCAAGCCATAAGACTGCTAAATAGTTAACCAAATAGCTACCCGAACTATTGGCATTGACCCCCTTTTTCACAAACTCTTTTGACTCATCACATACGCTGCTACTACTGCTTATTATCTATTGTGTTGCCTAGTTACTTTACCCCTACCTATATGCACATATGTACCTTAATTACCTCATACCCCTGAACATCGACTCTGTGCAGGGTACTGGTACCCTGTGTATATAGCCATGTCATCATTACTCATTCCTCGTTTTATTATTTGAAATAATAATATTTATTTTTCTCTCTGCGTTGTTGGGAAGGCCCCGTAAATAAGCATTTCACTGTTAGTCTACACCTGTTGTTTACGAAGCATGTATCAAATCAAATTAGATTTGATTCTGTCCATAACACTAAAAATAAATATTATGAGAGTGAAATGTAAATATTTTTACACAACTTAAACTAAATAAAAACTAACAATAAAGGTCTGAAAATGAACTGAAACTAAATTTAAAATAAACATTAGCGATGTAATATAATTGCAAGGATGTGATGATCATGCAATATTGACACTCTACCAGCTCAACCCAGTAAGTAATCAGTTTAAGTCATAGATACTGAGCATGTGTACGTACTGTAGCTTTTTTGTTAACATCTCTTTATTGTAGAATTTCTATCATAGCATGCAACCCAAATGGCATCCTAATCCCTGTATGGTGCACTGCTTTGGCCCAGTATACTATATAGGGTATATGGTGCAGGCTTTGATCAAAAGTAAAGCACTATATATTGGGAATAGGGTGCCATTTGGGACCTAACTATAGTTAAGGTCATATATGTCCTGTGTTGTTTTCATTACAGACTGGGAACTACCCAAATGGTCCTGTGGGAGACGGTATGGGTACAGGGTTTCAAAAGAATCCCCTGCCTCCTCAATACACTGCTGTCATCCCTTGAGAATTGGGCCTCCGTGAATACATTGTGCTTTTTTTTGTTGAAATTGTGTTCTCTAGGCCTATTTTTCTGATTCAAGCCAGGCAACGGTTAGCACCACATTACTGATCTGAATAATTTGACAGTTAAATATTGATAATGTATTGTAATGCAATGTTTCAGTATAATTTTTAGGTTACTATATGATTGATTTTATAACCTCATGTTTTTGTAATTTCTATCTTTCTTTAATTGATATAATTTAATCATCATTTCTTATATAAAAGTATAGCTGATTTATCAACTAAATTCAACCACTGCTATATGACAGAATATGATGATGCATCATTTTTAATAACACACAAATGCATATTTAACTTAATGTCTTGAAACAATAAAACTGACATAATTTGTTTTTTGTTTGAAGTCACTTTTATCTTGTATACAATGTAATTAATGCCATTCATATTTCGGGTAAATATTGATCTTTAACGTAATGCTAGACCTAAATAAATGTATATTTTTGGAGAATTGGTTGAAGGGTCTGAAAACATCCTGATAAGGAGGGAGTGGTGTGTGGATGTTTACATTGGGCATTAGCCTATATCATTTCTATCTTGAGTGTCTGCAACATTAAAGTTCATGAACAGTCAAAACCATGTGTTTCATGAAATGTTATGATCTTTTAAGAAACCATTTCAAAGTATGATGACCAAAGTATGAAAAATGACAGTTGCTTCTACAGTGCCATTAAAAAGTATTTTTCCCCTTTCTGATTTTCTCTATTTTTGCATTTTGTTATACCGAATGTTATCAGATCTTCAACCTAAGTCAACTATTCGATAAAGAGAATCTGAGTTTATAAAAAAAAATACAATATTGTCTCTTATCGATGGCGGTTATGATATTGTTTAGAACCTTGAGCGTGGCTGAGGTGCACCCACGACCAGCTCGGAAACCAGATTGCATAGCGGAGAAGGTACGGTGGGATTCTAAATGGTCGGTGATCTGTTTGTTAACTTGGCTTTTGAAGACCTTAGAAAGGCATGGTGGGATATATATCGGTCTACAGCAGTTTGGGTCTAGTGTGTCTCCACCTTTGAAGAGGGGGATGACCGCGGCAGCTTTCCAATCTTTGGGATCTCATACGATACGAAAGAAAGGTTGAACAGGCTAGTAATAGGGGTTGCAACAATTTCGGCTAATTTCGGCTGATTTTAGAAAGAGAGGGTCCAAATTGTCTAGCCCTGAAGATTTGTAGGGGTCTAGATTTTGCAGCTCTTTCAGAACATCAGCTATCTGGATTTGGGTGAAGGAGAAATGGCGGCGGCTTGGGCATGTTGCTGTGGGGGGTGCAGGGCTGTTGACCAGGGCAGGGGTGGCCAGGTGGAATGCATGGCCAGTCGTAGAAAAATGCTTCTTGAAATTTTCAATTATTGTGGATTTATCGGTGGTGACAGTGTTCCCTAGCTTCAGTGCAGTGGGCAGCTGGGAGGAGGTGCTCTTATTCTCCATGGACTTTACAGTGTCCCAGAACTTTTTTGAATTTGTGCTGCAGGATGCAAATTTCTGTTTGAAAAAGCTAGCCTTAGCTTTCCTAACTGCCTGTGTAAATTGGTTCCTAACTTCCCTGAAAAGTTGCATTTCATGGGGGCTTATTTGTGGGTTTTAAAGGAGTCCTGCCACAACATTTCAATTGGGGTTAGGTCTGGACTTTGACTAGCCCATTCAAAAACTTCAAATTTGTTGCTTTTTAACCATTTTCATGTAGACTTGATTGTGAGTTGTGGATCGTTGTCTTGCTGCATGACCCAGCTGTGCTTCAGCTTCAGCTCACATGTAGAATTCTCTGATACAGAGCATAATTCATGGTTCCTTTTATTGAGGCAAGTTGTCCAGGTCCTGGGGCAGCAAAGCATCCCCAAGAACAGCTTTTGGGAATGTTTTACTTGTTCTTTTCTTTGTCATATAATCCCTCTTTTAAAATATGTATTCTTAACTGGAATGGACTTTTATTACATGCATACTTAGCCAGATTGGCCTTTTAACTTCTTTGGGCTGAGATACCGCTAACGGGATCGATATGACAACAGCCAGTGAAAGTGCCAGGCGCTACTCAATACTGTCCCCAGCCATAAGAAGTTTAACATGTATACTTACGTAATTACTTACCTGAAAACTTATCTGAGATCCAAACTAATGTGTAAACGGTATGTTGCTGCTCTGGAGAGGACCTGTGCGTAATCCTCTCTGCCACACCTGTTGAACAATGGAAACACAAACAACAATAACCACAACCATTCATTCTACCACTCAAAAATCACAAATTGTCACTCCCCCTATAGTATTCTAAAGAACAAGTTTCCATCCCCTACTTTCTATTTTTAATTAAGTTATTTCCCCTAACCCAAAAGTCCCCTTACCCTAAACTGGGTTCGTATCCTATTCCCAACCATTCCCCTTAAACCAGCGTTTCCCAAACTCGGTCCTCGGGATCCAAAGGCATGCAAGTTTTGGTTTTTGCCCTAACACTACACAGCTGATTCAAATTATCAAAGCTTCATGATTAGTTGATTATTTTGGGTCCTGAGGACCGAATTTGGGAAACCCTGCCTTAAACCTAAACCCTTACCCTGAACCGGGTTTGTATGCTCTACCCAATTCCTCCTCTGTTATTTTTTTTTTACTTGACCTCTTTACATTTTTAATCCATTACATTTTGTTGTAATAAAATCAACCCTTGTACCTTGCCAACCCTTGTACCTTTACCTTCACCTGACAGTTACATGGAGAAGAAGGCATGAAGCCATGAGATGTACCTACCAGTTCCAAAGTTTGTCAGCGCATCACAAGAGACAAATATATATTTTTGATGCAATTTTAATGGTGTTTTAGTTGATTTGTGTATCACCACATTTACTAGAGGATTTTACTGCAACGCTGCTCACTGAATGCAAGTTGCTTGAAATTTCAAAGAGTTGTCAGTCAGCCTCACTTTTCGGATGCTTGCCTTTTGGTGGATCCATTTGTGGTTTCAAGATGGGTGAGAAAGGAATTGGGTGTAGTTGAATCAGTGAAGGTAACCTGTAGTGGACTTGTGATTTTTGTTTGTGTTACTTCTGGTCAGAGGGAGAAGGTGCTTTGTGTCACTCAATTTGGGTCAAGATCTGTTTCTTGTTTTGCTCTTAGGAATAAGGCACCATTGAACGCAGTGATTTCTGGGGTAGCGTTAAGTGTGGAACAATTGAAATTGAAAATTCCTAGTGTTTGTGATGCCTCCTGTCTGGTGCGACGTAGACCAGGTGGGGAGCGTGGTGAAAAATAGGAGTCATTGTCAGTCGTTTTGAGTCAGATTTCTGGTCATGTTGCAGGAGTGCGTAAGCGGGAGATTCCAAGATGTGGGAAGTGCGCTGGAGGGCATGCAACAGAGGATTGTGTAGTTTCGGTGGATAAAGTTGTGTGTGTCAATTGTAGGGGTGCTCATGTTACTGGGTATTGTAAGTGTCCGGTGTGAGAGGCAGATTGAAGTGACCAGAGCCAGGGTAGTGCAGAGGGTGTCGTATTGTGAGGCAGTGAAGAAAGTGGAGGAGAATGGGTCAAGGCTGAGTAGTAGATTTGTGCCAGTACAAAGGGATAGGGTAATGAATGAGTTATGCTTCAGCAAGGTTGTCTTCTTAGCGTTCATAGCAACGGTTATCAACTGTACCGCAGAAATGGAAAGTGAATCACAGAAAATAGATGTGGTGGTGGCAACTGCAGAGAAGTATTTGGGTATATGAGATTTGACTTCAGAAGAGTTACAGGGTTTGTTGAGGGGTGGTGTCCCGTCCTCTCAGGCCATTGGCATGGGTAGTAGCAGGAAGCGTCAAAGTAGTGGAATACGGTAGTGGGTTTTAATGAGTGTAGGTGACCACTGCAGAGATGTACCTGGGTGTAGGGCTGTGGCAGTCATGAAATTTTGTCAGCCGGTGATTGTCAAGCAAATAACTGCATGTCTCATGGTAATTGACCATAATTAACATAAACACATTTAGCATCTCCTGGCTTCCAGCCTACAAGTCACTGATGCAGACCTTTGGAACATCTACATTTTAAAAAGTCTAATAAATACATGTAATATAGCCTACACCATCACAATAAATTAATTTGCATATTAGCAGACAAGATTTTATTAGAATTGCGCAGCATTATTTGATATTATTGTATAGTATTTAGAATACAATTGAACAAAGCTGAGAAAAATATAAATAATATTTTCTTCAAATGATTTGAGGGTGTGCGCACATGCGGCTATTCTGTGTTGAGTGGTTAATAAAGAGAAAGGTACTCCTATATGCTTAATTTAGAGTTATTTATGTAACTTTAGTTGTGACTGGGCTATAGATTTTTAATACATTCTAAGGCTGCATGATGCAACTCTCATGATGATTTGAAAAAATACGCATGAAAGGCATGAGCTCTGCATAGTTTTTTTCACAGGCTGTATACACTTCATTAGTCTCTAATTCACAATTTGTCAAGCACTTGTTAATGCCTAAAATTTCACAGCGGCATCCCCTTTGTGTGGCCGTACTGCCCCCTAAAAGTCCATGCCTTTTGCGGCCTTTGGCCGTTGTGCCCTCGGGCTGAATATAATAACTATTAATTCCCTTCTCCAGGCTGCATGCTGCGCGCTCCGAAGAACCTCACACTCACATGGCTCTCCGTGGGTATTTCTCACAGGCTACAAGTGAAGACAGACACATCCAGGACGCAACTGCACCCGTTCTTATCCAATTCCAAGGCGCATATTGAAGATATTGGAAGAACTGTCCACATTTACTTTTCGTCAGCCAACAAGATGAGTAGGCCTAACGAACAGCAAAATCACTAGCCTATGTCAATCTACTATCCCCCAAAGTACAAAAGTTGACCTATTCTGTGCAGGAAATAAATATTCCAAACATAGTTTGGGATGCGATAGATCCCAAATTAATAGAACCACTAGCATCAAAAAAAAAATGTATGCAATGAGGCTGACGCAACATATCAGAAGGTTTAGCTTAACGTTGATAAACTATTAGGCTTTTTCTTCACATTATAAGCGAAGATATTGGAATTGCGAGTTGGATGACCATTCAAAAGGTATTTTCCCAGTCGGTGTTAATTTTTTTCAGAGTTCCCAGTTGTTTTGAACTCACTGAAGTCAGGTCTCCCAGTTCCGAGTTTCCAGATGTTTTGAACACGGCAGAAGTCATGCTGGATTGACAACATGGCTAATGTACTTGAACCTTGAACCTTTTCTGGCCCATCATGTTGAATGTTCATCATTTTCAACTTGGAAAATAGACCCTTGATACCAGACTTGGACCACACACCCACTGCACTGAATAGCAGGCTAGTGATTGCTTCGCAACGCTTGCAATTAGCCACTGATTCCTTCCAAACCACTCATTGTTGAATTTGCGATTTCCGACTTGTTGTTTAATGTTTATGTCAAATGGCCAATGAGCACTATATGTTTTATCTATAATCTCTCTTCATAATTTCTCTTCACACGTGTAACGGTGGGTGAGTGATGGGTGAGGAGTCAAACGCAGAGAGCAAAGTAAACGGGAAAAAAACACTTTAATGTCCTTAACAAAGTAACAGGTCCAAACATGGGTGAATGCCCTAAAACACAGGTGCAAAACAAACCCAAAACATAGTTACACAAACCCGGACAGCGAAAACCCAAAACCGACGATACACCACAAACATAACAAACACAACAAGCCCACACAAACAGCGGGCAAAACAAACTTAAATAACACCCATCCCAAAACCCCAACAAGGAACAGGTGAAAACAATTAGACAAAAACAAACGAAAAGGACAAAGGGATCGGTGGCAGCTAATAGACCGGCGACGACGACCGCCGGGCACCACCCGAGCAGGAAGGGGAGCCACCTTCGGTGGTATTCGTGACAATATGACAAGGATTGATAAGGATTTTCCAGTAGATTGTCAACTTAATTTGTGATGATGACTGCTAGCTGGCTAGCTAAGATTTTTTAAGTATGATGTTGACATGATCAGTCCAATCAAAGCTATGGTATATTTAATGTGATTGAACATCATTTCATCTGTGGCCAATTAACTTGGATGGATGCGCACTTCTAATGTAACTCTATTGCAGAACCATAGGGGCTTGAATTTTCGAACTCTACCTGTAGATTTTGTGGTGATGTAGTGTCCCCATGAGTGACAGAACACTGAGCCAATCACTGCACAACTAGAGAACATTACCAACCCCTATGCTCCATATTTTATGCTGGCTACCCCACAACCACAGAAAGCACTGAGATAAGCTGAAACACCTGCAGTTTGGATCTGCCTTGCTCAAGAAAGCAAAAAAGGGACCATGTTTGAATGCGGCTTTATTAACGCAACGATTTGTATTTATATATTATAGTGTTATAGTGTCTGATTTGCAGATACTTTGCACTATCAAAACAAATGTATTTATATAGCCCTTCTTACATCAGCTGATATATCAAAGTGTTGTACAGAAACCCAGCCTAAAACCCCAAACAGCAAGCAGTGCAGGTGTAGAGCACGGTGGCTAGGAAAAACTCCCTAGAAAGGCCAAAACCTAGAGAGGAACCAGGCTATGAGGGGTGGCCAGTCCTCTTCTGGTTGTGCCGGGTGGAGATTATAACAGAACATGGCCAAGATGTTGACATGTTCATAAATGACCAGCATGGTCGAATAATAGTTATCACAGTGGTCAGGGTTCCATAGCCGCAGGGAGGACAGTTGAAACTGGAGCAGCAACACAGCCAGGTGGACTGGGGACAACAAGGAGTCATCATGCCAGGTAGTCCTGAGGCATGGTCCTAGGGCTCAGGTCCTCCGAGAGAGAGAATTAGAGAGAGCATACTTAAATTCACACAGGACACCGGATAAGACAGGAGAAATACTCCAGATATAACAGACTGACCCTAGCCCCCGACACATAAACTACTGCAGCATAAATACTGGAGGCTGAGACAGGAGGGATCAGGAAACGCTGAGGCCCCATCCGATGATACCCCCGGACAGGGCCCAACAGGTAGGATATAACACCATCCACTTTGCAAAAGCACAGCCCCCACACCACTAGAGGGATATCTTCAACCACCAACTTATCATCCTGAGAAAAGGCTGAGTATAGCCCACAAAGATCTCCGCCATGGCACAACCCAAGGGGAGGCGCCAACCCAGACAGGACGACCACGTCAGTGACTCAACCCACTCAAGTGACGCACCCCTCCTAGGGACGTCATGGAAGAGCACCAGTAAGCCAGTGACTCAGCCCCTTTAATAGGGTTAGAGGCAGAGAATCCCAGTGGAGCGAGGGGAACCGGCCAGGCAGAGACAGCAAGGGTGGTTGTTGCTCCAGTGCCTTTCCGTTCACCTTCACACTCCTGGGCCAGACTACACTCAATCATAGGACCTACTGAAGAGATGAGTCTTCAGTAAAGACTTAAAGGTTGAGACCGAGTCTGCGTCTCTCACATGGGTAGGCAGACCATTCCATAAAAATGGAGCTCTAGAGGAGAAAGCCCTGCCTCCAGCTGTTTGCTTAGAAATTATAGGGACAATTAGGAGGCCTGCATCTTGTGACTGTAGCGTACGTATGTACGGCAGGACCAAATCAGAAAGATAGATAGGAGCAAGCCCATGTAATGCTTTGTAGATTAGCAGTAAAACCTTGAAATCAGCCTTGGCCTTGACAGGAAGCCAGTGCAAGGAGGCTAGCACTGGAGTAATAAACTGAAGTTTATTTAGTGCTTTATCCGAGTAGCCAGAATGTAGAGCATTGCAGTAGTCTAACCTAGAAGTAACAAAAGCATGGATACATTTTTCTGCATCATTTTTGGACAGAAAATGTCTGATTTTTGCAATGTTACGTAAACGGAAAAAAAATGTCCTTAAAACAGTCTTGATATGTTCATCAAAAGAGAGATCAGGGTCCAGAGTAACGCCGAGGTCCTTCACAGTTTTATTTGATTCGACTGTACAACCATCAAGATGAATTGTCAGATTCAACAGAAGATCTCTTTGTTTCTTGAGACCTAGAACTTGCATCTCTGTTATATCCGAGTTTAAAAGTAGAACGTTTGCAGCCATCCACTTCCTTATGTCTGAAACACAGGCTTCCAGCGAGGGCAATTTTGGGGCTTCACCATGTTTCATTGAAATGTACAGCCATGTGTCATCCGCTTAGCAGTGAAAGTTAACATTATTTTTTTGAATGACATCATCAAGAGGTAAAATATATAGTGAAAACTTTAAATATTGACACTTTAATAATGCTTACATATCTTACCTTACTCATATCACATGTATATACTGTATTTTATACCATCTATTTCACCTTGCCTTGCCATCGCTCATCCAAATATATATATATATGTAAATATTCTCGTTCACCCCTTTAAATGTGTGTGTATTAGCTGTTTGTAGGGTGAATTGTTAGATTACTTGTTAGATGTTACTGCTGTCGTGTCTTTGGCTTTGCCGGATTAAGTGATATGACATGCTATTCTATAAAATAATTTATCCGTAATTAATGTTACCTGATTGAGCTAATCATGTAAATGTAATTAACTAGAGAGTCGGGGTGTCACGTTCTGACCTTAGTTACTTTGTGATGTCTTTGTTTTAGTATGGTCAGGGCGTGAGTTGGGTGGGCAGTCTATGTTCTTTTTTCTATGATTTGGTATTTCTGTGTTTGGCCTGGTATGGTTCTCAATCAGAGGCAGCTGTCAATCGTTGTCCCTGATTGAGAACCATACTTAGGCAGCCTGTTTTTCAACCTTGAGTTGTGGGTGATTATTTTCTCTTTTATATCTGTACCAGACAGAACTGTTTCGGTTTCATTTCGTTCTCTTGTTGGTTTTGTATTTTAGTGTTCTGAGTTCTATTAAAGAATATGAACACTTACCACGCTGCGCATTGGTCCTCACCTTCTTCCACCGACGACCGTTACACGGGGCACCACAAAATAATATTTATAGAGCTGTTATCTTCCGAATAAACTCTTAAAGACCTAGTAATATTTTACATCAATAGCTGTCAATATTAATCGTCATCTTAATTCAGACTCATCTGAAAGTAGTAAATTCTTGGTTATCTGCACGAACCCTGGCTCACAAGTTGAATCAGCAATACAAAATTGGGTTTTATTATTTATTTACTAAATACCTAACTAATCACACTGTCACGTTCTGACCTTTATTTCCTTTGTTTTGTATTTATTTAGTATGGTCAGGGCGTGAGTTGGGTGGGCAGTCTATGTTTGTTTTTCTATGATTTGGGGATTTGTTTGTTTTCGGCCTAGTATGGTTCTCAATCAGAGGCAGGTGTCATTAGTTGTCTCTGATTGAGAATCATACTTAGGTAGCCTGGGTTGCACTGTTTGTTTGTGGGTGATTGTCTATGCTAGTTGCTTGTGTCAGCACAGGTCTAATTTGTAGCTTCATGTCGTTATTGGTTTATTGTTTTTGTATGCAGTGTTCAGTACTTTCTTTAATTAAATATTCACCATGAACACATACCACGCCGCATTTTGGTCCTCTGATCCTTCTCGCCTCTCATCTTGAGATGAAGAGTAGGAAGACCGTGACACACACAAAATTACATATACACATAATTAAATCATAACTGGATTACAAATTACGTCATAAAGGAAAACGTCCCTAGCGGGCGGAACAGATATGACAGCTTGTTACACAAAAGAAAAGGGGCTGTGTTTGAGTGAAAGAGCGGGAAGACTATGCTATCGTAAATACAGTATCTTATGCATTCTAAATTACCGCCCATTTGGAAAAGGAAAATGCAATAAATATTTACTCTGAGCTGTGCTTCAGTAGGTTGGTGGTAGATGGAAGGCTCTGTTGCCCAACCGAGTCCTTTGAAGAATGTCTCTGGTGGTCAATTGGATACGTTGTAGTAAAGTAATTGTGTGATAGACGGGATACTCTGTCTGTTCCTTCCTAACCCTCGTTTGCATCTGCTGTTGCTAACTCAACGGCTAGGAGGTATCAATTCTGTAGTGAATAAGAGTTCAAAGTTCATACCATTCGCAACCAAAGGTCACGCTGATGTTGGCTTCATTCTGTAGTTATTATCTGAATCATTCTGACATAGGACCGTCATCCTCACATCCTCAGAACAGGAGGTTATATTGTCGTCAAGGGCTTATATAGGAAGGGAGAGGAGGGTGTGTTTGAAAAGTTTTATATCCCATGTCCCTTCACAGGGGCGGGCCACTGATTGAGCAGAGCCCTATCTTATGTTTGTCATCTTATCATTGATGAGAATGTCTCAGATGACAACCGAACTGACATCATATTCATTAAGTACCACCGCATATGTTCCATTGATCGGATTGACAGAATATAGGTCATTTCCCCCCACCTTCTGATGTTCCCAGAATCTCTATGTTAACCAAGGGTTTTGCAAATGTAACCTTGGTAGGGTAGAGAGAGGGAAAAGAGGGGAAGAGGTATTTATGGCTGTCATAAACCTAGCCCCCAGGCCAACGTCATGACACTGCACTGTTGTAACTAGAAGCACAAGCATTTCGCTACACTCGCATTAACATCTGCTAACCATGTGTATGTGACCAATAACATTTTATTTTTTTTGGTTTTGATTTGGACAGTTGGAAATTGGATTTGAATATTGAAACAATGTTGCAAATCTTAGAGAGACAGATAGTAAGGTTTATACAAATCTCTGCTGTTAAAAACTAAATGTTAGTCTAATCGTATTGTGAGATATTGTCTAGATGATTTTTATAGTGGAGATCAAGTTCACAGCATTGACCGACACTGATGCCTTTTGGACATCTTAGATGTCTTTTTTGGTGCCATCTGGACAGGTCTTGATTTCCTTATCCACGGATGTTGGTTTTTGGTCCAAATCTGAACTAATCATAGGGTTCTGTGTTCGATTCAGATTTTGTCCGGTCTGGGCCAGTCTTGATTTGGCCCAAACGTAGAGGTCTATTAATGATGTATTTTCAACTTTCAATCAGAACCGAAAATGAACCTGATTTCAACATCTGGAGAATACTATTTTCACCTTTCATAAATTGACTTCAACGACTGGAAAAATACGTATTTTAGACGTCTTTTTAACGTAATTTTGCTTACTGGGACTATTCTCGTAAAGGGCGGAAAAGTAGTTCTCTCGTCTAGGGCGTCTAGAGTGGCCAGTACACTACAGTCATATGTGCACTTTCACTTTCCAAAAGTAATTTGAAGTGGCCTTCCGTGCTGGCGGGAGATCTATTTTTTTTCTCGAAAATAACAATAACAACATGTTGTAGGCCTACAGCTGAAAACTTTTTGATTACGTCCATCGTCCAAACTGGAATGTAGACTATTTTCGTCTCGAATGCTTTTGCGCGTCTATCGTCTGAATGAATCTATCCACCCTGGGCCTGTATTGAAATGTAAATAGCCTACAATCATACTTTCATTTCTGAATCAATATGTGCAACCCAATATGAACCGGTTCGTTAATTATTAAACTGTTAATAATATTCAGTCATCTGGTAAATATTGAATTTTTTTTTTCAACAAAGAAAACTGAATTGAAGAGGTGGACTGCATTTGCGATCGGCGCCAATGGACCCGTTGGATTTTTTGACAGATAAGCAGTTACTGCAGTATTTCCGCTGTAGTAGAACAGAAATGTCGTGCATGGAGCAACCACACACCTTTCTTAACCAGCTCAGAGACCACCACTTCATTCCAGAGAAAATGCACACGGTGAGTAGTAGAGACCGCAACATTTCTATAGACATATCCGCCTGCCCACTCAAAGGTTCAATTTAATCCCATCTGTCACAATACCGAAAAACAATTTTTGTAAGCCGACTTCTGTAAGCTAAAAAACAAATAAATAGTTGAAATGTTTAGATATTTTGTTTAATGTTTAAGGGTCGAGTTTACATATGTTCCTTCATTTTCAATACATTTACTTTAAAGGGGTCATTATGCATTTTACGTAATTTATTGGCAGCTCGGTGGCAAGTAAAATTATGTATTTAATATTAAAGTACACCTACTGTAATATAAATACAGTATCATAGCAAGTACTGTGTAATGACACAGTACATTACCTTAAAATCGACTGTATTAGGTCTATACTGTAAAAAAAAGTAAATGCTACCATCATTGAAATGAATGAATGATTGGATGAATGAATTACATTTATTGAGGTGAGAGTTTATATTTCACAGTATTTTACTGTAATTACAATAGATTGGATCAAGATTTGACAAAATATTTAGGAAGAGGTCATCATCTGAGGAAGTCTGTGAAGGAAGAAACCAAATTGAAAGTGACAATGTCTGAAAAACAGATTTTCACCAAGTCAAATACATGTATTGTGTTAGAGGTATCATGATACTTGTATCTAAACCAAAGTAGATCATTACAAGATTGTTCTATACAGCACATTAGTTGGGGTCTCTGTAAGCTTCAATATGAGTTCCTAAACCTAGCATAAAAGTGTATCCTTGTAGCTGTGTGGGCTAATATATAAATGTTTGCCTTTTGGTAAATTGAGCCAATGGCCATGGGGTAAATTGAGCCAATTGAAGTGTTTCCTTCCCAGGCTTAATGCAAGGCATTATTGCTGGGATGTGAGTCAACAACAGGGCCTGGCCTATGTTAAAAGTGTTGTAAAAAAGTGTTTGTTAGGTATTAACTCACATTAACGCAGCACCGGGATTAAAAACTATAATTGAATATGTACAGCGGGATCTGTTAGCAGAAAATAAAAGGTAAACAAATATTAACAAAAGGTAAACAAAAGTTTGCTTAACATAACTTTTTTGTTGTTGGAGTTTTACAGCAAATTTCCTGCAATTCTACACATTTTGCCATGTGGTGGGGAGAGGTTTTTGCAGTTTTAAAAGCTAATTATGTGACACGGGCTAATTGAGTGACTGTCAGTGAGTGACATAAAGAGGAAATCTGCTGATGCACAACCAAGTTTCAGAATTGCATCTTGTGTGCTATTCTACTATTCTAACTCTCAACAGTAAGTTGAGACCCCGACCGAGTCCCCCCCCCCAAAAAAAAATATATTATATTGGTTTAAATAAAAAAAACATATCTACACCTGCATATCTCAGCACAAATACCCATATGAACCAGGTTTACACCTGTGGCCATGTCCCAATACTCTGATAAACCCGGGACCCTTGTGACTATTCAGCAAAACTCACATAAGGTATACCATTGTGTAAGAGACACTAAACAAACATTTCATACCTCTGTGTCCGCATACATTTGGAGTCGGAAGTTTACTTACACCGTAGCCAAATACATTTAAACTCCGTTTTTCACAATTCCTAACATTTAATCCAAGTAAATAATTCCCTGTCTTAGGTCAGTTAGGATCACCACTTTATTTTAAGAATGTGACATGTCAGAATAATAGTAGAGAGAATGATTTAGTTCAGGTTTTATTTCTTTCATCACATTCCCAGTGGGTCACTATTTGCACTTTTCACACCAAAGTACGTTCATCTCTAGGAGACAGAACACGTCTCCTTCCTGTGCGGTATGGCGTGGTCCCATGGTGTTTATACTTGCGTATTATTGTTTGTACAGATGAACGTGGTACCTTCAGGCGTTTGGAAATTGCTCCCAAGGATGAACCAGACCCTGAACCAGAGGTCTAAAATGTTTTCTGAGGTCTGAGGTCTCAGCTGATTTCTCTGATTTATTTTTCCCATGATGTCAAGCAAAGAGGCATTGAGTTTGAAGGTAGGCCTTAAAATACATCCACAGGTACACCTCCAATTGACTCAAATTATGTCAATTAGCCTACCAGAAGCTTCTAAAGCCATGACATAATTGTCTGGAATATTCCAAGTGGTTTAAATGCACAGTCAACTTAGTGAATGTAAACTTCTGACCCACTGGAATTGTGATACAGTGAATTATAAGTGAAATAATCTGTCTGTAAACAATTGTTGGAAAAATTACTTGTGTCATGCACAAAGTAGATGTCCTAACCAACTTGCCAAAACTATAGTTTGTTAACAAGACATTTGTGGAGTGGTTGAAAAACAAGTATTAATGGCTTCAACCTAAGTGTATGTAATCTTATTCCTTCTTCAACTGTATGTAGCTACGGCCCTACTATGCAGGGGTAGACCTGCTTTACAGTTTATGAGTAATCAGGCTTAGTTGACAAATTGGTGTTATAACACTGTACTATGGGTTTATCTATGAAATGATACGTGTATACAGGTCAATAGTCACATGAGTAAGATAAGCAAATAACAGGGTTGGGGTGTGCAGAGAATAGCTGCATATACAGGTACCTGAAAAAAATAAAGGAAACATAAAATAAGAGTTCTGGCTGCTCTGTTATTATGTGCATTTTCCTGGCATGGTTTTGGTTTACTCAGTACCTTAGAGGGCAAGGTGAACACGAATAAATACACAGCCATTCTGAGTGATCGATCACCTTCAATCTATGATGAATCATTCCTCACCTGATGAGAGTGGTCTCTTCCAGGATGACAATGCCCCTATCCACAGGGCAAAAGTGGTCACTGAATGGTTTGATGAGCATGAAAACCATATGCCATGGCCGTCTCAGGCACCAGATCTCAAGATTCTTGAGCGGTGCCTGAGACAGTGTTTTCCACCAGCATCAACAAAACACCAAATGATGGAATATCTTGTGGAAGAATGGTGTCACATCCCTCCAATAGATTTCCATACACTTGTAAAAATGTATGCCAAGGCGCACTGAAGCAACAGGGATGAGGTGTATTGGAAAAGGAACTGGGGTCTATGATTAGTAAATATGATTAGTAAATATTGGGATATAGTAAATATTGGGATATTACTATGACTAGGATATTGGTGTTCCGGTACTTGATTGTATCAATATTAGGGTGTTGGCATGTGGGTGTTAGGGTTAGGGCATAGGGTTAACGGGGCTGGGGTGTGTGAGTAATTGGGTTTAGGTGTGTGGGTAAGTGGGCTGCAGTACAATGCCAAGCGTCACGTCTGGAGGAAATCTGGCCCCATCCCTACAGTGAAGCATGGTGGTGGCAGCATCATTCTGTGGGGATGTTTTTCAGCAGCAGGGACATGGAGACTAGTCTGGATTGAGGGAAAGAGGAAAGGAGTGCTCAGGACCTCAGACTGGGGCAAAGGTTCACCTTCCAACAGGACAACGACCCTAAGCACACAGCCAAGACAACGCAGGAGTGGCTTCAGGACAAGTTTCTGAATGCCCTTGAGTGGCCAAGCCAGAGCCCGGACTTAAACCTGATCAAATGTCTCTGGAGAGACCTGAAAATAGCCGTGCAACCACGCTCCCCGTCCAACCTGACAGGGCTTGAGTGGATCTGCAGAAAAGAATGAGAGAAACTCTGCAAATACATGTGTGTTAAGCTTGTAGCGTCATACCCAAGAAGACTCGAGGCTGTAATCGCTGCCAAAGGTGCTTCAACAAAGTACTGAGTAAGACTCTGAATATTTATGTAAATGTGATATTACATTTTTTTATGTCTAAAAAATGTCTAAAAACTGTTTTTGCTTTGTCATTATGGGGTATTGTGTGTAGATTGATGAGGGGAAAACAACAATTTAATACATTTTAGAATAAGGCTGTAACGTAACAAAAGTCAAGGCGTCTGAATACTTTCCGAATGCACTGTATATAGATATTGCAGTTTAGGAATAGTGGTAAATGTGTTTTAATTTTATTATCGTCAGAGCACTGCATGTTCCTATCAGTCACAATTGTGACTGAGATTAAAACATACTTTTTTACATCTTTTTCAATATAAAATATAAAAGAAATATGGATTACATGTCAGGGTTCCTAATGGCATAAAATTTGCATAGTGGCATGTCTGGGCGGAAATAGCAGCAATAAACTAAATCCCACTAAGCACAGACCAATGCTGACGTCTTTTTAAAATTCTTGTTCGGATTTAATTTTCTTTTTTTCTTTTTTTGGTGTGGTCCAGAGCGGCCTTTATTCCAACATCCACGGGCGTAGATGTTTGGACCAAATCTTAACCAATCATAGACGTCTATGTTTGGTTCAGATTTGGTCCTGTCACGACCGGTCTTGATTTAGCCCAAACATAGACATGGATGATTGGTTCATATTTGGTCCGGACAATATTTGGTCCAAACATGAATGTATATAATTGGTTCAGATTTTGTACAGGAGAGTACAGTACAATACAGTAGAGTACAGTGCAATACAGTAGAGCACAGTACGGTAAATAAAATAAGTATAGTTCAGTACATTAGAGTACAGCATAGTAGAGTATAGTTCAGTATAATGTACTGTATTGTTTAATAATTTACTCTACTGAACTAAACTGTACTGTACTACTCTACTGATTTAAACTCTACTGTACACCTTACTGTACTGTAGTACTCTACCGAATAAAACCCTGATCCAACCTTGTAACAAAACAAATTGTAGAATACAGAATTCTTTGGTAAAATTCTTCCCCCTATTTTGAAAGTTCCTGGAAGAACCTTTTGGGTTACCACACCAGCGGAACTTGCCGGTTGAAAAAGGTTCCTTGAGGAACTGCTCTGGAAAGGGTCATCGAGGGTCTTTGAGGAACCCCTGTGTAAAGGTCAATGATGTGTATAAACCCTGGATGACTGAAAGTGGTTACTGTATTGAAGCCACCGTGCAGCCATCTTGGTACTCTTCCATTGTAAAAAATACATACATTTTTGACGAGTTTATTGCATACTTTAAAATTATAAAATGTGAGCTTAACATAAGATAAATATTTGTAACAATTCCTTAAACTATTTGGTTTTTGAATATTAATGTTACTGTCTCCACTACAACAAGAAATATTTAAATACATTTATTCCTGAAATACTGTATTACTGTATAGTAATTCCATTCATTCCTCTGCAGGACTGCTGTAAATCTCTCTCGGAGAAGGTGACTTTTATCAATATATTCGGGTCTATTTACGCTCAAATTCGAAAGTGCTAATTAGCATCAAAGTAGACATCCTGCAAGACTACAAATCCCTGCAAGCTCCTGCACATCATTTCTAGCTGACACCTTTGCTGGTATTGTGTCAATTTTAAACTTGCACAATACATTTCACAGAATTGTCCATTTAAAGAAATTTAGATCATGTATTCATGACTACATTTAGCTAACATTAGATAGTTAATCCAGAGATTCTAACCGTTGCCTCGATTCAGAAGTCTCGTCCAGATCATCATGGCATTTGTGGTTCTTTATGATAACCTCATTAGCAGCTAAATAGCGTTTCATTTTTTGGGGGGTAAATACAGGCGAAACACAGCCCTTAATTAGTGTTTAAAAAAAACAATGGGAAAAATTAAAATTAGAAAAACGATTGTAACCATTTCCCGGCTTGACTGCTAGAGGCTCCTTGAGGATCACCAGCGTTCATTGGGTCAACACTAATTCTAGGAGTGTCCTGTGTACACTAAGACCATTCACTGTCCTATTACTAGCTGGGTACAAACAATATAAATAACAGGTCTTTGAATGTTATTGTAAGAGTGGACTTTGGAGTTGATGATCATTGATTAGTAATGCCTGACGTGTGTCCATGAATTTCTGTCTGTAAAAAGGAACTGATTGGGATGGCAGTTGCATCTAGAGAATCAAATCTACCTCTCTACTCCAGCCACAAATTGTTAACCCCCACAAATTGGACCATGGTGTTGTATTTGACCCCTCCTGCAGAAGCTGATTCGGTGTAAGAGTAAGGAGGTGAGGGAGAAGGGTGTGTACCAGGTGTTGGACTGGGTGGAGGCAGAGAGGCCCAACAGCATCAAGGTGTTCTGGAAATGTGTGTTCAGGGACCACCTCCTGCTGCAGTACCCCACGTTACGCCTGCTCCGAAACCGCCTGCTGGACGGTCAGTTCTGGAGCCTTCACTCTTATTGTTGTATTATTATGGTATTATTATGGCATTTGTATGGATAGGTTAATATCTATATATAATTATAACTCCTAGTAGAGTATACATGTAGTCACAATGGTGGATACTTTGAAGTTGAGGTTCAAAGCCCTGTCTAATTTGAAATAATAATAATTTTTTATTAGGTGTACACCAATTAGGTTGCATGCTTTACAAAATGTTGACACCAATCCCTTGTAGGGTCGTTCACATTCTATGAGAATCTGCCAGAGAAGGTGGAGAAGGAAGAGGGGGAGGAGGATAAGAAGAAGAAGAAGGGTTCAGCGGAAGGAGAAGATGAGGAAGAGAAGACAAGAAGGAAAAAGAAGAACCAGAAAAAGAGAAGTGAGAGTGTGGAGGAGCAGCCCAGCACGTCCACACAGTCCAACCCCAGTCAGAAGAGGAAAGTTCAGAGGCCGACCTACTGTGAGTCTCAGGCTTCATGTTCCCTGGGGGAAAGAGGAGGACTTGAGTAGGGAAGTCTAAAGTACCTCTAACTTCAAACAGACATTTTCTTGAGTAAATATTGACTCCTGAATTCATAGCGTAGGTAGTAGGTTTGTTTTTTAAGGGGGGTGAATATATTTTTCAAGTCACATCTTAATGACTGTCCCCACCGTGTCCCCATGCAGCATCTCCATTCAGTAAGAATGAGAAAGCTGACATCTGGACCTGGCCCATCTACAAGACCCAGCTCCCAGTCACCTGTGGGGACAAAGAAGGCACGCTCAACAGGGACAAGCTGGCCAAAGGTAAGTCATAACAAGGACTTTAAATGATGTGTTTATGTGTAATGCTGGATGTGTTTTGGCCGAATATCCGTGCCTGAGACCAAGTGGCAATCTGCAGTTGCTACATACATTTTTGGATTTATACATTTATGATATGTACCCATTAATTCTTGAAAAATATAACTTGTAAGTACCCCATCAGAACAAAATGCTGTATACACTTGTTTAACTCCAATGTTTGTAAACAAAGTAAATGTAAACACACACTCTATACCCTCAAAACATGGTTAAAACTAGAATGTTAACAGCATGGATGGTCAGTCCTTGCCTCCATAGCTCTTTTTTTCCACCACCATCCCTGAGCTTGTAACGAAACAGTGGTGTGGAATGGTTTGTTATTGTTCAAATTGCTGGTTGCCCCTTTAAAAACTCCTCAAAACCAGGGCCCGTATCCACAAACATCTCAGAAAAGGTCCTAGGAATTTTTTACGACAGTTTTAAAACAAACAAAAAACTCAGGTTTCAATCACAGTCAGGCACATGTGTATTACGGTCTATTTGACTTTGCATGGTCTTAATTTGTGGTAGTGTGTATGATGTCTGACTTCCTCATTGGTTTGTCTCAGGGGAGAGGTGCATTGTGGTTCAGATTTGCTGGTTGATGTCTTACTTCCTCATTGATTTGTCTCAGGGGAGAGGTGCATTGTGGTTCAGATTTGCTGGTTGATGTCTGACTTCCTCATTGGTTTGTCCCAGGGGAGAGGAGAATTGTGGTCCGGGGTTGCTGGTTGACGTCTGACTTACTCATTGTTTTGTTTCAGGGAAGACATGCATTGTGGTCCAGGGTCGATGGTTCACCCCAAGTGGCTTTCAGGAGTTTGGGGGGAAGAAGAGCAGTAAGAACTGGAAGTGCAGTATCCGCTGTAGAGGCACCACTCTGGGAAAACTGATCCAGGTACAGCATATATTTTGATTTAATTTATTTGACCATTTAAAAACACAATTCAACCAGACGTGATAACACAGAAAGGTTGAACAGCTTGGTCACTTTTCATACTCTAATCAGGCCTATGTCATTTGGACAATGTTGCCATACATTACACTCTGTGATATATATAAAAAGGTATGTTTCATATACAATTTCATATAGAGGAGACTGCCGTTGGTTGTCACACATTTTACTCTTCTCAGCACCAGTATATCTTACAACACTCTTCATATTAGGAGGAACTCCAAGGTCTTGGGTTGAAATGGGGGCTGACCCTTTTTATCTTCATATCTAATAAAAAAATGGAGTCACTGTAAGACCTTTAAACAGGTTAACATTCACAAGGCTGCAGGGCCAGACAGATTACCAGGATGCGCACTCAGAGCATGCACTGACCAGCTGGCAAGTGTCTTCACTAACATTTTCAACCTCTCCCTGACCCGTCATCCATAGATGACGCAATCTCTATTGCACTCCACACTGCTCTTTCCCACTTGGACAAAAGGAACACCTACTTGAGAATGCTATTCACTGACTACAGCTCAGAGTTCAACACCATAGTACCCTCGAAGCTCATCACTAAGCTAAGTGCCCTGGGACTGAACACCTCCCTCTGCAACTGGATGTTGGACTTCCTGACGGACGCACCCAGGTGGTGAGGGTAGGCAACAACACATCTGCCACGCTGACCCTCAAGACCAGGGCACGTCAGGGGTGTGTGCTTAGTCCCCTCCTGTACTCCCTGTTTACCTACGACTGAGTGGCCACGCGCGACTTCAACGCCATCATTAAGTTTGCCGACGACACGACTGTAGTAGGCCTGATCACCGACGACGTTGAGAACCTAAAGGGAGGTCAGAGACCTGACAGTGTAGTGCTAGGACAACAACCTCCCCTTCAACGTCAGCAACACAAAATAACTGATCGTGGACTACAGGAAACGGAGGGCCGAGCACACCCCCATTCACATCGACAGGGCGGTAGTGGAGCCGGTCCTGAGCTTCAAGTTCCTCGGTGTCCACATCACTAAGGATCTATCATGGTCCATCTATCATGGTCCTTCCCCCTGAGGAAAGGCTGAAAAGATTGGGCATGGGCCCTCAGATCCTCAAAAAGTTATACAGCTGCACCATTGAGAGCATCTTGACTGGCTGCATCATCACTTGGTATGACAACTGCTTGACATCCAACAGCAAGGCGCTACAGGGGGTAGTGTGTATGTTCCAGTACATCACCGGGGCCAAGCTCTCTGCCGTCCAGGACCTCTATACCAGGTAGTGTCAGAGGAAGGCCCAAAAAATGTCAAAGACTCCAGCCACCCAAGTCATAGACTGTTCATTCTGCTACTGCACGGTAAGCGGTACCAATGTACCAAGTCTGGAACCAATAGGACCCTGAACAGCATCTACCCCCAAGCCATAATACTTATAAACAAGACTGCTAAATAGCTAATGAAATGGCAACCCAGACTACCTGCATTGACCCTTTTTTGCAATAACTCTCTTGCACTGATTCTATGCACAGAACCTGGACTCTACGCACACATTCACACATACTTACACTGACTCCCCAGCACATACATAAAAACACACACTACATACACCCACTTGGAATTAATATTTTCCCGAGAATCTACCAAGTCTCAATACCAGGAATAATTAATAATTATCCAGAGTCTCTGGAAATGTCCATAACAACTGGAAGTGCCCATTTTGCCCAACCAAGATATGGTCACGATGCCAGGGTTCTCCCCAAATAAGAGGGGCGCTGCACCACTATGTAAAGATTTCAGAGCAAAGAAAACTGCTATTTAGTAATGTTAGAATGAACTTATAATTATTTTTTCATTATATATATTTTTTCTCTCCAATTTCGTGACATTCAATTGGTAGTTACCATCTTGTCCCATAGCTGCAATTCCCGCACTGACTCTGGAGAGGTGAAGGTTGAGAGCCAGGCGTCCTCCAAAACACAACCCGCCAAGCCACACTGCTTCTTGACATACTGCTCGCTTAACCCGGAAGCCAGACCCACCAATGTGTTGGAGGAAACACCATACCTGGCCAAACCCAGCTGGGCCAATTGTGTGCCTTCTTATGGGTCTCCCGGTCATGCAGCCGGCTGCGACAAAACCCAGGTTTGAACCCGGATCTGTAGTGATGCCGTGATAGAAGGATCGTTGATCTCCAATGACATTGTTGTTATTTGCAAAACAGAACGTTATCATGTTCCTCAATTAATTCAGCGCATTTCAGCAGTAGGCTATCTCGACACAGCGCGCTTTCAGGACGCACAGAGCACAACCCGACTATAGCGTTGTGAAATCACACAAACTGCAGTCAAATGAGAATTCCAATGACCGAAGTTGCTAAACAAATGTCAGAATATTTTAGAAAATTCTAGTTGATGATTATAAAGATACCAGATCAGCTCATGAATAATGGGGAAGTGAATAGTGCAAATAGTTTAAATATCAAGGCATCTTTAATATCCATATCTACTCTCGTATCGTTTGTTGATCACACATTCTCTACCGAAGCTCTCATATGGGCAGCTAGAACGAGACAGCGCAGAGAAGCTGGGGAAATATTACAGCGGTAGGTATTTTGATATGCGTAGGCTAGAGACGTGCTTTCACAATGCAACCTATATATTACAGAATAAAGTTAGGATTTATCATGCGTGACATGAGTCAGGATTTGGGGTTTCAGTGGGATTGGGACTGGATAGGAAAGTAGCCTAGGCTCTAGGACAGGAGAAGATAGCCTTTTCCCTCATGCCTCTCTGAATTGTTAACAGACTTCATGTCTGTGACAGAGACGCATATGTAGTGAATTGTGCATAGACCTATCAAATTTGTGACTGTCTGAAGAGTCACAATGACAGCTCAAAGAGGCACACTTTCTTTTATAGGCTATACAGTAGGGGTTAGACCCTGTAGGGTTTATTAACTGCATTCAGGTCCCGTGTGCAGTCCGGCAATGTCAATTATGTGTGTGCTTTGAATTCATGTCAATCCCTGACACCCACACACATAACATGCATACTAACACCACTCACACACACACACACACTTTCACACTCACCACATATGCTGCTGCTACTGTTAATTATCTACCCTGTTGCCTAGTCGCGATACCCCTACCTACAGTGCGTAGCTACCTCAATTACCTCGTTATCTTTAACTCTGCATTGTTAGAAAAGGACCCATAAGTAAGCATTTCACTGTTAGTCTAACCCTGTTAGCGTGACAAATAACATGTTCTTTTATTTTAGAAGCCTTCAAACACACTCTGTCCACCTGTGACAACCAGCCCCATCGTGGGGTTGGATGTCACAATGCTTGCTTGTTGCTTATTGCTTTTGTAACAAGAAGTGAAGCAATGTAGCAAACAGATTCTTAGAAATAGCCTTTCTTTGATCAAACAATATTCCTAAAAAAATGTATGCCTTAAGAATAACATGACATTTTTAGCAAATGTGTGTCTATTTGTGGGTTTGAACACACGTGTCTGTGTGTGTCGGTGTGTGACAGGAAAAATGTGTGTGTGAGAGAGAGGCAATGAAGTGACCTCTTTATAGCAGCAGTGCTACTCTATGCAGAGTTTGTTCCAGGTAAATGTTGTAAATCTTCAGCCATTCCTACATTTGCGACCAAAAACAAGCTACATTTACGTCATTTAACTGATGCTCTAATCCAGAGAGTGATTTACAGGAGCAATTAGGGTTAAGTGGCTTGCTCAAGGGGACATCAAAAAGGGCTCTTAACCACTAGGCTATCTATCTCTTCGCAGCAAAATCTGATTGCAAGAATTTTGTAAAATAATCAAATGGAAAAACTGAAACGTTTTAACCCAGTGTTGTTTTGTGTATCAGTTCATAAACCACGTACCATGGAATCGGCAACATCGAAAATCTCTTCCTAACTATTTTGCGACCTACCTGGCGCAGCTTTAAATTTTTTGGTCCTTAAATTAAACTGGTATACATTTTTTAAATCGCAATTTTCTTTAACAAATGTTGGTCTTTAATGTAGGGGCGAGAGACAAGTTCCTTACCTTCTTCCCCTTCCACTTTTGTGATAATGTGGCAATCAGTTGGTTGTAATTTTGGATATAGCAGACATTTCCATATCATTAACAAAGATTATATATATTTTTTTTAAAATCAATTAGTATATTTGAGTTTAACCATACTATTTGTTCTAATATTTGTTCTGTCTTTTCTGATGCATAAAACTGAAATTGCAACCAGCTTTCTATAGCCTGTTTTAAAAATAGTGATATATATATTATTTTCAAATAACCTAAAGTGAGAAGTTGTAATCTCAATAAAGGGAAAAGGGCAATTTTTTTTACACGAGGTGAGCCATTTTTACTAATCTGCTGGAAAACCAGTTCGGATTTCAGTTCAACTTTTGTATGACTGAAGCTTTTAGTCAAGGCTTTAAGGCTTTAATATTTAATCATGTCCACCCTCCGAATTCATATTCATTATATAAATTGGCCTGTTTAATTTTGCTCATATAATACTTTTTTTTAAAGTCGTTTGGTGTAGGCAGGACCACAAGTAAATAGGTCAACTGGATGACTCAATTTTAAATGCAGGTTAACTCGTGGCTTGACCTAAAGACTCCAAAATAGGTTTGAAATATAGCTCTCCCTTTCCTCTTTTCAACAAACGTACGTTCATGGATACTCCCATAATTCAAACATTTACAAAGAAAATATCACGCATATTTTTTTACTTGTACTTATAAAAAACATACATTCTCCTCACCTTAATGTTTTGTCATGCGGACATGAATTGACCAGGTGGATGCGTTATTTTGAAGAATTCACGCAGCTCCATTTCGGTTGGTAGTAATTAGCACTGTGACAACCAACCCGTGAGACAACCAACCCTGATCTCCCCTACTCTTACCACAGCATATCGGTTTATCATTACATATATCAGAAAAATGGTCCAGATGGAGCAACGAACTATAGCTACATTATAACCTTTTTGTTTTTCTGTAAAGAAACTAACTCTACAGGTATTTCACTGATATGCCATTCAGTCACTCAACACTAAAAAGCAATGTCTGTCCCCCTTTCTCTCCCCCTTCATTTCACCATCCCACCCACCTCAGGAAGGTCATTTAACTTCACCAGACTTTAAAAGAAGAAAGAGTGCACAGGTAGGAGACCAAACTTTCAATATACCACATCCTCTGGATTAACAGCCAAACTACAAATGCTCTCAAATGCTTAGTACATCCACATCATACTGTATATCTCGATAACAGTTCACCCACATCACTCTATGTAAAAAATACTTTGTAATAACTGAATAACTGTTCGGAGGTCCCTTACGAATTAATAAAACGGTAACACAGCATGGTAATTCAGCTTCTGTAAGTACAACCTCTTACCATACTGGGCATAGAAACATGTGGAACCATTGAAAATGCATAGAAAGTGCTGCATCGTCATAGCATCTGAATACATGTTGTTTATAAATGTTAGTCATAAATCAGTTTTATTGCAACATCTGAACTTGACAACAGCTTATCCGTTGATATTCTGATGTTTATACGGGCATGAATATATATTTCTTGTGCGTGATCATACTTTGACCAATGATCATTTTGTTTGTCCATGTTCTTACCATATTGGATAAAGAAGAGTCTATTATGTGACTGATATATGTAAAACTGGTCTGTCCCTTTTCTCATATCTAGGCCAAGAGAGCACTGTTTCTCTCTAACCAATCAGCAGGCTCAATCACAGGTATGTACAACAATCACAACTCAATGGAATCTTTCTGAATCCTTTAGACATGACTATCTGGTAAAGGGGATGGTGTTGTCTCTAACTTTGTGTTTTTGTTTGTTATAAGGTTTTGTGACGCAGGCCTGACCTTTCACACTTATATAATAAACCATCTTTCCCTAAACCTCTTTGTTTATCTTTACTTCAGAATCTGAGGAGAATGACGATGATGAGGAGGAAGAGGAGGAGGAAGAAGCTGAGCAGGAAAAAGAGGAAGTCTTCAAAGTCACCTGTGGAGCCATCAATGGAATGCTACATAAGGATCGGTTTGTATCAGGTACAATTTTATTCTCAGAAGGTTTAATAAACAACATTCTATAGCTATTGCCATGTCTTTGAAACTATTGAAGGTACTGGAGACACTTTTACATGTTGGCAACCCTCTTTCTCTGGCTGCACCTCAAATACTGACCCCACTTAGTGCTTTTATCAAGCAGAAAACCCATTTCAGCAGATCCACAAGGTCTGCCATGAGAGGTGACTATATAGTTCCCTTAAGGAAAAGCACCTTCAGTCAGACTGCTTTCACTGTGAGAGCTTCCCATGTCTGGAACTCACTGCCTTCAGACACACGTAACTGTGCAACACTCAACCTGTCTGTAGTTTGTGAGGTGTGTAGATATTGTTTGTTAATTTTCTGTCTTTTGTTTGGTTGCTTATTGTGTTATTGCTCTTTTTGTCTGCATACTAAGTGTTAGTTGTCATGTGTTGCTCTCTGCTCTGTATGTGCTCATTGTCTGTACTGCCCAGGGACTACGGTCAAAAGTTTGCCTACTGGCTAAAACCTGCACTTGTACTGAAAATGTCCCTGCAAAAATAAACGTAACAAAGTGAAGTAAATTACACAATTTTTGCTATTATCTATAATACACTACAAGTTATTTTACCATAGCCCCATGTCACTCTGGTCAGCTGTAATGTGCCATATTGGATTTATACTAGGGTTATGATTGGGTTTCATTTGAGCTTGTCCTTCTTCTCTGTTTCCACACAGGGTCGCGTGGAAAGAGCATCCGTACGGAGCTGCGCTGGATGACCCCGGTGGAGTTTGTGAAGGGGGAGTCAGCTCTGGAAGATCCCTCCTGGAAGAAAGACATCCAGTGGGAGGGGAAACCACTCAGCGTCCTCATCGAGGTGCAGACGGAAAGATAACAGAGATAGAGGAAGGGAGATGAGAGAAAAAATAGTGTTTGACACTTACCAACCTACTGTACAAGGAATGGCTTAAGATAGTCTGCAAGGTCTTTAAGGACCTGCGATGAAAACATTTCCCTTCTTAAAAAAACGTTTTACTAGTTCTATTACTGTCTTTGTTTGTTTCTCATTTCCAGAGTAAGATCTTGGTCATCCACTCTCTCCTGTGTAAGTGCAAGCTGTGCAGCTCCACGGCCAAAGACAGGGTAAGTTTTCCCCTCGATCCTCAGGAACATGGTGGCACCCACTTACCAATCAGCCAATCACATTGGTTAAACGAATGCTTCAGTTGTAATAATGAAATTCCAAGATGTTACTTAACATCACTGTATAGGGAATGAATGAATGACATGTTCATGTCAAATCATCAGTCGGCAACCCATCCCTTACGGGATTAATTGACACATAAACAAGCATTACAATGATTCACAGTGATAATTCTTCTGGTGTCCTGCGCAGTGAGCACCGCATGAATAATGAAAAATAAATCAGTACATAATAAGTAGATAAGGTTTTTCAAGCAATAATAATAATAATAATAACCCTATACCAGTAAAAATAATAAAAAATAAATACAGAAAAATTCAACAGAAGGTGTTTCAACCTGATCTTGCATAAAGACAAGATTCAAGTGTGAGATCAGAGAGATCAGAGAGAAGACTGTGAGACAGCCCTACAGACAATCTATACACATATGTGCACTTTGCTATATAGGAGCTAAATACTTTTAGAATGTAATTACTGGTCTCCCTTCTTTTATTCCAGGCTTTATTAAAAAAATCAGCAAACAGAAATACACAATGTACAAAAAAACATTTCAGTTTCTCCTCATCACTCAGCCACATATTGGCAGGGTAAATCTGGCGGGCTTTTTGGAATAAAGAAAAATGTATATATCGCGGTAGGAAGTGCAATAGATGCACAAATGAATGTTATTCTCTATTTCTTCGAGGTCACAATAGTTACATCGTTTTTCCTCATCCATTTTACCATTATCCCGACCTGTTTCAATACGCAGGGGAAATATCCCTGGTCTTACACATGGCGATCTCTTGCTTTTAGGTAGGTTGTACATAATATACTGTATCTCTCACACACAAATTCACACTTAATCAAATCAAAAGGTTCATGGGTTTATGAAACTTCTTAAGGCTAGGCGCCCCGCAAGCGGGATAACTTCCTGTGAAACTGCAATTCAAATAAATAATCATAAAAATTATGAATATTAAACATTTAGGAACATACAAGTGTCTTATATCGTTTAAAAGTTTAAATTCTTGTTAATTTAACTGCACTGTCCGATTTGCAATAGGCTTTACAGCGAAGGACGGCGCCCCACATCAAAATATTTTTCCTCCAGCACAGGTTTCATAAATTCACAAATAGCGATTAAATATTCACTTACTTTTTGAAAATCTTCCTCTGATTTGTGATCCAAAGGATCCCAGCTACAACATGTAGTGTCGCTTTGTTAGATAAAATCCTTCTTTATATCCCAAAAAGTCTGTTTAGTTGGAGCCATCGATTTGAGTAATCCACACGTTCAACATGCAGAGAAAGGAATCCAAAAAGCTACCTCTAAACTTTGTTAAAACAAGTCAAAATACATTTCTATACAATCCTCAGATACCCTAAAATGTAATTAAACTATAATATTTCAAACGGAAAGAAGTATGTTTAATAGGAAAATGATATTGGCAGGTGCGCGTCCTCTTTGTCACATGCTAATTTCCAACTCTTGAGTCCCTGTATCAAAACTCATAATTCTTCCTCGTTTGGGAAGAAACAAGCCTGAAGCGTTGAACAAAGACTACTGATGTCCAGTGGAAGCCATAGGAATTGCATACTGGAAGCTAGATTTAAAAAGAATCCCTATATGTTCTAGCATGGGCTCTCAAAAAATAAATATGGTTGGTTTTTCTTTGGTTTTCTCCTACCATATCTTGTGTGTTATAGTCTCCTACATTAGTTTAAAATTTATACAAACGTCAGACTGTTTTCTTTCCAATGGTACCAATTACATGCATATCCTGGCTTCAGGGCCTGAGCAGCAGGCAGTATATTTTGGGCCTGTCAGTCAGGCGGAAAAAGACCCTAGCCTGTATCTCCCCCACCCATTTATTTTAATATTGTGTTATCAGTTGTTTATAGTGACTATATCTCCCTTAATTTGGTCTTCGTACAAATGTTAAAAGTCAGACTGCTGGAAAAGGTCCAACATTTTGGTTGCCCAGGCTCCTCCTGATAAGAGATCCCATTGAAAAACATTCCCAGCAAGTCTATTCCAAAGTCTCACCATGCACGCCTTCCATCTCACTTCCCCTGGGTTCCCAGTCCAGTTATAACCAGCATAGGCGCAAACTTGTGGACACCTAAATAATAAGTACTGCTTTGAGATACCTCTTAGCATCTCACACTCCTGCTGAATAGTACACAACAGGGCACAGATGTCTGAAAGTTTGGAATATGTGGCATAACCAATATCTTTGAGTGTTTTTGTTTTTCCTATAAATCCCCCAACAGCTCTACATGCTGAGTCAGCCAGGGCAGATGTGCTGTATTGAAAGGTCTTATGTTCATCAAAACAAAGACCCAAATATTTATAGTTGCTAGTAAACTCAAGAATGTCTTCACCACCACAAAATTGAAAACCAATTGACTGGACGTAATAACATTTTCCGCAGGTTTTGTTCAGTTTCTGCCATAAAAATATATCAGCATTTCATCATCATATCCTACTCCAGTATTTAACTGTTTCGTTTATTTTGCCAAATCATTCATAAACATAGCAAACAGAGTTGGTGATAAGGCATGTCCTTGTTTTACACCCGAGGGTGTGGGAAACCAATCTGTACGATATTCGTTAACACACAAACAGGCAGTTGGTGCTTGATTGTTAACCATTTCCTTCTCACCTTCCTCTCTTCTCTGTCTTGGCAGCATGATCAGGATAACGATGATGACTGCTTCATCTGTAGAAGCCAGGGCAACTTGATATGCTGTGATGAGTGTCCTCGCTCCTTCCATCAGAGATGTCATCTTCCGAATGTGGATGGCGCCATGATGGGGTGAGAACAGTTGAGGGTTGATGAGAGACAGTGTGAGAGAAAGAGATTGATATAAGAGAGGTCTGTTTGTTGTGTAGGTAAACGTAGCTGTCAGCTTATTTGTGCACTATTGAAATGTTTGTGTGCGTGTGTGTGTGTAATCACAGGGATGATTGTCCATGGATCTGTACATTCTGTGTACTGAGGGCCAGTCAGTCGTGGCGCTACCCCAAACAAATTACCTACCAGGAAGCCTTAACCCGCCAAATCTCGGACAACCTACTGGTGAGGAGCCTGAATTAATGACTTCTACCATTGGGCCAATTGCCTCAAATTGCCTGTCCATTATAATCATCATTATATACTTCGCATGAAATAATTATTCAGAATTAAATGTAAGCAATCCTTGACCAGTCACATAATGGTGTGTTTACTCTGACAGGAATGCCAGTACCTCCTGCTGTGTCTATACCATGCGGACGAGGACCACATCTTTGTGGCAGATCCTTGCATCCACGTAAGTTTGCTTGGATCTCTCTCTCTCTCTCTCTCTCTCTCTCTCTCTCTCTCTCTCTCTCTCTCTCTCTCTCTCTCTCTCTCTCTCTCTCTCTCTCTCTCTCTCTCTCTCTCTCTCTCTCTCTCTCTCTCTCTCTCTCTATATATATATATATATATATATATATATATATATATATATACAGTTGAAGTTGGAAGTTTACATACACCTTAGCCAAATCCACTTAAACTCAGTTTTTCACAATTCCTGACATTTAGTCCAAGTAAAAATTCCCTGTCTTAGGTCAGTTAGGATCACCACTTTATTTTAAGAATGTGAAATGTCAGAATAATAGTAGAGAGACATACATACACCCAATTAGTTGTTGGTGTAACTGAGTCAGTTTGTTGGCCTCCTTGCTCAAACACCCTTTTTCAATTTTTCTATGGGATTAAGGTCAGGGCTTTGTGATGGCCACTCCAATATCTTGTTGTCCTTAAACCATTTTGCCACAACTTTGGAAGTATGCTTGGGGTTATTGTCCATTTGGAAGACACATTTGCAACCAAGCTTTATCTTCCTGACTGATGTCTTGAGATGTTGCTTCAATATATCCACATAATTTTCCTACCTCATGAAGCCATCTATTTTGTGAAGTGCACCAGTCCCTCCTGCAGCAAAGCACCCCCCACAACATGATCCTGCCACCCCGTGCTTCATGGTTGGGATGTTGTTCTTCGGCTTGCAAGCCTCCCCCTTTTTTCTCCAAACACAACGATGGTCATTATGGTCAAATAGTTATATTTTTGTTTCATCAGGCCAGAGGACATTTCTCCAAAATGTACGATCTTTGTCCCCATGTGCAGTTGCAAACCGTAGTCTGTCTTTTTTATGGCGGTTTTGGAGCAGTGGATTCTTCCTTGCTGAGCGGCTTTTCAGGTTATGTCGATATAGGACTTGTTTTACTGTGGATATAGATACTTTTGTACCTGTTTCCTCCAGCATCTTCACAAGGTCCTTTGCTGATGTTCTGGGATAGATTTGCACTTTTCGCACCAAAGTACGTTCATCTCAAGGAGACAGAACGCGTCTCCTTGCTGAGAGTTATTACGGCTACCCCTGGTGTTTATACTTGTGTACTATTACTTGTACAGATGAACGTGGTACCTTCAGGCATTTGGAAATTTGCTCCCAAGGATGAACCAGTCTTGTGGAGGGCTACAAAAACAAAATCTGATTTATTTTGATTTTCCCATGATGTCAAGCAAAGAGGCACTGATTTTGAAGCTAGGCCTTGAAATACATCCACAGGTACACCTCCAATTGACTCAAATGATGTCAATTAGCCTATCAGAAGCTTCTAAAGCCATGACATAATTATCTGGAATTTTCCAAGCTGTTTAAATGCACAGTCAACTTAGTGTATGTAAACCTCTGACCCACTGGAATTGTGATACAATGAATTATAAGTGAAATAATCTGTCTGTAAACAATTGTTGGAAAAATTACTTGTGTCATGCACAAAGTAGATGTCCTAACCGACTTTCCAAAACTATAGTTTGTTAACAAGAAATTTGTGGAGTGGTTGAAAAACGAGTATTAATGACTCCATCCTAAGTGTATGCAAACTTCCGACTTCAACTGTATGTTCAATTGCCAGGTGGGAAACTACACCAGTGTGATAAAGACCCCTATATGGCTGGACAGGGTTGTGGAGAAGCTGCAGCAGAATCTCTACCAGTCAGTGCAACACTTTGTGTCTGATGTGTTGCTTATCTTCACCAACTGTGCCACATTTAACAGGGTAAGACTGCACTACTGCAGTATCCAATGTGAAGACTTGAGGCAACATTTTTTTAAACAAATCTTGGAATTGCGCTAATGCATGTATAACATTTTAACAATGTCTTTGTTTAATCCATAACAAATATGAATTAGGCTAAATGAGTTGTGTTTATTGCATTTCTAGTTTATTATGTTTTCTAAAGAAATGTGTCTGTCTTTTTTTAATGAAGGATAATGCAGAGTTCCGTGTGATGGGCGAAAGATTGAAGGATCTATTTGAGAGAGAGTTCAAGAGTACATTCAGTATCCAGCTTCAGCATCCAACTGCATCCAACAGCCAGTAGAGCCTTCATCAAGTCTGTACTGTTATCTCACTATGAGACAACAGGGAATATTCACCATGCCCTGGTCTTTCTATACAGCCTTCATACAGACTTGCATGTACATTATTATCCATCTAGTCCTTTCATGAATTTCTTTCATTCGTTCTAGCAGTCAAAATGGACCTCTGACAGTCTCAATGGGGTGCCTCAGGGTTCAATTCAAGGTCCGACTCTCTTCTCTGTATACATCAATGATTTTGCTCTGGCTGCTGGTTATTCTCTGAACCACCTCTACGCAGACGACACCATTCTCTATACTTCTGGCCCCTCTTTGGACACTGTGTTAACTAACCTCCAGACGAACTTCAATGCCATATAACTCTCCTTCTGTGGCCTCCAACTGCTCCTAAATGCAACTAAAACTAAATGCATGCTCTTCAACCGATCGCTGCCCGCCCATCCAGCATCACTACTCTGGACGGTTCTGACCTAGAATATATGGACAACTACAAATACCTAGGTGTCTGGTTAGGCTGTAAACTCTCCTTTCAGACTCACATTAAACATCTCCAACACAAAATTAAATCTAGAATCGGCTTCCTATTTCGCAGCAAAGCATCCTTCACTCATGCTGGCAAACATACCCTCGTAAAACTGACCATCCTACCGATCCTCGACTTAGGCGATGTCATTTACAAAATAGCCTCCAACACTCTACTCAACAATTTGGATGCAGTCTATCACAGTGCCATGATTGAAGGATCTATTTGAGAGAGAGTTCAAGAGTACATTCAGTATCCAGCTTCAGCATCCAACTGCATCCAACAGCCAGTAGAGCCTTCATCAAGTCTGTACTGTTATCTCACTATGAGACAACAGGGAATATTCACCATGCCCTGGTCTTTCTATACAGCCTTCATACAGACATGCATGTACATTATTATCCATCTAGTCCTTTCATGAATTTCTTTCATTCGTTCTAGCAGTCAAAATGGGTGTGTGATGATAATTGAAATAGAATGATGGTGATAACATTGCATTTCACACAGTAAATGTTGCTTTGCTAACTTATCATGCAAGAGCCTTAGAATTCCTCACCTTCCAGGTTCTTACTTTTGATTAGGCCTCACTAGATTCATGTCCAGGGATTCTATCAAAAATGAACTCAGGAATTATGAAAACATTGTACAACATAGGTCTACTTGTTTGACTGTAGCCTACCAGAATGTGGTTCTGTTGAGGAGAATGTCATCAGACAGAGCAGCAGCCCCCTCTTCAGGGCAGTTAGGTCAGCGTCTGCTTTGGGTCTCTGCCCTCATTCAGGGCCTCTTCACGCTGGTAACGTCACCACAATTGCCAGCAGCAAATCTCTGCCCAGAGCTGCGCAGCAGCGTTGCGCAAACATGCTTGGTAAAGAATGCTGACATTTCTCTTCAGCTTGTTGTAAAGTCACAGATCCGAGAATGCAAATACTGCAATAGTGGCTTATTTTGGTCTTGTAGACACAATTTCTTTATGTCTAATTGAAAGACGAAAACTTTTTCCTTTTAATGATGGAGAGAAATAGTCATCCTCTTTAGACGTGGTCAAGCGATTCCATAACCAAGACAGTGCGCATGGTAGAAGCGGTAATGTGATTCGACGACGAACTACAGTCAGGTCAAGACCCTGGTGAGGACTACGAGCACGCAGAGACGGTTTCTGACAGTTTGTGCAGAAATTCTTTAGTTGTGCAAACCCACAGTTTCATCAGCTGTCCGGGTGGCTTGTCTCAGACCATCCCGCAGGTGAAGAAGCCAGATGTAGAGGTGCTTAGCTGGTGTCGTTACACGTGGTTTGCGGTTGTGAGGTCGGTTGGACTTACTACCAAATTTTCTGGAATGAAAATCTACTTACTGTAGAGAAATTCGCATTCAATTCTCTGGCAACAGCTCTGGTGGACATTCCTGCAGTCAGTGTGCCAAAGCACGCTCCCTGAAAACTTGAGACATCTGTGGCATTGTGTTGTGTGACAAAACTGCACATTTTAGAGTGGCCTTGTATTGTTCCTAGGACAAGGTCCACCTGTGTAATGATCATACTGTTTAATCAGCTTCTTGATATACCACACCTGTCAGGTGGATGGATTGTCTTGGCAAAGGATAAATGCTCACTAACAGGGATGCAAAGAAAGTTGTGCACACAATTTGAGAGAAATAAGCTTTTTGTGCATTTGGAACGTTTCTGGGATCTTTTAATTCAGCTCATGAAACATGGAACCAACACTTTACATGTTGCATTTATATTATGTTCAGTATATTATCACACACTCACAAACTGAAATTGTGTGTGTGTGTGTGTGTGTGTGTGTGTGTGTGTGTGTGTGTGTGTGTGTGTGTGTGTGTGTAAATCTGCATTGTATAATTAATCAGTGAGAGAGAGCCTCAAATATCACATTCATGTATTTGGTCTTGTTTGCATGGTCAAACAAAAACAACTTAATGATTATAGATTATAGATCCTTCCACAATGCAGGCAATTGCTGAAGTTGGTGCAACTGTTTTAAGGGATAGACCTTGGGTTAAGGGTTAGTGATTTTTCTGCAAAAAAACATGCTCTCTTGCTCTTCGCCGTGGCCATCTGCAGGTACTGCATATCTCTTTCAATACACTCACTGGGCTCACAATCTGAGGTAGCAACTGCGTCAGATCTACAAATCACCATTAGCTGCTAAGCAATGAGCTAGACCCATCCACTTGGTTTGCAACTCAGTTGACCTGCGCTCCATTTGCTAAAATCTTTTTATTCCACCTGTTTAAATTCGCCATATCTTGAGAGAAAAAAAGATAGGGACATGCGTTTTGCTTACGTTTTGCTCCTTTTTCTGAAAATAAGATTGATAACCATGACCAGGCATTTCAATCACCATGGGTCACCACAATGTGTAGCCAGGAGAGCAGTGCTAGTGCTCACCAAGTAGCCATATCCTGGTAATATCACATTATCTGATATAATTATAATAATGGGTTATTTGCTAGAGCACCCTGAATTGAAAATGTTCTTCTGTATGAGTTTCATCCCATACATCAGTGGTTTCAAGTTTGTATCTGTATATTTTTTTTACGAGCTAATGGTAGCGAAAAAGAAAATACTTCTGCATTTCCCAAACTGTCAACATATTGCATATAGGCTCAGGATAACGAAGGATAAAGTTGGTAGGCTGATATTCAGAACTTAAATAGCCAATAGGACTAATAAAGCCAATGCCGGTGGGTCTACCATATCGATGGGCATTCATAAAATTATATTGCGGGCCGACATGGTAGGCTACACCTAAAAACAAAAGCTCGAGCCGATGTCTTTTTGACATATTTTTGGGGGGTCCTGTCCGCACCTGCAGTCTTTGCTTTGTGTTTTACAAATGGTAGGCCTCCCACATAGATGGGCATTCCTAAAATTCTATGTCAGGCGACACTGTAAACTATACCTCAGTAAGCACTGACCGACACTGATGCCTTCTGGATGTCTTTTTTGGTCTTTGTCCAATGTCTTTTTTGGTGCCATCTGGACTGGGCTCGGTTTCCATATCCACAGATGTTGCTTGTTGGTCCACTCTGGACCACTCATAGGTTTGGTTCAGATTTTGTCTGGTCTGGGCGAGCTTTGATTTGGCCCAAACATAGAGGTCTATAAATTACGTACTTTCATTCAGAAACGAAAATGAACCTGATTTCAACATCTGGAAAATGCATATTTTCACCTTTCATTCAGAACCTAAATTGAACCTAACTTCAACGTCTTGAAAATACGGATAGTAGAGGTCTTTTTAACGTCAGTTTTGCTTACTTGGGACAATTCTCGTAAGGGGCGGATATTTTGTTGTCTCGCCGAGCGCGACCAGGACCGTCACATGAACACTTTCACTTTCCAAAGGTCAACGTCATTTGAAGTGGCCTTCCGTGCTGGCGGGATATGTATTTTATCTTCGAAAATAACAACAACAACATATTGTAGGCCGCAGATGAAAACGTTTTGATTGCGTCCATCGTCTAAACTGGAATGTAGTGTTTTTGTCTCGCATGCTTTTGCGCGTCTACAGTCTGAATGAATCTATCCACCCTGGGCCTATATTGAAATGTAAATAGCCTACAATCATACTTTCATTTCTGAATCTATATGTGCAACCCAATATGACCATTTTCAGTGAACTGGTAAATATAGCCATTTTCAATAAAGAAAACTGAATTGAAGAGGGCAACAGCAGTTGCGATCGGCGCCAATGGACCCGTTGGATTTTCTGACAGATAAACAGTTACTGCAGTTTTTCTGCTGTAGTAAAACAGAAATGTCGTGCATGGAGCAACCACACACCTTTCTCAACCAGCTCCGAGACCACCACCTCATTCCGGAGAAAATGCATAAGGTGAGCAGTAGAGACAGCAACATTTCTATAGACATACCCACCCACTCAAAGGTTAAATTTAATCCCATCGGTCACAAAAACATGTAGGCCTACTTACAAGCTTTAAATAAATTAAGGTTGTACTTAACACATAAGTCACATATTATGCATTATTAAGGTGAAGTATGATTCATAGAAGTTTCATTAGATTTCTCAAAATTGTCACAAGACAAGGATAAATCTCCAAGGTTCAGACCTAGTTTTACACCAGAAGTCTGTATTCAACAGCTTAAAAAACAAATATTGTTGAAATGTTTTAATAGTTTAATGTTTTGAGGGTCTAGTTACATAGGCAATGTGCCTTAATTTTCACCAAATTCACTTTAAAGGTGTCATCATGAATTTGACAGTAATTTATAGGCAGCTCGTGGCATTTAAAATTCGGTATTTAATATTAAAGTACACCTACTGTAATGCACATACAGTATCACAGCAAGTATTGTGTAATGACACAGCACAATACCGTAAAATTGACTGTACTAGATCTATACTGTAAAAAAAAGTGAATGCTACCATCATTGAAAGGAATTAATGATTGGATGAATGAAGTACATTTATTGAGGTGACGGTTTATATTTCACAGTGTTTTACCGTAATTTTTTTTATTTATTTTATTTTACCTTTATTTAACCAGGCAAGTCAGTTAAGAACAAATTCTTATTTTCAATGACGGCCTGGGAACAGTGGGTTAACTGCCTGTTCAGGGGCAGAACGACAGATTTGTACCTTGTCAGCTCGGGGGTTTGAACTCACAACCTTCCGGTTACTAGTCCAACGCTCTAACCACTAGGCTACCCTGCCGCCCCCCCAATTACAAGGGATTGGTGCAAGATTTGACCAAATATTTAGGAAGAGGTCATCATCTGAGGAAGTCTGTGAAGGAAGAAACCAAATGAAAAAAGTGTCCAAAAAACAGATTTTCACCAGGTCAAATACATTTATTGTGCTATAGGTATCATGATACTTTAATCTAAACCAAAGTAGATAATTATAATATTGTTCTATACGTCAGTTGGAGTCTATAAGCTTCACTATTAGGTCCTAAACCTAGCATAAAAGTGCATCCTTGTAGCTGTGTGGGCTAATATAGTCAAAATGTTTCCCATCTGTTAAATTGAGCCAATGGCAAGTTGAGCAAATTGAAGTGTTTTCTTCCCAGGTGTAATGGAAGGCATTATTGCTGGGATATGAGTCAACAACAGGGCCTGGCCTATGTTAAAAGTGTTGTAAAAAGGTGTTAAGCCTGTGTTAAAAGATGCTTAAAATGATTAAAAGACTAAAAGTGATTGTGAATTGTGTTTGGTAAATATAGATAGACATGGTTTTAAAAAGATAGTGGCAATTTTATTCAGTACTGACATCTTTAGGCGGCTTAACTTATCCTGTCCTGCAGCTCACCTTACCTCATAAGTTGTGCCAAGAGACAATTTTTTTGGGACTAGCTATGTTTTCATGTTTTCAAAATTGTAATGTTATCATGAATTCTGATTATTTCCAGGGATACACAACATCCTGAAATATATGTAGATATTTTGTTAGAAAGAACACTATATTTCGCTTGACGGAGTGACGCTGAATGTAAAAAAAAATGGCTCAACTTACCCCACTGTCCCCTAAAGTGTTTACTTTTCACAGCATATTAATTCATATTTGGCATGTGTTGAAATCTCTAAGCAGCTAACATGCTGACCAGACCAGACTCGTCGCATACGCAAGTGTTGCAAAATAAATGTACACATACATGCTATTCAATCATTGCACCCACACTGCTCGCGCACGTCAGCGAGCGTCTGCGTGGCCAGGCGCTAAAATAGTACTTGGTTCTATTTGTGACGCTCAACGCACTGCAAGTCCTACCTCTCCCATTTCCTCATTGATTTTAAGGAGCATAAACCCACGTGGGTGATTGAAAGATGAACATTTCTGGCAAAATAACAACCCAATGTTTATATCCCAGGTCAAATTAGCTAGCAACAGCAAGCTAGCTAGCTAAATTGCCATAAATGTTTAATGCGTTTTGACCTGGCCCCAATTAATATAATTGATTCAGAGTTTGTTTTGATATTTCAACCTGAGTGTCCTGATCGCATCTGGTGTGGGGGACCAAATTCAACATGTGCGCCGATACGTGTATCACTTTATCAGGAGTACATCATCAATGACGTCCAAAGCTTCATTTGATCACATGCTTTTTCAAACCGTGTGTTACAAAATGCGAAATTCCACTGATTTCTCTGTGGTTCCGGTGCCTTCTTCGATTCCAAGCTCCTTTCAAACACCGATCTGTACTGGGCACTTTCTTACAAATATAGTTAGGATTTTGTACAAAAAATTTCATCTGACCGGTAGCTAAGCTGGTAGAGTAGAGAACATTCAGTGACGTGAGGGTATGAGGTAGAATCCTGTTGAAGGCACACTATTTTGAAATTGGTTTTATGTGAAACAACACTTTCTGCACAGTTAAAATATTATAATTTCTTTAGTATAGTACACACTTCTGTCTTAAGCATCCTAAATAATGCCATAGATTCTGTTTTTGAAAAAGAGTAAACTTGAACACTAAAAAGGGAAGCATGATGTAAGATGCGAAGCGGGTATTCCAACTGATTATAGGCTACTGAAGCCAACAACTTCCTGCTGCACCACAGAGTTAGGTGAAAGCAACGGAGAAAAACATCTGTCTGATAATCATGCGCTGCTATTTATTGCTAACCAGCAGATGTCACTAATGTGCATTGTGAACAGATAATGAAGCTCTGTTTTTCTGCACATTTTGGGGAAAGCACCGAAGCCTTCAGAAAGCATTGGTTTCCCATCACTAGTATTTCATATAGTATGAATATATAAATATTCTGGGTAGCCATTTGATTAGCCGTTCAGGAGTCTTATGGCTTGGGGGTAGAAGCTATTTAGAAGCCTCTTGGACCTAGATTTGGCCCCCCGGTACCGCTTGCCATGCGGTAGCAGAGAGAACAGTCTCTAGGGTGGCTGGCGTCTTTGACAATTTTTAGGGCCTTCCTCTGTAGTGCCTTGCGGACGTAGGCTGAGCGGTTGCCATACCAGGCAGTGATGCAACCTGCCAGGATTCTCTCGATGGTGCAGCTGTAAAACCTTTTAAGGATCTGAGGACCCATGCCAAATCTTTTTAGTCTCCTGAGGGGGAATAGGTTTTGTTGTGCCCTCTTCACACCTGTACCATGTTAGTTTATTGGTGATGTGGATGCCAAGGAACTTGAAGCTCTCAACCTGCTCCACTACAGCCCCGTCGATGAGAATGGGGGCATGCACGGTCCTCCTTTTCCTGTAGTCCTTTTCCTGTAGGGAGATGTTGTTGTCCTTGCATCACATGGTCAGGTCTCTGAACTCCTTCCTATAGGCTGTCTCATTATTGTCGGTGATCAGGCCGACCACTGTTGTGTCATCAGCAAACTTAATGATGGTGTTGGAGTCGTGCCTGGCCGTGAAGTCATGAGTGAACAGAGAGTACAGGAGGGGACTGAGCGCGCACCTCTGAGGGGCCCCTGTGTTGAGGATCAGCATGGCGGATGTGTTGTTACCTACCTGGGGCGGCAGGTCTGGAATTCCAGGATCCAGTTGCAGAGGGAGGTGTTTAGTCCCAGGGTCCTTAGTTTAGTGATGAGCTTTGAGGGGACTATGGTGATGAACGCTGCGCTGTAGTCAATGAATAGCATTCTCACATAGGTGTTCATTTTGTCCAGGTGTGAAAGGGCAGTGTGGAGAGCAATAAAGATTGCATCATCTGTGGATGCAAATTGCAGTATGCAAATTGGAGTGTATCTAAGGTTTCTGGGATAATGGTGTTGATCTGAGTCATGACCAGCCTTTAAAATAATTTCATGGCTACAGATGTGAGTGCTACGGGTCGGTAGTCATTTAGGCAGGTTACCTTGGTGTTCTTGGGCACAGGGACTATGGTGGTCTGCTTGAAACATGTTGGTATTACAGACTCAGACAGGAAGAGGTTGAAAATGTCAGTGAAGACACTTGCCAGTTGGTCAGCGCATGCTCTGAGTACACGTCCTGATAATCTGTCTGGCCCTGCGGACTTGTGAATGTTGACCTGTTTAAATGTCTTACTCACATTGGCTGCGGAGAACGTGATCACACAGTCGTCCGGAACAGCTGATGCTCCCATGCATGTTTCAGTGTTACTTTCCTTGAAGCGAGCATAGTAGTTATTTAGCCCGTCTGGTAGGCTCGTGTCACTGGGAAGCGCTCGGCTGTGCTTCCCTTTGAAGTCTGTAGTAGTTTGCTGGCCCTGCCACATCCGACGAGCATCTGAGCCGGTGTAGTACAAATTCGATCTTAGTCCTGTATTGATGCTTTGCCTGTTTGATGGTTCATCGGGCATAGCGGGATTTCTTATAAGCTTCCGGGTTAGAGTCCTGCTCCTTGAAAGCGGCAGCTCTACCCTTTAGCTCAGTGTGAATGTTGCCTGTAAACCATGGCTTCAGGTTGGGGTATGTATGCACAGTCACTGGGGACGACGTCCTCGATGCATTTATTGATAAAGCCAGGGACTGATGTGGTGTACTCCTCAAGGCCGTCGGAAGAATCCCGGAACATATTCCAGTCTGTGCTAGCAAATCAGTCCTGTAGTTTAGCATCTGCTTCGTCTGACCACTTTTTTATAGACTGAATCACTGGTGCTTCCTGGTTTAATTTGTGCTTGTAAGAAGGAATTAGGAGGATCGAATTATGGTCAGATTTGCCAAATGAAGGGTGAGGGAGAGCTTTGTACGCATCTCTGTGTGTGGAGTAAAGGTGGTCTAGAATTGTTTTCCCTCTTGTTGCACATTTAACATGCTGATAGAAATGAGGTAAAAGTGATTTAAGTTTCCGTGCATTAAAGTCCCAGGCCACTAAGAGCGCCGCCTCTGGATGAGAATTTTCCTCTTTGCTTATGGCAGTACACAGCTCATTGAGTGCGGATTTAGTGCCAGCATCGGTCTGTGGTGGTATGTACTGTAGACAGCTACGAAAAATACAGATGAAAACTCTCTTGGTAGATAGTGTGGTCTACAGCTTATCATGACTTACTCAAGACTTCCTTATCATACAACCTCAAGACTTCCTTAGATATTGTGCATCAGCTGTTGTTTACATAAATGCATAGGTGCCCACACCATGTCTTACCAGAGGCTGCTGCTCTGTATTGCCTGTAGAGTGTATAACCTGCCAGCTGTATGTTCTTAATGTCGTCGTTCAGCCACGACTCGGTGAAACATAAGATATTACAGTTTTTTATGTCACGTTGGTAGGATAAACGTGCTTTCAGTTCATCCCATTTATTTTCCAGCGATTGAACGTTAGCTAGCAGGACGGAAGGCAAGGGCAGATTAGCCGCTCATTGCCTGATCCTCACGAGGCACCCTGATCTCTTTCCGCAAAATCTCAGTTTTCTCCAGCGAATAACAGGGATCTGGGCCTGGTCGGGTGTCTGTATTATATCCCTCCCGTCCGACTCATTGAAGAAGAACTCTTTGTTCAGTTTGAGGTGAGAAATCGCAGTTCTGAAGTCCAGAAGCTCTTTTCAGTCATAAGAGACGATAGCAGCAACATTATGTTACGACAAAATAGCGTGGTTGGTTAAGAGCCGATAAGACGGCAGCCTTCCCCTCCGGCGCCATCACTACAACCAATCTGTCCTCTATGCATTTTAAATTGATGGGGCGCTATAACCACATGAGTTAAATTGGTACAGCATTCTAAATCACGGGTGCAATAAATATAGCCTCTTACAAGGTATGCCTCAAAATATGTTAACGGTACAGAAACAACAATACCATAGACCCACTATTGGTCAAAAGATTTTCTGTGGGGTGGAATTACAGTACCATTCAAAATACAGCAATTCTACCAAAATGCACCAGTTATAGTATGCTGCAGTAAAACGTTTAATTTTTATTTTTTTACTGTTGATAATACCTCAAATTACCGTATAAATTCGTTTTCCATTACAGTGTTGAATCCATGCTGCTCGTTGGGTTATGGATATACAATCAAGATTATCTTACTGACGATTTTACCATTATCCATGAGCCATTATTCAATATGTTTAAAGCAGTGATTTTGACCGTAAAATGTTGGCCATGTATAGACCCATAAACTGAATTAATGTAATAACTGAACAATTATGTAATGTCAATAGGTTTGTTTAGTGTCTCTTACACGATGGTAGACCTTGCTGAATAGTCACATTGACCTCATCCCGTCAGTAGATGATGCCTGGCTATTCTTTAAAAGTGCCTTCCTCAACATCTTAAATAAGCATGCCCCTCTCAAAAAATGTAGAACTGGGAATAGATATAGTCGTTGGTTCACTCCAGACCTGTCTGCCCTTAACCAGCACAAAAACATCCTGTGGCGTTCTGCATTAGCATCAAATAGCCCCCGTGATATGCAACTTTTCAGGGAAGTTAGGAACAAATATACACAGGCAGTTAGAAAAGCTAAGGCAAGCTTTTTCAAACCGAAATTTGTATCCTGTAGTACTAACTCAAAAAAGTTCTGGGACACTGTAAAGTCCATGGAGAATAAGAGCACCTCCTCCCAGCTGCCCACTGCTCTGAGGCTAGGAAACACTGTCACCACCGATAAATTCACTATAATTGAGAATTTCAATAAGCATTTCTCTACGGCTGGCCATGCTTTCCACATGGCTACCCCTACCCCGGTCAACTGCCCGGCACCCTCCACAGCAACGCGCCAAAGCCCCCACCATTTCTCCTTTACCCAAATCCAGATAGCTGATGTTCTGAAAGAGCTGCAAAATCTGGACCCCTACAAATCAGCCGGGCTAGACAATCTGGACCCTCTCTTTCTAAAATTATCTGCTGAAATTGTTGCAACCCCCCTGTTCAACCTCTCTTTCGTATCGTCTGAGATTCCCAAAGATTGGAAAGCTGCCGCGGTCATCCCCCTCTTCAAAGGGGGTGACACTCTAGACCCAAACTGCTACAGACCTAGATCTATCCTACCCTGTCTTTCGAAGGTCTTCGAAAGCCAAGTTAACAAACAGATTACTGACCATTTCGAATCCCACCATACCTTCTCCGCTATGCAATCTGGTTTCAGAGCTGGTCATGGGTGCACCTCAGCCACGCTCAAGGTTCTAAACGACATCATAACCGCCATCGATAAGAGACATTACTGTGCAGCCGTATTCATCGACCTTGCCAAGGCTTTCGACTCTGTCAATCACAACATTATTTTTGGCAGACTCGACAGCCTTGGTTTCTCAAATGATTGCCTCGCCTGGTTTACCAACTACTTCTCTGATAGAGTTCAGTGTGTCAAATCGGAGGGCCTGTTGTCCGGACCTCTGACCGTCTCTATGGGTGTGCCACAGGGTTCAATTCTCGGGCCGACTCTCTTTTCTGTATACATCAATGATGTTGCTCTTGCTGCTGGTGATTCTCTGATCCACCTCTACGCAGACGATACCATTCTGTATACTTCTGGCCCCTCCTTGGACACTAACCTCCAGACGAGCTTCAATGCCATACAACTCTCCTTCCGTGGCCTCCAACTGTTCTTAAACGCAAGTAAAACTAAATGCATGCTATTCAATCGATCACTGCCCGCACCTGCTCGCCCGTCCAGCATCACTACTCTGGACGGCTCTGACTTAGAATACGTGGACAACTACAAATACCTGGGTGTCTGGTTAGACTGTAAACTCTCCTTCCAGACTCACATTAAGCATCTCCAATCCAAAATTAAATCTAGAATCGGCTTCCTATATCGCAACAAAGCATCCTTCACTCATGTTGCCAAACATACCCTCGTAAAACTGACCATCCTACCGATCCTTGACTTCGGTAATGCCATCTATAAAATCGCCTCCAACAGTCTACTCAACGAACTGGATGCAGTCTATCACAGTGCCATCTGTTTTGTCACCAAAGCCCCATACACTACCCACCATTGCGACCTGTACGCTCTCGTTGGTTGGCCCTCGCTTCATACACGTCGCCAAACCCACTGGCTACAAGTTATCTACAAGTCTCTGCTAGGTAAAGCCCCGCCTTATCTCAGCTCACTGGTCACCATAGCAGCACCCACTCGTAGCACGCACTCCAGCAGGTATATCTCACTGGTCACCCCCAAAGCCAATTCCTCCTTTGGTCGTCTTTCCTTCCAGTTCTCTGCTGCCCATGACTGGAACGAATTGCAAAAATCTCTGAAACGGGAGACTCACATCTCCGTCACTAGCTTTAAGCAACAGCTGTCAGAGCAGCTTTCAGATCACTGCACCTGTACAAAGCCCATCTGTAAACAGCCCATCTATCTACCTACCTCATCCCCATACTGGTATTTATTTATTTTGCTACTTTGCACCCCAGTATCTCTACCTGCACATTCATCTTCTGCCGATCTACCATTCCAGTGTTTAATTGCTATATTGTAATTACTTCTCCACCATGGCCTATTTACAGTGGGGCAAAAAAGTATTTAGTCAGCCACCAATTGTGCAAGTTCTCCCACTTAAAAATATGAGAGAGGCCTGTCATTTTCATCATAGGTACACTTCAACTATGACAGACAAAATGAGAAAAAAAATCCAGAAAATCATATTGTAGGATTTTTTATGAATTTATTTGCAAATTATGGTGGAAAATAAGTATTTGGTCACCTACAAACAAGCAAGATTTCTGGCTCTCACAGACCTGTAACTTCTTCTTTAAGAGGCTCCTCTGTCCTCCACTCGTTACCTGTATTAATGGCACCTGTTTGAACTTGTTATCAGTATAAAAGACAAAGTCCACAACCTCAAACAGTCACATTCCAAACTCCACTATGGTCAAGACCAAAGAGCTGTCAAATGACACCAGAAACAAAATTGTAGACCTGCACCAGGCTGGGAAGACTGCATCTGCAATAGGTAAGCAGCTTGGTTTGAAGAAATAAACTGTGGGAGCAATTATTAGGAAATGGAAGACATACAAGACCACTGATAATCTCCCTCGATCTGGGGCTCCACGCAAGATCTCACCCCGTGGGGTCAAAATGATCACAAGAACGGTGAGCAAAAATCCCAGAACCACACGGGGGGACCTAGTGAATGACCTGCAGAGAGCTGGAACCAAAGTAACAAAGCCTACCATCAGTAACACACTACGCCGTCAGGGACTCAAATCCTGCAGTGCCAGACGTGTCCCCCTGCTTAATCCAGTACATGTCCAGGCCCGTCTGAAGTTTGCTAGAGAGCATTTGGATGATCCAGAAGAAGATTCGGAGAATGTCATATGGTCAGATGAAACCAAAATATAACTTTTTGGTAAAAACTCAACTCGCCGTGTTTGGAGGACAAAGAATGCTTGCATCCAAAGAACACCATACCTACCGTGAAGCATGGGGGTGGAAACATCATGCTTTGGGGCTGTTTTTCTGCAAAGGGACCAGGACGACTGATCCGTGTAAAGGAAAGAATGAATTGGGCCATGTATCGTGAGATTTTGAGTGAAAACCTCCTTCCGTCAGCAAGGGCATTGGCTGGGTCTTTCAGCATGACAAAGATCCCAAACACACCGCCCGGGCAACGAAGGAGTGGCTTCTTAAGAAGCATTTCAAGGTCCTGGAGTGGCCTAGCCAGTCTCCAGATCTCAACCCCATAGAAAATCTTTGGAAGGAGTAGAAAGCTTGTGTTGCCCAGCAACAGCCCCAAAACATCACTGCTCTAGAGGAGATCTGCATGGAGGAATGGGCCAAAATACCAGCAACAGTGTGTGAAAACCTTGTGAAGACTTACAGAAAATGTTTGACCTCTGTCATTGCCAACAAAGGGTATATAACAAAGTATTGAGATAAACTTTTGTTATTGACCAAATACTTATTTTCCACCATAATTTGCAAATAAATTCATTAAAAATCCTACGATGTGATTTTCTGGATTTTTTTCCTCATTTTGTCTGTCATAGTTGAAGTGTACCTATGATGAAAATTACAGGCCTCTCTCATCTTTTTAAGTGATAGATCTTGCACAATTGGTGGCTGACTAAATACTTTTTTGCCCCACTGTATAACTAGTGAATAGCCTTCTCTCTAGACTATGGGTACCTTTTTATGCTTTTCTCGCCTTGATTTAATTTTGTATCATTTATTTTTATTTTTATACAGATTCATTTTAAATGACTTCCGTAAATCAGTTGCCGTCCCTCAATTGTTCGTGGATGATGTGTCTCCTCCTGGGCAGCACACTATAAAGGTCTGATCTGAGCGGGTCCTTGTCCTCTTTTGGTCAGACAGGAATTTCCCTCATGCTTCTGTTGGGGTTCATTTCATTGTTCTTTGTCAATCATTGGCTCATCGGTGAAATTCGCATTATAACAATATCTTTAATTAAATCATTCAAAAACCTTTATAAATGCAATTGCAGACAGAAGTTGACAAACAGGAACATAGCACGCATGTTTCTGAGTAAGTTCTGCATCAAAGAAAAGGTCCCATGTTATTTTATCAAACCCAAAGTCCAGTTCTCTTGATGTCACTGCCTACGTCATTATCTTTTACTCATGAGACCAAAGCCATGCCTACACAGCTATATAAACAAGGCTTTTAGTGTGTTATCTAAAAGATTAGCAGTAAATGTCCAAGTTGATTTATAGTGGATTGTCTGACGAGTCTCCTATCTCTTACACTCCCCTGCAGAGTTCTGTTTTCACAGTCACACATTTCTCAGGAAGTTTCTTCATAAGAGGCAGAGAGCCTAGAAAAGTACTGTGGAACAATATTAAACCTCATTATCTATATAGATTGTTCATCTGTAGTCTAGGACGCTGTAAATGTAACGAGGGAGAGGTCGTATAACCCCTCCCCTTCTATTAATACAACATAAGCATAATCAATTATTCTAATAGATCAATCATTTGGTACAGCCCCAATCATGACCCGTAAGTGAAATCCTGACACTTCATAAAATGCGCCACCGAGTTTCCTCACAGACCCCCACTGGAAAGCTCTGCTGGCAGAATCAATCACTCGAAGTCAATCTTAAATTAATCATTGTTTATTGTCAGCGCGCTGGAGAGGTTCCAACCAATTCAATGGACCATAGTACACATGTCAACCAGGAGCTCTCCTGGGCAGACCCAGCAGTTGTCTTTATATATGGCCATACACAGACAAGTTATATTTGCATGATTTAGCATATTTAATTAATCATTACCGTTTTGTTTCATTCATGTGACCGACCAATACTGGTTCATAACATGTGACCGACCAACATCTCACGAGACATTTCTTTTTTTGGGGGGGGGGGGGGGTTAAATACAGGCAAATATATTGATAAACGTCACCTTGTCCTTGAGAGATTTACACGGTTATCAAATCGTCTCGCCAGGGTAAGCCTACATGAAACACAGCCCTTATTTTAAGTGTTTAAAAATAATGATGGGAAAAATGAATGGTGGATAAAAGATTGTAACCATTTCCCGGTTTGACCGCGAACGGTTCCTTGAGGATCTCCAGGGTTCAGCGGGCCAACAATAATTCTAGGAGTGTTCTGTGTACACTAAGACTATTCACTGTCCTATGACTAGCTGGGTACAAACAATATAAATAACAGGTCTTTGAATGTTATTGTAAGAGTGGACATTGGAGTTGAGGATCATTGATTAGTAATGCCTGATGTGTGTCCATGAATTCCACTCTGTCACATGAACTGATTGGGATGGTAGTTGCTTCTAGAGAATCAAGTATCACTCTACTCCAGCCACAATTTGACCATGGTGTTGTATTTGACCCCTCCTGCAGAACCTGATTCGGTGTAGGAATAAGGCGGTGAGGGAGAAGGGTGTGTACCAGGTGTTGGACTGGGTGGAGGCAGAGAGGCCCAACAGCATCAAGGTGTTCTGGAACTGTGTGTTCAGGGACCACCTCCTGCTGCAGTACCCCACGTTACGCCTGCTCCGAAACCGCCTGCTGGACGGTCAGTTCTGGAGCCTTCACTCTTATTGTTGTATTATTATGGTATTATTTTGCCATTTGTATGGATAGGTTCATATCTATATATAATTCTAACTCCTAGTATAATAGTATAATATAAATTTAGTCACAATGGTGGATACTTTGAAGTTGAGGTTCAAAGCCTTATCAAATTTGTATTTATTCTAATTTGTTATTAGGTGTACATTAATTAGGTTGCATGGTTGGCTCAATTTTGCCTCCAATCCCTTACAGGGTCGTTCACATTTTATGAGAATCTGCCAGAGAAGATGGAGAAGGAGGAGGAGGATAAGAAGAAGAAGGCTTCAGCAGATGGGGAAGAGGAAGAGGAGGAGGAGAAAAAGACAGAAAGGAAAAAGAGTAAAAAGAAAAGTGAGAGTGCAGAGAAGGGCAAGCCCAGCACGTCCACCCAGTCCACCCCCAGTCAGAAGAGGAAAGTCCAGAGGGTCAAAAACTGTGAGTCCCAGGCTTCATGTTCCCTGGGGGAAAGAGGAGGCCTTGAATCAGAAAGTCTAAAGTACCTCTGTAACTTCAAACAGACATTTTCTTGAGTAAATATTGACTCTTGAATTCATAGCGTAGGAAGTAGTGGGGGAGGGAATATTTGTATTTTCAAGTCACATCTTAATGACTGTCCCCAACATGTCCCAATGCAGGTTCTCCTTTTTGCAAGGGGGAGAAATCTGACATCTGGACCTGGCCCTTCTACAAGATCCAGCTCCCAGTCACCTGTGGGGACAAGGAAGGCATGCTCATCAGAAACAAGCTGGCCACAGGTACGTCGTAACAATGGACTTAATATGATATGTTTGTGTGTAATGGTTGCCTCATTGACATTGCAAATGGGGAATAGCCAATCACGAAGAGGTGTTGCCAGCTGTGAACTCTATAGGTAACATGCAACCATGGTGAATGTGACTGTAGCCTACATGTTGCAATGGTAAAAAGTTGGCTATTATTTTCGTCGGCATGATCATTTTGCCTACTCTAATATGTTGGCATGCATCTATTTTTTTAACCAATTCTGATGGTTCTTAAAAGTGGAATTTTGCTAATATTACCGTTATATCAACTCTGAAAATCTTTGGCACAGTAAGCATGAATTCACTTGCCAATAACGTTGCGTACTTTTGAAAGGTATATCATTTTCATCGAACACAAAGTTAACATAAGCCCTAGATGCCTTCAATTGGCCAATTTATAGGCATGCCCAATTTTGACATATTATGTTAACAAAGTGATGTTATGTAGGTAAATAAATAATCAGAAGAAAAACATGTTTATTTATTAGCCTAGTGGTTATAAGTATTTAGGCATATAGTTGTGAAATAGGTCTCATGTGACATCATTGTCAAAAGCTCAAGAAATACTGTTACATGCACAGTAGGTCTATATTATTTATGGATTGATCATATAGAAATATTAAAACATAATTTTATTAAAAAAATATATATTACATTTTTACCCCTTTTTCTCCCCAATTTCGTGGTACCTAATTGTTTTTAGTAGCTACTATCTTGTCTCATCGCTACAACTCCCGTACTGGCTCGGGAGAGATGAAGGTTGAAAGTCATGCGTCCTCCGATACACAAACCAACCAAGCCGCACTGCTTCTTAACACAGCGCGCATCCAACCCGGAAGCCAGCCGCACCGGGTTGGACACCTGCTTAATAACTCTTAACTGGTTAGGACAGCTCATGAGGTGTCCTAAATATCTATCGACTTGGTGTGACTCTTATTTATAGCTTCACCTCTTATAGTTTCAAGGATAGCTATAGTTTTTTACCCATCAGCACTTACTGTAAATGTTCTACTCTGAGACCCTTTGTGGATACGGGCCCAGATCTAATGCATAGACTTTAGTGGGTTAACACAGTATTGTGATGTGCAGGAGACCCATGTTTCATTCACAGTCAGGCACATGTGTACTACGGTCCATTTTTTTCTTTGCAGGGTTTTAATTTGTGGTGGTGTGAATGATGTCTGACTTCATCATTGGTTTGTCTCAGGGGAGAGGTGCATTGTGGTCCAGTGTTGCTGGTTGATGTCTGACTTCCTCATTGTTTTTTTTTCAGGGGAGAGATGCATTGTGGTCCAGGGTCGCTGGTTCACCCCAAGTGGCTTTGAGGAGTTTGGGGGGAAGAAGAGCAGAAAGAACTGGAAGTACAGTATCCACTGTAGAAACACCACTCTGGGAGAACTGATCCAGGTATAGCATATATTTTGATTACATTTATTTGACCATTTAAAAACACAATTCAACCAGACGTGGATACAATACATTTAAAATCATCAAATAAAACACAGAAAAGTTTAACAGCTTGGTCACTTTTCAGACTCTAATCAGGCCTATGTCATTTGGACAATGTTTCCATACACTACTACACTCTGGGATATATATACAGTACCAGTCAAACGTTTGGACACACCTACTCATTCCTGGGTTTTTCTTTATTTTTACTATTATTCTACAATGTATTCTACATTGTAGAATAATAGCGAAGACATCAAAACTATGAAATTACACATATGGAATCATGTAGTAACCAAAAAAGTGTGAAACAAATCCAAATATGTTTTATATTTGACATTCTTCAAAGTAGCCACCATTTGCCTTGATGACAGCTTTGCACACTCTTGGCATTCTCTGAACCAGCTTCATGAGGTAGTCACCTGGAATGCATTTCAAACCAACAGGTGAGTCTTTGTAAGTTAATTTGTGGAATTTCTTTCCTTCTTAATGCATTTGAGCCAATCAGCTGTGTTGTGACAAGGTACAGAGGATAACCCTGTCTGGCAAAATACCATGTCCATATTATGGCAAGAACAGCTTAAATAAGCAAAGAGAAATGACAGTCATCATTTTGATGGTTTTTGCATTTGCAAAAACCATCAAGCGCTATGATGAAACTGGCTCTCATGAGGACTGCCGCAGGAAAGGAAGACCCAGAGTTACCTCTGCTGCAGAGGATAAGTTCATTAGAGTTAACTGCACCTCAGATTTTAGCCCAAATATATGCTTCACAGAGTTCAAGTAACAGACACATCTCAACATCAACTGTTCAGAGGAGACTGCTTGAATCAGGCCTTCATGGTCAAATTGCTGCAAAGAAACCACTGATAGGCAACAACACATCTGCCACACTGACCCTCCAGACTAGGGCCCCTCAGGGATGCGTGCTTAGTCCCCTCCTGTATTCCCTGTTCACCCACGACTGAGTGACCGACCACGCACGACTCCGACACCATCATTAAGTTTGCCAACGACACGACGGTAGTAGGCCTGATCACCAACGATGTTGAGAACCTAAAGGGAGGAGGTCAGAGACCCGGCAGTGTAGTACTAGGACAACAACCTCTCCCTCAACATCAGCAAGACAAAGGAACTGATCGTGGACTACAGGAGACAGAGGGCCGAGCACACCCCCATTCACATCGACAGGGCTGTAGTGGAGCCGGTCGAGAGGTACAAGTTCCTCAGTGTCCACATCACTAAGAATCTATCATGGTCCAAACACACCAACACGGCACCACAACGCCTATTCCCCCTTTAGGAGGCTGAAAAGATTTAGCATGGGCCCTCAGATCCTCAAAAGGTTCTACAGCTGCACCATTGAGAGCATCTTGACTGGCTGCATCATCACTTGGTATGGCAACTGCTTGGCATCCAACTGCAAGGCACTACAGAGGGTAGTGCGTATGGCCCAGTACATCACCGGGGCCAAACTCCCTGCCATCCAGGACCTGTATACCAGGCGGTGTCAGAGGAAGTCCCAAAAAATGTCAAAGACTCCAGCCACCCAATCCATAGACGGTTAATTCTGCCTCTGCATGGTAAACGGTACCAATGCACCAAGTCTGGAACCAACACGACCCTGAACAGCTTCTACACACAATCCATAAGATTTCTAAACAAGACTGCTAGATAGCTAATCAAATGGCTATCCGGACTACCAGCATTGACCATTTTTTACAATAACTCTTTTGCACTGACTATGAACACAACCTGGACTCCACCCACACATTAACACATACTTACACTGAGACCCGACCCACATACATGAAAACACCCACTACATACACCCACTTGGGATTCATTTTTTCCAGAGAATCTACCAAGTCTCAATACCAGGAATAATTCATAATTATCCAGAGTCCCGGAAAATGTCCATAACAACTGGAAGTGTCCATTTAAAGTTTTTAAAACCAAGATATGGTCCCTATGCCAGGGTTCTCCCCAAATAAGAGGGGCGCTGCGCCACCTTGTCGGCTGGGCTGCACCACTATGTAAAGATTTCAGAGCAAATAAAACTGCTTGCTTAACCCGGGTTTATTAACTGCATTCGAATCGCGTGTGCAGTCCGGCAGTGTCAATTATGCGTGTGCTTTGAATTCATGCTCACTTTGTGTGAAGTAAATACGCTAAGCTAAAGGCTTCCGTGCGACAACCTGTTAGGATAATTTTATTTTTTGCTAATCTAATGCTGCTCATGTTGTGTATTTTATGGAATTGCATTAGTGCCGACATTGGGGGAAAATCTCATTACATTTCTTAAGGAAATGGGAAGTGTGAGTGTTTCCGGGACAGTCCCGGGATCCCGGTTACCGATGTCAATCCCTGACACCCACACACATAACATGTATACACATGCATACTAACACCACTCACACACACACACACACACACATATTTTCACTCTCACCACAAATGCTGCTGCTACTGTTTATTATCTGAAGCGTGACAAATAACATTTTATTTAATTTTATAAGCTTTCAAACACACTGTCCACTTGTGACAACCAGCCCCATTGTGGGGTTGGATGTCACATAGTATGGAGTTGGTTGTCACAATGCTTGCTTGTTGCTTATTGCTTTTGTAACAAGAAGTGAAGAATGTAGCAAACAGATTCTAGAAATACCCTTTCTTTGATCATACAATATTCCTAACATAATTCTGCATTTTATGCCTTAAGAATTACATGACATTTTTAGTAAATTACAGGAAAAATGTGTATATGAGAGAGAGAGGCAATGAAGGGACCTCTTTATAACACAAGCACAAAAGTGCTTGGGATTTATTGTGTATTGGCAGTGTCAATGATGATAGTGACAGCCAACCCTATATTCCATGTGACAACCATCCCCAGCTATCCCCTTAATGATAATTAAAGACATGTTCCAGAACTTTGGTGACTAGTAAGTCTCTCTTTTTTTAACCTCCCGCTTTGGACTGGATGTGTCAATGTGTATTTCATAAATGCATAATATATGAGCAGAATGACTGTCTTATTTAATTAGCCATGAAATCCCTATTTTGAAAGTGACTGTGCACTGGGAGCTGTGCGGTGCCATTTCCCCTACATTTCCCCCATGTGGGCCAGCCCCCTAGCAATTAGAGTTCTGCCCAATGAGCTTCAGCTCCTTGCCATTTGAGTGACAGCTAGCTAGATGCACACACAGCAGCGCAAGCGAGCGAGAGAGCAATGACGTGGTGCACATATCTGCGCAAATGTGATGTAAGATGCAATTTTAAGGGACCATTAGCCTTTTGGCTTATTAGCCTACTTTCAGAACTATTGCCTAGAATGTTTTTATACAGTTTATTTCTTTTTTTAGGGGGTAGATCAGCTTTAATATTGCTGATAGATTGTGGGTTCCATCAATGTAATTGTTTTTATAAATTCCAATCCCCCATATATATTTTTTAAAATATATTTGTTTCCTTCTTTATCATTTTACCCTAATCCTTCCACTCCTCCCCTAGTTGGAGTAAAATAATGGACAACAATACTTAGGCTTCTACTTTCAGTTTATACATATTATATACATTTTACAGACACAGTGTATTTTACATTACTTATATATTTGTATTCGTTTTTAGTCCAACACTTCAGCTACCCTCAACCCCTTCCATCTATCTCTAATTTCCATCAACTGTGCTGTAATGTTTCACAAACGTTCTGAACCTTTCTATTATCATAGTTTCTACAGATTGTAAATTAGAGATGAATATTTTTCCTAAGAATAGCTTCAGTCATTCCTAAACTTGCGAACCAAAACAAGCTACAGTTACGTCATTTGACTGATGCTCTAATCCAGAGCGATTTACAGGAGCAATTACGTTTAAGTGACTTGCTCAAGGGCACATCAACAAGGGCTCTTAACCACTAGGCTACCTGCTGCCCTACATATGGGCAGTACCAAAACAAGTTATCTAATGATTCTGTCTCTTCGCAGCAAAATCTCCAGAGCTGGGAGTGGTTGTATCCCTCATATACATAACATTCTATTGGTTGCAAGAATTTTGTATAATAATTCAATGGAAAAACAAACTTTTTAATCCAGTGTTGTTTTGTGTATCAGTTCATAAACCACATGCTATGGAATCGGCACATCGAAAATCTCTTCCTAACTATTTTGCGCAGCTTTCAATTTTTTGGTTATTAATGGAAACTGGTATACTTTTTTGTAATCACAATTTTCTTTAACAAATGTTGGTCTTTAATGTAGGGTCAACAGACAACTGCCTTACCGTCTTCCCCTTCCACATGCCTCTTCCAATTTGGATATAGCAGACATTTACATATATTTTTGTTAGCTGCATGTGTGACAACTCCAACAGTCATATTTATGATATCATTAACCTCTCTGCGCACAGAACCGGGATGAAATTCGACAACATACGGTGATCGCTACATGAATAGTCATATTAAACATTCAGGAAAATACAAGTGTCTCACAAGTTTCGAAAGCCTAGAATCTTGCTAATCCAACTGCGTTGTCAGATTTAAAAAGGGATTTACTGCGAAAGAATACAATGCGATTATCTGAGGATAGAGCCCCATAAAAAACAACTATTTCAACCAGCACAAGCGTAACAAAATCACAAACTGCAATAAAATAAATCGTTTACCTTTGACAATCTTCCTCTGTTTGCAATCACAATGCTCATTGTTACACAATGAATTGTCTTTTGTTTGATAAAATCCATTTTTATAGCCTAACACGAAACATTTTGTGAACCGCTTGTGTCGTGAATTCCGTCTCATTCCATTTTTGACGACACATTCGATGTAAATAATCACACGAAACGTGACTTTTCCAGTCATGTTTGGTTTCATTGCAATCAACTGAACCTGATGGGTCATTTCGCAGGACGAATTGACTGAAAGAAACCGATTTGAAGACAACAAGTAATGACATCATTGTGCACCAATGATATGACCGCTGTTTCGTTGATTGACTGTATTTTAACCCAATGACCACTGATCGTCTTGAAATCTAGCTGGGTAGATAGTCAATGAGCTGAAGTAAACGGCAATATGTAATGTTTATGTGTTGGAAGACCAACCCATGTAGTAAACTCCGGCGTAAAGAGGGTCATTCGCCATTGAAGTTTCATACCGGAAGGAGCAATGCATGTTACGCACAGCGTTGTTTTGGTAAAGCGCATCTTCAGCTGTTTATATATCAATCAGTATGGCGACTAAGTCAGGGAAAGCTAAATCTAAGACTAGATATACACACAATTTTAGAAGAAATTGATTGGGAAAGTGAGACAGAGATTGTTGGAGGACGATTAATTTAGCGATTCCCAAAATGAGGAATATTTTTTGGAACGGAGAGGACATCTTTTTGGAGTGGTAAGTTCTTCTCATGCTAATGCCGTTGTTTGAAATTAATAATATAAAATATTATTTGTGATTTTTTTTAAATGTTAGTAGCAATATATAAAAATGTAATGTAATGAAATGTGAGATGCGTGTGTCTGCCGCTCCACCCCACCCCACCCCCACATGAAATAGCCTATTTGAGGCTGTTGAGGGGAGGGCAGGCCCACAACAATGCCAAAGTGAAATGGAGACAGTAGATACAGCTCTTCTGTTGTAGTATAATAAAGACAGTAGATCTAGCTGGTCTGTCATAATATAATAGAGACAGTAGATCTAGCTGAAATGTCATAATATAAAATAGACAGTAGATCTAGCTGGTCTGTCATAATATAAATGAGACAGTAGATTTGTCAGGTCTATAATAATATATTCAACCTTATGTTCCCTGTACTCTATATATATCTGTTTATTATACCTGTTGATACAGGGCTCATATGTGAAACTATTCTAACTAAACATTTTCTTTCACAGTGACACTGACTCCGAATGGGAGCCCCCAGTGCCAAGTTGTCCATCCCCCACTGAAGCTGGTTCATCCAGCTCCTGCCACAAGTGGTGTTCATCTGCCCAAATTTATTTCTGCAGGCATGGATGTGACTCAGGGCCAAAAGGGCACAGCATGGAGGCGTCGCTGTGTTCTTTGCAAAATGAAGTCCCCCATCACCTGCACCACATGCTTCGTGACCCTCTGCTTTACAGCAGAAAGAGACTGCTATGGCACCTGGCATCAGCAGCACAATATTGTGTAGAGGACTGAGGGTCTTCCAAATATTGAAAGTGTTATTTTGTAAATGTATATATATATTTTTCATGTTTTTTCTCCATTTTTTTGGGGGGGGGGGTGTGTTAGAATACCATTTTGGTATTTTGTATATAGTTATTCCATTCAAAATGTATAACTTCACCAATTTGGCCACTTGGGTACATTTGGGCTACTTGTGTGGGACACCTGGGTGACTTCATGATAAATGTCATGTAGCAGACTCATTTTGGAAGTTATCATTCTGAAACTTTTGCACAAGTACTGTTGCCCTCTTATGTTTTTCACTGAAATTGTCCCCATCATCCTATCTGAATGTTTGTTTTGTCTTGTTCATTTTAAAGATGATGATACAACAATAAAAATAAAAAACCTATGTTTTTTTCATTGTATTATCTAAACCAGATCTATTGTGTTATATTCTCCTACGTTCAATTCACATTTACACAAACTTTAGAGTGTTTTCTTTCAAATCAAATCAAGAATATGCATATCCTTGGTTCTGAGCCTGAGCTACAGGCAGTTACAGGCGGAAATTGAAAAAAGTAGGGGGGTAGCTGTAAGAGGTTTCAACAAAGATTATACCTTTTTTATAATCAATTAGTATATTTGAGTTTAACCATAATATTTGTTGGAATATTTGTTCTGTCTTTTCTGATGCATAAAACTGAAATTGCAACCAGCTTTCTATAGCCTGTTTTAAAAATAGCGAAATTCTGGAGATCATTTTATTTTCAAATAACCGAAAGTGAGAAGTGGTAATCTGAATAAAGGGAAAAAGGCCTTTTTTTAAGTGGGGTGAGCCATTCTTACTAATCTGCTGAAAAACCAGTTCGGATTTCAGTACAATGTTTATATGACTGAAGCCTTTAGTGAGAGGTTCAAGGCTTTAATCATGTCCACCCTCCAAATTCATATTCATTATATAAATATGCCTGTTTAATTTAGCCTGGCTTGCCATTCCAAATAAAGTGGAATATTTTTTGCTCATATAATATTTGTTTAAGTCGTTCGGTGTTTTTAACTGACTTGTCTAGTTAAATAATGTTAAAATATATTTTTTTATAAAAATAAGTAGACTGGGATATGACTCAATAAATTAAGATGCTAGTTAACTCGTGGCTTGACCTAGGGACTCAGAAATAGGTTTGAAATAGAGCTCTCCCTTTCCTCTTTTCAACAAACGTACATGGATACTCCCATAATTCAAACATTTACAAAGAAAATAGAAAATATCACACATTTATTGTTTGACTTGTACTTATAAAAAATACATTCCTCTCACCTCAATGTGTCACGACTTCCACCGAAGTTAGTTCCTCTCCTTGTTCAGGTGGCTTTCGGCGGGCTGCGTTGCCGGTTTTCTAGCCATCATCGATCCACTTTTCATTTTCCATTTGTTTTGACTTGTCTTCCCACACACCTGGTTTCAATCCCATCATTACATGTTGTGTATTTAACCCTCTGTTCCCCCCATGTCCTTGTCCGGAATTGTTTATTGTAATTTATTGTAGTTTATTGTATTGCTTGTGCACTATATTCTGGTGTGCGACGGGTTTTGTACCCATTGATGTATTGTTCTGTTTCCGGTGGTTTTTATTATTAAACTGCGCCGTTGTAAACACAGTTTTTGCTCTCCTGCGCTTCACTTCTCTGCCGCCAGTACGCACGCCGTACTCAATGTTTTGTCATGCTGACATGAACTGACCAGGTGGATGAGTTATTTCAAAGAATTCACACAGGTCCATTTCTGTTGGTAGTAATTAGCACTGTCACAACCAACCCGTGAGGCAACCAACCCCGGTATCCCCTACTTTTACCACAGCATATCGGTTTATCATTACATATAGCAGAAAATTGGGACAGATAGAGCAACGAACTATAGATACACATTATACCCTTTTTGTTTTTCTGTAAAGAAACAAACTGTACAGTTATTTCACTGATGTTCCAATCAGTCACTCAACACTCAAAACCAATGTCTGTTCCCCTTCTCTCCCCCTTCATTTCACCATCCCACCCACCTCAGGGAGGTCATTTAACTTCACCAGACATTAAAAGAAGAAAGAGTGCACAGGTAGGAGACCAAACTTTCAATATACCACATCCTCTGGATTAACAGTCAAACTTTATTTGACTATTTAGTTGTACAAATGCTCTCAAATGCTTAGTACATCCACATCATACTGTATATCTATATAACAGTACAGCATCATTCTATGTAAAAAAATATTTTGTAATAACTGAATTAAAAAATATATCCTTGCCTTTAACAACTGAATGCAATCCAGGATCACCACCCTGGTTCCTCATCCACTGTTCGGAGGTCCCTACAAATGAATAGAACGGTAATACATCATGGTAATTCAGCTTCTGTAAGTACAACCTCTTACCATACTGGGCATGTGGAACCATTGAAAATGCATAGAAAGTGCTGCATCGTCATAGCATCTGAATACCTGTTGTTTATGATTGTTAGTCATGAATCAGTTTTATTGCAACATCTGAACTTGACAACAGCTTAGCCTTATCCGTTGATATTGTGATGTTTATACGGGCATGAATTTATATTTCTTGTGTGTGATCATACTTTGACCAATGATCATTTTGTTTGTCCATGTTCTTACCATATTGGATAAAGAAGAGTGTATTATGTGACTGATATATGTAAAACTGGTCTGTCCTTTTTCTCATATCTAGGCCAAGAGAGCACTGTTTCCCTTCAACCAATCAGCGGGCTCAATCACAGGTATGTACACCAATCACAACTCAATGGAATCTTTCTGAATCCTTTAGACATGACTATCTGGTAAAGGGGATGGTGTTGTCTCTAACTTTGTGTTTTTGTTTGTTATAAGGTTTTGTGACGCAGGCCTGACCTTTCACACTTATATAATAAACCATCTTTCCCTAAACCTCTTTGTTTATCTTTACTTCAGAATCTGAGGAGGATGACAATGATGAGGAGGAAGAGGAGGAAGAAGAAGCTGAGCAGGAAAGCGAGGAAGGAGAGAGAAGAGATCAGGCAAACACTGCTGGAGAGAGCAGTACAGGAGGCAGCCATTGTGGTGTGAAAAAGTCTGTCTTCAAAGTCACCTGTGGAGCCATCAATGGAGTGCTATATAAGGATCGGTTTGCATCAGGTACACATTTTATTGGAGACACTTTTACATGTTGGCAACCCTCTTTCTCTGGCTGCACCTCAGATACTGACCCCACTTAGTGCTTTTATCAAGCAGAAAACCCATTTCAGCAGATCCACAAGGTCTGCCATGAGAGGTGACTATATAGTTCCCTTAAGGAAAAGCACCTTCAGTCAGACGGCTTTCACTGTGAGAGCTTCCCATGTCTGGAACTCACTGCCTTCAGACACACGTAACTGTGCAACACTCAACCTGTCTGTAGTTTGTGAGGTGTGTAGATTTTCTTTGTTAATTTTCTGTATTTTGTTTGGTTGCTTATTGTGTTATTGCTCTTTCTGTCTGCATACTAAGAGTTAGTTGTCATGTGTTGCTCTCTGCTCTGTATGTGCTCATTGTCTGTACTGCCCAGGGACAGCGGTAGAAAGTTTGCCTACTAGCTAAAACCGGCACTTTTACTGAAAATGTCCCTGCAAACATAAACGTAATAAAGTAAAGTAAATTACAAAACGTTAGCTATTGTTGACAATACACTACATGTTATTTTACCATAGCCCCATGTCACTCTGGTCAGCTGTAATGCGCCAAATGTAATGTATATTAAGGTTATAGTAGGGTTTCATTTGAGTTTGTCCTGTCCCTATCTTCTCTGTTGCCCCAGGGTCGTGTGGAAAGAGCATCCGTACGGAGCTGCGCTGGATGACCCCGGTGGAGTTTCTGACGGGGGGGTCAAATCTGGAAGATCCCTCCTGGAAGAAAGACATCCAGTGGGACGGGAAACCACTCAGCCTCCTCATCGAGGTACAGACGGAAAGAGAACACAGAGAGAGAGAAAGAAAGATGAGAGAGAAAACATGTGTGTTTGGCACTTACCAACCTACTGTACAAGGAATGGTTTAAGATAGTCTGCAAGGTCTTTAAGGACCTGTGGTGAAAACATTTGCTGTCTTCAAAGACGTTTTACTAGTACTACTACTGTCTTTGTTTGTTTCTCATTTCCAGAGTAAGATCTTGGTCATCCACTCTCTCCTGTGTAAGTGCAAGCTGTGCAGCTCCACAGGCAAAGACAGGGTAAGCTTCCGCCTCGATCCTCAGGAACATGGTGGCACCCACTTACCAATCAGCAAATCACATTGGTTAAACGAATGCTTCAGTTGTAATAATGAAATTCCAAGATGTTACTTAACATCACTGTATAGGGAATGAATGAATGAATTACATTTTCGTGTCAAATCATCAGTTGGCAACCCATCCCTTAGAGGATTAATTGACACATAAACAAGCATTACAATGATTCACAGTGATAATTCAGTGATAGTTCTTCTGGTGTTCTGCGCAGTGTATAAATAATGAATAAATAATGAATAATGAAATAATGAAAAATAAATCAGTACATAATAGTAGATAAGGTTTTTCAAGCAATAATAATAATAATAACCCTAGATCTGTAAAAAATTATACATAAATACAGAAAAATTAAACAGAAGGTGTTTCAACCTGATCTTGCACAAAGAGAATATTCAAGTGTGAGATCAGAGAGATCAGAGAGAAGACTGTGAGACAGCCCTACAGACAATCTATACACATATGTGCACTTTGCTATATAAGAGCTAAATACTTTTAGAATGTAATTATAGGTTGCCCTTTTTCTTTTATTCCAGGCTTTATCAAACAAATTCAGAGAACAGAAATACACAATGTACAAAAAAACATTTCAGTTTCTCCTCATCACTCAGCCACATATTGCCAGGGTAAATCTGGTGGGTTCCTGAAATAAGGACAAGTGTATATATATCGCGGTAGAAAGTGCAATGGATGATAAAATGAATGTTATTCTCTATTTCTTCGAGGTCACAATAGTTACATCGTTTTTCCTCATCCATTATCCCGACCTGTTTCAATACGCAGGGGAAATATCCCTGGTCTTACACATGGCGATCTCTTGCTTTTAGGTAGGTTGTACATAATATACTGTATCTCTCACACACAAATTCACCCTTAATCAAACAAAAGGTTCTCAATTTATGTTTATGAATCATCTCCCCCACCAATTTATTTTCATATTGCGTCATCAGTTGTTTTTAAATAGTATCTATATCTCCGTTAATTTGGTCTTCGTACAAATGTTAAAAGTCAGACTGCTGGAAAAGGGCCGACCGACATTTTGGTTGCCCAGGCTCCTCCTATGAAGAGATCCCATTGAAAACTTTTCTGGCAAAAGGCACATCCAACAGTCTATTCCAAAGTCTCACTATGCACGCCTTCCATCTCACGCCACAGGGATCCCAGCCCATGTCCCCAGTTAAGGCCAAATATTAATGCCAAATATTTATAGTTGCTAGTAAACTCAAGAATGTCTTCACCACCACAAAATTGAAAACCAATTGACTGGACGTAAAACATTTTCTGCAGGTTTTGTTCAGTTTCTGCCATAAAAATACATCACCATTTCATCATCATATCCTATATCCATATCCATATCCTATCCTCCAGTATTTAACTGTTTCGTTTATTTTGCCAAATCATTCATAAACATAGCAAACAGAGTTGGTGATAAGGCATGTCCTTGTTTTACACCCGAGGGTGTGGGAAACCAATCTGTACGATATTCGTTAACACACAAACAGGCAGTTGGTGCTTGATTGTTAACCATTTCCTTCTCACCTTCTTCTCTTCTCTGTCTTGGCAGCATGATCAGGATAACGATGACGACTGCTTCATCTGTAGAAGCCAGGGCAACTTGATATGCTGTGATGAGTGTCCTCGCTCCTTCCATCAGAGATGTCATCTTCCGAATGTGGATGATGCTATCCTGGGGTGAGAAGAGTTGAGGGTTGATGAGAGACAGAGTGAGACAAAGAGATTGATATAAGAGAGGTATGTTTGTTCTGTGTAGGTAAACGTAGCTGTCAGCTTTTTGTGCACTATTGAAATGTGTGTGTGTGTAATCACAGGGATGATTGTCCGTGGATGTGTACATTCTGTGTACTGAGGGCCAGTCAGTCGTGGCGCTACCCCAAACAAATGACCTACCAGGAAGCCTTAACCTGCCGAATCTCAGACCACCAACTGGTGAGGAGCCTGAATGAATGACTTCTATCATTGGTCCAACTACCTCCAATTGCCTGTCCATTATAAGCATCACCATATATTTGACATTAAATAATTATTCAGAATTAAATGTAAACTATATTTGACCCTTCACATAAAGGTGTGTTTACTCTGACAGGAATGCCAGTACCTCCTGCTGTGTCTGTACAATGCGGACGAGGAACACATCGCTGTGGCAGATCCTTGCATCAATGTCAGTTTGCTTGGTTCTCTCTCTCTGTGTGTGTGTGTGTGTGTGTGTGTGTGTGTGTGTGTGTGTGTGTGTGTGTGTGTGTGTGTGTGTGTGTGTGTGTGTGTGTGTGTGTGTGTGTGTGTGTGTCAAAGTTCACATATCTCCGTCTGTATGTTTCATTGCCAGGTGAAAAACTACACCAGTGTGATAAAGACCCCTATATGGCTGGACAGGGTTGTGGAGAAGCTGCAGCAGAATCTCTACCAGTCGGTGCAACACTTTGTGTCTGATGTGTTGCTTATCTTCACCAACTGTGCCACATTTAACAGGGTAAGACTGCACTACGGCAGTATCCAATGTGAAGAATTAAGGTAACATTTTTTTTAACAAATCTTGGAATTGTGCTAATGCATGAATAACACTTTAACAATGTGTCTTTGTTTAATCCATAACAAATAGGAATTAGGCTAAATGAGTTGTGTTTTATGCATTACTAGTTTATTATGTTTTTTATACAAATGTGTCTGTCTTTTTTTAATGAAGGACAATGCAGAGTTCCGTGGGATGGGTGAAAGATTGAAGGATCTATTTGAGAGAGAGTTCAAGAGTACATTCAGTATCCAGCTTCAGCATCCAACTGCATCCAACAGCCAGTAGAGCCTTCATCAAGTCTGTACTGTTATCTCACTATGAGACAACAGAGAATATTCACCATGCCCTGGTCTTTCTATACAGCCTTCATACAGACTTGCATGTACATTATTATCCATCTAGTCCTTTCATGAATTGCTTTCATTCGTTCTGGCAGTCAAAATGGGTGTGTGATGATAATTGAAATAGAATGATGGTGATAACATTGCATTTCACACAGTAAATGTTGCTTTGCTAACTTCTCATACAAGAGCCTTAGAATTCCTCACCTTCCAGGTTCTTACTTCTGGTTAGGCCTCACTAGATTCATGTCCAGGGATTCTAGCGAAAATAAACTCATGAATTTCTAAAACATTGTACAACATAGTACTTGTTTGACTGTGTAGGCTACCAGAATGTGGTTCTGTTGAGGAGAATATCATCAGACAGAGCAGCAGCACCCTCTTTAGGGCAGTTAGGTCAGCGGGTGCTTTGGGTCTCTGCCCTCATGCAGGACCTGCATACGCTGCTAATGTAACAGTTGTTAAAGTACTGTGTGAATTTCACCAGGTTCATATATTAATATGGCATGTTGATTTGTTATTATGCATGCCTGCATCCTGGGAGTAGGGGAGTGTGTACTTACATTTTGCCCTGCGTGCTCGTGCTCAAATCATTTTGATGCGCTATCAGAGGTAGACACGTTTTTTCTGTCGTCTTCAGAAAAATGTGATTATTTTAAGCACAAAGTCATACACACAGTGTTTTGTTCATGAATAATGTTGTATATTTAGATGTTACTCATAAGTTGATGGTTTTGTTAAGATGCACCAGTAACTACTTTTTAGGATGATATTAACATTCTGAATTCAACATATGGTTAATAGCTAGCTCAGGTATTAGCAGGCTATTGTATGTGGGAACGATGGCGAGCTCCTCGAATGATCCCAGTCCCTTGTGTTGTGCATCTGTTGTAGAAAGTGGCGTCGATTCGCTGAACAAATGTGCTCTACAAATGTTTTATTTCCTTTTGGATGCAGGTATGCGGTTTTATCTATGTAAAATATATGTTATGTGTTGATGCATAATAAGGAGAGGCTGTACTAATTTTTGTATTCTAAAATAATTTTGATGCGCGATGAGAGAAAGAGGCGACGATTCTCAGAACGTATATGGCTCTACAAATGTTTTATTTTCTTTTGGATCCAGATGCAGGATGCAGAGAGTGAATTCTGCTTAATTAAAACAACCTGATCTCCAAAGTCCACATCTATAGTCTCACATACAGCCCGGAATCAAACCAGGGTCTGTAATGACACCTCTAGCACTGAGATGTAGTGCCTTAGACCGCTGCGCCACTCGGATCGTGTTTGGATAATCATCTCTCTCATTGAATCAACAGAGGTGTGTTTCTCTTTGCAAATATCTTAATCCTTTTCTCTTTTTTAACCTTTATTTAACTAGGCAAGTCAGTTAAGAACAAATTCTTATTTACAATGACAGCCTAGGAACAGTGGGTTAACAGTCTCGTTCAGGGGCAGAACGACAGATTTTTACCTTGTCAGCTCAAGGATCCCCGATCAAGCAACCTTTCGGTTACTGGCCAAACGCTCTAACCACTAGGCTACCTGCCGCCCCAAAACATCCTTTAAGAATTTAAAAGTAATCCTCGAAGTAATCATCTAGTTTTTCAAAAGTATCTGTAATCTGATTACAATATTTTAGCTGGTAACGTTACGGATTAAAGTTACCAGTTAACATATGGATTATATGTAATCTATTACATGTAAGGGATTACAAAAAACAGTAACTGTAATCTGTTACTCCCCAACCCTGACATTAGGCTATAACTATCTCTGAAATATGAATAACATTACTACACAGCACAGACCATACACGTAACGTTACTAGCTAGCCAGCCAGCTAATGTTACCTAGCTAGCTAACAGTACACTTTAACTTGAAATGAAAACGATTTTCTGACAAAATTAGAAATGTATAATATCTGAAAATGTAGCTAGCTAGACTTTCTTACCCGTATACATTATTGGACGCTTCTCCCTCTCTGTCACAGATGCCCTTAGTTTGAAGATGTGAACATTCTGTGTGTTCTCTTTTCGACTCTGTCTGCAAATTGCAATGTCTGTCACGAATATTACCGAAGGTGGCTCCCCTTCTTGTTCGGGTGGCGCTCGGCGGTCGTCCTCGCCGGTCTACTAGCTGCCACCGATCCTTTGTTCCGTGTTCGTTTGGTTTTGTCTAATTGGTTTCACCTGTTCATTGTTTGGTTGTTAGGGTGGGGTTATTTAAGTTTGTTTAGCCCGCTTCTGTTTGTGCGGGCTTGTTCTTCTGTATTTGTGAGAGGGGTTAGTGTTTTGTTGGGTTTTCTCGCTGTCCTAGTATTTCACGTAAGGGTACTATTTTGTTTTATAGTTACGCCTGTGTTTGGGTATACTATTTTGTTCCTATGATTTTTTGGACATTAAAGCGTGTTTTTTCCCACATCCTTTGCTCTCTGCGCCTGACTCCACACCCATTCACTCATTGAGCGTTACAATCTCCTTAGCTATCATAATATAATTCCACTGATTTCAGAACTCGGTCCTCCGGAAAGTGGAGAGCAACACTTATGCAGTTCTACTACTTGATATCTTTCAAAAAAGCAGTGTTAGAAAGGATTACCTACACATACAGACCAGCTAATATTATAGACAGAAGTGTGCTACATTGCAGACCAATCCGAATCTCTCGGCATGTCCTGCCCACTCATTATCTCAGCCAATCATGGATACCGGGAAGGTTGCTGGCTTTTTCCATGGCTAAACCAACTAGGCTGAAAGTTCACATGTTCCAGAAGGCATTTCTGCTCAAAAAACACATTTTCAAAAATAAAACTAGTCACATATTGCAGCCTAAATGTAATTCTATTAAGTTAATTACATGTTTCAAATGCAGAAGACTTAGAAGGCAAGCATACTTTGCAAAGGGGCCCAACTTTGTGTGGCATGTTGATTCCTATTGGTTACACAGACTTTTGGCCCCCTCATCCTATTCTAACCACCAACCGCCAGCTTTGTTTTCATGTTACCTGATGAAATTGCTGTATAATATGATCCTGTTGCCATCTAATGCACATTCAAATATCATAAATCAACAATGCAGAGCTCTCCCTGTCCTCTGCCGTGCCTTGATTGAATTACTGTTGATGACATCTGGAAATGTGCATGGACACCCTGGCCCATCTACTGTTCCTAATCCCAATTCTGACCTGTGCTCTGATATCTGCTTCACTGATTTCTGCTCTCGTAAAGGTTGGGTTTTCTGCACGTTAACACTAGAAGCTTATTACCTAAAATGGTAAATTGAAAGTGTGGGTTCACAGCTCCAATCCAGATGTGTTGGTCATTACTGAGATGTGGTTAAGAAAGAGTGTTTTGAATACTGACGTTAACCTTTCTGGCTATAACCTTTTTCGGCAAGACAGATCTTCCAAAGGTGGGGGAGTGGCAATCTTTACCAAGGATCACCTTCAGTGCTCAGTTGTCTCTCCCCAAACAATTTGATTTGCTGGTTTTTGTTTCAAATATTTTTTATTAAACACACACAAGAATGGTGTATACAAGACAGGTATACAATTCTTATCTAAACATAAAAGAGCATACAGGAACAACAAGACCCAGAGTTCTGGGTGCAGAACAAATAATACAAAACACGACATACAAAACAAGGACACGTAGAAAGAAAGAGGGAAGATGTCCCCCCTTATTCCCCCAACCCCCCCCCCCCAACTGCTCGGGTGGCAGGGCCAGCACATGCTGCCCAAAGGTAGATTAAAATATTACAATTGAGAGTGCGTTAATAAGTACAAATTCACAGCGCCGACTCGTCCAAGTAGGAGAGGAAAGGCTGCCAGATTTGATCAAATGTTGATAATTTATTGTTCAGAATATATCTAATTCTTTCTAAGTGTACAGTGTTTGCCAATTCACTGAGCCATAATTTGGTAGAGGGCGCTTCCCTCCTCTTCCAAAACAACAAGATTCGTTTTTTTGCCGAGATGAGACCGTACGAGATTAGTTGTTTTTGGGGGTTGGTTAATCCGTTTAGGGACTCAGATACTCCCAGGATTATCAGAAGCGGGTCTGGATCTATTGAAGTCTCCAAAACTTCAGAGAGGATCCCAAAAATTCCACTCCAATAACCATGCAAGCTAGAGCATAGGGCAAAGCAGTGGAGTAGTGTACCCTACCCTAGCCTGACATTTATCACATGTAGGGGATGTGTCAGGAAATATCCTATGCAGTTTAGTTTTGGAATAGTGTAATCTGTGTAAAACCTTGAATTGTATGAGACGATGTCTGGAATTAATGGAGCATGTGTGGATATACTCCAAGCTCTCTTCCCAGTCTGCCACCGAGATGTCAGTCCCTAGTTCTTCCTCCCATTTTGCCTTGATGGCATCAGTGGAAGGTGTGCTAACAGATTGAAAAGCATCATATAGACGCGATATCAGTTTATCGGAGGTGGGGCATATTTTTATGCATCCGTCAAACATGGAAGGTTTGGCATTCCCAAATGTTGGGAGGTGTTTCCTAACGTAGTCTCTAATTTGTAGGTATCTGAAAAAATTACTTCTGGGAAGGTTATAAGTTTCCATCAGCATCTCAAAGGAAGCAAAGGTCCCTTCTATGTATAAATCCCCTATGGTACTTATCCCCAACTCTCCCCATCGCTCAAATGTGTTATCAAGGTTAGAAGGGGCAAAGGAGGGATTCCTGGCGACAGGGAGCATGAATGACATTGGTCTAAGCTCAAAGTGGACTTTAATTTGCTTCCAGATTCGGACTGTGCTATGTATAATAGGATTGTTACAATAAAGTGACATCTCCAGATTGACAGGTGACAAAATCACAGCGCCAGTAGAGAAGGGGTGACACTCCTCACGCTCCATACTAAGCCAGCTGGATGCCGGAAGTACGTCATCCAGCAGAAACGTAACAATGCGGAGGTTAGCGGCCCAGTAATAAAATATACAATTTGGGAGAGACAATCCTCCTTCCATCTTGGATTTACAGAGGTGTTTTTTACCTATCCTGTGTGTTTTATAATCCCAGATGAAAGGATTGATAATTGAGTCCAGTTGTTTATGAAAGGATTTAGGTATGAATACTGGGATGTTCTGATATAGGTAGAGCAGTTGTGGGAGGAAGACCATTTTAATGGCATTAATTCTTCCGAGGAGAGAAATTGGGAGAGTTCTCCAAAATAGTATGTTTGCTTTGAGTTTTTGTATCAGAGAGGGGAAATTCTCTTTAAAAAGTAAGGAGTATTGTTTGGTAACTACAATTCCTAGGTAGGTAAATTTTTCTGAAGATAACTTAAATGGGAGATGTTCTAGCCAGGAGGCATTTTGCGACCGTATGGGCATTAATTCACTCTTGTTCCAATTTATTCTGTATCCCGAGAAGGTACCAAACAAATTGATCACATCAAGAATAGCTGGGATACTAGCCTGGGGTTCTGTTACATAGAGGAGGATGTCATCTGCGTATAGGGAGATCTTATTTAGAGTATCTTTAGTATTATAGCCGTGTATTGCTGCATGAGATCTAATCGTCTGAGCGAGCGGTTCGATAATTAGGGCGAAGAGCATAGGCGACAGCGCACAACCCTGCCTTGTCCCCCTGTTGAGGTTAAATCGGGGCGACAATGATTGGTTAGTGAGTATTCTGGCACAGGGGTTCCAATATACAGTGCCTTGCGAAAGTATTCGGCCCCCTTGAACATTGCGACCTTTTGCCACATTTCAGGCTTCAAACATAAAGATATAAAACTGTATTTTTTTGTGAAGAATCAACAACAAGTGAGACACAATCATGAAGTGGAACGACATTTATTGGATATTTCAAACTTTTTTAACAAATCAAAAACTGAAAAATTGGGCGTGCAAAATTATTCAGCCCCCTTAAGTTAATACTTTGTAGCGCCACCTTTTGCTGCGATTACAGCTGTAAGTCGCTTGGGGTATGTCTCTATCAGTTTTGCACATCGAGAGACTGAAATTTTTTCCCATTCCTCCTTGCAAAACAGCTCGAGCTCAGTGAGGTTGGATGGAGAGCATTTGTGAACAGCAGTTTTCAGTTCTTTCCACAGATTCTCGATTGGATTCAGGTCTGGACTTTGACTTGGCCATTCTAACACCTGGATATGTTTATTTTTTAACCATTCCATTGTAGATTTTGCTTTATGTTTTGGATCATTGTCTTGTTGGAAGACAAATCTCTATCCCAGTCTCAGGTCTTTTGCAGACTCCATCAGGTTTTCTTCCAGAATGGTCCTGTATTTGGCTCCATCCATCTTCCCATCAATTTTAACCATCTTCCCTGTCCCTGCTGAAGAAAAGCAGGCCCAAACCATGATGCTGCCACCACCATGTTTGACAGTGGGGATGGTGTGTTCAGCTGTGTTGCTTTTACGCCAAACATAACGTTTTGCATTGTTGCCAAAAAGTTCAATTTTGGTTTCATCTGACCAGAGCACCTTCTTCCACATGTTTGGTGTGTCTCCCAGGTGGCTTGTGGCAAACTTTAAACAACACTTTTTATGGATATCTTTAAGAAATGGCTTTCTTCTTGCCACTCTTCCATAAAGGCCAGATTTGTGCAATATACGACTGATTGTTGTCCTATGGACAGAGTCTCCCACCTCAGCTGTAGATCTCTGCAGTTCATCCAGAGTGATCATGGGCCTCTTGGCTGCATCTCTGATCAGTCTTCTCCTTGTATGAGCTGAAAGTTTAGAGGGACGGCCAGGTCTTGGTAGATTTGCAGTGGTCTGATACTCCTTCCATTTCAATATTATCGCTTGCACAGTGCTCCTTGGGATGTTTAAAGCTTGGGAAATCTTTTTGTATCCAAATCCGGCTTTAAACTTCTTCACAGCAGTATCTCGGACCTGCCTGGTGTGTTCCTTGTTCTTCATGATGCTCTCTGCGCTTTTAACGGACCTCTGAGACTATCACAGTGCAGGTGCATTTATACGGAGACTTGATTACACACAGGTGGATTGTATTTATCATCATTAGTCATTTAGGTCAACATTGGATCATTCAGAGATCCTCACTGAACTTCTGGAGAGAGTTTGCTGCACTGAAAGTAAAGGGGCTGAATAATTTTGCACGCCCAATTTTTCAGTTTTTGATTTGTTAAAAAAGTTTGAAATATCCAATAAATGTCGTTCCACTTCATGATTGTGTCCGACTTGTTGTTGATTCTTCACAAAAAATACAGTTTTATATCTTTATGTTTGAAGCCTGAAATGTGGCAAAAGGTCGCAAAGTTCAAAGGGGCCGAATACTTTCGCAAGGCACTGTAAAAGCTGGATCCAATTTAGGAACCTGTCTCCAATATTACATTGCTGTAGGACCTTGAGTAGATAGGGCCACTCAACTTGGTCAAAGGCCTTTTCGGCGTCAAGAGATATGACGGCAAGGTCCACGTTGGGTAACCTCTGAGAATGCATAATATTGAAGAGGCGCCTGAGATTGAAGAATGAGTTTCTGTTAGGGATAAAGCCTAAAGCCTAAGCCTAAAGTGCTAAGCCTGTTAGCCAGAGTTTTTGCTAAAATCTTTTGGTCTGTATTAAGGAGAGATATTGGTCTGTATGACCCTATCTCTTCTGGATCTTTACCCTTCTTATGTATAACTGTAATGAACGCTTCGTCCAAAGTAGAAGGGAGAGCTCCATCCTCATTGGCCTGAACCAACATTTTGTGCAGATAGGGAGAGAGCATGTTGCTGAATGTTTTATAGAATTCACCAGGGTATCCATCTGGGCCCGGGGTCTTGCCACTCTTTAGAGATTTAATTGTTTCTCAAATTTCATCAAGAGATATTTCCTTATTCAGGAAGTTAGAATCTTCCTGGTTCAGGGCAGGAAGATTACAGTCCTCCAAAAATGTTTGCATAATTAAGGGGTTAGGATCCGCTTTAGATGTATATAGAGTCTCATAAATCTGCCGGAATCTGTCATTGATGTCTTTGGGGGAAGAGAGTAATTCCCCAGATGCAGATTTAACCCTGTGAATCATTCGGTCACTCACATTTTTTCGAAGTTGTCTGGCGAGTAATTTGTGTGGTTTGTCACCAAACCATATTTTTGCTTGGCATAGAGAAAAGATTTAGCAATTTTAGCTGAGAGAATCTGATTATATTCAAATTTTAAAGAGGTAATTTTTTTATGTTTCTCCATAGATGGGTGGCTAGCATTCTCCCTATCCAGTAAGTGAATTTGTCCCTCCAGTTCTTCCAGTTTTCCTCTGTTTTGCCTACTCCTGGCAGCCTGAAAGGAGATGATACAGCCTCTCAGATAAGCCTTCAGTGTTTCCCACAATAATGCTGGGGAGGTCTCTGTGTTGTCGTTGGTATCAAAGAAAAATGTAATTTGGTCTTTCAGATATTCACAGAATGTTGGTTCTGTGAGGAGCTGAGGATTCAACCTCCAGACCCTCTCGTTTGGTACAATGTCACCCAATCTCAGGGAGAAGGTGAGTGGACTGTGGTCCGAGATTATAATATCATGATACTTCACATTACAGGTATAGGGGAGTAGTCTAGCATCCAACAAAAAGTAGTCAATTCGAGTGTCAACCTTGTGAACATGAGAGTAAAAGGAGTATTCCCTACCCGTAGGGTTAGCGATCCTCCATATATCAAATAAGTTTGAATTTTTTATGTAGGTATTCAAGAATTCGCTTGAATAGGAGGTAGGGGTTCGCCGGGTAGAGGATCTATCCAAATATTGGTCTAGCACACAGTTAAGGTCCCCTCCAATGACCAGGTTAGTATGGGAGATATCTGGAATCAGGGCAAGGACTATTTTGAAAAAAGAGGGGTTGTCAATGTTTGGCCCATAGATATTTAGTAGAGTTACTGAGGTAGAGTGGATTTCTCCTATTGCGATCACATACTGACCCTCTTTATCCGCAATAGTGGTTTTATGTAGAAAGGGAATTCCTTTCCGTACCAGAATTGCTGTGCCTCTTGTTTTGGCAGAGAAGTTAGAGTGATACACTTGCCCCACCCACCTACACTTAAGTCTGCTATGAGAGTTATTCTTCAGATGGGTTTCTTGCAAAAATATAATATCAGACGAGAGTGCTTTCAAGTGGGCTAGGACCTTGCCCCTCTTAATTGGTTCGTTTAAACCCTTGACATTCCAGGAAGTGAATGTAAGCCCCGCCCTCCTCTCGTTTGTAGTTCCTATGGTGGCCTGCATACCATGTAACTTGATAAAAAGGTAAGAAAGCGCACCAAACCATCACGATCAGCATATGTAGCACCTACACCCGAGCAGTATCCAACCCACCCCTCCCCCCCTGCAAGCACCTTTACTTCCCACCCTGTTCCCCTAATTTCCCCAACACTTACCCCCCCCCCCCCCCCCCAATCAACCCACATTTAACAGGCATGTACAAACAGGAGAGAAAAAAAAGGATAAATAAAAATAATAAACACATTGTCTGGCCGATGCCAAAAAAGCACGGCGCGACCTCGAACAAGAGGTAAAACAAAAATAAAATCCCAACTATACGTTCACCTCTCACTATCCTAGAACTTCTACTAACATATAAACTGAGGAGGCTCCCGCGAGTTAAGTGTTCAGTTAACATCTAATAAAACTAAACAGAATAAGTTGCAACTTAAACATATTGCGCATTTAAGCGTCATCCTGGGTCAATCCCAGAGATAAGCAAGATATAGCCTCAAGATTATATTGCTAAGCATAAACCATCCGCAACCGACATAGTCAGCCGTACCTTTACATACTGTGGGTCAGGAGATCAGAACAAGGATTTGTTAAATTAAACGTCCCCCCATAAAAAAAACATGTTTAAATAAAAATATATACATTATATATATACACACATACATACACACACACATACACATATACATATATATATATATATATATATATATATATATATATATATATACATATACATATATACATACATACATACACACATATATACACATATACATACACACATACATACACACACATACATACACACATATATACACATACATATACACACATACATAAACACATACACATACGTGTATATACATATATATACACACACACATATACATACATGTATGTATACATACCCACATAAAAAAATCATATATAAAAATATATATTTAAAGAATATGTATATACATCCATATGCACATATACACATACAAACATTCATACCCCAGAATAACAATCTACACTGATTTAAAATATACACAGACATAATACTAAAATGCTAAGAGAAAATAGTAATAATGTACAAATAGTAATTATATGTACGCACACCTACACAGACATAAGCACTACAGAGGGCTGGTGGGACTCTAGTCGGGAGAGAGGCCCACGGCCAGACAAAGGCAGAACGGCACAAAACATCAACCTGCTAACCAGGTGTCTGCCCCCTCCCAACCATCACCCCCAGTCCCCTGCAAGCAATAAATAAATGGTATGGTAATGGTAATGTAAGGATTGTAAAATAAATAACGAAACAAAACAAAAGTGGGGGAATATAAGTATATCCGTCCGAAGGTGTCAGTGATCAAACCTGGAAGTAAAAAATATGCATCGCTCTGAGCACAGCCGGGATGAAAGTGAATGTAACGTTAATTGAGAGCTCTGACCGCCATCCATTGGTCTGCTCAGCGTCTTACATGTTCGGTAGCCCTTGTTGAGCCCGTTTAATACGTTTTCACCCAATATGGTATAGTATGGATTCGAGTCCATGAGCAGACCCTAACACGCAATAACAAGGCACTCTAACCTGTACGGGGGATTGGTGTATATCCCCGGATAAACTTCTCTGCGTCCAAAACCGAGGAGAGCCAAATCTTCTCACCGGAAGGCGGGGTAATTCTTAGTCTTGCAGGGAAGAGTATGGCTGGGCGAAGATGGAGTTTGTAGAGTTTGGTCATGACATCTCTGTAGTCGGCGCGATGCTTTGCCACATCGGGCGCATAATCCTCATAGACACGGAATGGATGCCCTTTATGTGACAGGTTGCCCCTCATTCGAGCTTCACGCAGGATAAGATCCTTGGTCTTGAAACTGTGACAACAGATGATTACTGGGCGAGGACGTTTGCCCGGTCCAGGCACTGGGACAAGGGAGCGATGTGCGCGGTCCAGCTGGGGATCCGAATCCAAAACATCCGATCCCATTGCATCCTTCAATAGCTTGGCGAAGAAGTCGGTGGGGCGAGAGCCCGCCTCTACCTCCTCTGCCAGACCAACAACGCGAAGGTTATTACGTCTGGATCGGCCCTCCAGGTCCACCACTTTCACGGAAAGCCTCTGCACAGTATCCTGCAATGACGTGCATAGCTTCTCTAACTCGTCGATCCTACCAGCGTTGAATTCAGAAGCTTTCTCAAGGTCCACAATACTCTGGCCATGCGAAGCGACCGTTCAAATGATGCTCTCGATTTTGGTGTCCAGTTCAGCAATAGTGGCCTTAAGATCCTCAGCTATAGCAACACGTAGCTCCCCCAAAGCCCGGGTAAATTCTGTAAGTGTCACGTTGTTGCATGTGCCTCCCGCCATGTCTGTCTCGTTGTTTAGTGGGGAGTAGGCCTCCGCTGTGGATTTATTGTCCTTTGGTCGCTTATTACTCGGCATTTTCATATAAAAAGTTACAATCTTGTATTAGAAAGAAACGTTTGTTGTAAAAAGTGCCATAAAGTAGGTTAAATTAGATTATTTCGCAAAAAAGTTGCAGGAGCCTCTCACGCACAGCCGTTCACTCCAACATGCTAGCTCCGCCCTCTGATTTGCTGGTTTTAAGCATTACACTTTAAAATAGCTATTTGATGACTGTTGCGGGGTGTTATCATCCTCCATCAGCACCGGCTTGTACCCTACCTGCCCTAAACTCTCTCCTGGCCCCTTACACTAAGTCTGAATTTGTCCTGCTAGGTGTCCAAAACTGGGGCATGCTTAAACCACCTGACCAAGTCCTAAAGCAATGGGACTCCCTAAATCTTTCTCAGATTATTACCAATCCTACAAGGTATGACTCCAAACACCCAGGAAATGCTACTCTCCTCGATGTTATCCTCACAAATAGTCCTGATAGGTACCAGTCTGGTGTTTTCTGTAATGACCTTAGTGACCACTGTTTTACAGCCTGTGTTCGTAATGGCTGCTCATTGAAACAACCTGTCCTGATTTGTCATAGACTCTTGCTAAAAACTTTAATGAGCAAGCCTTCCTTCATGACCTGGCCTCTGTAAATTGGTATAGAATCAGCTTGATCCCCTGTGTCGAACATGCTTGCTTTTGGTGAAAGGCACAGCACATGCATACTCAGGCTGACTGGCTCTCGTTCAGGCAAATGAGAAATAAGTGCACACAGGCTATCCGGAAAGCCAAAGTTAGTTACTTTAAGGAGCAGTTCTCACTCTGTGGGTCTAACCCCAAGAAGTTCTGGAAAACGGTTAATAACTTCTTTGGGATAGGGGGCAGCATGTTCACTTTTGGATGAATAGCGTGCCAATCCTAAAGATTGATTCTATACTTAGTTTGACAAGTTTCTTCGACTTGTAATTTAACTTTTTGAACTTTTCGTCCAACTGGACCTGAACGAGCTTTTGGATTTGTTTACCAAACACCCTAGCAAAATAAGCTATTTGGACATAAATGATGGACATTATCAAACAAAACAAACATTTATTGTGGAACTGCGATTCCTGGGAGTGCATTCTGATGAAGATCATCAAAGGTAAGTGAATATTTATAATGTTATTTATGACTAATGTTGACTGCGCAACATGGCAGATATTTATTTTGGCTGGTTTGGGCTCTGAGCGCCTTTCTCAGATTATGCTTTTTCCGTAAAGTTGTTTTGAAATCTGACACAGCGGTTGCATTAAGGAGAAGTGTATCTAAAGTTCCATGCATAACACTTGAATTTTCATCAACATTTATAATGAGTATTTCTGTGAATTCATGTGGCTCTCTGCAATATCACTGCATGTTTTGGAACTACTGAACATAACACGCCAATGTAAAATAAGATTTTGGGATATAAATATGAACTTTACCGAACAAAACATACATGTATTGTGTAACATGAAGTCCTATGAGTGTCATCTGATGAAGATCATCAAAGGTCAGTGATTAATTTGATCTCTATTTGTGCTTTTTGTGACTCCTCTCTTTGGCTGGAAAAATGGCTGGGTTTTTCTGTGAGTTGGTGGTGACCTAACATAATTGTTTGTGGAGCTTTCGCTGTAAAGCATTTTTCAAATGAGACACTGTCGCTGGATTAAGGATACTTTTATCTTTAAAATGGTGCCTAATACTTGTATGTTTGAGAAATTAGATTTATGAGATTTCTGTTGATTTGTATTTGGCGCCCCGCTAGCGAAACCCCAGTCCTAGACAGGTTAAAGACCTGGAGAATAAACCCTCCTCACAGCTGCCCATGTCCCTTAAAGTTGATGATTTAGTTGTTACTGACAAGAAGCACATGGCTGAACTCTTTAATCACTACTTGATTAAGTCAGGATTCCTATTTGACTCAGCCATACCTCCTTGCCCGTCCAACATTTCCTCATCTCCCACCCCTTCTAATGCGACTAGCCCCGATCTCTCTCTTTTTCCCTTGCCCCGCTACAAAGTTTCTCCCTGCAGGTGGTCACTGAGTCCGAGGTGCTAAAGCAGCTTCTTAAACTTGACCCAAAAAAACATATCAGATGGTTTAGACCCTTTCTTCTTTAAGGTTGCTGCCCCTATCATCGCCAAGCCTATCTCTGACCTTTTTATCCTGTCTCTCCTCTCTCGGGAGGTTCCCATTGCTTGGAAGGCAGCCACGGTTAGTCCTTTATTTAAAAGGGGAGATCAAGCTGAACCCAACTATTTCTATTTTTGCCCTGTTTTTCAAAAATGTTGGATAAACTTGTCAATAATCAACTGACTGGCTTTCTTGATGTCTGTAGTATTCTCTCTGGTATGCAATCTGGTTTCCGCTCAGGTTATGGATGTGTCACTGCAACCATTGCCCTTATTCAAAGGAATGTTGTGCTGCTATTTTTATTGACTTGGCCAAAGCTTTTGATATGGTAGACCATTCCATTCTTGTAGACCGGCTAAGGAGTATTGGTGTCTCTGAGGGGTCTTTAGCCTGGTTTGCTAACGACCTCAAAGAGTGCAGTGTATAAAGTCAGAACATCTGCTATCTCTGCCATTGCCTGTCACCAAGGATGTTTCCAAGGCTCGATCCTAGGTCCCACGCTCTTCTCAATTTACATCAACAACATAGCTCAGGCCGTAGGAAGCTCACTCATCCATTTATATGCAGATGATACAGTTTTATACTCAACTGGCCCCTCCCTGGATTTTGTGTTAAACGCTCTACAACAAAGATATCTTAGTGTCCAACAAGCTTTCTCTGCCCTTAATGAACACATATAGGAATTGTAAAATTCCCATGACAGGGACACATTCCGGACAAACATTAAGATGTGACTTGAAATTAAAAATAAACATATTTCACCCCCCAAAAAGGTTACAGAGGGACTTTAGACTTTCTGACTCAAGTTCTCCTCTTTCCCAGAAGGCAGCATGAATCCTGGGACTCACAGTTGGTCGGACTCTGGACTTTCCTCTTCTGACTGGGGTTGGACTGGGTGGATGTGCTGGGCTGCTCCTCCTTAACCACCACCTCATTCCGGAAGAAATGTACAAGGTGAGTGCAGTAGACTGGACTGCTAAGTTCCTATACACACACCCGCCCACTCACAGTTTAAGCAAGTTACATCCTATCAACCACGGACCCACGCCGACGTCTTTTAGATGTTTGTTTTTTTGTCCGTTTTGTCCCCTTTTTAATTGGGGAGGGGGTCTGGATTGGACTAAATCGGTTAAGGAATGTGCTGGTTAAGGAATGTGTGTGGTTGCTCCATGCACGACATCTCTGTCCTACTACAGCGGAAAAACCGCAGTAACTCCTCATCGGTCAAAAAATCCAACGGCTCCATTGGCGCAGACGCAACTGCAACAATTCAATACAGTTTTCTTTGTCGAAACAAAATCCAATATTTACCAGGTCACTGAATATTATTAATAGTTTAATAATGAACGATCCGGTTCATATTGGGTATATATACACTGATAAATGAAAGTATGATTGACATTATGAAGACTATTTACATTTCAATACAGGCCCCGGGCGGATTGATTCATTCAGACGAATGCACATACCAATAGACGCGCATTTGGAAGAAGGACGTAGAGGACGTAATTAAAACATTTTCAACTGTAGGCCAACAAGTTCTTATTAAAGTTATTTTCGAAGATAAAATAGATATTCCGCAAGCACTGAAGTACGCTTCAAGTGATGTTTGGAAAGTGAAAGTGTTCATGTGATTTCATATGAGCCACAAGGGGAGAGGCTATAGATTTTTTTTACTCATTCTATATGCCCCGTGGCCCCGTGGACCCTCCTTTGTTCGGAAGTAATTTAGCCGTTGTAGCCATTGGCGAAAGGGTTGACAGGTCTCGCTGAAATGTCTAGGCCAAATACCACTCAACACTGGACCACAAGGCCTGTAAGCGAGGAGTTGCCTCATTTAGCCAATAAACCCTTTCCCCATAACGTTTTCTAGCGAATGAAGAAAGAATATCAACATAACTTGTAACGACAGAAGAAGCAAACTACGGTTTTCCATCAAAACAATCATTCTTGAAAGCTAACTTGATAAACAAAGGAATTTAAATGATAATTATTCCTCATTAAACACCCCAGATCATTTTCCATCAATTAATGTCGATTTAACTGATGTGATTGTAAATAAAAACTTATGACATGTGCACAACTATAGATACATCCGACAGGAGTTTGTTTGAGCGATGAAAGTTGGACAGAGGATCTCGAAGTCTCTGTAAAATAAATACTTGGACAACATTTTTTAACGAATGTTAGGCAAATTTCTGGCAATTGTGATTTTATTATGTGCCAGATTTTAAGACTACAAACCGTTATAAATGGCCAATTTTCGAGATTGACTTGTCATTTCAATAGGAATACGCTAGGCCTACTGACAAAAATCTGGGATTGTATTGTAATTGAACTTTGCCATAGTTTGGTTAGATAGATGCAGGTAGCCTACAGCCCCTGATCGGCATACATCTAATTTCAGATAGCCTACAGTAAACTAGACAAGATGCAGGCAAGATGTAAAATTAACGATTTATCAGCTTGCTTGGTTCACAGACTGATTTATTATTGTTATGATAGTAAAATATGCACCGGAGCAGAAGAAACATGTGGTTGAGTCATTAAAACTCATTTTTTCAACCACTCCACAAATTTCTTGTTAACAAACTATAGTTTTGGCAAGTCGGTTAGGACATCTACTTTGTGCATGACACAATAAGTTTTCCAACAATTGATTACAGACAGATTATTTCACTTATAATTCACTGTATCACAATTCCAGTGGGCCAGAAGTTTACATACACTAAGTTGACTGTGCCTTTAAACAGCTTGGAAAATTCCAGAAAATGATGTGGCTTTAGAAGCTTCTGATAGGCTAATTGACATCATTTGAGTCAATTGGAGGTGTACCTGTGGATGTATTTCAAGACCTACCTTCAAACTCAGTGCCTCTTTGATTGACATCATGGGAAAATCAAAAGAAATCAGCCAAGACATCAGAAAAGAAATGTAGACCTCCACAAGTCTGGTTCATCCTTGGGAGCAATTTCCAAACACCTGAAGGTACCACGTTCATCTGTACAAACAATAGTGCGCAAGTATAAACACCACAGGACCACCCAGATGTCATACCACTCAGGAAGGAGAAGCGTTCTGAGATTAACGTACTTTGGTGTGAAAAGTGCTAATCAATGCCAGAACAAATGCAAAGGACAGTGTGAAGATGTTTGAGGAAACAGGTACAAAAGTATCTATATCCAGAGTAAAACAAGTCCTACATCGACATAACCTGAAAGGCCGCTCAGCAAGGAAGCAGCCACTGCTCAAAAACCGCCATAAGAAAGCCAGACTACGGTTTGCAACTGCACATGGGGACAAAGATTGTAATTTTTGGAGAAATATCCTCTGGACTGGTGAAACAAAAATATAACTGTTTGGCCATAATGACCATCGTTATGTTTGGAGGAACAAGGGTGGGGATCTTGCTAGCCGAAGAACACCATCCCAACTATGAAGCACGGGGGTGGTAGCATCATGTTGTGGGGGTGCTTTGCTGCAGGAGCGACTGGTGCACTTCACAAAATAGATGGCTTCATGAGGCATGAAAATTACGTGGATATATTGAAGCAACATCTCAAGACATCAGTCAGGAATTTAAAGCTTGGTCGCAAATGGGTCTTCAAAATGAACAATGACCCCAAGCACACTTCCAAAGTTGTGGCAAAATGGCTTAAGGACACCAAAGTCAAGGTATTGGAGTGGCCATCACAAAGCCCTGACCTCAATCCTATAGAAAATTTGTGGGCAGAACTGAAAAAGTGTGTGCGAGCAAGGAGGCCTACTAACCTGATTCAGTTACACCAGCTCTGTCCGGAGGAATGGGCCAACATTCACCCAACTTATTTTGGGAAGCTTGTGGAAGAATATCCAAAACGTTTGACCCAAGTTAAGCAATCTAAAGACAATGCTACCAAATACTAATTGAGTGTATGTAAACTTCTGACCCACTGGTAATGTTAGTTAAAGAAATAAAAGCTGAAATAAATCGTTCATTCTCTCTACTATTATTCTGACATTTCACATTCTTAAAATAAAGTGGTGATCCTAATTGACCTAAAACAGGGAATTGTTACTAGGATTAAATGTCAGGAATTGTGAAAAACTGTGGTAGGCAAAGTGATCGTGCTGGGTGAAAATTATATGCAACGTTTTACCATTGCAACATTTGATATAGGCTACAGTCACATTCACCATGGTTGCGTGTTACATATAGAGTTCACAGATGGCAATGCCTCATCGCAATTGGTTATTCCCCATAATTTGCAACAATGTCAATGAGCCTCATCACTATCTTTCCTTTGCTGTACCTCAAACTGTTGTTATTACCCGCTGAGATAAAATGTTATGAGTTGATTTTACTCCTGGGTCAGAGTTTGTCTGATCAAATCAAATCGTATTGGTCACATGCCTATGGTTTGCAGATGTTATTGCGAGTGGAGAGAAATGCTTATGCTTCTAGATCTGACATTGCAGCAGTATCTAACAGGTAATACCCTCCACTCAGTACTCTTATTAAACAGAAAACCCAAACATATGTCAGCAGATCCACAAGGTCTGCCATGAGAGGTGATTCTGTAGTTCCCCTCTTAGAACCCCCCATCCCAGATCAGGTAGATTTGTAATCAGCAACGCTGAATAGCATAGTGCAACAGTCAAATAATATTACTAGAAAATATTAATATTCATGAAATCACAAGTGAAATATAGCGAAACACAGCTTAGCCTTTTGTTAATCACCATGTCATCTTAGCTTTTGAAATTATGCTTTACAGCGAAAGCAATACAAGTGTTTGTGTAAGTTTATCGATAGCATAACAAAATAATAAGTACACCTAGCATCAGGTAACTTGGTCACGAATATCAGTTCTGTTATACTCACAGACAATATTTTTACAGTTTTGGAAACTTTAGAGTGTTTTCTATCCTAAACTGTCAATTATATGCATATTCTAGCATCTGGTCCTGAGAAATAGGCTGTTTACTTTGGGAACGTTATTTTTCCAAACATAAAAATAGTGCCCCTTAGCTTCAAGAGGTTTTTAAGGAAAAGCACCTTTAGTCAATCTGCTTCCTCTGTTAAAGCTTCCCATGTTTGGACTACATTGCCATCAGACACATAACTGCACCACCGATCACACTTTCACAAAAAAACATGAAGACATGGCTGAAGGCCAATCAGATTTGTGAACATAATCCCTAGTTGTGTATTGCCACTTTCCATATTGTCTGTAGCTTGTGAGGTGTGGAAACACTTTGTTGCTTTTATGGATTTTGTCTTGTTGCATTTTGTGCTATGTTGCTCTGTCTGCATGCTACGTCTTGCTTGTCCTATGTTGCTCTATGTGTGCTCACTGCTCAATGATTGTCTGTATTGTTATTGTAATTGTTTTTAATAACCTGCCTAGGGACTGTGGTTGAAAATAAGACGGCTGGCTAAAACCGTCACTTTTACTGAAACGTTGATTAATGTGCACTGTCCCTTTAAAAATAAACTGAAACTCAATACAATTCCACAACAAAAACCTAATACACACAATCTAGTAAGGAATGGGATAAGAATAAATTTGTATAAAATATATGGATGAGCAGTGACAGAGCAGCTAAGATGCAATAGATAGTAAATAATAGATAGTGAAGGATACAGTATACAGTATTTATATATGAGGTGAGTAATGCGAGGTGTGTAAACATTAAAGTTGCATTATTAAAGTGACTAGTGTTCCATTTGTGGCCAACACAAGTGGCCAATGATATCAAGTCTGTAGGTAGGCAGCCGCCTCTCTGTGCTAGTGGTGGCTGTCTAAGGATCAGATAGTTCGCCTCTGGTGATGCATTGTGCAGGCCGCACCACCCTCTGGAGAGCCCTGTGGTTGTGGGCGGTGCAGTTGCCGTACCAGGTGGTGATACAGCCTAACAGGATGCTCTCAATTGTGCACCTGTAAAAGTTTGTGAGGGTTTTCGGTGACAAGCCCAATTTTTTAAGCCTCAAATTTTTTCTATATATTCGCCTTGCCATGATTAATGCTTTCAGTTTTGCGCGAATGCTGCCATCAATCCACGGTTTCTGGTTAGGGAAGGTTTTAATAGTCACATTGGGTACAACATCTCCTATACACTTCCTTATAAACTCGCTCACAGAGTCAGCGTATATGTCAATGTTATTCTCTGAGGCTACCCGGAACATATCCCAGTCCACGTGATCGAAGCAATCTTGAAGCGTGGAGTCCGATTGGTCAGACCAGCGTTGGATAGACCTAAGCATGGGTGCTTCCTGTTTTAGTTTCTGCCTATAAGAGGGGAGCAACAAGATGGAGTCATGGTCGGATTGGCCAAAAGGACGGTGGGCCTTGTATGCATCGCCGAAGTTAGAGTATCAATGGTCGAGCATGTCACTCGCCTGTGTACCGCAATCGATATGCTGATAGAATTTAGGTAGCCTTGTGCTGCCATCCTGTTAGAAGGTAACAGATTATTTTATTACAATGGTTAAACTGGATTTTCATTGTGTTCAATGGTGTTATTTACCCCCTAGTGGATGTTTCTGGTACTTAGAAAGACTACGCAAACAGGAAGTAGAGAATTTGTTCTGCACGCATAGAAGCAGCTACAAACAACGCTACGGTGCAGGTCTTTCAATGTAGTTATTTCTTGTCACGCTTCAGCCTTGGAAAATATTTGTTTGTAAGTTCGATTCAAGCATTTAGCTAATGAGGATAATCTTATTATTGATAGAATTGCTTACATATCAATGTTGGTTGGTTGCATTTACTCACAAATTGCAATGCCTTTCATGTATGTCGTTAGCTGTATTACTTTGCTCGTGCGTCATGCAAACGAATTGTAAAATATACAATACTGTAGTTTTGTTACTGTTTCTAGTGTAATATGCTTTGTTATTCTACATAAATGGTTGTACATTATTAGAGTAATGAAAGGAGCCAATTACCATATGAGTAACAATTAGCTATATGGTTTGGCATCATGCCAGATGCATGGTACCTTAGCACGTGCTTTGTATTTATGCAACTTCAAATGTATAATGTACAGCTACAGTATGTCGGTGTGAATTGAATACTAAAGTATATTCTTTTCTGTATTTTGCAGTTTCACAACATAAACGTTTTCAATATATTCATTCAAGAAAAGTCACGCCTTGGGAGTTTTATTGAAGACTTAGTTGTTAGCTATCTGTCTAGTTTTGCATGGGAACGCAACTCAAGGGCAGAATAGTGAAAAAACATCATCACAGCGGGCTCAAGCTCAAGAATAACCACACACGGTGGTTTTGTTTCTACGTTTATCAGCCAACAAAGCCTCTTATCCTAGGGAAGACCAGCAGTCTACGATGCAACAACCAGAGCCAGGTGTTCAACAGAGAGAGATGGAAGAGCCTCTTCAGCACATTGGGACCAAGTCTCAATCTACAAGATCAAGGTCATCAAAACAGTCAAGCAGATCCTCAACGGCGAGTTCTGCAGCCATCAAAGCACGCGCCAAGGCAGACGCAGCACATGCACAAGTCTCCTATGCTGAGAAGGAAGCTTCTGTGATGAAACAAAAGGCAGAAATAGAGGCCAGCTTGTTGAAGCAAAAAGCTGACCTCGAGGCAAGTTTATATGTTCTCCAAGTTGAGAGAGCAGCTGCTGCTGCGTTGGCTGAAGCTGCAGCCTTTGAAGAAGCTGTAGGATCAGAACGCAGAGAGCTTCGCAAAGAACTAGACACAGGGACACAGCCCTTAAGTCCATGTGAGTATGTGCAACAACGTGCTAGGCCCTACTTTGCTGAACTTCCATTTGAAGTGGAGAAACAAGAGCTTAGTGTTGACCCAGCTACATGCCATACTCCAGTAAGTAGCAAACAACAGAACATGAGCAGAGACTCTCCGTTCAAAAGAAATGAACAGCAGCATGGTGGAAATGGAAAGCAAGCCCACTTCCAGTCACACACACAAAACTTCCCTGAGTCACAAGTGGCACCAGACCTCATCAAGTACCTCCTACGTCGTGAGATGGTGAGTTCTCTCTCTAGGCAAGTAGTGTGGCCTGCAATTTATCACAATATACTCTACTTCAGGCGAGCAAAATCTAGAGACTTCCTTAGAATTCGTGAATCAGCTGTTGTTTACAAATATGCATAGACTGCCCCCCCCCCCCCCCCTCGTCTTACCGGAGTGTGCTGTTCTATCTTGCTGGTGCAGTAAATATCCCGCTAGCTGAATATCCATGTCGTCATTCAGCCACGATTCCGTGAAACGTAGGATATTACAGTTTTTGATGTCCCGTTGGTAGGATATTCGTGATCGTACCTCGTCTAATTTATTGTCCAATGATTGCACGTTGGCGAGTAGTATTGACGGCAATGGCAGTTTTCCCAGTCGCCTTCTCCGGGTCATGACCAGGCATCCGACTCTTTGTCCTCTGTACCTGCGTCGCTTACTCTTGCAAATAACGGGGATGTCGGCCCTGTGGGGTGTTTGTAGAATGTCTTGTGCGTCGTCCTGAACCTTGCTGTTGGGAAACCACATTAGTGTCCAACTTTCAGCAGTTGAAGATGCATCTCCCCTGACTTTGTGCTATATAAGCTAGTGACAACCCTGCAGCAGGGTGATGACTCTGTCACTTCCTGTCTCTCATGGAAAGTCTCTGTAGCAGGGCGATGACTGTGTCCTGTTGAGAGGAGTTCATCTCCAGAGCCATGGTCATCCTACCCAGGGACTCAGCCATGCGCACCTCCCTCTAGTACCACCTCTCCCGGGCCTCCGCCCTGCCACAACGCACCTGCTCCTCCTGTCTCCTCAGAAAGTCCTAGAGCAGGGATGTGCTTTCCTTCTCTTGCCTCTGCTGCTGGGCTAGAAAGTTGGTAATGGAGGAGCCCTGGGAGGTGGAGCAGAAGTGACGGCGGATATGACGGGACCGGAGCAGGGCAGGGGTTAGGCTGTAGAGTGGGAGGGAGGAGCGGACAGGGGTGGGATCTGACAAAGGTGTAGAGATGGAGGGAACGGGCGTGGGGTAGTGGAAGTGAGGAGAGGAACTGGGGTGAGCTTCGGAATGCAGGCAGTGATGAGGTTGCCATGGGGAACGAGGAGAGGCTTCTGCATGCTGGTTACTAGGGTTGGGCTGCTGGTGGTCTCCATGCCAATGGTGTCACCAAGCATGTCATTCATCATCTTATGAGAGAGACAGAGACAGACAGACAGATAGAGAGCAAGAGAATGTTGAGATAAGAGGGTCTTGTATTGAGGTGTTTTGACTATGATAATGTGGTTCAAATTCGCTAGTTAGCTAACCAACTAACAACTGTCACAATGTATTTATTTATTGTTTATTGTGCAGACGAAAATATAGTTTTAATAATCCTATCATTTTAAGACAACTGTTTGTTTTGCTCACATCAATAAAATTCTGATATTTCATTATAGATTGTAATAGTATTTCTAAACTGTGCAGACTTTTTCCTGTTTCTCCAGTTTTTGCCTCCAGCACCTTTGCTAGATAATCAGCTCTGGCTGTGCAGTAGATTCTGCTATTATCTACTAATATTTCTCAAGTTAAGGTTCCCGTGAGACAAGACTGAAATATATGTTATCTCTGTGATTATACAGTACCAACTACTTACACAGAAATAGGCTGCCTATGTGGCTGTTTCTCTCAATGCTTATGACGAGGGAAAAGTTTTAGTCTTTCAATTAGATATAAAGACATTTGCATACAAACCCCAACATCAGCCACTGTTGCAGTATTTGCATTCTCTGACCTGTGGCTTCACAACAAGCTGAAGGTGGTTGCATTATTTACTAAGCATGTCTGTGCAACGCTGCTGCGCATCTCTGGGAAGGGATTCACTGCTGGCAATTGTGGTGACGATACCAGTGTGCACAGGCCTTGCACGAGGGCAGAGATGCAACGCAGACCCTGATCAAACTGCCACTTTCCTTAGATTCCTACTGCTGCGATGGCCAAGTGGTTTAAGCATTGGAAATATTCTCCATTGTTGTCTCCCCGTACAGTTTCTAAAACTGCTCGCAGCACATTGACAAACCAGTCTTTATTTGTAACATAGCATTGGTGACTTGATATTGATGAAGTGCTTAATGCATAGACTTTTAATTTGATTCAAGAGCTCAGAATATGTATTCCTTGAAAAACAGTTCAAATTGGCTCTTTCAGTAGATAGTCGAGTCTTTACAGAAGTAAAATGTACAGAATGAGATAGCCGACTGGTTAAGAACTGGTTTTTAAAATACCATGCTGTGATGGCCAAGTGGTTAAGGCGTTCGACTTGAAATCCAATGGGGTCTCCACATATCCTTGGTGACATGATATGGATAATGTCCTTAATACATGGAATTGTCCAGTGATTCAGGTGCTTAGAGTATATCTGCCTTGACAAACAGTTAAAATAGTCTCTTCAGTACAGATACTGTTGTTTGTGCCAGTTGCCCAGTGCAGGTTTGAACCCTGCGAGCAGCGCTTTGACAATCCAGTCTTTATTTGTAACATGTCATTGGGGACTTGATATGGATAATGCTTGGACATGTCCTTTGATTCAAGTGCTCAGAATTGATCTTCCATGACAAATGTTTCAAGTAGGCTCTACAATAGGAATAATCTGGTCACCTGGTTCCTTGACAAACAGTTCAAACAGGCTCTTCAGTAGAAGGTCTAGTCTTTACAGAAGTAAAATGTACAGAATCAGATAGCTGACTGGTTAAGGACTGGTTTTTAACATAGCAAGCTGTGATGTCCGAGTGGTAAAGGCGTTGGGCTTGAAATCCAATGGGTTTTCCCCGCGCAGGTTTGAACCCTGCTCACGCGCTTTGACAAACCAGTCTTTATTTGCAACATGTCATTGGAGACTTGATATGGATAATGTGCTTAATGCATGGACTTGTCCTTTGATTCAGGTGCTCAGAGTATATCTGCATTGACAAACAGTTCAAATAGGCTCTTCAGTAGAAAGTCTTGTCTTTACAGAAGTAAAATGTACAGAATCAGATAGCTGACTGGTTAAGGCCTGGTTTTTAATGTAGCAAGCTGTGATGGCTGAGTGGTTAAGGCGTTGGACTTGAAATCCAATGGGGTCTCCCCGCGCAGGTTTGAACCCTGCTCACGCGCTTTGACAAGCCAGTCTTTGTTTGCAACATGTCATTGGAGACTTGATAAGGATAATGTGTTTAATGCATGGACTTGTCCTTTGATTCAAGTGCTCAGAATATTTTTTCCTTGACAATCAGTTCAAACAGGCTCTTCAGCAGAAAGTCTCGTCTTTACAGAAGTAAAATGTACAGAATCAGATAGCCGCCTGGTTTTTAATGTAGCAAGCTGTGATGGCCGAGTGGTTAAGCCGTTGGACTTGAAATCCAATGGTGTCTCCCCGCGCAGGTTCGAACCCTGCTCACAGCGCTTCGACAAACGAGTCTTTATATGGATAATGTGTGCTAAATGCATGGACTTGTCCTTTGATTCAAGTGCTCAGAATATTTTTTCCTTGACAATCAGTTCAAACAGGCTCTGCAGTAGAAGGTCTAGTCTTTACAGAA